>NC_135895.1:91641831-93139066 GCF_964194155.1 Cetorhinus maximus | reverse complement strand
TGTTCAATGTGTTTTTATCAGGTACGAAACCATGCAATTAATCATCAGCTATTGACATATCATGTATCAGCGTCAGGTGATTAAGGGGAACAGGAATGAAAATTTGTTTCTAGAAAATTTGTAACTAATTTGCTGCCAATTTAAGATAATTGACAGAAAAACCAGAGTGGAGCCAAGGATTTTTTTTGTACAGCAAGTTATGATCTACAATGCATTGCCTGAAAGGGTGGAGGAAGCTGATTCAATTGTAATTTTCTAACAAGATATTCTAATTTTCTAATTAGATAAATACTTGAAAAGGAAAACATTGCAGGCAATGGGGAATGAATAGGGAGATTTGGACTAATTGGATAGTTTTTTTAAAGCGTCAACTCAGGCACAATGAACAAGTTGCCTCTTTTTCATGACCATGACCCCACCACAGAACATCAAGCCATTGTTTCCAGGACTGTCACTGACCTCATCTCCTCTGGAGATCTTCCTCCCACAGCTTCCAACTTGATAGTCGCCCAACCTCGGACGGCCCGCTTCTACCTCCTACCCAAAATCCACAAACAGAACTGTCCCGGCAGACTGATCGTGTCAGCCTGTTCCTGCCCCACGGAACTCATTTCTCGTTATCTTGACTCCCTTCTCTCTCCCCTTGTCCAGTCCCTTCCCACCTACATCCGTGATTCCTCTGACACCTTACGTCACATCAACAATTTCCAGTTCCCTGGCCCCAACCGCTTCCTCTTCACCATGGATGTCCAATCCCTCTACACCTCCATCCCCCACCAGGATGGTCTGAGGGCCCTTAGCTTCTTCCTTGAACAGAGGCCCGAACAATCCCCATCCACCACTACTCTCCTCCATCTGGCTGAACTTGTTCTCACACTAAACAATTTCTCCTTTAACTCCTCTCACTTCCTCCAAATAAAAGGTGTGGCTATGGGTACCCGCATGCGCCCCAGCTATGCCTGTCTCTTTATGGGGTATGTGGAACATTCCTTGTTCCACTCCTACTCCGGCCCCCTCCCACAACTCTTTCTCCGGTACATCGATGATTACTTCGGTGCTGCTTCATGCTCTCGTCGGGATCTGGAAAAATTTATTAATTTTGCTTCCAATCTCCACCCCTCCATCATTTTCACATGGTCCATCTCTGACACTTCTCTTCCCTTCCTTGACCTCTCTGTCTCAATTTCTGATGATAGACTGTCCACCAATATCCATTACAAGCCTACAGACTCCCACAGCTACCTCGACTACAGCTCCTCACACCCCGCTTCCTGTAAGGACTCCATCCCATTCTCTCAGTTCCTTCGCCTCCGTCGCATCTGTTCTGATGACGCTACCTTCAAAAACTGCTCCTCTGACGTGTCCTCCTTCTTCCTTAACCGAGGGTTTCCACCCACGGTCGTTGACAGGGCCCTCAACCGTGTCCGGCCCATATCCCGCGTATCCTCCCTCACGCCTTCTCCTCCTTCCCAGAAACATGATAGGGTCCCCCTTGTCCTCACTTATCACCCCACCAGCCTCCGCATTCAAAGGATCATCCTCCGCCATTTCCGCCAACTCCAGCATGATGCCACCACCAAACACATCTTCCCTTCACCCCCCCTGGCGGCATTCCGTAGGGATCGTTCCCTCCGGGACACCCTGGTCCACTCCTCCATCACCCCCTACTCCTCAACCCCCACCTATGGCACCTCCCCATGCCCATGCAGAAGATGCAACACCTGCCCCTTCACTTCCTCTCTCCTCACCGTCCAAGGGCCCAAACACTCCTTTCAAGTGAAGCAGCATTTCACTTGCATTTCCCCTAACTTAGTCTACTGCATTCGTTGCTCCCAATGCGGTCTCTTCTACATTGGAGAGACCAAACGCAAACGGGGCGACCGCTTTGCAGAACGCCTGCGGTCTGTCCGCAAGAAAGACCCAAACCTCCCTGTCGCTTGCCATTTTAACAATCCACCCTGTTCTCTTGCCCACATGTCTGTCCTTGGCTTGCTGCATTGTTCCAGTGAAGCCCAACGCAAACTGGAGGAACAGCACCTCATCTTCCGACTAGGCACTTTACAGCCTTCCAGGCTGAATATTGAATTCAACAACTTTAGATCTTAAACTCCCCCTCCCCCCATCCCAACCCCGTTTTTCCCCCCTCCCATTTTTTTTTTCAATAATTTATATAGATTCTTCTTTTCCCACCTATTTCCATTATTTTTAAATCTAAAACTAAAACTTTGTTAGTCTTTCCACCCCACCCCCACTAGAGCTGTACCTTGAGTGTCCTGTCTTCCATTCTTAATTAGCACCTTTCTTAGACAATATCACCACCTTCAACACCTCTTTGATCCTTTTGTCTGTGACATCTTTTGATTATCTGCTCCTATCACTGCTTGCTTATCCCCACAATCACCCCACCCTCAATTTCTCTCTCCCCCCGCCCCCCCCACCTTAGACCAGCTTATATTTCACCTCTCTCCGAACTATACTTAGTTCTGCCGAAGGGTCGTGAGGACTCGAAACGTTAACTGATTTCTTCTCCACCGATGCTGCCAGACCTGCTGAGTTTTTCCAGGTAATTCTGTTTTTCTTTTGCCTCTTTTTCTGCTCTACAATACTATGATTCTACATTCTAGCTAATTGTTACTTCCAATTATAGTTGCAATACCGTGCAGGTATATGTATACTTGATGAGTGCAATTGTGCAGTCTAATTGATGTTGTTTGAATGATATTGAACCCCTTTGAAATGCTGGATCAAGTGTTTGCGTTTTTTTATTCTTTCATGTGATATGAATGTCACTGGAAAGGCTGCATTTGTTGTTCATCTCTAAATGCTCTTGAGAAGGTTGCAGGTTTGGAAGGTGCCTTGGTGAGTTGCTGCAGTACATCTTGTATACGGTACATGTGGCTGCCACTGTGTGTCAGTGGTGGAGGGAGTGAATGTTAATGGTGGTGAATGAGGTGCTGACCCAGTGGGCTGCTTTGTCCAGGATTGTGATGAGCTTCTTGAGTAATGTTGGAGTGGCACTCATCCAGGCAAAAGGAGACTATTCCATCACACAGCTGATTTGTGCCTTGTAGATGGTGGACAGGTTTTGGGGAGTCAGGAGGTGAGTCGCCCACCACAGAATTCCTAGTCTCTGACTGTCTCTTGTAGCCACAGTATTTATATGGCTAGTCCAGTTCAGTTTCCAGTCAATGGTAACCCCCAGGATGTTGATGGTAGGGGATTCATCAATGGTGATGACATTGAATGTCAAGGGGAGATGGTTGGATTCTCTCTTATTGGAGATGGTCATTGTCTGGCACTTGTGTGGTGCCCATGTTATTTGCCACTGATCAGCCCAAGTCTGAAGGTTGTCCAGGTCTTGCAGCATATGGACATGGACTACTTCAGTATCTGAGGAGTTGCCATTGGAATTGAACAAGCACCTGAAGATGGTTGGGCCTAGGACACTACCTGAAGAACTCCTGCAGCGATTTCCTGGGAGTGAGATGATTGGCCTCCAACAACCACAACCATTTTTCTTTATACTAGATATGACTACAGCCAGTGGAGAGTTTTCCCTGATTCCCATTGACTTCCATTTTGCTAGGGCTCCTTGATGCCACCTTTGATCAAAAGCTGTTATGATTTGAAGAGCAGTCACTCTCATCTCATCTTGGGTTCAGCTCTTTTGTTCATGTTTGGACCATGGCTGTTCTAATATGCAATTTGATAGCTGCTTATACAGATTCAGTGGAATGATGCTGGGGCATAAGAGGATTCATTTATGAAGTGGGCGTCCTTCCATCTGAGGTCAATTGTGATAATCTGCTGTGCTTCTTTTGATGGCTGAACAAGCCCAATTCTGTGAAGGTAAGTCTGCCACAAATGAAGTTGTACTTTGCCAGTGGTGCCGAATGATCTCTGCAAATGCCTTGCTTGCAGGGCTGGTGTATGCTTTGGATTCTGAAACTTCTGAAACTATGAAGTCCAGTTGCATAAACCTTTAAAAAAGAAGATTGAGGGGTAATCAAATTGAAGTATTTAAAATGATAAAAGGATATAGTAGAGTAGATGCAGAAAGAACTATTTCCTCTGGTGGGGGAATCAAGAATGAGGGGGACATTATCTTAAAACTTGAGCTAGGCCATTTACATGCAGTTCAGGGATTAGAAGTTACTCAGCTCAGAAAGGAAACAGGCTAGCTGGAGTGCAGAATAGCACTGGCTGGTTCCAGGAGAATAGAGTGTCCACTTAAGGGACAGAATAAAGTATATGATGATTTTCGGTCATTTTAAAAGTTGCATGGGAGAAACTTTTCTGTAGCTTAGAGTAGTGTTGCTTTTAGTTTTTGTTGCAATAAAAGTCTTAAAACTTAAATCTTGCTGTGTGATCTTTCCAGTCAGTCACTGGAAATTCAAATATCATTTTACAAGTCATCGATCTCCACTTGGAGCGTAACAGAACCCACATCTGCATTTCCTTCATCAACCTTCACTGTTACTTAATCAAAAAATTCAGTTGTGTTAATCAAACATGATCTGCCTTTTGCAAATAGGCGCCAGCTCTCTTTAATTCAAAACTCTCCCAAGTGCCTATTAATTCTTTCCCTAATTGTTGTTTCTCAAACATTACCCACTATAAATGTAAAACCGACTGGCCAGTAGTTACTGGGAATGTCCTGTCATGACTGAACAGCATTCCTTTCTGGAATTCACGCCTGCCAGTCGAAGCTTGTCCGAAAACACAAAGCCAATGGACTCTTTTTTTTTTTAAAAATTCATTTATGGGATGTGGGCATCACTGGCTAGGCCAACATTTATTGTCCATCCCTAATTGCCCTTGAGAAGGCGGTGGTGAACTGCCATCTTGAACTGCTGCCATCCCTGTGGTGTAGGTACACCCACAGTACTGTTAGGGAAGGAGCTCCAGGATTTTGGCCCAGTGACAGTGAAGGAATGGCAATACATTTCCAAGTCAGGATGGTGAGTGGCTTAGAGGGGAACTTCCGGGTGGTGGTGTTCCTATGTATCTGCTGTCCTTGCCCTTCTAGATGGTGATGGTCATGATTTTGGAAGATGCTGCCTAAGGATCCTTGGCGAGTTTCTGCAGTACATATTGCAGATGGTATACACTGCTGCCACTGTTCATCGGTGGTGGAGGGAGTGAATATTTGTGGAAGGGGTGCCAATTAAGCAGATTGCTTTGTCCTGGATGGTGTCAAGCTTGTGTTGTTGGAGCTGCGCTCATCCAGGCAAATGGGGAGTATTCCGTTACACTCCTGACTTGTGCATTGTAGATAGTGGACAGGCTTTGAGGAGTCAGGAGGTGAGGATTCATCACAGGATTCCTTCTGACCTGCTTTTGTAGCCACAGTATTTATGTAGCTAGTCCAGTTCAGTTTCTGGTCAACGGTAACCCCCAGGATGTTGATGGTGGGGGATTCAGCAATGGTGATGACATCAAATGCCAAGGGGAGATGGTTGGATTCTCTCTTGTTGGAGATGGTCATTGCCTGGTACTTGTATGGTGTGAATGTTACCTGCCACTTGTCAGCGCAAGGCTGGATATTGTCCAGGTCTTGCTGCATTTGGACATGGACTGCTTCAGTATCTGAGGAGTTGCAAATAGTGCTGAACATTGTGCAATCATCAGCAAACATCCCCACTTCTGACCTTGTGTTGGAAGGAAGGTCATTGATGAACCAGCTGAAGATGGTTGGGCCTAGGACACTACCCTGAGGAACTCCTGAAGTGATGTCCTGGAACTGAGATGATTGACTTCCAACAACCACAGTCATCTTCTTTTGTGCTTGCTATGATTCCAACCAGTGGAGACTTTTCCCCCTGATTCACATTGATTCTAGTTTTACTAAGGTTCCCTAATGCTACAGTTGCTGCCTTGATGTTAAGAGCAGTTACTCTCACCTCACCTCATCTCACCTCTGGAGTTCAGCTCTTTTGTCCATGTTTGAACCTAGAATCTATGAGTGGGATTTTCCAGTCTTGCCTGCAGCAGGACCAGAAATTCCAGCTCAAAGTGAACGGACATTCGGCTGATCTCCAAATTTTCTTGTCCTCTCTGCACAACCCCCGCAACTGAAGGGACCAGAAAATCCTGGCCTATGTCTCCAGGTTTGCAATGTAACAAAGGAAATCTGACGAGACCAGTTATCCACAAGTTCAATGTGAAAGACCACCATTTACCTTCTATTGAATATTAATGGCCATTCACCATGTGACTGAAACTGGTTCTCTAAACCAGAAATCCTTTATCCCAAAACTCAGAAGAAACCTGGGGTCAGTCTGCAGAATAACATCAGCAAGACAACTGCTGCAGAGAAGGGCTGTGCCACCTTTGTCTTTTAAGAACCGAGAGCCTTGATAGTCTTTTTAAAAAGCCTCTCGCCCTGTTTCCAAAGCTCCGAGTTCAACTATCAAGAAATTGGACCTCCTGATACAATGGCCACGAGTGCCTCTCCATGTGACCTGCTGAACATCTTCTTCTCTTTGAAGGAACCCTGCATTTAATCCAGATATATGATCCCAGCTATCTTTATTTGTCTGAAATACAAGTCAAATGGGGAAAAAGCTTCCTCCTTCACTGGGCTCTCGAAGGCACATGAACTGTTAACTATTCCTTTGGTTTAATACTTGGTGCACCACCTTCTTTAATTCTATCTTTCTTGAGTGTGTAGCATGTGACTGACGTAGCATTTAGATCCTACGGGATGAGTGTGTGAATAAATAATCCTATGTTTAAACCCACAAAATTCTGCTACTGGTACCTTTCTAAACTGACCACACACTAATGGGGGTTTCGAAACACACACATCTTGTCCTCTCTGCACAACCCCCGCAACTGCAGGGACCAGAAAATCCTAGCCTATGTCTCCAGGTTTGCAATGTAACAAAGGAAATCTGAAGGAAAAAGGAAACACCAAAATAAACTACATTGATTATTGTTAGAAGGGAAGGGAATTGGTGGGGTCAGTTTATTTCTCATCACCTGTCGGTAAGAGCCTTTACACCCATTTTTGTTCAGATGAAAAAGGCAGTTTTTGTAATGCTCTGGATATGTAGTTGAAATTGTCACATTTGCTACTTTCCAATCCTCTGTCAAGTAACTCGTATCTAAGGAAGAATGGATGAATTATGATAAGCCCTTCTGCTATCTCCACCCCACCGCCTTTGGTAATCTTGGATGCAAGTCATCCGGACAAGGTGACCAACCCACTGTAGGCATATCCAGCCTTTTTAGTATACCCTGCCCATCAATTTTCACCTCTAAATCTATACCTTGCTCTTCCTCAATATAGGGAGGCACTCTGCCATCTACTTAAGTGGTTGCTGCTTGATCAGAAGTTTGCCTTGGCTCCTTGCATCACAGAAACCAATAAATGGCAAGTCTGCCTCATTTGGGCCATGCAAGAGTCAATAGCTTGAGGCCTTGCAAGACCCTACACAAGAACAGTTCTAACTTGAGTGCAGCAGATTTGCTTAAAAACTGGAGTAATTTATTCACCCAAATGAAACTGGAGTGTTTGGTTACCAACTCTAGTTGGATGCAGTTCTGGAGGTTTCATCACCCAACCGCCCCACCCAGTCAAACAGCCCTTTTTGCTTTTCTCTACTACTTTTGATTATCATTTAATTATTAGCTAATGAAAGTGTTTGAAGAAAATGAAAAATACACCTTTTTTTAAATGCCTCTTATTTTTCTCCCGAGGTTATGGCAGGGTGCAAGAAATTAATTTTTAATTCCTGGGGATGCCAGGAAAATCTTGGAGGGTTGGCAACCCTGCTAGGATGCTGTTTTGGGTAAATATTCCAGATGAAGCAATGTCTGATGAAGAAGAAACTCCCCCAAAACATCATGCCCTGGTCAATCCATTGATGATTTGGCCAACTGGACTTGGAATTTATTAGGGAGCAGGTTAGTACTACTGTCCTATCTGTGAGGGTGTTCAGGAAAGAAATTTCAGGGCTCATGTTTTATCAGAGGTATGTTTTTACTGTAGTCTTTTTGGAATCAGATTTGAAGCATCCTCTTAGTATTTAGACATTCGAGTGGGAATTTTCAGTGTTTAGAAATGTGTATTTTGATGTGTTAATATTAAAAAAAAAGCATTGTATGAAAATAACACAGGCTTTGGGTATAATTGTGTCTCAGCTGCATTGTGCTGTGACATGTACGATACTATAATTTTTTCAGGCAGATTAGGCTTTATGATAAGTAGTTTTTCCTAACTGGTGTTATTTTCAATGAAGATTTGTCAATGGCATACAAATATTCCAATTTTTCATTTGTAACCAGACTTCCTTATTCAACTCCATTTTTAAAAAAGGACATTCACGGGCAACCAGTCCACTTCAGCTCTATGGATGAGATACTGTAGGCCTACTTCTCAAGATCTAATATTTTTGTTTTAAAATGCTACAATAATGATGCTTGACCAAGTTACACATGCAGTACATACGTACCTGCCTTCCAACTGGATGACTCCAGGCTTAAGCATGAAGGTTGACCATGGGCCAATGCTACTTGTTTCTTGCTGCTTGTCCAGGATACCAGGAACAGCAGACCTTGACATGGTTCTACATTCAACAACAACCTGTAGTGAAATAGCACTGTTAATACAGTGAAACATTCCAAAGCCCTTCACAGGAACCTAATCAAACAAATTTGACATTGACCCACATAAGGAAATTGGTGTTAAGGCAATGGTTAGCAATGTAGATTTTAAGGAAGGTCTTAAAGGAGTTAAGAGAGGTAGAGGCAGAAGTTTAGGGAGGGAATTTCAGAACACAGTTGCCAAGGGTGGAGTGATTAAAATCAGGGTTGCTCAAGAGGCCAGAATTAGAGTGCAGATATCTGAGGGTTGTAGGGCTGGAGGAGATTAGAGGTAGGGAGGACCTGGCCATGGCGGAATATAACAATCAAGGTGTTGTTTAACCAGGAGCCAATGTAGGTCAGCAAGGGATGAGTTAAGATACTGGCAGCAGAGTTTTCGATGGGTTCAGAGGGCAGAATGTGGGAAGCCAGTCAGGAATATGCTGGAATAGTCATGCGTAGAGATAGGAATGGAGATAGAATGAGTGTTTCAGCAGAAAATGAACAGAGGCAGGGAGTGGAGTTAGGCAGTGTTAGAGATGAAAATGGCAGTCTTAGTGATGGTGCAGATATGTGGTCAGAAGCTCATCTTGAGGTCAAATATCACACCAAGGTTCCAAACAGTCTGGTTCAGCTTCAGACAATTACAAGGGAGAGGGATGGAGCTGATAGCTAGGGAACATAGTTTGTAGCTGGGGCTAAAGACAATAGGTGAGATTTTTACCCGTTAAAAACCTATCCACTTGCATAGAGTTAAAATCCGATCCAATCTTCAATCCTCCCAATATCTAAATGGAGAAAATTTGTGCTCAACTAGTACTTGATGTTAAACAAACAGTCTGATCATTTTGGAGACAGTGGAGGGGTCAAGAAAGGTAGCAGTGAGTGTCTTCAGCTTACATGTGGAACCTGACGCCATGATTTTGGATGATGTTGTTGAGGGGCAGCATGCACAGCTATCCCTCATTTACCATTACTAATGTGTTCCAAAAAAAACATTTGCTGAACAAAAATCATTCTCCCATAAGAAAACATGTAATAAGGGTGGGTTATATTCCAGCCTATAATTTTTACATTAAAACCTATTGGCTGCCTTGAACCGAACTGATCGAAAAATTGTTTTACTAATTTACTAACTCTTTCTAGTTGCCCCTGCCTGTTGTTTCCCTCCTTCCATCCCCTACCCCTCCTTACTTCCTATTTGCCACTTCCCTCCCGCCCTCCTCTGATCCTTCTGCTCGCTGCTTTGTGACCTCTCCCTCTGCTGCACACTCCCTCTCACTCGCAGTCACTTCCCTGAGCCCCTGCTCACAGCTAGGGCTCGGGAAAGGGGCAGCGAGTAGGAAGCAAAAAGGTTTCCAGAGAGGGAAGCGGAGAGGGGGGAGGAGCAGGAGGATCACAGAGGGAGGTGCCATGAAGATGAGTCGGAGAGGGATGTTGCGAGCAGGCAGGTCAGTGAGGGAAGTGGCCAGCAAAAGAGTCAGTGAGGGAAGTGGCGAGCAGGAGGATCGTAGAGGGAAGAATTGTGACCACAGCAGATGTTAATTGCTGTGCAAACCAAATCCCTGAGGGGAAACTTGGTTTATGGGCCATACCCTTTTTTTATGTGTATTCTGAAAACGAAAAGAAAATGTACTGATCTCAGCAGCAAGAAGTCCAGGAACACTTTTGGGATTTTAAAAATTAACAGTAAAAGTTTTATTTTTTTATTAAAAAATAAAGGAAAACTTAAGCACAGAAGATTACAGTTACACAGTTAAAATTAGTCCTACAAAACATTCCCCCAAAAAGATTCTCTACTTGGTCAAACCCACAAGTAACCACCTTCCAGCCAACACTCCCTTATAGATGTTTAACTATAAAAATCCAGTATTATTACCCAAGGCAAACTGCTGTAGCTTTAACAGAGGCATTCCACTCTACTGTGGAAATCCAAAACATCAGAACAAAACTGTTTTTTTGCAGCCCAAGACTTTTCTGGCTCGATTGTTTGGCTGATTCAAACAGCGTGTTCTCCCAGCTGTTTCCAGGAGATATTCCTCACAGCCAATAGCCCACAACTACAGATAACAGCTCACAGCCAACAGCTCCCTTAAACTTTCCATAGTAACTCTAAAATATCTTTTACCCCCTTTCATCACATGTTCCATTGTTCTCACACCTCTGAAACTCAAATCTTTCCAAATGTAAAGTCTTTCATGTTTCTATTTTGTCTCTGCTTTCGGGTCAGTAAAATGTAATATACCCTCTTCTATTTACCTATGGAACTCTTGCAAGGTGCAAACATGTTTCTTGCTACCTCTGACTTCCTTTTGATATTCAAATGAACTCTCAACTTATCAAAAAATGCAAATGTTAGTTCCAATCTATTCAAACCTAATGCCTCTATCCTTTCATGTTTTAGCCCCCGCACCCCCCCCCCCCCCCCCACATGTCTAATTTGTAACTTGAATGGTTGCAATAATAAACTCCACCAAAACAGTCTGGCATTTGTTTCGAAGTTTCTTCAGAAACTTCAAAGGGTTGTGGTTAATATATATAACTGTTTATAACATACATTTCGAAATGCTGCAAAGCTAACGTCAAACTTAGTCTCTTTCTCTATAGTTGAATATTTCTTCTGATATACATTCAACTTCCGTGAGAAATATCCTACCATCTTCCCAATTCCAAGTTCATCATCTTGTAGGTGTTGGTGCTGTGTTGTTACATCACTGACAAAACGTCAATTGCCAACTTAAACTGCTTTGTATAATCAGGTGTAGTAGTTAGTACAGTTTTCAAACTGTTGAATACATTCTGACACTCCTGTGTCCATTGGAATTTTCTTTTTTTTTAATAATCCACTTAGTGGAGCGACTAAGCTGCTGAAATTTGGCACGAATTTCCAATAAAATCCACTCATGCCTAGAAATCTCAAAACTTTCCATTCTGTTGTAGGCACTGGGAATTCCACAATAGCTTTTACTTTTGCAAATCGTGGGGCCACTTACCCATGTCCAACAGTGTGGCCTAAATATGTAACTTGCGCTATAGCAAATTCACTTTTAGCCAAGTATACAACCAAATTGGCTTCCCGTAGTTGACCAAACAGTTCCTTTAAATGTTGACATTTTGTTCCTCCCACGTTTAACTGAATACTACTCAGTCATCAATATAAACAGCACAAATGCTCAGTCCCTCAGTCACTTTGTTAGTCTTTGAAATGTTGCTGGTAAATTTTTCATACCAAAGGGCATTACTTTGCATTGATATAGACTATCAGGGGGTCACAAAAGCTGATAGCTCTTTTGCCCTTTCTGATAAGGATACTTGCCAATCTCCTCACAGCCAGTCAATTTTTGTGCTAAATGATGACTGTCCCACTTTCTTGATACAATCCTCCAATCAAGGAGTAGGATATGAATCTGCCTTTGTTACTACATTCACTTTTCGGTAAGCAATACATGGGGCAGAATTTTGCCATCGGCGAGCAGGAGGCGGGGCCCGCTCGCCAACACGTAAAATGACGCGGGATGACATCGGGCGGAACCCCCAACGTCATCCCGCCCCATTTAAATTTTCAGGAAGGCAGGGGCGCAGCAAAATCAGCTGCGGGCCCGCCAACCTGTCAATGGCCAATTGAGGCCATTGACAGGATCATTTAAACAATTAAAGGACCTGCCCGTCCAACCTTAAGGTTGCCGGGCAGGCCAGGAGCCCCAGCAGCAAATAGAGAAAACATGAAACCTCAATAAGCGGCGGGATGAGGTTTCATGCAGGGTTTTAAAAATGTTAATAAAGTTATTCTGTAAATTATGAACATGTCCCATCTCACGTGACATTGTCACATGAGGGGGACACGTTAGGGAATTTTTAATTTTTTTTATTTTTAATAGTTTTAAAAGTCAAAGCGATCTCCCTGAGGCAGCACTTAGCCTCAGGGAGATGTACATTCTTTCGTGCTCATGCGTGAAAGAGCGCACTCTCGCTTTTAGGGAATTCCCCCCCCCCCCCCACCCCCACCCCGTACAAGAAGAGCATAGCACTTCCCGCCGGACATCATGCTGGGTGGGCCTTAATTGGCCCACACACGTAAAATGGTGGAGCGGCCCACTTCACTGGCGGGGATTGGCTCCCCGCCCGTCGGAGATTGGGTTGGGCCCGACAGAAGAGAATTCTGATAGTCTTTGTGATCCACTGGGCTTCAGCACCATTACAATGGGTGAACTCCAATTACTGCGACTGGGCTCTATGGTGTAATTTTGAAGCATAAATTCAATTTCTTTCCACACATGAGCTAATTTTACTGGATTTAATCTATGTGGCTGTTGCCTTATTGAATTTTGAATTCCCCACATCAACATCATGTATAGCTAAATCTGTTTTCCCCAATTTATTTCCACAAATTGCTTTGTGTGACTGCAATAGCTCTTTTAAATCACTCCTACACTTTCCTGGAAGGTAACCTAACACCATATTTAGATTCTTAGTACTTCCTCTTTGTCCAATTTAATCAGAGGAAGGTCAATTTCAGAATCCTGACTTTCTATCCCTGTTTCCTTACTTACAGCTACCAGTACCACCACCCGTTTATCCTCTGTCAAAGTATTTATTGAGCATATTTGCATGGCACACTCGCTGACTGTTCCTTCTATCCAGGGTATTCACTACACAGTTTACCTCACTTGGTCTCTTTTCGATCTGGTAAGGCCCACTAAACCTTGCCTTCAATGGTTTTCCTGACACTGGCAACAATACTAACACTTTTCCCCAGCCTTTGCCCTTTTATCTGCCTTTGCCTTCATCACTTGTTGAGATATCTTTAAATGTTTCCTAGCTAGCTCACATTCCTTACCTAATCTTTCTCTGAATTTTGTCACATAATCTAGGAGAGTAGTTTCAGAATTTTGACTCACTAATTTCCCCTCCTGAATCAGTTTGAGTGGTCCATTTACTTCATGATCATAATTAACTCGAAAGGACTGAACCCTGTTGACTCATTAGAGACATCACTAATAGCAAACAACAATAATGGAATCCCGCGATCACAATCATGTGGATAGTCTTGACTGTATGCTCTAATCATAGTCTTTAAAGCCTGATGCCACCTTTCTAAGGCTGCTTGTGATTCAGGATGATAGGCTGACGACCTAAATTGCTTTTTTCCTAGGCTGTTCATTACGACTTTAAACAGCTGTGACATGAAATTCGAACCCTGATCCAACTCTATACCTTTTGGTAATCTATATCTTGTAAAGAATTTGGATAACTCCTCTACAATCATCTTTGCTATAATTTTCCTGAAAGGTATTGCTCCTGCAAATCTCATGGACACATCCATGATTGTCAGCAAACACTGATTCTCACTTTTAGTCTTAGGGAGGGGTCTTACACAATCAATCAGGACTCTGTTAAAAGGTTCAACAAATGCTGGAATTCGAATTAAGGGTGCAGGTTTAATTACTCCTCAAGGTTTTCTCATCACCTGACATGTATAACATGTTTGACAGAAATCGACTACATCTATATGTAGTCCAGGCCAATAGAAATGTTTTTATGTCTTAGCTTGAGGTTTCCTAATTCCCAAATGTGTAGCCATTGGAATTTCATGAGCCACTCTCAAAATTTCATTCCAGTACCCAAATAGTGCGCCAAGTCATGATACTACCCCACCCCCCTCCCACTTTTCATCTGCCAGAACATGAGGCGGTCTCCATTTCCTCATTAACACATTGTTCTTAATGAAATAACACTCTGAAATGTATTCTGCTTCTCTTTCAGAATAAGCTGTCTGGTATAATTGCTTCAAGTCTGGATCCTGCTGCTGTAACTCCACTAACTTCAATGAACTAAATACCTCAGCCTCATCCTTGCTAATCTTCTCCTCCCGAGTAATCTTTTTAAAAATTGATCAAGCCAATTGAATTTCAGTATCCTCCCTTGTCATTCAGATTCTTCCTCTTCCTGTTTGAACTTGTGTATCTGTGACCTTGTCACCACACCAATCTGGAAAAAATCCAGGATGCTCTTTCTGTAAAACCTCTGTGTCTCAACAGGCTGCTCTACTACAGTAGGCATAGTCAATATCTGTGATCCAGCTATATCATTCCCAAGAATAAACTGAATCCCTGCAATGGACAATTTCTCTACTACCCCAACAATCACCTCTCCTGTTTTCAAATCACATTTTAAATTTACCTTATACAATAAAATGGATTTGACTCCTCCATGAATTTGCCCGATTAATACCCTCTCCAGCAATAACCCTCTGGACAACAGATGGCAATGTGCCACAACATTAAGGATTGGTTAGCCCCCCCACCATGTCCCTTAACATTTTGACATCCTTTCCTGCTCTTCTCTGTGAACATGGATATACTTTTCCTTCACATATAAAATCTTTAAACATCTCTGTAATATGCCCTTGAGAACTCCTTTGAGTAGTTAGTGAACACTTTCCCACTTCTTTAGCTACCACTGATTCTTCCTGCTCCACCTGTACAAAAGCCATTGGTTTATCTTGTACCCAAATCTCAGAGCCCACTGTATTCTTACTTGCAAAACTCTTCTGACTTCCCATCACTCCAATTGGTCTCCCGTTTGACCTCCAACAATTTAATCTTGCATATCCAGCCTTATTACAATGGTAACATATCAGTTTCCTTCCTTCATTTCTACTTTCCACCTTCCCATCTTTAATAGACTGGCATCCTTCAACTTGATCCTTATTACTAACACTTTTGCCGTCACTAAGTTTTCAAAATCTCCAATTTCTTTGCTGATTTCCGTATGACCCTTTCCCTACACTCAACTTTTTGTTTAAAATATCACATGTATAGGCTAAAATGGCAGCTTCCCTTATCTTTTTGCTTTGTCTTTCATCTAAATATGTCTTGATGTTTCTGGAATGCTATTTCTAAATTCTTCCATAATCATAACCTCTCTTACATTTTCAAGTCTTGTCTAATTTTAATGCCCTGAATCATTGATCCAAGACTTTCTTTTCTCTTGCAAACTCTACAAAAGACTGAGCACTATTCCTTATGGTCCTAAACTTCAACTGATAAGCTTCAGGATGAAGCTCATAAGCATCAGGATCAAGCTCATAAGCATTTAATATTACCTTCTTTACCATCTTGTAATCTGCAGACTGTTCCTTTGATAAACTAGCATACAGATTCATTACTGTACCTGATAAAACGCTGTAACATTATAGTCCAAGCATCTCTTGGCCAATTCAGTTTCATAACTATCTTCTCAAATGAAGTGAAATATCTTTCAACTCCATCCTTTATAAATTTGGGCACTAACCAAAGATTTCTAGTTAAATTCCTCAAAGGAACCAAAGTCACCATCTGACATTATCTCTCCTTTCTTCCTTTATTCTAAGTTTCACTTTAGACAATTCATACTGCCTAGCTTCTTTGTCTCTCTGGAGCTCTCTATCTCTTTCATTCTCTCTGCCTCATCTGCTAACTCCTCTCTCTGAAGTTCAAGTTTTCGCATTTCTATCTCTTGTAATCTTCCTTTTCCTCCTCTTTTTCCCATCAAAGCTTTTTCCCATCAAAGCTTTTTTATTTCTATTTCTTTTAATCTGTCCTTTTCCTTTTTCAAGTTTTGTCATTTCTTTCTTCTTTCTTTCTAACTCGAGTTTTTTCATTTCTCTTCTCTTCTTCTCTTTCTTCCAATTTGAACTTTTGCCTTTATCTTTCTTAAAAAGTTGCTTCATTTGCAGCTGAAGTCTTAGTACCTCCAACAGTGACACACTAGTTCCAGGTGTCCCTTCCTCCAACTTTAAATGCTGGGTGAGTATTTTAACCATATCAGCCTTACGAAATTCTGCTCTTATCTCTACCTGCACTTCATCTGCTAACTATAAGACCATAAGGTGTAGGAGCAGAAGTAGGCCATTCGGCCCATTGAGTCTGCTCCGCCATTCAATGAGATCATGGTTGATATGATAATCCTTAATTCCACTTTCCTGCCTTTTCCCTATAACCCTTGATCCCTTTACTGATTAAAAATCTGTCTATCTCAGTCTTGAATTTACTTAACGACCCAGCCTCTACAGCCCTCTGCAGTAATGAATTCAACTGATTCACTACCCTCTGAGAGAAGAAATTTCTCCTGCTCTTTGCCTTAAATGGGCGCTCCCTTACTCTGAGATTATGACCTCTGGTCCTAGACTGTCCCACAAGGTGAAACAACCTCTCAGCAGCTACCCTGTGAAGCCGCCTAAAAGTCTTGTATGTTTCAATAAGGTCGCCTCTCATTCTTCTAAAGTCCAATGAGTACAGGTCCAACCCACTCAACCTCTCCTCATAAGAAAATCCCTCCATACCCGGGATCAACCTAGTGAACCTTCTCTGGACTGCCTCCAATGCCAGTACATCTTTCCTTAGATCAGAGGACCAAAACTGTTCAAAGTATTCTAGGTGTGGCCTAATTAGTGCATGGTATAGTTTCAACAAGACTTCCCTATTTTTATACTCCATTCCCTTT
The DNA here is from genome assembly GCF_964194155.1 of Cetorhinus maximus. Classification (NCBI taxonomy): domain Eukaryota; kingdom Metazoa; phylum Chordata; class Chondrichthyes; order Lamniformes; family Cetorhinidae; genus Cetorhinus; species Cetorhinus maximus. Next base: position 93,121,993 of record NC_135895.1, on the reverse strand, counting down.
GAAATAAAGACCAACATTCCATTTGCCTTCTCAATTATCTGCTGAACTTGTATGTTAGCTTTTTGGGATTCATGCACAAGGACCCCCAAATCCCTCTGTACTGCAGCTTTCTGCAGTCTTTCTCCATTTAAATAATATTGAACTCCTATATTGTTCCTGCCAAAGTGCATAACTTCACATTTTCCCACATTATATTCCACCTGTCAAGTTTTTGCCCACTCACTTAACCTGTCTATATCCCTCTGTAGACTCTGTGCCATCCGCAAACTTGGCGATAGTACATTCATTTCCCTCATCTTAGTCATTAATATAGTAAATAATTGTGGCCCCAGCACTGATCCCTGTGGCACTCCACTAGTTACAGGTTGCCATCCTGAAAATGCCCCCCTTATCCCAACTCTGTCTTCTATTAGTTGGCCAATCCTCTATCCATGCTAAAACACTACCCCAACACCATGGGCTCTTATCTTATTAAGTAGCCTTATGTGCAGTACCTCATCAAGTGCCTTTTGAGAGGTGTCAGCTGTGGCTCAGTTCATAGCACCCTCGCCTTTGAATCAGAGGGTTATGGGTTCATGTGCCACTCCTGGAAACCAAGAACTGTGATTGTACTCAAAAGAGTTGCAATCTGTGACTGTTGAGAACTCAAAAAGAGTATCAAGTGCCTTTTGGAAATCCAAATATATTACATCTGCTAGTTCCCCTTTATCTATCCTGCTTGTTACCTCCTCAAAGAATTCTAATAAATTTGTCACATATGATTTCCACTTCATGAAGCTATGTTGAGTCTGCTTGATTAGATTATGTAATTCTAAACACTCTGTTATTACATTCTTTACAATAGACTCTAACATTTTCCCAATGACGGATATTAAGCTAACTGGCCTATAGTTACCTGTTTTTTATTTTGTCTCCCTTCCTTTTTGAATAGGGTGTTACATTGGCAGTTTTCCAATCCTCTGGGACTTCTCCAGAATCTAAGGATTCTTGGAAGATTATTGCCAGAGCATCCACTATCTCTGTAGCTTCCTTTAATATCCTAGGATGCAACCCATCAGGTCCAGGGGACTTATCGGCCTTTAGCCCCATTAGTTTCCCTAGTACTTTTTCTCTAGTGATATTTATTGTATTCATTTCCTCCCCCTCTTTTGCCCCTTGATTATTTAGTATTTTTGAAATACTATTAGTGTCTTCTACTGTGAAGACTGATGCAAAATATTTATTCAATCCCTCTGCCATTTCCTGGTTCCTCATTATTATTTCCCCCACCTCATTCTCTAAGGGGGCCTATGCTCACTTTGGCCTCTCTCTTTTTTTTTATATATTTAAAGAAGCTCTTACTGTCCGTTTTATTTTACTTGCTAGTTTACCCTCAAAAGCTTATTTTCTCCTTTTTTTTGGGTCATCTTTTAGTTTTTAAAACTTTTCCAATCCTCTGGCTTACCACTAATTTTTGCCACGTTGAATGTTTTTTCTTTCAATTTGATACTACCCTTAACTTCCTTGGTTAACTATGGTTGGTTTATCCCCTTCCTTGAATCCTTCTTCCTCACTGGGATATATCTTTGTTGTGAGTCATGGACTATTTTCTTAAACATCTGCCATTGTTCATCAACCATCTTTTCTGCTAAACTCCTTTCCCAGTCCACTCCAGCCAACTCTGCCTTCATTCCTTTGTAATTACCCTTGTTTAAGTTTAGCCAGGTTGTTTCTGACCCAAGTGTCTCACTCTCAAACTGAATGCTAAATTCTACCATGTTATGGTCACTGTTTCCTAGGGGATCTTTTACTCTGGGATCATTTATTAAACCTGTCTTATTACACAATACCAGATCCAAAGTAGCCTGATCCCTAGTTGGATCCATAACATATTGTTCTAGGAAACTGTCCCGAATACACTCTATGAATTCTCACTCGTGGCTACCTCTGCCAATTTGATTTTCCCAATCTACATGAAGATTAAAGTCACCCATGATTAATGTGCTGCCTTTTTTCATGCCCTTACTACCTCATGATATATTCTCTGTCCTACATAGCTAATGTTAGGGGGCCTATAGGCTACTCCCACCAGTATTGTCTTTTCCTTGTTATTTCTTACCTCCACCCATATGGATTCGACATCTTCTGATCCAAGATCATTCTTGCTATTGTACTTATTCCATCTCGTACTAACAAAGCTACCCCACCACCCTTTCCTTCCTGCCCGTCCTTTCGAAAAGTCACATACCCCTGAATATTTAGTTCCCAGCTTTGATCTCCCCTTGTAACCATGTCTCTGTAATGGCTATAAGATCATATCCATTAACCTCAACTTTGCCATTAATTCATTTATTTTGTTCCAAATACTGCGTACATTTAAGTAAAGAGCCACTAATTTTGCCTTTTTACCATTTTTTTCCCCCTTTGACTCTACTTGCTGCTGTTTTTTATGTTTGTACGTTCTGTCCCTTCCTGTCACACTCTGGGTGTCATTACCTAAATAGCTGCCCCGTAGTGCTGCCATATCCTTTTCCTTTGTAAGCCTATGTATCCACTCTCCAGAACCCTCCCCCTGCCCCCCATTTAGTTTAAAGCCCTCGCTAAAGCCCTAGTTATTCAATTTGCCAGGACACTGGTCCCAGCACAGTTCAAGTGAAGCCCATCCCACCGGAACAGTTCCCTTCTACCCCAGTACTGGTGCCAGTGCTCCATGAACTGAAACCCATTCCTCCCACACCAGTCTTTGAGCCTTGCATTTAACTCCTTGACTTTATTTACCCTATTCCAGTTTGCCCGTGGCTCAGGTAGCAATCCCAAGATTATTACCTTGGAGGCCCTGCTTTTTAAACTAGCTTCTAACTGTTCAAATTCTTTCAGCAGAACCTCCTTTCTAGTCCTATCAATGTTGTTGGTACCAACGTGGAAGACAACTGGATCCCTCTTCTCCCACTCCAAATTCCTCACCAGCCTTGAGGAGATGTCCTTAACCCTGGCACCGGTCAGGCAACACAGCCTTCGGGACTCACGCTCACAGCTGCAGAGAACAGTATCTATCCCCCTAATTATACTGTCCCCTACCACTACTGCGTTCCTATTTCCTCCCCACCACTTGAATGGCTCCCTGTACCACAGTGCCGTGGGTCAGTTCACTCATCCTCCCTGCAGTCCCTGTTCTCATCCACACAGCTTGCAAGAACCTCGTAACTGTTGGACAATTTCAGGGGCCAAGGCTCCTCGAATGCTACTCCCTGGGTCCCCAAACCTGACTAACCTGCAGTCACACCCTCCTGTCCCTGACCAGACATCAAATCTGAATGACCTAATCTGAGGAAATCTGATCCGAAGTTCCTTGAGCTGCAAACACTTACTCCAGATGTGTTCGCTCTGGATCACCTTGGTATTCAGCAGCTTCCACATGCTGTACTAGCAACACATCCGGCCAACACTACCACATTTTAATTAATTTATTACTCTCAACTGATGTTTAGTCAGATATTTCAAGTACTCCATAAGTCACATTTTCCACTCCCAGAAAAGTCATAATAATTGCCAAAGCCATTTTGCAGTTCAACCACTTTAAAATCCCTCAACACAAGACTCCTGAGTTCAATATTCTCCTTGGACTCGTATCCCATGGATTCAAAAACTCCAACCGAATCAAGGAATTTTAATAATCCTGCAAAGAGCCCCCAAATTTGTTAAAACCACAGCAGATGTTAATTGCTCCGCAGACCAAATCCCTGAGCGAAACTTGGCTTCCGGGCCATACCTTTTTTTTGTATTCTGAAAACGAGAAGAAAATGTACTGATCTCAGCAGCAAGAAGTCCAGTAACACTTTTGGGGTTTTAAAAATTAACAGTAAAAGTTTTATTAACAAGAATAAAAGAAAACTTAAGCACTCAAGATTATAGTTACACAGTTAAAATTAGTCTTAAAAAACATTCCGCCCAAAAGAACTTCCTACTTGGTGAAACCCACAAGTAAACACCTTCCAGGTAACACTCCCTTATAGACTCTCACTTATCACCCCACCAGCCTCCGCATTCAAAGGATCATCCTCCGCCATTTCCGCCAACTCCAGCATGATACCACCACCAAACACATCTTCCCTTCACCGCCTCCGCCCCCCCACCCCACCGTCTGCATTCCGTACCCTCCGGGACACCCTGGTCCACTCCTCCATCACCCCCTGTACCTCAACCCCCTCCCACTGCACCTTCCCATGCAACCGCAGGAGGTGCAACACCTACCCCTTTACTTCCCCCCTCCTCACCGTCCAAGGGCCCAAACACTCCTTTCAAGTGAAGCAGCATTTCGCTTGCACTTCCCTCAATTTAGTCTACTGCATTCGCTGCTCCCAATGCGGTCTCCTCTACATTTGAGAGACCAAAAACAGACTGGATAACCGCTTTGCGGAACACCTTTGGTCTGTCAGCAAGCATGACCCAGACCTTCCTGTCGCTTGCCATTTCAACACTCCACCCTGCTCTCATTCCCACATGTCTGTCCTTGGCCTGCAGCAATGTTCCAGTGAAGCTCAACACAAACTGGAGGAACAGCACCTCATCTTCCGATTAGGCGCTTTACAGCCTTCCGGACTTAACATTGAGTTCAACAACCTCAGATCATGAACTCTCTCCTCCATCCTCACCCCCTTTTTGATCCCCTTTTTTCTAATAATTATTATATATTTTTTATATATATTTTTTTCTTTTCCCACCTATTTCCATTATTATTTTAAAAATGTATTTCCATCCATTGTTTTATCTCCACCTTTTAGCCTATTTTGATCCCTTCCCCCCACCCCACCCCAACTAGGGCCACCTGTCACTTGCTCATCCTGCTTTCTACCCTTAATGTCACCATTAGCACATCCTTTAGCTAATATCACCACCATCAACATCCCTTTGTCCTTTTGTTTCTGACATTGCCTCCACCTATCACTGGCCCTCTATCCAGCTCCACCTGTCCCACACCCCCTTAAACAGCTTATTTCACCACATTGCTATTTCTCTTTAGTTCTGATGAAGAATCATACGGACTCGAAACGTTAACTCTGTATCCCTCTCCGCAGATGCTGTCAGACCTGCTGAATTTTTCCAGCAATTTTTGTTTTTGTTTCAGATTTCCACATTCCACAGTATTTTGCTTTTAACTCTCTTATAGATGTTTAATATTAAGCATCCAGGAATAATACCCAAGGCAAAACTGCTGTAGCTTTAATAGAGACATACCACATGACCTCTTGAACTCTCTCCCACTCTACTGTGGAAATCCAAAACTTCAGAACAAAACTGTTTTTGAAGACCAAGACTTTTGTGGCTTGACTAGATGGCTGATTCAAACTAGATCTTCTCCCAGCTGTTTCCAGGAGATATTCCTCATGCAGCCAATAGCCCACAACTACAGCTAACAGCTCATAGCCAACAACTCCCTTAAGCTTTCCATAGTAACTCTAAAACACCTTTCTCCCTGCTTTCATTTCATGTTCCATTGTTCTCACAACTCTTTGAAACTCAAATCCTTCCGAATATAAAATCTTTCATGCTTCGGTTTTCTGTGCTTTTGGGCCAATAAAATGTAATATCCCCTCTTCTATTTACCTATGGAACTCCTGCAAGTCGCAAACATGTTTCTTGGCACTTCTGATTTCCCTTTGATATTTGAAAATACTCTTAGCTTATCTAAAAATGCAGATGTTAGATCCAACCCATTCACTAGTACCTCAAACCTAATGCCTCTATCATCCAGCATCCGCAGTAGTTTTTTGTTTTTGCCGCAATCCTTTCATGTTTTAAACCCCCCAAGACAACCTGTCTTCTTGTAACCTTCCCCAGCTTAATTAAATCATTTACACACACAGACAATGGCATTCTTCACGGAGAAACACAATATTCCCCCCAAATATTAAAAAATAACATCCATTCTCACAGAAACGGCGGGCAGGGGGCTTAGGAGAGGGAAGTGATGGGCAGGAGATAATTAGGGGGTGGGGAGAGATGATGAGCTGAGTGGCCGTTCTTTTTTTAAGAAAAGAATGTGTATGTGCAGTAACTGTGCTAAAACAAAAATGGAGGCAGCACTATTTGAGAAACTTTTCTTAATTTACAAACCATGCTGAAACGAAAACATGCCATTAAAATACAGTTTAAATGGGCATACCTGTACATGAGAATTAGGAGATGGCCAACAATAGATCCTTGGGTAGCATCAAGGGCAACCCGACGGATAAGAATGGAACCAGGTGAGTACAATACCACCCAGCTCGACAACAGTGGAGAGGTGTTGGAAGAGGATGGTGTGATCAGACAGATCAAGAAGGACGAGGAGAGGTAAATTATTTTTGTTTCAGTCATATGGGATGTCATTTGCGGCCTTGATGAGAACCGTTTAGATACTGTGGCAGGAGTGTAACCTGATTGGAGAGATTCAAACATAAGAATTACAAGAAAATTGTGCACAGATTTGGGAACAACTGCACATTTAAGGCCTTTGTAGAAGAAAGGGAGGTTGGAGATGGGGCTGTAATTTGCAAGGACGGAGAGGTCTATGGTTAGTTTTTTGAGGAGAGAGGGTGATAACAGCAGATTTAAAGAGGGGCCAGACAGAACCTGAGGTGAGAAAACCATTAACAATATCAGCTAATATGGAAGACAAAGGAAACTTGATAAAGAACAAATCGTACTTTTAGGGGTAGCAATTGAGTATCAGTGACTTCTATGTTTTCTCAGTCAAATGATATTAATGTAGAATCACAACTGTAGCACTGTAAATAGCACATACTCAATTTGACTACTTTTTATTCTTTACAAATACAAAAAATAATTAAATAAATTAGTTTAAAAGTTTGTACTTGTTTACACTGCTGAAAAGCTTGACACTTTTTCAGTTATATTCCACGTTCCAGTATGTTCTCCCAGTTATACACTAACTTAACAATTCCATTTCCAATGCAGAGACCTCTGTAATAGTACAGCAGAGACCAGCTGGCTCAGCAGGGAGCAGGGAATTGAACCTGGAGCATTTGGCTTAGTGCTACATCTATCCACTGAGTCGTTACTGGGAAAAGGCTGTCAAGCAAAGTTCCTTCTAGGCTGTGTTGGTGCATGGCTCCGCATGCAGTCTAGAACTTCCGTAGGGGACAAACAGGCCACACACAAGCGGCCCCTTTAAGACATGCGCATGTGTGGCCACACAGCAGATTAAAGGGACCACAAAGCACAACAAATGAAGCACATTGGAGGGAACATTGCTGTCAATATACATTTTTAAAATTGTCAATAGACACTGGACAAATTAGGGGACATAGATGTCCTGGAAAGGTTTACATGCAGTCCATTAGATTGCCCAGTTTAGGAGCCCTTAGTTACCAGGACAGGTTTAGAGAGTTGTGGTTTTTTACTTCAGAAAAGCATGAGTTTAGATTAGGCCTTCAGAATAACAAAACCCGTGGTAATTAAAACAGGAAATGCTGGAAAAGCTCAGCAGGTCTGACAGCATCTGTGCAGACAGAAACGGAGTTAACGTTTCGAGTCCATATGACCCTTCTGACACTTCAGTTCCGAAGAAGAGTCATATAGACTTGAAACGTTAACCCTGTTTTTCTCTCTCACAGATGCTGCCAAACCTGCTGAGTTTTTCCAGCATTTTCTGCTTTTATTTCGAATTTCCAGCATCCACAGTATTTTGCTTTCAGTTTAATAAAGCCTGTGGAGTCAGTTAATAGGATATTTGAGCGAAATGGGTTAGAAAGTACTGGGGATACATGCACACAAGTGACAAATACACAGAACTGGGTTAGCCACTAAAAAGGACTTTTTGCAGAGAGGCACCAACCTCCGGGAGAAGTTGCTGGCAGTAGCAATGTTTAAGTAATCAGAAAGGATCTAAATGAGTTCTAGATGAGAGTAGTAGGTGGATTATTGGGGACCCAGTCACCAGAGTCTTCTGGAGCTTGGATTTGGAGGTCCTACAGGAAGTTCCAATATTTTTTATTCTTGAATTGGCATTTTGTTTTCAATTTTTTTTAGGTCTCTCCTAGAGGTGTGGCTTCTTTTTTTTGAGGGGAAGGTGAGGAAAGGTGGCGGTGGAATTGTGCAGAAGTTGCACCGTGCTGGGGATGGAACAGGTTCAATGGACTGGCTGATCATTTCCTGTCCTCTTCCATATGTATGTTTGCAATGAATACTTGGTAAACAAAAGATGCTCAATATCGCCTTCTTAAATTAAAAGTGGCTGAATGCATAACTCATAAATTACGGTTAATAAATCATACCCAATTTCAGAAACTGATAGAAAAATGTGTTTCATTGTCAGTCTTTAAGCATTCTGTAATTGAACTGCTGCGTTAGGTGATTTTAAAAAAAGACACATTTCTATTTATTTTGGCAGAGATTTTCCATTCTGCACAAGTGTGAGGGGTGTCAATATAGTTAGAGGTCCAAGATTTTAAAAAGGTGATTGTTGCATTAGTGGAGTTGGACTACAAAATCATTTACGTGGGAGGGAACTGGAAGAGGAAATCTATCAACAGATCAGGAATACAAATATGATTAACGACATTATTGCTATGGGAGATTGTAATTACTCATTCATTGAAGCAGGAGAAAGGAATAGGAAAAAAAAGGAATGGGATTCCTAAAATGTGTGCAGGACTTCACATAGGCCTACAAAGGGAGGAAAAATGCTGGATCTAGCTATGTGATGGAACAGATCAGGTAGATCAGTTAAGTGTGGATGAGTGGCATGGGGCAGAATTTTCCATTTGGCCCTGGGGCAGAGCAGGCACGGGCCCGATCGCCGCTCTCGATTGGGTCCGCGCCGCCATTTTACGCGGGCGGGCCGATTAAGGCCCGCCCAGTGTATTTCCCAACTCCCATGGAGAGAGGGAGTGTGCAGGCGGTGGCGGGCGTGTACAGACCACCGGATCCCATGGCGACCCGGCAGTCTGTTTAAAAGAAGAAACAAAAACAAAAACAGAAATACCTGGAAAAACTCAGCAGGTCTGGCAGCATCGGCGGAGAAGAGCAAAGTTGACGTTTCGAGTCCTCATGACCCTTCAACAGAACTAAGTAGAAATAGGAAAGGGGTGAAATATAAGCTGGTTTAAGGGGGGGGGGGTGGGGAAGAAGGGGGGATGGGGGCGGTGGTTGTTGGGACAAGCAAGCAGTGATAGGAGGAGATAACCAAAAGATGTCACAGACAAAAGAACAAAGAGGTGTTGAAGGAGGTGATATTATCTAAAAGAATGTGCTAATTAAGAGTGGAGAGCAGGACAAGCAAGGTAGCTCGCATGGGGGTGGGGTGAAATAAGCGATGGATGGAATACATTTAAAAATAATGGAAATAGGTGGGAAAAGAAAAATCTATATAAATTATTGGAAAAAACAAAAGGGAGGGGGAAGAAACGGAAAGGGGGTGGGGATGGAGGAGGGAGTTCAAGATCTAAAGTTGTTCAACTCAATATTCAGTCCGGAAGGCTGTAAAATGCCTAGTCGGAAGATGAGGTGCTGTTCCTCCAGTTTGCGTTGGGCTTCACTGGAACAATGCAGCAAGCCAAGGACAGACATGTGGGCAAGAGAGCAGGGTGGTGTGTTAAAATGGCAAGCGACAGGGAGGTCCGGGTAATGCTTGCAGACAGACCGGGAAGCTCAATGCATATACACTATTAGAAGCCAAATATGGCATCAGCGATGGAGTTGAGCCAGCGCAGCAGTGCAGGAGTGACGTCCTGGACCAAGGTCTCCATGGCAGCCTCCATCCTACCAGTGTTGACCTTGGTGCGTTGACATGCTGGCGCTATCACCTCAGACTGAATGCGGACGGACTCCTCCATTGTGCCTTGCAGTCTGAGAAGTGCAGTGGACACCCTTTCCTCATGTTCCCGAGCTTGCCTTTGCAGCTCCAGTAACTGTGACATGACCGAGTCCAGAGTCTCGTCATCTGACTCGGACTCAGCAAATTTCTGGCCACCAGCAGTCCTCCGAGTGTCGGACACCTGGGAAGTCCCTGCTGCCGCATGCAGTGGATCATACGGCGCGATGTGCACACCAGGGGCTACTCTAAAGCTAGGTCCCACCAAGGTGTGTTTCTTTGGGGCTTGATTGGAGGCCCTGGGTCATGGACTCTGTTGGCTGTTTGGCAGATGTGCCTGCGAAAGCAAGGAGATAATTAGTGCATGGCAGTGGCCTGTGAAAGAGGACACATCACTTACAGCATGGTTGTCTGATGGATGTTGCACTGCTGGATCCTCACTTGGTAGAGCAGCGCCAACCTCACCGTCAGCACAGGAGTGGTCCACATACTCGCCGGCCAGCTAGATGGCTTTGTTTTCAAAGTCCGCGAGGACCCTGATTTCGAGCATTCTGCAACCAGTCTGCGACCTCTCCCTGTTGTTGTGTGCCAGCTTGTTCTGCATGGATAGAGATGGAGAAAGTGTAAGCAGGACGCCTGCCAGGCCAGATGATAAATGTGCCTGGCCTGTGTGGGTGGTGAGTGGTCCCTTGGACAGGATGAGGGCAATGATGGCGAGTGTGAGAGAGTGAATGGTGTGGTCCCTTGAACCAGCAATGAGTGAGGGCCCTGTGGATGTGTGATGGGTTTGTAAGTGTGTGAGTTGGGAGTGATGAAAAGAGGGACTTACCCTGGCGGAATGGAGATCATTAATCCTCTTGCGGCACTGGGTGGCTGTCCTCTTCTGAAGGGCATTGGCGCTGACCACCGCTGCCACCGGTTCCCAAGACGGATTGGTTACGTTGCTGCCCATCCTGCGGCCAGAGCCGGGGTACAGGACATCCCGGCGGGCCTCCGCGGCATCCAGCAGCCGCTCGAGGGACCCGTCATTAAGCCAGGGGGCTGCAGTCTTCTTGCCTTTGAGGGCCATGTCTCCCAGGCAGCTGTGGTGAGTGGGAAGCAATGAGCGCTGTGCTTGCAGTTAACCTTTAAACATGGCAGCCGGTGTGATACAGCAGCTCCTCATTCGCCCGCCCACCATGGAAACAGCGTGTTTCCCGGGAGTGCGTAAGTAATGAGGCAGGCTGAGGACGATATGGCGTGAAAACCTGCCACCACTGTCGATGGGCAGCACGTCGCTTTACCCGCCTGCTACTGCACTTAGTGCAAATTTGGGGCAATTCTGCCATCAGGTTCTGATTGTTTCTAATCATTGCATTGATTACTTCTCGTGATGTATTTTGATTCCTGTCGAATTTGTTCCTGAAGACTGGATGCCAGGCTCAACATCTGGTTCAGCTATTGTTTTCAATGGAAGAAACATTTTGCCAAGAAGCAGCCTGCCAACTGTGCGTGCTTATTTAATGAACAAAATGTTCTGTAAAGTGTTAATAATTAGTAATTTACTCACTGTATATCTTTTTTTATTCATCGGCTATTACCACGGCATTAATTACTCAGGTGATTTACAAAAATAAGAGTGAAAGTTATATATATTTTTAAATAAGCTATGAGAGCTTTATTAAATAATGTGTTGCAGTAAGGTATCACTGTCAAAACTTTCTAAAAGTGAAATAATCCATTCCAGCCAATTCTCAAACATTATGGTTGCAGGATTGCACTTACCTTTGGTGACTGTAATTGTTGAGTCTGAGATAACTAATATTGCTGGACTGGATGTTAGATACTTTTGAAATGTTGTAACAGGTGTCGATTGTAATGTGCGATATGTAATTTTCTGACAGAAGTGAAACACCTCTCATCACTGCAGAGTTGAGGAGTTAGTTTAGTGCACCACCAAGTGGTAAATGTTCAAACCCATTGCAGCCCAGCACATGTTGCCAGGTGAAGGCAGTTGACTGGATTTTCTTTTTGAAAAATTAAACCTGAAATATTGCTGTTGGTTTGAAACTGATCTTTTCAAGATTGTCAGCAATCCCAGTGGTCAAATTACATTCACCTGTGGCATTTACAAAGTTGTAAAGTAGATGCTGGTACAGGAGTTAAAATGACATCCAGTGGATACTGTTATGGCACAGCCGACGGTAAATGCTGAATTGATCAAATCCCAAAGGGAAACTTGAAACAACTTGCCACAAATTTCGAGATGCGTGCCTTGAACACAGTAGTAACAAAACCACCCAGTCTTATAGGTTTTTACAAAACTAGATTAAACATTTATGAATAAGAGAAATGATTTTAAATACATACACAGATCTATAAATTACTACTATGATAACTTCTAAATCTCCTAATCAATCTAACTCCCAATTACACTTTCGTTAAGGCAACAGTAAAACACATAGATTTTAAAAGACCCGGGGAAAAACCCACGCCGAATTCAAGGTGAGTTTTCTTAACTTCAGTCCTTTGAAGATAGCAGCTTGAGGCATAGATGCTGAAGGCTTTTCACACTTGTCGGATCTCAAAATGCCTCCCTTACAAACAGCCCTCTCTCCTTTATACATATTTTCCTCTTTGAATGCGAATTCCCATTGTCTCACAGGGCAGAATTTTACGCTCGGCATGCGGGCACACACCCGACACGCTCGAGCATAAAATTACGCACAATGATGCCGGACGTGTATCCCGATGCCATCGTGCATTCGCACGATATTTTGTTCGGCGGGCGTGCGCCAGAGTCGGCTGCACGCCCGCCAATAATTGGAGGGCCCATTAAGGCCATAAACAAGCTAATTAAAATCAAATTTACGCTATCCACCCAACCTTACTGTTGGTGGGCAGGCGAAAAGCCAAGCGGCCTGTACATTTTTTAGGAAACCTCATCCCGTGGATGAGGCTTCCTGAAGCAAATAAACACTTTATTTTTGACTTGAAAACATATCCCAGCTCGTGAGGAGACATGTTTTTTTTAAATTTTTACTGCCTTTATTAATTTTTTTTAAAAAGCACCTCAATCTCCCTGAGGCAGCTCCGCGCCAGCTCACTCTCCCTCTTCCCTCCGTCTGCACAGGTGGCGCTGAGCGCTGCCGCTCGTGATCTATGCAGGCCCGCCCACGTGAAATCGCGGAGTGGAGCCAATCGCGGGCAACAGTTGGCTTCCTGACCACCCCTGCCTGCTCCCGTTGAGCCAGCCCGATGAGGGAAAAATTCTGGCCAATATGTCTTTTGAACTTTACCTCTCTACCAATAAAAAAATCTATCATAGTACCAATTCCACCAGTAATCTTTGGGAAAAATAAATAAACACACTATTTCTTACTACTTCTGCTGGCTAGGTATACATTACACTTCCTCCTTTGAATTCATGTCACTATACTTTGTTTAAAAATATAAATGTTCCCTTTACGCTTCACATTCTCAAACTTGCCATGTTTGCCGAATTAACATTTCAGACCTAATTTCTCTTCTTTTGTCAAAGCACCCAGACTAGCTGCCTCTAATTCAATTAAGTCACACACACACACAGACACATCCCACTATTACTCTATTTTACAATAATATCCAATAGCATTATGGAAATTATTACATCTTCCTGATAATACTTTGTGGAAAACTTTATGTTATTCACTCATAAAAGCCAGCATTCATTGTTCATCTTAATTGTTCTTGAGAAGATGACGGTGAGCCACCTTGAACCACTGCAATCCATGTGGCGCAGGTGTGTCCACGGTGCTGTTAGGAGGGGAGTCCCAGGATTTTGACCCAGTGACAATGAAGGAACGGTAATATGTTTCCAAGTCAGGATGGTGTGTGACTTGAAGTGTAACTTATAGGTGATGGTGTTCCCTTACAGGTGGTGCACCTGCTACCCTTGTGCTTCTAGGCAGCAGAAGGCACACATTTGGAAGGCACTGTTGCAAAGCCTTGGCAAAGCGCTGCAGTGCATCTTGTATATGGTACACACTGCTGATTCTGTGCACCATTGGTGGAGAGAGAGAGAATGTTCAAGGTTGTGGATGGGATGCCAGTCAAATGGGCTGCTTTGCACTGGATGGTATCAAGCTCCTTAAGTGTTGTTGGAACTGTACTCACCCAAGCACGTGGAATGTATTCCATCACACTCCTGATTTGGCCTTTGTAAGTGGTGGTAAGGCTTTGGGGAGTCAGGAGGTGAATTACCTGTTGCAGATTTCCCAGCCTCTAATCTGGTATGGTAGGCACAACAGTTAGGTGACTGGTCCATTGAAGCTGCTAATTAATCATATTAATCAGCAGGTCTGACAGCATCTGCAGAGAGTAACACAGTTAACCTTTTGAGTCCGTATGACTCTTCATCAGATGATGAAGAGTCATACGGACTCAAAACGTTAACTCTGTGTTCCTCTCCACAGATGCTGTCAGACCTGCTGAGTTTTTCCAGCTATGTTTTATTTTTGTTTCAGATTTCCAGCATCCGCAGTATTTTGCTTTTAATCATATTAATCAATTAGCCTACAACAGACCCAGACATATTGAGAAAAAGCCCCAGTAGTGGAGAATTTTGGGAACCAAAAACCACCTATTCCTTCCAGTAAACTACCCTTACCACATGCCAAGCCCCAGATTACTCCTATACTCTACCCTGTGAAATAAATGTCACCAATTTTCATTGGAATGAATCCGCACTGTTTCCATCGCCTCCCTCGGCAGTGTGTCCTCATAGATTGACCACTTACTTCCTGAAATATTGTTTCCCTAGGTTAGTTTTGGTTTTTTTTTAAAAAAAAGATTAAATGTCAGCGATGGAGAACAGGAGAAACTACCTTAACCATGGAGTTCAATTCCTGGGTTAGTGGTTGAGGCTGAAGCTACGTCACATTCAAGATAATATTGGAAATCGAAGTGGGCGAAAAGGACGTGGCGAACATGGTGAGTGAAAGCGATTTGCTGCATGTGTGGGAGGCGGTGTGTTTGTTTCCAATCGCCAATTTCACTTTCTCCGTGAAACTTGTTGCTGCGGGGAAGCCAGTGACACCACTTGCGGTTACCCTCCTGCCTGCAGCCCGTGTTACCACTCTGTCTCAATTTCTGATGATAGACTGTCCACCAATATCCACTACAAGCCTACCGACTCCCAGAGCTACCTCGACTACAGCTCCTCACACCCCGCTTCCTGTAAGGACTCCATCCCATTCTCTCAGTTCCTTCGCCTCCGTCGCATCTGTTCTGATGACGCTACCTTCAAAAACAGCTCCTCTGACATGTCCTCCTTCTTCCTTAACCGAGGTTTTCCACCCACGGTCGTTGACAGAGCCCTCAACCGTGTCCGGCCCATATCCCGCGCATCCTCCCTCACGCCTTCTCCTCCTTCCCAGAAACATGATAGGGTCCCCCTTGTCCTCACTTATCACCCCACCAGCCTCCGCATTCAAAGGATCATCCTCCGCCATTTCCGCCAACTCCAGCATGATGCCACCACCAAACACATCTCCCCTTCACGCCCCCTGAGGGCATTCCGTAGGGATCATTCCCTCCGGGACACCCTGGTCCACTCCTCCATCACCCCCTACTCCTCAACCCCCACCTATGGCACCTCCCCATGCCCACGCAGAAGATGCAACACCTGCCCCTTCACTTCCTATCTCCTCACCGTCCAAGGGCCCAAACACTCCTTTCAAGTGAAGCAGCATTTCACTTGCATTTCCCCTAACTTAGTCTACTGCATTCGTTGCTCCCAATGCGGTGTCCTCTACACTGGAGAGACCAAACGCAAACTGGGCGACCGCTTTGCAGAACACCTGCGGTCTGTCCGCAAGAAAGACCCAAACCTCCCTGTCGCTTGCCATTTTAACACTCCACCCTGTTCTCTTGCCCACATGTCTGTCTTTGGCTTGCTGCATTGTTCCAGTGAAGCCCAACGCAAACTGGAGGAACAGCACCTCATCTTCCGACTAGGCACTTTACAGCCTTCCGGGCTGAATATTGAATTCAACAACTTTAGATCTTAAACTTCCCCTCCCCCCATCCCCACCCCGTTTCTCCCCCCTCCCTTTTCTTTCAATAATTTATATAGATCCTTCTTTTCCCACCTATTTCCATTATTTTTAAATCTAAAACTAAAACTTTGTTAGTCTTTCCACCCCACCCCCACTAGAGCTGTACCTTGAGTGTCCTGTCTTCCATTCTTAATTAGCACTTTTCTTAGACAATATCACCACCTTCAACACCTCTTTGATCCTTTTGTCTGTGACATCTTTTGATTATCTGCTCCTATCACTGCTTGCTTATCTCCACAATCACCACACCCTCAACTTCTCTCTCCCCCCGCCCCCCCACCTTAGACCAGCTTATATTTCGCCTTTCTCCTAACTATACTCAGTTCTGCCGAAGGGTCGTGAAGACTCGAAACGTTAACTGATTTCTTCTCCACCGATGCTGCCAGACCTGCTGAGTTTTTCCAGGTAATTCTGTTTTTGTTCCGTGTTATCACTGCCGTTTCCAGTGTGCCTGCAGCCCAGAGTTTTTGACAGAATAATCCAGCCGTGTCCAAAGTAGTGAGTTGTGATATTTTCAATGTCTTTCTCTTTAAAACGTAAAGCTATGTTAGAACTCTGTATTTTTTATTTGTCTGAATCCAGATAATAGATAGTGCTAAAAAGTGACAATGTTTTGCAGTTTCTCTCCCCTCCCCTTGAAAATTGGAGTAAATTCACAGGATTGCACAGACTGAATCTCCCACCTCCGCTTTACCCTCCCTCCCTCCTTCCCTCCTTGCTAGCTAGCTGGGGAAACTTTGTTCACTAACACCGCCCGGCTAGGCAGGCAGGCCTGAACCACATCTGAAGAAGTGCTGGAGGCGGCTCCTCTGAAACAAAGTTTCTCCTGTGCTCCCGAGGGGGGCGAAGCGGAGCTGGGAGATTAAAAGCAAAAAACTGCGGATGCTGGAAATCCAAAACCAAAACAAAAATAGCTGGAAAAACTCAGCAGGTCTGGCAGCATCTGCGGAGAGGAACACTGTTAATGTTTCGAGTCCGTATGACTCTTCAACAAAACTAAGTAAAAATAGAAAAGGTGAAATATAAGCTGGGTTAAGGGGGGGTGTGGTGGGACAGGTAGAGCTGGACAGAGGGCCAGTGATAGGTGGAGATAACCAAAAGACGTCATAGACAAAAGGACAAAGAGGTGTTGAAGGTGGTGATATCATCTAAGGAATGTGATAATAGGTAACATTAAGGGTAGAAAGCAGGACCTGCAAGGTACAGATAGCCCTAGTGGGGTGGGGGGAAGGGATCGAAATAGGCTAAAAGGTGGAGATAAAACAATGGATGGAAATACATTTAAAAGTAATGGAAATAGGTGGGAAAAGAAAAATATATATAAATTATTGGAAAAAAGGGGGATCGGAAAGGGGGTGAGGATGGAGGAGAGAGCTCATGATCTAAAATTGTTGATCTCAATATCCAGTCCGGAAGGCTGTAAAGTGCCTAGTCGGAAGATGAGGTGCTGTTCCTCCAGTTTGCGTTGAGTTTCACTGGAACAATGCAGCAAGCCAAGGACGGACATGTGGGCATGAGAGCAGGGTGGAGTGTTGAAATGGCAAGCGACAGGGAGGTCTGGGTCATGTTTGTGGACAGACCGAAGGTGTTGCGCAAAGCGGGGAGATTCTTGGCTTCATGCCAGTCTGTACAATCGAATGAATTTACTCCAATTTTAAATACTTTTAAATAAAAGCTATTATTCCATTAGGCACTTTGAATCAAACAATTTTAAATTCTGTTTCCTTTTTCTTTGCTGTGTTTTTTTTCTCTTGTCTGCTTTCGGATGACAGGTATGCATGATCCTGCCAATCACACCTCCCCGGGACAGTTCTTTTGTTTATTTATCTAATTACCTTTGGCCTTGCACCTTGAACTCTTTTGTCATTTAATCTCTCCTGCCCTCCACCCTATCACAGACCTTCCCTTTTTGTTCTTTTTCCCACCTTTCACCTGCTTGAAACATTTCTAATTTTTTCCAGTTCTGACAAAAGGTCACAGACTTGAAATGTTAACTCTATTTCTCTCTCCACAGATGTTACCAGACCTGCTGAGTATTCCAGCGACTTCCCCCTTTATTTCAGACCTCTAGCAGCTGCAAGTGTGTTGCTTTTGTCTATTAAAGCTTGTTGTTTAAAGTCATTCGGGCCTGAATGGTGGTTACTATCATCAGAATCACCTTTTGATTTGACTGCAACCATGGAGAATTACACTAACATGCTCTAAACAAAGGAATTGCATTTATATAGCACTGTTCATCACCTCAGAACATCACATTGTGCTTCAATGATAATCGTTTTGAAGTGCAGTCATCGTTCTAATGTAGGGAAAGCATGTAGGCCTATTTCTGGACAACAAGCAGTGATAAGAATGATGACCAGATAATCTGTCTTGGTGATATTGGTTGGCATTACCTCTGTAAACATAATTTACTATTCACTATTCAATTCAGAATTTTCATATTAATTTGTACTTGATTTTCTTTTTTGAAACATCTAGAATCATACAGCATTGAAGAAGATGGTTATCTGGGAGAGCTAAAGAATTATTCCCATTCCCCTGCTCTTGCCCCATTGCCCTAGATTTTCATTTTCCTTTTGCATATATGGCCGGGATTTCCCTGTCCCGTTGCGGGTGGGACCCGCTGCAGGCGAGGCGGTGCCCCAGCCAGAAGTCCATTGACTTGCGGCAGGACCGGACGATCCCGGTGGGAAGGTGGGGGGGGAAGGTGCAGAAAATCCCACCCTATATTTTCCAAATCCCTTTTGAAAATTATTATTGAAACTGCTTCCAGATACTTTTCAGGCAATGCATTCCGGATCATCATAACATGCTGCCTAAAAGGAACTCGCCTCTTCTTCCCTCTGGCTCTTTTATCATTTACCTTAAATCTCTTGTTACTCACCCTCCTGCCTGCAGCAACAGTTTTTCCCTATCCGGTTTATCAAAACCCCTCATAACTTTGAACATCTCTCTTAAATCTTCCTTTAGCCTTCTAACTCCAAGAAGAACAATTGCAGCTTCTCTAGTCTCTCCAATTAACTAAAGTTCCCCATTCCTGGTACCATTCTAGTATCTCTCCTCTGCACTGTCGTCAAGACTTTAACATTCTTTCTAAAGTGTGGTCTCCAGAATTGGAGAGAATGCTCGGTGCTTTATAAAGGGTTAGCATTGTGCCTTGCTTTTGTGCTCTGTCCTCAATTTATAAAGCCAAGGATCCCATTTTTTAAAAGACTTCGCAACTTGTGCAAGCACGTTCAAAGACTTGTCTTTATATCCCCAGGTCTATCTCTTCCTGCACCACTTCCTGTACCATTTAGTTTAGATTGACTACCCTCATTCTTCCTTCCAAAAATGTATCAATGCACTCTTCTCTGCGTTAAATTCCATCTTCTCATTTCAGCAGTCTTATGTCTTCCTGAAGTCTCTTACTATCCTCCTCATTGTTTACTACATTTCTAAGCCCTTTCATCGCTTAAGTTGTACTCTTCATATGTACCAGTGTGAATTGGGTGTCTATACTGAATATAGGGAAGCGTATTGCACACATTAAAGCCTGACAACAGCTGTACCTTTTTCTTTGATTTCTGTGTAAATCATGGCTGGTTGCAACTCTAGTTATACCACTGGTTGCAAAAAAACCAACAAACCGAGAAGGACCACAATTAAAGTTTCCAAGGGAGAAAATGTATCTTAGTTCGTCAGCATAGCATTTTGAACAGCAGATCATATCATTAGCTTCACTGCAGTTCCCATCCTCCTGTTCAGCCATCAAGTGGCTGAGTTCCAAGTCACTATCAAAATAAAATGGAAAGCTAAGTTCACACTTTGGACTTGGTTCAATGAATTGGATAAATAAGCTGTAGATAACAGTGATCATATGTTATCAGTCAGCAAACTTACCCGCAGGGGCAGAATTGTTGTCCTGATGTGGGATTGGTCTTCACTGGCTACTTTTTTAAAAAATCATTCTCATGGCGTGGGTGTTGCTGGTATGGTGGCATTTATTGCACTTACTTACACTAAGTGCAGTGGCACAGAGGTTTGTAGGCCATACTTAACATTCCTTCAATTTTGAAGGAAACAGAACAAACAAAAGTCTGATTGAAAAAGCGTGTGAAGGCCTAAGATTTATTTTCTTAAGGGTGGTTCTGCCCCAGAAAATATTGATACATTTTTTGACATTTGATTGATACATTTCATGGTTGCAGTGAATTTGGGAAATAGATTTTTAAAAATCTAGCACCAATTTTTCT
Source organism: Cetorhinus maximus (assembly GCF_964194155.1). Taxonomy (NCBI): domain Eukaryota; kingdom Metazoa; phylum Chordata; class Chondrichthyes; order Lamniformes; family Cetorhinidae; genus Cetorhinus; species Cetorhinus maximus. The sequence goes on along the minus strand of NC_135895.1, from coordinate 93,101,888 downwards.
ATTTGTTGACAACTACTGCCTTTCCCATTCAGAAACTAATTTGCTCAATATTTTAAATAGTTTTAAAAAAATCACTTAACACTAAATAGAGGGCTCAAATCTACCCTACTATCACCAAGATGGAGCACTTTTGTCTCTGAGATTACTTATCTAAATTATTTTCTTGCTCACCATGGCTCAAGATATTAAAAGCCAAATTAATGTACACAATGTCCAACTTTCCAATGTACATTCATCATGGAACACACACAAGTCCCCTGTATAAGTAATAGTGGCACAATTAGTTAGCAATTGGATAAATATTTGAAGGGAAAAATGTTGCAGGACAACTGGGAAAGAGCAGAGGAATTAAACTAATTGGAGATCTATATACATAATTGGATATATTAATTATTCAAGTAGATTTAGCTATACATTTCAAATCTACGCACAGGAGCTTTAGGCTTGTTCCACAAATACTGTCGGTGTTTAAATACTGTGAATGATTTTAACGTTTTTTGTTTTGTCATAACTTGAACTAGATATTCAATAATCTTTTGAAGTTGGTTAGTACAGGTCAATGAGTCGAACAATTCTTGGAAGTGAGTTGGAACGGTCTTTGTCCTTTTGTCTATGACATCTTTGGCAATCTCTTCTTTGCCTCCACCTATCACTGGCCCTCTATCCAGCTCTACTTGTCTCACCCCACCCCCAATTTAACCAGCTTATATTTCACCTCTCTTCTATTTTTCCTTAGTTCTGTTGAAGAGTCATACGGACTCAAGACGTTAACTGTGTTCCTCTCCGCAGATGCTGCCAGACCTGCTGAGTTTTTCCAGGTATTTTTATTTTTGTTTTGGATTTCCAGCATCTGTAGTTTTTTGCTTTGAACTTATCTTAAGATTGATGTTGTAACTGCCTCCTTATTAACAATAACGTCAAGCTCTTCTCAAAAGAGGCATTTTGCAGCTGGAAACCTTCGAAGAAATCCTGCTGACATTCTTGAAAGCAAAGGAAATGATTTAAAAATTGTCTGCTTAGTGCTAGAATTGTTGCCAATTTGAGGAGTTAGATAACAGGACAGCTGCTGCAGCTATATACCTATTATTTTGCCATTAGATTGTATATGTGCTGATAATTTGCTATCTTGGTATCTGTCCAATGAATATTCAGCCTAATACAAAATTTATTGTGATCATCTTCTGTGTCCAGAGACTAAGGTAGGACCTTGTGACGGTTATAGGTTGTCAGGTACCTAACGGATTCTCTGTTCAAAAACCTAGACACAAATTCAGAAGCTTATATAGACCTCAGGGTTAGGATAAACTATTCCAAGGATGAGGAGTGTTGGAACTCGCCATGGGAGTGATCAGCCAGAATAATCTATGGCAAAAAAGGTTTGAAGATCAGAAATCTAACATGCCCTGTGTTATCAAGCGCCCATTCTGACAAATTGCTCAAGTTGACTCAACAGGCCTGTCACGGTTCATAACATTTTGGCCGTATTTCCAACTGAAAGGATGTGGGCATTAGTTATGTCAGGTTGTGCTTTTTTTTTAGTAAGTGTGCCTCTGAAAGGCTGATATTGGTTTATTGATCAGCAGGCAGCCTCAGGGTGTAATAATTATAAATGAGATGCAAACTTGTCTCTGAGATCCAAACAATGGACAATTCATTATCAATGCCTGGTTATTCAAAAGAATACTTTTGCACCTTAGTGTTGGAAACATTTTTTAATCTCTTTGGGGGCTGAGTAGCTTTAAAATATCAGAACACAAGAATCAATGTTGCATCAAAAGGCAGTGATGGGAGCAAAGCGGTGCCCTAGCCAGTCAGGCAGGGTACAAATAGATTACACTTTTACTTAGAACTAGGAGTAGGAATCCTTGTGGTTTAACTTTGCAACAGTGCAGAAACAGAATTCGAGCCAATTGTATCATGTGACTCTTATTATTCTGTGTGTTTTATCTTGGCCTTCAACAAGCAGACTCATGACTACAGTCAGGACATGCGGAGGCAGGGGGTCAAGTAGCAGAACGAATAGCAAACTAGCTACAAAGCCGAGAGTAAAGGGTAGCTGCTCAGACTAACAAAAGGTAGGAAATCATGTTCCACAAGTATTGGTGTTAGGAGCACTGTTGTTCACTATTTCCATAAACAATTTGGGATTGAATGGACATTTTCAGAATTTGTAAACAAAATACAAACCAAATTGTGGATATTGTTGATTAATGAGGAAGACTGCAATAAAACACAGGAAAACTTTAAGTCTGCAGAATGTGTGTGGAATTGGCAAATAAATTTCAATACAGATAAATGAGAAGTGGTGCATTTTGGTAGGAAGAATAAGGAGGCCATATACTCATTGGAAACTGTTAACTTGGTATACCTTTGGAGAAATTGAAGATGTACCTATATGTTGAACATGGAAATCCAGTCAGATAATGAGGGAGTTTCATTGTAATACCATAAGACCATAAGACATAGGAGCAGAAATTAGGCCATTCGGCCCATCGAGTCCACTCTGCCATTCAATCATGGCTGATAAGTTTCTCAACCCCATTCTCCCGCCTTCTCCCCGTAACCTTTGATCCCCTTACCAATCAAGAACCTGTCTATCTCGGTCTTAAATACACTCAATGACCTGGCCTCCACAGCCTTCTGTGGCAATGAATTCCATAGATTCACCACTCTCTGGCTAAAGAAGTTTCTCCTCATCTCTGTTCTAAAAGGTCTTCCCTTTACTCTGAGGCTGTGCCTTCGGGTCCTAGTCTCTCCTACTAATGGAAACATCTTCCCCACATCCACTCTATCCAGGCCTTTCAGTATTCTGTAAGTTTCAATCAGATCCCCCCCTCATCCTTCTAAACTCCATCGAGTATAGACCCAGAGTCCTCAAACGTTCCTCATATGTTAAGCCTTTCATTCCTGGGATCATTCTCGTGAACCTCCTCTGGACCCTCTCCAGGGCCAGAACATCCTTCCTGAGATACGGGGCCCAAAATTGCCCACAATATTCTAAATGTGGTCTGACCAGAGCCTTATAAAGCCTCAGCAGCACATCCCTGCTTTTATATTCTAGTCCTCTCAAAATAAATGCCAACATTGCATTTGCCTTCCTAACTATCGACTCAACCTGCAAGTTAACCTTAAGAGAATCCTGGACTAGGACTCCCAAGTCCCTTTGCACTCCAGATTTCTGAATTCTCTCCCCATTTAGAGAATAGTCTATACCTCTACTCTTCCTACCAAAGTGCATGACCTCACACTTCCCCACGTTGTATTCCATTTGCCACTTCTTTGGCCATTCTCCTAACCTGTCCAAATCCTTCTGCAGCCTCCCCGCCTTCTCAATACTACCTGTCCCTCCACCTATCTTTGTATCATCTGCAAACTTAGCCAGGATGCCCTCAGTTCCATCATTCTAGATCATTAATGTATAAAGTGAAAAGTTGTGGTCCCAACACTGACCCCTGTGGAACTCCACTAGTCAGCAGCCGCCATCCTGAGAAGGACCCCCTTATCCCCACTCTCTGCCTCCTGCCAGACAGCCAATCTTCTATCCATGCTAGCACCTTGCCTCTAACACCATGGGTTCTTATCTTTCTGAGCAACCTCCTGTGCGGCACCTTGTCAAAGGCCTTCTGGAAGTCCAAGTAGATAACATCCATACCTGTGGGTTTCACGACCCTAACCGTAGATATAATTCAGTGAGAGTTACCTTCCATAGAACAAAAAGTATATGCTCAAACCGATTAGAGGAATTCCAGTACTGGTGCCCTAAGCCCTAGAAGATACCTGCAATAGTTAGTGATAGTAATGAGTGCTAAATGACAACGTTTCTAACGTGGGCAAAATGATCCAAACATACACTGCACTCAACAGCAGCTCTATCAGAAACAGATACAGGATATGGTGCTGACAAAACTCCCCAAGTTAATCCAGCATCCCAGTCTGAAAGTGTGTGTATGTAATGAGTAATGGCCTAAACCTGCCGGTAAAAATAGCAAGGCCAAACACCCCAATTTCCTCCCCCAAAACTGACACTATAGCACAAAATTACAAACCTCCCAGAACTAATAGAGCAGGCAACTCAAAATAACAAAGCACTCCACATCTTTATATTACCAAAGTCAATATATCTGTTTCACCTGCTATTGAGAATTCCCACTTTTAATATATCCATCTCTAACTGTACTGCTTGTGTGAAACCCTTTACTTGTATCATCTGTTATATATGATAGCAAGCCATTTTGCACAATCTGGCCATTGGGTGGGCTTTCCCCACAAATCACTCAAAATGCCCTCTGAAAATATTTCAACTGAAAATTTCCTGAGTTTTTTTCCTCTTTGCTTGGTAACTGAAACCTGATTGGTCAATGTAACTGGTGGCATGCTCCAGGTTAACTGCATTATATATGAATTAATAATATGGACATGGGCTCGCCACCAACATTTGACAACAGATTGGAGTAGTTTGCAGTTTTGTAGCAAATGCAGTTCCCAGTTGGCTGCGGTGTTTTATGATTGGTAAAGGGAACAAAGAAGTATTCAGAAGCTCTGGAAAATCTATTGGGCTAAGCTACACACCTGTTTCTAAGTGTGCAGATAAAGCCTGCTTTAAGTCCTGCCATTTGCATTAGGCCTTAAATAAGGCTTATATAATTCAGTGTTTCAGTGATCTGTATGAGGTACTGGTTGTGCCACAATGGTGTACAACACAGAAAGAGGATATTCTGGGATATTCAGCTCACTGAGTCTGTGCCAGCTGTTTAGAGCAATGCAGAACTAATCCGACTGTCCTGTTTTCTTCCCCATAGCCTTGTATCTTCCTCACCTTCTAATATTTATCCAATTTATTACTTAAAAGGTGAATGGTGTCCACCTCAACTACACCATGTAGCAAAGCATTCCATGCTCCAGCCATACGCTGTAAAGAAATTTCTCCTCACTTCTCTCCTCACTCCATTTTAAACAAACTACTCTTATTACAGATACACCAACCAGAGGAAATGGTGTCTCACCATTCACTCTGTCAGAACACACTTTGTAATTTGAAAAGCCTTTATTAAATCTCCTCCTAGCTTTCCCAGCTTCAGTGGAAATCATCCGAGTATTTCACAACTTTTCTCAAACTCTTGTTTCCCAGTCTTGGCATCATCTTGGTGATTGTACACTGTCTGTGGCTTTAGTGTCCTTCTATAATGCTGTGGCCAGAACACCACACAGTACTCTAACTGTGGCCTCATCAGTCTTTATCCATTTGCATCATTACATCTTGAACTCAATCCCCTGTATAACCCGCTGTAGAAAGGATATGGCTGGCATTCAGAAGGTACAATTTACATGACCTTGGATCATACTGGAGATACAGGAAGGGGGTTCATTGGAACAGTGCAGTTTTATAGGAGGTGAATTTGAAGCATCACATTTTGGAAAAAAGTGATTCAGGGTCAATATTGCACACGTACAACTGATGCGTGTGAGTCATGATAAAATTCACAACTGCTTTAGGAAGGGAGAGGGAAAGCCCAGATTTTATTTTCACACAGAGTTAATAGCGTGTGGAATGCACGGTTTGAAGTGATTCATGGAGACGAGCCAGTCTTCACATTTTAGTCTGGAAGAAACACTTGAAAAGGAAAACAATTTTGCACAGACAGGGAAATTATCTGCTGTGGAGAGAGTTTAGTGTTCAACATGGATAGAGGTCTGGAGTACAGATCTCTGATACGAATGGAATTTGATGAGGAGGGATAGAGGTCTGATGTACATTGCTTTGCTGCAGATGGAGTTGGGTGATGAAGAGGAATACAGAGCTCTGCTGTGGAGACTGTTTGGTGACATGGGGGGATAGAGCTCTGGAGTACAGAGCTCTGCCATCAAGCTAAATGGGCTGATAGTCCTCCTTCTACACTTGCATTTCTGTAGTTGATGATAAGCTGTGGCGGTCATTCCCCTTATTTCCCCTCTGTCTTTGTTTTCACTCTCCCCTAACTCAACAGTTTAATTTCACTTTAATTAACATTCAGAAAAGGGTAGGAATAGACCACATCCAACCCATAAGTGCCCACCCCTTCCACTAGCTAGTGTGACCACTTGCACCACAGTTGTTGACCTCTAATTACCTTGCTATCCAGTAATAAGGTTGGCCTATGATTTTCATGGAAACAAATGTTTGCTTTATTTGATGGGTATTGGTGTCTCAATTGTATTTTACCCAATGAAATAATATTGAACTGGTGTCTGTTTGCTTTAAGGTGAAAATGACAAAGCGAGTCGCTATCATCGGGGCTGGTGCTAGTGGCCTAACTTGTATAAAGTGCTGTTTGGATGAAGACTTGGAGCCTGTCTGCTTTGAGAGGACCAATGACATTGGAGGGCTCTGGAATCTTCAGGTATGCTCTGGTGTTTGAGAGGGTTTCATTTGGTGTGATTGAAAGCCAGTGTTCCAACCCCACTCCTTTCTGCCCACACCATTCAATTCAAGGTGGGTCTGACCCCAAACAATAATAAAACTTTATTTATGAATTGTATATAGTCTTACCTCCCCCACTCTAGACCCATCATGCTGCCTGAAAGGCAGTAAAATACCAGGATCCCATTGCACTGACTGAAGACTGAGCAAAGATATAAATTCCGTGTCCAACAATGATCCAACTCTAAAGTTCATAAAAGGAGACCATTTCTTATACTGTTTGGCCTTGATGCTGCATGCTATGTAACTCCAACTATGGGGTGTCAAGCAGGGTGTAAACATTGCTCAAGGGGTGCATAAGATTTCCTCAGTACAAATCGTGCACTCCAACCACTGCACTCAGTTTTTTTTAAATTACTGGCTACAAGCAGAACTTGTGTAAGCAGAGCTCCCTCACCACAGATCCAGAAACTGCATTAGACATCTTCTCAGCTTGATCACAGACTGGTGATGCATTGTAATCCCAGCCATAAACAGAAATATTTCACTGAATACAAGTTGACGCCATTCCATTAATACCAACCCCAGTGTCTCATGCATCAAGAGACAAACTCTTAAAAGTCAAGGAATTTGGCACATAAATGATGAGTTGCTTTATATTTTTAAACAATACAGATTGACAGTTAGTTATATAACAGGTCACAGCTCTTTTCAAAAGCTATATTACTGCCTTACAGAAAATATTTAGACCAACCGGTGTATGCCTTTGTTTATATGCCACCCAAGCCTCCTCCCACCGCTATTCACCTATTTCTCTCCCTCTCTCATGTCTTCATCTAGCTTCACTTAAATGAATCCACACTATTGACCTTAACTGCTCCTTGCGGTTGTGAATTTCATATTCTAATCACTCTCTGTGTAAAGATGATTCGCCTGAATTCCCTGTTGGATTTATTAGTGGCCATCTTGTTCTATGACCCAGAAATGGGAACATCCTCTCTCTGTCTACCCTATTAAAACTTTTCACAATCCCAAAGACTTTCTATAAGATCACCCCTCAGCATTCTCTTTTCTAGACATGCTCAACATGCCCACCTACTGCTCGGCCACAGACAATAAGGCCAGTAGAATGCTTAACTATTAAAGACAATACATTAGAGAAGTTGTGATTTAAACTCTATAGTGTTCATCGCAGAGTACACCTAGAATATTCTGGTCACTGAGAAGCAAGCGAATTCGAGCATTGGAGGCAGACAGAGAAGAGCTAAGAGGCTGATGCCTGGTGTTTGAGTTGGGAGGCAAGTCTGCAGAAATTGGACATCTCATGCTTGAAAGCAGGCATCTAAGAGGTGACTTTATCGAAGTATGTAAGACTGTAAACAGTGGGCGCAGGTTGGAGGGAGGTAAGCAAATCTGGAAAATTACTTTTAAGTTACAAGCAAGGCAGAGGGCCACAAATTCAGATTAGTCACAGGCAAATTTAGGATTGATATCAGGAAATTATTCTTCTCCAAAATTTAAATTAAGGGGGATATTTTGGAATATTATTGTTCATGGTTTGCATAAAATGCAGCAAAAATCCGACAAATTATTTTTTCAATTTTATTTTTGTTCAGGAAAATGTAACAGATGGCAGAGCCAGCATCTATAAATCATTGATCGTCAACACTTCCAAGGAGATGATGTGCTTTAGCGACTTTCCAGTTCCTGAAGATTACCCAAACTACATGCATAACTCTAGGATTCTGGACTACTTCCGCTTTTATGCTAAGCACTTCAATCTGTTGAAATATGTACAGTTCAAGGTAAGATTTACATCTGTTTTCTACAAATTGCAGCACGTGCACGTGACGCGGTCATCATGAGGCTGGTTCTCCCTGGGGGCGCTGATGAAATTGCTCACTCTGATATCAGTGGCTCAATGGATGCGTTTCTTTTGTACACGCTTGTTGCAGGTGGCCCCAATAGCAGTCTTCATGCCCTGTCTACAGTCTTTGACACAGTTGACCACACCAACCTCCTCCAACACCTTTCCACTGAAATCCAACTAGATGGAATGGCATTCACCTTGTTCTATTCTTATCTGTCTAATCATAGCTTGCAATGGTTTCCCTTCCTGCTGCCACACCGTTACTTCTGGTGTCCTCAAGAATCTAACCTTGGCCCTCTCCTATTTCTCATCTAAGTGCTGCCCCTCAGTGACATCATCTGAAAGCACAGCTTTGTTTTTGCATGTACACTGACACCACCCAGCTCTACCTTACCATCACCTCTCTTGACTCCTCCACTGTTGCTATTTATTGGACTGCTTATCTGATGTCCAGCAGGGAATGAACAGAAATTTCCTCCCATTCAACATTAGGAAGATCAAACCCATTGTTTTCGGTCCCTGTTCCAAACTCTGTTCTGTAGCTACCATCCCTCTCCCTGGCGACAGTCTGAGATTAAACTGGACTGTTCACAACCTCGGTGTCAGATTTGTCCCTGAAATGAGCTTCCAACCATGTAGTTCCATCATCAATAAGACCACCTATTTCCATCTCCTCCATAACACCATCCAACTTCATCCCTGTCTCAGCTCACCTGCTGCTGAAACCCTCATTCATGCCTCTGGACTTGATTATTCAAACACACTCCTGGTTGGTCTCCCACATTCTATCCGCCTTAAACTTGAGGGCATACAAAACTCTGCTGCCTGTTTTCTAATTCACACTAAGCCCCATTCACCTTTTGCTCCCCCTGAGCTCGCTGACTTACATTAGCTCCCAGTCAAGCAACATCTTGATTTTAAAATTCTCATATTGGTTTTGAAATCTCTCTTTTCTCTTGCCTTTCTCTGTCTCCGTTACCTCCACCAGCCCCTGAGATATCTGCGCTCATTTGATCCTGGCCTCTTGAGCATTGTCGCTTTTCATCGCTCCACCATTAGTGGCTGTGCCTTCATTTGCGTAGGCCCTAAACCCTGGAATTCTCCCTCCTCTACACCACCCTGTCTCTCTTTCCTCCTTTAAGATGTTCCTTAAGCTCTACCTCTTTAACCAAACTCCTGGTCTTCTGATTCGATATCTCCTTATGTGGCTCAGTGTCATTTTTATACTGCTCTTATGAAATGCATTGGTGCATTTTATTTCAGAGGGGCTACCTTGTGATGGAATTCATGATTTCAAAGCTTGTATATTTTAAAGACAGGCCAAACTGAGCAGGGAAACTGACCCTCCCAGTTTCTAAGGAAATGAAAACTGAAACTGTGATTGGAAACCAAAACTTCTAGGGAGACAGAACCTGGTTGAAAGATATAATAGGACACAGATCAACCCGAGCTCGGAAGGAGCAGTTGATGAGTCCATTTGTGCAGTTCAGGCATATAAATACTGTGGTTACAAGAGCAGGTCAGAGGCTAGGTATTCTGTGGCGAGTAACCCACCTACTGACTCCCCAAAGCCTGTCCACTATCTACAAGGCACAAAGCAGGAGTGCGATGGAATACTCTTCACTTGCCGGGATGAGTGCAGTTCCAACAACACTCAAGAAGCTTGACACCATCCAGGACACCCCTTCCACAAACGTTCACTCCCTCCACCATCGATGAACAGTAGCAGCAGTGTGTACCATCTACAGGATGCACTGCAGGAATTCACCAAGGCTCCTTAGGCAGCACCTTCCAAACCCATGACCGCTACCAGCTAGAAGGATAAGGGCAGCAGACACATGGGAACACCACCACATGGAAGTTCCCCTCCAAGTCGCTCGCCATCCTGACTTGGAACTTTTTGCCATTCCTTCACTGTCACTGGGTCAAAATCCTGGAATTCCTTCCCTAAAGGCACTATTGGTAGACATACACCACAGGGACTGCAGCGGTTCAAGAAGGCAGCTCACCACCACCTTCTCGAGTGCAATAGTGACAGGCAATAAATACTGGCCTAGCCATCGATGCCCATATCCCGTAAATGAATAATAAAAAAGCTGTCAACTGCGGATCAGGCTAGGAGGAGGAGCTGAAATTCTTCACAAGGAACTCAGAGTTTTGGAGGAGTTTGTGACTGAATTTGATCTATACACTGGTTGGGCTGCTGAGCCAAAATAGTAAGATCTGTCTTCGTTGTTTCTGCCGTTGATTGTGTAATTTATAATTGACCATGATTTGCCTGTTAATTCATGTTTAACTAATGGTGATTCTGGGTTGTAGGGTATCGATGATAGTATTTAGTGCTTGCTTTGTTTGACCCTTGTATAGTGAAAATTCTTCTGTTTTCAAACCATGGAATCTTGTGGCTTCATTCTTTAGGTAAATAATTGGGGTTTTGGATTTCTTCTTTTTAAAAAAAAGTTACTGGTCTCTTCTGAGATCATAACAATGTAAATATAAGTTGTCTGAAATCGCCCTGTGACACAGAATTGGCAAGGAGTAGTGAGCCAGCAGAACAAAAATCTGATGAATGTAAGGTTCGGGTCTGCTGGTAGCATGTGGCTCAATGCTGCAACAGCTTCATTTTGTAAAATGAGGCCTCCACAGGTACCTCTGCTTAGCCAGATGCAAGTTTCTGCCTGTGTGCTGTTGGTGTGTGCATGGTGGGTGCCACGTACTTCTGGTGTAACCATACCAGCCTGGCCTCCCTGTGTTGCTTCTCCTGCATAAAGACATGCATAAAAGAGAGCAAAACTCTGAGAGGATAAAAAGCACAAAGATATTTTTAAAGTCTATATTATGAAAATCACATGACATGTCACCTGTAGACTATTCGTTGTTGAGTGCATCCATACAATTGTTACATTTCTGACCAAGCTGGCCATTCTCGGACTGAACCAGGCTGTTGCAACCTTGATGTTCCATTTGTTCCTGAGCGGAGTTTCCAACCCCATGTCCTCTGCATCACAGAGAGTGCATACTACTACCTCTGTAACCTCTCCTGTTTGTAGCCAATCTGCCACTGGAGCATTTACTTTTGTCACCTCCAGCCTCGACTACGTCAAGGTTCTCCTGGCCGACCTGCTCCTTCGGTTCATGTAAAACTTTGCTGCTGATATCCTATTCCGTACATGCCCCAATCACCCAATACTCATGTCCTTGCTTTCCTACGTCGGCTCCTGGTCCCGCAACACCTGAGGAATTTTATATTATCATCCCTGTAATTACGACCCTTCACGGCATTCCTTCCCTACCTCTCTATTGCTTTAATCTACTGTAAAGAAAATAATAGTTGTAAGGATTTTGTTTAAGGGAGGGAGGAAGTTCCAGACAGCAGAGGCAATGTAGTGCAAAGAGCGGCCACATGGTGAAGTGAAGAACACCAAGTAGGCTGGTGTTAGAGAACTGGAGACTGCATAAATAATGCAAACACAGAGGCGATCAAAGATTCAGAGGGATTTGAAGGTGAGCACAAGAATCTTAAATTCAATTATCTGCGACGCACAAATCAGTGAGCTTGGCAGCTTCGTGACAAATGTGCAGTTGAACTTATAAAAATAAATGTTAACATTCTTTTCAGATATTGCCTTTTCAACTTCATCTGTAGCCAGTATTGTTGGGTCTGCCACAGCTTTTTCCACAGCTTAAGAATGCTCAAAGTATGAAAGGATTTAAAATGTTGAGCTGTCCCGATCCAAAATGAATGTAATAAGGAAAATAATGTTTTAAATGAAACATGCAGAACTAGCTTTGCTTTTCTTGCTCTCGTGACTCCAACCTGGTACAAAATCAAAATACTGCGGATGCTGGAAACCTGAAATAAAAACAGAAAATGCTGGGAAGAACTCAGCAGGCCTGGCAGTATCTGTGGAGAGAGAAGCAGAGTTAACATTTCGAGACCGTATGGCTCTGAAGAGTCGTACGGACTCGAAACCTTAACTCTGTTTCTCTCTCCACAGATGCTGCCAGACCTGCCGAGTTTTTCCAGCATTTTCTGATTTTGTTTCAGATTTCCAGCATCCGCAGTATTTTGCTTTTATCTTAATGCTTTAGGTCGATGGCCTTTTATCAGAACTCTAATCTAGTGCCTGTGTAAAATGTCCCTTTTTGCTGTTCTGCCTGAACTGGGACCCATTGTGACTACAGCATGATTGTTACCTGTTCTGCCTTCTGTATCAGGTGAATGGCAAACTCTATCTTTGCAAAATTGTGATGGTTACTTTGAAAATAGGATTAAAGTCAGCAAGGTGTTTGCAGATAATGGGATTTTTCCCTTTTGCTGTCAATCAAGATTCACATTCCTTGCTGTAACATATGGGAATTCCCAGAGGTTGTGAATTCTGTATTCCCGAGTTGCTGATCTTAGCTGGGAAATCAGGGAGTCACTGAGCAGCCCACACTGCCCTCTCACATCATCAGCTCCTGGGACAGATGTTGTCACTGAAAATAGTTCTGAGGTGGCACCTCAAAAAAAAAAATCCAAAAATAGGGCTGGGAGTCAGATTGGCTGGGACAGCATTGTCATAATGTTCACTTTGCTGCTGATGGAAACTCATTGAAACCATTCATAGTCTTAGTAGGTAGGGGCCTCACCATTACAATACTTGGAAACAAAATGGGGGAGCAAATGGACTCGGTTTTAAAACAAAATAACTTTGGCTGTCTAGTCTACATTCTAAGAAGTCGAACATCCAACTCAAAAGATGGACTATGTGGCTCAAACATAGGCAGCTGGGCAGCCTAAGCAAATCACTTATTCAGGGAACCAGACATGCCTTGGGGTATCCAAAAAGTGCAGGAGATTAAAAGGATGAAGTCTAGAAAAATAACAGCATGATTTTAGTTAATTCAAGCCATGTTGAAGTTCCCTTTTGTTCTGTATCTTGTTCTGATTGTAGAATCCTATAGGAAATTGCAGAGTGAATTTAGCAATAATGTTCCCAAATTGTTCTCTCCCCCCACCCCACCCATTCCATTCCTGTAGACCAGTGTGTGCAGCATAACAAAGCGGGCAGATTTCTCCTCCACGGGACAGTGGGATGTTGTGACGATAGATGGTGAGGGCAACTCGGAATCAACTATTTTCGATGCCATTCTGATCTGTACTGGTCACCATGTCAACCCCCATTTGCCTCTGGATTCCTTTCCTGGTGAGTTGCTCATGAGTATGTTCATCAATGAAATCACATGTTGAGGGTGTTCATCTTGGGGGGGAAAAAATATACAGAGTACAGCACGTTCCGTAACATGTTACAGGGTATCAAAACAATAGCCTTTCATTTATATAGCACCCTTAAAGGCCTTAGGACATCCCAAAAATCTACAACCAATTACGTATTTTTTTTAAAAGCGTGGTCACTGTTGTAATGGAGAAAATGCAACAGCCAATTTGCTCAATAGCAAGCTCCCACAAACAGCAATGTGATAATGACCAGGCCTTTGATAACATGCCACATAATAGACTAATGAAATAAGGCCAGAGCATGCAGAATGAGGGGCCAGTTTTAGAATGGATAGTTAGCTGGCTGCAAGGCAGAAAACAGAGTGTAGGGGTAAAGGGTAGTTATTCAGGGTGTTAGAAGGCAGGAAGCGGTGTCTCACAAGAATCATGCCAGGGACACAGGGAGTGTACAATTTATGTTAAAGATTTAGAGGTTGGGATCAAAAACACAATTTCTAAATTCGCAGGTGATGACAAATTGGGAGGTACAGTTGATAATGAGGAAAATTGCAATAAACACTACATCAAGAAACTTGCAAAATGGGCATATAATTGCAAATGAATTTCAACACAGTTAAGGGTGCGGTATTTCATTTTGTTAATAAAAAGGTTAAATATTACTTGGAAAATAATCTAAATAGGTTGGGGAACAAAAGGAAATTGGGAATGCAATTAGACAAATCAATGGGTGTTGTGACATGGGTCAATTAGGCCACAACAAAGGTAAACCAAGCACTAAGGTGTATTTCTAGAGGGATAGAATTGAAAAGGAGAGTAGTCACATGAAACTTGTAAAAAGCCTGTGTTATATTACATTTGGAGTATTGTACAGTTCTAGTTGCTATATTGTAATAAAGGGGATAGAGGCACTGGCAGAGTGCAAAACAGGTTTACAAGGATGATACCAGAACTACAAAGTGATACCCATCAGGAAAGAGTGAACAGTCTCTTCTCACTTGAAACTGGAAGGGTGACCTAATAGATGTCTTCAAAACCATGAAAGAATTTGCTGGAGTAGCCAGCGTTTGCACTTCTGAAAGAACAAAACTAGAAGCCATCAAAATAAGATCATCACAAAGAAATCATATAGGGACTTCAGAAGAAACTTCTTTGCCCAGAATGTGGAACTCATTATCACGGGAGTAGTTGAGTTGAATAGTATACAGGACTTTAAGGGGAAGCTAAATAAGCATATGAGGGAGAAGGGAATGAGGGTTATGTTGATAGTTTGTTGAGGAAGGCTGAGAGGAGACTCAAGTGGAGCGTAATGCTTGTATGGACTTGTTGGGCTGAATGGCCTATGTAGATATTGGACAGGAATCCCCTGCTGCCATTCAAAAAAGTGCCTTGGGATCTTTTACATCCACCTGAGAGAACAGACTGTCCTCAGCTTAATGTCTCATCTGACAGATGACAACTCCAGCAGTGCAGAACTCCCTCAGTATTACACTGGTGTGTCAGCCTAGACTTTTGAGCTCAAGTCCTGAGAGTGGGAATTGAACTCTCAATATTCTGGCAGAAGCAAATTGCTACCACTGAGTCACGATTGATATATATTAATGATCTAGATTTTGGTGTGCAGGGGACTGTTTCAAAGTTTGAGGACGATACACAACTTGGAAGCATTGTAAACTGAGAAGAACAGTATAGAATTTCAAAAGGACAGAGACAAGTTGGTGGAGTGGGCAGATAGGTGCCAGATGAAGTCCAATGCGAAAAGTGTGAAGCATTTTGGTAGGAAGCACATGGAGAGACAATGTAAAATAGGGGGTACAATTCTTTAGAGAGTACAGGAGCAGAGGGACCTGGGTGTATATGTGCTCGGATCATTAAAGGTGGCAGGACAGGTGGAGAGAGCAGTCAATAAAGCATACAGTATCCTGGGCTTTATTAATAGGAGGAGAGAGTACAAGAGCAGGGAGGTTGTGCTGAGCTTATATATGACACTAGTTAGACCTCAGCTGGAGTAGTGTGTACAGTTCTGGGCACTAAACTATGGGAATTGGAGAGAGTACAGAATAGGTTTATAAGAATGATTCCAGGGATGAGAAACTTCAATTATGAAGATAGATTGGAGAGGTTGGGACTGCTCTCCTTGGAGAGAAGGCTTAGAGGAGATTTGATAGAGGTGTTCAAAATCATGAGGGAGCTGGATAGAGTAGGTAGGGAGAAACTATTCCTGCTCGTAAAAGGATCAAGAACGAGAGGGCACAGTTTTAAAGTGATTTGCAAAAGAAGCAAATGTGATGTGAGAAAAAACTTTTTCACACAGCAAGGGGTTCGAGTCTGGAATGCACTGCCTGAAAGTGTGGAGGCAAGTTCAATTGAGGCATTCAAGAGAGCATTAGGTGATTATTTAAAAAGGTGTTGAGCGATGCTGGAAGAACAATAGAGTTGAACAAGATGCATGGGTACAGAAAAGGCAGGAGAACGGCACTATGGCATAATGCTCATTTGGAAAGCTGGTGCAGACATGATGGGCAGAATGGCCTCCTTCTGTGCTGTAACAATTCTGTGATTCTGTGACTGACATTAAGGGCTGGATTTTCCCTTCCAATTTCCAATTCCTGTTTCCTACCCCCACGGGAAACAGCCAATTTTTAAAATTTAATCTTTCATGGGATGTGGGTGTCACTGAGTGGCTTGCTAAGCCATTTCAGAGGGCAATTAAAAGTCAACCACATTGCTGTAGACCTGGAGTCACATGCAGGCCAGACCAGGTAAGGATGGCAGATTTCCTTCCCTAAAGAACATTAGTGAACCAGATGGGTTTTTACGAAACTCGATGATAGTTTCGTGGTGACCATTACTGACACTGGTTTTTAATTCCAGATTTATTAATTGAATTTAAATTCCTCAGCTGTAGTAGTGGGATTTGAACCCATGTTCCCCGAGTATTAACCTAGGCCTCGGGATTGCTAGTCTAGTGACATTGCCACTATGCCACCATCTCCCCTGGTGCCACACTGCCCCCACCCGCCCACCCATATTAGTATGCAGCTGGATTCCCTGTCCAAATAAGGGTGGAGGGTGGGCTCTTGAAATTGCAGGGCCAATCTGAAACCTTCCAGCTTGAGAGCTGCAGCAGGCTGCAGTAAGTTGGTAGGTAACTTTAACATGAAGATGTCCTCTCATTAAATTTTTTTTGTTTTCTATTTGAAGTCTTAAAAAGCAGCCAGGCCACCACTGGGGGAGGGGCAGGATTTGGCAGGTTGGGGGTAGAATCCCCCTATAGGACAGCCTTTGGTTGAACTCACACCCAGGCAGGCAGAGAGGGCCTATTAGTCTGCCTGGAGCACTAGCCCCCCTGCTGGCCTGCTGCTGGGTGCCCACCTCTAGACAATTGAACTGCTTCACAAAAACAGAAATACCTGGAAAAACTCAGCAGGTCTGGCAGCATCGGCGGAGAAGAACAAAGTTGATGTTTCGAGTCCTCATGACCCTTCAACAGAACTAAGTAAAAATAGGAGAGGGGTGAAATATAAGCTGGTTTAAGGTGGTTTAAGGTTTAAATTAAGATTTAATTGAATGCTTCAGTCAACCTCCTTTAACTCTGGTTAACAAAGGCTTTTAATAGGCAGATTGGCTATCCACTCATGGAGGGGTGGGTAACCCTGCCAGCCCAAACACACCTTGGCAAAAATGTCTGGCGCTGGGCATGGGGATAGGAATCCTGCACACCAGCCAACGAGGGTATATTTGGGCCCCATCCATTTCCATTCCCGACCTCCGCAGGCCTAAAAATTCAGACCTAAGTATTTGACTCTTCTCCAGGTTTGTTATAGCCTTAGCAAGCGGAGGGATCTGCCTTATTCAGAATATATAGAGAGTATATTATTCCATATATAAAAACTTCATAATTTCTTATTGGTTTTTGACTGTGAATAAAGTTGTAGCTATGTTCTTGCAATCCGTTATTTCGCAGGCAGTGATAGTGGTAGGGGTATTCATGATCCTGAGGGGTATAGACAGGATAAATAGTGAGATACTGTTCCCACTCAAGAGAGCATCAAGAACTAGAGGGCACAGATTCAAAATAATGGGCAAAAGGAGTGGAAATGATGTGAGGAAAAATTTTTTTACCCAAAGGGTGGTTGGAGTCTGGAATGAACTTCCAGAGAGGGTGGTGGAGGCAGGTTCGATTGAGGTATTCAAAAGGGAATTGGATTGCTATCTGAAAAGAGAATGTGCAAGGTTACAGGGATAAGTTAGGGGAATGGAATTAGGTAGAATGCTCTTTCAGCGAGCCAGTGCAGACTCGATGGGCCGAATGGCCTCCTTCTACACTGTAAAGATTCTGATTCTGTGATTTTGAAGTAAGCAACAAATTTTCAGTGGGAGGCATTTTTTACTGCACCTTCCATTTGTATTAATGAACAATTCAAAATAATTGGATTGGAATTAAAAGCGGTACATTGTTGAAACATTCATTGAAGAACAGTGTAGGGCCAGACTTGTCTCTGGATAAAGAACGGGGACCTGAAGGTAATAGAACGTTAGGGTGGACTTTTCAACCAGCTGTCCAGTTTTAAAATTGGTTTTGCAGACAGTGTCATAGATTAATATAAAGGTAGAATCAGAGAATGGTTACTGCACAGGAGGCCATTCAGCCCATCATATCTGCAAGAGCAACTCAGCTAGTCTCATTCCCCCTCCCTCTCCCCGTAACTCTATAAATTTTGTCTCTTCAGGTGCTTATCCAATTCCCCTCTGAAAGCTCAGCCTGCACCAACTTGGTGGGGGTGGGGCAGTGCATTCCAGATCTTAAACACTCACTGCATAAAAACGTTTTTCCTCATCTGCCAATCATCTTTAAACAGTGTCCTCCGCCAATTGGAACAGTTTCTCCCTATCTATTCTGCCTATACAACTTATGATTTGAACGTCTCCATCAAATCTTCTCTTAACATTGTCTTCACCCACTGGTAGTCTGAATTTTGCAGTCAGCGGTGAAGCAATAGCACTCGTCACTGTCCTGAGATATTTGCCCACAATGATCTAGCGATCTCCTAGCACGCTATCACCTTTCCTGGCCTCAGTTTGAACCCGGCGCCAAGTCATGGAGATCTCCAGGCAGCGAGCAACAATGATCTCATCGAGCAAGTTAAGCAGCCAATCACGGTAAAGTATTCTCACATCAAAGCAGGAAGGGAATAGCAGTAAAAAGATTCACTTTTGAGTTTTAAATTTTACAGATAGTGAAATAAATGATTAGGACATGCACATGGACATAGGGTAGAAGCTAAAATCTCCTAAACAAACTTTATGTTTTATTTAAATGTGGAATTTCATGGGGACACATGATATAGAACATATAAACGTACTCTTTCAAGACCAGTGAGGCTGTTTAGCAGTAATTATGAGCATAGTATGCTGTTTAAAAATTCAGTTACGTATCATTCAACAAGGTATAACTTCTTCAAAGGTTTTTACAGTGAGACTAAAAGCATAAAAGAGTAGAAGTTTTCATCAGCTCGATGATTTCTAATTGATAAGATTCTGGACAGCAACTTCTGGATTACAACATGCAACTGCACATGTGCGGAGTCCAGAAGTTGCTGCTATTTTCAGAGTAGTAACTTCACCATCATTAATATTGCAAAATCTAGGCCAGCAGATCAAAAATGAGGTCTATTTTTAGGATATTCCTCCTTAATAAAGTTCATAATACAGAAGAAAACTAGGAAAAATACAAAAAAGCAGGGAAGAGAAGCAAATCAGGGAGACTAGAAGGATAAATGGACAGTACATAAAAAAAGATAAATAGAAAGCAGAGGGGATAGCTTTAAAAAGTGATGGAATTGCATTGTAGAAAATACAGAATGTCAAGAGATATGTACCAGATTTTGCATCTGCTTTTTGAGAAGTAAATGAAGGAGAAAGACAAAGACTGGAGGAGGATGTTGGGGTAGCATGAATTCATGTTGAAAAGGAAACTACTAAAAGCACCTTTAAGGCTGATGGGATTTAAGGCTGATGTGTCACCAGGATAAGTCTACCACAGGTAGACAGAAGCTGATCAATCACGGCACATGAGCAGGAGTGAAATAAAGAGCAAAAATATTAAGGGGAATAGGAAAAGAATAAGGTATTTGAATTGGATTGATAGAGAAGCTAGTATCTGCAGACATGATGAGGCAAATAGCTTCCTCCTGTGCTGAAATTGATTATGACTATTTCCTGCACAGACACAAACACAAATGCACAAATTCTTTTAGTCTGTTTATATCAAGATTTTTATTACCAGACAGAATTATATATTGAACAAGTAACATTCCTTTGGCTTTCTCGCTCTCTCATTTTTAACTAGGCATAGAAAAGTTCAAGGGTCAATACATGCACAGTAAGGAATATAAAGGACCCCTGATGTTTGAAGGAAAGAGAGTGGTAATAATTGGAATTGGAAACTCCGGGGGTGACCTTGCAGTTGAAATCAGTCGACATGCTAAACAGGTAAGGATCAACTCATAATAAAGTATCTCGCCTTTCAGAATTGTTGAACATGGTTACTGCCTGTAAAAGAATCGACTAGCTTTCGCTGAAACTTTATCTGTCTGTCACCTGGTGCTATTCCAAACCTGATCTGTTATAACCTTCTTTGACAGCACTTCTCTACCCCACTTCTTGACACATGGCACAGAGCTGCATAGTAAACAATGATGTCCAGAATGTGACAACAAATAACAGTGGATAATTACATAGGAACAAGATGACATAGTCCTAAAATTAGAGTCAGTCCATTCAGCAGTGATGTTAGGAGGCATTTCTTCTGCAGAGAGTGGCAGAAGTGGGTGGTAGAACTCACTTGGGGTGGACCATTCAGCGCCTCAAGCCTGTCCACCATTCAATAAGATCATAGCTGCTGTTTTCTTCTTAACTCCATCACCTACCTTGTCTCTTTATCCTTTTATAACCCTTATCTAGCAAAAATATATCTATCTCCAATTTTAAATTCCTAATGGAGCTCGCATCTAATTTTTTTTGAGAGAGAGAGAGAGAGTTCTACCACCCACTTCTGCCACTCTCTGTAGGAGAAATGTCTCCTAACATCACAGCTGAATGGACTGACTCTAATTTTAGGATTATGTCGTCTTGTCCTAGACTTTCACCAGCAGAAAAAATTCTCTCTCTCCGCCCCATCAATTCCTTTCAAAATCCCAACTACCTCAACCAAATCACTAGGCTAATTTATGTGATCTCTTTCACAATTTAACCCTTGGAACCAATGTTTTCTCTGAACTGCATGGGTGCATGGCTGTGATCAAGCAGTGGTCCTTTGAAGATGCGCGCTGCACCGCTACAGGGCAATCTTAAAGAGACTGTGCAGTACAACAAATGAGCCGCACATAGCAAGGGGAAATTAGAAGGAACGTTGCTTGGAGTCCTGGTAACATTTTGTGGAATCAGCACTGCACTCTTTCCAAGACAAGTAGATAATTGCCAAGGGTGTGGCGTTTAGAACTCTACACAGTACTCAAGATGTGATCTAACTATTGTGTATGGGAATGGAAAATATGTATTCCGAGGAAACTATTGGAAGCTAAATCTCTGTAGTTAAATGTAGAAAGAAAGTAATAACTAGAATGGTCGCTTGGTTTGTGTTGTCATTATCTTAAATTCACAGGATGCAATGAGGCATCCACCATTTATCCAGATTCAGGAAAGTAAGGATTAGTATGAATTGGCCAGGTTTAGAGATTAAAAAGAAAAGCTGCAAATGCTAAAAACCTGAAATAAAGGCAGAAAATGACAGAAATAAGCAGATTAGAAGAAAGAGACAGTTTGTGACCCAGTTTCTACATCTCTCTGTGTTCACCGTTTGTGAAAAACTCTCAATTCACTTACAACTGCACTTTCAAAACCCAAATTGCATAGACTTTGACCCTCCATTCACCACAGTATTTCTGACCCTCCATCCTAGCAAACTACCATCTCATCTCCAATTTCACCTTCCTCTACAAAGCCTATGAGGCTCCCAAATCAGTGCCCATCTTTCCTGGTGTTCCATGTTTGAATCCCTCCAATCAGGTTTTCCCTTTCCATTGCACCAAAATGGCTCTTATTAAAGTCACAAGTAACATCCTATGTGTTTGTGACAAAGGTAAACTTTCCATCCTCACCCATCTCGACCTGTCTGCAGCCTTTGACATGATTGACCACATCATCCTCCTCCAAAACATCTCCACGGTTCACCAGCTTTGTGGAACTGCATTTGCCTGGTTCCATTTTTATCTATCTAACCATAGCCAGAAAAATTCCTGCAATTGCTTCTCTTCACGCTCAGACATTGATAACTCTCCACAAAGGTCTATCCTTGGTCCCCTCCTTTTTCTCATCCACGTGCTACACCTTGGGAATGTCATCCAAAGGCACAACATCAGTTTCCACATGTGCATTGCCAACACCCACCTCTACCTAATTACTACTTCTTCACTGTCTCTAAATTGTCAGACTGCTTGAATAACATCCAGGACTGGATAAGCAGAAATTTCCTTCAATTAAATATTGGTAGGGCTGAAGGCATTGTCATCAGACTTGCCACAAACTCCATTCTCCAGCCAGTGACTCCATCCCTCTCTCAGGCTGAAGCATACTGGAGCCATGTTTAACGCCGTGTTGAGCTTCCAACCACGTACCCACACCATCATCAAGATGGCCTATTTTCACCTCCATAACATCATCTGACTTCACCCCTTGCCTCAGTCCATCTGCTTCTGAAATCGTCGCCATGCATTTGTAATCTCTAGACTCGACTATTTCAATGCACTTTTGGCCAACCTTCCACGTTCCGCTCTTTAGAAGACTTGAGATCATCCAAAATTCTGCTGCCCATGTCCTAACTCACACCATGTCCTGTTCAGCTGCATGCTCGCTTACTTACATTGGCTCCCAGCTAAGCAGTGTCTTGATTTTACAGTTCTCATCCTTGTTTCTAAATTTCTTCCCCCTCCATATCTCTGTAATCTCCCCCAGCTCCAAACTCTCCAAGATATTTTGACTCTTCTAATTCTGGCATATTGAGAATCCCTGATTTTAACTGCTCCACTATTGGTGGCAGTTCCTTCAACTGCCAAGGCCCCGAGCTCTAGGATTCCCTCCTTAACCCTCTCTGCCTCTCTCATCTCCATTTAGAAACCCCTTAAAACCTACCTCTTTGATCAAGCTTTTGGTTATCTGCTGCATTTTCACTTATCGTAGCTCAGTGTCAAATTTTCTTTGCTCCTACGAAAAACCTTGGCACGCTTATTACATGAAATGCACTATATAAAAAGAAGTTGTTGTTGCAGGTCTGTTTCATGTCCTAGTTGACTTGATGCACATTTCTAGTACAGTATTTCCTGTTTTAATTTGGGTTACACTCATTACTATGATCAGCTATCTAATGCCCACCTTTTGTTCCGGCATTCTGAAATACTGCTAATGCATGTACAACAATTGCATAGAAAAACATCAAATTTACAGCACAAACTGGCCATTTGAGCCCAGTAGGCATAAGGGTGTTTATGCTCCACACAAGCTTCCATTGATCCCCTTTTCATCTAACCCTATCAGTATATCATTTATGTTCCTTTCTCCCTCATATGGAGATCTAGTTATCCCTTAAATGCATCTCTGCTATTCACCTCTACTACTGACGATGGTAGCAAGTTCCATATTTCACTGCCTGAATAAAGAAATTTCTCCGGAACTCCTGTTGAATCATCTTACATTTATGGCCCATAGTTTAAGACCCCCACAAGGGGAAACATCTTCTCGCACATCTATCCTAATAAAACCCTTAATTTCAAATTTTAACGCGGTTATTGCATCATTGGACCATTACTTTGTTTGCTCGGGCATGTCCACAGCATGGAAGATGGTCGCACACCAAAGACTTTCCTTATGGTGAGGTAGCCAGAGCCAGGCGTCCAGTAAGATGCCCAAGGCTCGGCTTCAAGGATGCTCACAAACATGACATGAAGGCCCTAGACGTCAATTATCGCACATGGGCGTCACTAGTTGATGACAGAGGAAAACGTCGACACTTCCTGTGGGCTGGTATGCACCCCCATGATGACAGGTGGCTACAGTGGCTTGGCAACTAAAGCCAATGCTGAAAACAACAACTCTCAATGACGCTTGGAAGCTCCATGTACAGCACTTTTGGTAGAATCTGTCGCTCAAGAATTGATCTCTTCAGCCATCAGCAAAGCAACGTCATTTGAAGACACCCCATCTGAAATGGATTGTTTGCTGCATGTCCATCATCATCCGTAGATGGAAGGATGCCGGAACTGATTATAAATCATGATTTTAAAAAGGAGGTTTGTTAATTGAATTATGGCAAACTGGTCTGGGACTTTTAAAGAGCAATAACTGACTAAAGAGTCAGTCTAAGAGACTGAACAGAATGACTAAAGAGCAATAAGGTTGAAACCTATTTGACAGGAAAATGATAGGTGGTTCATGGGCCAATTAAGAGGTGCCCATGACATTTCAGCCATGATGTCCCCTCCTGATGTTTATATCCTTTCCAATACTGGAGAATGATAAAAAGTGGGAAATCTAGTGAGCTTGTTTTTTCTTTCCCCCAGAATCCCACCAGAATCAGTGGTACATATCTGGTTCTCCTTTGTAGAAAATAAGATACAATATTAATGTTTACCTGTGCACGAACATGGAGAAGATTTTAAAACTCACTGTCCTTATGTTCTTGAAATGTCCTGTAGGTATTTCTGAGTACGAGAAGAGGTGCCTGGATAGTAAACCGAGTGGGTTACAGAGGATTACCTGGAGACGTACAGTTTAACCGTCGCATTAATGTCTTTTGGCCTTCATCTGTTATTACCTGGTATACTGAAAGGGCCCACAACAGTCGATTCAGTCATGAAAACTATGGCCTTCAGCCTAGCCACAGGTTTGTAGTACCCGGCAACATTCTGTTCTAGGAAATTTGAACAATGTGGCATAGCTGTCTCTCTCCTCCTTTAAGTCACACCTTAATACCTACCTCTTTGACCAAGCTTCTGATGACCTATCCTAATGGCCCAGATTTTGTGGTCAGTGGCAAAGGAATGGCACTTGTTCTTCAATACGCTTACAACTCCCCACAGACTTTCCATGCTCTTTTGTGTGGTAACTTGCAGTTCTGAGAGATCATTTTCAGCATGGTGCCCTCTTTCTGAGGTTTGTGCTGTGTGTGAACAGGGCCAGCAACAGCACATCTCAAGAGCGTGTCTCTTCACCCAATCTGATTGAAGAATCCTCATTGAGACATGCGGAGTAGAAACCAGGAAGTGTCAATTAGAATATTCATTTCAATCTAAAGTCATGTACAGAAAGAGAAATAGAGGGAGAAAGAAACATGGGATTAAGAGAGAGAGATAGAGACCAAAAAAAAAAAAAACATTTTTTTAAGTCTTCAATAATTACAATCTGAAGGAATGAGACTCCACACTTGAAAAAGTAAATTTTCAGTGCCAGAGAAGCTGTTTGGCAATTATTAAGACTTGTCACATTATTTAAAGTTCACTTACACCTGAATGCACTAGTCCTAACTTTTTGTGGTGTATCTTGTTGGTAAGTATCGCAAATGCATACCCTTCATGTTAATAAAAAAAGCATTAAAACACAAGGTACTGGTGTAGCAAAAGCTGTGGAAGAGCAGCAACCTCCTGATTTCCCCATCTGACTGTGCATATGCAGATACCAGAAGTTGGTGTCTGGGTCATGCCAAAATAAAAGTGAACATTGATAGCCTTACTGTAATTCTTAATATAAAATCCAGGCCAATATTCCCTTACATGACTCGGTGTCAGATTTTATCTGATAATGTTCAGAGGAAATGCTTTGGGCATTTTACTGTGTTAAAAAGAGGTTATATAAATGTACGTTGTTTTTGGGACAGATTTTTCTTTTAGCAATTAACGGCAAATTTATGTTGCTTTTTATGGTCTCCCAGCCTTCAGTCGTTTCCCCAATTACCTTCTTAACTACTTATTTTCTTAACCTGTTTTCCCTCTATTTTCTCAAGAATATCAATTATTTCCTGTAGTAATGTTCCATAGATCCTGAATGCCCTTTTGTACCTAGAATCATGGCTGCATTGTAGCCAAAGTCTGTCCTATCTTCACAACACAAACATGTGCATATTTCCATCAGGAACAAGAGTCCTAATCTTTCCTTTTCCCTAACCCAGAGGCACTGCCACCAATTGTAGCCCTGTTACTCTGGCTCAGGTCAAGTAAATTCACACAGACCATGGAGTGAACTTTAAGAAAATAGTCTTGTAATAGTTGTCTCTCACCAAAGCAGATTTAGCTGATTTTATTTCCCCACTCAATTTGTTTTTCTGGTAAAATGGTTACATCGGCAGTGTTGATCATCAGTAAGAGTGTAGAATGTGTATCATGTAGTACCTTGCCTCAAACTCCTTCTAAGTGCCCACCTCAGTCTCAGATCTATCCTCTTCCAATTTCTGTGCTTCCTAATGGTAGCATTAAATCTGTGCTCTTCACGCTTCGTGGGTTTTCACCCTCTGGGGAAATCATGTGAAGGGAACCTCCACCCTCATGACCTCCACTTAGCTGGCAATATTTGTACATTCACTGGGTGCTGTATTTGGTAAGTTATTTTGTGCACCTGGACTGTAATTTCTGAAATGTTGATGACACCACTGTATTCCAGTTGTTATTTGTGAGGTGTTACCTCTATTGCAGTTTTCGCAGCCAACATCCAACCGTCAATGATGATTTACCAAATCGCATCTTATCAGGAACAGTACTTGTGAAACCTAATGTGAAACAATTTACTGAAACTGCTGCCATCTTTGAAGATAGCACAGTGGAAGATATCGATGTTGTTGTTTTTGCAACGGGATACGCCTTCTGTTTTCCATTTCTGGATGAGTCTGTTGTTAAAGTCAACAAAAACCATGCTACTCTCCACAAATATGTCTTTCCACCTCAGCTGGAGCAGCCAACTCTGGCCATCATTGGCCTCATCCAGCCATTAGGAGCTATTATGCCAATAGCTGAACTTCAAGCACGTTGGGCCACAAGAGTTTTTAAAGGTATGAGGATGCTTGCATTGCTTAATACTTTTTGTCCTTCATTTTTATATGTGATTTCCATAGAGCTGAGCAAAGCAATATAATGTGTAGCAAGGTGTATTTCTGAGGTGACATCAGTATTTAGATATCTTGTTGCCAAAGTGAAGATGATTTACCTCCTTAAATGCCCCGTTGGATACTGAGCTACACAGGCCAGAAGATCGCAGGTTCAATCCCCAGCATGCAGCATGTGCTGCATTAAGCTGAACCTCTTTGGTTGTATATTTCTTTACCTTCTCAATTGGGGGATGCAAATGGTCCCAAACTAGGAGGGACATAATTAGTCAACAATTCCTGCTCTAGATTGCTAATTGATGGTGAGCTCAGAAAGGACTGTGTATGGATACTGAATTAGAACAATATTGAGTTGACCGTGTTGGCTTACCAAGTAGCTCACTGGTGTTGACTTGTCTTGAATAATACATGCAGAGTACCCTCCTGGTTGAAGGTCCAGAGGACTGTCAATAGTTAGTAGTTTCTAGAGGGAAACTGAGCGGGGAATACATGTGATTGCTAGAGACTTTGCCAGCAGTCATTGCATCTGCTTTTAACTTATTCTTTCCGAGCTGTTCCAAATGATAGAATGGCTTAACTTCTTAGGATTATCAGACTGCCACTGAATCACTATGTTCCAATTTACCTCAATTTCTTTCTTTTTCCAACTCTGGTTTGTCCTGCAGCAAGGGCTTTGGCCCTTCACTCTAGCTTCTTAATTTAAGAAAAAACCTCACAGTTGATGTAATGAATTCAAAGAAGGCCCTTTATCACGTGATTAATCCCTACCTTTATATCAATCCCTGGTGATTTAATCACTGGTCAAGCAGCAACTTAAAACATATTAGTTTCTGTCAAAGACAGCACTGTGCTGCTACAAGTTGTAACTGCATTTACTTCTACAATATTGATGAGATAAACCCGATACCTTATGTGGAATAATGTTCTTTTACTTTCTTATTTAATTTTCCAGGTTTGGCTAAACTGCCTTCTGTTAGCGCCATGATGGCAGAGATACTGGAGAAGAAAGAAAAAATAGCCAAAAGGTATTAAAGTAGATAGAAAACAGAATTTGCAGCACTGAAACAGGCCATTTGGCCCAAAGGTCTATGCCAGAGTTTATGCTCCAAACTAGGCTCCCCCTATCCTTCGTTATCTACCCCTATAGTATTACCTTCCATTCCCTTCTCCCTTAAAGGTATCTGTGCTGCTTGTCTCAACGAACCCTTGTGGTGGTGCGTCCCACATTCTAACCATTCTTTGGGTGAAAACATCTCGCCTAAATTATCTATAGGATTTCTTATATTTATGTCCTCCAGTTTTGGACTCTTCTACAAGTGGAAACATAATCCCTCATCTACCCCTGTCATATTCTTAAAGATCTCTATCAGGTCACCCCTTAGCCTTCTCTTTTCTAGAAAAAGAGCCCCAGTCTGGTCAGCCATTCCTGAGAAGTACATATGCTCAGTTCCGGTATTATTCTTGTGTATCTTTTTTCTTCCCTAGTATCTGTATATCATTTTCATAATGCAGAGATAGGCTGCATTAAGTGAGGTATAACCAAGGTTCTATACAAGGTTAATAACACTTCTTTGCTTTTCAGTTCTATGGCTATGTATTTTATACATCTGTAGTGAAGATATTCCATATCGACTCACTCTCTTCATTACGTTTTACTAAATATTGTTGAAAGCTCTATTTCTCCCCTCAAGTTTTTTTATTAGCATCAGTGGAATTGGATGAGAACACTGAGGGAATAAAATCACAAGAGAAACCTAGCACCTAGGACCCGTCAAATTCTTGAGTGGTAACACAAGAACTGTTAAAGCCCAAATGTTGAGATAAACCCAATAACAAGGCATTGGAACAGCATAATATGAAGAAAAGGCAATATCTGGAAATGTCAGTGGCAGCTTTTATCTGATTGGTGCATTTTAACTCAGACATATACTATGGAGCAGTTAATAATCAAATGTGTTGTATTGTGTGGATTAGGGTGTCACATTGGCAGAGTTATGCAAAACAAAATTTTCTGTTAGTTGCCAGTGTGTGAATGCAGAGGGAAAATATATCAACAGTCTGGCATTGATTCAAAACTTGCATCAGCTGAACAGTGCACTATTAAATGTCTCAGAATATAGGGCTGTTCAAAAGGAAGTCAGGCCAGGGAAAGGAAGTGGATGCCTATATGTGAGAGGAAAGAGAGGGAGTTTGACATTAGTAGAGACAGTGCAGGAAAGTTCTGTGGATTTGAAGTTATCTGGTAGGTATTTGGGTGACATGGTGATGTAGTGGTTAGCGCTGCAGCCTCACAGCTCTAGGGACCTGGGTTCAATCCTGACCTGGGGTGTCTGTCTGTGTAGAGTTTGCACGTTCTCCCTGTGCCTGTGTGGGTTTCCACTTGTTGCTCCAGTTTCCACCCACCATCCAACGACGTGTGCACGTGTGTGTCCTGAGTGTACCCAGTGCCTATCTGGATAGGCTCTGACCCCCCACAAACCTGAATTGGACGAAGCTGTTCTGGAACAGTGAGTGAAGTGGTAGATATATAAGAAAGGAAAAGCACCAGCAACACAATAGTGTGTTGAGAAGGCGATCAAAAGTCCTCACATAACACTCAAACACTATGTGCCCCACTCTGGCCTTGCTGCTGATACCCCTAACTCCCAGGAATTCACATGCCACATGGAAACCTGCCCAAGAGGCAGGTCACTCATGTGCCTCCTGCCTCTGATCCATCCCCATGCCCACTCCCATCACACTTCCATGCCATCTTGGTCTCCCCAAATAGAAAGCGATTAAATCAGTCTCAAATAGTGTCCTCTGAGGGGAGAAATACAGAGATACTGATTTAAGGCAGACAGGAGCAGGAAAGAATAAGAAAAAAGCCGAAAGGGTAAGAGTGTACTCATTCATGAGTTTCACCTACTCCGAGGTGAGGGAAAGAGATGGGAAGTCATGTAATGCATCACCTGCTGGGGGGTGCAGAGCCAATTTTCAATGTATTGCATCTGTTTCAGTTAGGGAGTGGGTGAATAGGCAGGGGCCTGCCATCGCAGAACCTGTAGGAAGCACCCAGCCACTGGCCCGGGACAAAACTGAAGGTATCTATCCCATGTGTCTGTTCCACACGTGGGGCAGTCAGGTGGTGCTAGCAATGAACTGTGGGTGTGGAAGTAGGGGAAGGGGTGGGGAGGTGGGTGGGTGCAGTACATTGCTGTTCACTTCTGATAGTTTGCCTCACTAGTAGGACTCCAGTATCCATCCCCAATTTGCGCATCTCATGTAACATCTTGCCTGTGTTCATTCAGCTTTGAAGATGATAAAAGAATAAAAATATTTTCTTTAAAATAAGGGTAACGGGGTAAAAGACCACTCCTTTACCCTTCCTGCTTTTCACGGAATAATGGACATTTACGAAACTCAATCCCCGATGCATCATGAAAAATCACAATATATTTAAATAAAAATGAAATGTGATTCATTGGCTTAAGTGCTTTTCCCTCCCTGTAAAAACAATGAAAAAAACAAATCCTTCTGCCCTACCACAAGTACACTCCTGAGGTTATGTTAGTAATAATTTGAAATCAGGAGCGAGTGTAAGGTTTTAAAATGGCAATTGACTTGTATCTAAATACTCTAGTCTAATTAACTTCTGTGCCCTCGCTTCAAATAACCTTGAGATGTTTTACTACATTTAGAACGCTTTTTAAAATGCACATTGTTGTCGTGGCTTCACCTGAAGACCACTAGACCATGACTCACTATGTGCAGTGCCATGGGACCTCAAGTAATATTTTTCAAAGATCTGAGAAAATATTGATTGTTCTTGCCTTGAAACAATATTTTTTTTTTTAAAAAAACAGTTATAATTACACTATTTTGCTCCTGTTTGTGACCAAGGTTATTTCTTGTTCATGTTGAGGGCTATATCATTTGAGATTTGTGAGTGAGCTTCCACAGTAGTCAACCACCGGTAAGCACACTGCAGGGTGGTAGTGTGTTTGTTGATCTCAAAGAGTGCCAGTAGAAAGAAAAGCTAGTGAAAATGTTCACTATCCAGTGACACATGGTGGAAAATGGGTGTACACTGAGTGAGGAAAGCAGATGAGCTTGGCTGTGACATTAGCCGTTAACTTGCTTGACATTCATAGCAAGAATGCAAACTGCATTGAAGGCTGCCAGCACCTTGGAACAGTCCCTCACCATGAGGTTGTAGCCTGCAGGGAACCAGGGTTTGAATAGTCAAGGCAAAGTCAGATATTTTTTAAGTCGTGTATCTCCTTGTGTCTCTTTCTCTCTATAAGGTATGTCAGCTCCCAAAGGCACACTATTGAAGTTGATTACATACCCTACATGGATGAATTAGCAGAGCAGATTGGTGTGAAGCCTAACATGAAGCATCTCCTCTTCAGTGATCCACAGTTGGCATTTCAGGTCTTTTTTGGCCCCTGTTCACCGTACCAGTTTCGACTGAATGGGCCCGGAAAATGGCTAAAAGCTCGAGAGACCATCCTCACACAGTGGGAGCGCATCATCAAACCGACCAAAACGCGTGTGCTCACTAAGAATCAGCAAGAAGCTTCTTTGTCAATGCTGCTGAAACTCATGGCTCTGTTATTTGCCCTTGGTGCTGTTTACCTGTTTCTCTAATTAGTCAGAAGGTTTTCCTCAGGAGTTTTTCTCAGCCAATTAATGTTAGAGATTCAGATTCTGATTGTTTTTAATCATAGCATTGATTACCTCTCATGTGATGTATTTTGATTCCTGTGGAATTTGTTCCTGAAGACTCGGTGCCTTGAATGAATCAGGTTTTACATCTGGTTCAGCTGTTGTTTTTGATTTAAGGAACATTTTGCCAAGAAGCAGCATGCCAGCTGTGGGTGCTTTACTTTAATGAACAACATGTTCCTTGTGGTGTTAATAATTGCTAATTTACAAACTGCATGTCCTTTTTATTCATGAGCTGCAACACGCAGTGCATTCAGGTGAGGTGTTTTAAGAAATGGAAAATTAGAAATCATTTTTGAAAATGCTCTGGGAACTAGATTTTTCTATTGCAACATTTTGTCCAGGATGATGAGGATAGCCATTTGCCTGAGGTACTGCTGGGTGCTTGTGAATCTGTGCTCCAGCTGACATTTCAGGAGTGGAAGGAAGGGCGGGGAAAGTAAGAATAATTTTTACACACTATATGATAAAGATTTACACATTTCTTTAAAAAAAAATGTTATACTTAATTCCAGAGGAAGAAATAAAACACACATCCCACAGATCCTCAACTTGGTTCAGATGGCAACAATTGCAACCCTCCTGAAAAGATTGGAGCTCATAATCTAAAAATATACCCCAGTGTAGGACTGGAGGAAATCCACTCCCTGGGCTGAATTTTACAGGGACATATTGCTCCCACCACCCCGGCGCCCCCTGCCCTCCCAGCCACTCTGATTGGCTGGCAGCTGAGTAGTCCCAGCAGCACCAGAACTCAATAGGAGCAGCTGCGAGGACTACAAGCCGTACCAAGGAGAAGATCCATGGCGACCAGACTTATAAGGTAAGTTTAGGCTTCTTGGTCAGGCAGGGATTCAGGGACCCTAAGGAGAGGGTGCGGGGTTGGGATGGTGTGGGGGCGGGGGGTGGGCGCAGTCACAAAGGAGGTAACACCCCCTCCTGCCTTTTCACCTGAGGTGGTTAAGTAACAGGCTGACCTCCTTCGTTCTGCCTTCCCAAGCTGCACATATAATTGTGATGGGGCAGGAGCAGGCCCTTAACTGGCCATTAATCGGCCAGTTAAGGGCCTCAATTGGTGTAAGGGTGGATGGGCTGGCTGTTGTCTTGCTCGCCCACTGTATTATGCGGTAAGTTGGTGGGGGGGGGAGATGATGGGCTTGGCACCCATTCCATCTTATGAGCGCCCTTTCCACACTCCTGCCAATGCAGCAGTTTAGGGGGGTGGTGGCCATAAAATCCACGCCCCCTTTCTGGTAATTTAGCTGGATGCTGAAAGTCTCTCAAAAGGAGTAGAATCCTTCTGGTGTCTTGGCCAACATTCCTCCCTCAACTAAACCACCTAAAAAAAAAACAACTTTTTACCTCAGTCTTCTACTTGTTCCGGTTTGTGGGATGCTGCTATGTGCAGATTGGCTTTGTGTTTGCCTACATACTAATTCCTTGTATGTGAAATGTTGAGACAGTTCTAAAAGATTTTTAGCTGATAATGTTCAGATATACTATTATTTAAAGCCTGCAGCTGTTTAGGTTCTATTTTGAAGTAAATCAATGGGTGATGTTTGTGCGGGGAATACAACTGACATTTTCCTTTGTATAATTATGGTACATGCAGATTGTTATAATTAGTAGCTTTCTTTCACCGTCTTTGATTTCACTGAGGAATTGACTGGTGGTTTATCCAGTGAAATCCACAGCCATGGGATGAACTGAACAGTTTACCAGGAACATGATGCAACAAATTATTGGATGTAGGTATAGATCCAGAAAATCTTCAACAAATCTGTAACTGATAGCATAATGCTAATTAAATTCCTATTTGATCCCAAATTATACATGTCTCAAAAGCTTAGTTCTTTTAAACAATCGGATTAATGAGAAAGTAAATTAATTGCACCATCTGTTGAGTTCCGATAGTTTTTTCCAAATGGCTCCTCATGTTTTGTAACATAAACTGAAACTCGGAATGACTGTGGATCTATTTTATATTAATGACGTGAGTGTTATAACCAAGTCATTTACAGGTGGAAAGTTTTTTAAATATGAACATATGAAATAGGAACAGGAGTAGGCCATTCGGCCCCTTGAGCCTGCTCCGCCATTCAATAAGATCATGGCTGATCTGTTTGTGTTTCAAGTTCTTACATTCCCATCTACACTGGCATCTCAGGAATGAAAATGATCAAGTGTGGCAATTTGCTTTACTGCTTTAAGAGTTGTCTGTTAGTGCTCCTCTGAAGGGACTAGGGAGGTTTTTACTATGCCACAGGTGCTATATGAATGCAAGTTTCTGATGGTTTTGAGGCCTTTGCGTTCCTGCCGCTGCCACCTCTCGATTCCTCTGATCTGAGTGGGATTGGGTGTACAACTGGCTTCTTCGGATTTTTTTCTTTCTCTGCCATGTCTCAAAGAAATATCAATTCCCCGTGATCCAGCCCTTTAGGCGGTTGGTGTTGCTGAACGGCAGGTCATAGTGGGCCGTCTCAAAATGAATGCATAGTGTGCATTGCCAAAGATTGTGGCTTTGACCTGCATGATGTTAAGGCAGGGGTTATTCGCAATACTGCACACTGACACCATAGAAGCCACACTCTGTATGAGAGTCACCCCTGTGTTGAGAAGGATGAAGGGCAAAGCATATCCCATTGATTAGAGAATTTAGCACGGTGAAAACAGCAATCCTGCAGTAAAATCACAGAATCATACAGTGCAGAGAGAGACAATTTGACCCATTGCTCCTGTGCCGGCTCTTTTGAAGGAGCTTTCCAATTAATCTGACTCCCCTGCTCTTTCATACAGTAAGCTATTACTTTTCAAGTATATATCCAATTTCCTTTCAAAATATACTAATGAATCTGCTTTCATTACCTTTTCAGGCAGTGTATTCCAAATCATAATAACTGACTGCATTAAAAAATCTCCTCATCTCCACTCAGATTCTCTTGCCAGCTGAACACAGTTAAACTGAGATGCCAGTAATCATTGAACACACCACTGAACTGTTAAAGTTGCACTTCAGATACCTGGATGGTTCTTAAGGGCATTCTACGGTAGTTTTAAACTCTACTAGATGCTGAAAATCTCATCATGGGAACACACTAGAGCAGCCTGAAGAGTGGTGGCAGGAATAGCTCCCATTCCTGGTTGACAGAGCACTAGACTGAAGATCTAAAGGTCCCTAGTTCATACCTGGGTTTCAGCAGCTCGTGTTTGTTTACATCCCAGAAGCTGTTTTAAATCAGGAAATGGAAGGGAGGGAGGAACTCAGGAAAATTACGATCACCAGAGAAGTGGTACTGAGTAAATTGTTGGAACTGTGGGCTGACAAGTGCCCGGGTCCTGATGGACTTCATCCTAAGGTCTTAAAAGAAATGGCTGGTGAGATTGTTGATGCATTGGGGATTTTAATTTTCTGAAACTCCCTAGATTCTGCAATTCCATTAGATTAGAAGATAGCAAATGTAACTCCATGGGCTGAATTTTATGTCCTGCAGGTAGGTGCGCATCCGACCCGATTGGGTGTAAAATCGCGTGAGAAGACGTCAGGTGAGCGTCCCAACGTCATCGCGTAGTCTTGTGATATTTTGCTCTGCTGGCATGTGCAAAAGTTGGAAGCACGCGCCCGCCGACAATTAAGAGGGCAATTAAGTCCATTAACAGCACAATTGTCTTCGATTGTATAGAACCTTGGTTAGGCCACACTTGGAATATTGCGTGCAATTCTGGTCACCACATTACTAGAGGGATATGGAGGCATTGGAGAGGGTGCAGAGGAAGTTTACCAGGATGCTGCCTGGTCTGGAAGTTATTAGCTATGAGGAGAGGTTGGAGAAACTCGGATTGCTCTCACTAGAGCGACGGAGATTGAGTGGCGACTTGATAGAAATTTACAAAATTATGAGTGGCATGGACAGAGTAGATAGTCAGAAGCTTTTTCCCAGGGTGGAAGAGTCAATTACTAGGGGACATAGATTTAAGGTGAGAAGAGAAAACTATAAAGGTGATGTGCGGGGCAAGTTTTTTATGCAGAGGGTAGTGAGTGTCTGGAATTTGCTGCCAGAGGAGGTGGTGGAAGCAGGTACGATAGTAGTGTTTAAGAGGCAGCTTGACAAATACATGAATAGGATGGGAATAAAGGGATACGGACTCCGGAAGTGCAAAATGTTTTAGTTGACGGGCAATATGATCGGCGCAGACTTGGAGGGCCGAAGGGCCTGTTCCTGTGCTGTACTTTTCTTTGTTCTTTGTTGATTTGTCATGGCCCATCCAACCTTGCAGTCAGCTGACGGGCAAGTTGGCCAGGCAGCCTTTACATTTTTCATCAAACCTCATCCAAGGGCAGGATGATATTTCCGTTATGAAATATAATAAAAATGAATATGTGGACAGCATTTTTATCAGCCACATTTTCAAGTGATTGATTGTGATGCATGGACATTTTTTTGTAGCTTTTCAAACCTTTATTTGAGCATTTTCAGGTCTGCCTTCGGGGAGCTCTCTCGCAGCTCTCACCTGTGCCGTGGAAACGTTACCACCCGCCTTCCCCCCGCTACCCCCCCCCCCCCCACCCCCCACCCCTCCCCACCCCCCAGGTAGCACTGAGCTTTTCAGCGCGTGTTTCACACTGGCTGGCCGTTAATTGGCCAGCCAGCATGAAATTGCCGTCGGGGGCCCGTTGCCTGACCGCTTCTGGGCCTGCCGATTGCACGTGCTCACCAAAGGTAAAATGCAGACCCATTATTCAAAAAGGAAGGGAGACAGAAAGCGGAAACTACAGGCCAGTTAACTTAGCTTCTAATATTTTCCCTATGACAGATGTTATTATTAAAGAAGCTATGGCAGGGCACTTGAATATGTTCAAGGTCATCAGGCAGAGTCAACATGGTTCTGTGAAAGGGAAATCATGTTTAACCAACTTATTGGAGTACTTTGAGGAAGTATGTGCGGTGGATGTACTGTACTTAGATTTCCAGAAGGCACTTGATAAAGTGCCACATTAAAAGTTATTGCGGAAAATAAAAACTCGTGGTATAGAGGGTAATATATTGGCATTGCTAGAAGATTGGCTGGCAAACAGGAAGCAGAGAGTAAGCATAAATGGGTCTTTTTCAGGTTGGCAAGATGTAACGAGTGGTGTGCCACAGGGATCAGTGCTGGGACCTCAACTGTTTTCAATTTATATAAATGACTTGGAGGAAGGGATAGATGAGATGGTTGCCAAATTTGCTGATGACACCCAGGTAGCAAACTAATTTGTGAAGAGGACATTAGGAGATTACAAAAAGATATAGATAGGTCAAGTGAGTGGGCAAGGATCTGGCAAATGGAGTATAATGAGGGAAAATGTGAAATTGTCCATTTTGGCAGGAAGAATAAAAGAGGCATATTATCTAAATGGTGAGAGATTGCAGAGCTCTGAAATGCAGAGGGATCTGGGTGCCCTAGTGTATGAATCACAAAAGGCTAGTATGCAGGTACAGGAAGTAATTAGAAAAGCTAATAGAATGTTATCATTTATTGCGAGGGGAATTGAATACAAAGGTAGGGAGGTTATGCTTCAGTAATACAGAATACTAGTGAGACCATGTCTGAAGTACTGTGCACAGTGATGGTCACTTTGTTTAAGGAAGGATGTAAATGTATTGGAAGCAGTTCAGAGAATGTTTACAGACTAATACCTGGATGGGCAGGTTGTATTATGAGGAAAGGTTGGACAGACTAGGCTTGTCTTTACTGGGGTTTAGAAGAGTAAGAGGTGACTTGATTGAAACATATATGATACTGAGGGGACTTGACAGGGTGGATGCGGAGAAGATGTTTCCTCTTGTGGGAGAATCTAGAACTAGGGGTCACTGTTTAAAAATAAGGGGTCACCCATTTAAAGTGGAGATGAGGTGAAATGTTTTCACTCAGAGGGTTGAGAGTCTTTGGAACTCTCTTCCTGAAAAGGGGGCGGAAGCAGAGTCTTTAAATATTTTTAAGGCAGAGGTGGATAGATTCTTGGTAAGCAAGGGGGTGACAGGTTATCGGGGGTAGGCAGGATGTAAATTTAAGGTTACTACCAGATCAGCCATGATCTTATTAAATGGCGGAGCAGGCTGGAGGGTCAAAGTGGCCCACTCGTATGTACAAATGTAACCAATATTTAAGAAAGGAGGGAGGGAAAATGGGGAACTACAGACCTGTTAGCCTGACATCAGTAGTAGGGAAAATGCCAAAATCTATTATAAAGGATGTGATAACTGGACACTTAGAAAATAATGGTAGGATTGGGCAGAGTTAGCGAGAATTTATGAAAGGGAAACCATGTTTCATAAAACTGCTGTAGTTTTTTAAGGATATAAGTAGCAGAATAGATAAGGGAGAACCAGTGGATACGGTGTATTTGGATTTTCAGAAGGCTTTCAATAAGGTCCCACACATGAGGTTAGTAAACAAAATTAGAGCACATGGGAATGGGGTAATATACTGGCATGGATTGAGAGTTGGCTAACAGACAGGAAACAGAGAGCAGGAATAAACGGTTCAATCTCAGGGTGGCAGGCTGTGACAATGGGGTACCGCAAGGAACAGTGCTTGGGCCCCAGCTGTTCACAATCTATATCAATGATTTGGATGTAGGGACCATATATAGTATTTCCAAGATAAAAGCAAAATACTGCAGATGCTGGAAATCTGAAACAAAAACAGACAATGCTGGAAAAACTCAGCAAGTCTGACAGCGTCTGTGGAAAGAGAAACAGAGTTAACATTTTGAATCTGTATGACTTCTTCAGAGCCGAAGAGAAGTTCTGAAGAAGAGTCGTATGGACTCGAAATGTTAACTCTGTTTCTTGCTCCACAGATGCTGCCAGACCTGCTGAGTTGTTGTATAATATTTCCAAGTTTGTTGATGACACAAAGCTAGGTGGGAATGTGAGTTGCGAGGAGGATACAAAGAGGCTTCAGGGGGATTTCAACGGGCTATGTGAGTGGCAAGGACATGGCAGATGGAATATAATGTGGAAAAATGTGAAGTTATCCACTTTGGTATGAAAAATAGAAATGCAGAGTAATTCTTAAATGGTGAGAGATTGGGAAGTGTTGATGTACAAAGGGACCTGGGTGTCCTTGTCTATGAGTCACTGAAAGTTAACATGCAGGTGCAGCAAGCAATTAGGAAGACAAATGTTGGTCTTTGTTGCAAAAGGATTTGAGTGCAGAGCTAGAGATAGATGTCTTGTTGCAATTGTATCGCGCTGTGGTGAGATCACACCTGGAGCATTGTATACAGTTTTGGTCTCCTTATCTATGAAAGGATATACATGCCATAGAGGGAGTGCAACAAAGGTTCACCAGACTGCTTCCTGGGATGGTGAGATTGTCCTATGAGGAGCGATGGAGGAGACTGGGCATATATTCTCCAGAGTTCAAAAGAAAAAGAGGTGATATAATTGAAACATACAAAATTCTCACTGAGCTCGACAGGGCAGATGCAGGTTGTTTCCCTGGCTGGGGGGTCCAGAACCAGGGGCACAGACTCAGAATAAAGGGATTAGAACACTTAGAACTGAGATGAGGATTTTGTTCACTCAGAGGGTGGTGAATCTTTGGAATTCTCTACCCCAGAGGGCGCTGGAGGCCCAGTCATTGAGTATGTTCAAGACAGAGATCGATAGACTTCCATGCATTGAAGACCTTGGGATATGGTGATAGTGCAGGAAAACCGCGTTGAGGTGGAAGATCAGCCTTGATCTAATTCAATGGAGAAGCAGGCTCAAGGGGCCAAATGGCCTATGGCCGCTCCTATTCCCTAGGTCCCTACTAAGGAACCTAAAGGCTTTGTTTACGAGAGCATTTGGTGAGCTATCCTTCAGGTTGCTTCCTCTCAACTTGCAAACACATGATAACAAGGGCTTTAGATTTCACTTTGCTGCCAGTAAACAAATGAGAGAATAGGATGACAAAGAGGAGCAGCAGAAAGTTGTGACAATCGCTGAGCTGCTGACAATTCTACTTCTCCAGCACTCTCTGTAGCTCTCTTCCTTGGATTCACAGGGTTTTCCCTTGTGTGCATATGCTACGTGAGTCAGGAGATGCCCCTGCCAGTGTATGTGCTTTCTCTTTTGGGCTGTTTTCTTCTCATACTAGTATGCAACATCCCATGTCATCGATAAAAGCACATTCTGTTGAATAGCTTAAATCTTCCAAACAACTCGCAAATAATCACGCCCCTGCCACCTAGAAGTTCATGTAGAATACGTTTTACACATAGCTTCCCTGTGGCTACATCATTGGAAGGGTGTCTGTCTGCAGTGAGTGCATACAAATACCTTGGAAATGCGATGGTTTTCTTTCCCTACATACCAGTTGTGTCAATTTCACTGACTATATGTTCCCCTGGCCATTCTTTCTGCCACATGTGCATCAGAAGATGCTGGTGCAAAGGGCTGGATATGTTACAGTTTCAGGAATCACCACCATCATCCGTGCCAGATCCTACCAAGCCCCTATTGCTGGATGGTCACAGGATGGCAAGAGTGCAGTCATAAGAAATAGGAGCGGGAGTAGGCCATTCAGCCCCTCAAGTCTCCTCCACCATCCAATAAGTTAACAGCTGATCTTTGACTTCAATTGCACTTAGCCTCCCAATCCTCGTATCCTTTGGTTCCCTTGGACTCCAAAAACCTATTAGTCTCAATCTTGACCATAGCCCTGTTTCCATTAATGAAATCAGTCAATCCTTGCATCCTGATGTCTCTGTGAGAAAAGCACTGGCTGCCTTAAGGACATGGGGAGTGTGGTTTTGCTGCAAAATATTTCTGGAGTTGTTGCAAGATCCAGCGTGGGTGACAATGGTGTGAAATTATTATACGTGGCTCCACATATGTGACTGCAGCAGTCTCCCACTTGAGTCACCATTTACAGCACGCTGCCTGGCACTGACTGCAGTGCCTAATATTCGGAAAGCATTGCTCCTTTAAAAGGATGCCTGATCAAGCCCATATTCTCAGGCTCCTTTACCAAGGTGAGATACCAATTAACCTTCCAGCCAGTGGATTTCTCTGCTCCTTTAGCTGTATATGATACTCCACACCCATCCTCTCTTATGCAATGTCTAAATGCCTCAGGATATACTGCGAGGGATCAAGTGAATGACAGTACATGTAGTGAAGTGCTGGAATGGCAGAATTACTGAGACTTGGCTCTGCTTCCAGTGTAATAGCTAGAGAAAGAGAAGGAGATTTCCTTTTGAAGGTTGTGAGTCTTTGGAATTCTCTACTCCAGAGAGCTGTGGATGTTCAGTCATTGACTATACTGAAGACCAAGGTCAATAGATTTTTGGGTACTCAGGGAGTTAGGGGTACAGTGATACGTTAAGTTGAGGCAGATGATCTCGTTGAATATCGCAGCAGGCTCAAAGGGCCAAATGACCTATTTCTGCTCCTAGTTCTATTATTCTTATGTTGTTTTATCTCACCACACGTGCTGTCCTCTAAATTATGGGCAGCAACAGCAATGATTCTTCTAATTTCTCTTTGCTGTGTATGACACCTTTAAAATTTCCACACATGCATGCACCTAAAAAGGAACATTGGTTCAGTGAAGTCTGTTCCCTGCACAGTTTGTTCTGAATGACTGTGCAACCATACAATGTGCAGCTTAGAGGAAACATTGACTGTATGTATATGGGCTAGGTGGCTGTGAGTGTGAAATCGAGGAACATGTTCATCATCACTGCACTCTTGCTGTTCCTCCACTCTGTGGCTAGATTGCACTTATTGGGCATTTGACAGGAGCAAGGCACGAGGGTAAGATTGTCATGCAGGAAGTGGAGGGAAGTAAGACGAGCATGCTTATACCATCTGCTGCTTAAATCAGAAGAGAATGCAGGATTAGAGGGAGGTGAGATGTGAGAAGAAGGATTAGATATAAGGAAACTCCCATCCAATGGCTTCAGCTCTGCCACTGAACATGGTCTCAGCAATTGGTGTCCCAATAAATGGCCAGCATCATGACCTGTGGGGGTCAAACATGCTTCTCCGCCTCTTCCCATCCAGTTAGCTCCTGCTGACTCTGATTGATTGCAAGCCACCTTGCAAGAGAAAGGGATTTGTCAGTGAGGGTTGGGCAATCCATTTCATGTGGCTGTGATGGGTGAATAGCTGGCAGTGTGTGCGCAACTTGAGATGTGGTTTTGAAATCTGCAGCAATGCTATGTGTGTGAGGATGAGGTGAAGCACATGAATGTCAGCCATAAGGTCTGATTGATAGAGGTTGTTGATAAGTGGGTGATCAGAGTGTAGTGGATGGAGCAGCATCTAAGGCTAGGGAACATAGAAACAGGGGTAGGACATTTACCTTTTGAGTCCGCTCAATAAGATCATGGTTGGTCTGGTTGTGTTCTCAGCTCCACTTTCCTGTCTGCCCCCAATAACCCTTGATTCCTTCGCCTACCAAAAATCTTTGCCTTGAATAAATTCAATGACCCTGACTTCACTATTTTCTGCGGAAGAGAATGCCCCACACCAACGACCCTTTGGGAGAAAAGATTTCTCCTCATCTCTGTTTTAAAAGGGAGTCCTCTTATTTTTAAATTTATTCCCCTAGTTTTAGTCTCCCCCACATGAGGACACGTCCTCTGGGTGTCCAGCCTATCAAGTCCTGTCAGGATCTTACATATTTCAATGAAGTCACGTCTCATTCTTCTAAACTCCAATGGGTGTAGGCCCAATGTATTCAACCTTTCTTCATAAGACAATTCCTTCATCCCAGGAATGAGTCTAGTGAACCTTTTCTGAACTGCTTCTAAAGCAATTATATCTTTTTTCAATTAAGGAGACCAAAGTGGCTAGTGGCGAAGTTAGTGGTATATGACATTTGAAGGTGCATTCACTGACTTTGAACACTTAGGTGAGGGCATTGAATGTCTTACAGCATCAAGTCCAGGTGCTAGGAGCTTGACTCCAGGCATTGATCTCCACTGCCTTCTGAACATGTATCTGGATAGCCCCCTGGCTCTCTTGCAGATAAGGACATCTGTCCTTTCAACCGCCTCCAGTGCAACATCTGAAAACCTTGAAGCCTGCTGTTCCATGTTCTGCCATTGTTGAATGTCAGAGTTTCCTGAGTGACCTACTCCAGATAAAATGCACCTCTCCTTTAAAAGATGCAGGATGCGTTTATGCAATGCAGGCTAGCTTTAAGTGGTACTAGTCACTCTTATTCATTCATGGGATGTAGGCATCACTGGCTAGGTCAGCATTTATTGCCCAACTCTAATTGCCCTTGAGAAAGTGGTGAGGGGTTGCCTTCTTGAACTGTGGCATAGGTACACCCACAGTGCTGTTAGGGAGGGCGTTCCAGGAGTTTGACCCACGAACAACAATATATTTCCAAGTCAGAATGGTAAGTGGCTTGGAAGGGAACTTCCAGATGGTGGCGTTCTCATCGATTTGCTGCCCCTGTCCTTCTAGAAGGAAGCGGTCATGGGTATGGAAGGTGCTGTCTAAGGAGGCTTGGTGAGTTCCTGCAGTGCATCTTGTGGATGGTACACACTGCTGCTATTGTTCATTGGTGGTGGAGGGAGTGAATGTTTGTGGATGGGGTGCCAATCAAGCAGGCTGCTTTGTCTTGGATAGTGTCAAGCTTCTTGAGTGTTGTTGGAGCTGTACCCATCCAGCCAAGTGGAGTGTATTCCATCACACCCCTGACTTGCACCTTGTCGATGGTGGACAGGCTTTGGGAAGTCAGGAGGTGAGTTATTCGCCGCAGAATTCCTAGTCTCTGATCTGCTCTTGTAGCCACAGTATTTATGTGACTAGTCCAGTTCAGTTTCTGGT
This sequence comes from Cetorhinus maximus, assembly GCF_964194155.1. Taxonomy (NCBI): domain Eukaryota; kingdom Metazoa; phylum Chordata; class Chondrichthyes; order Lamniformes; family Cetorhinidae; genus Cetorhinus; species Cetorhinus maximus. Next base: position 93,058,727 of record NC_135895.1, on the reverse strand, counting down.
CAATGGTAATGCTTCAGGATGTTGATAGCGGGGATTCAGCGATGGTAATGCCATTGAATGTCAAGGGGTGATCGTTAGGCTCAGTCTTGTTGGAGATGGTCATTGCAGGCACTTGTATGGCGCGAATGTTACTTGCCACTTGTCTGCCGAAGCCTGAATATTGTCCAGGTCTCGCTGCATTTGGACATGGACTGCTTCAGTATCTGAGAAATCGTGAATGGTGCTGAATATTGTGCAATCATCAGCGAGCATTCCCACTTCTGACCTTATGATGGAAGGAAGGTCATTGATAGCTGAAGATGGTTGGGCCTAGGACACAGCCCTGAGAAACTCCTGCAATGATGTCCTGGAACTGAGATGATTGACTTCCAACAAACTCAACCATCTTCCTTTGTGCTAGGTATGACTCGAACCAGTGGAGAGTTTTCCCCTGATTCCCATTGACTCCAGTTTTGCTAGGGCTCCTTGATGCCACAGTCGGTTAAATGCTGACTTGATGTCAAGGGCAGTCACTCTCACTCACCTCCTGGAGTTCAGCTCTTTTGTCCAAGGCTGTGATGAAGTCAGGAGCTGAGTTCCCTGGCTGAACCCAAACTGAGCGTCAGTAAGCAGATTATTGCTAAGCAAATACCGCTTGATAGCACTGTTGATGACCCGTCACTTTACTGATGGTCGAGATTAGACTGATGGGGCAGTAATTGTTGGGTTGGATTTGTCCTGCTTATTGTGTACAGGACATACCTGGGCAGTTTTCCACATTGCCAGATCAATGCCAGTGTTGTACTGCACTGGAACAGCTTGGCTAGGGGCGCGGCAACTTCTGGAGCACAAGTCTTCAGTACTATTGTAGAATATTGTCAAGGCCCATAGCCTTTGCAGTATCTAATGCCTTCGGCCACTTCTTGATATCACATGGAGTGAATCAAACTGGCTGAAGTTTGTTTATGCTGTTCAGCATGCAAGTAGTCCTGTGTTGTAGCTTCACCACATTGACACCTCATTTTTAGATATGCCTGGTGCTGCTCCTGGTTTGCCCTCCTGCACTCTTCATTGAGCCAGGGTTGATCCCCTGGCTTGGTGGTGATGGTAGAGGGGAGAGATTCCAGGCCATGAGGTCACATATTGTGGTTGAATACAATTCTGCTGCTGCTGATGGCCCACATGGTTCCCCAATCGTGAGTTGCTAAGTGTGTTCGAAACCTATCCCATTTAGCACAGTGATGGTACCACACAGCATGTTGGAGGGTATCCTCAATGTGAAAACGGGATTTTGTCTCTTCAAGGACTATGCGGTGGTCACTCCTACCAACACTGTCATGGACAGATGCATCTGTGGCAGGCAGATTGGTGAGGATGAGGTCGTATGTTACCTCACCACCTGCCTGCTGCAGACCCATCTAGAAGGCACAGGTCAGGAGTATGAGGGAATACCCTCTCTTGCCTGGATGAGTGCAGCTCCAACAACATTCAAGAAGCTTGACACCATCCAGGATAAAGCAGCCGCTTGATTGGCACCCCATTGACAAATATTCACTCCCTCCACCACCGACACACAGTGGCAGTAGTTTGTACCATCTGCAAGATGCACGGCAGGGACTCACCAAGCCTCCTTGGACAGCACCTTCCAAACCAACGACTATTACCATCTAGAAGGACACATAGTAACACCACCACCCGGAAGTTCCCCTCCAAGCCACTCAGCATCCTAACTTGGAAAGATATTGCCTTCCTTCAATGTCGGTGGAACAAAATCCTGGAATTCCCTTCCAAACAGCACTGTGGGTGTACCTACATCACATGGACTGCAGCGGTTCAAGAAGGCAGCTCACCACCACCTTCTCAAGGGCAATTAGGGATAGAAAATAAATGCTGGCCTAGCCAGCGATGCCCACATCCCATGAATGAATTAAAAAAAACTCAACCAGCTTGGTCATTAGTGGTGCTACCGAGCCACTCTTTGCGACGGACATTGAAGTTCCCTGCCCAGAGTACATTCTTGCCACCCTCAGTGCTTCCTCCAAGTGGTGTTCAACATGGAGGAGCACTGATTCATCAGCTGAGGGGGTGCAGTACGTGGTAATCAGCAGGTGCTTTGCTTACCCATGTTTGACCTGATGCCATGAGACCTCATGGGGTCCGGAGTCGATGTTGAGGATTCCCAGGGCAACTCCCTCCTGACTGTATACCACTGTGCCGCCACCTCTGCTGGGTCTATCCTGCTGGTGGGACAGGGCATACCCAGGGATGGTGATGGTGGTGTCTGGGACATTGTCTGTATGGTATGATTTCGTGAGTATGACTATGTCAGGCTGTTGCTTGACCAGTCTGTGAGACAGATCACACAATTTTGGCACTAGCCCCCAAGTGTTAGTAAGTAGGACTTTGCAGGGTTGACAGGGCTGAGTTTGCCATTGTTGTTTCTTGTGCCTAGGTCGAAGTTGGGTGTCCGTCCGGTTCCATTCCTTTTATACTTTTTAGCAGTTTTGATACAACTGTGTGGGTTGCGCCATATCAGAGGGCAGTTAAGAGTCAATCACACCACTGGATTTAATCTTGGTAAAGCCCTTTGAGAGGGTTTTGTAAATGTAAGGTGCTTTATAAATACGTATTGGTACGGCTGTTACAACAGGCCAAGTTTGTCTACATAGACAAGTAAATTCTGTTGACTCAAACCCAATATATTGAAAGTAATGCCTCTTATCGGTTCAATCAGAAAGGACCACTGGTCTGGATGTGACAACTGACATGCCCTTCACATATTCAACTCAACTCCACACTAACATTCAGCCTCCTGCTAACATTAAGGGAGTAGGATGAAGCTTAAGAAGTTCCCAAGCAGCACAATCCAGAAGCTTTAGCCCCAATTTTAACTCCCAGGCCTCATGTACATCTGCCCATTGGCTGCATACATGCATGTACATCTGCCCATTGGCTGCATACATGCATGTACATCTGCCCATTAGCTGATTACATACATACATGTGCATGCTGCTCATTAGCTGCATACATACATGTGCATGCTGCTCATTAGCTGCATGCATACATGTGCATGCTGAACATTAGCTGCATACATACATGTGCATGCTGCCCATTAGCTGCATGCATACATGTGCATGCTGAACATTAGCTGCATACATACATGTGCATGCTGCTCATTAGCTGCATGCATACATGTGCATGCTGAACATTAGCTGCATACATACATGTGCATGCTGCCCATTAGCTGCATGCCCTGGTTGTCGTTTGGAGTTGAGGTTTGGGTGCCAGGAAACCACTAGATGGCACCAAAGGGAAACTTACCAACAAGACGTTAAGTTGCAGGGAGGGCTTTTTGGGAGGAGGTCACAGTGGAAGTTCCAGGGGAGGCCTAAACATTTGTGGGGCTTGGATCAGTACTTCTGTTCCTCTTGGTCCCACAATAAAAACATTAAAACCTTGCCTTAAAAGGTCTCTGCTAGTGCTGGATCTTGGATCATCAATTAAGCAATTAAATACAATGATACCGCAACATTTATCTGTCAAATTAAATAGAGTTTCACTGCATAAGAAATCTGTATTAAGTATTGCTGAAAAAAGAGTCAAGTTCTCTACTACCAAGCGACTATCTGTATTAAGTCATCAAGTAGCCTTTGGACTGATCTCACTGTATTATTGAGTTCAGCCTATGATTTTCAATGAAAAAGAAACATTGATTCTTTTTTTGCAGCATGTATTAAATATTAGTGTCTGAATGTATCATTACACAATGGTGGCAGTTTGCTTTGCTAGGTGAAAATGGCAAAGTGAGTCTCCGTCATTGGGGCTGGTGCTAGTGGCCTAACTTGTACAAAGTGCTGTTTGGACAAAGGTTTGAAGCCTGTCTGCTTTGAGAGGAACAATAGCATTGGAGGGCTCTGGTGTATCATCGAGCATTCGTTTGGTATGATTGAAAGTCACAGGAAAATTTTCTCCCCATCGGGTGGGCCGGTCGGGAGCGGGCGAGGGCACGGAGTCGATTGCCACCCGCAGTCGGCTGCGCGCCGCCATTTTACATGGGCCCACCCAGCCTGACGCAAGCCTGGTAGCGCTCAGTGCTACCTGTGTGGGCGGAGGGAGGAGGGAGAATCGGGGCCTGCGCTCTGTCGCGCATGAGCACGAATGAACACAGAAATCTCGCTGAGGCAGCTCCATGCCTCAGGGAGATTAAGTGCAGTTGTAAAGTTATAAGAAAAAAGAAAATTATTCAGACATGTCCCCGGCTGGGACATGTTTATGAATTTTGATCATTTTTAATTCATTAATAAATCTTTCATCAAACCTCATCCTGCGCCTGGACGAGGTTCCATGAAAAATATGAAGGCCGCCTGGGCTCTTCGCCTGCCCACCCGCCAACCTTAAGGTTGGACAGGCAGCTTTCTCAATTGGGTTAATTGGTTTATTAATGGCCTTAACAGACCTTTGACAGTTCAGCGGGCCGCAGACGACTCTGGTGCGCCCCCGCCAAACGGAAAATCAGAATGATGCGTGTTGACGTCAGGACGCACGCCCGACGTCACTGCGCGTCATTTTATGCATCGGCATGAGGGGCCTGCTCCCACACGCTGAACAGAAGATTCTACCCACAATGTTCCAACACCATCCCCTGCTACTCCCACCATGATGCTTCATTCAATTCAAAGTGCATCTGACTCAACAAAACCTTTTATTTAGATGTATTGTTACAATCCTGTTAGAGACTGTTAACGTTTAAAGAAGAAATCTAAGTACCCAGCTATGAACTGACAAAGCTGCACCACAAAATTTCACTTTTTAAAAAAATAAAAACAATCTTTACTATATATATTCAGTTTTACGTATATTCTTTTACATCCACAATACCCAATAAAGTAAATTTATGCAATTTCATGAAAATAAGAATTGCAAGAACCTTCCTTTCCGGCCAATTTAAGAGATTGAACATGTCATTGTCTTTGATTTCCTTAAACATTTAAGGAAAATTAGTTGCATTTAGTAGGAAGGGAATGGCTGAAATCCTGTACTAGGATAGAAGCGTTTTAAAAACCCATCTGGTTCATTAATGTCCTTTAGGGAAGGAAATCTGCCACCCTTACCTGGTCTGGCCTACATGTGACTCCAGACCCACAGCAATATGGTTGACTCTTAACTGCTCTCTGAAATGGCCCATCAAGCCACTCAGTTCAAGGGCAATTAGGGATGGGCAACAAATGCTGGCCTTGCATGCACGTCCCATGAAAGAATAAAGAAACTAAAGATTGCATAGCCCAAATTCCCTTGAGTATAAAGATTAAGTGGTGATCTAACTGAAGGTTCAAAGATGATTAAAGGAATTAATGGGGTAGATAGGGATAAACTATGTTGTAATGTAAAACAAGGGAGATAAATGCTGGCTCAGGAGACAGTGCAGGAGGGAAAGGTTCAGTTTCCTGGAATATTTAACGAAGTTCTGAGACAAGAGTAGTCTTAGCTGGGCTAAATGGACTTCATCTGGACAAATGTTTGACATACTTAAAATTTACTGGATAGATAGATGTCACGAGAAACTTCTTACCAAAATTGAGGCATATGGTAAGAGAGGAACTGTAGAAATAAAAGCAAAATGCTGCAGATACTAGAAATCTGAAATAAAAAAAGCATCTGTAAAAAGTGGAACAGAGTTAACATTTCGAGTCCAACTTGACGCTTCTTCAGAACCGTAGAAAGTTGGCTGATGGACAGGAAACAACGATTATTGTAAAAAGTGGCATACCATGGTCTGTCCACTATCTACAAGGCACACGTGAGGAGTGTGATGGAATACTTTCAAATTGCTTGAATGAGTACGGTTCCAACAACACTGAAGCAGCTTGACACAATCTAGAACAATATAGTCCATTTGATTAACATCCCAATCACCAACTTAAACATTCACTCCCTCTACCACTGGCACACAGTGCCAGCCATGTGTACCATCTAAAAAGATGCACTTCAAAATTCGTCAAGGCTCCTTCAGCAGCACCTTCCAAATCCGTGACCTCTACCACCTAGATTAAGGGCAAGGCAGCTGAAGTATTGGAAACCATCACTTGTAAGTTTCCTTCCAAGTCACACACCGTTCTGACTTGGAAATATATCTCCATTCCTTCACTGTCACTGGGTCAAAGTTTTGGAACTCGCTAACAATGCTGCGGGTGTACCTACACCACGTGGACTGTAGTGGTTCAAGGTGAGCTCACCACCACCTTTTCAAAGGCAATTAGAGATGGGCAATAAATGCTGGTCTTGCTAGCAACACCCACATCCCATAAGCAAATAAAAAAATCCTGTAAATTATCTTGTAAAGAGCTTTGTTTGAATCAGATTTTTTTGCCTATTTTAGTTGTTGCTATGTAAGAACTTTTCACTAAGAGGCAGTCATATCAACAGGGTTTGCTTACTTAATAAGTGAAATGTTCAATGTGTTTTTATCAGTTACGAAACCATGCAATTAATCATGAACCATTGACATATCATGTATCAGCGTCAGGTGATTAAGGGGAACAGGAATGAAAATTTAAAAACAAAAAACTACTGCGGATGCTGGAAATCCAAAACAAAAACAGAATTAACTGGAAAAACTCAGCAGGTCTGGCAGCATCGGCGGAGAAGAAAAGAGTTGACGTTTCGAGTCCTCATGACCCTTCAGCAGAACTAAATAAAAATAGGAGAGGGGTGAAATATAAGCTGGTTTAAGGTCGGGGGGGGGGGGGGGAGGGGGGAGAGAAGTTTTGGGGGGGGTGTGGTTGTAGGGACAAGCAAGCAGTGATAGGAGCAGCTAATCAAAAGATGTTACAGACAAAGGAACAGGGAGGAGTTAAAGGTGGTGATATTATCTAAGAGAATGTGCTGATTAAGAATGGATGGCAGGACACTCAAGGTACAGCTCTAGTGGGGGTGGGGTGGAAAGGCTGACAGGGTATTATAGTTATAGATTTAAAAATAATGGAAATAGGTGGAAAAAGAAAAATCTATATAAATTTTTGGAAAAAAAAGGGAGGGGGAAGAAACGGAAATAGGGGTGGGGATGGAGGAGGGAGTTTAAGATCTAAAGTTGTTGAATTCAATATTCAGCCCGGAAGGCTGTAAAGTGCCTAGTCGGAAGATGAGGTGCTGTTCCTCCAGTTTGCGTTGGGCTTCACTGGAACAATGCAGCAAGCCAAGGACAGACATGTGGGCAAGAGAGCAGGGTGGAGTGTTAAAATGGCAAACGACAGGGAGGTTTGGGTCTTTCTTGCGGACAGACCGCAGGTGTTCTGCAAAGCGGTCGCCCAGTTTGCGTTTGGTCTCTCCAATGTAGAGGACACCGCATTGGGAGCAACGAATGCAGTAGACTAAGTTAGGGGAAATGCAAGTGAAATGCTGCTTCACTTGAAAGGAGTGTTTGGGCCCTTGGACGGTGAGGAGAGAGGAAGTGAAGGGGCAGGTGTTGCATATTTTGCGTGGGCATGGGGAGGTGCCATAGGTGGGGGTTGAGGAGTAGGGGATGATGGAGGAGTGGACCAGGGTGTCACGGAGGGAACGATTCGTACAGAATGCCGCCAGGGGAGGTGAAGGGGAGATGTGTTTGGTGGTGGCATCATGCTGGAGTTGGCGGAAATGGCAGAGGATGATCCTTTGAATGCGGAGGCTGGTGGGGTGATAAGTGAGGACAAGGGGGACCCTATCATGTTTCTGGGAGGGAGGAGAAGGCGTGAGGACAGATGCGTGGGAGATGGGCCGGACAGGGTTGAGGGCCCTGTCAACGACCGCGGGTGGAAAACCTCGGTTAAGAAAGAAGGAGGACATGTCAGAGGAACTGTTTTTGAAGGTAGTATCATCAGAACAGATGCGACGGAGGCGAAGGAACTGAAAGAATGGGATGGAGTCCTTACAAGAAGCGGGGCGTGAGGAGCTGTAGTCAGGGTAGCAGTGGGAGTCGGTAGGCTTGTAATGGATATTGGTGGACAGTCTATCACCAGAAATTGAGACAGAGAGGTCAAGGAAGGGAAGGGAAGGGAACACCTCCCTGTTCCTTTGTCTGTAACATCTTTTGATTATCTTTCCCTATCACTGCTTGCTTGTCCCTACAACCAACCCCCACCAAACTTCTCTCCCCCCCTCCCCCCGACCTTAAACCAGCTTATATTTCACCCCTCTCCTAACTTCACTCAATTCTCCTGAAGGGTCATGAGGACTCGAAACATCAACTCTTTTCTTCTCCGCCGATGCTGCCAGACCTGCTGAGTTTTTCCAGGTAATTCTGTTTTAGGAATGAAAATTTGTTTCCAGAAAATTTGTAACTAATTTGCTGCCAATTTAAGATAATTGACAGAAGAACCAGAGTGGAGCCAAGGATTTTTTTTGTACAGCAAGTTATGATCCACAATGCATTGCCTGAAAGGGTGGAGGAAGCTGATTCAATTGTAATTTTCTAACAGTAATTAGATAAATACTTGAAAAGGAAAACATTGCAGGCTATGGGGAAAACATAGGGGGATTTGGACTAATTGGATAGTTTTTTTAAAGCATGAGCTCAGGCACAATGAACAAGTCGCCTCCTTTTCTGCTCTACAATACTATGATTCTACATTCTAGCTAATTGTTACTTCCAATTATGGTTGCAATACCGTGCAGGTATATGTATACTTGATGAGTGCAATTGTGCAGTGTGGTCTAATTAATGCTGTTTGAATGATATTGAACCCCTTTGAAATGCTGGATCAAGTGTTTGCGTTTTTTTATTCTTTCATGTGATATGAATGTCACTGGCAAGGCTGCATTTGTTGTTCATCTCTAAATGCTCTTGAGAAGGTTGCAGGTTTGGAAGGTGCCTTGGTGAGTTGCTGCAGTACATCTTGTATACGGTACATGCGGCTGCCACTGTGTGTCAGTGGTGGAGGGAGTGAATGTTAACGGTGGTGAATGAGGTGCTGACCTAGAGGGCTGCTTTGTCCCAGGATTGTGATGAGCTTCTTGAATAATGTTGGAGTGGCACTCATCCAGGCAAATGGAGACTATTCCATCACACAGCTGATTTGTGCCTTGTAGATGGTGGACAGGTTTTGGGGAGTCAGGAGGTCAGTCGCCCACCACAGAATTCCTAGTCTCTGACTGTCTCTTGTAGCCACAGTATTTATATGGCTAGTCCAGTTCAGTTTCCAGTCAATGATAACCCCCAGGATGTTGATGGTAGGGGGTTCATCAATGGTGATGACATTGAATGTCAAGGGGAGATGGTTGGATTCTCTCTTGTTGGAGATGGTCATTGCCTGGCACTTGTGTGGTGCCCATGTTATTTGCCACTGATTAGCCCAAGCCTGAAGGTTGTCCAGGTCTTGCAGCATATGGACATGGACTACTTCAGTATCTGAGGAGTTGCCAATGGAATTGAACAAGCACCTGAAGATGGTTGGGCCTAGGACACTACCTGAAGAACTCCTGCAGCGATTTCCTGGGAGTGAGATGATTGGCCTCCAACAACCACAACCATTTTTCTTTATACTAGATATGACTACAGCCAGTGGAGAGTTTTCCCTGATTCCCATTGACTTCCATTTTGCTAGGGCTCCTTGATGCCACCTTTGATCAAAAGCTGTTATGATTTGAAGAGCAGTCACTCTCATCTCATCTTGAGTTCAGCTCTTTTGTTCATGCTTGGACCATGGCTGTTCTAATATGCAATTTGATAGCTGCTTATACAGATTCAGCGGAATGATGCTGGGGCTTAAGAGGATTCATTTATGAGGTGGGCGTCCTTCCATCTGAGGTCAATTGAGATAATCTGCTGTGCTTCTTTTGATGGCTGAACAAGCCCAATTCTGTGAAGGTAAGTCTGCCACAAATGAAGTTGTACTTTGCCAGTGGTGCCGAATGATCTCTGCAAATGCCTTGCTTGCAGGGCTGGTGTATGCTTTGGAGTCTGAAACTTCTGAAACTATGAAGTCCAGTTGCATAAACCTTTAAAAAAGAAGATTGAGGGGTAATCGAATTGAAGTATTTAAAATGATAAAAGGATATAGTAGAGTAGATGCAGAAAAAACTATTTCCTCTGGTGGGGGAATCAAGAATGAGGGGGACATTATCTTAAAACTTGAGCTAGGCCATTTACATGTGAAATCAGTAATTCTTCATACACAGGCTAGTAGAAAATGGGAATTCCTACTCTTTCCCAACTTTCAAATGGCTGTGGAAGCTCAATTTTCAAGACTGAGATTGAAATTTTTATTAAAGAGGGATTTATTTATTTAGCCCCTCAAAATTCCGAAAGCACTATACCTTGAGTTTAATTATTTTTGAAGCACTATCATTGTGGTAGCCAATTTGTGCACAGCAAGCTCCCACAAACAGCAATGAAAGAAATGACTAAATTGTATGTAAAGGTATAGATTTTGGTCAGGATACCCAAGCAGAGAACTCTCCTACGAATAGTGCCATGGGATCATAACATGCATGGCTTTCATGTATTTTAAGGCAGATAGGGTTTCAGGTTCATATCCCACCCAAAAATTGACACCTCTGGCAGTGCAGCATTCCCTTAATTCAGAACTGAAGTAACAACCTAGATTATGGGCTTAAGTTTCTGGATGGGGCTTTAAACAAAAAAATAGCCAGAGAGCTATTTCAAGCCACATACAGGTACGGTCTCAAGGATAGCTAATTAGCATTTTACTTATAAACATTGAAACAAGAAGCAGGAGTAGGCCATTCGGCCCTTCGAGCCTGATCTGCCATTCAATATGATCATGGCTGATCCTCTATCTCAACGGCATAGTCAACTTTCTCTCCATACCCCTTGATGCCCCTAGTATCCAAAAATTTATCAATTTCTTTCTTGAATGTACTCAGTGACCCGGCCTCTGTAGCCTTCTGTGGTAGAGAATTCCACAGGTTGACCACCCTCTGAGTGAAGAAATTTTTCCTCATCTCAATCCTAAATGGCCTGCCCCGAATTCTGAGACTGTGGCCCCTGGTTCTAGACTTCCCAACCAAGGGAACATCCTCCCTGCATCCAGTCTGTCTATCCCTGTTAGAATTTTATGTTTCAATCAGATCCCCTCTCATTCTTCTAAACTCCAGTGGATACAGGCCCAGTCAAACCAATCTCTCCTCGTACGACAGTCCTGCCATCCCTGGTATCGGCCTACTTTGCTGCACTACCTCTATAGTAAGTGTATCCTTTCTTAGGTGTGGGGACCAAAACTGCATGCAATACTCCAGGTGTGGTCTCACCAAGGCCCTGTATAACTGCAGTAAGACGTCCCAACTTCAGAACTGAAATCCTCTTGCAATGAAGGCCATCTGGATACAAGGCCCATGTGATTCCCGTTGCCATGGAAATGGATTTTGAGAGGGGAAGAGACCATAGTAACTCATTGTAGTATCAGCTTACAGGGTTTTCTCAGGTATCATTGAACCCAACCAGATGCAGGTCAGTCTGCAAGAATCTGAGAGACAGAGAGAGAGAAGGGAGATAGGCAGCCAGTAGAGAAAATGTTGTTTTTATTATTCACCATGCAGAATGGGGGTGGGAGCTCGCATTCAGATTGAACAGAACAAGTTCTTGAGGATTTAAATGAAGCTTGAATATTCACCTAACTTTGTCTAGAGAGATGAATCTCCAGGTTAACATTCACCATGAAATGCAGTTCAGGGATTAGAAGTTACTCAGCTCAGAAAGGAAACAGGCCAGCTGGAGTGCAGAATAGCATTGGCTGGTTCCAGGAGAATAGAGTGTCCAATTAAGGGACAGAATAAAGTATATAATGATTTTCGGTCATTTTAAAAGTTGCATGGGAGAAACTTTTCTGTAGCTTAGAGTAGTGTCGCTTTTAGTTTTTGTTACAATAAAAGTCTTAAAACTTAAATCTTGCTGTGTGATCTTTCCAGTCAGTCACTGGAAATTCAAATATCATTTTACAAGTCATCGGTCTCCACTCGGAGCGTAACAAAACCCACATCTGCATTTCCTTCATCAACCTTCACTGTTACTTAATCAAAAAATTCAATTGTGTTAATCAAACATGATCTGCCTTTTGCAAATAGGCGCCAGCTCTCTTTAATTCAAAACTCTCCCAAGTGCCTATTAATTCTTTCCCTAATTGTTGTTTCTCAAACATTACCCACTATAAATGTAAAACCGACTGGCCAGTAGTTACTGGGAATGTCCTGTCATGACTGAACAGCATTCCTTTCTGGAATTCACGCCTGCCAGTCGAAGCTTGTCCGAAAACACAAAGCCAATGGACTCTTTTTTTTTAAAAATTCATTTATGGGATGTGGGCATCACTGGCTAGGCCAACATTTATTGTCCATCCCTAATTGCCCTTGAGAAGGCGGTGGTGAACTGCCATCTTGAACTGCTGCCATCCCTGTGGTGTAGGTACACCCACAGTGCTGTTAGGGAAGGAGCTCCAGGATTTTGGCCCAGTGACAGTGAAGGAATGGCAATATATTTCCAAGTCAGGATGGTGAGTGGCTTAGAGGGGAACTTCCGGGTGGTGGTGTTCCTATGTATCTGCTGTCCTTGCCCTTCTAGATGGTGATGGTCATGATTTTGGAAGATGCTGCCTAAGGATCCTTGGCGAGTTTCTGCAGTGCATCTTGCAGATGGTATACACTGCTGCCACTGTTCATCGGTGGTGGAGGGAGCGAATATTTGTGGAAGGGGTGCCAATTAAGCAGATTGCTTTGTCCTGGATGGTGTCAAGCTTGTGTTGTTGGAGCTGCGCTCATCCAGGCAAATGGGGAGTATTCCGTTACACTCCTGACTTGTGCATTGTAGATAGTGGACAGGCTTTGAGGAGTCAGGAGGTGAGGATTCATCACAGGATCCCTTCTGACCTGCTTTTGTAGCCACAGTATTTATGTAGCTAGTCCAGTTCAGTTTCTGGTCAATGGTAACCCCCAGGATGTTGATGGTGGGGGATTCAGCAATGGTGATGACATCAAATGCCAAGGGGAGATGGTTGGATTCTCTCTTGTTGGAGATGGTCATTGCCTGGTACTTGTATGGTGTGAATGTTACCTGCCACTTGTCAGCGCAAGGCTGGATATTGTCCAGGTCTTGCTGCATTTGGACATGGACTGCTTCAGTATCTGAGGAGTTGCAAATAGTGCTGAACATTGTGCAATCATCAGCAAACATCCCCACTTCTGACCTTGTGTTGGAAGGAAGGTCATTGATGAAGCAGCTGAAGATGGTTGGGCCTAGGACACTATCCTGAGGAACTCCTGAATTGATGTCCTGGAACTGAGATGATTGACTTCCAACAACCACAGTCATCTTCTTTTGTGCTTGCTATGATTCCAACCAGTGGAGACTTTTCCCCCTGATTCGCATTGATTCTAGTTTTACTAAGGTTCCCTAATGCTACAGTTGCTGCCTTGATGTTAAGAGCAGTTACTCTCACCTCACCTCATCTCACCTCTGGAGTTCAGCTCTTTTGTCCATGTTTGAACCTAGAATCTATGAGTGGGATTTTCCAGTCTCGCCTGCAGCAGGACCAGAAATTCCAGCTCAAAGTGAACGGACATTCGGCTGATCTCCAAATTTTCTTGTCCTCTCTGCACAACCCCCGCAACTGAAGGGACCAGAAAATCCTGGCCTATGTCTCCAGGTTTGCAATGTAACAAAGGAAATCTGACGAGACCAGTTATCCACAAGTTCAATGTGAAAGACCACCATTTACCTTCTATTGAATATTAATGGCCATTCACCATGTGACTGAAACTGGTTCTCTAAACCAGAAATCCTTTATCCCAAAACTCAGAAGAAACCTGGGGTCAGTCTGCAGAATAACATCAGCAAGACAACTGCTGCAGAGAAGGGCTGTGCCACCTTTGTCTTTTAAGAACCGAGAGCCTTGATAGTCTTTTTAAAAAGCCTCTCGCCCTGTTTCCAAAGCTCCGAGTTCAACTATCAAGAAATTGGACCTCCTGATACAATGGCCACGAGTGCCTCTCCATGTGACCTGCTGAACATCTTCTTCTCTTTGAAGGAACCCTGCATTTAATCCAGATATATGATCCCAGCTATCTTTATTTGTCTGAAATACAAGTCAAATGGGGAAAAAGCTTCCTCCTTCACTGGGCTCTCGAAGGCACATGAACTGTTAACTATTCCTTTGGTTTAATACTTGGTGCACTACCCTCTTTAATTCTATCTTTCTTGAGTGTGTGGCATGTGACTGACGTAGCGTTTAGATCCTACGGGATGAGTGTGTGAATAAATAATCCTATGTTTAAACCCACAAAATTCTGCTACTGGTACCTTTCTAAACTGACCACACACTAATGGGGGTTTCGAAACACACACATCTTGTCCTCTCTGCACAACCCCTGCAACTGGAGGGACCAGAAAATCCTGGCCTATGTCTCCAGGTTTGCAATGTAACAAAAGAAATCTGAAGGAAAAAGGAAACACCAAAATAAACTGCATTGATTATTGTTAGAAGGGAAGGGAATTGGTGGGGTCAGTTTATTTCTCATCACCTGTCGGTAAGAGCCTTTACACCCATTTTTGTTCAGATGAAAAAGGCAGTTTTTGTGATGTTCTGGATATGTAGTTAAAATTGTCACATTTGCTACTTTCCAATCCTCTGTCAAGTAACTCGTATCTAAGGAAGAATGGATGAATTATGATAAGCCCTTCTGCTATCTCCACCCCACCACCTTTGGTAATCTTGGATGCAAGTCATCCGGACAAGGTGACCAACCCACTGTAGGCATATCCAGCCTTTTTAGTATACCCTGCCCATCAATTTTCACCTCTAAATCTATACTTTGCTCTTCCTCAATATAGGGAGGCACTCTGCCATCTACTTAAGTGGTTGCTGCTTGATCAGAAGTTTGCCTTGGCTCCTTGCATCACAGAAACCAATAAATGGCAAGTCTGCCTCATTTGGGCCATGCAAGAGTCAATAGCTTGAGGCCTTGCAAGACCCGACACAATAACAGTTCTAACTTAAGTGCAGCAGATTTGTTTAAAAACTGGAGTAATTTATTCACCCAAATGAAACTGGAGTGTTTGGTTACCAACTCTAGTTGGATGCAGTTCTGGAGGTTTCATCACCCAACCGCCCCACCCAGTCAAACAGCTCTTTTTGCTTTTCTCTACTACTTTTGATTATCATTTAATTATTGGCTAATGAAAGTGTTTGAAGAAAATGCAAAATATACCTTTTTTTAAATGCCTTTTATTTTTCTCCCGAGGTTACTTATGGCAGGGTGCGAGAAATTAATTTTTAATTCCTGGGGATGCCAGGAAAATCTTGGAGGGTTGGCAACCCTGCTAGGATGCTGTTTTTGGTAAATATTCATGATGAAGCAATGTCTGATGAAGAAGAAACTCCCCCAAAACATCATGCCCTGGTCAATCCATTGATGATTTGGCCGACTGGACTTGGAATTTATTAGGGAGCAGGTTAGTACCACTGTTCTGTCTGTGACGGTGTTCAGGAAAGAAATTTCAGGGCTCATGTTTTATCAGAGGTATGTTTTTACTGTAGTCTTTTTGGAATCAGATTTGAAGCATCCTCTTAGTATTTAGACATTCGAGTGGGAATTTTCAGTGTTTAGAAATGTGTATTTTGATGTGTTAATATTATAAAAAAAGCATTGTATGAAAATAACACAGGCTTTGGGTATAATTGTGTCTCAGCTGCATTGTGCTGTGACATGTACGATACTATAATTTTTTCAGGCAGATTAGGCTTTATGATAAGTAGTTTTTCCTAACTGGTGTTATTTTCAGTGAAGATTTGTCAATGGCATACAAATATTCCAATTTTTCATTTGTAACCAGACTTCCTTATTCAACTCCATTTTTAAAAAAGGACATTCACGGGCAACCAGTCCACTTCAGCTCAATGGATGAGATACTGTAGGCCTACTTCTCAAGATTTAATATTTTTGTTTTCAAATGCTACAATAATGATGCTTGACCAAGTTACACATGCAGTACATACATACCTGCCTTCCAACTGGATGACTCCAGGCTTAAGCATGAAGGTTGACCATGGGCCAATGCTACTTGTTTCTTGCTGCTTGTCCAGGATACCAGGAACAGCAGACCTTGACATGGTTCTACATTCAACAACAACCTGTAGTGAAATAGCACTGTTAATACAGTGAAACATTCCAAAGCCCTTCACAGGAACCTAATCAAACAAATTTGACATTGACCCACATAAGGAAATTGGTGTTAAAGCAATGGTTAGCAATGTAGATTTTAAGGAAGGTCTTAAAGGAGGTAAGAGAGGTAGAGGCAGAAGTTTAGGGAGGGAATTTCAGAACACAGTTGCCAAGGGTGGAGTGATTAAAATCAGGGTTGCTCAAGAGGCTAGAATTAGAGTGCAGATATCTGAGGGTTGTAGGGCTGGAGGAGATTAGAGGTAGGGAGGACCTGGCCATGGCGGAATATAACAATCAAGGTGTTGTTTAACCAGGAGCCAATGTAGGTCAGCAAGGGGTGAGTTAAGATACTGGCAGGAGAGTTTTCAATGGGTTCAGAGGGCAGAATGTGGGAAGCCAGTCAGGAATGTGCTGGAATAGTCACGTGTAGAGTTAGGAATGGCTTGAATGAGTGTTTCAGCAGAAGATGAACAGAGGCAGGGAGTCGAGTTAAGCAGTGTTAGAGATGAAAATGGCAGTCTTAGTGATGGTGCAGATATGTGGTCAGAAGCTCATCTTGAGGTCAAATATCACACCAAGGTTCCAAACAGTCTGGTTCAGCTTCAGACAATTACAAGGGAGAGGGATGGAGCTGATAGCTAGGGAACATAGTTTGTAGCTGGGGCTAAAGACAATAGGTGAGATTTTTACCCGTTAAAAACCTATCCACTTGCATAGAGTTAAAATCTGATCCAATCTTCAATCCTCCCAATATCTAAATGGAGAAAATTTGTGCTCAACTAGTACTTGATGTCAAACAAACAGTCTGATCATTTTGGAGACAGTGGAGGGGTCAAGAAAGGTAGCAGTGAGTGTCTTCAGCTTACATGTGGAACCTGACGCCATGATTTTGGATGATGTTGTTGAGGGGCAGCATGCACAGCTATCCCTCATTTACCATTACTAATGTGTTCCTAAAAAAACATTTGCTGAACAAAAATCATTCTCCCATAAGAAAACATGTAATAAGGGTGGGTTATATTCCAACCTATAATTTTTACATTAAAACCTATTGGCTGCCTTGAACCGAACTGATCGAAAAATTATTTTACTAATTTACTAACTCTTTCTAGTTGCCCCTGCCTGCTGTTTCCCTCCTTCCTTCCCCTAACCCCTCCTTACTTCCCATTTGCCACTTCCCTCCCGCCCTCCTCTGACCCTTCTGCTCGCTGCTATGTGACCCCTCCCTCTGCTGCACACTCCCTCTCACTCGTAGTCACTCCCCTGAGCCCCTGCTCACAGCTAGGGCTCGGGAAAGGGTCAGCGAGTAGGAAGCAAAAAGGTTTCCAGAGAGGGAAGCGGAGAGGGGGGAGGAGCAGGAGGATCATGGGAGGTGCCATGAAGGTGAGTCGGAGAGGGATGTTGTGAGCAGGCGGGTCAGTGAGGGAAGTGGCCAGCAAAAGAGTCAGTGAGGGAAGTGGCGAGCAGGAGGATCGTAGAGGGAAGAATTGTGACCACAGCAGATGTTAATTGCTGTGCAAACCAAATCCCTGAGGGGAAACTTGGCTTATGGGCCATACCATTTTTTTTGTGTGTATTCTGAAAATGAAAAGAAAATGTACTGATCTCAGCAGCAAGAAGTCCAGGAACATTTTTGGGATTTTAAAAATTAACAGTAAAAGTTTTATTTTTTTATTAAAAAATAAAGGAAAACTTAAGCACAGAAGATTACAGTTACACAGTTAAAATTAGTCTTACAAAACATTCCCCCAAAAAGATTCTCTACTTGGTCAAACCCACAAGTAAACACCTCCCAGCCAACACTCCCTTATAGATGTTTAACTATAAAAATCCAGTATTATTACCCAAGACAAACTGCTGTAGCTTTAACAGAGGCATTCCACTCTACTGTCGAAATCCAAAACTTCAGAACAAAACTGTTTTTTTGCAGCCCAAGGCTTTTCTGGCTCGACTGTTTGGCTGATTCAAACTGCATGTTCTCCCAGCTGTTTCCAGGAGATATTCCTCACAGCCAATAGCCCACAACTACAGCTAACAGCTCACAGCCAACAGCTCCCTTAAACTTTCCATAGTAACTCTAAAATATCTTTTACCCCCTTTCATCACATGTTCCATTGTTCTCACACCTCTGAAACTCAAATATTTCCAACTATAAAGTCTTTCATGTTTCTATTTTGTCTCTGCTTTCGGGTCAGTAAAATGTAATATACCCTCTTCTATTTACCTATGGAACTCTTGCAAGGTGCAAACATGTTTCTTGCTACCTCTGACTTCCTTTTGATATTCAAATGAACTCTCAACTTATCTAAAAATGCAAATGTTAGATCCAATCTATTCAAACGTAATGCCTCTATCCTTTCATGTTTTAACCCCCGCACCCCCCACATGTCTAATTTTTAACTTGAATGGTTGCAATAATAAACTCCACCAAAACAGTCTGGCATTTGTTTCGAAGCTTCTTCAGAAACTTCAAAGGGTTGTGGTTAATATATATAACTGTTTGCAACATACATTTCAAAATGCTGCAAAGCTAACACCAAACTTAGTCTCTTTCTCTATAGTTGAATATTTCTTCTGATATACATTCAACTTCCGTGAGAAATATCCTATCATCTTCCCAATTCCAAGTTCATCATCTTGTGGGTGTTGGTGCTGTGTTGTTACATCACTGGTGTCAATAGCCAACTTAAACTGCTTTGTATAATCAGGTGTAGTAGTTAGTACAGTTTTCAAACTGTTGAATACATTCTGACACTCCTGTGTCCATTGGAATTTTCTTTTTTTTTAATAATCCACTTAGTGGAGCGACTACGCTGCTGAAATTTGGCACGAATTTCCAATAAAATCCACTCATGCCTAGAAATCTCAAAACTTTACATTCCGTTGTAGGCACTGGGAATTCCACAATAGCTTTTACTTTTGCAAATCGTGGGGCCACTTGCCCATGTCCAACAGTGTGGCCTAAATATGTAACTTGCGCTATAGCAAATTCACTTTTAGCCAAGTATACAACTAAATTGGCTTCCCGTAGTTGACCAAACAGTTCCTTTAAATGTTGACATTTTGTTCCTCCCACGTTTAACTGAATACTACTCAGTCATCAATATAAACAGCACAAATGCTCAGTCCCTCAGTCACTTTGTTAGTCTTTGAAATGTTGCTGGTGAATTTTTCATACCAAAGGGCATTACTTTGCATTGATATAGACTATCGGGGGTCACAAAAGCTGATAGCTCTTTTGCCCTTTCTGATAAGGATACTTGCCAATCTCCTCACAGCCAGTCAATTTTTGTGCTAAATGATGACTGTCCCACTTTCTTGATACAATCCTCCAATCAAGGAGTAGGATATGAATCTGCCTTTGTTACTACATTCACTTTTCGGTAAGCAATACATGGGGCAGAATTTTGCCATCGGCGAGCAGGAGGCGGGGCCCGCTCACCAACACGTAAAATGACGCGGGATGACATCGGGCGGAACCCCCAACGTCATCCCGCCCCATTTAAATTTTCAGGAAGGCAGGGGCGCAGCAAAATCAGCTGCGGGCCCGCCAACCTGTCAATGGCCAATTGAGGCCATTGACAGGATCATTTAAACAATTAAAGGACCTGCCCGTCCAACCTTAAAGTTGGCGGGCAGGCCAGGAGCCCCAGCAGCAAATAGAGAAAACATGAAACCTCATCCAGCGGCGGGATGAGGTTTCATGCAGGGTTTTAAAAATGTTAATAAAGTTATTCTGTAAATTATGAACATGTCCCATCTCATGTGACATTGTCACATGAGGGGGACACGTTAGGGAATTTTTAATTTTTAATAGTTTTAAAAGTCGAAGCAATCTCCCTGAGGCAGCACTTAGCCTCAGGGAGATGTACATTCTTTCGTGCGCATGCGCCTCTCGCTTTTAGAGAATTCCCCCCACCCCGTACAGGATGCGCATAGCACTTCCCGCCGGACATCACGCTGGGCAGGCCTTAATTGGCCCACACACGTAAAATGGTGGCGCGGCCCACTTCACTGGCAGGGATTGGCTCCCCGCCCGTCGGAGATTGGGTTGGGCCCGACAGGCAGAAAATTCTGATAGTCTTTGTGATCCACTGGGCTTCAGCACCATTACAATGGGTGAACTCCAATTACTGCGACTGGGCTCTATGGTGTAATTTTGAAGCATAAATTCAATTTCTTTCCACACGTGAGCTAATTTTACTGGATTTAATCTATGTGGATGTTGCCTTATTGAATTTTGAATTCCCCACATCAACATCATGTATAGCTAAATCTGTTTTCCCCAATTTATTTCCACAAATTGCTTTGTGTGACTGCAATAGCTCTTTTAAATCACTCCTACACTTTCCTGGAAGGTAACCTAACACCACATTTAGATTCTTAGTACTTCCTCTTTGTCCAATTTAATCAGAGGAAGGTCAATTTCAGAATCCTGACTTTCTATCCCTGTTTCCTTACTTACAGCTACCAGTACCACCACCTGTTTATCCTCTGTCAAAGTATTTATTGAGCATATTTGCATGGCACACTCGCTGACTGTTCCTTCTATCCAGGGTATTCACTACACAGTTTACCTCACTTGGTCTCTTTTCGATCTGGTAAGGCCCACTAAACCTTGCCTTCAATGGTTTTCCTGACACTGGCAACAATACTAACACTTTTCCCCAGCCTTTGCCCTTTTATCTGCCTTTGCCTTCATCACTTGTTGAGATATCTTTAAATGTTTCCTAGATAGCTCACATTCCTTACTTAATCTTTCTCTGAATTTTGTCACATAATCTAGGAGAGTAGTTTCAGAATTTTGACTCAGTAATTTCCCCTCCTGAATCAGTTTGAGTGGTCCATTTACTTCATGATCATAATTAACTCGAAAGGACTGAATCCTGTTGACTCATTAGAGACATCACTAATAGCAAACAACAAGAATGGAATCCCGCGATCACAATCATGTGGATAGTCTTGACTGTATGCTCTAATCATAGTCTTTAAAGTCTGATGCCACCTTTCTAAGGCAGCTTGTGATTCAGGATGATAGGCTGACGACCTAAATTGCTTTTTTCCTAGGCTGTTCATTACGACTTTAAACAGCTGTGACATGAAATTCGAACCCTGATCCAACTCTATAACTTTTGGTAATCTATATCTTGTAAAGAATTTGGATAACTCCTCCACAATCATCTTTGCTATAATTTTCCTGAAAGGTATTGCTCCTGCAAATCTCATGGACACATCCATGATTGTCAGTAAACACTGATTCTCACTTTTAGTCTTAGGGAGGGGTCTTACACAATCAATCAGGACCCTGTTAAAAGGTTCAACAAATGCTGGAATTCGAATTAAGGGTGCAGGTTTAATTACTCCTCAAGGTTTTCTCATCACCTGACATGTATAACATGTTTGACAGAAATCGACTACATCTATATGTAGTCCAGGCCAATAGAAATGTTTTTGTATCTTGGGTTGAGGTTTCCTAATTCCCAAATGTGTAGCCATTGGAATTTCATGAGCCACTCTCAAAATTTCATTCCAGTACCCAAATAGTGCGCCAAGTCGTGATACCACCCCCCAACTTTTCATCTGCCAGAACATGAGGCGGTCTCCATTTCCTCATTAACACATTGTTCTCAATGAAATAACACTCTGAAATGTATTCTGCTTCTCTTTCAGAATAAGCTGTCTGGTATAATTGCTTCAAGTCTGGATCCTGCTGCTGTAACTCCACTAACTTCAATGAACTAAACACCTCAGCCTCATCCTTGCTAATCTTCTCCTCCCAAGTAATGTTTTCAAAAATTGATCAAGCCAATTGAATTTCAGTATCCTCCCTTGTCACTCAGATTCTTCCTCTTCCTGTTTGAACTTGTGTATCTGGGACCTTGTCACCACACCAATCTGGAAAAAATCCAGGATGCTCTTTCTGTAAAACCTCTGTGCCTCAACAGGCTGCTCTACTACAGTAGGCATAGTCAATATCTGTGATCCAGCTATATCATTCCCAAGAATAAACTGAATCCCTGCAATGGACAATTTCTCTACTACCCCAACAATCACCTCTCCTGTTTTCAAATCACATTTTAAATTTACCTTATACAATAAAATGGATTTGACTCCTCCATGAATTTGCCCGATTAATACCCTCTCCAGCAATAACCCTCTGGACAACAGATGGCAATGTGCCACAACATTAAGGATTGGTTAGCCCCCCCACCATGCCCCTTAACATTTTGACATCCTTTCCTGCTCTTCTCTGTGAACATGGATATACTTTTCCTTCACATATAAAATCTTTAAACATCTCTGTAACGTGCCCTTGAGAACTCCTTTGAGTAGTTAGTGAACACTTTCCCACTTCTTTAGCTACCACTGATTCTTCCTGCTCCACCTATACAAAAGCCACTGGTTTATCTTGTACCCAAATCTCAGAGCCCACTGTATTCTTACTTGCAAAATTCTTCTGACTTCCCATCACTCCAATTGGTCTCCCGTTTGACCTCCAACAATTTGATCTTGTATATCCAGCCTTTTTACAATGGTAACATATCAGTTTCCTTCCTTCAACTCTACTTTCCACCTTTCCATCTTTAATAGACTGGCATCCTTCAACTTGATCCTTATTACTAACACTTTTGCCGTCACTAAGTTTTCAAAATCTCCAATTTCTTTGCTGATTTCCGTATGACCCTTTCCCTACACTCAACTGTTTGTTAACAACTTCAGATCATGAACTCTCTCCTCCATCCTCACCCCCTTTTTGATCCCCTTTTTTCTAATAATTATTATATATTTTTTAATATTGTTTTCTTTTCCCACCTATTTCCATTATTATTTTTAAAATTTATTTCCATCCATTGTTTTATCTCCACCTTTTAGCCTATTTTGATCCCTTCCCCCCCACCCCACCCCAACTAGGTCCATCTGTCACTTGCTCATCCTGCTTTCTACCCTTAATGTCCCCATTAGCACATTCCTTAGCTAATATCACCACCATCATCACCCCTTTGTCCTTTTGTCTTTGACATGTTTGGCAATCTCTCCTTTGCCTCCACCTATCACTGGCCCTCTATCTAGCTCCACCTGTCCCACACCCCCTTAAACAGCTTATTTCACCACATTTCTATTTCTCTTTAGTTCTGATGAAGAGTCATACGGACTCGAAACGTTAACTCTGTATTCCTCTCCGCAGATGCTGTCAGACCTGCTGAATTTTTCTAGCGATTTTTGTTTTTGTTTCAGATTTCCAGCATCCACAGTATTTTGCTTTTAACTCCCTTATAGATGTTTGATATTAAACATCCAGTAATATTACCCAAGGCAAAACTGCTGTAGCTTTAATAGAGACATACCACATGACCTCTTAAACTCTCTCCCACTCTACTGTGGAAATCCAAAACTTCAGAACAAAACTGTTTTTGAAGACCAAGACTTTTGCGGCTTGACTGCATGGCTGATTAAAACTATATCTTCTCCCAGCTGTTTCCAGGAGATATTCCTCATGCAGCCAATAGCCCACAACTACAGCTAACAGCTCATAGCCAACAACTCCCTTAAGCTTTCCATAGTAACTCTAAAACACCTTTCTCCCTGCTTTCATTTCATGTTCCATTGTTCTCACAACCATTTGAAACTCAAATCCTTCTGAATATAAAATCTTTCATGCTTCGGTTTTCTGTGCTTTTGGGCCAATAAAATGTAATATCCCCTCTTCTATTTACCTATGGAACTCCTGCAAGTCGCAAACATGTTTCTTGGCACTTCTGATTTCCCTTTGATATTTGAAAATACTCTTAGCTTATCTAAAAATGCAGATGTTAGATCCAACCCATTCACTAGTACCTCAAACCTAATGCCTCTATCATCCAGCATCCGCAGTAGTTTTTTGTTTTTGCCTCTATCCTTTCATGTTTTAAACCCCCCAAGACAACCTGTCTTCTTGTAACCTTCCCCAGCTTAATTAAGTCATTTACACACACAGACAATGGCATTCTTCACGGAGAAACACAATATTCCCCCCAAATATTAAAAAATAACATCCATTCTCACAGAAACGGCGGGCAGGGGGCTTAGGAGAGGGAAGTGATGGGCAGGAGATAATTAGTGGGTGGGGAGAGATGGTGAGCTGAGTGGCCGTTCTTTTTTTAAGAAAAGAATGTGTATGTGCAGTAACTGTGCTAAAACAAAAATGGAGGCAGCACTATTTGAGAAACTTTTCTTAATTTACAAACCATGCTGAAACGAAAACATGCCATTAAAATACAGTTTAAATGGGCATACCTGTACATGAGAATTAGGAGATGGCCAACAATAGATCCTTGGGGAGCATCAAGGGCAACCCGACGGATAAGAATGGAACCAGGTGAGTACACTACCACCCAGCTGGACAACAGTGGAGAGGTGTTGGAAGAGGATGGTGTGATCAGACAGATCAAGAAGGATGAGGAGAGGTAAATTATTTTTGTTTCAGTCATATGGGATGTCATTTGCGGCCTTGGTGAGAACCGTTTTGATACTGTGGCGGGAGTGTAACCTGATTGGAGAGATTCAAACATAAGAATTACAAGAAAATTGTGCACAGATTTGGGAACAACTGCACATTTAAGGCCTTTGTAGAAGAAAGGAAGGTTGGAGATGGGGCTGTAATTTGCAAGGACGGAGAGGTCTATGGTTAGTTTTTTGAGGAGAGAGGGCGATAACAGCAGATTTAAAGAGGGGCCAGACAGAACCTGAGGTGAGAAAACCATTAACAATATCAGCTAATATGGAAGACAAAGGAAACTTGATAAAGAACAAATCGTACTTTTAGGGATGGCGAGTGAGTATCAGTGACTTCTATGTTTTCTCAGTCAAATGATATTAATGTAGAATCACAACTATAGCACTGTAAATAGCACATACACAATTTGACTACTTTTTATTCTTTACAAATACAAAAAATAATTAAATAAATTAGTTTAAAAGTTTGTACTTGTTTACACTGCTGAAAAGCTTGACACTATTTCAGTTATATTCCGCCTTCCAGTATGTTCTCCCAGTTATACACTATCTTAACAATTCCATTTCCAATGCAGAGACCTCTGTAATAGTACAGCAGAGACCAGCTGGCTCAGCAGGGAGCAGGGAATTGAACCTGGAGCATTTGGCTTAGTGCTACATCTATCCACTGAATCGTTATTGGGAAAAGGCTGCGTTGGTGCATGGCTCCGCATGCAGTCTAGAACTTCCGTAGGGGACAAACAGGCCACACACAAGCGGCCCCTTGAAGACATGCGCATGTGTGGCCACACAGCAGATTAAAGGGACCACAAAGCACAACAAATGAAGCACATTGGAGGAAACATTGCCGTCAATATACTTTTTTAAAATTGTCAATAGACACTGGACAAATTAGGGGACATAGATGTCCTGGAAAGGTTTACATGCAGTCCATTAGATTGCCCAGTTTAAGAGCCCTTAGTTACCAGGACAGGTTTAGAGAGTTGTGGTTTTTTACTTCAGAAAAGCATGAGCTTAGATTAGGCCTTCAGAATAACAAAACCCGTGGTAATTAAAACAGGAAATGCTGGAAAAGCTCAGCAGGTCTGACAGCATCTATGGAAAGAGAAACGGAGTTAACGTTTCGAGTCCATATGACCCTTCTGACACTTCAGTTCCGAAGAAGAGTCATATAGACTTGAAACGTTAACCCTGTTTTTCTCTCTCACAGATGCTGCCAAACCTGCTGAGCTTTTCCAGCATTTTCAGCTTTTATTTCGAATTTCCAGCATCCACAGTATTTTGCTTTTAGTTTAATAAAGCCTGTGGAGTCAGTTAATAGGATATTTGAGCGAAATGGGTTAGACAGTACTGGGGATACATGCACATAAGTGACAAATACACAGAACTGGGTTAGCCACTAAAAAGGACTTTTTGCAGAGAGGCACCAACCTCCGGGAGAAGTTGCTGGCAGTAGCAATGTTTAAGTAATCAGAAAGGATCTAAATGAGTTCTAGATGAGAGTAGTAGGTGGATTATTGGGGACCCAGTCACCAGAGTCTTCTGGAGCTTGGATTTGGAGGTCCTACAGGAAGTTCCAATATTTTTTATTCTTGAATTGGCATTTTGTTTTCAATTTTTTTTAGGTCTCTCCTAGAGGTGTGGCTTCTTTTTTTTTGAGGGGAAGGTGAGGAAAGGTGGCGGTGGAAGTGTGCAGAAGTTGCACCGTGCTGGGGATGGAACAGGTTCAATGGACTGGCTGATCATTTCCTGTCCTCTTCCATATGCATGTTTGCAATGAATACTTGGTAAACAAAAGATGCTCAATATCGCCTTCTTAAATTAAAAGTGGCTGAATGCATAACTCATAAATTACGGTTAATAAATCATACCCAATTTCAGAAACTGATAGAAAAATGTGTTTCATTGTCAGTCTTTAAGCATTCTGTAATTGAACTGCTGCGTTAGGTGATTTTAAAAAAAGACACATTTCTATTTATTTTGGCAGAGATTTTCCATTCTGCACAAGTGTGAGGGGTGTCAATATAGTTAGAGGTCCAAGATTTTAAAAAGGTGATTGTTGCATTAGTGGAGTTGGACTACAAAATCATTTACGTGGGAGGGAACTGGAAGAGGAAATCTATCAACAGATCAGGAATACAAATATGATTAACGACATTATTGCTATGGGAGATTGTAATTACTCATTCATTGAAGCAGGAGAAAGTAATAGGAAAGAAAAGGAATGGGATTCCTAAAATGTGTGCAGGACTTCACATAGGCCTACAAAGGGAGGAAAAATGCTAGATCTAGCTATGTGATGGAACAGATCAGGTAGATCAGTTAAGTGTGGATGAGTGGCATGGGGCAGAATTTTCCATTTGGCCCGGCAGGCAGAGCAGGCACGGGCCCGATTGCCGCCCTCGTTCGGGTCCGCACCGCCATTTTACGCGGGCGGGCCAATTAAGGCCCGCCCAGTGTATTTCCCAACTCCCATGGAGAGAGGGAGTGTGCAGGCAGTGGCGGGCGTGTACAGACCACCGGGTCCAATGGCGACCCGGCAGTCTGTTTAAAAGAAGAAACAAAAACAAAAACAGAAATACCTGGAAAAACTCAGCAGGTCTGGCAGCATCGGCGGAGAAGAGCAAAGTTGACGTTTCGAGTCCTCATGACCCTTCAACAGAACTAAGTAGAAATAGGAAAGGGGTGAAATATAAGCTGGTTTAAGGGGGGGGGGGGGGGGGGAAGAAGGGGGGGTGGGAGGGTTGTTGGGACAAGCAAGCAGTGATAGGAGGAGATAACCAAAAGATGTCAGACAAAAGAACAAAGAGGTGTTAAAGGTGGTGATATTATCTAAAAGAATGTGCTAATTAAGAATGGATAGCAGGACAAGCAAGGTAGCTCTAGTGGGGTGGGGTGAAATAAGCGATGGGTGGAATACATTTAAAAATAATGGAAATAGGTGGGAAAAGAAAAATCTATATAAATTAATGGAAAAAACAAAAGGGAGGGGGAAGAAACGGAAAGGGGGTGGGGATGGAGGAGGGAGTTCAAGATCTAAAGTTGTTGAACTCAAAATTCAGTCCGGAAGGCTGTAAAATGCCTAGTCGGAAGATGAGGTGCTGTTCCTCCAGTTTGCATTGAGCTTCACTGGAACAATGCAGCAAGCCAAGGACAGACATGTGGGCAAGAGAGCAGGGTGGAGTGTTAAAATGGCAAGCGACAGGGAGGTCTGGGTAATGCTTGCAGACAGACCGGGAAGCTCAACTGCACATTCATGGAGTGGAAGCCCCTCCTGTTGACGAAGGCACCGGCCTCACTTGCTGGTGCCTTGATGGCCACATGTGTACAGTCTATTGCACCCTGGATGCGGGGGAAGCCAGCAATGGCCGCGAAGTCTCTGGCTCGCTGTGTCTGCCTTGCCTGGTCCCAATGGAAGCGGATGAAGGTCAATGCCCGTCTGAACAGAGCGTCTGTGACCTGCTTGACACAAGTGTGGACAGCTGATTGGGAGACACTGCAAAGATCACCCACTGACCCCTGGAAGGAGCCAGAGGCATAGAAGTTGAGGGCAACTGTGACCTTCAGAGCCACTGGCATGGCGATCTCAGGCCCAATCATCTGACTATGGTTGACTATCTCCCTTGAGAGATGGAGCCTCCTTCGGCATTGCACCTCAGACATACTGAGGTAACTGCTTTGCCACCTGTATACCCTGGCTGCAAGATAGTGGTGTCTTCTGCGGCCCTTCTGTTTTCGACTGCCTCTTGGCCCTGCGCCCCTTTTGCCTGCTCCTGTATTCCCAAAAGTGGCTACCCTGGAGGCTGAATGTGTACTCCTGGCCACCTCCCCATTCTCGCCCTCCCTCCCTCCTCACAGGAGCTGCCTCCAGTGGACAGATCTGCTCCCATACCCAGGCTAAGGGAAGGCTTCTTGAAACCTGCAGGCCCGGAAAAGATTCCTAACTGCAGAGTGCTGACCTGAAGGTTAAGAGTCCAGAAAAAGCAGCTGGGATGCGTTCTGAAGTACTGCAGATCACACAGGCAAGTTTGAAAAACTTTCAACAATAAATACTTCACAGAGCAGATTCACGACCCCACTGAGCCCTCTCATCCCACCCGTGGATGAGGTTAATACAAATGTCTCCTGCCTGTCTGCCTGGTGCGCCCATGCATTGACCCGAAGATCGCACGGGTGCCGAAAAATCGGTGTCAATTGAACACTAAAGGGCCTTAAGCAGCCCATTAATTAATGGCGGGCGCACGTCGGAATTCATTGCACGCCCGCCCAGCGAAATATCACGATGGCGTGTGATGATGTTGGGACGCTCGCCCGACGTCACCGCGCGCCATTTTACGTGCGGACTTGGTGAACCCACCCACCCCCCCCCCCGCACTTCAAACAGAAAATTCTGCCCATGGTGTCTATATTATGGTGATATTTATGTTCCAAATGTAAAGATAAAAAGGTAATCCAAAGGACACCAGGCTGGCAATGTGGTTGACTTTAGAAAGATGAGTAAGCTGGCTGAGATGAGGTAGAGAGAGCAATTGGCACGCAGGACTGTGGTAGGATATTTGAGCAAAAAGATAGTTTACAAGGTTGAAGAGTAAATACCTGTGTTGTGGTACAACACTAGGGGAAGCATTTCTTGCACATGTCCAGCTACAGTCGCAGTGAGTCAAGTCTGTGACTTCATTATTTGCAACTAGACAGACATCTTAAATTAAGTTTTGAGATGAAAACTGAAACCTGGTATTCGGACGAAACTTAAAACTTAAAACTTAAAAATGTTAGGATTGACTGTTCCCCAAAATGTTTTGTTCATTTATCAGTCAATATTAATAAAATTCTCATCAGAAATACATCAGGGTATTGCTTGTGTAATAGGACTTTTTGCAGATGCTATTATAAAAGCCAGAAATAGAATTGACATTTCAGGTCGAATACCTTTCATTAGAAAGGTTCTTTTATTTAACGCTAACTCCTGCCGCCAACTAGAAAGGCACAGAAATATTATAAAAATTTTATTTTTAAAAAATTGATAGATTCTTTGGTAAATAAATAATGATCAGTATTAAGTAAAAAAAGAATCACCCTATGTGGGGTTCAAGACCATTTCTCTGGGCTTAAGAGCCCCGTTAACTACCAACTGACCTATTCAGGAACTGTTATCATAACGCCTTTCCAACAGTCAGAAGACTGTTACCTAAACCTGCAATAACTATTTCCGCTTTGTATATCTGTAATCAATTGCAAATTCAAGAAGTTTATCCCCAATAATATAGCAGAAATCTGAATTGAGATTAGATACTCTGCAGCCACACACGTGCCTCTAAATGCCACCAAATGGAAGGGTGTCAGCATCAGTTGCGCATGCACTGGTCGACATAGTGCGGGCTGAATGTGCATGTATTTCTGGTGCCTTCCTAGTTGGCGGCAGGAGTTAGTGTTAAATAAAAGAACCTTTCTAATGAAAGGTATTCGACCTGAAATGTCAATTCCATTTCTGGCTCCACAGACGTTCCCCGAGTATTTGCAGCATTTTCTGTTTTCATTTCAGATTTCTGGCAACTGCGGTATTTATTTTTGATTACAAAGCGTCTCCTTTTTAAAGGGGCACAAACAATAAAGTTCAAATTGTAAATTACAAAAGGAAACTACAAAATTAATCATACTATAATATTATTTCATTGCAGCATACAAAATTCCGACGGTAGAATGCAGGAAAGATGTTTCCCCCATGGCAGGGGCATCTACAACTAGGGGACACAGCCTCCAAATAAGGGGTAGGCCATGGAGGACTGAGATGAGGAGGAATTTCTTCACTTGGAAGGTGGTGAGTTTTTGGAATTCTCTACTCCAGAGGACTGGGGAGGTTCAGTCATTATGTATGTGCAAGACAGAGTTCGACAGATTTCTAGACATTAAGGTTATCAAGGGAGATGGGGATAGTGCAGTAAAATGGCGTTGAAGGAGATCAGCCATGATCCAATTGAATGACAGAGGAGACTCGAAGGTCCGAATGGCCTCCTCCTGCTCCTATTGTTCTCAGTGGAACCAAACCACCAGAGAGAAAGCCCTCCACGATCACACTTCAATTTAACAACATTTACCCTCACTTCTCCAAAGCACAACAGGATGCAATGACGTCCATCGTGAGCCGTCGGACGTGGTTAAGCAGAACAGCGGCTACGTCAGTGCGCAGGCCGCCGGGGGGGGGGGGGGGAGGCAGCGCGCTGACGTCAGCGCGCCGACGTCAGCGCGCCGGCGTGCGTACGCAGGCCAGCAGCGCGCTGACGATAGTGCGCCGGCCGCTGGCGGGCGGCCATCTTTGCGAGTCGAAGCAGCGACTGATGCGAGGGAAGTAAGGGGGGGGGAGAAATTGAAGAAGCGAGAGAAACTGACTGACAGCTTCTTCATCGTCGGACCGGCTCTCCAAAGCACCGGCCCCGAACCACATCCGCCGCCTTTACCGACACATTTCCCACCGCGTCTTATCTTCTGAGGGAATTGGGAGAAACAGAAAGCGGAGAAACAGCGGACGCCGAGGTAAGGCGGCGAATGCGGCCCGGGCCCTGGGCCACCGCCTGACAACCCCGGGGGGGGGGTGGGGGGGGGTGCGCTGGCGGCTTTCCCCGCGCCCCCGCTCTGAGACTGCGGGCATTCCCTCCCCCCCCCACCGGGTGGGTTGCCGGGATGCCCCCCCCCCCCTCCCCTCCCCTCCTTTCCATTGTGTCTGCCCGGGTTGACCATCCGCGGCCGTGGTTTCTGGTGGCAAAGGCCGGCGGTTGCCGCACTGCAGCTTTGTCTCCCAGGCTTCCTCAGCCCGCAGCAGCAGCCGGCCCCCTCAAACTCGACGCCGAGGCCTACTCCGCTTGGCGTGGGATGTGCCGCCTTGGTTTGACAATGCGTGTGTTTTCTATCGTGCGCTCAATTTCCAGCAGCAACAAAAGCGTCGGGGTGTTAAATCCAAAAGGGCATTTCAGGTTACATAATCTTTGTGTGAGAGAGAGAGAGAGAAAGGAGGAAAGATCGGGGGGTTTTTTTTGTGTGTCTCTCCACCCCCCCCCATTGCAGCAATGCAGCAGAGTTTTGGATTGATTTTTAGAAATGAGCTTTATAATACATATTTGGATGGAAGATCTTAGTTGTAGTTTGGTAAGCCGCTTAGTTTTAACGCTCCCGTCTTTTTGAGGATGCCTTTGTCCCCGAGGAAAGGCAGAGTTACGGAAGAGGAAGCGTGATTATGTTGGGGCCTTCTCAGCAGGATGCAGCATGCATATGGATATTTTACTGTTCGTTGGGTGACCGAGATATGCTGCATACATAGCTGGACGAACCAGAGCCTACGACTTCGTTTTTTTTTAAGGGCTCTTTCTTAGTTGACATTAATGTGCAATTTTACACCGATCGTTGCTGTAAATTGTTTTAGAGCCGAGCTTTTTAAAGTATTCTTTCCAGTAATTATCCTCTGAATCAGAAAAGTATTAAAAAAAACCTGCTTGTGCGAATGGATATACTAAACATTTTAAATCATGAATTTTGAAGGAAAGCTCTGAACTTTTGATGCTTTGACGCGGCCATTAAAAAATCTCCAATGTTGTTCACAATATGTTGGCTTCAGAACTTTTATTTTGTAAAGCTTTGCACATTTCTACTACTTCAATGGATAAGGTAATGAGCTATGCCGATCTCCAGTATCTGTGCTTAAAAAGATTGTTATTTAAATTCTCCCGGGCTAAGCAAGGGGAAAATAGTCCAGAAGGATCATCTTATTGTCCAGTTACTGTTCCTCAGAAGAGTGGGTAAATGGACATTGGCTGAGTGCAGAATCGGAATCCATTGTGATGTTTTCTTTTAGTTGAAGGGCCTTGCTGTCTGCGCACACAATTGAAGGAGGAAGCTATTCACCACATCGCCTTTGGTGGCTCCTTGGGGCCATCAACTCTTCCACTTTTCTGCTTCTTGCCTATAGTATTTAATATCTTTCAAGGGTCTAATTTTTCCTTTCATACCACGGTTTCATTTTTGTTATATTCTTTCATGGGATGTAGGCATCACTGGCAAAGCCAGTATTTGTTGCCCACCTTTAATTACCTTTCAACTGAGTGGCTTGTTGGGCCATTTCAGAGGGCAGTTAAGAGTCAGCCACATTGCTGTGGGTCTGGAGTCACATATAGACCAGACCAGAAGTAGGGCAGATTTCCTTCCCTAGAGGACATTAGTGAACCAGATAGGTTTTTATGACAATCACTGATAGTTGTAATGCTCACCATTACTGAGACTAGCTTTATATTCCAGATTTGTTAATTCCACCAGTTGCCATGTTGGGATTTGAATCGCCGTCCCCAGAGCATTAGCCTGGGCTTCTGGATTTCTAATCCAGTCACATTACCACGATGCCACCATCTCCCCATTTGTGATGCAAACATAAGAAATAGGAGCAGAAGTAGGCCATTCAGTCCCTCGAGCTTCCTCCACCATTCAATAAGATCATGGCTGACCTGTTTGTGTTTTGAGTTCTACAATCCCATCTACCCCCGATACCCTTTGGTTCCCTTGCCTAACAGGAATCTATCTACATCTGCCTTAAAAATATGCAGAGACCCCATCTCCACCGCCTTCTGAGGCAGGGAGCTCCAAAGTCTCACAACCCTCTTGAGAGAAAACATTTCTAAAACTAATTCTAAAACAATGAAAAAGCATTCTATATCATAATATACCTGGAGAAATCCATAACATCTGACTTTTTCTTTTAGAACAAATCTTGTACATGTGCTGACTGCAGAAATATTATAATTTTACACACTTAAAATCATAGAATGATACCGAAGGGTCCCTTTTAAGAGAGCTAACCCCTGCTCTTTCCTTCTAGCCTTGCAAAATTTTTCCCTTCAGACATTTATTTAATTCCCTTTTGAAAGCTATGTTGGTTCTATTCGATTTTTTGCCCTTGTCTCCAGTAAACACAATTTTAGTTTTGAAAATGTATCACATTCTAGTATTGTTCTAGTGATTCTTATGTTGCATCCTTAGAATCATTCCCAGCTTCCTTTCTATAGTGAGTTGCCCAAAACTACAGCCTAGGCAATGTGTTCGTTGTCACTTTCTTGCTCTTCTGCTTGCTATTGAATATATTGATCCCAAGTCTCTTTTGCATGTTTTATTGCCATCTGAACTTGTTTTAAAGATTATATCTATGTCCCGAGCTCTCTTTTGCTCCATGTATTTTGGTTCTGTTCCTTTTCCATTAATTTGCATTTTCCTGACATCTGTCCATGTTTCTAAGTAACAGCTCAATTATTTTTGCATTGTTCTTTTAGTCACGCCTTTGGTATCACTAGCAAATTTGATATTCTCGATGTCCAAGCCCTTATGGAGGGCAGCCTCAGCACCAGCACCGCCATGGAGGACGCCACTGGCTTCACCTACTCAATTAGAGAAATATCAATTTACTTCAACATTGACTATAACCATCCCTCTGTCAATACTGGCACTTTGCGTTTAATACTGTGGGAATTATTCTTAGCAGTAACACTCTTCAGTCGCACTTTAGTAGATGCTTTTTGGATGATCATGTGCCATATTCATTTTGACCACAGGAACAGGCATTAACTATTCAGCCCATTAAGCTTGTTCAACCATTCAATGTGAGCATAGATGATCTGTTGTCCCACATCTCTGATACTTTTGCCTTTCAAAACCATATTGATCACAGTCTCCAAAATTTCAATTCACCCAGAGTCAATATCTTTGAGAGATTCGTTCCAGAATTCCACACCTTTGCCATACAATGATACATCACAGAAAGAGGCCATATCTATTGTATTGTTCTAGTGATTCCTATGTTGCATTCTTACAATCATTCCCAGTTTCCTTTCTATAATGAGTTGCCCAAAACTACAGCCTAGGCAATGTGTTCATCATCACTTTCTTGCTCTTCTGCTTGCTATTGAATATATTAATCTCAAATTTCTTTTGCACTTTTTATTGCCATTCGAACTTGTTTTAAAGATTACATCTATGTCCCGAGAACTCTTTTACTCCATATATTTCATCATTTCTATTTGAAAGAGCTATCTGTTCCCTGCTCTTTTCCCATAGCCTTGCACATTTTTCCCACATCAAGTATTTAACATATTCAATTCTCCCGTGAAAGTAATTATCCAATCTGTTTCCACCACTCTTTCAGACTGTGCATTAAGATTATCTTTAACTCGCTACATTTATTTAAAAGAAAATTATCTCCCCTCTGCTTCTTTGCCAATTATGTCAAATCTGTGCTCTCTAGTCACCAACCTTCTACTATTGGTAGCAATTTCTCGTTATTTGTTCTATCAAAGCCCTTCATGATTGTGAACACTGAGGTTAAATCTCACTTTAAGCTTCCCTGCTCTAGGGAGAGCAATTCCAGCTTCTCTAGTCTTTCCACACAACTGAAGTACCTCATCCCTTGTACCGTTCTAGTAAGTCTCCCCGAACTTGCTCCAAGGCCTTGGCATCTGAAAGTATGCATTACCCCAGCTGAGACCTGACCAGTGACTTTACAAAGATTTAACATAACTCCATGCTGTTGTGTACTCTATGCTTCTGTTTATATAACCGCAGGTACCATATGCTTTTTTTAAACACTATTATGTGCATAAGTGCTTCCTGATTCCGTGTCTAAATTACCTAACTCCAAATTGAAGATTCGGCCCCCTTGTTCTGGATTCCCCTGCCAAACATTTTATCATTTGATGCTTTTAAGCAGCTCAATTAGATCAACCTCTGTTTTCTAAACTGAAAAAAAAATGCATATTTGCGGAACCTGTCCTTATTTTAACCCTGGAATTTGCACGGTATCCCCTCCAAAGGATATTTCCTGTGATTCACTGCCCAAAGCAGGGCACCACTCCAGATGGAGCCCTAAGGTCCTGTGCAGTTGAAGCATCCGTCCTTTGGAATTTTCACTCTCCCTCATTCTTCTTTCATGGACACGCACCCCTGGATAAACCCATGAGGGAGTAAGGAATAGAAGGTTATATGGATAGGGTTAGGTAAGCTGGAAGGAGACTCAAGAAGCATGAACTCAACTGTAAGTCCAACAACATTCCATTAGCCTTTTTGAGTTTTTTAATACCTGTGTGCATGCAATTTTAATGATTTACGTACATAGACACATTAATCCTTAGCTGCTCAACAGCTCATAGTCTCTCACCCTCCAATTTGTCTTTTCATAATTTCTAAGTCTCTTAATGTGGATTTATCATTGTCCCCTTTTGTTGTGCAATTCTAGTTTCCAGAGAATATCAGAAAGTTATGGTTAGTAACTCAACAACAATTTGTATTTATATAGCACGTTTAACGTAGCAAAATGTCCCAAGGTGCTAGTGCTATTATCAAGGCACAGAAGAGCTATCAGGACAGATTACTGAAGCCCTTCTCAAAGGCTTTGTTGAAGCAGCATCATAAAGGAAGAAAGGGAGGTGGAGAGGTTTAGGGAGAGAATTCCAGAGCTTGAGACCTAAGGAGCAGAAAGCAGAACTACCACTGGAGAAATGATCAAAATTGGGGACCCACAAGATGCCAGATTTGGAGTAGCGTAGAGATCTTGAAAGCTCGTAGGGCTGGAGTAGGTTACAGAGATAAAGAGGGATGAGGCCATGGAGGAATTTGAAAACAAGGATGCGAAGTTTTAAACTGAGAGGCTTTATGTACATTAACAAGCACAGGGGTGATGGGTGAATGGAACTTGATTCAAGTTAAGATAAAGGAAGTGATTTTTGGATGAGTTTAAGTTTCTGAAGGCTGGGAGGTGAAAGGCCAGCCAGGACAACATTGGAGTACTGTGGACAAATCTAGAGGTAACAGAAAGGTGGGGATGAGGGTTTCCATGGCAGTTGAGCTGTGGCAGAAGCAGAGATGGGTACTGTTATTGAAGTGAAAGGAGGCACTTTTGGTGATGGCGTGCATGTGCGGCCGCAAGCTCTTGGGGGTCAAATATAGCAACAAAGTTGCAATCAGTTTGGCCCAGCCTCGGACAATTGCTGGGGAGGGATGGAGTCAGTAGCTAGTGAACAAAGTTTGTGGTAGGACCAAATACAATGGTCTCAGGCCCCTAATATTTTGGAGGACATTCCTACTCTACCAATATTGGATAAAGTATGATAAATAACAGGCAGTGTAAGAAAGGTAGCGGTGGACATCACATTTCACATGTATGTTTTTGAGTAATGTCAAGACTGAGCAAGAAGATAAGTAAGAGGGGCCATGAACAGATTCTTGGGGATCTTCAATGGTATATGTGCAGGAGTGGGAAGAGAAGCCATTGCAGGAGACTCTCTGGCTACGATTGGATTGGTAAGAATGGAAGCAGGTGAGTACAGTTCCACCAAGCTGGAGGATGGTGTGCTCATCCATGTTAACATTGGAGACAGGTTGAGAAGAATGAGAAAGGGTAGTTTGCTACAGTCATAATCATGTAGAATGTCTTTTCTGACTTTGATAGGAGCCATTTCAGTACTTGGCAGAGACGGAAACCTGATTGTAGAATGATTGAATGAAATTGTGGGAAAGATGGACATATGTTTGGAAGGCAACAATATGTTCTAGGACTTTGGTAAGGGAAGAGAGGCTTTTTGCAAGGACAGAGGGATCGAGGGTGTTTATTTTTTGAAACGAGGTGATGACAGCAGATTTGCAGGGGTGGGAGACAGTATTTGAGGAGAGAGAAAACCATTAACATCTGATGGGCCTGGAAGGAAAGCTGGGTGGTCAGCAGTTCAATGAGATTATGGTCAAGGGAGCCAAGAGGTAGGTCTTGGACAATATGAGTTCAGAGAGCAGCATGGGAGATGAGAGAGAATCTAGAGAAAGGTGCAAAATCACGGCTCAGGCAAGCCATTGGTTATCTTTGCATTTCAGAATGATCCTGGGAATATTGAGCAGTTTTGGCAAACAGTGGCATGACCCAATAGCACTTTGTGGTTTAACCAGACCTGGCATAGAATGGGTAAGCCATGTCTCCTCCATAGATTTTCAAGTCTGCATCCTTTGGACTTGAGGGAGTGGAAATGAGGGCCTTACCCAGGGAATGACAAGGTGAGAGTGTGTAATGGCCTAAATGAAGACAGGGGTGTCAATGGTGAGGATGTGATTGAGCAAATCGGTAGCTGCAGCAGTGTTGTGATGAATGGAGTGGTGCAGGTCAGGAGGTGGGTGGTGGCAAAACCTACACAGTTGGGAAATTAAAACTTCAGTTGTAAGTGTCTTGGGGGAAGCTTTTACCAGGGAGGCTCCAAAAGAAATTAGGATTGAAGGGGGATAAAAGGAAGTGGTCAAAGATATCCTTGTATGTAATTGACACGATGTGTGTCATGAGGCCTTGTGAGATGAAAATGAGTAACTGAGTTTAAATGGAGGGAGCAATTTAAAGAGGATAAGGGGGATGTGAATTTAGGAGAGAAGAGAGCATAATGAGTTGTGGCGGAGGTTGAAACCACCAGAGGATGAAAAGTTGCTTAGTGCAGAGGCTGAGGGATTAATGAAGGTATCTCTGTGAGAAATATGGCGTGATACTTGGGTGGGCAGCAGACAAGCAAGGATTCAAAATGAGAGGTGGTGCAACAAGGTGAGATGTTCAAAGGAAGGGAAGTTGCTGGTTCATTAGGAGGCCAGGGAGCTACTTTACCAAACCCCCACTCTGGCTGCCATTGTTCCCACCGTCAAACTGAGAATAAAGTTTGATACCAAGTTTGAGAATTGTCTTTTTGATTTTAAAAGCCTTTTAAGTTGTGGGAATGTAGATTGATTTTCCCAGCAATCACTGCTGGTTAATCAAAAGCTGCAGCTGCTCTGGCTGCCATTACTCCACCACTGATAAGATGAGGCCCTTGGTGATTTGCCAATGAGACATCCTGGGCCTGTGGAACCATCCCTTCGACTGTCTCTACTGCCTAGCCTTTTACATGAAGACTGGCATTATTAATACACCAGGCAGCCACCAGCGCCACCACCAGAAGCATCCCTCGGAAATCACTGCCAGTAAATCTAAAAGTTGGAGCTCCAGCCAGCAATGCTCCGAATGTCAAACTCTCCTAATTTATCACTCTCCTTCATTGGTGCTTTTGTGCAAAGCATCTAAGCCTCATCAACTTTTAAGTACGCCAAGCCTTTTAAATGTTTTCTATTGTACTTTGTGCAGTCCTCTGGCATACTGTTGGAGCTTCTTTCACTTATCTTGTGAATACAGTGAACCTTTTGAGCCTTTTTACCATTGTTTTCTTTGTTGTGTAGCAGCTCTAGCTCTTGTTAACCCTTAAGTCAGCCATTGTGTCAATTTATATTTCTGTAGTTCTATCTTTGCTTTTCTTTGGCTATTTCTCCTGGAATTCTTCTGTATTACCCATATAACCTTATTATGCGCCCTAGTGCTTGGATTTATTCTCCGTCTAATGCAGTACGCTAGCTCTTAATGGACCAACTTCAATCCTAGTTGAGATGTTTTTAGTGTGTACTCTATCCATTTCTCAGTATTTCTCATTGCTCACCTGTATTATCTGTTGCTTCGCTTTCACTTCTGTTAACTTTGCTTTCTTCCACTTCAGCAGTTTTGTTTTTAATTTTTATTATAAACATAT
The DNA here is from genome assembly GCF_964194155.1 of Cetorhinus maximus. Lineage (NCBI taxonomy): Eukaryota > Metazoa > Chordata > Chondrichthyes > Lamniformes > Cetorhinidae > Cetorhinus > Cetorhinus maximus. The sequence continues at coordinate 93,019,506 of NC_135895.1, read as the reverse complement.
ACTAATTGTTATGCCTACTGACCTCTGAAGTGTTTTACTTTCCGGTTGCTTATTTGCCCTGGTTTGTTCATAAAATCTAAAAAGAGCAGTTTTTTGCAGTTGCTCATTCACCCCTGAGCTATCTAGATCTTTTGTCTAAAAACTTTCTATTTCCTGTCTTGTTTACTAGTCATGTGATCTACTGGTTTGATTTTGTTCTGTATTCCAGTTTCACTATTTCACTTGCTTCACTGGATTGTTGCTTATTAATTTTGGCAACAAATAGGCCATATAAATTCCAAGTCCCAGTTTATCTCCTTCTCATTGGCTGGCACAGTGATGTCAGTAGCCGCTCTGAATTTTTAGTGTGCAGGAGTACAGCTAGAGTTTAAACAGATAAAAACTTCAGTTTATTATAGCTTGCATTTATATAATGCCTTTAAAGCAGAAAATATTGCATGGTACTTTACCCAGAGAGTTAAAACAGGTAATATTGGGATAGTTAGGAGAGGTGACCAACAGTGGTTAAGAAGGCTTTTTAAAGGTGGTGAGTGAAGTGGTGAGGCGGTGACTTAGAGAGGGAACTCCAAAATCTAATACAGGGGTGACTGAAAGATCTGACTGGGGTGAAGGGAGTGTAGGATGTACAAAAGACCAGAGTTGGAGGTCTGAAGAGTGCAAGAGTTTGTACCAATAGTGTGATGGGGACCATGAAGGGATTTGGAGAAGGCAATTACAATGTTAAATTTTAATGTGTTGGGCCAGTTGGGAACCAGTGTAAAGATGGGGTTAAAAACAAAAAACTACTGCGGATGCTGGAAATCCAAAACAAAAACAGAATTACCTGGAAAAACTCAGCAGGTCTGGCAGCATCGGCGGAGAAGAAAAGAGTTGACGTTTCAACTCGAAACGTCAACTCTTTTCTTCTCCGCCGATGCTGCCAGACCTGCTGAGTTTTTCCAGGTAATTCTGTTTTTGTGTAAAGATGGGATGTTGGGTGACCTGGACTTAGTCCAGAACAAGAGACAAATCATAGTTTTGGGCAAGTTGGAGCTTGTGGGAAATCTGAGGCCAGTAAGGAGAATATTGGAGAAATTAAGCTTTGAGGTGTCAAAACATAGTTGGAGCTTTTAGTGCTCTTGGAGTAGAGGGACATTGTGTTGTGGAGATGGAAGTGCCAAACTTAACTTTGGATCAAACAGGACACCCAAGATCTTGTACAGTCTGCTGCAGCTTAAGGAAGTACTTGGGGAGTGAGATCGAGTCAGTCACAAAGGAATGAAGCTTATGGAAAAAGAAAGCTATGGCAGAATACTGCTATGGGCAGTTTCTACTTGTCCAGCAAAGAATACCCTGTTAGGGCATCAGCTTATAGTGGTAAAACAAAAACAGAATTACCTGGAAAAGCTCAGCAGGTCTGGCAGCATCAGCGGAGAAGAAAAGAGTTGACGTTTCGAGTCCTCATGACACTTCAGCAGAACTGAGTAAAGTTAGGAGAGGGGTGAAATATAAGCTGGTTTAAGGTTTTTGGTTGGGGGGGGGGGTGCGAAGAGAAGTTTGGGGTGGGCGGGGGGTGGGGGTTGGTTGTAGGGACAAGCAAGCAGTTATAGAGCAGATAATCAAAAGATGTCACAGACAAAAGGACAAAGAGGTGTTGAAGGTGGTGATATTAGCTAAGAAAATGTGCTAAGAATGGATGGCAGGACACTCAAGGTACAGCTCTAGTGGGGGTGGGGTGGAAAGACTGACAGGGTATTACAGTTATAGATTTTAAAATAATGGAAATAGGTGGGAAAAGAAAAATCTATATAAATTATTGGAAAAAACAAAAGGGAGGGGGAAGAAACGGAAAGTGGGTGGGGATGGGGGAGGGAGTTTAAGATCTAAAGTTGTTGAATTCAATATTCAGTCCGGAAGACTGTAAAGTGCCTAGTCGGAAGATGAGGTGCTGTTCCTCCAGTTTGCGTTGGGCTTCACTGGAACAATGCAGCAAGCCAAGGACAGACATGTGGGCAAGAGAGCAGGGTGGAGTGTTAAAATGGCAAGCGACAGGGAGGTTTGGGTCTTTCTTGCGGACAGACCGCAGGTGTTCTGCAAAGCGGTCGCCCAGTTTGCGTTTGGTCTCTCCAATGTAGAGGAGACCGCATTGGGAGCAACGAATGCAGTAGACTAAGGGGAAATGCAAGTGAAATGCTGCTTCACTTGAAAGGAGTGTTTGGGCCCTTGGACAGTGAGGAGAGAGGAAGTGAAGGGGCAGGTGTTTCACCTTCTGCGGTTGCATGGGAAGGTGCCGTGGGAGTTGGTTGAGGTGTAGGGGGTGATGGAGGAGTGGACCAGGGTGTCCCGGAGGGAATGTTCCCTGCGGAAAGCTGTTGGGGAGGGTGAAGGGAAGATGTGTTTGGTGGTGGCATCATGCTGGAGTTGGCGGAAATGGCGGAGGATGATCCTTTGGATGCGGAGGCTGGTGGGGTGATAAGTGAGGACAAGGGGGACCCTATCATGTTTCTGGGAAGGAGGAGAAGTCGTGAGGGCGGATGCGCGAGAGATGGGCCGGACATGGTTGAGGGCCCTGTCAACGACCGTGGGCGGAAAACCTGGGTTAAGGAAGAAGGAGGACATGTCAGAGGAACTGTTTTTGAAGGTAGCATCATCAGAACAGATGCGACAGAGGCGAAGGAACTGAGAGAATGGGATGGAGTCCTTACAGAAAGTGGGGTGTGAGGAGCTGTAGTCGAGGTAGCTGTGGGAGTCGGTAGGCTTGTAATGGATATTGGTGGACAGTCTATCACCAGAAATTGAGACAGAGAGGTCAAAGAAGGGAAGGGAAGTGTCAGAGATGGACCATGTGAAAATGATGGAGGGGTGGAGATTGGAAGCAAAATTAATAAATTTTTCCAGGTCCCGACGAGAGCATGAAGCAGCACCGAAGTAATCATCGATGTACCGGAGAAAGAGTTGTGGGAGGGGGCCGGAGTAGGAGTGGAACAAGGAATGTTCCACATACCCCATAAAGAGACAGGCATAGCTGGGGCCCATGCGGGTACCCATAGCCACACCTTTTATTTGGAGGAAGTGAGAGGAGTTAAAGGAGAAATTGTTCAGTGTGAGAACAAGTTCAGCCAGACGGATGAGAGTAGTGGTGGATGGGGATTGTTCAGGCCTCTGTTCAAGGAAGAAGCTAAGGGCCCTCAGACCATCCTGGTGGGGGATGGAGGTGTAGAGGGATTGGACGTCCATGGTGAAGAAGCGGTTGGGGCCAGGGAACTGGAAATTGTTGATGTGACGTAAGGTGTCAGAGGAATCACGGATGTAGGTGGGAAGGGACTGGACAAGGGGAGAGAGAAGGGAGTCAAGATAACGAGAAATGAGTTCCGTGGGGCAGGAACAGGCTGACACGATCGGTCTGCCGGGACAGTTCTGTTTGTGGATTTTGGGTAGGAGGTAGAAGCGGGCCGTCCGAGGTTGGGCGACTATCAGGTTGGAAGCTGTGGGAGGAAGATCTCCAGAGGAGATGAGGTCAGTGACAGTCCTGGAAACAATGGCTTGATGTTCAGTGGTGGGGTCATGGTCCAGGAAGAGGTAGGAAGAAGTGTCTGCGAGTTGACGCTCAGCCTCCGCGAGGTAGAGGTCAGTGCGCCAGACAACAACAGCACCACCCTTGTCAGCGGGTTTGATGACAGTGTTGGGGTTGGACCTGAGAGAACGGAGTGCAATAAGTTCAGAGAGAGACAGATTAGAATGGGTGAGAGGAGCAGAGAAATTGAGAAATTGAATTCAACAACTTAAACTCCCTCTCCCATCCCCACCCCCTTTCCGTTTCTTCCCCCTCCCTTTTGTTTTTCCCAATAATTTATATAGATTTTTCTTTTCCCACCTATTTCCATTATTTTTAAATCTATAACTGTAATACCCTGTCAGTCTTTCCACCCCACCCCCACTAGAGCTGTACCTTGAGTGTCCTGCCATCCATTCTTAATTAGCACATTTTCTTAGATAATATCACCACCTTCAACACCTCTTTGTCCTTTTGTCTGTGACATCTTTTGATTATCTGCTCCTATCACTGCTTGCTTGTCCCTACAACCACCCCCCCACCCCCATCTTAAACCAGCTTATATTTCACCCCTCTCCTAACTTTACTCAGTTCTGCTGAAGTGTCATGAGGACTCGAAACGTCAACTCTTTTCTTCTCCGCCGATGCTGCCAGACCTGCTGAGCTTTTCCAAGTAATTCTGTTTTTGTTTTGGATTTCCAGCATCCGCAGTAGTTTTTTGTTTTTAGCTTATAGTGGTAGCTGGAGTTAATTAGGAAGAATACCTACTAACATTGACTCATACATCCTTCTAGGTTCCAGTAATGAAATTGGCTGTTCTTCAGATCTGCCTGCTTCCTGCATTTGATTGCCTATTGCCATGCATAACAAGTGGCTACATTTCAAAAGTAATTAATTTGCTGTGAAGCAGTGTTCCTTTTAAAACTTTGCTGTTCTGTGCATTCGTTTTTTTTTCAGTGTGCAGTCCCTTTAATTTTTTTTGCACAGCTGTGCACATTCAGTGTTTACATGGAACAAGGCTGGCTCAGTACCTTTCAGGCTGCTGCAGGTTGTATGCACTTCGGTACATCCTGAGGGCATGAAAGTAACTATGAAAATTCATGCCTGCTCTTTTCTGCCTTAGGGATTTGACTCTGTTCCAATTAATTATTCCATGTCAGTGGAGTCAACTTAGAGTCTTGACACTTCTTATTTCCTTCCCTCGCTCTCCCAGCACCCTCCAAACTCCCTAATTTGAGCCAGAACTAGCCAGGAAGCAAGTACCAAAAATTTCCCACAAGTGCTAAGGTGTGTGATAAGAATGTGCCATTAAATTAGTGCATTGTTTGCATCTTTGTGACTACATCATGAACACAGTTCACTGCATGATCTGATGATTTCAGCAGTTTGGGATCTAGAGCTTTGACAATAGCTAGATTTTCCCTCTGTAATCTGTCCATGGTGTATGATGTGACCCTGAATGTGTGAATGTGTTGTTATCTACACCTTACAGGTAATGTCTGTTATGCTCCAGAAAGCCAGGTGGTGAAGAATAAATTTGAGCCAGTCTTATACACTTTTATAAGCATTTATTTACAGGGAAACACATGACAAACATTTGCCTCATTTCTTCCTATTTATAGGAGCACAAGTGAATCTCCAATTAATAACTGCAACCTGGAAATAATTTAATACAATTATCAATCCTTCCAGTAGCAGTCATCCCAATACTTGAATTTCCACATCAGCTCTATGATGCACATCGGCCTTAGCTTAATTGAAGGCCCTAAGCAGGACGCGCCAGCCTCCTTGTTGACCTGTAGTTTCTAGGAAATGATTTACGTTAATTATAAAAAGAGCTTTTTAAAATTATATACAGCAGCACAAAACTCCCTGTTTCTATAAATCATAAATTATCAATTCTGCCCCACGCACTTCTATATAGAATTATGCCAGTCCCATGCAGGTAGTATTAATGTGCACACCTTATTCTGCAGATTAGAGAGAAAGTTCATGCACGTAATAATTTACCTGATAGGAATTTTAATTAAATAAAACTTTTTCTCATAGGGTTTTTAATGTTTTAAAACCCAAAGAAAATCAGTGGTCAGTGAAAAACCATTGTTAAAATCTTTTTGTTCTTAATTTTGTTATAGCTTCAAAATTTTTCATTAAATCTGAGCAATTTGGAATATTATTGAAGCAAAAAGCTCAAAAACATTCTAGATTAGATCATTTTGCAGTTGCTGGTGATGTCAAGCAATAAAATTGCACACCAATGTTTTCCAAAACCTTTTAGATCAATACCCTGGCATGTAATGATACAGAACTCTAGTTTCTTCAAGTAAATTTTTGCATTAAAATGCGGATGGGCAGAAAGCCAAAATAAGTGCTACTTACCTCTACTATCAATAGTGTGAGGATGTATCAAGACCTCAAGTATTTTGTTCTAAATCCTAGTCCAGAGGTCAGTGACCTTTTTTTTACCTGAAGAGCCTTTTTAAAAAAAACGTAGAAAAGAAAACTATTGGGAGCTGTAAGATAAAAATTTGGCATTTCTAAACCATATACCTGGCAAATTATCAAGTCCCTGCTAAATGCATATTTTACATATCATATAAAATACATGTATTGAATTTATGCATAATAGAAAACAAACAAAATTATCTCTGAATTAATGTTTTCTGACTTTTTAAACTATAATTTTGTCGGTAAAGTTATCTTTAAAACAAACATTAACTTACATAGAATTAAGACAAAATTTTCAGCTATTTATTCTTGTGATTAATAGTGCATTCAGAACAATTTATCATCACAGCTATATTAAAAACAGTAAGACCTGTTCCTCAAATCAAAGGCGTTATCAGTTATCATGGTGTAGCTATACTGCTCAAACAGGTTTATTTAAATGTTTTTTGTTAAAATTATTTGAAATCTTGAACTGCAGCATGATTAGCATTTACCCCCAAAATAAAAACACAGCTATTACTTTTATTGACTTGAATTTTTTAGGCTTTTTCCATGTTAATGCGGTCCAACTGGAAAAGCTTTGGAACCACAAATAAGATATTAAAGAGTCACAGTTTACAGACCTATGTCCCAGTCATTTAAATGTTCCTCGTGCAAGGTCTTTTTCTGGACTGCCCCCTCTTCCGTGTAGAATGGGGAAGACAGTCTAAAATTGAATTATGTTTCTCCCCCATTAACATAAACCTTTTGTTGTTTACAGCTGCTCTGACCCATGGTGTTGCACTTCAAATGCTGCAAAGGTTTTTGCAAGAAACACTTTAATATTTTTCTAATATCATGTCTAATATTGGAGTCTGTTGTTTTTCTCAACTCTGATTGATTTCACGGATATTCTAGTTTCTAATTGAACTAGGGTTGTATTCCCTGAACTTCAGAAACTTAAGTATTTGATGTTTTCAAGATATTAAGGGGAACTGATGGAGTAGACAATTATTTCCAGTGGTTTCCCCCTAGTTCTAAACTCCATTTAGTCTAAAAAATTAAAGCCAGACCTTTTAGGAGTGGAGTTAAAACACTTCTATGTGCAAAGGGTGCTAAAAGTTTGGAATTCTCTTCTAAAACCGAGATTAATAGATTTTTGTTGACCTAGGGTATTAAGGGATATGGTTCAAAGATTAGGTTATAAAGTTGGGATTGGGATACAGATCAGCCATAATCTCGTTGAAAGCGTTATAATCACATGAGTGAAATGACCCCCTTCTCTCTGCCCCACCCCCTCCCCCATTCTCCCTCTCCAGATCTGACTATAACCGGGTTTTTCTCTTGTGAATTTAGCGAGGATGTGCTTTCCCAATGCTGCAGGAGTCCCACTATTCATGCTTTCAGATTGTAAAGAATTAGTCAGACGGGCTTTCTTAGGTTAAACAAAGATCAAGATAGGTTTATTGAATCTATATACCGAATTTAAAAAACTAGATAAATCGCAATCACACACATTCACCTGGGCCCACACACACACTAGTACAGCTGCAGAATAAGAGGATAGCTTAAGGGTTTTTACGGATCATGAAGAAGATAAAACAAAGGAATACACGACTAGCTGGCCTCGCTGTGGTGATTCCACCTTGTGGTCGTTTTGTTCTGTTACCTTCCTGGGTGTAGATTTCCCTTCTCAGGATGATGACTTTGCAAATCCAGGCACGTTACTTCTGAGAGAGAGAGAGGGCAAACAGCTTCAGGAACCTGTTTCAGTACTGCATTGTCTTGATCTTTCTCCTGCTTGATCCAATCCTCCCTTAAAATTCCCTGATGACTGTATATTCCAGAGAAATTCTATTAGTCCATGTCTGCTGCAGTTATTGTTTTAGAGCAGGTAATTGCATTTCAATGTCTCATCTCAGAAATGTCTGAAATGTTTAGGATACTGTTAAAGCCAGTAGCAGTTGGGGCCTTTCAAGCTCCTCATGGGGTCTAGTGTCTTTTTATTCCCCCATCCCACTTGGTGGAATGCAGAATGTATATTGTAGCTTCTTGGGCAGTTCCCATTGCCTTCAGAGGTGTCAGTTTTTTTAAAATCCAGCCAGAGAAAAGAAAAATTAGAAACTGTCTTAAAAAAGAAGCACACCCTCATAACAAAATCCAGCACAGCCTTGTAACAAAATCCAGAACAAATTAAAAGGGCTAAATGGCCAAATCCTTTTCCTCACTGAATAGATACACCGAGGAAAGAAAAGTGTTGCTAAATATAAATTGAATCAGCATGACATTAAAATGGAAGTACTGACAGTTGTCAAAAGTTGGCAGTTGGCCAAGAAACTCAAAACTAATGTATACGTATCATTGAAGTCCACTGAGATGCATGAAAGTATTGTTTCAGGATGCAGTTGCTATGTGAGGTTTTTTTGAGCATGAATGATTAAATAGATGTAACAGTGTGTGGTAAGTGACATCAGGATATGGAAGTTTTCTTCAAACTACATAATATCTTTGTACTTGGTATCTAAAAGATATTCTGAAGCAGAGTAACAGATAAAGATGGAGGATTTATTTTGTCATAGGCAAAGCAGTAGCCAGCAGCTGGGTGTACTTCTAAAGAATTATCCTTTAAAGCAAAACAAGCCTGTATGGTTTTCTGTCATTCTGAAGGATAGTACTTTGTTGACTTATAAACTTACTCAGTAAAAATTAATATTTTGATAGTCTCTTCTAGTAGATTAAAGGTAATTTATATGTCAGAAATTGTGTTCCCAAATATCTCATCAGCTAATTACTGCTTAAGTTGTATTTTAAGATATTTTCTCAAAACTTCAATTTAACAGATGCAGATATACAAAATGTGTAGGTACGCAAAATGTCACAGTTTAAAACTGATAACTGCCTACCTTTGATATTAACAAGATGTCTGATTTTTGGAGAAGCACTATTGGCTTAGTATATAGCAATCCATAGTCAATATATCTGCTGGATAGGAAGCTTCTACTGTAAGCAGTGAGTTCCTTCATAATGCACGGACTGAGGGGACCTAAATTGTCAGATTTCTGCTTGCCTGAAAATATTTTTGTGTGTGGGGTAATAAAAAGGTAGAAGACTGTAGTGATTTTTAGGAAGAGCAAAAAAGGGGCATGCTTCATACAGAGCTCCATACCAAGCTAGCCACATTGCATCCATTGTCAAAATACCATAGATATATTGGTCAGGGTTTTGCAGTCAGCTATGGAGCTTGTCACTGACCTCAAAGAAAGCTGTCCACAAAAACCTAACAATCTCTGGTGTGAATTTCACCTTTCCTGAAACTAAGTTGCATCTGGTGCCAAGTCAAGAGGATTTTCAGGCAAGAAGAATAGTGATGTTATCAAGCGTGGTCGGTGGCAATTTACATTGATGTGTTCTCTCACAGCAAACCAGGAAGTAAAATACACATTATCCTTCACTGTTTATAACTGTCACAAAGAGAAAAATAAATGATTGTGACATGCACATTAGAAACTGAGATAGCATAAACTCTTTTTAAAATATTGAACTTGGAATTTTTATCAGCTTGGAAAAGTTTGGCATTCCAAAAATAAGCCTTCCAGTGCCAGAGAGGTTATTCAACTGTAATTATGACTTAGCGTGTCATTAAAAGCCTAGTTACACCTCACTAACGTGATTGATTGCAGCCTGCAAAGATTTCAGCAGCGCACCCTATGAAGAAGCATTGAATTGCTGATAGCAACTTCAGGTTTTCAGCATTTAGCCATGCATGTGTGGACGCCAGAATCTGCTGTCAGTTTCCGTGGAGTAATGATGGTGAACAATGACAGTTTCACCACAAGTACGACTACAATGCCTGAACCCTTTTGATACACATTCTATTTCACTTGTTATGTAAACCGTTTCTAGCAATTTCTGAAGCTGTTAGGTTTTAATACTCATTGAGGTTCTTCATAATATCGTTGTGCTAACTTGCCATGCTGCCAACATTAATCTGGATACAGCGAAAACCTCAGCATTTCATGGCTGCTTTGTGAAACATGCTCTTGAGTAATAATTTGAATAGTAGCACCAACTGCATTACATTCCATCCATTTAGGTCCAATGAAATACTTTATGGAGTAATCTAGGTAATGGCATTTATGATTGCTGTAGCCACTACTGTGAAATGTTAGGGCACAGCATGGAGAACAAATAGTGTGTGTAACACATTGGGAAGCAGCAACATCCTACCACAATTTTTTTTGACAAATGTTGAGGAGGATTGCTACGTAAAATAGAATTTTGGTAGTTTCAATGGAATCCCTTGTAAAGACAAGTTCGTAACGTAACAATAGCACCAACTTATATTTATATAGCACTTTTAATGGAATGAAACCTCTCAAGGTGGTGCTTAGTATCGTTCTAAATCAAAATGTGACAGCCAGATAAGAGATATTAGGTCAGGTGACCAAAAGCTTGGTCAAAGATGTAAGTTTTTAAGAAGTGTTTTAAAGGAAAAAAGCAAGGTAGAGAAGTGTAGGGAGGGAATTCCAGAGCTTGGGGTCTAGACAACTGAAGGCATGGCCACCAACTGTGGAGCAGTTATGATTGGAAATGCACAAGGGGCCAGATTTAGAGGCACACAGATATCTTGGAGGGTTGTGGGCTTGGAAATGCTTTCATATATTAACATTAAAACAGTGTACTTTATTATTTCAGTAACACATTCAAGAACACCCCAGCTGTACTGTGGTATCATTGAAGTTGTATTTGAATATATGAAGTAATCTACCATTCAGTTTTGTCAAGCAGATTTGCCAAATACAGTTGTGCCAGGCAGCCAAATTGTATAAGGCGATTGTACCTGAAGCCAGAACATATGGCCAAGATCTGCAGTTTGAGAATTAGCCTGTTGAGTCACATGAAGACCCGTGATAGAAACTCACATCTGAGTAGACGTTATCCTCAAATGGAGGGACAGTGCCGCTGCCGACCTGAAGCCATCTTTTTTTATAGACTAGATTGGCCGCAGCATATTTGATATACATGAAGGCTTTTTTATTTCTGTCGGTTTGCTTCAGTCACTTATATTCCTGTACTTATTTCATATCAGGTACATCTCCATAGTTTGAAGCCACTGTTCAATATCTCCTCTTTAAGACTTTTCCTGTCAGTCTAGTCTGAGTTGGCCAACTCTTCTTCCATCACAGCTGACTCCAATTAAACATCTGCCTGTGATTTATAGCTGGTACCAATGAATAATGATTTAAAAAAAACTTTGGTCTCTCTTTCTTAACTGACAATGCCTGCTAACAGAGATGATTGTGTGGAAGAGGAAAGATTTTACTGTTTCAAAAATATGAAACTGCTTGAATTTCCAAATAGCTATTAGAGAAGGGACTGTTTCTTAAATGATCTGGCTGGTTCCACATGCGTTAATTTATTCTGCTGGCATTCCAAGGTTTTTTACTGCAATTTTTGAATTTGTTAATCAGTTCTCCACTCCCCCGCTCCACCCCTTTTATTCTTAATCCCAACCCAAATCACAGCCCCCACCACCAAGTCTCTTTCTAAAGGCAGTGAATCATGCAGCTGTCGTTGTCTAGGAGCCAGCAGCTCTCTGTGGTGTTCACCCAAGTCGCCATGTGTGAGCATAATTGTGTGTGTGTCATTCTCAGTGGTGCAGATGCTTCCGCTGAGTATATGTTTCCACTTCGAATCTTTATTTGGAACCTCCTAGTGAAATACACATGTAGCAGTTTGGTGAAGACAGGATTGAACTTGGCTATGATACATCCTGAGCGGCTGTTTGGTGAGGATAGGATTGAACTTGGCTATGATACATCCTGAGTGGAATAACCTGACATGTGGTGCCAAGGTGCACACATGCAGAATAGCTTTTTGGGTTTGGGAGTCTGGAACTGTATCACAGCAAGAAGTAGACTCTTGCAAGATAAGTGGGATTTAGAAAAAGTTGACAGAAAACCTTACTAATGAACCAATACTTCTGTATCCATCCAAATTATTGCAAAATTTGCTGTTTGTTCTTGATATAGTCAAACAAAAGGCAACTAACGCCTTAAGTGCTGCAAAACTCTTTTTATTCAAATGTATCAATACCTGGCCAAATCTGAGTTGTCAGCCTTTTTCCAAGTATGCTATATGTGGAACTATGTGTCCATTCTTTTATTTTCTGTGCTGAGATAAAAATCGCTTCCTCAGAAATGAAGACAACCCTCAATTCTTGTACCTCTATTCCACTCCCACAGGCTAACACAAAAGCCTGTTCTAGTATACGCTTTGTAGAGAATTTCTTGCAACATGTTTATTGCCCTTGCAGAGTCACTCTAAATAGCAGCTCCTTAATAAATGGCCTCCCTAGATGAATAATTAAAGCAGTTCATTTGGTTTAACTGCTGATGCTGGAACTGAGGCAACCTATGTGTTGACTGGAGTAATCTTTCTGATTTGTAGCTAGGCTTGTGTCAAATGTAATTTCCTGTTAAATCTGAAAAGAAACTGACTTGTGTGCCTTGCAGGAGGTAGCTGGTTCTGAGGGTGATCCAGGCCGTGCCAGACTCAATGAATTTCCATTGAAATGTCCGAGAGGTCAGGCCAGAGCACAAAGGCAAAGGATGGGAAAACTAAGTATGCAACACTCAACCTGTTTAACACGTACAAGGGGAAGTCGATAGAGACTCAGAAAAATTCAGGTGAGCCTATTCTAGTTTGTGTATGCAGTTTTATTTGTATCAACATTTTTGCCCCCTTTCCCTATGCTTTTCCTTGAGCTGTTGAAAAGACAAATTGACGAGCTGCTCCCCTGCTGCTTAGTGCTGCTCTTCAACAGGACCTCGGGACTATATTGATTCACCCTTTCATTTTTCCTGTGGAGGATTTTTCTTCCTGGTTCTTCTGGTGCTACAGTGGAAATCGAGAAAATACGCACCAAGATCTGAAATCTTATCTTCCTGTTGCTGGAATTAGCACATTGCAGCAGCAGTGGCTTGTGCTGCCCAAACCAATTTTTATAATTGGTAACTTAAGGCTGTTCATATAATTTTTTGAAAATTGAAAAGTAACAAAGCACTGGACTACTATTCAACTTTTAGGAATTTTAAAATTTTTATGCTTGACATAAAAGAATTATAAATTTTTGCAGGGCCTGACTTATGTTCAGGTGGTACTAAAAAGAAGCATCAATTAACATTCTTGCAGTCAAATAGTACCGAGTAGAAACCTGCACCCAGATTAATAGTAATTTAGTTACGATGCTAAGAGAAATTCTGAGGAGGAAGTTGTGTTATATTAGATACCTGGTTGCAAATGTGAAGGAAGTCAGTAGTGCAAAATAAAGTGCTACATGCTTTGAATCTTTGAACAGTTGTGCTGTTGTCCCAAGCTATTATTCGGTCATTATCCACAGTTGCGGCACGCCATGGATTGCAGAGCCTGGGAAAAGTGGCCAGCTCACGACGCATACCACCGCCAGCCAATCTTCCGAGCCTCAAAGCAGAGAACAAGGGAAATGATCCCAATGTGAATATCATACCAAAGGATGGATCAGGATGGGTCACCAAATCTGAACAGCAAGAGGAGAGGTACAGACTTCAGTGAAGCTGTCTTCATAGAATCCTATTGCGCACAGTACACAAACTAGAAATTAATGAGCATATGTTTTTCATTCTAGCTTGCAAAGTATGTTAGGCTATTTATTATCAACAAAACGTTAACTTTATTGTGCTACATATTATAAATGCAGGTGTGTACGCAGCCAAGGATACTGATAATTGGTGTAGCATTCTTTAGGATGGGCCATTGTCACCTGCAGAGGGTATATCACTGACATCCACTATTTTCTTCCCCTTGGGATAAGTTGGCGGGAATGATAAGACATTTTTGAGAAAAACTTTGAATAATATTTTATTGGGTACAGTAATCAAGCATTCAGATGATGCCATTATTTCAGGATTTTTGCAATCTAGAAATATGAACCTAGATATTTTAAGAATAAAACAGTTGAGCATTTTCATTTATTTACAACTGATACCATAGACATTTTAAATTTGCCGTTCTTAGCTTTAGATGTGACTTAAGGAAAATGGCATATTTGGCCAAAGCTATTATAGTAATTGTCAAAATTAGTGTAATTTCTGTTAAATATTTGTCAAGAGCTTGGTGGAATAGACTTGAGACTTCCCTCCTATTATCTCTTTTACATAAGAGAACTAATAATAAAAAATTGTGATTTCAGTAACAGTACCACTGAAGCCCAAGTACAAGAACCACAGCAGCCCAGTTCAGAACCCCCAGCTCCAAGCATACCGGAGGTACCTGTTGTGAAATCCTGGGCCCAGACCAATAACAAGCACACTGGACAAGGAGATGGTAAGCATCTGCAACCTGAAATGAGCCAATTGCTGACTTTGGTTCATGTATATTACGCTTATTGATTAATGTGTACGGTACTTGTTGAGTAATATTAAGAGCTTGATGAATGAGCATTTGTGTTGAACTTTCAAAGTATTTGCAATGCTACAATATTGTTATTTGTGATGTAGGGGTTGGCAGGAGGCAACATCTTTCTCTCCTGCCCCCACCTAACTGATCGATCCATTCTTGGGTACAGGCCTCTACCTGTAATATTCTTCAGTCAGCCACTGAGAAATGTACAGCAACAGCTGGTGTCAGCTCTTCAAGTTTTCCTTTTTTGCCCCTCTTACACCCCTGTGAAAGGCCTCTGATCTCCACTGCTGAGTGGGACATCCTACATGGATCACCCCATTAACCCTTCATCGGCCTATGCCACTTATGTCTTTTCACCCTTGTAATAATTGGCCTCCCGTTGCTCGCAGATAAAGTGCAATTTTTTTCCCCTGACTGACGCTCTTCATGTTTCATACTAATCTTTCAACCAGCTTTATGTTTTACCATTCCACATTAGTCTCTTGCTTCTGAAAAGGATGACGTAGTGTCTTTTGCAGAACTTGTCTACTAATTAAAGTTACTTGCTTTTAATTAGGTTTAGAAACTGATCAATTGTGGGAGCTTGCTGTATGCAAATTGGCTGCTGAGTTTCCTACATTATAACAATGACTGCATTTCAAAAGCACTTGATTCACTGTAAAGCACTTTTCGGCACCCTGAGGTCATGAAATGAACTTTATAAATGCAAATATAAATGTAATGTTGCACAGCTCTCTTGAAGTTTTTCCAACCTTGAATCCAGCTTCAACCCTATCAACAGCATGAGGACCACCTTTAAAGTTGCTTTTAGCATCCTCGTTGACTACCACTACAACTAAAGAAGACTTCTCTTGCTTAGTTCCATTCTTACCTTTGCTCAGTGAGGTATCCTCCAGCAATAGCTTCTCATCCCGCCTTAATTCGTGTGTTAATCTCTGGAAAGATAGGATCCATCGTGCCTCGCGATTATCTGCAGCTACACTGGGTTCCAGAGGACCAGCTTCTGCAAGTGTAAGCAGGCGGTCCAGTAGTACTCCAGCAAGGATCTTTCTTGCAGTGGAAAGTGGAGCTATGCTGTGGTTTCAGAGCACCCCAAGGCATGACAGATTCCATCTTTACCATTCAGCAGATCCAAGAGAAATGCCGCAAGTAAAACCAAGCCCTCTATATAGCCTTAAACAATCTGACAATGGCCTTCAACTCAGTCAACCGGGAAGCTCTCTGGAAGATCCCGGGCTGCATTGACTATCCACAGAAATACGTTGAGGTTACGGCTTCTCCATGACAAAATTACTGCCACCATTCTCTGCAGTGGACTGGAGTCTGATGCCTTTTCCATCAAAACTGGTGTCAAAAAAGAATATGTGCTTGCTGCCACCCTTTTTTCCATCTCCCCAGTGTCCATTCCCGACATAGTTAAGGGCGCCATCCCCACTGGGATCCAAATTGACTACAGGTTCAACGGGAAGCTTTCAACCTCCAAAGTCTGAAAACGAAGACCGAATTCTTGCACACAACTACAACAGAACTCCAGTATGCGGGTGGCTGTGTTATTCTGGCGCATACAGGTGGTGACCTACAGGCCACCCTTGACCTGTTCGAGGAAACTTAACGAATCCAGGTCTGCATCTGAATGCCAATATACAAAGGTTGTCCTCTAACCAAAACGGGGACTTGCACTAAATTCCCCCAGTATCACTGCTGCAGGTCACCACCTGAAGGCAGTCAACCTCTTCTGCTCTGTCGGTAGCCATGTGCCCCGGTCAGCAACCATAAACTTGGAGATAATGCCAAGGATCCAGCGCACGAGCTCATCCTTTGCTCAGACAAGTTTTCACTAACCATCACCCGCGAATGGACAGAAAACTCGCAACCTACAAGACAGTTGTCCTTCCGACATTCCTCTATGGCTGTGAAACCTGGGTGACATATTGCCAACACCTGAGAAAGCTCGGGATATACCATCAGCGGAAGATCCTGTGTGTTACCTGGATGGGTCACTGTACGAACACAAGCAACCTCCAGGAAGCAGAAGTCCTGATCATAGACACAGTCATTTTCATGGGGCAATTGCACTGGACTGGCAACTGCATCAAAATGCCAAACATTTGCCTTCTGAAGTGCACGCTCAAAGATCACAGGGCAGCCAGCAGAAATGTTTCAAAGATACCCTGAAAGCCTACTTGAAGAAGATTGGCTTTGACCTCAACGGCTGGGAAGTGTATGTACTGGACAGCCCACAATGGAGAGCACTGCTTCACCAAGGTGTTGTAGCTGGTTTTGAAGCTGGGTGGATCATGAAGGCCAGAGATGCAAGACTAAGAAGGTAGCTCGAGAAGGCTTGTGAAGCCTCATCGACCATGGACTGACCAACTGATTGACAGATAACTGACTGTCCATGTGGATTTTGGATTCTTTTACCTTCTTAATGTTGTTTCTCTCTTAGCCTTTTACTTTCCCTTTTCCACCTCCTTCGTCTTGCACTGACTTCACCCCTCATCATGCAACCTGTCTCTCTTTCCCTCGCTCTCTCTACTCTAGCACTCCATGGCAAGTGTTTTCTTTGCTCCAAGGGGCCACATTATTATTCATCTCTGGAAAACTCATATTCATTCTTTAGCAGCTCTCCAGTTATTTCACATGCTGCAATTGACGGTTACCAGCTAGCATGGGATCAGTTTCCATGTATGTGTTGACCAGACCTAATTTTTATCTGACCAGCATCACCCCCAATTCCATGACTCTCTTATCTAGTAGACTCCTGATCTGATATTGGAAGAAATAGAATCACATTTTTTCAGGTCCTGGCATAGACTGATATATCCTTACTCTTGGTTCCACCATCTCCCTGACTGTTCACTTTAGCTAGGCCAAACAGTCTGTAATTTCAATATCCTGTTCAGTCCAGAGCAGAGTATCAAACTCTATACCCTTGCTCCACAATTAGCCTGCCTTTGCCCACCTGGCCCATGTTGCAGCTGAAATCCGTATTCGTGCAATTGTTACCAAGACTTTCTTTCCAATGCCCTCCTCACTGGCCTCCAAAGCTCCACTGACAAACTTCAGATAATACAGAATTTCCCTGCCTTTATCCTTTCCCTCTCCAGTCACTATATCCTTGCTAATCTCTGCTGCTCCCTGTCTTCCAAAGCGCCATATTTAAATTTCTTATATACTGTAACCGCTTCATTCTGGAAATCTATTGTTCAGAAACACAAGTTCCCTGGAAATCTTTTCAGCAGACTGAAACAGTTCAGGACATTATTTTGCTACAATACTTTGGGAGCAGAAACATGGAAGATAGAGCATTTGAATAAGTAAAATATTTTTTATTACTGCTTTATAATGTTTTATCATTGTTTTATGTTTCAGGTAAATATTCTTATCTGTGGTGTTTTCTGGTTCACACACTTCTGGTTAGGCATTCTTCTATGATCCAGGAAACTCCCAAATCTAGAAATGACTTGGTCTCAAGTATTCTGAACTCGAGAGGTTACAGTTTACACTTGTTTGCAAATCCTTTATGGCCTCATACCACATGACTTTGTAAATCAGCTTCTACCCTTGATTCTACCCAGTTACCATTAATCCTCCTAACACCGGGTTTCTTTGCATCCCCTCCCCAGCCTAACTTCTCACTAACTCAGAGCATTCAGCCACCTGAGCCCTGTTGTCAAGAAGTGCCTCCCAACTATCTTTCCTATGTTACTCCTCACCACATACTTAAAAGCTTCCTCTAAACTTATCATTTTTTGACTCCTCTCTCAACCTGCCTGTCTCTTCAGTAGCCATGCCTTCCTATACCAAGTGCCTTGGGACATTTTGCTATATTAAAGGCAGTATGAAAATATAGAATGTTGTGAATAAGGGTTCACTGAAAGAAATTTTGCTGTACTTGTTTTTTGAGCTTACCTATTGGATCATGGAAATTGGAGAAAGCGTATGCAGAAAAATGTGTCCACAGTTCCTTATTCTGTGATTTTTTTTTTATATATTAATTCAGGAACCCAATGCTTAAACACTCACTTTCAACATGAGTTCCCCAGCCTGCAGGCAGCTGGAGATCAAAAGGAGTTGCCAGATGAGGCTTATGGACCTGGACCTAGCTTGCGTCCACAAAGTAGGTTTTTCATTTGCATCTTTTTAAACTACATTGCCATTTCTTAAGTCTCTCATTTGCAGCTTCCCATCATTACACAGCTGCTTTCAGACAGTTGGAGCAGCATAATCTTATGTGCCATAATACCCTGTGCCAGTTATCAATTTTTACTGCTCTAAAATAGGTGGGGTCCCTAAATTTAGGCAGGGTTTGTCTTACTGGGATTTTTCCTGCGCTAGAGTTCCTACAGCTGTTGGCCGACTACACAGTAATCTTTGTTATTTGGCACTGTACCAACCATAATACTTTATTGACTGGAATTTCTGATATCCCCAAATACAAATCGTCACTTTACCAACTGGAAACCATTCAGAAGTTAACCGGAACCCAAAGATTTTGCAGCGCTGTTGGGTCAACTCAGTACGGCTAGCCAAGCTTTCCGGCAGAGGTACTGGAAATCCGTTTTGTTAGTAACTACCATTATAATTTGTGCGTTTGGTATTGTGTTGTGCATTATCATGAATTATACACCCCATCCTGCCATTATGGCATCCAATAAATCCATTGGTATATGTAACTCCCCATTAACTGACATTTTTGATGAACTGGCACCACCCATTCCTATGGATAACAAAAATTTTACTGTATGTCAAACTATTAAAACTTGGGTAAATTTTTAAACTGAGGTTAGACCAAAATGAAAGTGCAATGTAGTAGTGAGAACAAAAGAACAAGAGTATGTCATTCAACCTCTCAAATCTATTCTGCCATTCAACTGGGTCATCAGAACTGTGCTATAACTACATTTACCTGCCTTTGATCCATATTATTTGATACCCTTGCCTAAATGGTTTATTGCCAGGAGACTGGAGTACAAGAACAAGGAAGTCTTGCTACAATTGTATAGGGGTTTGGTGAGACCTCACCTGAAATACTGTGTGCAGTTGTGGTCCCTATATTGAAGGAAGAAGGCCTTGGAGGCAGTAAGGTGAAGGTTCACTAGCTTGGTTCCTGGGATAAGAAAGTTGTCCTATAATGAGAGGCTGAGTAAATTGGGCCTTAATCCTGTGGAGTTCAGAAGAATGAGAGATGATCATATTGAAATATACATGATTCTGAAGGTTCTCGGTAGGGTAGATACTGAGAGATTGTTTCTCCTGGCTGGGAAATCTAGAGCACGTGGGCACAATCTCAGGATGAGAGGTTGATCGTTTAGGACTGAGGTGAGAAATCTTCACTCAAGAGGGTTATGAATCCTTGGAATTCCCTACCCAAGAGGGTTGCGGATGTTCCATCATTAAGCATTTTCAAGGCTAAGTTAGATTTTTGATCTTTCAAGGAATCAAGATTTGAGGAGTGGACAGGAAAGTGGAGTGAAGCAGAAGATCAGCCATAATAGTATTGAATGGTGGAGCAAGCTCAAGGGATCATATGGTGCACTCCTACTTTTTATGTTATGTTCCAATAAAATTTGTTAATTTCAGTCTTGGAAATTTCAATTGACCCAGCATCCATAGCCTAATGGCAGAGAGAGTTCCAGATTTCTACAATCCCTTGTGTAGAAAAAATGCTTCCTTGTTTTACTCCTGAATGCCTAGTTCTACTTATAAGATTGTGTTCCCTTGTTCTTATTTCCCCCACCAGAGGAAATTGATTATTTATGTAATCTTGGCGTTCTTGCACTCATTTCTCCCTATCTAATCATTTTTTATTTTAAACACCAACTTCTAAATTGAAAGATGTGTAAGCAAGTAGAGGAGCTCTGCACCAGACTGTTAGGCCTTAGACTTAAGCCAGGAAGGACTGAGGAAATGCTGATTTGCAGTAAGTTTGGTTAGATTTGGGAATGAATAGGTATACTTTGCAAAGTGACTTCCAGTGCCAGGTCTGTACCAAATAAAGATTTTTGAGTTGAAGAATTGTTGATTAACAGAATAATGCCACCTGGTGGCCCAAAGTCTAAACTGTGTTAACAAAGCAATTTTCCATTTTGAATGTTATGTTAGAAATACATAGTAACTACAGCACAGAAACAGGCCATTCTGCCAAACTTGTCTATGCTGGTGTTTAAGCTCCACACGAGCCTCCTCCCACACTACTTTATCTCACCTTAACACCGTATCCTTTGATTCCATTCTACCTCATGAAGATTGTAGTAGCTCTGAGATTCAGAGGGATCTGGGTGTCCTAATGCATGAATCACAAAAGGTTAGTATGCAGGTACAGCAGGTAATTAGGAAAGCTAATGGGAATGTTATCATTTATTGCGAGGAGAATTGAATACAAAAGGAAGTTTATGCTCCAGTTGTACAGGGCATTGGTGAGACCACACCTGGAGTATTGTGTACAGTACTGACCTCCTTATTTAAAGAAAGATGTAAATGCATTAGAAGCAGTTCAGAGAAGGTTTCTAATACTGTGAATGGGCAGGTTGTCTTATGAGGAAAGGCTGGACGGAGTAGGCTTGTATCCGCTGGAATTTAGATGGGTAGGAGGCGACTTAATTAAAGCCTTTAAGATCCTGAGGGGTCTTGACAGGGTGGATGTGGAGAGGATGTTTCCTCTTGTGGGAGAATCTAGAACTAGGAGCCACTGTTTAAAAATAAGGGGTTGCTCGTTTAAGACAGAGATGAGGAGCAATTTTTTCTCTGAGGGTTGAGAGTCTTTGGAACTTCCTGAAAAGGCGATGGAAGCAGAGTTTTTGAATACTTTTAAGGCAGAGCTGGATCGATCTTGATTAGCAAAGGGGTGAAAGGTTATTGGGTAGGCAGGAATGTGGGTTTGAGGTTACATTCAGATCAGCCATGATCTTATGAATGGCGGGGCAGGCTTGAGGGGCTGAGTGGCCTACTCCTGCTCCTAATTCATATGCTCGTATGTAGGTTCTCCTCATGATCAGTATTAGGACCATTGTTTTTCTTATTTTATATAAACTACATGGACTTCGGTCCAGGGCACATAATTTTTACATTTGCAAATGATACAAAACTTAGCAACTTGAATAGAATGGGCCTGTATTCTCTGGAGGTTGGAATACTGAGGTGTGATCTTATTGAAACATAGAAAATTCAGAAAGGGGACCCGACAGTATAGATGATGAGAAGCTGTTTCCCCTTATTGGAGAGAATAGAACTAGGGGTTGTGGCCTCAGGAAAAGGGGTTGGCAATGTGGACCTGAGATGAGATATTTCTGCACTCAGTGTTGCGAATCTTTGAAATTCTCTACCTCAGAGGTTTGAGGATGAGCAGTCAGTGAGTATATTCAAGACTGAGATTGATAGATTTTTGAGCACCAAAGGAATTGAGGGATATGGGGTTAGGGTGGAAAAATGGAGTTGAGAGTCAGCTATGATATTAAATGATAGAGTAGGTTTGGGGGCCATATACTACTCCTGTTTCTTATTTTGTTCTGTCTTGTGTAGTAATAGGATAGTGACAGGCTTCAGTTGGATAGAGACAGACTGGTGATATGGACAGACCCTTGACATACAGTTAATATGAATAAATGGAAATTGATGCACTTTTGAAAAGGCAGTAAAATCTAAATGGTATTATTTTACAGGAGGGTGAAGGCAGTGGAAGAGAAGAGGGACCTGGGTACATATTCAAAGTGACAGGGCAAGTTAATAAAGTGATTAAGAAAGTATATGGGATACTTAGCTTTGTAAATAGGAACATTAAATGCAAAAACAAAGTCATGCTAAACCTTAAATTTCTGGTGAGGTCTCAGCTGGAGTAATGTAAAGAAGTCTGGGCAGCATACTTCAGGAAAGACGGCAAGATCTTGGAAAGGGTAGAGAGGAGGTTTACCAGCATTATACCAGAGAAAAGGGGCTTCAGTTATGTGGAGAAATTAGAGAAGATAGATTGATCTCAACACACAGGTTCATAGGAGGGGTTTTGATGAGAAGTTGGGAGAAACTGCTTCTTCTGGAAAGTAGGCTGGTAATCAGATGGTAGATTTAAGATAGCTGGCAAAAGATCTGAAGTGAGTTTTTTTGAGGGTTGAGATCTGGAAAACACGACCTGAAAGGGTGGTGTTATTCCATAGGAACTTTCAAAAGGCAGTTGGACATGTACTTGAACAATTATAATTTGCTGGGCTATGGGACTAAATTGGACAACTTTTTCAAAGACGCAAGCACAACAGGCTGATCAACTGATACTTAGCTACCCTTAAATGTATCTTTGCTATACGCCTCAACTGCTCCCTGTGGCAGCAAGTTTCACATTCTACTTACTATCCTACTAAAGATGTTTTCTCTGAATTTCCTAATGGATTTATTAGTGACTGTCTTATATCTATAAGCCTTAGCTTTGAGCTGCCCTCACATCCCCATTTTCTACAATTGGAAACATCTCCACATCTACCCTATCAAATTTCTTCATAATTTTAAAGAACCATTAGGTCACTCCTCAACCTTCTCTTTAGAGAAAAGAGCCCTGGCCTATTTAGTTCTTGCCTTGATAAGTGCCACAGAACACATTGCCTATAGCTACATAATACTGACCCTTGAAAGTGGTTCATTAGCTATAAAGTGCATTGGGAGATACCTCATGATTGAATTAAGATGCCATGTAAATTTAAGTATGTTTCTTAATGCATTATACCTTAAATGTGTAGGGTAGCACATTAGAACTGCAGAAAATGTGGCATCCTTTTCAGGAAAAGTTAACTGTAATGATTTGCAGAAATATTGATTGCTAAAGGTTGTGCAGAAAAACTACACAACTACAGTACCTAAAAAGACAACGTGTAAACCTGCTTCAAACTGAGCCAGGGCTTTAGAGATCTTGATGCATTCTGAAGGGAATTAATGTTTGCACTAGGACCATAAGTGATTGTTTGAGGTGCCTTGATGCAAAGCCCACACATTGTGGCCAGATATAGCCAAACACCCCTGGACCATAGTGAATAGCCACCTGATCAAAGACCTGGTCATTGGAAACTTGATGATTAAAACTTCCCTGGTGCAGTTCTTCACTGAAAGCATTACCAGGAATTACAAATCTACTGAGTGGCAAGAGAACAAAAAAAACTTCTCACTTAAATTATGGGCGCATTCTCACTGGAGAAGAGATGGCTGAGAAGTGAGATGATCACAGTCTTTAGAAGTTTAACAGGACTCGCTAATGTAGGCCATAATGAGCTATTTGTCCGGAAGAGTAGAACCAAAGATCATAGCCTGTGCAAATGTGTAAATTTAAAACAAATCTGCAGCAACATTATTTTTAAAAACGAGTTATCAATCTGGCTCCATAGTGAAGTGGTGATACAAGATAGTATTGATTAATTCAAATCAGATACATTATGACGGTCTTTGACCCGGACAAAGTTAACCAGATTAAACAAATTGTAAAACCTTTGGGCCTATCACAGATGTTATTCCAGGGTCCGGGATTGCACAATCCAATACAGATTTTATAAAGCATAATGGAGTGCAAAACCAAGGTACAACCTTTTAACCAAGGTCATGAAAAAGGTGTACAAATTACACAAAATGAAAAAAGGGTTTTGCAGAGATTGAAAGAAAGTGAATTAACCAGTAGTAAAATTCTCTCTCGGTTACAGGAAAGATGGGACTGTAAGAGCTCACGCTAGCTCACTTTAAATCTTAAATTTCGCATGCAGTTGGTTTTGTTACAGGTTAAACCTTATGGCTTTGCCAAGGCGGTATTTAATGGTGAAATGTAACGGGTGGGGGAGGGGGGGCTGGGGGTGTGGGGTGGGAATGAAGGTTACCTGTACTGTGTAACCGGTTAAAATGTTTACAGTGTTAAAATTTGTTGTAAGTGACAAATAAACAGGGGAGATACTAGTTTATACAGACCACGACCCACAGGTGTGCCAAGTTCAAAACCAAGAACCAAAGCCTGTTTGGGTAGATTTTGATGCTACAGCCATTTACACTAAAAAAAAATGTTCTTGTTTCTAACCGAAACAATGTGATTGCGGATGCCCAGCGAGAGTTTGAAGAACAAGATACAGTTTCATTGTTACCTGTATAACATGTAATATGCTATCTGTTAATGTGTATATAAGAACTTGCTGTATCTTGCACATTGTTGTAAAGACAACTTGACTATGGTAAAACTTTCTTTATCTCTAGTAGGGAAGTATGATGACCTTTGACACGAAAGCAGTAACAGGAAAAGTAATTACTTTAAAATGTTTGGGGATTCTAAGTATTCATATCACTTGTAAAGGGATCATTTATAATTTATGGATAATAAATACTAGCCCATGTGATCTGGCTACCCTTGACCTGGAAGCTGTACCAACCAGAAGGAAGTTAAAAGACAGAGGCCATGTGGCAGACAGAAACAGAAGATTGGGAAGAACTGAAGAGAGGAGATGATCAGCAAGTAAAGTTGGAGAGCTGGATTCCTGAGCAGTCAGACAGCACATTTAGGACAGCTGCCGTAGTTTCTTTCATTTCTGAGTGATTGAATGTCCAGAATTAGCCATACTGTGTTACAGTAAAAGCGGTTCTGGTAGATTCAAGCTATCACGACCGACAGGAACTGAGAGTTGATGAAGTTCTGGAAAGAAATGCGCTAGTGTGTAGAAGGTTGCATGGATGGAGTCCCATTTATGTCAAAGCTTATTTCCTGCAGAGAATCGGCAAAGTCCTTGAAGGATAAGGACTAGAGTACTACCTTAGGAAGATCCGAGCTTGAAAAAACATTGTGGCTGGGATTGGTGCCATACGGGTGGAGTGGACTGCCTAGAAAACCCTTGAGAATAGTCTTTGTTGTATCTGCTATTCCATGTGTAATTTGTAGTTCATATCGACCATGATTTGCCTATCAATTTATTTTTAATTTACATTGATTCTGATTCGTGATAAAATAAAAGTTACGAAAAGTGAAATCTTGTTTGGTAATTTCTTCATTTGGGTGTCATTTGGTACATTTGGTTCTTCTGGTTTACAGATCTCCACGGGGATCGTAACAAAATTTCTTTCTGAAAATAACATTTTGGGATGTTGCATATGAGTAACTTTGCGACTTGACATGGTAAATGCAGCATACTGGAAAAATGGATGACCTTGCCAAACCTTTCTATCATTGGGATTTTCCTCATCTCATGTCTGGATCTTTCATATATTAATTGATAAGAGATTGATCGCCACAGTTAATTGCCAATTCCATTATTGCATCATGCAACTACCAAGATGGTAGAAGATGAACTGTATGGACCTTGGTCATTTTCTTCCCTTATTGAGCAACTCTTGCATTCTTAAATGAGAAATGGTTTTGAAGGGGGTTGAATAACAAGTATTTGCATTTAATCTTTTAGATTGAGGCATAAAAATATTGAAAATAACTAAATATTAGTCAGACAAAAAAGCAATTTACTTGCATCAAGTTTCCAAAAGAGTGCAGGTCAATACAGAAGTAAATTTTGTAGCTAAGGCCTGCAGTGTCAGCAAAGTGTAACATTACTACCTTGTTATGTTTCAGTAAATTCACGGCTACAGCAATTACATTTAGAATTGCATATTCAGTAAGGATCAGGTACTGGTTCTGAGTGACCCAACAGGAAAGCATTTAATATATAAATATGTTCATTTTTGTTGAACACTACAGATGTTGCTTGTTGGCGAGATGGTGGCGGGAAAACTCTTCCCATTATGCCTGGTGGATCCCTGGATCAAGATGGGAAGCCTTGTACTTTAGAAGATGGAGGGACTGTCACACCAGAACTGAGTGACAGCCACAAAAGTCTTGATAAGCGGGATGGACGGGAAAAACCATCATTGCCACTCACTAAGATAAATGGACAGCTGATTATTCCACCTGCACCACAATTTAGAGGAATAATGCCACCTTATGTAAGTATTAATCTTTTGCTTCTGGAAAGATGGTGTACAAGAATAAAAGAAAATAGAGTAAACTTGCATTTATATAACACCTTTCACATCCTTAAAATGTTTTAAAGCTCTTTTGATGTGCTTGCAATTCCTGTGCCATGTGGGAACTTCAGGATGTTTCATGTGACCTGGAAAACCACATGCACGGGAAGCACCTCCAGCTGCTCAAACTTGAGCGAAAAGTAATACCAGGAATGAGGGACTTCAATTATGAGTAGGAAGTGCAGAAGCTGGGATTGCTTTGCTTAGAGCAGAGAGGGTCAAGAGGAGATTTGATGGAGGTGTTCAATTTCGTGAAAGGTTTTGAGAGAGTTAATAAGGAGAAACTGGCTCCGGTGACAGAAGAAGCAGTAGCGAGGTGCTGATTTTTTTAAAAACAGCAGATCAGCTGTCTTTTCTGAGACTATTCGAAGCTGATGCAGACCGTGAACATCTTCATAATTTTGCCTTCACTGTTACTTGAAACGAACCCATATCAAGTGTGTATTTAGACGTCTAGGCCAGAAGCTCTGGAATTCCCTCTCTCAACCTCTCCGCCCCTCTCTCTCCTCTTTTAAGATGCTGCTTAAAACCAACTTCTTTGCCAAGCTCTTGGTCCCCACACTAATGTAGTTTCCAGTTCAGTTTTTGTCTGATTGCAATCCTCTGAAGTATCTTGAGACATTTTACCAAGTTCAAGACACTACATAAATGCAACTCGTTCTTGAAATCCATACTTAAAGCTGTGCGCTACTCAGCAAGTACACTTAAAGCAATAAGGTCCCAATTTATAAAGGTAAGCGCAAGTGAATGCCATAGGAATTTAAAATTCAAATGAAACAATTTGAAGAGAAAAGTAATTTTCCTATCTAACCTATTAATTTATATATCAAACCAGTGGATCAGTTATGTGCCTTTTCTCTGACAATTTTCAGATGTCTCACTCATCTAAAGTGCAGTTTCCACATCGGCTACCATATCCAGCACCACCTACCAAGTAAGTATACTATGAGTTCTGAACATTAACACTCAAGTGACGTATACCACAGATTATTTGGATGCCTGCCATAGCTTGCAACGCAAGTTGTTTCATGCTTCCACGGATTGATGCATGTTTTCGTTTGTCTTCAAAAATCGCTTTTAAGTCAATTAATTTAGTGCAGACAACTTTATTGTCTCTCTGTACATATCTGAAATAAAACACTATTGGAATTGAAGTTCTGATGTGTGTTTTTAATTTGTAAAAAGTGCCCTCACAAAAATGGCATCCAGTTGAAATTAAGTTTGAATAAGTGTCTACTTTTAGTGGATGCCACCTTATCTCCAGGTTGTACACAACTGAATACCATATAAGCCTTTATGTTGGGCCCTTGACAAATGCTTAACTTTTTCTTTCTTGCTTATTTTGTATTTGAAACATTTCTACACCTTTTGTTCTCTCTTCCCCCGCCCCCCTCACTTTATGCTTTTGAGTTTTCATTTCTGTGTTCTGTCTTTATGGCTGAGATTGCGATGATACTCCTAAATGCTTTGCCTCCCTAATCAATTTTTTTTTCCCAACTAGTCTGTATTTTCTACTAATGTTTTCTTTCTCCTAATCCTTTCCAATACTGGTTAGGAACCAAAGTGGTTCCTTGAGGCAACAGCATTCTCAATGGTGTCAAGACCTTCAAGACCGACCTTCCATTATTAGCGCAAATGAATTGAAGGAGCTCGATAACCTGGACACAGAAACTGATGACGGCTGGGCAGGTAAAATAGAAAAATGTTAAGAGTCCAATTTTCAACAAAAACTCAAATGGAGGCATTCAATTGAATGTTTCTTGCATTTCAGGAGCACAGTCTGAGGTGGATTATACAGAGAAACTAAATTTTAGTGATGAGGATGAGGGAGCATCCATGCAAAAAGATGATGATGAAAGCTGGTATGGTTTAATTTTTAAGTGATGTGTTGTCTAATCTTCAAAGCTATAAAATCTGTTGGCTCGACATTGACTTGTATTATATTAAGAGTTAGAGCATTTTTTAATAAGTTGTCCCCTGTTCCTGGTATGTCTAATTGTGCAGTCATTGACTTCCAAAGTTCTGGTCCTTGACTAATGTTTAAATTTGAATACTTTTGCAGACATTTTCCTGGTTTTGAAAGTACTAGGTTGGTCACCACTAGCAAAAATTCAGCCCCACTGTAGACGCGTGCAGGCCTACCTGTCAGTTAATTACATTTCAGGCTTTCTTTCAACATTTTACTTGTGTAAATATCTAGATGACTGTTTCAAAACCAGTGTATTTTTTTTGTTGCCTTTGCCTTAACATAGTTCAGTTCCAACAGTTAACACCAATCGAGGTGTATCACTTACTTGAAATTTCACCTCTACTAATAGAACATTGATGGAGGGTGGTAGGTGGTAGTCAGGGTTCCTTGTCCATGTTTGACCTGATTCCACAAGATTTCATGGGATCTAGAGTCAATACTGAGGACTCCCAGGGCCTGACCCTCCTTACTGTATATCGCTCTGTCACTTTGCGCAGGTCTCCTACCCATGGGACAGGGCATACGCTTATAAGACAACACCCGTTTTCAGCCCCAAAAATCATGTTTTTGCATATACTTGGCATATAAGCCGACCCTCCCTTTTCAGCCATGACATGCTATACTCGCATTAGTAGTCGGCCTCAATTTTTTCCCCCCACAATTGGATGTTTTGACATAACTAGGTGGGAGGGATCAAACAGGTGATACAGGCAATATTGCGTAGATGTGTGGGAGTTTCAGACACACCCAACAGTGATCAGACCCCGCATGGTGAGCAACAAAGGCAGTGACCACCCACACCACGGTTGGCAGTTCACTTTTATACTCGACGTATAAGTCGACCCCTGTTTTTGGAGGTTTTTTTTTTGAGGCTTCAAAAGTCAACTTATATGCTAACATCCATGGGTTCCCAGGAATGGTGATAGAGGAGTCTCAAACGCTGTCTGCAAGCTAAGACTTGGGGGTTATTAATATATCAGGCTACTATGTGACTAGTTTGTGGGGCAGCTCTTTCAGTTTTGGAACAGGTCCCCAGATGTTTCTGAGAAGGATGTTCGTAGAAGTTTTTTGTGCTGAGGAAGGTTTGGAGCAGAGCTCCCCGGGGGTCAGTGTTTGGGACCCTTGATTTTCCTGATATATGTTAATGACCTAGACCTTGGTAGGCAAGGCACAATTTCAAAGTTTGCGGAAGACATGAAGCTCGGAAGCATTGTGAACTGTGAGAAGGATAGTGTAGAACTTCAAAGGGACATGGACAACTTGGTGTAATGGGTGGACAGGTGGCAGATGAAGTTCAATGTAAAGAAATGTGAAGCGATTCATTTTGGTAGGAAGAACATGGAGAGACATTGTAAAGTAAAGAGTGCAACTCTTAAGGTGCAGGAGCAGAGGGACCTGGGTGTACATGTGCATAAGTCATTGAAGGTGGCAGGACAGGCTATTAGACCAGGTTCCGGAAAGTGGGATTAAAAATGAGCGGCTAGCTTTTTTCTCTTTTTATGGCCAGTGCGGACACGATGGCTGAATCGCCTTTCTGTGCCGTAACTTTTCTATGGCTCTATGGAGAGAGCAGTTAATAAAACATACAGTACACTGGGCTTTATTAATAGGGGCATGGAGTTCAAGAACAAGGAGGTTATGTTGAATTTGTATAAGTCACAAGTTTGGCCTCAGCTAGAGGGCACTGTACTTTAGAAAGGATGTGAAGACATTAGGGTGGGCTCCAGGGATGAGGAACTTCAGCTATGAAGATAGATTGGCGTCTTCAGGACTGTTTTCCTTAGCGAAAAGAAAGCTGAGAGGAGATTTGATAGAGGTATTCAAAATCATGAGGTGTCTGGACAGGGTAGATAGGAAGAAATTGTTCCCATTCGTGAAAGGATTGAGAGGGTACAGATTTAAAGTAATTAGTAAAAGGAGCAAAAGTTATAGGAGAAACTTTTCTATGCAGCTAATGGTTAGGGTTTGGAATGCTCTGCCTGAGGCAGTTCCAATTGAAGCTTTCAAAAGAGAGTTAAACTGTTAACCCTGCACATTCTCCCTTTTCAGCTGCGGGTAGTAGGCAG
The DNA here is from genome assembly GCF_964194155.1 of Cetorhinus maximus. Classification (NCBI taxonomy): domain Eukaryota; kingdom Metazoa; phylum Chordata; class Chondrichthyes; order Lamniformes; family Cetorhinidae; genus Cetorhinus; species Cetorhinus maximus. Next base: position 92,989,052 of record NC_135895.1, on the reverse strand, counting down.
GGGAATGGTACTAGGTGAGTTGCTCATTCAGAGAGCTGGTCCAGACATAACAGGACAAATGGCCTCCTTCTGCACTGTAACAATTCTGTGATTCTGTGGGATATTTGCAGGGTCAACTGAACCAAGCGTACCCTTGTTTAGGTCAATGCCAGGTCATCTATCCAGTTTTTTGATTTTTCAGTTGCGTTTGATACAGCTGACTGGCGTGCAAGGCCATTTCAGAGGGCCATGAAGCAGTTAACATTATTGTCGGCTGGAGTCACATGTAGCCAGATCAGTTTAAATAAAGCAAGTTCTTTTCTCTGAAGGACATTAGTGAACCAGGTGGATTTTTACGACAATCCAGTAGTTTCATGATCGTTAATGGGTCTAGCTTTTTATTCCAGATTTATTCATTGATTGAATTTAAATTCCCCCAGCTACCATGATGGGATTTGAACTTGTGTCTCCAGAGCATTATATCACGATCCTCATGGAGGCCAGTAACTTTTTTTTAAAAGATGAATTTTCCAATGACTTACAGAAATTACTAAAGGACAAGATTTCACACTTAAGACTTCTATTGTAACAAACAAACTAAAATCAACCTGTTCCAGGTGTGAAATTTTTCACTTCGATTTCAATAGGTTTCTATTTGAGTTTCTTTCCCCTTGGCAACCAGATCACATGGGCCTCTCTTGAAGCAGAGGTGTTAAGTATGACCTCACCATCCCCCTTTCCAGAACCTTCTGTTTCACCTTAAAGGAGACATTTTAAAACATAACGTCTTGTGAAATCCAGCATTCATAACAGTTGGGGCCTCTGGATTACTATTCCAGTAACATTACCGCCAAGCTATCATTCCTCATTCCCTATTCAGCCCATCAATTTCCTTCTTAACCTGTTTAAACTTTTCCTCAATCTCCTGGGATTTTTGTTCTGTTCTGGTTCTACTTTGAAGTTGTGAGGGTATCTTATCTTTAATATTTAAACCCATAAATTATTGTTGGCAGTATTAGCAGATAACTTAGGGCATTCTTCTATCTTCAATTTTAACAAGGATGTTAACAGATATATTGAGCATTTATTGCTGATACTGCCAACAATAATTTCAGGGTTTTAATACTTTATGCATTTAAACACCACCTTTTCTAAACTGTAAAGCTTAACCTTCTCCATTCAATTTTCCCTTTTTGCTTGAAGTCCATCTTCCTGCTTTTTTGTGTATCCTTTCTAAAGTGAGAATGCATTTTGTGATGTGATTCTATCTTGTATTTTTGTGGTGTGTAATTTATTTAGTGAGCTCATGTGAAACCTTGTCTAAAGGTTTCTGAAAGTCTAAATCTGAAAGGCTACATCATAAAGAATAGCACTTTTTTTCTGTAACATCCTCTATAGTTGAGATTTGTTGGTCAGGATTATCTCCTAAACCCGTGCAAACTGTTTCTTAATCCATTTGCTGTATAAGTACATTCAATTTTAACTGTTATTGATCTTCAAGAGGATTTGGGCAGGCTAAGTGATTGGGCTAAAAGATGGCAGATGGAATATAATGTGAGTGTGAAGTTATTCACTTTGGTAGAAAAAACAAAGGTCGAATATTTCTTAAATGGTGAGAGGTTGGGAAGTGCGGGTGTTCAGGGGACCTTGGTGTCCTTGTTCATGAGTCACTAAAAGTTAGTATGGCAGGTGCAGCAAACAATTAGGAAGGCAAATGGTACGTTGATCTTCATCTCAAGGGGATTTGAGTACAGAAATAAAGATGTCTTGCTGCAGTTGTATAGGGCTTTAGGGAGATCTCACCTGGAGTACTGTGTACAGTTTTGGTCCCCTTAGCTAAGAAGCGGTATACTTGCCACAGAGGAAGTGCAACGGAGGTTCACCAGATTAATCCCTGGGACGGTGGGATTGTTTTATGAAGAGAGATTGGGGCTAGTGAATCTGTATTCCCTAGAATTTCGAAGAATGAGGGGTGACCTCATTGAATCTTACAGAATTCTTACAGGGCATGACAGGGTGGATTTAGATAAACTGATGAGCCTAAAACCAGGGGATATAATCTCAGGATAAGAGGTGGGCCGTTTAAGACTGAGATGAGGAACTTCTTCACTGATGGTGGCAAATCTTTGGAACTCTCTACCCCAGAAGGCTGTGGAAGCTCAATCATTGAACACGTTCAAAACAGAAATCGATAGATTTCTGGAGACCAATGACATCAAGGAATATGGAGATAGCGTGGGAAAATGGTGTTAAGGTAGATGAATAGCCATGGTCTGATTAAACAGGCTTGACAGGCTGAATGGCTTACTCCTGTTCCTATGCTTCTATGTCTGTGAGCTCATAGTTGCCTAGGCTGGTTTTGCTGCCTTTAAAAAACACAACTGCTACTTTTGTCTTTTCTAGCCCTGTGGAACCAATGCTGATTGCCTGATAATCAGTAATCTCATCCCAGCACACCAGACAGTATCTTGTATTACCATGAAGATTTGTTTGTCTCACATCCTATGCGCTCTCAAGTTATGCTGCCATTGACTTCAAAACCATTCATAATACTGGTTACACAACAGAAATTGGATAACGGGTTAATACTCTGAAGAAAAATTTGCTATAAAATAATTTCATATACCTCGACTATTTTATCTTTAATTTCTTAGCTTAAATGCTTATAAAAACATGCTACCCTTCATAGTTCTCTACCGTCTTACTTCCCATATATATGTATGTATTACTTGCTTTTTAAACCTCACTTTTACATTGGCATCACTACTTATCCTTAGCATCATTGTCTTGCATGTTACCCATCATCCCTAGTTCAAGTGAAATGTTAATTTGTCTCATATCAATCTTGTATTTTATTATCTCCAACTGTTGATCTGTAGTTTGACATCATCTCCGCACCCCCCCCCCCCACACCTATTATTTTTTCCAACCAGTTAATCTGCGTTGGACCTCATTTATCCCACTGGAATTGGCTAATTTTCAGTTCAGCATTTTATTTTGGAATTATTTTTCCTTTATTTTCAATGAGGAATGATAGAGCTTCATAGGGGTGCACTCCTTTACATTCAAAATTTGTCTTGGTTTAAAATCAATATGCTGTTACCAATATTTGGAATTGAACAGAAGTACAATTGGAGGGGAATGTATGGATATGAAATAGCCACATGACTTTAGTTTGTTGGGATGTCTTGTTTTGGAGAGTGCTGAAATTCACTGTTTCAATTTCTTTTGAGTGGTGACAGGGGTGAGCAAATCGGTAAAGCTGAACGCCTTGGATCAAAAACTTCAGAGAGTTCTGATGGCCAAAAAGAAATCAATGAGTGTCCCAGCAATAAAGGTTCATCAGATGAGAGTGCAGCATTGCAGGCAGCTCCGCAGTCACCAAACAAGAGCTCTTCCGCCAGAGGCCTACAGACTGATCGTCAGGTAGGCTCTCAGTTTTGATCTCATTGACAGTGACACTTTTTTGGTATGTTAACAATAGAACCCTCTTTAGAAAGTAAAACTTGATTTATATAGTGCCTTTCACAACTTCATGAAATCCCTTACAGCTAAGTACACTTCATTGGACATGACATTGCTGAAGTAGCCAAGCGCTGATGGTCAATGATAGAACGTGCCCCCACTTATAAAATTAGTCCAACAATTTTGACTTTGTTGCTTTAGTTATTTTGTCAATCTCCATTATCACTTCATATCACTCTTCAGCGTGATGAATGGAACTTCTACTGTAAAATCTAAGGAGAGTGCTATTATGAATCTAAAGGAAATTTATTTTCCTCTTTGAATGTGGCCTCCCCAAAGGTCCTCTGAATTTGGACTGTAACTTATACTCTAACCACAAGGCAGGGCTAAGGACATTTTAGTGAATGAGAATATATCCCGAATTTTCCCTTTAAATAAATTGGAGGGTTTATGGAAAAAATGTAACTGGCATGCATAATCCCACGTGTAATTGTTTAATATCTAATGCAAATACCCCAATCTTAGTCCTAAAAATCATTGCAATTCTGGTAAAACATCTGATCTAGTGCTTCCTTTCAGCTATGTATAAATACTTGGGAGTTGACCAGGTTTAATTGCAATTGTTTTGGTGTGTAAAATTTAGAATAAAAGGCTGATATCTGTTTACACTTTAGGATTTGGGACGGACATCAGTGCAACCTGTGGCACGTGAATTGCGTGGACTAGGAAGTGTTTCTGTTAATCAGAAACCAGCTTCCCAGGTAATTTAAACATCAAAAAAATCAGTTCAGGAAAGAGTAATGAGGTGTTTATTAAAATCAAGTTAATGCTATGTCATGCCTTTATTTAGTATAGCAAGATCTTTTGGTAATTAGGTCAATTTTAGATACTTGGTTAATAACTTAATTGACCAATTCTTCATTTTCCTTTTCAATAAAATCACAGCACCCACCTCCAAATCGTCAGATTGCACCTGGAAAATATGCTACTACCAAACCTTTATTACCAAGTGAAGGTGATGAAGCTTGGAGACAAAGAAGGAAACCATCAATGTCTGATGTTTCAGCAGCTGTTGAAAGAGCTAGAAAACGGCGTGAGGAAGAAGAGCGACGCATGGAGGAGCAACGTTTGGCAGCCTGCGCAGAAAAGCTGAAGAAACTTGATGAAAAGTATGGAACTCAGTCAAAAGAGAGAAAGGAAAAAGCAAAAGAGAAGGAAAAGGCAAAGGGAAACGAGAGAGAAAACATCAAGGAAATAGAGAAGGAAAATGCAAAGGGAAATGAGAATGAAAAAGCAAAGGAGAAAGAAAATGAGAATGAAAAAGAAAAGAAAGAAACTGAGAAAGAACAGGAGAAGGAACAAGAACAGGAAAATGTGAAGGAACAGCCAGAGGAAATGGAAAAAGAACAGGAGAAGGAGAAAGAAGAGGAGAAACAACAAGAACAAGAAGAGGAGAAGGAGAAAGAACAAGAAAAGGAAACTGGGGAAGAGCTAGAACAGGAGCAAAAACAAGAACTGGAAAAGGAGAAGGAAAATGAAAACGAAAATGAGCAGGAGGTGGAAAAGAGCGAGGAAGAACCACCGAGCGAGTCTGATGATTTCAAAGACCAAAAAGCAGAAGATAAGAACAGTATTAAATCTGATGCAGGTATTTCATTTATAAAAAAAAAAATCATTTTGTGGATTATTCTCTGCAGAGGGTTTGGATTCTAACTTCAGGTTTTATTTCAGCCATGTTTCAACTTTAGTAGTTCACTGCCAGCTATGATCAGGAATATGATATATAGGAGTAGTACAAAGCTTAGCTGTACTCCAAATTTAAAAGTAGGGAATAAGTTTTAAAACAATTTCAATTTAACAACAAAGCATAAATCACTCTTGTAGTTTGAGAACTATTTTACTTTTATATGTAATGCATACAGATTTTTTTCCCCAGAACTCATTTAAATGTTTTCAGAATTCTGTGTAGATTATGTATTTGATCCAGTAAGATAATTATGTATTTGATCCAGTAAGAAATTTTATTTCCTGTATTTACAGACACAAACGTTGGTATATTTAGTATCCCGATAGTTAGACATATGCTGCTGGGGTTGTGCATTGAAGAGATCAAGACAATTTATTGACTTTCTGAGGAAAGTAAGCAGTTCATTATCAGGGGAATTTGAGGTTCTTTTGAGATGTGTTGGGTTTAATCGTTATCCATTTCCAAAAATGTAGCTGGAATTGTTATTTTTCTTATATCCCTTTCCCTTCCATCTCTTTTACTTGGAGGTTTGCGGAGTTCTTTGTTTAGGTATGGACAGGATGAAAGTGTGTTGTGTAGTGGGGCCATATATTTAATTTAATTGGGATATATCTTGCATGTGAGACCTAATGTTTCTGCAATTGAAAGGAAACTTTGTGGTCTGCTGCTAGACCAACACCAGTGCCCCTGGCACCTGGCTACCAAGAGTAGCATCTCCAGTTTGCTTTTTGTCCTGCAGGGAGGTCCTACATCCTTTCTCTTCATTGTAAATCTGGTCAGAGATGCCCTTGTCCACTTTGTAATGGTGAATGCTAATGAGCTGATGTTTAGTATCACTGCACCTCTTGGTTATGATGGGCTGAATGCTTTGGCAGCTTTCCTTAGCTGCTTCTTGAGAACCTGTCAAGCATGGATCTGTAGAGGTTTTACAGCATAGCCCGGTATTTGAGTCAGAATGCTCGTTACCACTGTGATTTTCTGACCTGGCATGTTTGCTGTATATTTTTTGTGCTGATCCTGCTACATGTTGAAGCTGTGATGCTTTATTTTATTTTCCTGTTCGTTTCCTGTGTTTTTGTTCCCAGTTGACTTCTGGACTTGTGTTCTCCATTTGCGTAGCAGTGAACGGCCAAGATTGTTGCATTCCTCCAATTCAGGCCTCTTGCACATCCCAGATTTTAATCACTTCAGCATTGGTGCTCCACCATGCTTTCAGCTGCCTAGGCCCTAAGCTCTGGAATTCCCTTCCTAAACACCCCTGCCTCCCTACCTCTCTTCCTTTAAGACACTTGTTAAAATGTACCTATTTAATCAAACTTTGAGACACCTGTTCTAATATCCTTCTATGTGACTTAGTGTCAAGTTTTGTTCCATGATATTCCTGTGAAGCACCTTGGACATTTCATAATATTAAAGTCATTACATATGTTACACTATACAACAGTTCTATACTTAGCTGCAGTATTTTAACAATTACTTTACAGGCTGTCCATAGTTGTTTACCTGAGCAGGTGTATTCTATAGAGGAGTTTCATGCTTTGCATTTTGTATAAAGTGTGTCTCCTTTTGTCTATACAAGAATAGTATGCACTTAAAATGAAGACAGCAAAACGAGTGCTTGTTCTTAAAAAAGGATTGGTTTTGGCCTCTTGAGTAGAACAGAGTACGGTGTTCTAATCACCATCTGCTAGTTGGAATTTACTTCATTCTATTTGCAGTTTCAAAGTTAATCCGTACTTAGTATCTATTCATCATATAAAGATAGTTAGCTTTGTTATATCCAGGCATGGTATTATTACTATGCAGAAAATGAGCAACAACCTTGAATTTCTATATTGACAGATGATGCTTCTCAGCCTGTCATTCAACTGGACAGTACTTTCAACGAGAAGGAGGTTACTCAAACACCAAATGACATTGATGGTGATTTGGGGTCCCAAACACGGCCTGCTGTTCCCACAGGTTACTCAAAGCAGTTTCAGAAGTCATTGCCACCTCGATTCCAGCGACAACAGGTAGGAAATAGGCCAGCACCTTGGGCTAAGAGGTTGCTGAATTGGTTCAAAGGTGGACCCATGCAGCAGACAACATTGATGTAATTTTTTTAAAAAGTCTTAACACAGTTAATCAGCACCTGTTAAATCAAGGGACTTGCGAGTGCCATGTATTAGCATAATGGCCTTTTGATTTAGAACCAGAGTTTGAATCTAGCACAAACCAAAACTGTTGGTTGTAAGGCTCTTGAAGCTTCCTTGCAAGTAAGTCTCAATTTGTCTTTGAATTCTGGGGTCTGAACTCAATTCCAAGTTATTGATTATTGATTTAGTAACTATTTTATGCTAGAGTCTATGACATAAAGTTATGCTGGTTCATCATGAAATAGACAATTTGATTTGCCCAATAAGGGTGCCTAATCTGTGAAGCGGAAAACTCGCACTAATGCTGTAGGAGATCCATTTTTGAGTTTGGGCTGGGTAAATGATGCATTACTCTGGCTGTGCTGCACCTGAACTTGGAGGTTTTTGATTCAAACACCAAAAAAAAATGGAGAATATTGTACACCTCTTAATTTTAATATATTTATAAATAGTGCTGTCTGCTGCAACTAAAACACTTCTAATGCATTGTAACCATCTATACATTGAAATCTTTTGTTAATTAAGTTTGTTCTTTTTAGGAACAGATGATGAAGCAACACCAATGGCAGCAGCAGCCCCCAGGCGTTCATCAGCAACAAACGCAACCCCAAACTCCAGCCCAGCCTCAAACCCAAGCCCAGGCCCAGCCTCAGCCTTCTGGAACACCGGTGCCTCCACCACAGCACAGGCCCTTATACCAGACTCCCCTAGCCCCACCTCATCACCAGCACTTGGCTTCCATGGGATTCGATCCACGTTGGATTATGATGCAGTCCTACATGGATCCACGTATGATGTCTGGAAGACCACCAATGGACATGACACAGATGCACCCTGGTTGGTAAATTAGAAGTAGCTTTTTTTGATGAGATACTTTTATCTTGAACTTTACTGTGGCCATAGTTTACTCTTTTAGTGCACCTGCTGCTGCAGCGAACCATGCTGGAAAAATGAGCGTGTGGACTTGAAGCAAACAAGATTAAGCTTCGCTTAATGCACAACGTCCGTGATTTAAGTGTTGAGCCGGTAATTTAACACTAACTGTATAGAACCAGTAAGTGGTTACAGCACAGAAGGAAATCATTCAGCCCATCGTGTCTGTGCCGGCTCAGCAAGAGTAACTCAACTAGTCCCGCTCCCGTATCTTTTTGTTGTGGCCCTGCATTTTTTTTTCAGATAATTAAAGTCATTAGCAGAAAAATGTTATATAAGAGTTAACCAATCAGTCACAAACTCACCATTTTCAAGAGAACTGAGTTTTCTAGTGCTGAAGATGCCCATTAAGGTATGTTGTGCATCAGTACTTCAGTATCAAAGTTTTACGGTTTTGAAGACGAATGCAGGTATCTCACATTCAACGTGAAGCATCTGCAGGCTACAGAATGTTAATTTAAGACTTTCAGAATAAGGCTTGATTGATGTTTAATAAGATTAAATTAATGTTTTTCATGTCATAAGTATTGTTTTTTAAAATCTGTTTTTACTTCCATTTTGCTCAAAAAATCTTTATTCTAACCTTTAGGGGGATCCTAAAGGTTTATCAGTACCCTTTTCACACATCAAGCTACTGCTGCGGAAATCTGTTTGAAAATCATTTCTTCTGTCTTGTGCCTAATAGGTATGATGCCAACAAAACTAATGAGAAGAGATCAGATGGATAATTCTGGTTCAGGGTCTGAATCATTTGACCATCTGTCACGACCAGCCAGGGATCATACTATTCAGTCCACAGAGCCTCGAATGGTGTGGAACTCAGAACCTTATCCTCATACAGAACCACAGCAAGCTACTACCCCTCCAGTAATAGTGGAAGAATCCAAAGATTCAAGGTGGGTTTTGTGGCATGACTCCTGTAAAGATCAGATTTGAAGAGTTATTTTGTTTCAAAAACTCCTGATCCTTACAAGTCTGGGTTCATTCTCTGGCCTGTGCTAAATTTTATTCATCTTAGCCAGACTCACAATAAAGTTGTTATTATTTGATCTAGTGCTTTCTCAGGATAGGAAATGTGGAGAGAGGAAGATAAAAATCTGTCTGGCTATTGGCTCCTAATTGTTGTTCTGCTGGATATTTTGTGTCGATACCGGATGAATACAAGATGGGGTTCAGTTGTGATTCGCTGTCATATTCAGATAGCTTGCCAGTGCTCTGTAGGCTCACTTGCTGAGCAAGGGCCATGCAGACCAGTCAGGGTGTAGCAGGAAGCCTGCATTATTGAAATCATGAGTTGGTTATGTGCTGAGAAATTGAGGCAATGCTTCAGTGACAGATGTAATTGCTGACCTTGTGGTGAAGGGTTACGGTGAACATATGTGTTCCACTGTTCTGACATATGTTGGCACTCCTAAACACTGATGTTTAATTGTTTTGTTATATCTATAGGTCTGAGGTGACTATTGAACAAGAGAGAAAGACATCTGGTTACTCAACAGAAAAGAGACAATTATCACCACATTTGAATCTATTGAACCAGGAACTTTTCAGGGACAAGACAGATGAAGAAAAGGGAAAGTTTACAAGCAAATCACTGGAAGATATTCAGCCTGTTCACACAGACAAAGTGGCTGACACTGCGAACTTGGAATCTGTGGATTCGACTATGACACGCAGCTCACAGGAGGAACCTGTATTACAGGCAGAAACTCGAACAGTCTTAAAGAGAAGTCTATCCCATGGGTCAAACCATTCGCTGAAGTTGGAGGATCAGAAGGGTGATTCTCTCCCAGTTGTGATTAAAATGCAAAATCGGTCTATTGAAACAAAAGATCAGCAAGACAAACCAGAAGAAAAATCAAAAAAAGAAAATAAACCATTTGAGGGAATGAAGAATGAAAAGCAATTTAGAAGAGAGTCCAGGTATGATACACGTTGGGGTCCTAGACCAGGATCTAGTAGGAGAGATGAAGGCTACATGAGGCCAGTGCGACGTTCTGGCCCAATCAAAAAGCCTGTGCTAAGAGATATGAAAGAAGAACGTGAACAAAGAAAGGAAAAAGAGGAACGTCATTCCATTCCAATCAAAGGTAATAAAGTTGCAAAAACTGAAAAGAAAGAACCATCTCAGTCAATTAAAATCATCCACAAACCCGAATCTGAAAAGTCTCTTCCTGACAGTTCTGCGCCAATAGTTAAAAAGGCAGGCCAGGATGTAAAGCCATTAATAGATAAAAGTGAGACACACCCACCAGTCACGGGAGTTAGCAAAACTATGAGCAATCAAGCTACTTCAGTCCCAGCACCAAAAGATGAGAAGCAAGAGAAACCGCATGTTAAGAATCAGATCTCAGATAGGCAGCGTATTGATAACAGGTTTCCTGTCAGGCGGGATCCTGGTTTAACCCCACGTAACTATCGGAAAGAAGTTAGGGAGCAACGTGACTGGTTTCCTGACCAGGGATATAGGGGAAGAGGCCGTGGAGAATTTTATTCTCGAGGGCGCAGCTTTAGAGGCTCCTATAATGGCCGCGGACGTGGAGGACGAGGCCGCAGCAGAGAGTACCCTCGTTACCGGGAGCCAAGGCAGAGGCCAGAGCATGTGACAAGTGTACCTTCATTTAGGCAAAGGGAAGAAAGCGAAACTCGAAGTGAAAGCTCTGATTTTGAAGAGATTCCTAAACGCCGCAGACAACATGGCTCTGAAACAGATTCTGACACTGAAGCTCATGAAAGTGCAAGTGATACAATTTCTGACAAAGAAAATCCAGCTAAAGGGAAACGCCTGAAGAAAGAAGGTCGCCCAGAGACTAAACCCATTCAAAAGTCCTTTAGATCTGAAAGTAACTTTAAAGTTGATAACAGGTCATCTGAAAAGCCACCCTTAAAAGAGGATGACAAGCCGAAACCTGGATTTCTTCCCAGAGGTGAACCCTCAAGACGTGGAAGGGGAGGAATGTTTAGAGGAGGTGGTAGGGGTGCTGGAGGCCGTGGTGGTTCAAGATCTGCACCACTGAGGAAGCCAGGGCCTTCTAATTCAGTGTGGCCTCCAAGGTTAGAGACTTCCAGAAGAGATGATGGGGACACGAAAAAGCTGGACCATTTTGAAACGCTTCCTTTTGATAGGAGACATGTTAAATCAGAGCGTAAATTTGACCATAGCAGGGAACAACTTCGTAAGCAAAGACCCACACGGCCACCAAGACAAGACAAACCACCAAGATTCAGGCGTTTGAGAGAAAGAGAAGCTGCAGCTAAAGTGAATGAAACTGTTGCAACTGTAGTGACAAATGCAACCCCCAGTAGTAGTGTGCAGGAGCACTCACATTCCCTAGATGTGGCTGGGAGCAAGTCTCCAGATTTATCCAATCAGAACTCTTCAGATCAGGCCAACGAAGAATGGGAGACTGCTTCTGAAAGCAGTGACTTCAACGAGAGGCGTGAAAGAGATGAAAAGAAAATGGTGGATGTCAACTTGCAGGCTTCAACAAAGTCTGGAGAAAGTGGTCTCCTTCCGAAGAGGGATGCTGCAAAGAGAAGTTTCTCTAGCCAGCGTCCGGGTGCAGATCGACAGAATCGTAGAAGCAACAGTGGAACAAGCAAGCTGAACAGAAATTATTCTGGGAGTAAGAACGAAAGACGCAGTGGACTGTCATCAAAGCCTGGTAGAAGGGGGTAGGTGAAAAGGCATTTTTCCCTATTGGTAGTTCTAAGGGTATTTCTTTAACTGGATAGACTGTGCCATACTTGGCATTTCCATTTCAATTTTTGAACAATCTGTTCAAACCATTTGATTAGCAAGGCAGAGTTTTGGGTGGTTTCTGACAGCTTGAAGTACTTAAACCACAATTCATATTTAATTTGAAATCTGACTAGCGATGTTTTTCAAAGTACTTAACGAGCAAACAATCATAATCTGCCTAAATTAACTACTTGTTTACCAAAAATATGGACTATGCTTTAACCAGTGAAAATTGGTAACGAGCTGTTTCTTTTCCTTTTAAGATTGCCAAAGTTAGCAACAATTATTTTGTAGCAATATCGATGCAGAGAGACTGTCCATCTTTCTCCCTCATACTCACTGAGCTGCTCATTTTTTCCTTGCACTTTACGTTTTCATCACTGTCAGGAATTGCAGCATGTTCCTCAAGCAAAATTAAATATGCAGATTATTTGGGGTGGGGGGGGGAAATTGGATGATGTGGTTTTAAATGCACAAAAGTGATTTCTTTAAGCAGTATTGGCTCTATATGAGACAAATATGCATGTTCACCATCCAATTCCAAGTGTGTGGGCAGCAACAGCTGCTTACATTTATGTAGAGCCTTAAGCATAGAACATTTCAGAGTTTGAGGCATTATCAAAACGGCGGATACTAGGCCAAGGAAGGATATATATATTAGGAGAGGGTGATAAAAGAGGTGCATTTTGAGGAGGAGAATGCAGTGGGGTTTAGCAGGGAAATCTGTGTGAAGCCTTAGGTAGCTGAAGGCATGGCATGAATGGTGGGTTGAAGGGAGGATGTCTAAGAGGCCAAAGAGGAATAGAGAGTTTAGGCATGGAACTTGCAGTTGGAGGCAGTTATAGAGATGTGGAGGAGCCAGGCCATGAATAAGAGGGTTAAAATTTTTCAATCTGAGGTGTTGGGGATGAGGAGCCAATGCACATCAATGAGGGCAGAATTTGATGAATAGTCAGGACTGGGTATTAGGATGCAGGCAGTGGAGTTTTTGAGCTTAAAGCTATGGGAAGTGTGGGATGGAAGCTTGGCCTGGAGAGCATTGGAGTAATGAGAGTCTGGAAGTGAAGACTCTTTCAATGGAAAGATTGGCTGAGAGTGATGTTCATTAAATAGGAATAGTATGCTTGTGAGTTTGGAGTGGAGTAGGAGGAGCTTTTCTCTGCTTTCTTTGGTGCATCAGTTGAAGGTGATTATTATTGGTACCTAGTGACTAAATTGAGAAGTGCTCCATTCTTCCGCACAGATATCCCCTTGAGCTCAAAATCCTGCTTTTATTAAAAAGTGCACATTAAGGTAGCATTCAGTATGTTTGTCCAGTAAATACTGCTCCAGATGTTACAGCAACACTGTCACAGGTGTGCTTCTCCAATATTTATAATATCCTCTGTGACCTTAGTGGTTCCTTCATATAGCTTCTGGTTTTTTTTGTGAGAAGAACTTTACTCAAGTTCTTAGAATTTAATGGGTTGGCTTATAATCAAGTTTTGGAGATCAGGTCCTATGAATACTGGATGAAGTGGCAACTGGTAGTATTTACCCAGAAAGAAAGAAGCTCGAATAGGTTTCAGTTATTCCCTCTGGGTCACTCTTGCCCACCTTTTACTTAGCATTTTGCCACTGACAGCATCACTGAAGTCTGCACTTTTATAACTTGGGTGGGGTCTGAAATGAACACTGGATATTTAAGCACTGAAGCACATGGTTTTAGTAGAATCCACTAAGCTTTGCCTTGCATCTAACTTGAACTGGGAGTAGTTAATGCTGACATTTGAGTGCCTAACCTAGGCAAACATTTGATCTCTATCACTAACATCACACTTTTTGTTCAGCGCAAAGTTCATAGAAAGGATTGAGGTTGTTTGGTGGGGAAGAAGGAACATAAGAGCCACCTTTATTTTAGAAAATGGAATTTTTGTGTTTTTAACAGATGTAGCTTTCACAAATCAAAAATGGTAATTTAAGAAGTAATCTAGTAATGGTTTGGCAATCAGGGGCCTTTCTTGAACAGTGGAACTTGCAATACAGGGGGCAGATGTAAAGGATTTGTAGAATTAATTGGTGCATCCTCAGCTTAAGATAATCATGATGTAGAATTGTTTTTGTCCCCGGTGTATTTTTCAGCATGATATATTTTTCCACTCTGTTTTACAGGGTGGGGAGGCATGTATTGCACTGTCTTATCTTTAGGGGATGGCGGTTAGTTTCTTGTTTGTATGGTTTGTGTGATGTAGGCCTTTTGAAGAGAGAACAGCAATGATTGGTATTGATCCCACCAGCAGTAACATGGCTCATCACCCAGGGGAAAGTAGCAACACAGGCACAGCTCCAAAGCCTACTAAAGATGCAACTGGAAAGAAAAGAGAAGAATCCAAATCAGCGAAGAAACCAAAAGAGAAGCCTGATGCTCTGTCACAGTTTGATTTGAATAACTATGCTAGTGAGTACTAATTTGTTGTCAGCATTTAACTCTAGATTATGTTTCAATAGCCTGAATAGAATTCAATTCTGACTTAATTGCTCCTTATTTATGAACAATCTCCTAAATATCTTTTTATAAGTTTAACTCACTGTCTTCATTATAATGGGTTTATTGATCAAGTGAAAGACACATATCTAAGATAATGAGAGTACCCTTTTATCTTCCTTTAAAGGTGACTGCTATCAAATACCCAAATTGGGGAGCCAAATTAAAGATCAGTTGGTGCCATAGTGGGGGTGTGTGGGTTTATAATCTCTCAGATTGCAGAATTTTTAATCTTGGCTGTACCACCATGGAGGAGCATCAGTTTATGGCCAGTGATTTCTCCATAAGGAGGAAACATCGGGGAGTTACCCCTCAGTGACTGGTTTAGAATGAAAAAGTGGTCTGACACGCTACTCACATTTTCCCTGCCTCTGGCTTCGTTACATAATAATATGGTTTGGAGCCTCTCTATTTTTCAGTGCAAATAGATCTCCCTGCTTTTCCTATGTAAAATGTTTTTGTCCTTGTGTGTAACAAATTCTTGCTCCTCAGTTTTGGTGAGCTATCGTTGTTTTATTCTCGCATTCTGGAGAGTAATGTCTGCTGTTGCCAATGTAAGGTTATGTTGCCAATTCCTTTTGTCATTGTAGGTGTGGTGATCATTGATGATCACCCAGAGGTGACGACTGTTGAAGACTCACAGTGCAACACAACTGATGATGGATTTACTGAAGTTGTGTCGAAGAAACAACAGAAACGTCTACAAGATGAAGAGCGCAGAAAAAAGGAGGAGCAAGTTGTACAGGTGACAGACTAAATTAATATTCAGATTTGATGTGAAGAGTATTTACATTTTTGAATACAGAGGGACAAACATTCATGCCATGCAAGTGTCAGGCAATGCGCATTTGCAACAAGAGAAAGTTTAACCATTACTGACATAAAATGGCATTACTACCACTATCAAATCTACCACCATCAACATCCTGGGGTTCATCGATGAGTAGAAACTTAGCTGCATTAGCATGATTGCTATAAGAGCAGGTCAGAAGATGTGTATTCTGTGACAAGTGACTCATATCCTGATTTCCCAAGGTCTGTCCACCATCTACAAAGGCATAAGTCAGGAGCATGATGGAATACTCTACACTTGTCTGGATAAGTGTAGCCACAACAACACTCAAGAAGCTCAACACCATCTAGAATAAAGCAACCTGGTTGATTGGCACCCCACCCACCACTTTAATCATTCACTGCCACCAACACCGGAGCTGCACTCTGTACTATCTACAAGATGCATCTCTGTAGCTTGCCAGGGCTGCTTCAGTATCACCTCCCAAACCCACCTTCTCTACTACTAAGGAGGATGCAGCACCTGACTTGAAATATATTGCCGTTCCTTCATCATTGCTGGGTCACAATCCTGGAACTCCCTACCTAATAGCACTGTGGGTGTACCTACACTACACGCACTGCAGCAGTTCAAGCGGCAGCTTATCACTACCTGGAGCACAATTAGGGATGTGCACTAAATGCTGCCCTCGCCAGCGATACTATCTCCTGAATGAGTTGAGCAATAAGCTATAGTCTTATCTATATGTGGGAATTATGAAATTCACTAGAAATGCTAATTCCCAACTATTTTCTGGTTTGCATTTCTTCCACTCAAAATGCTTTGAAATTTTACATGGCAAGTATCCTGTGTAGATTACAATTTTCACATCTAAGCCATGTAATGAAAATTTTATATTTCCAAGTTACTGTTTAGTGAATTAACAAATGCAGGTGCTTTCTTAAATTAATCCCAGGCCAACTTTGTGGAAGTGTGCCACAGCTTCTTCAAAAATCTTAGCTTTTTGAACAAAACAGTTCATTCCATACATGTCAGTACAGTAATTGGAATATTTACCATTTATAAAAAAAAACTACATCAGATACATAATATTGCTTTGAAGTCTTACTAAATTGCACTCCAAAGTAATACCCTGCAGAATCCATTGGTATCAACAGTGCTGTGAACTATTTTGCAGGATTCAGTAGTGATTTTTCTAAATCATAGTGAAATATAAAATGGAAACTACAACTGCTGAAACCATTTTCATGAAGTATTATATTTTAAAACCAAACTTAGTATCAGTAAAATAAGTAAAATTCCATAATTCTATGCATGAACATTGGATAGCTAGTTATTCAGCGTGCAATGTAGAAACTTATAATCTAGTATCATGTATTGAATGTTAAATCAAAAATTCTGCATGCTCAAATATAGCACTGAAAGATTGATCTGAAATTGGCTCTGTCCATTATATAACATTTTGCTTAAAGATTTATAATTCTGTGCACTGATAGAATGGTTTTCTCAGCTACATGCTGATGTTTTAATAGTTCGTACGCAGTTCCATTGATGGAATTTTTACATGTATGCAAGTTGATAATTGTTATTTATAATACATTTGGTTGTTCTTGCAGAACTGGAACAAAAAGAATGTGAATGAGAAGGGGAGAGGCCAGAATTCGAAGCTGCCTCCACGATTTGCAAAAAAGCAGCAACAGGCAGCCCAGCAAACTCAAGTGCAGACACCAACTTCAGTCCAGTCGCAAGTTCAACCCCAGCAACAGGCTGGGACTCTGACTACTGCTACAGTTCCAACTCAAGATCCAGCACAAATTCCAGTCGCTGCCCCAACAGCACCTCCAGCTGAGACTCCCATTACAGCTCAAGAGCAATCCAAGGTGCAAGGAGGAAACTGTGCATCAGGAAATAACACAGAGTGTTCAGTTTCAGGCAAGGCAGTGGCTCCTTCACCGACACAAAGCACACCAGAAGCAGAGCTGTGGGACAACAAAATGAGCTCATCTGCTGTCCTTTCTGATATCACCACAAAATGTTAGTATGAACGACGTTTTCTTTATGCTATTCATTATTTTGTTTCTTGCCTTTTTTTTGTGTGTATTTTTGCATGTGCCACTTAGAGTTGCAGGAGGCTCTTTGTTTTGTTGGCTTTCTCAAAAAGATGTTGTTATGACCTCATTTTCTTGCCCTTTCTCCATATCCCTTAATTTATATTGTTCAAATATTTATCCCGGGGAGATGGCGGCATAGTGGTAATGTCGTTGGACTACTAATCCCGAGGCCCAGGCTAATGCTCTGGGGACGGGTTCAAATCCCACCATGGCAGCTGGTGGAATTTAAATTTAATTAATAAATCTAGAAAGCTAGCCTAGATGAAAGCTATCATCAATTGTATTAAAAACTCATCTGATTCACTAATGCCCTTTAGGGAAAGAAATCTGCCATCCTTACCTGGTCTGGCCTACACGTGACTCCAGACCCACAGCAATGTGGTTGACTCTTAACTGCCCTCTGAAATGACCTAGCAAGGTTAGTTCAAGGGAAATTAGCGGTGGGCAACAAATGCTGGCCTTACCAGCAATGCTCACATCCCATGAAAGAATAAAGGAAAAAAATCCGCTTTCTTTCAGTAAGCCTTTATAGGTTGTGCTTCCAATATTTGTTTCTTTGCGCAAGAAAATCTCTCCTAACCCTGCCCCTTTTGCTTCTTTTAGTCTTAAATTTATGCCTTCTAGTTACTGGCTCAGTTACCATTGGAATTAGTTCTTCCTATTAAAAGTTCTCAGTGGACTAGGTTATGTCCATTGAGGTAAAGGCTGGTCTAGATTCCTTTCTGTATCCTGACTGGCTTCCTAAGGTGAAAACCTGCCTCCCAGTTAGTTATGGTAGGGTTAGACTGACAAGCCTCTGAGTCACAATTGGCTCATGCTTCATCTGTGTCTGACATTCGTTTGCTTTTGTATTCAACAATTATTGTTGTGCTTTTTGCAAATATATATATATGCAATGTCATTAATTATCCTATGTGATTACAGGCTGTAAAAGTTCATCTGCAACCACTTGCAAAAACTTATTCTGCACTCAACTCGCATTGAATCTCCCACGTGCTTTTTTTGAACAAAGATTCCTTTCATAAAAATATTAGACAGAAGTCTCTGCCATTACTTAATGATGGCTAATGCTAGAAATTGATTCAACAGTTAGAATTTCAGTTTATTTTTGTAAATATGATTAAAGTCACTGGAATCCCAATAGCTCTAGAGGTGCACATCTTCCCCTCATCACAATATTTGGGTTTGCATCCCAAGGATTTATTTATCATTTAAGCTTGACTGCATACATTGGAGCAAATTCAAACAACAGTTAGCGAGGCTGCGGAACTGCTTACCTGGAAAGGGTGCTGCAACTTGAAGAAAAAAACAATTTCAAGTCTGTTAATGCATTTACAACTGAAGAAAAGAAAATTGTGAAAAAACTTTTCTTTAGGAAAATGAAAAAAGATATAGAGTACAATGGAAAATCACTAATTCCGCTTTTCTTTTTGTAGTGGGACCCATTAGTCCTCCACAGCCTCCACCTGTCAGTGCTTGGAATAAGCCCTTGACTTCTTTTGGATCTTCCCCAACACCTGAGGCAAGTGTAATTATTTGCAGAGTGATAAGTTGGATTTTTTTTTAAATGCCACTCTTGGTGCTTCAGCGATCCGAGTTGAATTGCATCACTTCTGAACAAGCAGCACCTCATTTTTACTAAAGCAAAATACTTCCAATTCTGGAAATCTGAAATAAAACAGCAAATGCTGGAAATATTCGTCAGGCAACATCCATAGAGAAACAGTTAAAGGGGGTGGTGAGGGAGTACAGGGGGACGAGAAGTACAATAGGAAAGGTCTGTGAAGAGATTAAGTGGGATAATGGTGCAAGGCAAAAGGAAAGGGTACAGTGATACAATGGACCTGGAAGAGGTGTAAGTAGGAATGGCAGAATTATCCCAAACAGCAGCTGATCAAAAAGTGGGTCAAATGGGGTTAACTCACTGTTGAACTCAGTGTCTGGAAGGCCTTAAGGTGCATAAGGTTCTGTTCAGTGCAAGGCAAAAGGAGATGGTAATGTGACAAGATAGGTCTAGAGGAGGTGTAAATAGTAATAGCAGAACCATCACAAACACCTGCCCTTTCACCACCTCCTTTCTCACCATCCAGATCCCAAACATTCCTTCCAAGAGAAACAGTGACTCACTTGTACTTTTTTCAATTTATACACTGTGTTCGCTGCTTATGATAGGTTTCCTCTACATTGCGAAGGCCAAATGCAGATTGGGTGACAGCTTTGCAGAATGTCTCTATTCAGTCCGCCAGCGTGATTCCCATTTGGTGGTCACCTGTCATTTTAATTTTCTGATTCACTCCCACCTCTCTGTTCTTGGCCTTCTACACTGTTCCAGTGAAGCTCAACATAAGCTTGAGGAACAGAATCTTATGCACCTTACAGCCTTCCAGACACACAGATTTCAACAGTTACAGTTAACCCCATTTGACCCATTTTTTGATAGCTGCTGTTTGGGATAATTCTGTCATTCCTATTTACACCTCTTCCAGATCATCTTTTCACTGTACCATTTCCTTTTGCCTTGCACCATTGTCCCATTCAATCTCTTTGGCAGACCTTTCCTTTTGTTCTTCTCGT
The DNA here is from genome assembly GCF_964194155.1 of Cetorhinus maximus. Lineage (NCBI taxonomy): Eukaryota > Metazoa > Chordata > Chondrichthyes > Lamniformes > Cetorhinidae > Cetorhinus > Cetorhinus maximus. Next base: position 92,969,046 of record NC_135895.1, on the reverse strand, counting down.
CCCTCCATGCTTAAATCATGTTATGTCGTGAACTTTTTCCAGTTCTGACTGAAGGCCATTGACCTCCAACATTAACTGCTTTACACTCCGGATGCTGGCTAACCTACTGAGTATTTCCAGCATTTTCTGTTTTTATTCCTCACTTTAACTGCCTGGTTTAAACTGCAGTTCACCTGGTTAGAAGCGAGCACCATTTCTCTGGTTGCACTCGTGAACAGAGCTCTTCTCTCTGCACTTAAAATTTAAACGTTTAACAAACATAAGTGAAAGTAACTGCATCAACATTTTAATCAACTCCGCATGTCCCAAACTTATTCGAGCATTTAACGCGATATTGGATTTATATTCCATGCTACACTGAATCAATGGAAAGCTGCTTGCACAGGGATCTTATACCACTTGTCAACAAAGTCAGATGAAATCCTCTGAAATTACAGTCTAAGCACCTCCACTAATTTAGATTTGGTGGAGTTTATTCTCTTGTAAGAATTGAAGTGAAGTAAAAATGAGGTTTCTGTCAATTGTCTCCCTGTGGTTGAGATGAGATCTTCAAAACGCCCGAATTCTTTGACGTATGTTGATTCTGAGACTCTGCAGTTTTTAAAAAAACTATCTTTCCACAAAAAGGATTTGGGGAATTAAGTTATTTTAAATCTGTTGAAAAGCATAGTGTATGACTGCAAGTTAAAATTCTGGCCCATAACTTGCATGCAGTGGCAGTCAGAGGCTGGTCGCTACTCCACTTCTAGTTTTTTTACCTTGAAACCCAGCCTCTCCTTTCTCGCCTGACCTTCTGACTCAGAATCACAGTGCAGAAGAGGCCCTTCAGCCCCTCGAGTCTGCACCAACACGTGAGAAACACCTGACCTACCTACGTGCCTACCTAATCCCATTTACCAGCACTTGGCCCATAACCTTGAATATTATGACGTGCCAAGTGCTTATCCAGGTACTTTTTAAAGGATGTGAGGCAACCCGCCTCCACCACCCTCCCAGGCAGCACATTCCAGACCATCACCACCCTCTGGGTAAAAAAATTTTTCCTCATATCCCCCTAAACCTCTTGCCCCTCACCTTGAACTTATGCCCCCTTGTGACTGACCCTTCAACTAAGGGGAACAGCTGCTCCCTATCCACCCTGTCCATGCCCCTCATAATCTTGTACACCTCGATCAGGTCGCCTCTCAGTGCTGAAATCCATATAAACTACATCAACTGCACTACCCTCATCTACACACCTGGTCACCTCCTCAAAAAATTCAATCAAATTTGTTAGGCAAGACCTCCCTCTGACAAAGCCATGCTGACTATACCTGATCAAACATTGTCTCTCCAAGTGGAGATAGATACTCTCCTTCAGAAATTTCTCCAGTAGTTCCCCTACCACTGACGTGAGACTCACTGGCCTGTTGTTCCCTTGCTTATCTCTACAACCCTTCTTAAATAGCGGAACCACATCAGCTGTTTTCTCCAGTCCTCTGGCACCTCCCCTGTGGCCAGAGAGGAATTAAAAACTTGGGGGTCAGAGCCCCTGCGATCTCCTCCCTCAGCAGTCTGGGAGGACCTGGAGATTTGTCCACTTTTAAGCCTGCCAACACCTCCAATACCTTGTCACTCCCGATATCAATTTGCTTAAGAACCTTATAGTCCCTCTTCCAGAGCTCAATACCTTCATCCTCATTCTCTTGGGTGAAGACGGATGTGAAGTATTCATTCAACACTCTAGCGATGTCCTCTGGCTCCACCCATAGATTGCCCCCTTGGTCCCTTATGGGCCCTACTCTTTCCCTGGTTATCCTCTTCCCATTGATATACATAGAATATCTTGGGATTTTCCCTACTTTTACCAGCCAGAGCTTTCTCATATCCCCTCTTTGCTCTCCTAATTGCTTTCTTAAGCTCCACCCTGCACTGTCTGTACTCCACTAATGCCTATGCTGATTTGCTTCCGGGTGAGAACTGTGTAATTGCAGTTTGTAAGATAAGTGAGTAGAATTGATGAGGGTGGGGGTGGTGGGTCGCTTGGTCAGGGGGACATTCGGGTTGTCAGTGGGGGTTGGGGATTGAGTGGTCAGTGGTGTGGTCTGGGGGGGATGGGGTGTGAGGGATAGGTAGGGGGTGAGGAGTGCTGCACAGTGTGGGGGTGGGTGGGTTTGGGAGATCATTACCAATGTTACCCAGAAGTTAGAATTGGTTTTAATTCTTGTCATTTTTTCTGGGTAACTATTGCTGTAAGACAGTCAGAACCATCCAAAGTTTACAATTTAAATCGTACTTTTGGATGGTTCCCATTACAGGGCAATTGCACAATGGAATTTTGAACTTCTAGGGCAATTGACGTGCAATCCTTACCTTGGGACTTCTGGTGGGGGGCGGAACAACTCCCCAGTTAAATACATACATCTTTAACGGGTCAGTGGAGTAGCTAACATGCAGTTAAGGTGTTAGCTTTAATGCTTTCTCATCAACTGTAAATAAGCAATTCAGTAACGTCATTAAGGGGAGGCGGTGGCATAATGGTATTGTCACTGGACTAGTACTCCAGATACCCAGGGTAATGCTCTGGGAACCTAGGTTTGAATTCCACCACAGCAGATGGTGAAATTTGAATTCAATAAAAAAATCATGAAACCATTATCGATTGTCAAAAAAACCCATCTGGTTCACTAATGTCCTTTAGGGAAGGAAATCTGCCGTCCTTACCTGGTTTGGACTACATGTGACCCCAGACCCACAGCAATGTGGTTGACTCTTGAATGCTCTCTGAAATGGCCTAGCAAGCCACTCAGTTCTCAAGGACAATTAGGGATGGGCAATGAATGCTGGCCCAGCCAGCAACATCCACATCCCATGAACAAGTTTAAAAAATCGCTATAATTGATAACCAGCTCGCACTAATTTTCTTGGAAGATTTTTGGTTTCTTTCTGATTGAACAGGCAGGAATTAAGCAGAATGGGAGACATTTGTGATGTAGTCAAATGTTTGCAACAGTGAAGGTGCTGGGACAGAAAGGTCCAAAAAAGGGAGGCTAAATAAATCCAAATTTGGAAAAGTTGGTCTGTTTAGGTCAAGCACATAGCCCACTAAAGTAGCATAACATGTTCATTATTTTTGTCATGAGCATTGAAATGATTGAACTACACGAATCTTATTGTGTACATTTGGCATTGTGATTTGAACCAAATGTCACTTCCTAGTTAAAAGCAAAATACTGCGGATGCTGGAAATCTGAAACAAAAACAAAAATAGCTGGAAAAACTCAGCAGGTCTGACAGCATCTGCGGAGAGGAACACAGTTAACGTTTCGAGTCCATATGACTCTTCATCAGAACTAAGGAAAAATAGAAATGAGATGAAATATAAGCTGGTTGAGGGGGGTGGGACAGGTAGAGCTGGATAGAGGGCCAGTGATAGGTGGAGGCAAAGAAGAGATTGCCAAAGATGTCATAGACAAAAGGACAAGGGGGTGTTGATGGTGGTGATATTAGCTAAGGAATGTGCTAATGGTGACATTAAGGGTAGAAAGCAGGATGAGAAAGTGACAGATGGCCCTAGTGGGGATGGGGTGGGGGGGAAGGGATCGAAATAGGCTAAAAGGTGGAGATAAAACAATGGATGGAAATAAATTTAATAATAGAAATAGGTGGGAAAAGAAAAAAATATTTTAAAAATATATTTTAAAAATTATAAATTGGGAGCAGCGAATGCAGTAGACTAAATTGAGGGAAGTGCAAGTGAAGCGCTGCTTCACTTGAAAGGAGTGTTTGGGCCCTTGGACGGTGAGGAGGGGGGAAGTAATGGGGCAGGTGTTGCACCTTCTACAGGTGCATGGGAAGGTGCCGTGGGAGGGGGTTGAGGTGTAGGGGGTGATGGAGGAGTGGACCAGGGTGTCCCGGAGGGAACAGTCCCTACAGAATGCCGATGGAGGGGTGAAGGCTGCTCCCAATGCGGTCTCCTCTACATTGGAGAGACCAAACGCAGACTGGGTGACCGCTTTGCGGAATACCTTCGGTCTGTCCACAAGCATGACCCAAACCCCCCTGTCGCTTGCCATTTCAACACACCACCCTGCTCTCATGCCCACATGTCCGTCCTTGGCCTGCTGCAATGCTCCAGTGAAGCTCAACGCAAACTGGAGAAACAGCACCTCATCTTCCATGTAGGCACTTTACAGCCATCCGGACTTAACATTGAGTTCAGCAACTTCAGATCATGAACTCTCTCCTCCATCCCTACCCCCTTTCCGATCCCCCCTTTTCCAATAATTTATCATTTTTAAAATATTTTTTTTCTTTTCCCACCTATTTCTATTATTTTTAAATGTATTTCCATCCATTGTTTTATCTCCACCTTTTAGCCTATTTCAATCCCTCCCCCCACCCCATCCCCACTAGGGCTATCTGTCACTTTCTCATCCTGCTTTTCACCCTTAATGTCACCATTAGTACATTCCTTAGCTAATATCACCACCATCATCACCCCTTTGTCCTTTTGTCTATGACATCTTTGGCAATCTCTTTGCCTCCACCTATCACTGGCCCTCTATCCAGCTCTACCTGTCCCACCCCCCTCAACCAGCTTATATTTCATCTCATTTCTATTTTTCCTTAGTTCTGATGAAGAGTCATATGGACTCGAAACATTAACTGTGTTCCTCTCCACAGATTTTGTCAAACCTGCTGAGTTTTTCCAGCTATTTTTGTTTCCATCACTTCATAGTGTCTGCTTAATCCACTATCAGAAAGATTGGAGAGAAGCACATGCAAAAGTCACATATCTGGTTCAATTCACATAGGGACCACCAGGTTCTAGCTTCATATAGTTAGTGCAGACAACTGTTGGATTCAGGAGTATGTTCCAAACAAGCCTGGCTTTCCACCCCATATATACATGCACTCTTTTCAGAAGGGATCACAGGTAGTGATGAAAAGTAGGATCCCCAGTGGGTACTCTCTTCTAATCTCATCTTCCCTTGCTACAAGCCCATAGGACAATTACACCACCTGGCTGAAAGCAAGGGTCAATTGCTGGTCTGTAAAGCTCAGTACCACACACAAAGGTGCACTCTTAACTGCACTAAGACATTGAGACTGTTTTATGGCATGTTACACATGCTTGCTCTGCCATTTACCAACCTTGGAACATTGTGTTAAAGTGGGAGATCATGCCATTCTCTAGCATTGAGTCCTAACCCTTTAAAAGGACAGCAAAAAGTTTCTGAATTGAGCCATTTCTTACTAATTCACATGAATACCCATTCTAAATCTGGTTTGAGGCATTTCATTTTCACACTCTGGTAAATATTGTATCTCTGAAGATGACGATCCTTTCTTGTTTGTGCTAGAGCACATTCAAATATCCGAGAAACATTACCAAAACTTACTTTTTGAAGGGTGAAAAAGTTGTTTCAAAATATTGATTTTTGTTTCTTGTGTTGTATTTGTTTGCACTCAGCCAAAGTTAGCAAAGCCAAGGATTTTCTCAATCTATTTTTACTCTAACATTTTTTCCTCCTGGGTTTTACTTGGTGAGCTTCAAGTTAGAGAAAATAAATCAGTTACTTGCTTTGTTCTGGTCTTTAACTGGAATAAGAAATTAAATACTTGCTCTTTAAGAACTTGTGCCATATACCTAAATTTGGATCAGTGAAAGGGTTGCAGGTTTTAATATTCATCACTGTGATTTAGCATGTTGATCAGGAATTGCTGGTGAATGCAGTTCTTCAATATAATTGCATTAATAATGCTTTCCATTCTCTTTCTTGTAGGGAACAGCTTCTAGTCAGGAGGGTGGAATTGAGCTTGCCATTGATTCAGGTCAGTTGGCTGCACCAAAAAGTAGCACCACCGCCAGCACCACCACAACAGCCACAACCACCACCACTACTGCTGCAGCTGCCGCAGAGTGTGAAGTGACCCTAACGGAAAAAGCAGCTGAGAATAAGTTACTAGAGCCAAAAGAACAGAGACAGAAGCAGCCTCGTGCAGGTCCAATCAAAGCACAAAAGGTAAACCACTTTCCTTATAATTTGCTGGGGAAATTATGGTGAGTTAAAGCACATGCTTTTATTGGTCTCTAAATTGGCCCCAATTTATGGTGAGGACGACTTGCCCCATGATTTGGTGAATTGCTGAACGATTTGTGTCACTCCGTTGTTAGCTTCATGAAAACAGGAACTCAACATCAACCTCCCTGTGAGTTTCAAGAAATTGCTACATTTGCACCTTAATTACCAATTTAACGCACCACAGGAAGTTAGAGCCGCTACTTAGCAGTCCAAGTACATTTTTAATGCAAAGGTTTATGTTCCTGCAATGTTACTCAGCCTCTCTAGCCCAGAAAGAGAACAATTGAAACTGGAGTCTCATTCCTGCAGTAGTATTAAATTCATTTTTAAAATTACTTTTTTCTTGTAATTAAATTTTTTTCTCTCCCTCCCTTTCTTTCTCTGTGTCTAATTAACTCTAATTCACACTGCCTCCATAATTCCTATGTTTCTTTCTCAGTCCTTGAGTCTCATTGATTAAGGAGATAGGATTGTTGGTTCCGCTGTTCACCAAGGTCCCAGACACCCATTATCAGCTCTCATCCAATATTGCACAGCAGAAATTTCTTTTGAGCTGAAGGGTGAGAAAAAAATGTCTAACTAGAGTGGCATACTGCGAGGTGCCCCAGTTCAGCAAATTCTGGGCCAACAAGTATATATTATACAGTCGGTAGTTTGGCTTGTAGCCAAAATATTGTACTACCCTGAGATTGTGCCGCAGAAAAATAATTTACAGGTTCCTTCCATCCTACCAAACAGTGTGCACAAACTCAATGGAATCATGTTATCCAATAGGTGGTATAGACTAACAAAATAGTGCATACCCAGGTTTAAGTATAACTGCCTGATTGTATAAGAGGCCACTCGGGATTTGTCATGTTCATTTGCAAGTCCTTACTGCTGGTTGTTGAATTTGCTGGAACTTGATGGGAAGAAAAATAACTTGAGTTTACACACCTTATTCCAAACTTTTATTTATGACTTGATGACTTGTAACAGACCAGTCATATTTACAGCTGTTTAAGTGACCGCTCCTGATTCTGCATCCTATTCCTAGCTCCCAGATTTGAGCCCGGTGGATAACAAAGAACATAAACCCGGTCCCATTGGTAAGGAGCGCTCAATGAAAAACAGGAAAGCCAAAGACGTACAGCAAACAGAAACAGAAGGAAAAGACGAACCTCCAGCTGCTACCGTCGGGAGCCCAGAGCCTGCAGTAACACAGGAGCCTAAGGTGGTAACTGAATTGAGCACGGAAGCAAAGACTATGATCTCTGTGCCAACACCAGAATTTGAGGAAAATTCAAAGGTAATTTAAAAAATAATTTATGATTTGATCATTAATAACATGCATTACCTGGGTATCTAACTCAGCACAACCATTATCCATATGTGCCAAAATACTCTTAATTTTATTATGCAATAAAACCTGTTTATTAATGGAGCTGGCTTTTTAGACCAAAGGCAGGATTTCAGTTATTTAACATTTTTAAATTACCAATTCCTCCCATTTCATTTCTGCAGATATTTAACTAGTTATGCAGAATCAAAACTTTTCTAGCTATCTTGTGCATTCACTTATGTGTATGTGTGAGATGAATGGTTGCCATTTGGAAAATGGCAGGTTTGATTTCAGCACTCTGAGTTAACTGACCTCCACCCAAGATGCTTGTAGGGGTACTATAGATAGTTTGCCTTAAGAATCTTTGGATTAAGGAAGGAAATATCCCCTTATCACTATCCAGTGAAAGCTATTAAAACTAATAGTTATTAGCTATTAGAACTAGGGGACACAGTTTAAATATAAGTGATCTCCCATTTAAGACAGATAAGAACATTTTTTCTGAGGGTCATGATTCTTTGGGACTCTATTGCCCAGAGAGCAGTGGAGGCAGGGTCAGTGAAATTTTTGAGGTAGATAGATGCTTGACTAGCAAGGGCGCAAAGGTTATCAGGAGTAGGTGGAATGTGTTGAGGCCATAATCAGATCAGCCATGATCTTATTGAATGGTGGAGCAGGCTCGCGAGGCCAAATCACCTACTCTTGCTCCTAATTCGTATGCTTGTATTAGAAATGCATGTTTATAGATGTTACTTCAGGGCGTGATGTTTTCGTAGTCATAGAGGCCTACAGCACAGAAAAAGGCCCTTCGATCCATCGAGTCTGCGCCAGCCAAACAAGTACTTAACTATTCTGATCCCTTTTTCCAGCACTAGGCCCATAGCCTTATGTGCCATGGCATCGCAAGTGCACATCCAAATACTTCTTAAATGTTAGGAGGGTTTCTGCCTCTACCACCCTTTCAGACAGTGAGTTCCAGATTCCCACCACCCTCTGGGTGAAAATGTTTTCCTCACATCCCCTCTATACCTCCTGCCCCTTAGCTTAAATCTATGCCCCCTGGTTATTGATCCCTCCACCAAGGGGAAAAGTTCCTTCCTGTCTACCCTATCTATGCCCCTCATAATTTTATACACCTCAATCATGTTCCCCCTCAATCTCTTCTGCTCCAGGGAAAATAACCCCAGTCTATCCAATCTCTCCTCATAACTAAAACTCTCCAGCCCAGGCAACATCCTGGTAAATCTCCTCTGCACTCTCTCTAGTGCAATCTCATCCTTCCTAAAATGCGGATTCCATTGTGATTTTTCCAACATGATCTTGTAGCCTGGTAACATTCACTGTCAACAGCCACTGTCACAAATAAATATAGCAACACATCAGCAATGATTTAACACCTTGGCATGGGAAGAAGAGAATATTGGTAAGAAGGAATGTTGGGGATGCAACTTATTTATTGTGCATTTTTTTAAACATTAAGTCAGTTACATCTGTGGTTGATGACTGACTTATTGTCAAGTGCCACTGCGATTGCCTGATCAGAATGTTGACTTGCCCACTGAAGTTTCTGAGATGGGAACTAGACAACAACAACTCTAGATGAAAAAAATATGCAAATAACAGGCAGTAACACTGACATCAGAAGTCTTGTTTTATTGTAAAAGTTCCTTCTCCAGTCAGAATAAATCACCAGCTTTTCTGCATTATGGAGAATTTTAATTTGCCAGCCCTATTGAAGTAAAAATGGAGATTGATTTTCAAGCAAATTTAAATTCTAAAGTTACAAATTACTAACTTAGGTGTTTTTGTAAAACACAACTACAGGTATCCAAAAGGAAATGCACATGTGAATGAAAGTAGAGATAAATCAAGAAATTATGTAAAGGAGTAGCCGATATATCATTGAGCAATTAAATTACATCTTAGCCCCTAGCTTGCAGTTGATTTTTGATTGTTTTATTCCAATGCAAGCTGTAATCTGCACTTGAGATGGTTAATACAATGGAACAGAGTCTGTACTTTAACAGTAAAATTAGAAAGTCTGCTTGTAGGCTTTAGTCATGTGACTGATTTTTTTAATAAGCAAAATTCTGTAAGTATACATAATCTTGGTCTGTTTGTCACATGAGTTGCCATTTGTACAGCTGCAGTTCCCCCAAATGATTGGCCCCTTGAATGGGCTTCTAAAATACTGTAAATAATGAAACCCTTAATTAAGTCTCACTATTGCAACCTGATTTTAGTTTTAGATGGAAACTAATTTCTGCCGTAGTTCAGGGATGTCTGGACTTCCAGTTGTAAACCAAGTGTTCCTTAGAACTCAGGAGCTTTCTTTTTCGTGCCTGTAATTCTTATTTATTTTTTCTGTTTATTATATGCCCAGAGGTTTGGAAAGTGCTATAACCTAATTTATGGATAAATCTGTACGCTCGGCATCAGACGCTATCAGCAACATGAAATGCATTGGTTGTCCAACCCTAATTGCCCTCAAGAAGGTGGTGCTGAGCTATTTTCTAGAACCACTGCAGCCCACGCGGTGTAGGTACATCCATAGCGCTGTTAAGAAGGGAGCTCCTGTTTTTTGACCCAGCAACAGTGAAGGAACAATGATATATTTCCAAGTCAGGATGGTATGTGGCTTGAAGGGGAATTTGCAGGTAGCGGTGTTCCTGTGCATCTTCCACCCTTGTCCTCGAGGTGGTAGAGGTTGCAGGTTTGGAAGGTGCTCTGGAAGGAGATTTGGTGAGTTGCTGCAGTGCATCTCGTGGATGGTACACACTGCTGTCAGTGTGTATCACTGACGGAGGGAGTGAATGTTTAAGTTGGTTGATGGTGTGCCGATCAAGTGGGCTCTTTTGTCCTGGATGGTGTTTAGATTCTTGAGTGCTGTTGGAGCTGCACTCATCCAGGCAAGTGGAGCATTCCATCACACTCTTGACGTTGTGCCTTGTAGATGGTGGACAGGCTTTGGGGAGTCAGGAGGTGAGTTAGTTGCCACAGAATTTCAACCTGCTCTTCTAACCACAGTTTTTATGTGGCTGGCCTGGTTAAGTTTCTGGGCAATGGTGCCCCCACTACCCCCCACCCAGACTGATGCAGGAGCTCCATGGTATGTAGCCCAAAAAGATGAGATTAGATATCCTGGCTCTAACGAAAGTAAAATAAAGTGGATTTCTAAAATGGAAGTAATTTGATTTTAACAAAAATGTTGAACAGTCCAAATGATGTTAGTACATTTGGTGTAGTCATTCTTTGTGATATCAAATGTACCACATGTTAAAATTCTGAATATGTGCGAATTTCAATTTTAGGAATCCTTGACTGATTACACAGCGCCTTCCTCATCACTGTCAGATTCTGTGTCATCTGGCAGTAGCAAAATAGAGGATTCCCTGGTCAGCAATGTAAGTAAGCCAATAGAGAGTACATTTTTATTTTCTTGGGCATCTTGATGTGCAGTTTCACTTCACAAATGTTTATGATCTACTGAACATTGCCTGAGTAATGGGCTTTAAGCTGAAACCTGAAAGTGTCATTTGGGTAATCTCGTCACCAGGTTAAATATATCATGGCTGTATACGTTTTAAAATGGGAGTGACAGAAATGTTTATACACACTAGTAATGGCTACTTGTATTTGCCATAATCTTAAATTTGAAATGTTGACTTAAGTTTTACTTATTTGAACTAAAGCACCCTAAATGCATTTTAAATATTCCCACTCCCTAAGCACTTTTCAGAAACTTGCTATATATAAAGCTCTCCAGAATTTTGAGTCATTAGAAATTAATCCTGAAGCCTGCATTGTTTAGTAACACCACAATCCTCTCGTGTAAATGGGGAAAAGGATAATAATTGTAGTAATATGTTAAATGTAATTGTTAGTTTGGGTTTTTCTGAACATTTTTGGATACTGCAGTTTTTCTAGTTCTAGTGAGAGTGTGATGTGTGTTGCCTGCATTTCAGGTGCCCCTGCCCCACACCCTTCCCATCCCCAGGAGGGAGACTCTACAACAGAGCTCCAGCCTGACACCAGTCTCTCCCGCCACTGTCGACTTCACCCTCAAGGTATGTACTTGATCCCTCTAGGGGTATTTTGATGTGCAGGGAGAGCTGGGTGTGATGCATTTTATACATCGTTTTACCCTACATTTTACCTTCCATCACCCTGCTACCTGAATATCCCTTGTCCATTAAACTTGTCATGGTCTGTAATAGTGGCTACTCCTTAATATTTCTACTTATCTGATGTATGCTTTATGGCTGAAGAATAGAAATATACATGGCAATTGCACTTTATCCAAAGTAAAGATACTTTGTGTACCTACAGTGCCAGGAGTACTCCAAGCTGCTATTGCAATTTAAACAATTTAAACTGCTATTGCAAGTGTTGTACAGTCATCTACGAAGTCCTTTGTAAGTTGCTTCTGTGTTGTCAACAATTTCCTCGTAAGGTGCACTGCTTGTTGAACGCCTCTGTTGGGCAGCTATATTTGTTGTCTTTTAATTATTTTTCTCAAGAATACCAGGTGACATTAAGTGTCTTGGCTATCAGTGCCCCAGCAGTTGGTGAGAATTAATCCCCTTGATTTCAATCCAGGTAATGACTTTGGATCCTACAAAGTTCCAAGATGATTGGAACTGGGATCTGAGAATGAGGTGAAATGTAAAAGGAACATAATATATACATAAATTCAAATTATTATTGTCCTTTTTCACTAATTGAAGTATGAGAAATTAATGATGGAAAATATTGAAGTGTACGTGCTCTCAGTACATTCTCCCAGGCTTTTGTAGCTTTCCTAAAGCCTGGTGTCCACAACTGTGTACACTACTCCAACTGGGACCTACTTGCCAGTGATTTGCAAAGATTTATCATGACTTCTTTGTTTTTGTATTCAGTGTCCCTGTTTAGAAAGCAAAGTACCCTATGTTTTCTTAACTGCCATATCAACTTGCATTGTTACATCAAAGATTTGCGAATATGTACCCCCAGTTCCATCAGAATTACTGCCTTTTAGATTATGCTGCCTCTGCCATTTTCCCCCCAAAGTGCAACACTTCCTACTTAGCTACCTTAAATCGCATTGCCCATTTCACCAGTCTGTCCTTCTGAAGTCTGTTGCTATCCTGCTCACTATTTGCTATGTTCAAAATTGTGTTCCCTATTCCCAAGTCCATAACAAGCAAAACAATGGTCCTAATACTAACATAGTAGTACTTTAATATTGCAGGATTGTTGGTGCTATGGGATCTTTCACATTTACATTTTTCACACATTCCATACTAAGGTGATGGTTAGAAGAATGGAGAATTCAGGCAGGGTTTAAGGCTGCAGGAGGGTACAGAAATGGGGAAGGATAATGCCATTGCTGGATTTAAGCTTAAAACTGAGAATTTTAATTTTGAAGTTTTGGGGGACTGGGAGCCAGTGAGACAACAGGTGATGGGTGAATGAAACTTGGTGCGGAATAAGATGCAGGCAACTAGCTGCGAGTGAGTTGAAGTTTAGGAAGGTGGCAGATGTGAGGCAAGCCAGGAGAGCATTCATATAATCAAGTTAGAAGGTGACAGAGATGAATGTTTCAGCCGTATTCGGGCTGAGGTGAGGGTGAGTATCGATACAGAAGTGCAAGTAGGCAATCTTTGATGAAGAGGATATGGCGTCAGAAACTCAGCTTTGTATCAAATAGAACGGCATGATTACAAACAGTCTGATTTGACCTGATATAGTTTTACGGATGCAGATTTTGGCTTCAGTCGTTTTGTTTAGCTAGAGGAAATTGTAGCTCATCCAAGACAATACTTTGGACAAGTAAGCTAGTGACATAGAGGCAGTGGAGCAGTTGAGAAAAATGGTAGGGGTTTAGACCTGGGTGTCATTAGCATACATGTGGAAGCTGAAGAATGTTTTCTGTTGAGTAATATGGAGGAGGCAATAATGGATTTTTGGAGAACTCCAGAAGTACTGTTGTGCAGGTGATGGAGAAATTGCAGAATATGTTCTAGGTTAGCGTGGACCCTTGCAAGGACAGTCTCACTGACCTGGACAATGGAGAGGCATTCAACAAGCACGATGGGTGATTATGTCAAGTACTAGAAAGGATGAGGGGGATTAATTCACTGGTAGAGTGACAATGGATGTCATTTGTGATCTAAGGTTGTTTTGGTGCTGATTGGAGAAAGAGAAGCTGAGTTGTTTTAATTATAGGCATGCACTTGGGAAATTATGGTACTTCTAATTATTTTGGAGAGTAAAAGGAGACTGGTGATAGGGCAATAGTTTTCAAGGACAAAGGGGCCATTGGAGGCCAGAAGGGGTAATGACTGTTTTGGAAAGGGAGGGGGACAACAATTGAGTGAGAGTCATTTAAAATGCCAGCCAGCAATTAGGTAGGAAGGGAAGTTCAGTTCAGTGGGAATAGAGTTAAGGAGTCAGGAGATGAAAATTGTGGACAATGAGCCTGGATAGGGAAGAGAACTATACTAATGTCGTAGTTATACAGAAAAATGTGAAGTGTTTTGTTCTGAACCTGTTCTCAATCTAACTTATTCTACAGCCTTACATATCCATTAATTCTCCTACTTTTAAAAGGGCTGCCTTTTTAGAGGGCAATAGGACTAAGGGAAGAATTGCTGATGGTCCTGATATAATCCTGTGTTTTTCTAATTTGACTGAAAAGCCTTTCACTTATTTGTTCTTGGGGTGTGAGTGATAAGTTGTATTGCCCTACACTAGATGGCTCAAGGATTGGTGTGGAGTCATATGTAGGCCAAACAGGATAGAGATGGTAGTGTCATTTCCCTGAAAGCAATTAGTAAACCAGTTGAGTTTTTATAACAATTTAACCAATATGGTTGTTTCATGCACCAGCTTACACATTACCAAATTTATTGAGTTCAGTTTCACAATTTGTCATGCTGAGCTCTCAGACTTTAGATTGCTAACCAGTTCCATAAATATTGTTATCCTGCACTTTGACACTGAGTATTGCAAAATGGCATGACAAATGGAGGTAAGACAGCAATAATAGACCAGAGTGTAGGATAAAGTTAACAATATAGTACATCATAAAACTTCAGCAATGATTCAAGTTTGTTGCAAGTCTCAAATTTGTGTGCCTTCACTCACTGTAGAGATATCTGCAGTCTGAAGAATGAAATGTTAATCATTTCTGTACATTCCTCCTCATTTGCTTAAAACCCACATAGAAATGAATAAGCCTTCACCCAAATGAGAAGCATGATCTTTTACATTTCATAGCTGCACATAATCTTACCCAGCAGGCATTTCAATTAATATGTTCACAATTTGAATATTTCATTTCCGTTTGTTATACTTCCAGTTTTATACCAGGAACCAGTTTTGCCCACTCCGAGTTCAATATTGTTCTTAAATCATGCAGTTAATGATTCGGTATTTGCAGCTTGTTTTTGTTTTTGTAATCCTCTGATCTCAGCCAAGGAAGTAAAATGGCACTACATTTGGCTGAAATTCCTCAGGTTTCAGGAAGGATAAAGTCAACCAAAGTCATTTTACTACATAGTGACTCATACTATAAGAACAAGTGGATAATGGGTGTGGACAAAATCAGGAGATGCTGTGGTGTGCTCCACTGCCAGTCAGCCTGCCAGCACTCGCTGCAGCATATGTGTTTAATAACCATGTATGCGAGGTACTAAGATGGCAACTGTTAGCCCTACATAAGAAGCCACAGCCTTTATGAAGAGAAAAAGTAGAGCATAAACAAGCCTATGCATTTTGTGGATCCTCACTCTTTCGTTTGCAGTTGTTGGCACCCAGTACTTATTGCAATTTTTTTAATATTAAATCCTCTCATCAAGTTGTGACACCCATCAGTACCAGCAACTAAACTTAATGACTGCAAAAAGCTGCCACCGTGCCTTTCCAGTCTTGGTGCACGTGAACAGTTATTGTGTTGACATCTTGCATGGCATAGCTTTTTTTTTTGCTCAGCTAATTCTAGGCTTTCAGAGTACTAACCAAGAATGACTGGAATGTTGGATAATCCTGAAAGAAGGTGAAATGTCATTGGACTTCTGTGCCCTGTTTGCAAATTCTGTCTCCATAATGAAAGCAAAGACTGAGCTACCACAGGAATGTACCAACTAAGATGTGCTTTGCATTGACTCAGGCCAGATAGAAAAGTGGTTGTATTTCTTGTGTACAAAGCCAACTCCAATTAAGTAAGTGTCCCATGATGTTGGGTGGGGTGTGTGAATGAAGGTGATCTGTTCAATTTTGTAGAGATTGAATTACATTAGGAGAATGGAAAGACCTTACTGAAAAGGTAGGTGATAACATTTTATCTGATTTGACTTCCTAGATCACACTTTAGAAAGTGCAACAAGTTCTATTTTGGGAATTTTGAGACAAAATGTTTGGATATTTAAGCCTTTTGCTTACCAAAATGTTTTTTAAAACTACGGTGATTTAACTTGCAAAGTTGTATGATTTAATGGAATGCAAGAATCTATGGATTGATGGAATGCAAGCACTTATGATGCTACACATTTTAACTTATTTTGAAAATTGCAGTGTTTTTTATGTAGGTTATAGCACTGTAGATTAACATTGTTCCCCAGCGTTTACTCAGTTAACTGCTGTTTCATGTTGCTCTGCGATACTTAGAAAATTAGATTAAAAGTCAGGAAGAAATTATGATCAAGCTTTTGAATGTTGAGAAAATTCGTTTTTGTTGCAAGTTGGTATACAAGATATGCTATTTTGTTGTATTGCATCTCAATACCTGTATATCATTCCCCTATTTACTTCAAACGTAAATCATTTTGTCTAGTCTTTTGTATTTATGAATTGTGGTTATGATTTGGGATGCTAAATGTTAAAGTGAGATTGTGGAAGTTAAATTAAAACTTCCTAAGTAAGAGGAAAGCTCAGTTTGAACACATGGCAAAAAAAAAAAACACTTTTTCTCTTTAAGATGGAATGTGCACGAAAGGCTTGGGAGAATTCGCCAACAGTAGGAGAAAAAAGCTCTCCAGTGACCTCTACAGCATCACCAATCAACAGTGGTAATGGAGGAGGCAGTAACACTTACAATTCCTTCTCCAGTGCTTCCATGCCTCCTATTCCAGTAGCCTCAGTCACACCCACTACATCCTTGACAGGTAACTACACTTTGTAGTTGCTGCTTTGTATAGCATTTCATGGCTGTTTTTTATTACATTTAGTGATATGCTAATTGTTCCCATTTCATAAGTTGATTTAGTTTTATTTGAATGAAGATTTATGTCAAACTGCAAATGGATTAGATTGAGATTGAATTTAAGTATTCAGCCTTAGTAAATCCAATAAATTTACTATTGGAATAATTTGTTGGGAGTTGGCAACGTTATCGATCCACTAAACCCAACACAAAAACAGCTCTACTCTATGCTGATGGTTCCCCAGCAGTTACATTTTCAAATCATTTACATCTCCTGAAAGAAAAAGAAAAATACAATAACTGCTTAGATTGAAATTAAGGATTTTTCATTTTTTATAATACATTTTCAATTAGTAAACCCAGAAATAATTTCACACTAATTATTAGTTTATGTTTTGAAAATGCCTAGAATCTAGTTATTGCAGGTATAACTGGACAAAACAGATTTGTATATTACATAACAAAAACAAAAATACCTGGAAAAACTCAGCAGGTCTGGCAGCATCTGCGGAGAGGAACACAGTTAACGTTTCGAGTCCGTATGACCCTTCAACAGAACTAAGTAAAAATAGAAAAGATTCACCTCTTTTCTATTTTTACTTAGTTCTGTTGAAGGGTCATTCGGACTCGAAACGTTAACTGTGTTCCTCTCCGCAGATGCTGCCAGACCTGCTGAGTTTTTCCAGGCATTTTTGTTTTTGTTGTGGATTTCCCACATCCGCAGTTTTTTTGCTTTTATCTTTGTATATTACATGATATCTTTGTATATTACATGATTACATGATGCTTCCTTTCTTGGCATATGCTTGCATAAATGTAGTTAATTGCTAAAATGTGCATCCAAATGGATTAGATTGAGATCGTATGAGCTAAGCGATGTAATTTTTTTTTTTGTTCTCACCAGGAACAGGGACATATACTACCTCCTCGCTGAGTACAAAAGCAACCACCACCTCCGATCCACCCAATATTTGTAAAGTAAAACCTCAGCAACTGCAAAACAGTAACATGGCCCCTGCAAGCCATTTCTCGCAGCTAGGCTGTGTAACATCACTCATCCCCCCGCAACAACAAAGTCCACAGGTGTATGTCTCCCAATCTGCAGCAGGTATGCTATGGAAAATCTGGTCAGCAGAATCTGAAGCTACTAAAGACTGCTTGGCACCGATTAAGTTTTTTAAACAGCAGATGAATTTCAGTTGAAGAGCAGTTGTCTCCTACCTGCACTATTGATCTGTGGTGTTCACTGGAAAATGCAGTATATTTCAACATAAATACGGTGATGGGGTAAATCTAACCGATCCAAAATCATAACCAAAAACTCAGGGGCCTTTGTAGCTTGCTGAGAATCCATGTTCTTTGTGTTTATTTAAATTCCTTTGATAGGAATACCAATTTAAGGCCATTGACATGGTCTCCTGGTTTATGAAATGCACTGTATAGTTCCTTCAGCTGTGCATGCTTGTTTTATATGAATTTGGGCCTGAGAAATTTAATCTGAATGCATAAAGCTTTGTGGTTTATTTCACTTAAAACAATTATTTACCTTGGCATGTTACAACATTGAAGGTTAATAAAGTACAGACAAGTATGTGCAGAGCTGAGGAGAATAATTTTAATGCTAATATATTATATATCGCTTAAAATTTCTTCCATTGAAATTTGTTTAACTTTTACTTTACATATAGATGAAACAAAAGGTAATTTAGTTATTTGCTTATTAAATTGGACACTGCAGTTTATATTATGTTACAGTCTAACATGAAAGGTGCTACTGGGAAAGTTGAAGCCTTTAAGTCTTCTCCAAATTCACAGCCTAGAGCAATATGCTTGTTTTCATTAAGCATTAATATCTTGTCTTGACAGCTCCAGACATTGTTTTTTTAGCATGAGTTTAGTTTGTCATATTTTGAAAATGCAGTCAATGATTGTATTTAACTATATAAAAAAAAAAATTCAGTACGTGTGAAGAATAAAACATTTTGATCTGGTTCATAGGGCCTGCAGGACAGATCCCAACCTTCTATATGGATACCAGCCATTTGTTCAGTGCACAGCATCCCCGCTTGGCTCCCCCATCTCTGGCACAGCAACAAGGCTTCCAGACAGGCCCTTCACAAGTAGGACATCCTTCTTCCTTTCAGAACCTGAGTGTTTGTAAGATTTTTTGGGGATAATACATTTGGGTAGGATATTAAATTTCTTTTCTGCCAAAGAAAACCTACACGAGGGTACTTTGTAAACTGGGAATAGCCAGTTTTTTATTCCTTCAATCCGGTTGAAAGGTTTGTGCTTCAAGGCCATTCTAATTGCAACTTTACCTAGTCTCGAAGTGATTAGATAGCAAAGTTGTAGAGATGCTGCTTTATGATTCTCAAATTGCTGGTGGGCCACCACCTTCCTGGGTAAATCACTGAAGTAGTGTTTATGATATCTTCGAGTTAATTTGCACAGCAATTGGCTCACTCCTGTGTGACTTCCCAGGGAAAATATCCAGGCTCGGGCTGACAAGTGGCAAGTAACATTCGCACCACACAGGTGCCAGGCAATGACCATCTCCAACACGAGAGAATCTAACCATTGCCCCTTGACATTCAATAGCATTACCATCATTGAATCCCCCACTATCAACGTCCTGGGGGTTACCATTGACCAGAAACTGAACTGAACTAGCCATATAAATACTGTGGCTGCAAAAACAGGTCAGAGGCTAGGAACCCTGCGACAAGTAACTCACCTGACTCCCCAGAGCCTGTCCACTATCTACAAGGCACAAGTCAGGAGTGTGATAGAAATACTCCCCATTTGCCTAGATGAGTGCAGCTCCCATAACACTCAAGAAGCTTGACACCGTCCAGGACAAACCAGCCCGCTTGATTGGCACCACATCCACAAAAATTCATTGCCTCTGCCACCGACGCACAGTAGCAGCAGTGTGTACCATCTACAAGATGCATTGCAGGAACAAGACTCCTTAGAAAGCACTTTCCAAACCCACAACCACTGCCATCTAGAGGGACAAGGGCAGCAGATAGATGGGAACACCACCACCTTGAAGTTCTCTCGAAGTCACTCACCATCCTGACCTGGAACTATATCGCCGTTCCTTTACTGTCACTGGGTCAAAATCCTGGAACTCCCTAACAGCACTGTGGGTGCACCTACACCGCATGGACTGCAGTGGTTCAAGAAGGCAGCTCACCACCATCTTTTCGAGGGCAACTAGGAATGGGCAATTAAATGTTGGTCCAGCCAGCGAAGCCCACATCCCGTGAATGAATAAAAAAAAAGTAATATCGTGTTCATAAATTTCTACTGACATTTGAATTTTTCATATGCCTACAGAATCCTATATTCTAGTGCATTTCTGTGAACTCCATTTGACAATCTGAAAGTGACATTGAAAAGTTCTCTGCACGATCAATTTAAGTTTCCCCAAGAACCATTTTGAACATGTATGCAATAAAATCGCAACATTTAAGTACATACTTGAGTGATGACTATATTAAAGCCCCATCACTAGGCATATCATGTTGGAGCCAGGGAACCTGCTCACCACTTCCCTCTTCCAGAAGGATAGTCACTGTTGAGTACACAATACTGTTGTTGGGGGAGACTGCTGTAACAGTGGGCAACACAAGTTGTGGATTATTTATTGCAATTGTGTACTACATGCAGAAAATTTTGTGTTGAGAGAATGTGATGTTTGTTGAACTAATTGCTTTCCTATGTTTTTTTCACTAGCCAACTGCAGTTCAACAGATCTCAATTCCTATATATGCACCAATTCCGGGTCAGCCACAGGCTCAGCTGAGCTTAGGAGGGGGCCCTTCTGTCTCACAGGCCCAAGAAATGTTCAACACATCCTTGCAACCTTTTAGGTAAAGCTGCTCCCTACATTTTTTAATCTGTTAATGTATTAAGGTAGGCACACTTTCAACTTTCTGTTTCTCTTTGTTATTAAGAGCAGTAGTTCCTCTTGATGGGTACAAATCCTGACAGAGAGGCCTAATACAAGCCCAGTTGGATATCTAAGTTTTCAGAGCAGTAATGGGCCCCACTGATCAACAGAGAGAGTACCAATTCCAACACTTGAATCAACCTCTTTGTTGATTTGCATAGTTAATGCTACTATTTAAACTTGCATAATAACTCATTACTATTTCTGTTGAAGTTTTCTGTTCTAGATACTTTAATATCTGCTATGGTCTGTGCTGTGCTTAGTTTTTTTTATTTTTTTCCCCCACAAGGTTTACTTTGTAAATCATCAGAAATATTGTGATTTAATTCCTGTTTTACAGACCTTGGACTCCTTTCCAAAAATTTCTAATGTTTTTAATACATTGAATTTGAAGATTATTTAGGAAATAACTTGAAAATGTCATTAAAGGTATCCTCTTGCATTTCTCTGTAGCAACATTGTTAACTTTCTGCTACATTGCTTCATCCTACAGGACCCAACAGGCTTTCATGCAAAACAACCTCTCTCAGCCATCCCCTGTAGTTCTATCGGGTACAGCTTTACACAACTTTTCTGCAGTTCAAGCCCAAGACCTAGCTAAGGCTCAATCTGGCCTAGCATTTCAACAGACTTCCAATGCACAACCCATTCCTATTCTTTATGAGCATTCATTAAATCAGGCGTCAGGTCTTGCTGGTTCTCAACTTATTGATACCCATCTGATACAGGTATGTACAAATAATTTATCGTAATTAAGGTTAATAAGGGCATTATTGTTTGCATTGAAACTTTTTCAGTCTGCATTTATGATCAAAAGTGTTGCATGGGTCTGCTTTTAAAGGGGAACTCTAATCAGTGGCATGTGCAGGGTCTGAGAACAGGAGAAGCCGAGGCAGGCAACTACAATATATGCTACCATACCTTTCAACATTATCATAGGAAAGTAAGTACCCCCTCTAAAGAAATATTTTAAAAAGAAAACAACATGTACATTTTCTGCATTGCTAGTAATTAGTTTAATCAGAGAACTTTTTAAAATCATGTAATTTGATTTTCATGTCTTTTGTTTTAATCCTATATGAAAATATAGAATAATAAAGTAAATTAGGCTAAATATAATCTCTGGGGGCAGGGTTGCCACCATTTTTGCACGCTTATGACTCTACTCTACTCAAAAATTATGCATTCCAATACGTTATTCACCAATACAGGCACTTATCCTGCTTCTCCTAGTACATGCTTCTTTACATTTGAGTTATTCAGCTTGTAACAATACTGCTTTTTGCTACAAGGATTATTATATTTGTTTGGTTCTTATAGCTCAACGTGGCCAGATTTCCCAGAAAAAACGCATTTTGACCTTCATTTACTGGTCAATCTGGCTACTGTTGAGTCACAAATGTTACCTAATTTGCATAGTAATACAAGCTGAATTTCTCTGGGACACAGGATTGTGGTGGTGAGTAGCCTATCAGAAGTTTTCCAGTTTTTAAATAGAGTAGAGTTCCCTCTAAACTACTTATTCTTAAAATATGTGCCATTTAAAGTAGTTATTCCTTCTACCAATGTACTTAACATTAACTTGAATGACATGTTTCTGTGTAGGCGAGGCCGGGTCTTACTCAGCCATCCAACCTCTACACAGGTCAGGTTCAACAACCTGGCCAAAGTAACTACTACAGTACAGCACAGTCACCCAATGCGGCTCTTCAACAGGTAAAAAGCTTCAGGTGTCTTTGTGTTTGAAATATCAGAATATTTTAAAAGGAGGCTATGTTTAAAGTGCTAACTTTGAGTTGCATCCTCTTCAACATCCTATGTACTCCCCATATGTTCTGGTAATCTGTTTGACTAGCCCTTCCCTCATTTTTCTAGTAATGTATTTTCTCCTCATCACGGGTCCTGTCCACCTCCCTCAGCTGAGAGGATTGGTTGGAGACTAGCTGCCATGTTCATGATGTTACCCATCATGTTCTATAGTTGACTGATGCGATACTCTAGTGGAACCACAGAACTGCTCTTCTGAATTTCCACCCTTCATTTGGAAAGTGTCTGAGCTAAAGATATGTTGCTAGCTTTTCTATTGTAGCCATTTATGTAAAACATTAGATTGGTGTAATGATGTTTGGGACTGTCAAAGCATTTGAAGAACCAGTGCTAACTATGTTCAATCTTTCGCAGGTGACTTTACCCCTTCCAGGTTCACAGCTTTCCTTACCTAACTTTGGATCTGCAGGACAACCCTTGATTGCTTTACCCCAATCCCTACAACCTCTACACAATCCAGCACAGGCACAGCCTCACAACCTGAGTAGGCCAGCACAGATCAACCAACCCTTTAGGGGTCTAATTGCAACAGGAGCACAGGCTGGCATGATTCCTACAGCAGGCAAGGTAAGGATATGAGAGGGTTGATCAGCAAATAAATTGAAATTGCTCTTTTTTGTCAAATTTGATTGATCTAATAAAATGTGCTTCATTTGTAAATGTTCAGGAGTTTAGTTAACATTAATTTTATAAAGCACTTTTGTAAATATTAAGATTGCTTGCAATAGCTGTAGTTAGGATATGTGAATAAAAGTGAAATATTTGCTTATTTCAGATGCCTGAGATGGATCTAAAACCTTATGGATGTAGTGTAGATGTAAAACCAGGTACACCGCCAATCAGTGTACGAAGTATCACACCAACCTCCAGTCCATTCAGGTAAATTCTGGACAATTGAGAGACAATTATTGACACCACAAGGTTCAGCGTGTACATTGAGAACATCCAACTCTACCTCGCCACCACCTCTGTTGACCCTTCCATTACCTCTTTTGTCAGACTGCTATCCCACAAACCAAACACCATGCGGTCCACGTCACAAACTCCGTTCTCTTACTCCTGATTCCATTCCACACCTTAAGACACTTCTCAGGCTGAACCAGACTGCTCATATCCTTGTCCTCCTACTTGATCCTGAGCTGAGCTTCCAACTCCATATCCTCTCTATTGCAAATACTGCCTACATCCACCTCCTCAATACTATGTATCACTGCTCCTGCCTCAGCCGAACTGCTCCTGAAACCCTCATCCATACTTTTATTTCCTCCAACTCAATTATTCCCGGCTGACCGCTCATCTTCCACCCTCTACAGACTTGAGCTCATCCAAAGTACTGTAGCCTGTATTCTAGCCTGCACCATGTCCAATCTAAAATTCTGGTCCTTATTCAAGTCCCTCCATGGCTTTGCCCCTCACTTCCTCATAACCGCCTCACCTCTACAGCCCTTTAAGCACATTGTGTTTCTTCAGCTCTGACTATTGCTCAACCCCCACTTCCTTCATCTCACTATTGCTGGCTGTGCCTTCAGCCAGTTAAGAACATAATAAATAGGAACAGGAGTAGACCATTCGGCCCCTCGAGCCTGCTCCAGCATTCAATAAGATCATGGCTGATGATCTTGTATTTTGATTTCCACTTTGCCAACTAGCCCCAATAAACTTAGATTCCCTTGCCTAGCAAGAATCTATCTACCTCTGCCTTAAAAATATTCAGTGACCCCGCTTCCACCACCTTCTGAGGCAGAGAGTTCCAAAGTTGCACAGCTCTCAGAAAAAATTTCTTCTCGTCTCTGTCCTAAAATGGCGGCCCTTAATTTTAAAACAATGCCCCCTAGTTCTGGATTCACCCACAAGAGGAAACATCCTTTCAATGTCCACCTTGTCGAGGCTGTTCAGGATCTTGTACACTCCAATCGAATCACCCCTCACTCTTCTAAACTCCAGTGAAACAAGCCCAGTCTGTCCAACCTTTCCTCATAAGACAGCCCACTCATTCCAGGTACAATCTAGTAAACCTCCTTTGAACCACCTCCAATGCATTTACATCCTTCCTTAAATAAGGAGACCAAAACTGCACACTGTATTTGAGGTGCGGTCTCACCTGTGTAACTGAAGCATTACATCCTTAGCTAGGCCCTAATTTCTGGAATTCCCAGCTTAAGTTACTCTGTGTCTCCACCTCTCCACTTTTAAGGTTTTCATTGTCTCTTTAATTAAGCTGTTAGCCACTTGACCTGACCCTCTTACTTAGCTTGGTGTCAATTTTGTCACCTTACGCTCCTGTGAAACGCTTTGAGATGTTTCCCCTCATTAGAGGTGCTATATTAATACAAATTGTGTTGCTGGCACTTGATGAGAATTGCGATAGGCCTGCATGTGATATTCCTGATGATCTGTTTGCTTGTTGAGGCTAGTTGTTTAGCCTACCAGGGAGTCACCATCATCCATGCAACTTTACCACACGCACGATAATTCGCTGGGATGTATTAGATACATGGTACTTTTTAAAATGTCAGAGATATGGCAGACATATGGCATTAACCTGCATTTTATTCGATTTTGAAAAAAAGCAATACTGTGTAAGGGATTGTATCCTTTAATCATCTGTTAAATGATATACGTTGTACCTCACTTTATCATATAACTGCAGACAAGGACAAACTTATTTTTGTGAATTTGCATTGCATTTTGTGATTGCTTTTTCATTTTTAGAGCCAGTTCTACAAGTCCAAACAGCCAATCCAGCAAGATAAACAATATGGTCTATCAGAAACAATTTTCCTCTGCAGCAGGGGTTCGGATTGCACAGCCATTCCCAGCACAATTCCCACCACAGGTGTGTATTTAAAGCTCAAACCAAAGGCCCTTTGGTGCTAATACCTTAGTAACGTTTTCCTTTTGGGTTACATGTTTTCAGATAACAGCAATATCTCAGCATTTCTGAAGCGCATGCGAAAGCTTTTAATCTTAAATTACTGTTGATTCTCAAAATGTTTCATAAAGAATGCCTTTTTCTCCTTTTTCCACTCCTCCTCCACAAGAAAAAAGATTCTTGGAGTTAACTTTCTAATTACTGAAAGTAACAAGGTTAAAAGCTTCCAGAGGGCCCACAAAGCGACTGCCTGCCCAGGGTAGAGTTTTAAACCGTTTTAGTTTGCACCCTATGCTACTAAACGTTCGACTTCCTTACTCTTCTTATTCCCTCTTTCTATGACTTATTTTATCTGTAATTTTGTAGCTTTCTAACAATTTTATAATTTTCTATTGATGTTTTGTAACATTTTATCCTTTAAAAGCCAAAAGCTGCAGCTTTATTTACTTGGAGCAAACTGTGCTTTTGATGATTGAAAACTGGCTTCAAAGAAAAAACACTGGATATTGTCATTGTAGCACTGTAAACACATCCTATAATGTCTATTGTACAAATATACATTAAACAAGGAGGACAAGGATATGAGTAGACAATCTTCAATAGCATACCCAGATGAATAAACTTGTTTGAAGCATGGTAGGAGTTAACGCTGTTCCTTCCATTTCTGTTTTCTGAACTGTCTCGAAACGTTAAAGCCAACCTAATACAATGTGACCTTTCATTTTTTTCATGTTTGTGAAGTTGCATTTAATGCTTATGCTGATTTAGTTTCAGGAACAAAGTGAGAGCACTGTAATCAAACAGCTGTGATTGGTTGAAAACATTTGTATCTTTAAATTCTAAAGAGTCTTCAGTGTTGACAGGAATGTGTCTTCATTATCATTCTAACTCACTTACCATAACACCAATTTTTTTTAATGCTTAATTTACCTAAAACTTTCCACTCAAGGTTTTACTACTATAATGAGATTGGATTGTTAATATGACATTTATACTCAGACTCTCAAGTCATCAGGTTAGTTATTTGGTTAACTATAATTGGAAGTGTAATTTGTGTCTCTTTTCCTGACTGAAGCTGAAAGATGTGCATATAAACAGCTCTTGTGTATCTTACCTATGTGCCGATTCTTGGTGTGTTTATCTGAATGGTAAATGTTACTAGGCTGTTTGATTGAGGGGAGCATCTCAATTTGGAACCCAGTTCAATGATCATTTAACATCCACAGACAGAAACTTTACAATAAGAGTCACTGGGCGATGTTCAGGAACAAAGAACCAGGCTGACTGCCGTCTCTTCTCCTGACCTTTACCAATTGGAACATTGACCATTACTGCATTAGTGCTAACATATCCATTCTCAAACCTAAATTAAATGCATCTGATAGAATCCTGTTTTGCCTTCAACCTTTGTATTTTATGTAGCTTCCACTTGTTTTGAAATGACACTGCTGATTATAATGCAGGCACCACACATTGCGGACGTAAGAAGGGAATTACATTCCATTCTAATTGTTTTCACCAGATGCTTTCCCAACCTAACCTGGTCCCTCCATTGGTAAGACCTCATGGAAATACTTTTTCAGCTCCTGTTCAGAGGCCTCCAATGCCCCTGGCAAATCAGATGCAACCTCAAATGACCACAGGTATCATCTGCCATACTCGTCCTCAGCATGCACCAAGGGTTCCTTCAGGACCTACACAGGGGATCCGTGGAAACCAGGCCCAAGCTGCAATGATGGCTGAACAGGATTTGAAGGTTAGCAGTTACGTAGTAAAAATAATTGAATAAATTAGCTCTGAAGAGGAGTCATGTGGACTTGAAATTGTAACTCTGTTTCTGTCTCCACAGATGCTGTCATACCTGCTGAGTTTTACCAGCACTTTCTGTTTTTATTAAATAAATTATGTCTGTTTAAAAACCTGGATACCAAATGAAACTGTGGTCTTAACCAGAACATGAAATGTGGACAGTTGAGATTCTGCATAGAAATTTATGTGCATTGCTTTTATCGTGGCCTATTTCTTGTTAATTAATTGATCTGGAGCATTAAAGAATGCCGCTCAATGGTAGCAGCTATATTGTAATCAACTTTTTCCTGCCACAGTTCTTAAAGTTCTGACTTTCAACTCATACTGGAAGTGTGAATTACCATTGGCACTGGGGAATAACGAAAGAGAGTTATATTTTTCTGCCAATAATATTTCATTCATAATAGTCCATCTGTTAATTTTCCAATACAAAAAGAATAAATGTATTGCAACCTCCAAAATGAAAATAGGATGTGATATAAATTAATTACAGATTTAGCCTGCCCTCTAGTTCACTTGCAAGTACAGAACTGATACCCATCGATCCCCCAGTTGTTAGAACTTGAAAACTTAAAAGCATATCAAATCTGTAGCAACTTTACAATATAAACATGTTGGAAGCCCACTATGAATTTCACAGGTATTTGAATTTTCACAGCAATGTTGTTTTGTTGGGAATTTATATTCATGCATACATTAAGGTCAGAGGTTTAAGCATTCCAAAGTTTACACGTTTGTTTATGTATACTATAGAGGGTAGTGTCAAAACCTGCTCCAAAGAAGCTATTTTAGATTGGTTTCCAGCGCACCTTGAAAGAGAGACAATTTTTGTGAATGTTTTTCAGCTCTTTGCCACATTACTGGATTTGCTTTTAGTTTGTGTCTCCAGTTCTTGTCCAAAAGATTCATCAAAATACTCATTTGATTCCCCCTTTATGTTTAAGGCTAAGCAGCGTGCTGAGGTACTTCAGTCCACACACAAGTTCTTCTCTGACCAGCAGCAACAGCAAATCAAACAGCCAATGAGCAAAGCTCACAAAAATGACAGCAATGGTAGTAAACCGACTGAGAGCGGAACAGGCGTTACAAGCACTAGAGATGAAAAGGTGGAAGAAAAACCCAATTCAAGTCAGGCTCCCATGTCAAAACCCGTTCGAACTGGACCAATCAAACCTCAGGCAGTTAAAACAGAAGAAACGAAATCCTAAATTGCTGATAGAACAGAGTAGATGTTCTAAACATCCTTGGGGTGTAATGAGAGCTCTTCTCTGTGAGATAAGAGCAGAAAAATAGAGCTCAAAACATGAAATTTCTTTTATAACAAAGAAGTGAGATGTGAAGTAGTTAAGTGAAAGCTGAACTATCTTGAAATATGCAGAATCAGATAGATCATTATTTTGAGCAACAGTAAAGCCCAGATGTGTAAACTAATCCTATGATGAACATTAGTGTTGACTTTTGAATCTTGAAAATTTGAAAAGGCAATGTCTGACTTGTGTGGCATTTCTTTTCCTTGAGATAATCACTGAAATTAGGTAAGATTGGCCAGGCCGGTGAATGGAGGCTGACCAGTTTTACACTTTTTAAGACAATTTAATAATCCTCTTGTTAAAATGTATCATTTAAATTTTTTTGTAAACTTAATTACAGTAAAGACTACAGTGATTCACCTGTGACTGAGTTAAGCTCCCTTTTTGAGCCTATTAAATTCCAATTGTGTTTATGCATATACCATTTTAATCACAAGTCTAATATTGCCTTTTTTGATTGTATGCTAGTATTGTAGTTGTAGGATGTACTGTATTATACTATGTGAATGTAAGATATCTTGTCTATCTGCTTATGATCAATCATTAATTAGTGACTGTGCTAGCAACACAGCTGTTTTTATTACAGAAAACTTACCCAGGTTTGATACAAATAAGACACTGATGAAGGTACAAAACAATAGAAGATTGCTGTTATTGGTATTCTGAAACCTTGGCACAAAGCGTGAGCTAAAAGATTGATTTATTGATGTGTATATTTTTGTCACATGGCTGGGGTGGCACTGGGAAAGCTACACTGCTGAAAAGGCTGCTTATCAGTAAAGTGTTTGGCAGTCAATTTTATTTGCTTACTTTGAAAATTCAGCTGTGATGTCTGACTTTTGAGATTTGTATTCCACCTGTACTGTGTATTCGTTTGGCATTGTACAGAAGTTAACAGCCATATTGGTATAGAAATATTATACTTTAATTTTTTCATTTGTACAGGGTTAACGCACTATTAAATATGTACGATCTTATTTACGATTAATTTGGTTTGGTTACCTAACTAATAAAAATATGCTCTGAAATTTTTTCAGATTCTTTTACGTTGTTTTAATAGTAGCAATTTCCTTTCCTCCATTTTGAATTAGTGTACATTTCATAATGTTTCCAGGTGCAGTATGTTTTGTATTATCAAAACCTTCATGTTGGATAGAGAAACACTGACTTGGATTAGGACCATGAATTTGCACTTCTCTCCTTTGCTTCCTTTTCCCTGACTCATTTCAGATGTTACTTTTTCTAGAAGCAAATGAACAGTGTTTGAAACTTCACGACCAAGGTGACAGGTAATTGCCTGGCTGTGTATTGTGAGGTTACATAGGATAGGATATACCACACAAACAGGCCATTTGGCCCAACCAACCAGTGCTAGTGTTCGTGCTCCACTCGAGCCTCCTCCCATCTTTTCTCATCTAAATCTACAATCATCATCACCTGTACTCTTCTCCCACAAATACTTGTCTAGATTCCCATTAAATGCATCTATACTATTTGCCTCAGCTACTCCTTGTGGCAGCCAATTTCCCCCTCTCCCACCACTCCCTGGGTGAAGAAGTTTCTTCTGAATTCCCTATTGGATTTCTTGGTGACTATCTTCCCCACAAAAGGCAATATTCTCTCTCTGTCCATTCTTATAAATATATTTTTATCATTTTAAAGATCTTGGAGGTCACCCTTTTTTTCCAAGGCTGTCAATTCTTTCCTGAAATATACATATACTCTCGCATTTCTGATATTATCCTTGTAAATCTTCTCATCACCCTCTCCAGTGCCTCTAATACCGTTCTATAATATGACAACCCCAAGACTCTTAAGTGTAGTCTAATTAAGGTTCAACACAGGTTTAGCCATAACTTTCCTACTTTTCAATTCTGATGGCCCCTGTTGAAGACTCTAATTTTAACACTCCATATGCCCACAGCCTAAGTGGCTTCTATAAACAATGCTGATATTAGTTATAATTTTATGGGAAAGGAACAGATGTAAAGGTCTATACCAACTTCAACTTTTATTTTACAACAGTAAAAGAAAATCCAGTACTGGTACTTTTGAAAGCTGCGCATGCATTAGATACTGGGTGCAGAGATCCAGCCCAGTTAAATTGTGGCTGCATGCTTTCCTTTTGGTAAATAAATGCATTCAATTCTTAACTCAGTCCAACCATACCCAGTCCAGCTTGAAACACTGATAAGTGATTCGAGTGCACATTCTTTTTGTGTCTCAATGTATGTATTAAGGATCTTGCTTTTTCGCATGTCTAATCAAAACAGTATGATTTCTTTTTTGAGTAATTCTCTTCACGTAAGTTTTTTTAAATTTACCAACGAGATGTAGCACTTTCTAAATGTATATTTACATGCCTTGCTTTTTAAATCCAGAGGTGACTGAAGTAGTAAGGAGTATGAAAAGATTTTAACTTTCAAAAGTACAGTCTGATTCTTGGAGATCATTTTTGTATATGCTCACTTACAGGAAAAATCAGACCATTTGAGCTGGACCCAAGTTTTTTTTAAGCAAGTATTGATTTCCAATCGGCTGAGCCAATTATGGATTCCTTCCACATTTTTCCCCACTAACTTCTAATTTTTGACAGTAAAGAAAGTAACCTGGTTGGGATTGAACTGCATCTGTGGCCTAACTAAAATCCTACTCTCAGCTGTACCGAATGCTGTCAGATTGGTTTATAGTGAGACTGCAGTCAAGATTTTTTTGTTTTTTGCATGCACAATCTGACCAGTTATAGATTTCCAAGAATTATTTTTAATCAATCTGTATCATGGTTGTTCAAATATTTAATAATGTTTAATTATTTTAACATTTGTTTCACTCCTAAATGATGAAGGTGGTCTTTTCTGCTCTGGAATTAGTGCTCAAATTACTGCTGTGCTATAACTAGCCACTAACTACATACATTTTTTTAAGAGAAAATAACAATCAAAGATATTCTTGAGGCCTTCATATTTTGGAAAGCCTAATGTCATACATGACCAAGTTATAATTGTCCCAAGCCAGGATTTTCTTTTCTGCTGGGTTGTAATCAGTCATGCTGTTGTATTGGTAGCGGTTCTCAAATGGGATGTTCAGCACCTTGCTGCTGTTTGTGTTGGTGTTGTAAGCAAAATTGATGATGGCGTTGCGATTGGAATAACTGTTCAGCGTATAGAGAATCCCGCAGATCATGAAAGTATTAGCAACTGATCTTCTGCGTATAGTCGTCGTCCAGGTTTGCTGTATTTCCAGGCTGTTTGGATCCAATTTGGAGATCACAATGGCTCCGTGAGCTTGATTGGTGCTGTAGGTTACCCAAAGCCCCAGCTCATCTACAGCAAAATCTATGTCTGTATAGCCACCCCAGGAGTATGGGTAGACTCCTCGGAAGCCTGCACTGGGCAAGTCCTTTCGAACTAAAATGGCCCCTGTTTTAATTTCATATCGCAACAAGGTCCTTGACCTGCGTTTCTGGTAATATAAGGATCCTCTGTAAATGACACTCCCTGTGCTTTCTACTGGTTCTTGTAACAAATAAACTTTATTGGGATAGCCCCTCATGAACTGATCTAGGTCACTGTACTCGTATAGCTCTCGAATGTCAGTGCCAACTGCGTTGATTCTCCAGATTGTCTCCCTGGTGTGAGGCGTCACAGGCTCGGGATCTTTCATCCAAACTCCGTACTTGCCTGCAATGTTGTCTGCTTTTTGGAATGTAGCTGGATCTCCTACCCACTCCAGCATTCCACAACCTGCCAGGGCAAGATTAAGAAACAAATCCATTCAGGTGCTGCATTTAACTGTTAGTCATACTACACAAGCAGGGACTTATTTCCCATGTCAGTTAACTGATTCTGAGCATTACCTGCCCCCTCTCTTCTCTCCCCCCCCACCCCCGGTGCAATACATGTAACTAGAGGGTGGCTTGGCCTTTTCCCTCTGTGCAGTAATCCAGAACAAGGAGACATAATCTAGAACTAGGCCATTCATGGGTGAAAAAGCTGTGGATGTTGGGTCAATTGAAGA
Source organism: Cetorhinus maximus (assembly GCF_964194155.1). NCBI lineage: Eukaryota > Metazoa > Chordata > Chondrichthyes > Lamniformes > Cetorhinidae > Cetorhinus > Cetorhinus maximus. Next base: position 92,936,674 of record NC_135895.1, on the reverse strand, counting down.
TTACAAGTCAGATCAACAGATTTTCATTGAGTTGGGTTATCAAAGAATATGGATCAAAGGTGGATAAGTGGGAGTTGAGGTACGGATCAGAAATTATCTAATGGAAACAGCAGAACAGGCTCAGGGTTGAATGATCTATGCCTGTTCCTTAGAACATAAAATAAGAAATAGCAGGAGTAGGCCATTCGGCCCCTCAAGGCTGCCCCGCCATTCAATAAGATCATAGCTGATCTGCTCTAGGCCTCAACTTCTCTTTCGTGCCAGCTCCTCATAGCCCTCAACTCCCCGATATTTCATAAATCTATCTATCTCCTCTTTAAATACTTTTGGTGATCTAGCCTCCACAACTCTCTGGGGTAGAGAATTCCAGATATTCATTACCCTCAAAGGAGTTCTTTTGCATCTCAGTTTTAAATGAGTGTCCTCTTATTCTGTAACTATGCCCCCTAGTTTGAGATTCCCCCACTAATAATCTCAACATCTACCCTGTCAAGCTCCCTCAGAATCAGTTTTAATAAGATCACTCCTCTAAACTCTAATGAATAAAGTCCTAACCTGTTTAGCCATTCTTGATAAGTCAACCCCTTCATCCCAGGAATCAGCCCAGTGAATCTCTTTTGAACTGCCTCCAATACCAGTATATCCTTTCTTAAATACGGGGACCAAAACTGTTCACAGTACTCCAGGTACAGCCTCGCCAACACCCTGTAACAAGACTTCCCTATTTTTAAACTCCAACCCCCTAGCAATACAGGCCAAAATTCCATTTGCCTTAATTACTTGCTGCACCTGCATGCTAACTTTTTGTGTTTCATGCACAAGAACACTCAGATCCCTCTGTGCTGCACTTTTTAGAGTCAGTCTCTCCATTCAAATCATGTTTGTCTTTTTATTCTTCCGACCAAAATGCATGACCTCACACTTTCCTATATTAAACTCCATCTGCTTAGTTTTTGCCATTCACTCAACTTATGTATATTTCTTTGCAGATTCCTTATGTCCTTGTCACAACATGCCCTCCTATTTTTGTATCGTCAGCAAATTTGGACATATTACACTCGGACCCCTCCTCCAAGTCATTAACATTAACAAGTCATTAAATAATTGAGGCCCTAGGACTGATCCTTGTGGCACTCCACTATTTACATATTTCCAATCTGTAGTAGACCAATTAATCCTGACTCCCTGCCTTGTGTGTGTTAACTAATTCTCAATCCATGCTAACACATTTCCCCCAATACCATGAGTTCTTATCTTGTACAATAACCTTTTATGTGGCACCTTATCGAATGCCTTTTGGAAATCCAAATACACTATATCTACCAGTTCCCCTTTATCAACCCTGCTTGTTATATCCTCAAAGAACTCTAGCAAATTTGTCAAACATGATTTCCCTTTCACAAAACCATGTTGACTCTGATTGCATTAAACTTTTCTAAGCATTTCTTCCTTAATAATGGACTCTAGCATTTTCCCCAACTACAGATGTTAGGCTGACTGGCCTATAGTTTCCTGATTTTTATCTCCCTCCCTTCTTGAACAGGGGCATCATTTTAGTGGTTTTCCAATCCTCAGGGACCCTCCCAGAATCCAGTGAGTTCTGGAATATTTTGACCAATGCCTTCACTATCTCTGCAGCCACTTCCTTTAAAACCCTTAGGTGCAGGCCACCAGGTCCTGGTGACTTGTCTGCCTTTAGTTGCATTAGCTTGTCAAATACTTCCTCCCATTAGCTCCTTGTTTATCTGATATCTTTGGGATGTTTATAGTGTCTTCCACCATGAAGACTGATGCAAAATATTGGTTTAAATTATCTGCTATTTCCCTGTTCCCCATTATCAGTCCTCCAGTCGCATCCTCTAAGGGTCCCGCACTCACTTTAGCCACTCTTTTTATATACCCGTAGAAGCTCTTGCTATTTGCTTTTATATTTCTTGCCAATTTACTTTCATAATCAATTTTCTCCCTCTTTATTAGCTTTTTAGTCATCCACTGCTGGTTCCTAAAAAATTCCCAATCCTCTGGCCTACCACTAGTTTTCACCACTTTGTATGACTTAGCTTTTGATTGGATACTCTCCTTGCATGGGTGGTTCAACCTTCTCATCAAGTCCTTTTTGACCGGGACAAATTTTTGCTGAACATTATGAAATATCTGCTTAAATGGCTGCCATTGCTCATCCCCGACCTTCCCCTTAGCCTATTTTCCCAACCCGTTTTAGACAACACTTTCTTCATACCTCTGTAATTGCCCTTATTTAAGTTGAGGACACTGGTTTGAGACCTGAGTTGCTTGCCCTCAAACTGAATTTGAAATTCTACCATGTTGTGACTGCTGCCCCCTAGAGGATCTTTAACTATGATATCTCTTATTAATCCCACTTCTTTACACATTACTAGATCTAAAATAGCTTGTTCTTGGGTAGGTTCTGCAACATATTGTTCTAAGAAACAATCTCTGATGCACTCTACAAATTCGTCTTCCATGTTACCCCTGTCAATCTGATTTGTCCAGTCAATATGCAGATTAAAATCACCCATGACAATTGTAGCATCCTCCTTATATGCCTCCATTATTTGCCTATAGTGAGGCAACTCTTCGGGGGCCTATAGATGACTTCCACCCGTGACTTCTTCCCCTTGCTATTCCTTATTTCCACCCAAACTGATTCCACGTCACGATCTATTGTACCTATATCATTACTCACCACCGCACTGATATCTTCCTTTATTAACAAAGCTACCCCACCTCTTCCTTTTTGCCTATTTTTTCTGGAATGTTGAGTATCCTTGAATATTGAGTTCCCAGTCTTGGTCACCCTGCAACCACATCACCATAATAGCTATCAAGTCAGATTTATTTCTATTGGTTTGTAATTTGACAAAGAGGGTATTGTCCAAAATTTACAGCAGCCTTACGGAGACTTTTTTTTAATGGAGAACTTTGCAAAGTGGAATTCTTGGACTTGTTCTTTAAATTTAGAAAGTGCTGTTATTTTGGAATAACGAATCATAACTCGTTCCTGGGAATTTTTGTGAATTGTCCCAAGGGTAACAGTAATATGATATGAATCAATCTCAATATAAGTCAGGATCTATATGATTTGGACAAGTTTTAATCAGCACTGAGGGATTGGTAAATTGAGATTTTGTCTCCGATTTGACTGGGATTTTAAGCTGGTTTTTCACATCTACCAGGAGTTTACATATCTTTAGCTGGGTGAGGAGTGTCTGTGTTATGATGCACGAGGCATCAGCCATGTTGGACAGCCCTGAATGGGCAAGAGAGTTTTTGTTCCTGTCAATCATTTTTGGATGTTTCTAATCCCTTTGATTTGGTTGCAAGGTACCAAAATACATCAAGTCTAATTTTATGTTCCCTAAATTTGATCTGAGTATGTAAAGCTGTATGACGAAGCTGCCTGAAAACTAAGAACTATTGGTACCTTTCCATTCAATAATAACTTCACTAAGGCTGAATGGGCTGCTGCTTTTTTTTAAGCCCTGGATTTCCTGCCTCTACCTCTCACTCCTTTATTTAAGTCGCCCCTTTAAAACCAAGCTTTTGATCACCTCGACTATTTTTTTTGTGGTTCCGTCTCCTGTGAAGCACTTGGGAACATTTATTGAATTAAATATATAAAATACAAGTTGAAGCTAAAAGTCAATGGTGCCCTTTCCCCACCTGCTGGTCGCTTGACTACATTGCGCCTTTTGACATCAGACAACATTGAGTCCTAAGGAAATAAATCACCTCGCCCACCTGCCTGTATCCTGGGGTTTCTGTTGCAAACGGTCGAGCAGAAGAACTTTTAAACGCATACATTTCATTTGCAGATACCTGAAATCTGCGGTGTTGTGGTCGAGAGGCCAGAATCGTTCCGCTGTTTCAGTCTGGGAGCTGGGATCTCTGTGATCTCCGATTTCAGCTCTTGGTACCCAGGATTTTCGAAGCTCCAGTTAGACGCTGGGGATCGAAAACATTATTCTGGACTTTATAAATAATAAATCGCCCCCAAAAAAGGCGTCGAAATTTAATATCGCGTGCGACCTTTAAAATTCTTTTCTCCAAAACAATTTTACTCGTAAATAAAAGGTTCCATCTTCCAGGAGAAATAATGGGGAAACTTTTTTTTAAAAATCCTTGGAACGGGACTCACCTCCTCGGTCAGGCTGCGTTTTCTGTCGAGATGGTGTACTGGAGAAACCCTGTTTCCCTGAAAGACAAAATCTAAACAGCTTGTTTCAGAGAATAAATGTCCCTCTCTCGGTTCCTATTGATTCTGTCATATTTAAAAACAAATCAAAATTATGAGAATCAAATGGACGGCTGGACAAACTCTGCACTGTTTACAAATACTGCTTTTAGAATTGACACTTGTGCAATTTTTGAAGGGCTGGAAACCTGCTTTTCCCGGTAACTTTCCTCCCCAGCTAGCAGGTCGATTCCATGTGCATTTACAGCGAGGCTTCAACTTCAGACTCTGGTAGTTTTTAAAAAAATTATTCATCACTCCCATGTAGTTGCAAAACAGTTAGTGTTAAATATAAATAAACGAACCGTGTTCTTAATTACATTATTGATGTGTTTGTTGAAAATCCAAGGAATCTCTGGGATAAACTTATTTAGTTTAAACCTCTGCTCATTGCAGATAGGTCGAGAGCGCGGATTTAAAACTACAGACTGGTCCTGGAGCAGAGAGGATGAGAACATTCCTGGAGTCTGATCCTGGAGCAGAGAGGATGAGAACATTCCTGGAGTCTGATCCCGGATCAGAGAGGGTGCGAGACCTGCTGGGATCGGCTGTCCCAATGCCTGGGGTTGGCCCATGGCTGGTTTAGGAAGTGCTGACTGATGCCCACACACACACACCCCCCAGCCCCCGGGCACGTTTTAAACCTCCCCAGTCCCGATGCTCCGGCTCAGTTTAAAGCTTTATCTCCCAGGAGGGGAATTCTCCCTAAAAATCCGAGCTGTGGATCCACAGGGGAGCTGGGAGCCAGACCCTGTGTGGCAGCAACGGGCAGAAGGGCCTGTTGGAAGCAGCTGGAGCAGAATGGACAAGCCCTCACTCCATTGATAACAACAACCCCCCCCTCTCTCACCCCCACCCTAAACCCCCGGGGGGGCTGGGGTCGCTTTCTCCCCCCACCTTGATGGGAGTCCTGCGGAGTGTCTGGGACGGTGGGACACTGTTTGGCCCGGAGGTGAATGTTCTCCTGCTTCACGCTCTCCAGCCACCTCAGTAACTGCAGCTTCTCCAGCTGCAGCCTCCTGACCTCCTCCCGGTGCTTGGCCGACGGGCTGAGGGGGCTTTGGGCTCCCGCCTCCCGCTGGGACTTGGTCTCCAGGAGGCGCAGCCTGTCGCCCAGGGACTCCAGCTCTCTCTGCTGGGCGGCCCTCTCCCTCTGCAGCTCCCGGACAGCGGCCAGAACCTCCCCGGGCTCCGAGCAACTGGCCTGGTCCGGGCTGGGCACGGTGAAGGAGTAGATGCATCGGCCGTCCCGGCTCGGACTGCGGGAGAAAGTCGGCGGCGACTGGCCAGAGGCTCCCAGGAGGAAGGCGAGGGTGAGCAGGGAGCTGGAGATCATTGCGGCTGCTGGTCCCGGGCAGCTCAGTGTGTTTGAAGCTGAGTTAGTGGGAGTCGGGCTATTTATAAAGCGTTTCCGGAGAGGCGGGTACTGTCCCATCAACCTGACACAGGCCGGCCGGCCGGCTCCACACCTCCCACATCTGGGGCTTTCATTCATCACCCCGGGGATTAAAGGGGCCAAACTGGTGGGGGCGGGGGGGGGGAGGGGAGGTGGAAAGACCAGGAAAGTTGGGAGTAAGTGCAGTGGGAGCTAGCACAATGGGCCGAATGGCCTTTAAAAGTGCTCTCTCATTCTACATTCTGGGATCAGTTCTCAGGGGGGTGGGTGTGGGGATGTGTGGGAGAGGGGGGTTGTGTGGAGGAGGGTGTGTTTGGGGATGTGTGGGTGTGTAGGGAGGTGGGGGTGTATAAGGGGGGTGTGTAGGTGGGTATGGGGGTTTGTGTGGAGGAGGGTGTGGGTGGTTGTGTGGGTGGGGGGGGCGGTGGGGGTGTGTAGGGGGGCTGTAGGTGGGTGTGGGGGGTTGTGTGGAGGAGGGTGTGGGTGTGTTTGTGAGGCTGTGTGGGTGGGGGGGTTGTGGGGGTGTGTGTGTTTGGGGATGTGTGGGTGTGTAGGGGGGTGGGGGTGTATGGGGGTGGGGTTGGGGTGTGTGTAGGGGGGTAGGGGTGTTTGTGGGGTGGGGTGTGTGTGTGGGGGTGTGTGGGGTGGGGGTGGGTGTGGGGAGGGGGTTGTGTTGAGTGAGGGAGCCGGCACCTTCTAGCAGGTTTCGATATGGAAAGGTCAACTTGGTCACCCTTTAAATCCAATAAATAACCCCTTCAGCTGAAGAAATTCCCGAAGTGCGTCAGCCTGGCACTTTCCCTCTGTTTCTCTCTCTCTCGGTAGATGCTGCCCAACCTACTGAGTGTTTCCAGCATTTCCTCTTCTAATGACAAATGATTGTTAATTGTCCAGATAGAAGGCACAATATTAAATCGAGGATCACATTACAGTCACACGCTTTAAGATCAGTTCCCTGTCTCTAGATGGGACCCATCGCTTCAACTGTTCATCCTGGCCACCAATATGCGATTATTTGATGATTTGTAAGTGTTTCTCTTACAGGAGCTGACGCATCTCACGGTTGAGCAGCTGGACAGGAGTTGGGGCGGGGGTGGGTGGGGTGGTAGTAGGGCTGCTCCACGAGAGCCGCTTTAAGTCAAACCCCAGCGTGTGCAGTGAGCAGGGGACCGGAGACTTAATTCCTGTTGCAAAAACTGTCCAAAGTGCCTTGGTCCTTGTGGGCGCGTGTAATGGGGATGAGCCAGTTAAAGGGCTCGTTTGGGATGCTCCAAAATCCCAGCATTTTGGAGTCAGTGCAATCCTGCAGACTAGGGGGGGAATCCGAACACCCAGATCCCGCCAGGGTCTCCAATGAAGCAGACAGACCCGGGCTTGTTACTCAGTGTGGGTGGGTGGTCAAACCCCCTCAAGCCCCAGCAGAAGTTAAATAACCGCCTTGAGATAAGCTGATCCCTGCAGCGCTGTGTGCGGAATGCCTACACCATTAGCTTGCTATGACCGGGTGAACGTATGGAGCTGAAACTTTAGCTGGGTCTCTGCTTTTTTTAAAAAAAAAAGTTCAGCGCTGCCGCCTGACAAGCAAATGAACCGAGAGATCCACATTCAGTAAAAGCAAAATACTGCCAGACCTGCTGAGCTTTTCCAGCATTTTCTGTCTTTAATCCGCATTATGTCCCTTTGGCCTGATCTGAAGTGTACATCCCGCCCCCACCACCAGGGTGGGGACACATCCGACCCACCGCCTTTTACCAGGAAATATAGACACAGGTTGGTAAGAGCCAAGGCTTAGTGCACAGTTGAGGCGTCGGCCGGGTCTCAGTGGTCCCTCACTTGCTCTGAGTCTGAAGGTTGTGGACTCAAGTCCCTCTTCAGAGACTTGAGAACATTATGGACGCTGACCCTCCAGTACCACACTGGGAGGATGCTGCACCACCCGAGTTACCCATTCAGAGGAACCATTAAACTGAGGCCTCAACTACTCACTCAGGTGGATGTGAAAGATCTCACAGCTCCATTTGAAAAGATGCAGGGCAGTTCTCCCCAGTGTTCCGGCCGATGTTTATTCCTCAACCATTATACGAATATGTGAAATAGGAGACGTCGGCCATTCGGCCCCTCGAGCCTGCTCCGCCATTCAATAAGATCACGGTTGATCTGTTTGTGTTTTGAGTTCTACATTCCCACCTAACCCCGACAACCTTTGATTCCCTTGCCTAACAACAATCTATCTACCTCTGCCCTCAAAATATTCAATGGCCCTGCCTCCGCTGCCTTCTGAGGCAGAGAATTCCAAAGTTGCACAACCCTCTGAGAGAAAAAAATTCTCCTCATCTCTGTCCTATAAGGGCGACGCCTAATTTTAAAACGGTGCTCCCTAGTTCTGCATTCACCCACAAGAGGAAACATCCTTTCAACATCCACCTTGTCAAGGCCGCTCAGGAGCTTCTATACATACTTCAATCAAGTCACCCCTCATTCTTCTAAACTCCAGTGGAAACAAGCCCAGCCTGTCCAACCTATCCTCATAAGACAACCTGTTCATTCCAGATGTCAATCTAATAAACTTCCTCTGAACCATCTCCAACACACTTACATCCTTCCTTAAATAAGGAGACCAAAACTGCACACAGTATTCGAGATGTGGCCTCACCAATGCCCTGTATAACAGAAGCACAATGTCCTTCCTTTTATGTTTAATTCTTTTCATAATAAAGAACAACATTCTTACATAAATTATATTTATATAAAGCCTTTTATAAAAGTTATATAAATACAAATGTTTTCATTTCTTTGCTACAATTTTCTTTATTCGCTCATGGGATGTGGGCATCATTGACTCAACCAGCATTCATTGCCCATCCCTAATTGACCTTGAGAAGGTGGTGGTGAGCTGCCTTCTTGAACTACAGCAGTTCCTGTAGTGTAGATACACCTCCAGTGCTGTTAGGGAGGGAGTTCCAGGATTTTGACCCAGCAACAGTGAAGGAACGGCGATATATTTCCAAGTCAGGATGGTGAGTGGCTTGGAGGGGAACTTCCAGGTGGTGGTGTTCCCATGTGTCTGCTGCCTTTGTCCTTCTAGATGGTAGTGGGTTTGGATGGTGCTGTCTAAGGAGGCTTGGTGAGTTCCTGCAGTGCATGTTATAGATGGTACACACTGCTGCCACTGGGCACTGGTGGTGGAAGGAGTGAAAGTTAGTGGATGTGGTGCCAATCAAGTGGGCTGCTTTGTCCTCGATGGTGTCAAGCTTCTTGAGTGTTGTGGGAGCTGCACTCACCCAGGCAAGTGGAGAGTATTCCATCACACTCCTAACTTGTGCATTGTAGATGGTGAACAGGCTTTGGGGAGTCAGGAAGTGCCACAGGATTCCTAGCCTCTGACATGTTCTTGTAGCCACAGTATTTACATGGCAAGTCCAGTTCAGTTTCTGGTCAATGGTAACCCCCAGGATGTTGATAGTGGGGGATTCAGTGATGGTAATGCCATTGAATGACAAGGGGCGATGGTTAGATTTTCTCTTGTTGGAGATGGTCATTTTCTGGCACTTGTGTGGTGCGAATGTTACTTGCCACTTGTCAGCCCAAGCCTGGATATGGCCCAGGTCTTGCTGCATTTGGACATGGACTGCTTCAGTATCGGAGGAGTCACGAATGGTCCTGAACATTGTGCAATCATCAGCGAACATCCCCACTTCTGATCTTATAATGGAAGGAAGATCATTGATGAAGCAGCTGAAGATGGCTGGGCCTAGGACACTACCCTGAGGAACTAACATGACTATTGCCAATATTTTAGGTACTTCCTCTTTAATTTTATCCTATACGATACCGCTATGCTAGACTGGCATCATCCTCCTCTTTAGTGGACACCAATGCAAAGTATTCATTTACTGCCTCAGCCATGCCCACTGCCTGCACAAACATATTTCCTTTTCTGTCCCTAATTCCCCCACTCTTCCTTTGACCACCTTTTTTCTATTTAGCTCCTAACTGCCTAAAGAACAGTATTAAAGTCACTGCTGCTCATGCAGCCATTATAGGGAACTGACAGGTTAGTTGGAGCTGAAAGCAAAGAATCCCAGCTTGGTCTGAGTCAATCCTGATCCCCGGGATGTCAGGAATGTCCAAGCTGAATGAATGTCTGGGGAGAGGGCTGGAGACAAAAGCAAGGGAGTATCGGGTATGTCAGAGGCTTCAACTTTGATGCTGCCAGACCTGCTGAGTTTTTCCAGGTAATTCTGTTTTTGTTTTGGATTTCCAACATCCGCAGTAGCTTTTTGTTTTTATAGCTTCAACTTTCCTGCTGTACAGTCCAGGGTCATATGATTCATTGTAACACCTATTCGAGGCCAATGCTTTGTTATTTCACTGCTACCATTCCCACTCTCTCTGCCTTTGGTTCCAAGACATCTTTGTAATTTTATCTCCCCGACCTTCCTGTTTTGCTCCACATGACCCTCCCTCCTATTTCAACACCATAAAACCTATCATATTTCTGCCTCTCTTCAGTTTGGAAGAAGAGTCATATTGGACTCGAAACGTTAACTCGGTTTCTCTCTCCACAGATGTGCCAGACCTGCTGAGCTTTAACAGCACTTCTGTTCTTATTATTATCTTCCCTTCTCTTTATTTCTCTTTCTGTACCTCAGTTGACACTGATTTCACCTTCCTTCTCACTCCTTTGTTTATTTCTTAATTTTATAATCTCATTGGTTGAGGAAACACAGTTTGGCCCGTCATTCGTCAGCAGTCCATTCTCCTTGCCATGCTATTATCACCTTGCACTTGCAGCAACTTTGTGGGCAAAAAAAATTGTTCAAACTCAAAACGTGCACAAACAAGTCTAATTCATGGGAAGGCTCAAGGTATCCCATTCAACCTAAACTTGGGTCATCAAAATGAATGTTTCCATCATTTCATACGACCTGTGTGAATGTAATCAACACATCTGAGAAATGGCTTTTCTCTTCCTGCTGCTACTTTGGGAGACCCCAAAGATTTATCCTTAGCCTCCTCTTCCTCATTTACAGGCTGACTTCAGTGACAACATGTGCAGACTTGGGGCCAACTCCCAAGTGTACCCTGATGATATCTAGGCTGTATCTCTGTGACTGCTCGTCTGACATATCACCATACAATGAATGAGTAGCAGAATAAAGGTCAGCGTTGTCTGAAAGCAAAATAGCAGAATATGGCAGGGAGGATAAACTGGATCAAGAGAGTGAAAGAATGAAAGTAAAATCTCCAACAATTCACTGCCTAAAAGAATGAGATTCTACACTTTTACTTATCCACTTTTTAAGTAAGAAAGCCTGATTGGCAGTCATTAACAACTATAACATCATTAAAAGGGTATTTACTGCTATCAATGACTAAACTTAGCTCTCTGTGGCAAATTTAATTGGCAATTAATGTACAAATGCTGCAATTCATGCAAATCCCATGGAGATTAAAGATGAGATGCTGTTTCAGGAAACAATGCTCTGATGTAAAATCGTCAACCTCAAATGTTAGCTCTGTTTCTCTCTCCACAGATGCTCCCAGATCCACTAAATATTTCCAGCTTTCTCTGTTTTTATTATGGCATAGCTTCCTCACTTCTATTAATATGGCCCAGGATACCAAATGCATCTTAACAGCCTTCTCAACGTGCCACCTTCAAAGATTTGTGCATAAACATCCCCAGGGCTGTCTGCTCTTGCATCCTCTTTCAAAGTGTACCCTTTAGTTTATGTCGCCTCTCTTGATTCTACCTACCAAAATGCATCATTTCACACTTCTCTGCATTAACATCTGCCATGTCCACCCACTTCATCCTTCTGAAATCTGTTATCCTCTTCAATGTTCACTACATTTCCAAGTTTTGTGTAATCTGCAAACTTTGAAACTCTACCCAAGTTCAGGTCATCGATACATACCAAAAAGAGCAGCGCTCCATAATACTGACCCCTGGGGAACACCTCTAGTCTGAAAGTAACTGTTCACCACTACTCCCTGATTTCCATCCCTTAGCCAACTTTTTAATCATGCAGATAATATCCTTTTAATCCCATGGGCTTTATTTTTTCTTAACAAGCCTATAGTGTTTTACTCCATCAAATGCCCTTTCAAAATCCATATACACAGCAACCACTCATCAACTCCCTCTGTTACTTCATCAAAGAACTCAATTAAGTTATTCCAACACAATTTTCCTTTGCCAAATCTCTGCTGGCTTCCAGTTCAGTATCCCATACATTCCCAAGTGCCAATTAATTTTTTCCTGATTTATTTTCTCTCAGACTTTCCCCACCACCAACACTGGCTGACTGGGTATATTCCTCTCCTCTTTTGAAAAGGGGTGTAGCGTTTCAAGTCTTCCAGTCCTACAGCACAGCCCCCATTATCTAAGGGAATTGTGATCAAAGCCATTATGACTTTACGACTACTGGCGAAAACCAATTTCCCGCCCCCAAATCTTTATCTCTGTCTATTTCCCCCACGCCTCACCATACCCCAGAACAGTCACTGGCCCGAGTTAGCTCCAGGTAGACTCACACTTTTATCATCATATGGTATAAAATTGTGATCTTATATCATAGGACAGAATCAGAGAGCGCAGGAGGAGGCTATTCACCCCACCGCACCATACTAGCTCTTTGAGAAAGCTACCCAAATAGCTCAACTCCCTTGCTCTTTCCCCATAGCCTTGCCAATAATCCCTCTTCAAATATTTATCCAATTCCTTTTTGAATGTTACTATTGAATCTGCTTCCATCACCTTTTCAAGCAGTGCATTTCTAGATTGTAACAACTCGCTGAGTAAAGAAATTGTCCTCCTCTCTGTTCTGATTCTTTTCCAATACTTTCCATGTATATGTTTATATATTTTAGTGCATATTTAATCATTTTTATCCAGATTTATAGAAGCCCTGTCCAGATTTTAAGAGGACCATAAATGTTTGGAAAACTGTATTTTAATGGGATTAAGCCTTGCAAAGTTTGGAAAACCATTTAACGTTTTATTGAACAGACCCCTGGCCGTGACACTTCTAAGATACAAAAGACCGTTCATTTCAAACAAGCATTGCTTTGTGAGGCACCAGAGCTGGAACATTGCCCCATGAATCCCCACAGAGGGAGACTCAGCCGAGATTTCAGATTTTTCAGAGACCTCAGCACAAAGTCCAACCTGATTATCCAGTGCAGTACTGAAGGAATGCCACGCTGTTAAAGGTAACATTAATCTGAGACCTGGCCTATCCCCTTGGATAGACGTAAAAGACTACATGGCATTCTTTTGAAGAAGGGCAAGGGTGCTTCTTCCTGCTGTCCTAGTCGATATTTACCCCTCACTAAAACAGATGATCACTTTGCTGTTTGTGTGATCTATGTGCAAATTGGCTGCCAGGATTCCTACATTCAAACTGATAGCATTTCAAAAGTACGTCATTGGCAATAAAGTGTCTTTGGGGATGGCCTGAGGCACTATATAAATGCACTTTTTTTTCCCTTATCATGGTTTCTTGTGACAATAATTCTTAAAGAAAATGATAGTATTCTACTAGATATTAGTAATCAGAAGGTTTCAAAGTTACATGGGTGGTGTTTTAGAAGTTTTAGTGTTGGGGTTTAGTGTTTGCAAAGAACAGTTTGTTAATAAAAGGTGACACATGATATCATGTGAAATAAGCTTATCATGTAAAGAAGAAAAGGCACCACGCTATGCTGTTTTTCTCTCAGGTTCGTGGAAATGTCAGTAAGCCCCTCATTAAATCAATTTTATACCCAAATCCAACAACACTGAAGAAGCTCGATACCATCCAGGACAAAGCAGCCCTCTTGATTGGCACCCCATCCACAAACATTCATTCCCTCCACCACTGATGCACAGTAGCAGCAGTGTGTACTACCTACAAGATGCACTGCAGAAACTCACCAAGCCTCCTCAGACAGCACCTTCCAAACCCACGACCACTACCATCTAGAAGGACAAGGGCGGCAGATACATGGAAACACCATCACCTGGAAGTTCCCCTCCACTCACCACCCTGACTTTGAACTATATCGTCATTCCTTCACTGTCACTGGGTCAAAATCCTGGAATTCCCTCTCTAACAGCACTGTGGGTATACCAACATCACATGGATTGCAACGGTTCAAGAAAGCAGCTCACCACTACCTTCTCAAGGACAATTAGGAATAGGCAATAAATGCTGGTCCAGCCAGCGATGCCCACATCCTATGAACGAATAAAAAAGTTTATGTTATTGTAAATTAACCCAGTGACTTAGAGATGATTCCACCTGTGAGGGAATCCAAAATTATCATCCAATTCTACAGGATAGTCCCAAACAAATCCAATAATGAATTCAGAAGAAATGTCTTCACCCAGAGTGTGGTTAGAACGTGGAACTCACTGCCAAAAAGAGTAGATGTAGCAGTTGGCACAGAAGCATTTAAGGGGGAGGAAGAATGGAATAGAAGGATATGCTGGTAGGGTGATGAAGTAGAATGAAGGAAGCTTGTGTGGAGGATAAGCACTGGCATTGACCAGTTGGACCAAATAGCTGTGTTGTACACCCTAGGTCTGCACAAAGGAGGTATTTGTTAGTGGCCCAAAACTGGTGTGATATCCACAGTGCGCCAGTCGTACCTACCCCAAGATGGGAGTCAAGAGGCCCTTATTGTTCTCAGGTTCTCTTGGGTGCCTAACAGGCAACTCTACTCCAACTTGTTGATTCGTTACCTTGCAAAACTGTCCAGTCTCTGCATAGAGTGGGCCAGTAAAGGACCAATTATTGGAGAAATGTAACCTACAGGCAGGGTGGGGGCAGGAGGTGGGCGTGAAGGAGCCAACGCCAGGCCAGAAGAGCATAAATTCTCCCCCTGGCCCCACAAAAGACCTTCAAGCAAAGATAAAATTTCTGAACAGCCACCAGTGGTCGGCTCTGAAAGGTCTTCTCAATGCATGGAGGAAGTGGCAGGAGCATACATTTTGCATTCACCAAGCAGATTTCAATGACAATTGTAACTTGGGGGTTCTACAACTGGTTTAGGTCCTCCATTTGCATATTTTTTTATTCGATCAAGGAATGTGAGCATCACTGGCTAGGCCAGCCAATCCCCAATTGCCCTTGAGAAGGTGGTGGTGAGCTGCCTTCTTGAACCGCTGCAGTTCCTGTGGTGTAGGTACGACCACAGTGCTGTTAGGGAGGGAATTCCAGGATTTTGACCCAGCGACAGTGAAGGAACGACGATATATTTCCAAGTCAGGATGGTGAGTGGCTTGGAGAAGAATTTCCAGATGGTGGTGTTCCCATGTACTAGCTGCCATTGTCCTTCTAAATGGTAGTGGTCGTGGGTTTGGAAGGTGCTGTCTGAGGAGGCTTGGTGAGTTCCTGCAGTGCATCTTGTAGATGGTACACACTGCTACTACTGTGCGTCAGTGGTGGAGGGATTGAATGTTTGTGGATGTGGTGCCAATCAAGTGGACTGCTTTGTCCTGGATGGTGTCAAGCTTCTTCAGTGTTCTTGCAGTTGCACTCATCCAGGGGGAGTATGCCATCACACTCCTGACTTGTGCCTTTCAGAAGATGAACAGGCCTTGGGGAGTCAGGAGGTGAGTTACTCGCCACAGGACTCCTAGCCTCTGACCTGTTCTTGCAGCCACAGTTGTTTCTATCAACGGTATCCCCCAGGATGTTGATAGTGGGGGATTCGGGGATGGTAATGCCATTGAATGTCAAGAGGTGATGGTTAGATTCTCTCTTGTTGGACGTGGTCACTGCCTGGCACATGTGTGGCATGAACGTTACTTGCCACTTGTCAGCCCAAGCCTGGATATTGTCCAGGTCTTGCTGCATTTGGACATGGACTGCTTCAGTATCTGAGGAGTCACAAATGCTGCTGAAAATTGTACAATCATCAGCGAACATCCCCACTTCTGACCTTATGTTGGAAGGAAGATCATTGATGAAGCAGCTGAAGATGGCTGGGCCTAGGACACTACCCTGAGGAACACCTGCAGTGATGTCCAGCAACTGAGATAATTGACCTCCAACAACCACAATCATCTTCCTTTGTGCTAGGTAAGACTCCAACCAGCGGAGAGTTTTCCACCTGATTCCCATTAACTCTAGTTTTGCGAGGGCTCCTTGATGCCACACTTGGTCAAATGCTGCCTTGATGTCAAGGCAGTCACCCTCATCTCACCTTAGGAGTTCGGCTCTTTTGTCCATGTTTGAACCAAGGCTGTAATGAGATCAGGATCTGAGTGGCCCTGGCGGAACCCAAACTGGGCGTCAGTGAGCAGGTTATTGCTAAACAAGTGCCGCTTGATAGCACTGTTGATGACTCCTTCCATTATTTTACTGATGATCGAGAGTAGACTGATGGGACGGCAATTGGCCGGGTTGTATTTGTCCAGCTTTTTGTGTACAGGACATACCCGGGCAATTTTCCACATTGCCAGGTAGATGCCAGTGTTGGCTCTACTGGAACAACTTGGCTAGGGGTGCAGCAAGTTCTGGAGCATAAGTTTTCAGTACTATTGCTGGAATATTGTCAGGGCCCATAGCCTTTGCAGTATCCAGTGCCTTCAGGCATTTCTTGATATCATGTGGAGTGAATCGAATTGGCTGAAGACTGGCATCTGTAATGCTGGGGTCCTCAGGAGGAGGCTGAGATGGGTCTTCGCTCGGCACTTCTGGCTGAAGGTTGTATCAAATGCTTCAGCCTCATCTTTTGCACTGCTGTGCCCGGCTCTCCCATATTGAGGAGGGGGATATTTGTGGAGCCTCCTCCTCCAGTGAGTTGTTTAATTGTCCACAATCATTCACAACTGAATGTGGCAGGACTGCAGAGCTTAGATCTGACCCATTGGTTGTGAAATATCTTAGCTCTGTCTACTTATGCTGTTTGGCACGCAACTAGTCCTGTGCTGTAACTTCACCAGGTTGACATCTCATTTTTAGGAATGCCTGGTGCTGCTCCTGGCATGCCCTCCTGCACTCTTCATTGAACCAAGGTTGATCCCCTGGCTTGGTGGTAATTTTAGAGTGGGGGAAATGCCGGGCCCTGAGGTTACAGATTGTGTTTGAGTACAATTCTGCTGCTGCTGACCCACAGCACCTCATGGATGCCCAGTCTTGAGTTGCTAGATCTGTTCAAAATATATCCCATTTAGCACGCTGGTAGCGCCACACAACACAATGGAGGGTATCCTCAATGTGAGGACAGGACTTCCTCTCCACAAGGACCATGCGGAGGTCACTCCTAACAATATCATTATGGACAGACGCATCTGCAAGTAGGTGAGAGTGAGATCAAGTCTATTTTTCCCTCACCACCTGCCGCAGACCCAGTCTAGCAGCTATGTCCTTTAGGACTCTGCCAGCTTGGTCTGTGGTGATGCTACCAAGCCACTCTTGGCAATGACAGTGAAGTCCCCCACCCAGAGTCAATTCTGTGCCATTGCCATCCTCAGTGCTTCTCAGCATGGAAGAGCACTGATTCATCAGCTGGGGGCAGGTGGTGGTGGTACATGGTAATCAGCAGGAGGTTTCCTTGCCCTGATCCCTTGGGAGTTCACGGGGTCCAGAGCCAATGTTGAGGACTCCCAGGGCAACTCCCTCACTGTCCTGCCACCTCTGCGGGGGGGTTGTGATGGTGGTGAGTAGGACATGATCTGTAAGGTATGTTTCCATGAGTATGACTTTATCAGGTTGTTGCTTGACTAGTCTATGTGACAATTCTCCCAATTTGGCACAAGCCCCCATATGTTAGTCAGGCAGACTTTGCAGGGCTAGGTTTGCCCATGGTTGTTTCCAGTGCCTAGGTTGATCGGTCCAGTTTCATTCCTTTTAGGCTTTTCAGCAGTTTGATACAACTGAGTGGCTTGCTAGACCATTTCAGAGGTCTGGAGTCCCTTCCCTAAAGTAGATGTGTTTTTACATATTTTGTAAAAAGTTTTTACAACTTTTAATTCCAAATTTTTATTGAATTTAAATTCCACTATCCACCATGGTGGGATTTGAACTCTGGTCCCCAGAGCATTATCCTGGGTCTCTAGATTACTAAGCCAGTGACAATACCACTACACCACCATCTCCCCAGCTTTTTAAAAAAGCCTCACATTTAGAGAGCTGCCTGACACTATTGAATCTGCTGGACAAATGAGTGATATGTTCCCCGCCAGATATTTCTCTGCAAGTCACTCACTTGGCAAGAATCGGGCGGTGCAGCAGTTGAAAATCGCTGCAAAATTTGCACCATTGTTGTTCTAGATCACAGACAAAAACAGAAAATTGCATTCTGAAGCTTTATTATTCAATGAGAAGCAGGATATTGGGGAGTAATATTTTTCATTAATTGCCTTGTTCTCCATTTTATGATTTCTCAGGACGTGGTACTCACTTTGCCACTAGAGTGAGATGCAGCTTTTTGATGGTCCATTGTTTTACATTGCCTATGCAAGTTCAAATCCCACCATGGCAACCTGAAAATTTTAATTCAGCTAAAAATGTCTGGAAATAAATACTTGCTTAAAGTTCAAAGCAAAATACTGCAGATACTACCATTAGGCACTTTACAGCCTTCCGGACTTAACATTGAGTTCAACAACTTCAGACCATGAGCTCTCTCCTCCATCTTTATCACTTCTTAATCCAGTTTTTAAAAATGTATTTATTCTTTTTAATTTTTTTAACCTTTTCCCCCAAGCACCCCCTCATCCCACCTTGGCCACCACACAGGGCCATCTGTCACTTGTTTTTATGTTTTGCTTTCACAGAGCAGTGACCCTTATTCTATTAACACATTCTGCTATCTGACCTTTATGCCACTATCAGCACCTTCTTTAGTCTTTAACTTTAACTCTACCAGTAACACACCCCTTGTCCTGTGTCCATGACATCTTTGTCAATCTCTATTGAGCTTCCACCGATCCCTGACCTTCTATTTTCCTCCACCTGCTCCACCCCCTCTTACAGAGTATAAAATCGATCACATTTCTACTTCTCTTTAGCTCTGAAGAAATAATCAGACTCGAAACGGTAACTGTTTCGCTCTCCACAGATGCTCCCAGGCCTGTTGCGTTTTGCCAGCATTTTCTGTATACTTGCTTAAAGCTGTTAATTGTCTACTTGGGTCCTCTATAGCTACGTCTTAATTATTTCTATGGAACTTTACAAAATTTAGGAGGTTTCAGTAAAAAAAATGCTTTCGGTTTAATATATCCCCACCGCCCCCCAAGTCAAACATATCTCTTCCTCAAGTTTTATCTTCAGTGAGTAATTTTTTTCCCCAAAGTAATTTTCTAAGAATGCATAGGCATTTACATATAATATATGGTGTGAAACAACTCAATTGTGTCTTCATTCTGTCTCTGGGTGCTTTCATTTGTGATACACTATTTCCAATTTTCTTCACCAAATGAATTTGGAGTGCAGGCATTTGGTAAAAGTTAGCAATGCATGGAATGCATCCCGCGTTGTGCACAGGGCCTTTTCATTGTGAAAAATGTACTTCGTCTGGTTATAGGTATATGGAATCATTTCATTGCCTTTCAGCAAGTGTGTTCACATCTAGGATATTAAAGCTATTCATTTATAAGAGTGTTGATTGCATTCTTTTATTGTTTTGTTGTAAAGTTTAACAGCCACTCTTTGCACTAATAATGTGAGATTCTGCAGATGGGGAAGCCAAGAAAAAACAGGTATTTATTTATGTTCAATGTCTTGTTGGATAAAATAGAAATTATCTACTATATTAAGTGCACTACAGTGGCAAACAATTACCGTGTTAAAAAGGTCATATTTGGAATAGTTTAGCTACCTGTACCTTCATTCATCCATACACCAGTCAAGTTTACATTTATAGTCCTGGACAATATCCAGGCTTGGGTTGACAAGTGGCAAGTAAGATTCACGCCACACAAGTGCCAAGCAATGACCACCTCCAATAAGAGAGAATCTAACCATCGCCCCTTGACATTCAGTGGCATTACCATCACTGAATCCCCCACTATCAACATCTTGGAGGTAACCATTGACCAGAAACTGAACTTGACCAGCCATATAAATACTTTGTCTACAATAGCAAGTCAGAGGCTAGGAATTATGTGGAGAGTAACTCACCTCCTGACTCCCCAAAGCCTGTCCACCATCTACAAGGCACAAGTCAGGAGTGTGATGGAATACTTCCCACTTGCCTGGATGAGTGCAGCTCCCACAGCACTCAAGAAGCTTGACACCATCCAGGTGTCAAATGCAACTCACTTGACTGGCACCCCATCCACAAACATTCACACCCTCCACCACTGACACATAGTAGCAGCAGTGTGAACCATCTACAAGATGCACTGCAAGAATTCACCAAGGCTCCTTAGACAGCACCTTCCAAACCCATGACCACTACCATCTAGAACGACAAGGGCAGCAGGTAGATGGGAACACCACCACCTGGAAGTTGTCCTCCAAGTCACTCACCACCCTGACTTGGAAGTATATCACCGTTCCTTCACTGTTGCTGGGTCAAAATCCTGGAATTCCCTCCCTAAGAGCACTGTGGGTGTATCTACACCACATGGACTGCAGCGGTTCAAGAAGGCAGTTCACCACCACCTTCTCAAGGACAATTGGGGATGGGCCATAAACGCTGGCCTAGCCAGCAACGCCTGCATCCCATGAATGAATAAAAAAACTTCGTGTCCCTTGTGGCCCATACATAATCTTTAATAATTAGTGTCCATCAATCTCAGTCTTACTGCTGATGATGAATAATTCAAAGGTTGCTAGTAATATTTGACACTAGCTCCTCATATTTACTTGTTCATTCTTTTGGTCACTGTTAACCACCGATTACAATGGATTGTGTCACTTTACATGACATAGAATTTACAGCACAAAACCAGACCTTTCTCCCAACTTGTTTATGCAAAATATGAGCCTCCTCCTTGTCCTCTTCATCCAACCCTATCAACACATTCTTTTTGTTCCTTCCTCCCTCATGTAGCTTTCTATCTTTCCATTAAACACATTCATGCTATTCACCTCAACTACTCCCTTCAACTTTCTCTTTTGTTTGCTTTTTCACCTTCTGTTTTTTTAAAGCTATTGCTGTTCATTTGAAAAATCTTAAAAAGAGCTGTTTTAAAGTCACAATTAAGGCATAGAATTATAACTATAGATGAGCAGGGAATGAGATGCACACTGTCATCATTAAATATTTTCAAATACGAATGACAGGATAATACATATCAACGAGCAGTAATTTTAATTATAGACTTGGAGGAGAGCTGTATCTGTAAATAGTTTACTCGCTAACATAGCCTTCAGTTTGGACCTTTCCATAATTGAGTTCAAAAATTTCATTTTATACCATATGTGATTGTTATTTCCAAGAAATTTGCATATTACATGAAAATGTCTGGAAGATCCAATTCTGAAACTGAATGTGCCAGGAACACCAGCACTGATTAGCCAAGTGACGGAAAATTGGCTGCACAGAACTTTGGCTTGTTCCTTTCCCAGGGCATAGAGATTGCCGATTTTCACCAAGGTTGTGTGGGTTTCTATTCAACCTAAGGCTTCCATTTTTCCAATTTTTTTTTGGAGAATTAAAGGGTGGGATTTGCATTTGTGAAGTGTTGACATCTGTAATTTAATTTGCCGCAGTCACTACTTGGAAGATGGACAACGTTCACATCTGTCCTAATCAAACACAAATATTTAATTCAGTGTAGTACTGAGAGACTGCTGCACTATTGAAGGTGTCAGTTTTTGGAGAGACGTTAAACCAAGGCCTCTTCTGACCTCTTGGATGGATGTAAAAGATCCCATGGCAAATGTCGCAGAGCAGTAAGGGAGTGTCCTGGACAACATTAACCCCACAAACAGCAATACTACAACAGATTACCTGGACATTATCATATTGCTGTTTGTGGGACCTTGCTGTGTGCAGATTGGCTGTAGTTTTTCCTACACTGCAACAGTGTTAAGCACGGTTAAGCGCTTTGGAGCATCCTGTGGTTGTGAAAGGCATCATATAAATGCAAGTTATTTCTTTCTTTAACTGTAAATTGCTGCATCCTCCATTGAGAAGATGGGTATCCTGCTGGGTCTAACATTCTCACTGTTTCTTCACTCAAAAACCTATATCTTCAGCTACCTAAACATGCCAGAAAACACCTCCCTTCACTGTTTTTGGGAGGCAGCTACAAAATTGATCCATCTCATCGAACACGACCTACAGGAAAACTTCACAGAGACAGCATGATGTTGACTGTTATTAAGGTGACCATTGCTTTGAACAGGAAGAGTTACAATGTTGTTCGCTGCCCATGTCTCAGCTACCATGGTGACCAATCTATTCACCTGCCAGTCTTGTTCCACCTTAACCTACATTACAACATTGGCACTCCTTCACTGGATGTAAAGTGCTGTGGGATGACCTGAGATCATGGAAGTTCCTATAAACGCAAGTTCTTTATGTGCTGAATGCCTTCTACAATCTAACCTAGTAGCTCATCCAGAAGTGTGGTAGCTGATGGCCAATTGTCAGTACAGATGTGTTTGGATGGAGATGATCCAGCACCCCTTTGTTTTAGACCCGAGGTATCCTTGTTGCTCCTGGCCCCAAAATCTGATGGTTTGCAGGTTGGCTGGTCCCACTGGGAGGAAGTGACACACAGGCTGGAAACAAGGTGGAATTTACCTTCTGGGTTCCCTTCCTCATGGGTGCATACAAACTGAGGATGGAGGTTAAATGTTGGCAGAGTAACACACTTCTTCAAACAGAACTCAGCCTAAGTGCTTTGCAAATCCTCTCAGTGAAGCTGTACCAGTTCAAGGGTGTGCTCTTGCTGCGAATCATCATTAAGCTGTAGACTAAAAGTTGGCGAATTGTAATGATTTCCACCTTGGCAATCTTCCTGAACCCAGGAAATGTCTTTACCATCTGTTCCCACGACCAGCGGGTAAGCAAGACTTTTCCCCAGCTCTAGCCAGCTATTCCATACAATGGACCTAAGCAAACTCCTGCAACTCTAAAAAAAGGAATCCTCCTTTGTGGCACCTTCAGGTTTAAGATCTCCAGCGAATCATTCTGAAAAGGATCAGAACACTCTTCCGACTCTATTACTTCCATCTTCAACTGCCATAGCAGGCGATAATTTGATCATTGAGTAGCTTTACTTTAACTGTGAGGAACAACCATTTCAGACTTATTCATCTGAAAGACATGCCATATAATAACAGTGTGATTCCTGCACATTACCCAATTTCATTTAGGGAATGTCGGGTCATTGATTCTGTCCAACTTGTGCCCATTGTATTCCAGTCACACCAGTGCGGCAAAAACCAGCCTTCATATCACTTATTAGCTACTTCAATGGCTGGCAAATGCATTCGATGTGGAATGTACAAAACCGGAATATTTGCTGTGACTAGAAGGACACTGTCAGGGTGTGTCCTGCATTCAGCCATTCCGGGCATGGGTCCAAATGGCCTTACAATCCCAGCCAGGCGTGAACCAGGTTGGACCTGCCCAGAATTGCTGCATCCTGCACTAGACAAGTTGTTGGAGACCTTTTCCAACAGCCCACATGATATAGACACTTCTCGTGTATATGGACAAACACACACACGCACACATACACACACCCTCTCTCAAGTTGGTCAAAATGAGCAACCCCCTTCTAGAGCCCACAAAGGGAAACAACAAATTCCTCTAGGTAGGCAAACCCTGAGCCAACCAAACTCACCCATGGTCTTCAAGTTATGCTGAACTCCAAGCAGGGTAACTTTGAGTGTGCATACAAACAACCAGAAATATGCCATGCCTTCTCCTGTGTAGACTGTATAGTGACTTCACAAAATGTATGCATTTCCTTAAAGAATTAAAAAGGAAAGTTTAAGCCTACCTCTCCTCATAACCAATTTATTGTAACTTGCACAAAATCCTTCAGGCAATAAAACATTGCAGGGAGTTAGGTTTCCTGCATTTCACCTTTGGGATCTACGCTCAGTTTCAGTATCATCGATGGTATGAGAAAGTCCAATCCTATGTAAAGTCTTGAGCCATCTTACTTACTCTGTGTAGGATGTGCACACAGCACAAAACTGGGACTAAATTGACACACTGGATGGTTGGGGTGCAATTCTGGATTTAGTCTTAGGAAATGAAGCTGGGCAAGTGGATGCAGTAGCAGTGGGGAACCATATTGGAGGTAACGACCATAATACAGTTAGATTTAGCATCATTATGGAAAAGAACAAAGATAGGACAGGAGTGAAATTTCTAAATTTGGGGAAGACAAATTTTACAAAGTTGAGAGGTGAGCTGGTGAGAGTGGACTGGATACAACTATTAGAAGGGAAAACAGTGGCAAGTCAGTGGGAGGCGTTCAAAAGCGAGATTCTACAGGCACAGTGTAGACATGTCTCCACAAAGAAAAATTGTGGCACTGCCAAATCAAGAGCCCTCTGGTTATCCAGAAGCATACAGGCCAAGATAAAGCAGAAAAAGAAAGCCTATGACAGTCACAAGTTACTTAATAGTGTAGAAAGCTTAGAGGAGTATAGAAAGTACAGGGGTGAAATAAAAATGGAAATTATGAAAGCAAAGAGAGGATACGAAAAGATATTGGCAGGTAAAAATCAAAGAAAACCCAAAGATATTTTACCAGTACATTAAGAGCAAGAGAATAACTAAGGAAAGGGTAGGGCCCATCAGAGATGTACATGGTAACTTGTGCTCTGATGCTGAAGATGTGGGCAGGGTTCTCAATGAGTACTTTGCCCCTGCCTTCACTAAGGAAAGGGATGATGCAGACATTCTAGTTAAAGAGGAGGAGTTCAAAATATTAGATACAATAAGCATTGTGAGAGAGGAAGTACTGGAGCGACTGACATCCTTGAAGGTGGACATGTCAACAGGGCTGGATGTATCCCAGGCTGTTAAATGAAGCCAGGGAGGAAATAGTGGATGCTCTGAGGATAATTTTCCAATCCTCACTAGATACAGACGAAGTACCAGAGGGTTGAAGGTCTGCAAATGTTGTACCATTATTTAAAAAGGGTGCAAGGGATAGGCCATAAAATTATAGACTGGTCAGTCTGACGTCAGTGGTGGGCAAATTCTTGGAATCAATTCTGAGAGACAGGGTAAACTTTCACTTAGAAAGGCATGGATTAATCAGGGATAGTCAGCATGGTTTTGTTAGGGGAAGATTGTGTCTTACTAACTTAATAAAATTTTTTGAAGTAACAAGGAGGATTTATGAGGGTAGTACAGTGGATATTGTCTACGTGGATTTTAGTAAGGTACTTGATAAGGTCCCACATGGCAGACTGGTCAGAAAAGTGAGATCCCATGGGATACAGGGGAAGGTAGCAAATTGGATCCAAAATTGCCTTAGCGACAAGAAACAAAGGGTAATGGTTGATGGATGTTTTTGCGAATGGAAAACGGTTTCCAGTGGTGTTGCACAGGGCTGGCTCAGTGTTGGGGCCCTTGCTGTTTGTTGTATATTAATGATTTGGACATAAAATGTGGGAGGCATGATTGGGAAATTTGCAGATAACACAAAAATTGGCCGTGTAGTTGATAATGAAGAGGATAGCTGTCGACTCCAGAAAGATATCAATTGAGTGGGCAGAAAAGTGGCAAATGACATTCAGTCCAGAAAGTGTGATGTAATGCATTTGGGGAGGGCAAAGAAAGCATGGGAATACTCAATAAACGGGAGGATATTGAGAGGGATAGAGGAAGTGAGAGGCTTTGGAGTGCATGTCCACAGGCGCTTGAAGGTGCCAGGACAGGTGGATAAGGTGGTAAAGAAAGCATATGGAATGCTTTCCTTTATTGGATGAAGTATTGAATACAAACACAGATGTAATGATGGAACCTAGTTAGGCCACAGCTGGAATTTTGTGTACAGTCCTGTCACCACATTACAGGGAGGACATAATTGCTCTGGAGAGAGTACAGAGGAGATTTACAAAATTGCTGCCAGGGCTTGAAAATTGCAATTATGAGGAAAGATTGAATAGGCTGGGGTTGTTTTCCTTAGAACAGGGGAGGCTGAGGGGTGACCTAATTGAGGTGTACAAAATGATGAGGGGCCTAGATAGTGTAGGCAGGAAATACTTGTTTCCCCTAGCTGAGGGATCAATTACCAGGGGGCATAGATTTAAGGTGATTGGTAGAAGAATTAGCGGGACATGCAGAAAAACTTTTTCACCCAGAGGGTGGTGGGTGTCTGGAATTCACTGTCTAAATTGGTGGTTGAGGCTGAAATGCTCAACTCATTTAAAAGATACTTGGATCTGCTTCTGAAGCGCTGTAACCTGCAAGGCTATGGACCAGGTACTGGAAAGTGGGATTAAAATAATTAATCGTTTTCTGACCAGCACAGACATGATGGGCTGAATGGCCTCTTTCTGCACTGTAACCTTTCTATGGTTCTATGGGTAGAAATCAGAAAGCTAAGTTAAAAGGTATAGCAGAAAATGTTCATCTGAGATTGGGGCACAGCAGAATGGTCTTTACTCTAATCAACAAACTATGAGTTAATCTTTGTAACATATTTTGTTTACCCCACTTGTTAAAGTTAACAAGTCCAGGCCACTTTTCCAAGTACATGCTGCCAGCAAACCACAGACAGCATGCCTACTTTATAATGTATTATGCAGTGGGCCTAAGATTTCTCCCTTGCAGTGGGTAGTGTGTACTTGGAAAATTGACCCTGTGGTACAACAGAACACTTTTATAAAGCCCCATGAGAATC
This sequence comes from Cetorhinus maximus, assembly GCF_964194155.1. Lineage (NCBI taxonomy): Eukaryota > Metazoa > Chordata > Chondrichthyes > Lamniformes > Cetorhinidae > Cetorhinus > Cetorhinus maximus. The sequence continues at coordinate 92,910,250 of NC_135895.1, read as the reverse complement.
CCTTCCTCAGAGAGAACAAAAGTAAGAGGGAAGATCAAATATGCAGCACTCTCAATACCAGTCTTAAAATTAGAATTTTTACTGCCTACCTCAGGCGTTTCAGGTTCTGATCCTAAATTGACTTTGTTTTGATGAGGAGGTGGCACAGGCCACAGCAGGCCCTGAGGAGAAACTAACTCAAAGGATGGTGAGGAATGAGCATTAAAGTAACTCCACAGGCATTTTCTACATAACAACGCCAGCTCATAAAACACAATGTCATAAAACACAGATATGACTGGCCAATATTTCAATGGCATTGACTGTATCTAACAAAGTTATCAAGGTGGTGGTAAGTTCCCCTCATCCAATTTTGGTGCCTTTGATGTCAATTCAGAGCTGGTTATGCTCTAACTTGACTCCTAACATGTTCAAATAGGATTTTTCAATTATATTGTTTCCCGAAGAAAGCTACTGTAGTTTGCAAAAACCATTGTTATTTATTTACAGCTCTATGTACATCTCAGTAACTCTACATGAGATTGGACTTATCCTTCCCTCCAGATCTCTGTTATCTGGTGTCATTACATGTGCTTCTGATGTTAACCCTTTACATCTCCCCCAAGCCTTTATCCCAATGATATACATCCTCCTACATCTCCCACCCAAAATCCCAGACTTCACAGGGTTAGTCTTGGAGGTGCCTTGACCAATCTCCCTGACATTGTTCCAATTTCTTTCTGAGGTTGAGGATATTCTGAATTGTCTCTTCATTCAATATGAGTGTCCCTCTCCTGGATGGTTGTTGATCTTTGCCTTGTTTCTTGTTCCTTATCTTCTTCCGGGTCTGAAGAGTAAGCCTAAGTTTCTATTGGCTTCTTTTCCAAGGATATCAAAGCATTTTGGTTTCTTTTTATTTTTCCCTGGTCCATCTCAATCTTATAAGATCTCAGTTGTGGAGCTCTTTCTATTATTATGCCTTCTTTCTGTTGGTCTCGTATCCACACTCTCTCCCTGGACTGCAGCAATTTTAAGTCTTGTGCTCTGTGCCTCAAATTGAAGTTACAAGCCTGTTTCTTTCTCTGTTGCTCCTCGTGCTTTTTAACTCTCTCATGACCATTTGCAGTAATATTAGGTTCTAATTTCTGGTGCAGAGCTAAAAGTTGCTTTCTCAGTCATCTTCCCGATTACAACTCTAATGGTGAGATCTCCTTTTGTAGTGGTGAGCTTCATTCTCTTTTTTTGTTCAAGGGGTGTGGGCATCTCTGGCAAAGCCAGAATTTATTGCCCATTCCTAAGTCCTTGAGAAGGTGGAGGTGAGCTGCCTTCTTGAACTGCTGCAGTCCATGTGGTGTAGGTACACCCACAGTGCTGTAACTAAGAAAGGCTAAGTTGACATCTTCATTCTTTATCATCGATTACCTGATTGCTCAAGCTTCCCTTTCAGCTTCGCCATTCACCTGAGGATATCTAGATGAGCTAGTAGCGTGCATAAAACCATATTCCTTCACAAAGTTGTGGAATAATTCATTAGCAAACTGTGGACCATTGTCTGACACTACAATGTCCAGGATGCCATGTGTTGCAAAGTTTCCCTTCAGTAATGCTCTGTGATACTTCAGTGATCCACGCCTTCTCCATGATGCTGTGCAATCTATTCACTTCAATCCATCTGGAGTCGTAATGAAAGATAATTAAAACATATAAATTAGGAGCAGGAGAAGGCCACTCAGCCCCTCGAGCCTGCTCTGCCATTCAATAAGATCATGGCTGATCTGAATATAACCTCAACCCCGCTTCACCTTTAAACTCAAATAAATCCATTCCCAGACCCCATGGCCTCAATGGAAAAGTGGAGGATGCCAGTGGTTCACTCTGCTGTTGGCTATTCACTGCACATGTAATACAATTCAAGATTAGTTCTTCTGTACAACTAATGCCTGGCCACCAGACTGACAGTTGGGCCCTTGCTCGGCATTTTGCTATCCCCAAGTGACATTGATGAATATTTTGAAGAAGAATTTCAAGTTGAAGTGTTTTAGGGATGACTAGTCTGTCGTTAAAAAATAAGAAATGATCAATGATTGTGAGATGCTTTCTCTATTCAAAGTACTGGTGTGGTTCTGGGTTGTTAGGGGTATAATCAGGCCATCCTTTCTGGCAGTATTCCATTATTTGGATACATTTATGATCCTGCTGTTCTGTTTGTTTCATCTCCTGTAATCTCTTTTCAGTAACTGGTAAGTGTTTGATAATGAGTGAAGTGTATGCTTCCACTTCCTCAATGAAATTCAAATCTTCCATGTTGGTCCCTTCCACTGGTATTCTTGATAGTGCATCTGCTATTGTCTGGTACTTCCCTTGAACATACTCAGTTACTGAATCATACCTCATTAGTCTCAGTCTAAAGCATTGAATCCTAGGCGGCATCTTTGTAATCTCCTTTAGGTTAAGAAGAGTGGCCAAAGGCTTGTGGCCAGTTCAAATTTAAACTGCAACCCCATCACATAATCTGAGAACTTCTCACATGCCCATGTCACTGCTAATGCTTCTTTTTCAATTGTTGTATACTTTTTATGTGTCTGTGAGTGACCTTTGAGATGTAATAAGCTGGTCTTCTTTTACCATTTTTTGAACTTGAAACAAAACTGCACCCAGACCTGTAGATGATGTGTCCACTGCTACATTTGTTGGCAATTCTGGATCGTAGTGTGTTAGACATTCAGGTGAAATTAGAAGATTTTTGATCTTGTCAAAAGCATTTTTCTGATCCACAATCCAGCACCACTGCCGGCTTTGTCTCAACTGCTGTCTTAATCGTTCATTGATTTCTGCTAAATTTGGTAGGAATTTGCCACTTCCATTCCTAGGAATCTTTGCAACTCTGTGATGTTCCTAAGCTATGGGAACTCTCTAATCACCTCTGTTTTCAGTGGGTCGGCTGTTATCCTGAAGCTTGCACGATGTGCCCTAGGAATTTAATCATTGGCTTTGCAAATTCACATTTATCATTCGATATCAAACCTGCTTCCTGCGGAACTTTTGAAGACACCTCTCTCACTCTATGGTCATGTTCTTCCCTTGAGGAACCGTGTATGTCACCCATTATGGCATATTACTCCTTCCATGTCTTCTAGGTTCCGAGACATTGTTCTCTGGAATATTTCTGGAGCAAAAGCAACTCTGAATGGTAACCTATTAAAGTAATAATCACCAAATAGCATTATGAAAGTGGTCAGCAGTCTGGATTCTTTGTCCAGAGGCAACTACCAAAAACCACTGCTTGCATCTAATTTGATGAATAGGATACTTTTTTATTCATTTATGGGATGTGGGCCTCAGAATTTATTGCCCATCCCTAGTTACCCTTGAGAAGGTAGTGGTGAGCTGCCTCCTTGAACTGCTGCAGCCATGTGTTGTAGGTGCATCCACAGTGTTGTTACTTCATCACATACGACTGGAACACCTTTGCCGGTGTCTAATTTAAACTCTGTGTGCCCATCCACTTCTAGTTTAATGCTCCAGTAATTATTTTCTGTTTCTTTCACTTCCCCTAGGAATGTTGGCTTTTTGGATTTTTCTGTGGCTCTTCCACTTGTATCTGGTACGGCCTTGCTATTTTTCCTTTCTTTTTGTAGGCTGTGTTTTAGAGCGGCAGACAATTTGAAAATGTCCTGACTTCGCACACTTGTGGCACTCTGCTCCCCCTGTTGGGCATTCTTGCCACTTATGCAGGTATTTCCCGCCACAGTGAGAGCATTTCAAGATGGTGATTGGCACACCTTTCCCTGATTTCACGGGGAATTCTCTTTCTTGTTCAACATATTGAATGGCCTCACTCATTCATTTCCAAGGGACATCACTTTTGCCATGAACAACCAATCTATTTTGCTTTCTGCACGTGGTCTGTCGCACAATTTGTACTGCCTTAATGACATTTAAATCATTTACAAGAGATCTAATAGAGCTTCATCTAAGACCCCAATTACTATGCAATCATGAATCAATTATTTGCTCAATATTCCAGTCACATTTTTCTGTTAGCCTATATAGGTCTTTGATGAATGACCATTCTGTTTTTAACAAGCTGTCAGTAACTCGCCAGGGTCAACAAGGTGAGTGCCCTGTGGGGAAGTGCGTCTTCAGTGAAAATGACAGGCTGGGAAGGCTTTGATCTGTGGAACCGAAGAGCTCCAGCCATGGCCAGGTGAAAGGCTGGTACTTATCACTTCTTCTGAGAGTCTGTTCTTGCTGCTTGACAGGTGATTGCCAACTTCTTGGAAGTCAGTTCATTTATCTTGTACTTCATTCATCTTAATGTGCACTTCCCAGCCGTATTGAAGGCTGATAGCAGGGGAGAAACTAATGCAGTTCCACCTTGCACATCTGTTGAGGAACAAGAGAGACAGCACTACAAACACCAGCAGCAGAAGCAACACTGAGAGAAGCATCAGCTGCCACCTCCTCAACTGCACGGTGTTCAACAAGGAAGAGGGGATGGACACAGAGATCCAGCTCCAAGGAGGCGAGACCCCCAAACAGGCAGAGGGGCAGCTTTCTTGACATGTCTGAACACAGTGCCTCAGCAGGTTCATACTCTCAGGACTGACAGCTTGAAACAAGACTCCTTCCCAGTAGACCTAGTGGCATGCATTGCCAGTGACTGTCAAGGTATCTGTCACTAGAGGGCTACCCCTCCACCACCTCCACTGCACCGCCCTGCCACCGCCGCTGCCCCCCCTGCTGCCCCCCTCTGTTGCCCCCCATCCACCCCTATCCCCCCCTGCCGCCGCCGCTGCCCCAACTGCTGCCGCTGCCCCATCCCACCAACATCCCACCCATCTCCTCCTCCCCCACGCCCCCCACCTCCCCACCTAACCCGCCACTGTTGATCAAACAGGTTGCACTCTGTAGGGTGGCTAGGGAAATATCCAATGGAAAGAAATTGGAGGAGCTTGAACAAAAAGCTTTCAAAGAAGGAACAAATTCAGAATGGAAACGAGATTGGGATGGGGGTGCGATGGGGCGGATAAAGGTTTACAACTACAAATTGAACCAAATCTGTGGCACAGACAGATCCCAATTGAGCAGTTGCTTGTTTCTTTTTTAAGCTCCTTATTTTCTTTTAAATCTCATCAGATTGTATTTATTTCTTATTTAACTTTTAAAAGATTTTTATTGACAAAAAAACAGGTGGCCAAGCTCAGAGAACGGATTTGACACCACATTAACTAAGGATTGTCATCCTTACGGCCTCCAAGCACGGGGGCCTTTGTAGGTTAAATACCATCCCTGTTGGTCGCTGACCATTTACAAGAAAATGTTATGATATCTAACTAACCACTGATAGCCGCCGGGTGCAAAACTTCACAGAATCAGCTGTCTCATCAAACATCAAAATGCTGCTCAAAGAAAGGCCCACAAACACAACAGGATCTGTACCTTTTTGTTTGTGAGTTTTCCCTCTGTGTTACTGGTCTGTTCCAATTCCCTGCAGGTGTTCTGGGGAAAGGCAGCTTGGTTTATCTCTCAGTCAGCAATTTGCTGAATTAATGTGTAGCGCTCTCTCCAATTCTCTCTCTCAATTGTGTAGTGCTCTCACTCCCTCCCTCTTCCTCTGCTTGGAGGTGTCAGCTGTGGCTCAGTTCATAGCACCCTCGCCTTTGAATCAGAGGGTTGTGGGTTCATGTCCCACTCCTGGAAACCAAGAACTGTGATTGTACTCGAAAGAGTTGCAATCTGTGACTGTTGATAACTCAAAAGAGTTTCCTCCCTCTGCTGTTGTGTAGGTCTCTCTCTAATTCTATTGCTGAGTAGCTGTCTATCATGTAGTGCTCCATAAATCAGTATCTATTGTTAATTGTGGAAATTATGGTTAAGTATATATAGGTGGAGGGCATCAATTGGATGATTACTTGAGCACATATAAAGAGCCACTTACTGGCACTGGTGCAGGAGTAGAGTTAAACACTTGTAATGTTTCAATCTATGAATAAATTGAAAACCAAGTAAAGATTGGCTTATGGTAACCAACTGGCTGCCAGGATCTTAAGAGCTATTTCTTTCTCTCTTGTCTGTTGATGTATGGCTGACTGTCTGTCTGTTGATGTGTATCTTTCTCTCTGTTGATTTGTATTTTCCTCTTTGCCTCTCTCAGTGTGTGACTCTCCAAAGATTTCATCAAGTGTTTAAAGTTATTGAGCATAGATTGACCTGACTGCTTGGTTTAATCATACTGGCAGTTTTGAATGCAAGGTATAATAAGATGATTATATTTAGGGATGTCTCTTTAATTCAAGGTAAAATGGGGGTACTCAAGAAAGATGTGGCCTGTTTCAGATTCTGCCTGACAACAAGTTGATTACCATGGGGACTAGGGGGGCAGGGAAGGTGAAACTCACCAAAAGCAAGGTACAAACAGTTCACACCTGAAACAAAGAAAGAGCAGCTGAGCGAATTGTAGACAGACTTTCTGTCTCAGGGTTTTTTTTTGACCAAGAGAGAGGTATCTCAGAAAGATAAAGGATGCAGCTGGTGTGGTCAGCAGAGAGAAGTGTCGCGCCTTTCTGTAGACTACCAGGCAGAATGTGGGAGGGCAGAGGGTCTCTGGTCGAAGAGGTGCATCCTGTGGCAATTGAAAGACTCCTGAAGATTCGTCCTGCCATAGCCATGGGAAGGAATTGCTGGAAGTAGGCCTCACTGCCGGTGGTTGGTTCAGGACTTGTTTGGAAACTGAGAGAAGCACCTTTTGATCATCACTAGGCATGACAACTCAGCAAAACAGGGAGAAGCGAACCCATTGAAAGCTAGGAATGATGTTGGACTAATTCCTGTAAAAGCTGCAATTCTGCGGTGAGTGGGCAGTGAAGTATAATTGTGACATGGGTTTTCAATCATGTTAAAAAGTTAATGAGTTATATTTTCTGTAGTTTAGAGTATAGTTGCCTATTACGTAATGCTTAGTTGATGTTGCGTTTATTTTGTTACAGGAGAAGTCTTAAAACTTGAAATCTTGTTGTGCAATTCCTTTAAGTAAGTCCCTGGGATTCAAATATCATTTTAAAATTTATCAGCCCCCAAGAGGCTGGTAACATGGCTCCGTTTTCTATAAGGACAAACAGCATGCAACTTTCTTCAGGGTCACAGTATCAACACATCAGATAAACTTTCTCAACAATTCATCGGTCAGAGTGGGTGGCCAAGATCTTTCAAAAATGTTCAAAACTTCCCTGTATCGTTTTAATTGACGTTCGTTGATTAAAGTTATGATTTGCGAGGAGCGCATTTGATTAATGTATAGCTGAGGGCAGACGCATGTCCATCATGATGGATTTATGGTGGCATGTGCTGAAATTTCTGGCCCAACGAATGTGAAACTTCTCCATCTTCTAAAGAATAAAACATGTTCAGCTGATGGATGCTGGAGTTATTAAGCTTTTCTAGGGTAACTATTGAAAGCTCTTGGTTAGAAAAAGACCAGCTTTGTTATGAAGCTAAGCTTTTGATCAGTTTGCTGGATGCCATGAATTTCAATGTCAGAAGTTGGGCTCTTGTGACTCAAAGCAACATTTATGAACCTGTTTCTTTACCTTTCATTTATGGTAGATAAAGGAGACTTTGATGGAGCTCAAATAAATTGAAGGCATCCCTGAGCTGCAGTGAATTGGGAAGTGACTTCAGTAGAGAGGACGGATCCCTGTGGATGCTCCAGCGAGCAGGACTGATCCCTATGGATGTTCCTCCATCTGTCTATATTGCAACTGATGACACTTTGATCACTCAATTCGATTTAAAGTGAGTCAAAATGGAATTAAATAATGAAATTATGAGGATTCTGCAAAATCATACAGCACAGAAGGAGGGCATTTGGCCCTTCGTGTCCATGCTGGCTCTCTGCAATAACAACTCACCTAGTCCCACTCACTTGCCTTTTCCCCACAGACCTGCCAATATTTTCTCTCTAGATAATTATCCAAATCTGTTTTGGAGGCTGCGATTGAATCTGCCTCCACCACACACTTTCTCTCTCCCTCTCTCAGGCAGTGTATTCCACATCCTAACCAGAACTTTGAAGGTGACAGTTTGCTCCTAATACTCTGATACTAACAGCTGTCTCAAGATGCTCTCTGATGTTCAACTTTATATGTGGTGCTCATCAAGACATTTGTTTGACTCGAAAACGCTGGCAGAAACTGAAGTAGTAAAATATTGCATTGTTTCCCCTTATGCTTGATTTGCAAATGCCTTGTAAACAGTCTGAAAGCGTTTGCAAATGTTTATGAGGATAATTCCTCCATAATTATAGTATGTATAATGTTGCAATGTTCTCTGATGTGGTTCGATATTATATGCAACACTTGACAAACCACTTGTTTGACTCAAAAATGTTGGCCAGTCTGGAGAAAATTGAAGAAGTAAAGTATTGAATTTTTTTTTCGTTATCCATGAGATTGTAAATGTTTTGTCAACAGCCTGGAAGTGTTTGCAAATAATTATGCGGATAATTCCTCTAATGTTACAACTTTGACTGGTCTGATAGAGTATAAAATCAGACAGACTTGACTGTAACCTATTCGCAGTTCTCATGTTGTTGAGGAGTGTTTTTACCAAATGGCCTCCAGCAGTACAAAAGAAACACAGGAAAGTCAGGTACTAATCATTCAATGTTTACAGAGAATCTGTTTTCAAAGAGAAATGGACCTCATGGTGACTGATGTTGTGAAAAACAAGAAGTGTTTGCAGCATTGACCTCCTGTGAAATGAGCCTTTCATAGGTCATGTTCAGGCTGCCACAATTCCCCAGTGCCCAATGCTAGAATCAGCACGTTGGCAAACAAACTTGCTGCCAGATTACTGCAAGACCGTGACTTAAAACAGAACCACAAAACAGCATGAGGGATAATAACATGTTCAGACCCAGAGCAAAGCCTCATTCTACACCTCAGACTTGTAAGGCAATTATAGCACAACGGCATGTGGTCATGGTTAAGTGGGTTTTTTTTAATGGTTTTATTCAAAACAGCAATGTGATCACCAAAAGAATGCAGGCATGTTTAGAACATCCCTCCTGTTATGAAGTGGCTCATTTTTAATAAAGCAACAGCTTTTTAATGTACTATACTGATGAATAACCAGTTGAGTCATTATAAATTTTTATGGTTCCTACACAAACAAAATGCTAAACATGATTCAGGTTATGTGATACACATGTCACTCTGTAAAGATTCATGGCTGATGCCATGAAGCTACTGCTAAAGCAAACAGGGTTCTAGGTTGGTTTCACGACAAAGCAAAGAGTATAATTTTGCCCTGGTAAGAGCATGGTTAGGTCTCAATAGAGTACTGTGTCATGGTGGGCATACTGAGGCTTTGGAAAGAACACTGAGATGCACTGCAGGATTAAAACACCTTAGATATCCAGATAGGCACACAAGGTGTGTGTCTGTATAATGTAGAGCAGTGTAGACTTGTCATGGTGGTGGGAGGAGGAAATGGGATGGGACAGTTTAGGGAAAGGACTTGATTATGCTTCCATACACCTATTATTTCAACTGCATTGGGTGGGGAGGACCAAGGTCGTTCTTACAAGTTATGTAAGGGCAGTACGAGGTTGGGTATTAGGCAGTTCTATCTTCCCAGAGATTATTGGACCTGCTGACCAGGTTTGCCCACTTGTGTGGTGAAACCTGATTCTCTGAATTTCTTCAAGAGAGAGAGATAGCTGAGCCTGCTACTGGTTAGGGTGGAAATCCATGTGTAAAGAGGTAGGTACCTGTCCGAATGGTAATGCCTAAAGGATTGCAGCAAGATGGCCTGTTGGTCTGTCATTTTTGTAGCAGTACACCGTAATAGACCAAATTACCGGAAATGTGAAATTATCTTCATTCTATGAACTATAAAAAGGGTTAAACACATAAAACTCAATTGGCAGTATATTATAGAACCTTTAATTTGCACCAGGAGTAATGTTGTTCTGACAATTATATTACTTAATAAAAGCTTGTAAAAAGACTGAAAATGTCATTTCCACAATTTTTTTCTGAAATTTTTCAATAAATCACAATTACTGGGAGTTGGGTTTCCTGCATCTGTGTATGTGCACGCGTGTGTGTTTGGGTTGGGGCAATGTTGCAGGAGAACAACACTGAATTTGGCAGGGAAGCCCTTCATATTCAACTAGTCCCTGGCACTCACTAGCTTCACTCATGAAGGATGACAACTCAAGTGAGGTATGCAGGGATTTTGCTGACTGTGGAACTATCTCAACATAGTTCAAAAGGAGAAAGGATCAATTGCAAAAGTGTACACTATTTCATCAATCATTTTTAGACTTTAACTATAATGATATTATTAAGAATAGGAAGGATTATGAAAGACAAAGTCCACAGAATCATGGCTATCATTTATAAAACTGTTATGAACAGACTGAGCAAGTATTGGGAAGCATCCTGTTAGCAGCTGAAATGAGTTCACTCTTTGCAATTCATTGTTAAGATTATACCTAGAATATTGGATGCAAATTTGGGCAGCTTACCTTCAAAAGGAAATTGATTCAAAGGGCAACAGCAGAAAACTCAAAGCACCAAATTACAAAGACTTCTATTAAATGCGTTCTTTGGATAAGAGATCATTGACAAGCACTGTGATTCAGGTCATTAAATAGATGAGCGGCTTGGATAAGATGATTATGAGCAAGTTGTTCCATGTAGACTAATTACAGGGCTAAAGGTAAAAAGCTTCAAGTGAGATTTGAGATGAGAGGAAATAGATTAAAACTAATTGACAGAGACCACTTAATGTTTCGACCAACTGCTTTAAAAATGAGTAATAGCTGGCTTAAAGGAAACAAAAGATTTGAATGTTGTTTGCTGCCATTAAAATAGAAAGAAATCATTATTACAATAGGAACAAATTAAAAAATTACTTGGCAGAGGGAAAAAATACTTTAAAATACATTGGGCCTGCATAATGGGCATTGGCGATTTAAAATTACAAACCCAAAGGGTGAGCAAGCTATGCAAATCAATTCAATAGATTATCAATCTATAAATGACAAAATTCAATTTTGAACAGAATAGCTTCTAATTTAAGACTTGTTTTCGTATTCCTCGTTTTTCTGCCTTCTCCTGGAGGTATTAAGTACTTGCTGATGTTGGGATTCCAGGTTGCAAGTTGCTCTCAATGCCTTGCCTGAGCACGGATTCTTCAGCCGTGTCAGCAGGCTCCTCATTTGTGTGGATTGATCAACCACCTACTCCCACCCCAACCAACCCCCTACAACAACCGTTAATTGTCACACACACACAGGCACATACGCTTCCAACGGTGGTTCCTGAATAGCATTTTGCAGCAGGAGCCTGAGTGAATGTTTCCCTCTAATGCAGAGACGTCACGAAAAATCATAGCATGTCTTAACCACTGCATCTTAAATTACCATCATCACATAGTGGGGATCACAAGGTTGCATAGCCTCAATTCCTTTAACCAGCTAACCCATTGGATAAGCTTTTATTTAAAACACAAGCAACATTTTGGCTTTACTTGGTGAGGCTTAACATTTAAGAATCACTATACTGTGATATTGGCACATGGCTATTAGTGAATTCAGTGTGGAACACAGAGAAAGCACAATGTCATTTAGCCTCTCCAATCTGTTCTGCCATTCAGTTGGATCATGACTGATCCATGCCTAAACTCCATTTATTTATCTTTGCTCCATGTCCCTTGGCACTCTTGCTTAAAAAAAATGATTTGCCTTGAAAATCTCAATTAGCCCAGCATCCACAATCTTTTGGGGAAGAAAGTTCCAAATGTTGATTAACCTTTGTGTGAAGAAGTGCTTCATGATTTCACTCCTGACTTGCCTGGTTCTAATTGTAAGATTATTCCCCCTATTTATGGTGGATGTTGTTTGGTATATCTGTATCATAGCCCAGAGGAGGTCTTGTGGCGTAGTGGGTAGCACCCCTAGCTCCGGGTTCAAATCCCACTTGTGGACTTGATGACCATGGAAGGTGCGTTCATAATTTGGCCAAACATGTTGATTATCAGCCTGTAAATCCTTCCAATACGCCTGATGACAGGCAGTAGGAGCAGGAGAGTTTCCTGGTCAGCCAACTGCAGCAAACCACTGCAGTGCTTTGCCAAGCACAATCATGGACCAGTCCAATGGAAGTCCATGTTTGCCATTTTAGGGCATGGTACCTGAAGGAAGAGCATCATTTGCCAGCAGAAATAGCTGCAAAATCTTATAATATTTTCATTTTCGATGCAGGTAACTTATAAGAAACATGCATTGTTGCCAAAACTGCATCATTGTAGTTGGTCAGGGGGATGTGTGGTTAGAATGGTTGCTATCATTTGCTACTAACCAAATGGATCAGAGCTGCTTTTTAATGGTTATATGTTAGAGAGGAAAAGGAAAAGATTCATACCTTTCACAACCTCAGAACATCTCAATGTGCTTAATAACCAATTAAGTACATTTAAAGTATAGGCTGTAGGAAACACACCAGCCAATTTACACACAGCAAGATCCTGCAAACAGTAATGAGGTACATGAATTGTTAATTTGTTTTTTTTTCGCAATGTTAACTGAGCGATAAGTATTGCCAAGGACACCAGGAGAACTCCTCTGCTCTTCTTTGAATAGTGCTGTCCACCTGAGAGGGGAGAAAATGGGGTAGGCAACATGGTTTACCTGCTCATCTGAAATACAGCACCTTTGACAGTCCAGTGATCCCTCAATACTGCAATGAAGTGTTAGCCCACATTATATGCTCAAGTTTCTATTTCGGTAATGATGCATGCACATGTCTAGCACAATTATAAGACATAATTGTAATAGTTTCCAGAAATAATTAACTGAAATCATGTGTGATTTAAAGAGAATTAAGCAGTCGTTTAGCCTGAGAATTTTCTTTTAAAAGGCTTATCAGACTATCAAAGTAAAGCACCTGCTGTGCAGATCAAGCAGATTACATCCCAAATGCACTTTAAGTATTGTGTTAACAATGTGTTATTTCAATCATGCAGTGATAATTGCAGTGGCAAAAGTGTATAAGTTAGGTCAGTACTGGGCAAGATATTAGACAGTCACTACGTTAACACTGCCAACATCTTATTGAAGGTAATTCGATGTCAATACAGCTCCAACATACCAACAGGATGGAAACGTGTTCTCTCTCAAGTAACAGCATAACATGGCTGGAAGGGCAAGAAAGCAAAACAGAGATACAGCATAACATGGCTGGAAGGGCAAGAAAGCAAAACAGAGATACAGAAATTATGAATCATGCTAAGGAATGTATTGATAAAACACATGGTAATTCGCTTGACAGTTCGTGTAGATTAAAGTTCAAAGTGTGGACAATGTAACTATAGCTACACAATAATAGCTCTGATATAAAAGTTCATTGGGTCTCATTAGTCTGTTATCTTTCAACAGATCAAGCCCACAGACTTGCCACCTTGCTAAATATTTTCTCTCCAGAAACACACTTAATTTCTTCCTGAATCCATTTACATGGCACACTAACATAACTTTGCCTTGTAGCTAGCTATTAGAACAGCCTTGCACTAGATTTAGTCTAGATATGTAGCTATAAAAGGAAGTTATTTTTGAACATATTCAGAATTAACATGTCTTTATAGCTGAATTCAGAAACCAGTAATTTCAGAGCATCTCCATTCTGAATACAAAGATGATCTTAAGATAAAAGCAAAAAAACTGCGGATGCTGGAAATCCAAAACAAAAAAAAACCTGAAAAAACTCAGCAGGTCTGACAGCATCTGCGGAGAGGAACAGTTAACGTTTCGAGTCTGTATGACTCTTCAACAGAACTTTTTCCTTAGTTCTGTTGAAGAGTCATACGGACTCAAAACGTTAACTGTGTTCCTCTCCGCAGATGCTGTCAGACCTGCTGAGTTTTTCCAGGTATTTTTTTTTTTGACAAATATGATCTTGTTGGGTAAGTGCAACTGAGCATTCTTTCAGGACAAAGGAAACAATGATAAGGATTAATTAAAGTAGAGCTAGAGGTAACTATCACAATATTATGAGTCAAATGATTTTGCACAGGCAAAAATTATATTGAGGAAACATAATTGTAAAAAATATCAGTTAGCATTACATGTGGTTCACCACCACCTTCTCAAGGCCAATTAGGGATGACCCAGTGATGCCCGCATCCCATGAACAAATAAAACAAAATATACACAGGTGGCACAGTAAAGTACTAGTTTACCGTCCAGTCTTTGTGATCTAGGAAGCTTCTTATTTACGAAAAATAGCATTACAATTTCTGTACTTTTTTTTAGTTTTTGGAAGCACAGAAAGAAATAATACACAAGGTGATGATTAAACCTACACAGTGTGATTTCCACAATATTAGAGGGAGGGGTGGGGAGGATGGGAAGCCCTCCAACCACCAATTGAAAATACGCTCACGAAGCATTACAGAATTAGTATTTCTCTTTCGGAAAAGCGGTGACGCCAGAGGACAATGCAGAGCAACTCACCGTTAGTCATGGGAGAAGTCTACCTCGCCAGGTGCATCCCACTTATGTGCAGTTGTAAAAGTGAAGGTTCTAATTTCTTGCTGGCGGGGAACTTAATTCCGGTGAGGTGGTCTTTCAGTTGTACATCGGGAAGCTTGGCCCGCCTTTAAAGGCCTGAGAACTTAATTGCAAAACTTCATCTCATCACCGCTGCTGGTGGGACTAAAAGATTCCGCCATAGTTCTCATTGGGGTTCCCTATTCTAACAGAACTTTTAACTATTACCACAATCCTGCTGCTAACCTCCTCAGCCACCTTGACTGCCACACCTGTTTTGTTTCAAAAGCAGGCGTTTTCCTTCTGCCTGATGAGAACAATGTTACTCTGCGGACCTTTGTAGTCCATAGCATGACCTCTAGGGATACCGCAGTGAACTTTCCCTACTGAGGTCTCTTTAAACAGAGATCCTTTAACTGCCAGGTGAGGGCCACAATCACAAATGCCCGTTCCAACTGTGGGATGCCAATGTCATGGCTGCATTGAATATCCATGAGGGAAGTCCTGTCCAGCAAATTCTGGGTTCATGACCCGCCCCCATTTAAAAAATTATCTCATTATTAAATTCTGTACCTGGCTTAAAAACTTACATCCAATTTGTCCAAATCTTTCATAATAATTAAACACTATCCTATCCTCCTCAGGTTTCTCTTTCCAAGAGAGAAAAGACCCAGGTTAGTCAACTGCTCCTCACACGTGATTCTCTTAAGTTTCAGGGCAACTGTGTATTCTTTTCTCTTTAACCCCTCTAGTAACTGAACATCCTTTTCAAAATGCTCCTTTTGGCTATTTGTTGTTTGGTCTTTGCTGGGCCATCAGAAAGACCGCCACATAGATAGGAGGCATTTCATTTTGGGAACTCACTCAAATTGAATTGATTGCAGAATTATCATTAACTGCAGTCATGCATGGTCCCAAATTGTCCTTGCAAATTGGATTTAGAGGAAAATAATATTTATTAATCCAATTTGTTTTAATAGCACAAACATATTGAACCTTAATGAAAACTGAAACATGATAACATTGATAATCAAAGTAATGTAATTGAGTTACTATAAATGAAGTGAGATTTGATAAAGAGAAAACAGTTTAGGAATTGCCTATTTGAAGGAAAAGTTGGGAAGAAAAAGTTCTACCACAGCAACAATAAAACAACCGAGAAACAAGATATATTTCTTGGATAATTGAAAGAACGTGAGCCTTTCATGACCTCAGGACACCACAGATTGCTTCACACAAAAGGAGGTGGTTATGGATATTGGCAGGGACAAGGCCATGGAAGGAGTTGAAAACAAGGATGAAAATTTTCAAGCTGTCGCTTATCCGGGAGTCAATGTAGGTCAGTGAGCAGGGAGTGATGGGTGAACGGGACTTGGTAAAAGTCGGGATATGGCCAGAAGTTTGGATGACCTAGTGGGTAGGATGAAGGAGATCAGGCAGGAGTGCCTTGGAAAAGTCAAGTCTAAAGGTTAACAATGGCTTTGATGAGATTTTCAGCAGGAGGTGAGCTAAGGCAGGGTGGAGTTGGGCCATGTTGTGGTGGTGGAAATAGTTGGTCTTGGTGATGCAACGAATATCTGATCAGAAGCTAACCACGGGGTCAAATATGCCACCAAGGTTGAAAATAAATAGCCTGGTTCAGCTTCAGACAGTGCCAGGACAGGGATGGAGTTGATGGCTAGGGAATGAAGTTTGCAGCAGGAAGCAAAGGCAATGGCTTTGGTTTTATCATTCTCAATATTTAGTTGGAGGAAATTTCTGCTCACCCAGTACCATGGCGGAGAAGCAGTCTGTCAATTTGGAGATAACAGAGGGGTCAAGAGAAGTGGTGGTGAGGTAGAGCTGGGTGTTGTCAACATACACGTGGAGGCAGACAATTTTTTCAGATGATGTGGTTGAGGGACAGCATGTAAATGAGATAAGAAGGGACTGTAGATAGATCATTTGGGGTCACCAGAAATAGTATTGAAGTGTTAAGAGAAACCATTGCAGGGGATTCTTTGGCTATGACTGGAAGAATGGAACTAGGTGAGTGCAGTTCCACTCAGCTGAACGACAGTGGAGAGGCTTTGGAGGAGGATCATGTGGTCAACCATGTGAAAGACTGCAGAAAGGGCAAGAAGATTGAGGAGAGAAAGTTTTCCATTGTTACTATCACATATTAAAGTCATGAGTAACATCCTAAAGAGCCGTTTTGTTACTGTAGCTGAGGCGAAAACCTGATTGGAGGGATTCAAACAGGGAGTTCAGGGAAAAACAGGAACAGTTTAGGAGGCTGCAGCCAATGTGTGCAGAGACAAGGGATAAGCATTGTCCAGAACACCATGGAGAACTCCACTGCTCCTTGAAATTGTGCCACAAGAACTTAGGTCCACCTGAAAAAGCAGACTGGGTCTCAGTTTTGGTGTCTCATTAAAAGATGGCACCTTTGACAGTGCAGCACTCCCTCAGTACTGTTTTCTGTTTTCAGAAACAAGTTGTCTCAATATATTTCAGCATTAAAATAGTGTGATCTAGACATATTGAGTCTGCTGCAATAATTATTGTGTGGAGTCTTGTTTCACACTAATTATAAGCACATTGACAGGAATTGTATTACCTAAAGAAATGCATGCATCTACTTCCTTAGACACGAGATATATAGAAATTACAGTTCTCATTTTATCCAATTCTCCAGTTTATAGGAATTATTGAAAACAATGAGTTATTAAGTAAAAAAGGCGCAATTCCTGAACATATTCTGCTTGCTTGCAGAGGACAACATAAGTATGAGGAACAATAGCTCCCTGGGCATTTTCTATGGCAATACCCTAATCAGAGATGACTGGCCAACCAATCAGCACCTTTCTGCCATGCAATAGAAATTGTTCCTTCCTTTGGAATTGGTATTCTTGTGTTGATCCTGATGAGTGCAAGACGAAAAGCTTCAACAGCATGTCTCTTTTTCAGCAATACTCAAATTCTGTACTACCAAGCAACCATAAATTACTTCCTTAAAAACAATTTTTAAAAATTAATTAAATTAATTAAAACAGTTAATTTAGTCAATGTGAAGTAATCAGCAAAGTACATTAAGTACAAAGGATCTCAACGGCTTTGCATTTTGGTTAAAACAGGTTATTTTACATGTCAGTCATGGTAATGGCTACATTTGGAATCTTGTATACAATCTTGAACAACCTATTTCTGAAAGATCATGGTTACGTTGGGGAAGATCGAGAAGAGAACATAAAGGGCAGTTTCTCAATCATTACCAGGTTATGAAGAGAGACCCACAGAATTAAACTTGCTTTCATTGCAGAAATGGGGGCCAAGAAGGAAAATTATCAAGGTCTTTAAAAATCTTATAAGTTTATATGACTGGATGAAGAGTTCTGTCCCCACTACAAAATATTAAATACACTAGAGGTTTCCAGAAAAACCACTTAATGCTTTATAAATGGATTAACTCCACATGTTGGATCAATAGTGGTTAACCACAATACTGAAGAAAATAAGGAGTTCAGGCTACATACTGATAATCAAAATAATTATGGAACAAAATAGTTCCGGTGTTAGTGGGAGCATGGAAATGCCATAATGGAAATAAAACTGTCCAGAATGGAATAATATAAATTGTAAAGTTGGAATGACAATTTGAAGTCCTTCCTCCATAAATGCAAAGGATTAGGGAAAAACCTTCACGTGCTTTAACTTCTTGGAACTTTATTTAACTCCCTCGATTAAATAAACTAGGCAAAGTATATGATACTGTAGTACAAACTGAATGCAGCTTTTGGGACCTAAGCTTTTCTCATTCTGTAACTTATTTTTAAATATAAGCCAGGAAATGAAGAGACAATTTTTCATTGTTATCCATTAATCTGAGGACCAGAACCTACTGGATTGAAATATTGAATGTCAATCAGATAAGTGCTTCATGCTCTCGTCTGGACCTGGAAAAATTTATTAATTTTGCTTCCAATTTTCACCCTTCCATCATTTTCACATGATCCATCTCTGACACTTCCCTTCCTTGACCTCTCTGTCTCAATTTCTGGTGATAGACTGTCCACCAATATCCATTACAAGCCTACCGACTTCCACAGCTACCTCGACTACAGCTCCTCACACCCCGCTTCCTGTAAGGACTCCATCCCATTCTCTCAGTTCCTTTGTCTCCGTCACATCTGTTCTGATGATGCCACTTTCAAAAACAGTTCATCTGACATGTCTTCCTTCTTCCTTAACCGAGGTTTTCCACCTATGGTGTTGACAGGGCCCTCAACTGTGTCCGGCCCATCTCCCACGCATCCGCCCTCACACCTTCCTATCCCTCCCAGAACCATGATAGGGTCCCCCTTGTCCTCACTTATCACCCCACCAGCCTCCGCATTCAAAGGATCATCCTCCGCCATTTCTGCCAACTCCAGCATGATGCCACCACCAAATACATCTTCCCTTCACCACCCCTAGCGACATTCCGCTGGGATCGTTCCCTCCGTGACACCCTGGTCCACTCCTCCATCACCCCCTACACCTCAACCCCCTCCCATGGCACCTTCCCATGCAACCGCAGAAGGTGCAACACCTGTCCCTTTACTTCCCCTCTCCTCACCGTCCAAGGGCCCAAACACTCCTTTCAAGTGAAGCAGCACTTCACTTGCACTTCCCTCAATTTAGTCTACTGCATTCGTCGCTCCCAATGCGGTTTCCTCTACATTGGAGAGACCAAACGCAGACTGGGTGACCGCTTTGCAGAACACCTTCGGTCTGTCTGCAAGCATGACTCAGACCTCCCTGTCGCTTACCATTTCAACACACCATCCTGCTCTCATGCCCACATGTTCGTCCTTGGCCTGCTGCATTGTTCCAGTGAAGCTCAACGCAAACTGGAGGAACAGCACCTCATCTTCCGACTAGGCACTTTACAGCCTTCCGGACTGAATATTGAGTTCAACAATTTTAGATCATGAACTCTCTCCTCCATCCCCACCCACTTTCCGATCCCCCTCTTTTTTTTCCAATAATTTATATAGATTTTTCTTTTCCCACCTATTTCCATTATTTTTAAATGTATTTCCATCCATTTTTTTATCTCTACCTTTTAGCCTATTTCGAACCCTGCCCTTCACCCCACCCACCCCCACTAGGGCTATCTGTACCTTGCTTGTCCTGCTTTCTACCCTTAATTAGCACATTCCTTAGATAATATCACCACCTTCAACACCTCTTTGTCCTTTTGTCTATGACATCTTTTGGTTATCTCCACCTATCGCTGGCCCTCTATCCAGCTCTACCCCCCTTAAACCAGCTTATATTTCACCTCTTTTCTATTTTTATTTAGTTCTGTTGAAGAGTCATACGGACTCGAAACATTAACTGTGTTCCTCTCCACAGATGCTGCCATACCTGCTGAGTTTTTCCAGGTATTTATATTTTTATTAAGTGATTTTAATAAGTTGATTTACTGGAATTTTACCATGAAACTAAAGGAGAAAAAACTTTACAGAGAGCATTAAGCTTGGGATATATATTTTCTTACGCTTACAGAATGTATGTGTGTTTCCTTTTTAAGAAATAATAGGGGTAAGTGATAGCGAACAATTTTTTATTTTCACAGTTCAGTACAGCTTTCAAAGGAATCAAAACATTCAAATCACGTTATATTGCAACAAAAGTTAAAAAAATAAACAGGCAATAAAAGGATTTAACATTTTACTTGGAAATTAGGTCAATACTCAGTAGTTTCCCTCATGGCTCAGGGCATGCTGTCAAATTGTCCTTGCATTCACCCAGACATATTATATATAAGCGAAAGGTAATCTGCACAACGAAATCATAATGGCTAAAAAAAACGATTACACTAAAACACAGTTACAACACAAAACAAAATTTGACAAATAAAGTTCCCTAAATATTTAAGTCTTTTCACAATGCGTCTTAAAAAGATCTTGGTTTCTTCACACTTGCCACCACGTCACTGGTGACCACAGATGGAACGTTCACGTCATGGTCCCCATCAGGTTTTGTGTAACCTCTGAATCCTTCTACAACGCTACACCCATCTTCCTGCCACCCAGATTCCCAGAGCCTGTGTGGAATAGCAGCGAGGGAAGGTGTAGCAATAAGACCATCACATCACTTCTAATTAAAGTGGAAGATACAAAACAAAATCTTGTACCCTGACAATTCCACTAAAACATCAACAGCCTGCACTATAGATTTTATAAGCAGGTCAGTGCTCACTGTGATCCAGTCAGATGCCAACCACAGGTGGACAGGAAGCAGAGAGATGGGCAATAGGGAAGGCAATACAACAAAGGGGAGAAGGAAAAACATTGTACAAAAATGATCCAAGCCAACTAATAAACTATCTTGTTGTATCATGTACAAAATGGCATCAGTAAAGTCTTGTGAGCATGGCAACTATCAGATTCATGGTGCTGCCGATGCATAGAGTGGCGGGGTGGGGTTGGGGGTGGGGGGGGGGGGGGGGGGGAGAAGGCTGTACAAACATACAGTTGTAGACATGTTGCAGACTGAAGGTTCAAATACTGTACAAAGGGGAAAAAAGTAATCATATTTAGAATTCCTCATTATGTGGATAATTTTAATTGGGTCAATATTGAATTCCAAAGGGTACAAATTAAATTGCACTGAGAGAAAGGAGTTACCCTTGAATATGATTACGAAGGAAACCCATTTCAGTTTGGGTTTTCTCTAGGTCAATGGTCGATCTCAACAGGACTTCAATAGATCTGCAGACCATCAATCTATGACTGTGGGGAAAAACAGAGAAAAACTGTATAAACACTAAAGTTCTTATAATATGCTCCATTACAACCTTTTGAAGCCTGTTGATAAAGTGACAATGGAGTAACTAACAGTTAGAAATAAATTGCTTATGTGTGCTGTTTCTCCTTCTTTATTAAATATTCCATAAAGGCTTTATACAAAGTTTAATACAATAAATTTTTGCTAACTTTACAGCATGAAGCAGAAATGCATTTTTAATGTGTACTCAATGAAAATGTAAAATTACAAAAGGGCAATATTCCTTTAAAGAAAAAAATCTATTGTTTTGTATATTTTAGCAGATCAATAACCCCTAGTCTCTCTCTCAAATTTTAAAATATACACATTAATGATTTGAGGCCAGAGTTATCAGCTTATTATTTGTCACAGGTATAACTAATGTACAGGTCATGCTCTTTACTCAAGTCTGCTTTAAACCATATTGTAAGTAAAAAACCTTTTGTATGCCAGTATGTTTTACAGGTGTCATGGATCAAATGTGCATCCCAGACAAATAGAAAAAACATTTCTACACTAAAGAGGATGACATTGTAGACTTAGTATTTTCACTTATCTGAATGCTCCTATTCATATTGTTAAGGGACATCACCTGATCATTCTTGATGCCTACTCTAATCATCAGTCGAAATGGATGCTGTTAAATTGAGTTACATTGAGCGCTATAATTTTTCAGCACTTGTGATCAGTCCAAGCTGGTTGTACTGACCACTCTTCAGTGCTGACCATTAGTTCAGTCAGGATTCAGTTACCACAAGATGATAATGCTGAACTGGCCGTATCCTTCGTGGATCTCCATGAAAACTGTCAACAAAAATCAGGCACATTTCTCAAGAGGTGGATCGGTAAAGGATTAAAATTGGGTTCAAAAAGAGATTCATCAACACTGCTATTAGCAACCATTGCTGTAAATCGGGAGGCTCTTGCCTCGCAAGGAGCAATCAAAGTGCAGTCTTGAAATAATATTTTGTGGGAAGCATGGCTTCATCGTGTCTGAAACTGACATGCAATTGCCTCACCTACATTAAGTATCACATTTGCAGATTAACACCAAAATGCTTCTAAGCAAATACAACTTACAAAATTAAAATGGAGAACATATTTCTTTTTAAAAGAAACATCTTTTCCACAACTCCCAATTGCTCCACTGTCATCACCGAACTTGGTCTTCAATCCAAAATGAATAGGGACAGGGAGGATTTCACGACTGCTCTGGGGAACTTAAGCAATTATTTGCTTGATCGATCATTATGGACAGAATTATACGGCCCCGCTGAGACAGGGAAAGAGCCGTGAAATGCGGTGAGTAGTTCAAAAGACCATTGACTTTGGCGGGACTAGAAAATCTCACCAGCGGGAGGGGCTGCAAAATTCCGCCCTATGTGTGGATTCCATTTTATACTCAACACACACCGCTATGTTATTTTGTAGTATACAATAATCACGCTACAATCTCACATCTTAAATGACAATTAGTTTAAGTAACTGCAGTTCTGATTTCCTTCCAATGGTCCCTGACATTAGTGACCATCACTTTTTACTCAACATACCTAATAGGTCAAAAATGTTAACAGTGCCCTTGAAACAAAGTACAGAACCATTTTCTCAAACTGTGCTGAACTGTATTCTTTTTGTATTCTGTTTTAGCACACAAACAAACCTCCCATTCACAAATTACATTTGTAAGCATTCAAGTTTCACAATCTTGTATTTTACTTGGCTACTTTCCAGAATACTTGATTTTCTTGGTTACAAACTTCCTCTGTTCTTCCAACTTTTACACTTCTTTTGACCTACATTTGAAGGCCCTGCAATGCCTCAACCTGTAATTGGTTCAACTTGGAAATTA
This sequence comes from Cetorhinus maximus, assembly GCF_964194155.1. Lineage (NCBI taxonomy): Eukaryota > Metazoa > Chordata > Chondrichthyes > Lamniformes > Cetorhinidae > Cetorhinus > Cetorhinus maximus. The sequence continues at coordinate 92,887,070 of NC_135895.1, read as the reverse complement.
AGGTAGCAAAGAATACTCGGGACTGCTGATTCATCTGTATTAAAAGTCTGACTAACAGGCATTATAATCAAATGCAGGAAACTCCATTTAAGCCTGAGTTATTTAAAAAGAAAATTTGTTGAAATCATGAAAAGTTTGATACCGGGAAATCTTATGTCATCGGTCATCATATGGCTGGTCTGGGGTCTGGTGCATTTTTGTTATTTATTTGCTATTCTACCTGCACCGTTAAGGCCATTTCTGTAAACAGCCAACAAGGTAATGCACCTATTTATAATTCGCCGAGATCAATTCGTACACAGTTGTAATTTCATGTAAATTTCAGGCTCTGGATCAATGACTGGTTTTCTAACATTTTTAAAAAAGAATTCAGCATCTCTCACAAGGGTGTGTGACAGGCTGCAATAGATGCAACACTGATATAGTTTTCCTGTGCAGGCCTAACTTAGGAAGATTTTCCTGAACTTCAAATTGCTATGCTGACACTTTTAAAAAATGGCTGCTAAGCCAAGAAATAATGAAGAGTTGAAGTCTTTTCAGCCGAAATGGGCATGTAATTGGCTGTGCTACTCCATTTTACATCCCATTGCACTGCACCCAGCAGCACGGTATCTGGAGGATTTCTCAGCCACGGTTATGCCCTCCTCAGCTAGGGGAAAGCAGAGCTGTCCTTAGGTGCATTCAGTTGGTTTAGCTCGCCAATACCGATGTCAAAATTGAGTCAGCTGTTTTCTAGCATTAGAAATTTAAAAGCAGCACAGCCAATTGTTAGTGCATTTTCATAATGTTAGGTTTTACGATCTTAAAAAGAGTTAACGGAACAGATGTAGTCACACTGATCTGTGGCAAGGACTGTGAGAGAAGGCTTGTTACAGATAATTTCACTCATGATGGCAAAAGCAAAAAAGAAAACATGCCCCACCAAACTGGGGTACAAGTGAAGCTAGTCACCAAACACTGTGCAAGTGACAATCTGGCTGATCTGTCAGGCATTGTGTTTTTTTAAACAAAAAAAAACGAATTGTAACATTTTTGAGTATAAAGAAGGGCTTAAATAATATCCAGAGTAAAAGAGCACACAAAGTAAAACACAACAGTTTGACACAGTCAGAAAATGGTTGCATATAATTTATTGTAGACCAGCCCATAAAATCTCTTAATAGATATAGTCTATGACCAAATAGATTCTGCTCAGAAATGGGGAACTGTTTGAAAAACCACTGACCCTTGTTTCTGTGTAGAATCCACTCAATCCTCTTTTAGTTCACCATATACTTTAACTGCTTCACTAATGGCTTAGTGGATTATTGTACCACCTGGTTTAGTACTGAACCACCCAAGTCAGGGAAGGCCCCAGGTTCAATCCAGGATGATATTAGGTTAGCCAGAATAGGAGATTGGGTACAACAATTAGCCTCAGTACCCACAGGGCTATGGGGAGGGAAAAAAACTAACCAGGATTCACACTCATGACCCTTCTCCAGTGATTCTGCTGGAAGAACCACATATGTGCTCAGGATTTGGCTTTGTTGTGAGGTGACAATATTTACCCACTGATTCAACTCACACACAAAGACTTGAGCAAGGGCCTCGGGGAGAGGGTCTGTATCTGTGGAACCATACTCCAAATATGAACCAGTATCCTTGAGAGAAAACTAGGGGTAAAAGTTGTTGAAAGTGCATTTGGTCTCCCAGTAATAGTGAAGGGCAAAAAAAATTTTCATGGCAATTATGCAATACACCTAAAAAGGAAATAGATTATCTTCCTGTAGACAGCAGCTATATAATGTATTGGTCCCCTATTCCAGAAGGGTACTCATTGCAATGAGTGCCCATAAATAGTTTTCTTCTGTGAAAGACAGAAACATACTTCCTATTTACAATAACTGAGATATTTTGCACATATCTCCAGTAGGTTCTAGAGGCTGAGGCAGTAACTTTCCTGCGTTGATGCTGGACATGTCTTGTCATCAGGAACGATTCTTCAAAATTACAGGTACTGCAAGGATATGGAAAATCACTTGTTAACAAAAATGTTTTTATTTGTTGTTTGGAAAAGCATGCGTAGCACCACATAAATAATAAATAAAACACCAAGTTAAAGAAGCTTGCTGACAACTATCCTATTCCCTAAAGCAAAAGTTAACTACCAATAAATATGGACAGTGGCTCCTTACAACTATTAGCAAAACAATGAGAAAAACATAATTTAAAAGAATCCATTCTGATATTACTTTCAATGTTCTCTGAAAATAAATTGAGCTTTAATAGTTCTCCACAGAATTAATTTTATCTTGCCTATTTAAATCTTTCCTCACTTTGCCTTCCTCCATAGTTTGTAGATTTTTAATTTTAGACTTGTCATTGTTAAACGTTTCTTATTCTTAATAATAATGCTTTAAAAAAATTACATATATTAGATACTAAAAGTAATGCGGTAAAGGGGCACATCTATAAAGATAGTCATTGAAGAAGATCTACACGTGATGCACACTGCAATGAAAGCTGCTTATTAAGAAGATTTGGAAATAAACAATATGGTCTTCCTTGACTTATACACACAGAATAGTACGGCTGAAGAGGAATTCCAACTGGAACATGATAGTCAGTACAGAATTTGAGAGGCTGTATTTATTTTAAGATGAGAAGGATACTTACTGATGATGACTAACAAGACAATTACAACGACCACTGATATGATGACCTTCATCTGAAAGGAAAAAGTTAACAAAGTCAAAAAATAGTACATTGTTAAACAGTGATTATCTGTAAATACATGTTTTCTTTGTGCAGTTAAAAAAATGCATATTGAGCTATGGTCTTAAGTCCATTTTCCATTGTTGTTTCCTTTGAGCATCAGATTTTGAGTGTATGTATATATATATAATATATATATTTTTCTTTTCCCACCTACTTCCATTATTTTTAAGTGTATTTCCATCCATTGTTTTATCTCTACCTGTTAGCCTATTTCGATTCCTGCCCCCCACCCCACCCCCACTAGGACTATCTGTACCTTCCTCGTCTTGCTTTCTACCCTTAATTAGCACATTCCTTTAGATAATATCACCACCTTCAACACCTCTTTTGTCCTTCTGTCTGTGACATCTTTTGGTTATCTCCACCTATCACTGGCCCTCTATCCAGCTCTTCTTGTCTCCCCAGCTCTTCTTGTCTCCCCCCCACCCAATATTTCACCTCTCTTCTATTTTTACTTAGTTCTGTTGAAGGGTCATTCAGACTCGAAACGTTAACTGTGCTCCTATCCGCAGATGCTGCCAGACCTGCTGAGTTTTTCCAGGTATTTTTGTTTTTGTTTTGGATTTCCAGCATCCGCAGTTTTTTGCTTTTCTCTTAATGTTTAGTTATACTTAGGGTTTAGGAAACAGTGTGTTATATAAGTAACCCACTCAACATCAAACTGAGAATGGAAGCATTTGACACGCCTTTAAACAGATATATCTACCTATACAGTAAGAGAAGTGCCTTTCTATCAAAAATAACAACATAAATAGGTGTCTTTTTTTTACTGAACCTCGTGCATCTCTCTTGCATCGCTCTTATACTATCCTTGCTAGTAAAAGAACTACATTTAAATAGTGTCTTTCATGACCTCAGGATGTTCTAAAGTGCTTTAAATCTATCAAGTACTTTTAAAGTGTAGCAACTGTTGTAGCGTAGAAAATATGGCAACAATTTGTGCACAGCAAGCTCCCGCAACAGCAATGTGATGTCGGTTAAGGGATAAATATTGGCCAGGACTCCATTGCTTTTCTTTGAAAAAGGACTGTGGGATCTTTCACATCAAAATGCGGGGGCTAATGGGGCCCCAGTTTTAAGAGGGGAACTCTGATAATGCTGCACTCCCTCAATATTACAGTGGAGTGTCAGCCTAGATTTTCTAGTTCCTGAAGTGTAATACTGGGTCCACTTGTGTAGCAATGTATGTGCAGGGTGCTCAAATTTTAATAAAGACCTTTTACATCTTAAAACAAGTAGTAAATTAAACAAAAAAAAATTGTATCTGAATTTATAAAACTTCTCTGTGAAATTCTGTGTGGTGATGCAAATGCTTATGGAGCAATATTGAACCAAGAGGTTCCTTAAAGTATATCCACATCACTGGCATCTGTGTCTTTAGATGACAATGGAAGGGATCTGTACATACATTTAAAAAATATAAGTTTACATTTAAATGAAAATTAAATACATGAAGCCAGCCCATCGCAAGTAATAAATTATAAAGCTACCTCATCCTTTAAATCCGGGTTAATTAAAACTGAAGTATCTATGCATATTAGAAATAGCCCTGCAGAGATCTTTAGGGACTCTTATTCCTCCCAAGACACACTGTTATTATTTAGACACCCATTCAAATTAAACTCTGTGTTACATACCAGTGGCTGCATTAGAATACATAACTCCCAAATAACTAATGCTTCAAAACATTTCAACACAAATTTCCAAGAAGTTATTATACCACAATCTTAAGATAAATGAAACAACAGAAACAAGGAGATGCGATAAGTTAGAACTATTTTAGGACCAAATACAAGCGTCAAAAATAAATCACCATTATGAAGTTTTAGACAGCTTGTTTCAAGATTGTAAAATAAATCCTTTTGTGTCTTCATGATTTATTGATCCTGGTGCCAGAATTCTGCACAATATAATGAAAGGCATCTCTCTAAAGGTGAAGGAAGGGTCAGTTATCTACCAGTGAAATGCCACAGGCAATAGTCTTACACATTTGACAAATCTCTGTAATCCAAAGGGTGGTGGACAGCAATTATAAATAGGACGAAAATATTTTCCATTCAATCATACTTCAAAATCTGATTTTACAGTGAACCAACGAGTTTATCTGTGACAAACTGTTAGAAACTCCATGTCATAGATCTTGACTGAGCATGATTAGACCATAGAAGCTAAGAAAACCTCTCTCCCTCAGTAGCTATAGAAAAACTGGTCAAAGACTTAGGCGGTCATGTCATAGATGCAATAAAATCATTCTTTAGAATTTTAGACTTCTATTAGCCAGAAGAAAAAACTTGACCACCTTCGGATTTGGTTTTCAGTTAACTGCAGTTTGTTTGGTGTGATTATCACCTGCAAAATGAATATTGTGACCAATGGGGAAATGGACAAAATAAAGGGGGATAAAAAGAATAAAACAGATAGATGGGATCAAACAGAAATATAGAAGAAGTAAGGTTAAAATAAACAGGATGTGGGGGGGAAGAAGAGGGAATGGGAAAAATTAGGTAGGACAAGGCAAGAGTTAACATTTTGGTCTTAATTTAGCAGGCATATATAGAGCTGGTAAGACAATAATAAAACTATTCCAGACATTTAAGTAGCTTAACATTGCTATAATATTAATATTTGTTTGTTTTAAGTATGTAAGGTGAAGGCTTTCAAAATGGCTAACTCAGGAAGACTGCAATTTCTACTGACTTTCCAGGACTCTACAGGTAAAAGGCATTGTATATTTGTTCAGCAATATTATGCACTCACTTCCAGTATAAATTAATTTTGTACACCAAATGTGGTTTTGTACACCACTGTCTACTAGAAGTAGCACCAAGTTATACATGGGAAATTTAGGGTAAAAATGCATTTGAACTACAAGGCTGTATCCACATTGACATTTCTGTTCAGAACAGGATTGTACAGAAATAAATGGAGGAAGCTATTGCTTTAAAGAACAAACTGTAAAGCTGTGCAATGTTTCACTACAATCACAACAAATAAGTTGCATTTATTTAGCTCCTTCAGTTTAGAAAGCATTCCAATGTGAGGGAAGGTGGGGTACAGGCACAGAGAAATCTGTAAACAAGGGTGAAGATGATTTAGAATTTAACACTTTTGAGTAACTGAACCAAAGGAACTGGGAAGGTAAGAAGTGATGAGCAAGCAGGACTTAGTTCAGGATGTAGAATTGAAATAGGTGCAGGGTAAATCTTGGGGTGGGTCCCAGCAAGGTCTAAATTTTAGGAGGAGGAATAAGGTGGCTACTTAGTTATTGGAAAATAATGCACTAAATTGGTAGAGAACAATGTCCACTCTCATTTTTTGTGTGGTTGCAACCTGTTCACTTAGGTGTGCAGTGCCTTTAATTTTTTTGTGCGGCTGCGCGCACACACACACACACACACACACATCGTATCTTAAAGGCAATGACTTGTGAGCAGCCTGTGCACGACTTTCAAGATTACAGCTTGAAGGGAACATTAATAGAGAAGCAAAGAAATCTGGGAATCCAGATACATAAATCATTAAAAGTAGTAAAATAGGTTGATACGACCATAAAGAATGCGAACAAAGTATTGTGGTTCATTTCGAGAGGAACAGAATACCAAAGCAGCAAAGTCATGTTAAATTTATAAAGGACTATGGCTAGACCCCACACTTGGAGAGCTAAGCACAGCTCTAGTCTTCATGGTACAAAAGGGGCACTGGAAAAAATACAGAAAAGATTTACAGTAATTACCAGGATGCATTATAAAGAAAGACTGAGCAGATTGGAACTATTTTCTCTGGAAAATAGCCTGAGAGGACATATGATAGAGGCCTTTAAAATCATGGAGTATTTCATTAGGATGGATTTAGATAAACTGTTTCCATCTCGGTTGAGTCGAGAACAAGGAAACATAAATAAACGATAGCCATCACCAGATCCCAAAAAGATTGTAGGAGCAATTTGTTCACACAGAGTGGTGAGAATGTGGAAGTCACTAAAACATGGAGTCGTTGAAGCAAATTACATTAACACATTTAATATGAGGCCTGATACATACACAATGGAGAAGGAAATAGAAGGATATGAAAGCTAGTTGGCAAAAGCTAATTTAAGTGGGAGGAAGCTCATGTCAAAAAGAAAAACTTACATTTATATAGTGTCCCATGACATCCCAAAGTGCTTTACAGCCAATTACATACTTTTGAAGCATAGTCATTGTAATGTTGGAAATGTGGCAGCCAATTTGCACGCAGCAAGCTCCCACAGCAAAATGATAATGACCAGGCAATCTGTTTTTAGTGATGTGGATTGAAAGATAAATATTGGCCAGGAATAACTCATCTCTTCTTTTTCAGAATAGTGTCATGAGATATTCCATGTCTACTTGGAAGTTGCATATTGACCCTCAGTTTAATGTCTCATCTGAAAGACGGCACCTCTAACTGTGTAGAACTCCTTCCAATACTGCACTGAATTGTCAGTCTAGAGTTTTGTGCTCAAGACTCTAAAATGGGACTTGAAGCTACAAACGTTTGATTCAGAGGCAAGAGTGATGCCAACTTACAGAAAAGTCAGGCAAGTATAAACATTGGTATAGATCAGCTGGGCTGAATGGCCCATTTCTGTGATGTAGATTCTACACAATTTAACCCATGGAGCTGTTCACAGTATAACTTTGAGATAGTAGGTAAGAATACCCACACTGTAAATATACAGGACACTTACACTTTATTAAAGGAGCTCCCTTTCACTTTTGAAAGCTGCCTTGTACCTAGAGTCTAAACATGGTCTAGAAAATAGATCATATTAATATTCTTTTCATTTTCTACATTTGAGAAAGTATCTGAGTCACACAAAATTTCAATGATGATGGTTCTTTCAGCAGCTATACAAAATTAATGGACTGTACTTACAGTCCCTTACATTTAATTCAGAAAAACAATTTAGTCCTATTAAGGAACAAAAGGTACTGTAGTATTTTAAAAGCAAGCTCTGAAGAGGAGTCATTTGGACTCGAAACATTAACTCTGTTTTTCTCTCTCCACAGATGCTGCCAGACCTGCTGAGTATTACCAGCATTTTCTGATTTTATTACTGCAGTGTTTTTACATTTTATCTTTGTATTCCTATCCTCTCTGCAAATTAAACACAAAGATCAAATTCTTCTAAGGCCATCAATATTGTGCAACCCTTCTGAATATCGGCAGGGTCATTGACAACTCAACACAATTATTCTATTTGTCATCTTGTCCACAATGAAATTATTGAGTTCTGTTTATTTTTTTTGAATGAACAAACTCAAACCTTCAAAAATTTACATCAGTTTCCAAACAGGCTTAAGTGTGGCATTTTTAAAAGGGCATTTTTAAAAAATGTCTGGAAACACTATCTTTCATGCGGCATCACAAATGTCAGTCAAAATCTATAAATTCTTCACAGGGTAAACCAGGCACATTTTACAGTGACTGCTGTAGGATTATAGCCCTGTAGCTATACTGCTGTTCAAATAATTCTGAGCATTCAGATTTGTTTTATGTGCACTTCACAAGTAGATATTGTCCTCTACCATCCATACTTACTTCCAAAGCCTTTAATTAAAGGTTATTTATGATGGGCCAGTAACGGTATATAACAGTGGGGTCAGTTTTAGGTTAAGAGCTCCATAATAGTCTTCTTGAGCAAGAGTACATTTATCTGGTTAAGTCAGTTCTGAAGCAAACCTTACATGTAAACTCTATTTAGTGTCAGAAGTCATCCTGCCATCCATTTTACCACAAACTTTTGTCATAATTTAATTATTCCAACGTATTATTTCTTGTAAGCATATGCAAGTGATATCTACTGAAAAACACATTTCATGGTGACCTCAGCATTTACAAACACAGTACAAAGACAACTTATTCCAGGGACTTTCACTCAACTTTGTCGTGATGTACCTTGATGAGGGGGCCATTCCTCAAACAAGGGGTCAGTCAGTGAATGTTGACAGGCAATGCAACTGCAACGGGCATCAAAGCTGTGCTTTATCCTTTCCTAACCCAGCCTAATGGCTGGAAATGCACCACGAGCAAAGGCCACTGGATAGTGATCAGAAACAGGAAATTTTCTGAACTGAATATTCTCTGCCTAACTTGTAACTTTTTTTTTGAAAGCAACAAAATAATATCCATTTGTACAGGCTTTTATATCCTCAAAACGGCCCCAAAGCACTTTACAGCCAAGTACTTTTGAAACTGTAGTTACTATTGTAATGTGGGATTCAATTTGCAAAAAGCAAAAAGCAAGATGATAACTGAGCAAATACTGTGTTGTTTTTGTGATGATGGTGGAGGGATAAATGTCCAGGACATCAGGAAGAACTCCCCACCTCTTATTCGAATAGTGCTATGGCATCTTTTACATCCACTCGAGAGATTTGATGTCTTAGCTGAAAAGCAGCACCTCAGACATTGCAGCACTCCCTCCGTACTGCACTGAAGTTCCTCCTTGGATTATGTGCTCAGGTTGCAACTTTATGGCCTACTGATTGAAAGACAAGTGTGCTACCCATTGAGCCAAGGCTAGCACACAAAAATGCTAAAAAAAACATTGATCTTAAAATGGGCTTATATGATTTTCATTTTTTAGATGAGGCAAATATTTTGTTACCAAGAAGGTTCCACATTGGAGCAACTTCAGATAAGTTTTCCTTATAGGTACATATTAAACGGTAACTTGATAGTGCTTTTAAATGCTACATATGCTGGTATTTATTTATCCTGATAACTTAATATGTATACGCTTCTTTAAATATAACATTATGGAATTTTTCAAGTTTCAGAATTATTGGGCAGAATTTTGCCGTCGGCGAGCAGGGGGCGGGGCCTGCTTGCCGACATGTAAAATGACGCAGGACGACGTTGGGCGGAATCCCCGACGTCATTCCCGCCCCATTTAAATTTTCAGGAAGGCGGGCCTGCAGCAAAATCAGCTGCGGGCCCGCCGACCTGTCAATGGCCAATTGAGGACATTGACAGGATCAATTAAACAATTAAAGGTTGGTGGGCAGACCAGGAGCCCCGGCAGCAAATAGGTAAAACATGAAGCCTCATCCACCGGCGGGATGAGGTTTCATGCAGGGTTTTAAACACTTTAATAAAGTTATTATGTAAATTATGAACATGTCCCATCTCATGTGACATTGTCACATGAGGGGGACATGTTAAGGAATTTTTAAAAAAAATATATACTTTTAAAAGTGTCAGCGATCTCCCTGAGGCAGCGCTTAGCCTCAGGGAGATGTGTGCTCTTTCGTGCACATGCGTGAAAGAACGCACTCTCGCTTTTGGGGAATCCCCCTGCCCGCACAAGAAGCGCATAGCGCTTCCCGCCGGACGTCACGCTGGGCAGGCCTTAATTGGCCTGCCCATGTAAAATGGCGGTGGGGCCCGCTTCTCCAGCAGGGATCGGCTCCCCGCCCGCCGGAGATTAGGTCGGGCCCACCCGCCCGACAGGCAGGCAGAAAATTCTACACATTATTTAAGAGAAATGGACATGCTGAAACATGGCTAAGAACAAGGACAAGGAAAGTAATGACAGTATTCTACCAATAGCAATGGGATTGGTTTTTAATGCTGATTGCAAATCAAAACAGCATTGACATGGTTTCATTAGTTCAATGACATTACATTCTGCAGCATTGTTTTAGATTTAGAGCTTGCCTTCTTGCAGCTACTCTGGCTGCACTGTTTCACTTAGAACTATACTGACTCAAACATTTATCAACACACCTGGGCATGCAACATCAGGATCCTTGGGTCAATAGGCTCTATTAATTATTGGGTGAGACAGAGTCCTCCTTTCAGGTGAGCCCTGTGGCCAAGGAGTCATTATCCTGGTCTTCTTGACATTCGTACTTAGCAATTATCTCCAGTCCAGTCACTTTCAACATCTGTGCACTTTCTAAATCACTCACCTTACACTCTCGCCACCACATCTGACGCCGTAACTGCTTTGCTCTGTTGCTGAAAACTGTGGCATTGTCGGATAAACTTTCTGCAAAAAGAATGAAACAGGCCCAAGACAGAATGTTTAAACACATATAAAAAAGTACAGGAGCCTGCAAAATCAGTTTAAATCTGATCAATTACTCAAATCTGACTACCAAACTATTGAATGTCACAATGATGCCCAGGACCCAAGAAAGCCCTTTCAGTGGTATTGGAGGCTAGGTTATGTGCAGCTCGGGTACCATTTTGCAGTAAGCTGTGAGCATTTTCCTCCTGCTTTGTTCAAAATTGAAATGCATTTATTTCAAAGTACCGTGCTGTTAACTAAAATGACATAAAAAGATTAAAAGTGAAAAGCCATAAGAAAACCACTGTCTGGATAAGGAGGACCCCACCCTCCTGAATTGTTGATTTATCCAATCCCCTCTATGTCCTCTCAATAAAAAAGAAAATATTTTCTCAACTTTTTAGTTATAGAGCATAAAACAGGTAGGGAAAAGCCTCAAGGAAGAGCTGCGTAATTGTAATAACATTGAGTTGACACAGTGTGGCAGGGATATGCGCTCTACTGAGTGCCCTCTTCATTTGTTGTTCATGCAGCTCTCTGATATTGGCTGCCAACACTTTCGTTCACCCCTCCAAAGAAACCATTATAAACTCAACTTACATTATTATACAGATTTTAAAAATTATTTATTCTTTCACTGGCTCACTGGCAAGGTTAGCATTGATTGCCCAACACTAATTGCCCTCAAGGAGGTGGTGGTGAGCCGCCTTCTTAAACCGCTGCTGTCCTTATGGTGTAAGTACATTGACAGTGCTGTTAGGGAGGGAGTTCCAGGATTTTGATCCAGCGACAGTGAAGGAACGGCGAAAAAATTCCAAGTCAGGATGGCGTGTGGCTTGGAAGGGAACTTGCAGGTGACGGTGTTCCCATGCATCCTTATCCTTCTAGATAGTAGAGGTTGCAGGTTTGGAAGGTGCTGTTGAAACAGCCTTGGTGAGTTGCTGCAGTACACCTTGTAGATGGTACACACTGCTGCCAATGTGCATTGGTAGTGGAGGGAGTGAATGTTTAAGATGGTAGATGGGATGCCAATCATCCTGTCTTTGATATTGTTGAGTTCTTGAATGTTGTGGGAAATGCACTCGTGCAGGAAAATGGAGGCCATTCCATCACACTCCTGACTTGTGCCTTGTAGATGGTGGACAGGCCTTGGGGAATCAGGAGCTGAGTTACATGCTGCTGAATTCCAAGCGTCTGACCTGCTCTCGTAGCCACAGTATTTATATGGCTAGGAACATTAGACAGATTAGGACTCCCCTCCACAGCTCAGCTGACTGGGAATGAACAAGCCAAATAGAACTGGAAGGCCAAGGTTCATCCCCCAGGCTGCATTACCTGTTGTCAGTCAGGGTGGCAATGGAAATACAATTGGCTTCAGGACTCTGGGTCAGAGAGTGAATATTGGCCACATGCCCTTCTCTCCCTTGACAGCGAACCTTGTTGGAAATATGTATGTCAAGTGTTGGAATGAGAACGTGTCAGGACTGGCTGCGATAACCCTGTAAGTTGAATGGCTTGCATCAATATAGTAGCTTTAACATAGAAAAACATCCTAAGGCATTTCACACTGAGTGTAATCAAAGAAGACTGACAATGAGCCACCTGAGACAGGTGAGGCCAAAGATCCTTTTAAGGAGAGTCTTATAGATGGAAAGGTTGAGAGGTAAAGAGGGATAGGGATGAAATTCCAGAACTTAAGACCTAGGCAGCTAAAGACAGCCATCAACGATGAACTGCTTCAAATCGGGGATGCGCAGGGCAAAAACTAGTTGTCTAAGCTCATATGAAGAATGGACACGCAGGCAAAATATTGGATACCCACTAGCACTAAGTCTGTAGCCCAGCAATAAATGGCATTAGCAGTTCTCTAATGCAAGTAAAAAGTGCTTGAAATTACCCAGAGGCAGGTAACAGAACACAAACCGATATATCCGGGTTCAGTACTTGCCGCCAATGGGTTGCAGAGAGGCAAGGAAATGCTGCCAATGTTCCGCAGCAGCACTAGTTGGACACAATGCTCCACAGTGTATGTCCACACAATGGGAAGGAAACTGATGGTAATGTACTTGCACATTTTAAAATGAGTTGATCCCCATACCAATCGTGAAGAGCACCTGATGTCAGCTGTCTCGCTAGACTCAAACCCACTCTCATCAGTTATCTCACGACAAACAACCATTTTTAGAGGGAGATAGGCACAGTCTTGTTGGGGTGGAAGTGGCTCCAGAGATGGCATGCCTGACGATGGAGGTTTGGAACCATCATCTAAAATCTGTGTACAGTCAGTAATCCATTATCTGAGCCAGTCAGGGGCGTAGTAGTCTGTGCACACCTCATGACTAACCAGCCAGCCCCACTCAACAAAGGAACCTTGAAGGTTAAGACCTTTCATTGGAATCTGGGACTGCTCCAGATAACTCCTCAAGCCAATACTACTGGGTAAAGGTGAACTGGTCTGGAAAAGCAGCAGGAAATCTACTATTGTTCACTAATGTCCTTTAAGAAAGGCAATCTTCTGTCCTTACATGGTCTGGTCTACGTGTGACTCCAGGCCCACAGCAATGTGGTTGACTCTTAAATGCCTTCTGAACAAGGGCAATTAGGGATGGGCAATAAATGCTGGCCTAGCCAGCGATGCCCAATAAAAAAATACAACCTTAAATGATTAAACTTAATTTACAAATACTTAGGACGGGTCCCTTAATCTCAGCCCTGCTAATCTGTACCTAAACTTTGAGCCTGCAGGAATACATGAACACAACTTACCCAAGTCTAAAGTGTGCACTTAATATCAGGCAAGGAGAGATTGTACTTAAATGGATTTCAAAATAGCTTCATTTTGAGATCCTTAAACATGGTGCTGGGTTTCCACGTCTCAAACATACGAACATATGAAATAGGAGAAGTAGGCCATTCGGCCCCTCGAGCCTAATCCGCCATTCAGTAAGGTCATGGCTGATCTGTTTGTGTTTCAAGTTCCACATTCCCATCTACCCCCGATAACCTTTGATTCCCTTGCCTAACAAGAATCTATCTACCTCTGTCTCAGACACTACGCAGACTGAAAAAGAACCTCAGAGCGGCAACATGGAAAGAAGTAAAGGTTTTGATGACATGGGTCCTAATAGAATCAGATAAAGATAAGGACAAAAGGGCACACAGACAATAAGCCAGTTGTGGCAAATACATATTTATAAAAAAAGCACATTTCTTCCCCAATTTTTCCTAAAATTGTCACTTGTCATCTTTGCACGTTTTCTCAGTTGGGAGGTTGGGATGATCTGAGCTGCAGATTTCTCCAATGACTGCTGTCAATGTTGGTCTATGGTTAGTTATTTTGGTAGTAAGGTGAGGCACAAGGCAGCCTATCAGTCTAGTTGAGAACTGCCCAAGTTTATTACAGGCAAACAATTCATTTTGACTCAAACCAACAATCTTCCAAAACAAGTTTGCATGCTCAGTAGCCTAGTAGATCTTGTAACTGGCAATGCTCGGGCAGATCTCATAGAGACTAATGGCAGCATAGGCTCCAGACTACTGTGAATTGAATTCTGCAATGCAAAGGAAACCAGCAAACCTGGATTGGAAACCTATTTTAAGTAGTTTTGTTGAGGGAAACGTTAACTGATTTCTTCTCCGCCGATGCTGCCAGACCTGTTGAGTTTTTCCAGGTAATTCTGTTTTTGTTTTGGATTTCCAGCATCCGCAGTAGCTTTTAGCTTTTTGTTTTTAATTTTGTTGAGGGACTGTCTGAACAGCTCCCTAAATTAATATTCCTGGATAAATTCTGGCATTGTGATTGATTAATTAATACAAGTTCTTTATATAAGGTTTACATTTTACCTTCCCTAACACACACTTAAGTAAAGTGAACACTTCTTTAAAAACAATGTGCTTAGGATAAATTCAACCACTGTGCAGATCTTCTAAGTGTATCTAGTGGATCACTCATGCTCAAATATCCCATGCCGTGATTAGCGACTGCTGTGACAAACCAATTATGTGAAAATAGATATGTTTTGACTGTCTGAAGCAAAGAGGTAGTTATACTCAACAGTTCAAGAAAATAGCATTTAGTAGATCAACTGCCATCACAACTTCAACAGGTTTCCCTTCCCAGGCGACACAAATCAAAACTGTCTTGTTCAGAATATACACCTAAAATTTGTAGTGAAGTAATTCAATGTGTTCAAAACCTGCAGAGTTTATAGCAACTTTTATCTTTTCTCTTTCAGATGAAACAAGAAGGATTGTCTCTCTGTATATTTTCTCATCCTCAAAACATTGATCAAATCTCATCCAAAAATTTAGGATTTTCTCCATTTACTGCTGTGGATTTACAATTAATTTTAAAATGACTAGACCATAAGACATAGGAGAAGTAGGCCATTTGGCCCATCGAGTCTGCTCCACCATTCAATGAGATCATGGCTGATCTGATATCCTCAACTCCACTTTCCTGCCTTTTCCCCATAACCCTTGATTCCATCACTGATTAAAAATCTGTCTGTCTCAGCCTTGAATATACTTAACGACCCAGCCTCTACAGCCCTCTGTGGTAAAGAATTCCACAGATTCGCTACCCTCTGAGAGAAGAAATTCCTCCTCATCTTGGTCTTAAATAGTCAACCCCTTACTCTGAGATTATGCCCTCTGGTCCTAGACTCTCCAACAAGGGGAAACAACCTCTCAGCATCTACCCTGTCAAGTCCCCTAAGACCTTATATGTTTCAATAAGGTCGCCTCTCATTCTTCTAAACTCCAATGAGCACAGAACACTCCAACCTACTCAACCTCTCCTCATAAGAAAATCCCTCCATACCCAGGATCAACCTAGTGAACTTTCACTGGGCTGTCTCAATGCCAGTATATCTTTCCTTAGATAAGGGGCCAAAACTGTTCACAGTATTCTAGGTGTGGTCTAACTAGTGCCTTGTACAGTTTTAGCAAGACTTTCCTATTTTCATACTCCATTCCCTTTGAAATAAAGGCCAACATTCCATTTGCTTTCCCTATTACCTGCTAAACTTGTATGTTAGCTTTTTGGGATTCATGCATAGGACTCCCAAATCCCTCTGTGCTGTAGCTTTCTGCAGTCTTTCTCCATTTAAATAATATTCAGCTCCTCTATTCTTCCTGCCAAAGTGCATAACTTCACATTTTCCCACATTATATTCTATCTGCCAAGTTCATGCCCACTCACTTAACCTGTCTATATCCCTCTGTAGACTCTTTGTGTCATCCTCACCACTTGTGATCCCACCTATTTTTGTGTCATCTGCAAACTTGGCGATAGTACATTCACTTCCCTCATCTAAGTCATTAATATATATTGTAAATAATTGAGGCCCCAGCACTGATCCTGTGGCACTCCACTAGTTACAGGTTGCCATCCCAAAAATGCCCCCCTTATCCCAACTCTGTGTCTTCTATTAGTTAGCCAATCCTCTATCCATGCTAATATACTACCCCCAACACCATGGGCTCTTATCAGAAGCCTTTTCCTGATGTTATTACAATAACCTAGTAAACACCATCTAACATGGCTTTCAAAGAAGGGAAGGCTGACAAATTTCTTTATTTGAGGAAGTGACAACACAACTAGACTGGGGTGAAACCCTGTGATGTGCTGTATTTAAGAATTCCAAAAGACACCTGAACAGTTCCACATGAAAGGTAACCACAAGCAAGATCAAAGCTGAATAGCTTCTGGGTGGATGTTGGGAATGAATAAGAAAGTGGCTCATGGGTAGGAAAGCAATGGGCTTTTGTTACAGAAGTAATGTTGGGTGGCGGGTTGCTGACAAGCTATGAATGGGCCCAGGGCTCAGTTTTGGAGCACCGCTTTTTCAGAAACTTGATGCAAATTAGTTGAATTCGCAAGTAACACTAATCAAGCTCAGAAATGCAGAATTACCAAAATTGTTCCAGGACTAAAAGAGTTAAATTATGAGGACAAATTCATAAAATAGCATCATAAATGGTCACATCACAGAAGGAGGCCATTCAGTCCATTGAGTCTGTACTCTCTGCAAGAGCAATTTAGCTAATTTCACTCCCCAGCTTTTTCCCTATAGAGCTACTATTTTCCCTTCAGGTGCTTATTCAATTCCCTTTTGAAAGCTACAATCCAATCTCCCTTTACGACCTTTTCAAACAGTGCATTCCAAATTGTAATCACTTGCAGTGTAAAATAGTTTTCCATCATATTGCTTTTGGCTCTTTTGCCAATCACTTTAAATGTGTCCTCTGGCTGTCGACCCTTCTGCCAGGGGGAGCAGTTTCTCTCCATCTCTCTAGATCCCTCATGGTTTTGAGCACTTAAGTCAAATCTCCTCTTAGCCTTCTCTTCTCTAAGAACGACCTCAGCTTCTCCAATCTATTCGCATAAAATGAAGTCCCTCATCTCTGAAACCATTCTCATAATTCTTTTCTGCACCCTCTCTGGAGCCTTCACATCTCTCCGAAAGTGCGGTTCCCAGAATTGGACACAATCCTTCAGTTGAGGCTGAACCAGGAGATAGAAAAGATGTGTAAGAAAGGCAATGTTACAGTGATCATGGGGGATTTCAATATGCAGGTAGACTGGGAAAATCAGGTTGGTAGTGGATCCCAAGAAAAGGGATTTGTAGAATGTCTACGAGGTGGCTTTTTGGAGCAGCTTGTGGTGGAGCCCACTAGGGAACAGGCAATTCTAGATTTAGTGATGTGTAATGAGGCAGATTTGATAAGGGAGCTTAAGGTGAAGGAACCTTTAGGAGGAAGTAACCATAATATGATAGAATTTACCCTGCAATTTGAGAGGAAAAAGCTGGAATCAGATGTAACGGTATTATAGTTGAATAAAGGCAACTACAGAGGCATGAGGGAGGAGCTGGCCAGAACTGACTGGGAGATGAGCCTAGCAGGAAAGGCAGTGGAACAGAAATGGCAGGAGTTTCTGGGAGTAATTTGGGAGACACAGCAAAAATTCATTCCTAGGAAGAAGAAGCATACTAAAGGGAGGACGAAGCAACCATGGCTGACAAGGGAAGTCAGGGACAGCATAAAAGCTGAAGAGAAAGCATACAATGCGGCGAAGAGCAGTGGGAAACCAGGGGATTGGGAAGCCTACAAAGACCAACAGAGGACAACTAAAAAAGAAATAAGGAGGGAGAAGATTAAATATGAGGGTAAACTAGCCAGTAATATAAAAGAAGATTGCAAGAGTTTTTTTAGATATATAAAGGGTAAGAGAGAGGCAAAAGTGGACATTGGGCCGCTGGAAAATGGCGCTGGAGAAGTAGTAGTGGGGAACAAAGAAATGGCGGAGGAACTGAATAGGTACTTTGCATCAGTCTTCACAGTGGAAGACAAGAGTGACATCTCCAAAGTTCAAGAGAGTCGCGGGGCAGAGGTGAGTATGGTGGCTATTACCAAGGAGAAGGTGCTAGGAAAACTGAAAGGTCTGAAGGTGGATAAATCACCTGGACCAGATGGATTACACCCCAGAGTTCTGAAGGAGATAGCTGAAGAGATAGTGGAGGCGTTAGTGGTGATCTTTCAGGAATCACTGGAGTCAGGGAGGGTCCCAGAGGACTGGAAAATCGCTAATGTAACCCCCCGTTTAAGAAGGGAGTGAGGCAAAAGACAGGAAATTACAGGCCGATTAGCCTGACCTCGGTCGTTGGTAAGATTTTAGAGTCCATTACTAAGGATGAGATTTCAGAATACTTGGAAGTGCATGGTAAAATCGGGCAAAGTCAGCATGGCTTCATCAAGGGGAGGTCATGCCTGACAAATCTGTTAGAATTCTTTGAGGAGGTAATGAGTAGGTTAAACAAAGGAGAGCCAATTGATGTTATCTACTTGGACTTCCAGAAGGCCTTTGACAAGGTGCCACACAGGAGGCTGCTCAGTAAGATAAGAGCCCATGGTGTTAGAGGCAAGGTACTAGCATGGAAAGAAGATTGGCTGTCTGGCAGGAGGCAGAGAATGGGGATAAGGGGGTCCTTCTCAGGATGGCGGCCGGTGACTAGTGGAGTTCCGCAAGGGTCAGTGTTGGGACCACAACTTTTCACTTTATACATTAATGATCTAGATGATGGAACTGAGGGAATCCTGGCTAAGTTTGCAGATGATACAAAGATAGGTGAAGGGACAGGTAGTATTGAGGAGGCGGGGAGGCTGCAGAAGGATTTGGACAGGTTAGGAGAATGAGCAAAGAAGTGGCAGATGGAATACAACGTGGGGAAGTGTGAGGTCATGCACTTTGGTAGGAAGAATAGAGGCATAGACTATTTTCTAAATGGAGAGAGAATTCAAAAGTCTGGAGTGCAAAGGGACTTGGGAGTCCTAGTCCAGGATTCTCTTAAGGTTAACTTGCAGGTTGAGTCGGTAGTTAGGAAGACAAATGCAATGTTGGCATTTATTTCGAGAGGACTAGAATATAAAAGCAGGGATGTGCTGCTGAGGCTTTATAAGGCTCTGGTTAGACCACATTTAGAATATTGTGAGCAATTTTGGGCCCCGTATCTCAGGAAGGATGTGCTGGCCCTGGAGAGGGTCCAGAGGAGGTTCACGAGAATGATCCCAGGAATGAGAGGCTTAACATATGAGGAACGTTTGAGGACTCTGGGTCTATACTCGATGGAGTTTAGAAGGATGAGGGGGGTCTGATTGAAACTTACAGAATACTGAAAGGCCTGGATAGAGTGGACGTGGGGAAGATGTTTCCATTAGTAGGAGAGACTAGGACCCGAGGGCACAGCCTCAGAGTAAAGGGAAGACCTTTTAGAACAGAGATGAGGAGAAACTTCTTTAGCCAGAGAGTGGTGAATCTATGGAATTCATTGCCACAGAAGGCTGTGGAGGCCAGGTCATTGAGTGTATTTAAGACTGAGATAGATAGGTTCTTGATTGGTAAGGGGATCAAAGGTTACGGGGAGAAGGCGGGAGAATGGGGTTGAGAAACTTATCAGCCATGATTGAATGGCGGAGCAGATTCGATGGGCCGAATGGCCTAATTTCTGCTCCTATGTCTTATGTCTTTTTTATATATATAAAGGTTCATCATAACTTCCTTGCTTTCGCACTCTATGCCTCTATTTATAAAGCTTAAAATCCTGTATACCTTTTGAACTGTTTTCTTAACTTGTCTTGCCACTTTCAACAGTAATGGAAATCTGGAACTCTTCTCCCAAAAAGGCTGTAGGTACTAGGGATCAATTAAAACTTTCAAGACCGAGTTCAACAAATTTTTGTTAGTTAAGGGTTTCTAGGATTATGGCTCAAAGGTAGGTAAATAAAGTTGAAGTACACATCAGCCATGATTTAATTAATTGGTCAAACAGGCTTGAGGAACTGAAAGGCCGATTCATATTCCTATATGTGATGCATTTTCTTAGATATATATCCCAGATTCACCTGCCATTTGTGTTCCAATCCAACTTAGACCCATGTGTCGAAAGTATATTTTGTTTGTTGGCTGCAAGGGCCTAGGCAGTTTCAATTCAGCTGTAGAAGGCACAGACCTCCCTGTACAATACTGCACCTAATTTGGTACAAAGGTAACAAGTCCAACAGGCAAAGAGTATCACATCAGCACAGTTGAGGGAATTACTTCAAGAAGTCAAGACCAAGGCACTTTGGTAGAGTCGAGCAGATTAATGATTAATATATTTAAGATACAACAATGTCAATGTCAATGTAAATAAATCAAGGAAATACCCCTCACCAGATTTGTCTTGTAGCTCATCAAGTCGTTCCCCTCGTTCAATCACTCGAGTGATGTTCTCCTGCATCACATCAATAACTTCATCTACTTGATTCTGGACACTGACAAAATAAGAAAAAAAAAAGTTAACTCTCAATTTGACTCTAAAGCTTCTTAAAATTTCCCTATGTTAGAAATACCGTTCCTTTCCAACCCCCATGCCCCCACCTATGACCAGAAAAGTATTGAAAGTCATGCAAGGATATAAAGCCTAGATTTCCTGATTAGGCTAGGAATTAATTACCTACACACTAAATAAGAATAACATTTTACAAAACAAAATAACTTATAAACTTGCAATATGGCAAATGTTCAAATTTACATTTCATATTATATTACTTAACAAGATTAACTTTAATGGAGGTGCAAAACAGCAGTATATTGTAAGGTATTATTTTGCTACGCCATTATTAGCTCGTTGGCTACTCACTGGCACTGTATGACATCACAAGCTACTCATTACAGTAATGGTTAGTTAAAATGTTTCCGAGCTGAATCTAGCAAACAAATATTTCTTAGGGAGGGGAACAAAGAAGTGACACCAACAAATATGCATTGTATTGTAAGTGGACTTTCAGATAACTTTCAATAATAAAGCTGATCTCAAGAAACTGGTGGCTACAGTGAATCCTCATTGGATAAAGAAGGAAAATGTAAACAATGAATTG
Organism: Cetorhinus maximus; assembly: GCF_964194155.1. Taxonomy (NCBI): domain Eukaryota; kingdom Metazoa; phylum Chordata; class Chondrichthyes; order Lamniformes; family Cetorhinidae; genus Cetorhinus; species Cetorhinus maximus. The sequence goes on along the minus strand of NC_135895.1, from coordinate 92,865,850 downwards.
GCTAGATCAGCTTGACTAACTTTATGTTGAAGGCAACAATACCAGACAGTGTCTTGTCCAATGGCCATACTCTTGACTGGAGCAGAAATTGCTGGAATGGCACATCTCTCAACAAGCAGCATGAATTGGACTTTTTCTCTCACTCTTTAAATCGCGTTATATTTTGTGTTGCATTTTGCTGGAAACGTGAACTGGTAATAGACCAGGAATGTCGAAGGAATACCTGAGACCTCATGAAAGTCATAATTAATGGTTTCTCTCTTCAAACAAAGAAAAGGATAAAGAGACAGCAAATAATGGAAAACAAAATGCGGTGAGTTAGATACAGGAAAAGAAATAAAGGGAGGGAAAGAGTGGATCAGGAGAGAGAGAGAAAGAGAAGAAAACAGAAAGGAAAAGAAATGCAGCATTTTTAAAAAAGAGGCTATTATAATCTAGTTGTGTTTGTTCTTAATTGGCCACCTCTAGGAAGATCTGCCAGACCCTGACAGCCAGTGTGGGGTCAGGACCTGGAAAAGGTCCCGCCCCTTGATTATTTTTAAAGTGCACAAGATTCACCCACAGTTCACTTTGTGGGCCTCCAAAGTGGAGTGGCACATCAGGCTCAAATGACATCATCCTTATGACATGAACTACCAGTCCTAAATGGCAGAGACGGAATTAATTTACTTTAACTGTGCAGATCCAGCAATTTCATGACAAAATTTATGATTTCAATGTATCCAGTGGTACGGGTAGCATAGTCGTCATGTTACTTGACTAATGATCTGGAGGTGTAAGTTCAAACCCCGCCATGGCAGCTGGGGAATTTAACTTCAATTAATTAAATATAAATTTAGAATAAGAAGCTAGCATCCGTAATGGCAGCAATTATTGTAAAACCCTATTTGGTTCGCTAATGAATTTTTGGGAAAGAAATCTGCCGTTCTTACTGGGTCTGACCCACGTGTGACTCCAAACCCATGGCAATGTGCTTTACTCTTAATTGCCCTCTAAAATGACCTAGCAAACCACTCAGTTGTATCAAATCATTATAAGAAACAGTAAGTATATAACCGGACATGACAAAGGTGCACCCAGTACGGTCACCCCTGCAACCTCCACCTCACTGACGTCTGGGAACTTGCATCAAAGTTGAGAGAGCTGTCTCACAGGCTGGTCATGCAACAGACTGACAGTTATACTCCCAGAATATATCCATTCATTAAACGTCACAAACTTCTCCAACCCTGGTTGTGTCATGTTCCTCCAGCAAGCCAGGACCACAAGAGGCAGCAGCACAATACCATACTGCCATAAGGGATTACCCCTGGGAGTCCTCATGGTGTCACATCAAATAAGGGCAAGGAAGCTCCTGCTGATTTCCTCCTATCACCTGACATCATTCAATTTATGAATCTTTCCTGCTTGACCTACCTGCACTTGGTAAATAGTGCACTGGAGTCAGTCCCCATTGTCCCACAACACAACTTTGCATTGCCAAATGTAAGGATTACGACCTCTATTAATACCATAGGGAGAAACTAGCTATCTAGTGTATATGCAGCAAGCAGTGTTCAGAACAGAAAGCAACTGTTTATGGTTTTCTAATGGTTTTAAGGTGATTGGCAAAAGAAGAATTGGTGACATGAGGAAAACCTTTTTACACAGCGAGTGGTTAGGAATTCACTGATTCAATTGTGACTTTCAAAAGAAAATTGGAGAATTATCTGAAGAGAAAAAAGGTTGCAGAGCTCCATAAAAAAGGGAGAAGAATGGGACCAAATGAGTTGCTCTTGCAGAGAGCCAGCACAAACAAGCCCAGCCAAATGGCTTCCTTCTGTGCTGTAACCATTCTATGATTCTATGTACTCCTCCATGCTGAACATCCCTCTGAAGAAGCACCATGGGTAGCAAGGGCACAGAATGCATCCTGTACATGCCTGTAACAAGGTTGCACCTAAACAGAGCCGGGACCAATATCCTCAAGGAGCAGTTTGCTAGTGCTGTTGGAGACCACACCTGGAGTATTGTGTGCAGTTTTGGTCTCCTTACCTCAGAAAGGATATACTTGCCATAAAGGGAGTGCAGCGAAGGTTCACCAGACTGAGTCCTGAGATGGCAGGATTGTTATACGAGGAGAGATTGGGCCGACTAGGCCTGTATTTACTGGAGTTTAGAAGAACAAGAGGGGATCTCATTGAAAGGTATAAAATTCTGACAGGGATGGCAGACTGGATGCAGGAATGATGTTTCTTCTAGCTGGGGCGGTCTAGAACAAGGGATCACAGTTTCAGGATACAGGATAGACCATTTAGCACAGAGATGAAGAGAAACTTCTTCACTCAGTGAGTGGTGAACCTATGGAATTCTCTACCACAGAAGGCTGTGGAGGCCAAGTCACTGAATATATTTAAGAAGGAACTAGATAGATTTCTGGGCTCTCAAGGCATGAAGGGGTATGGGGAGAGAGTGGGAGTGTGGCATTGAGATATAGGATCAGCCATGACGGTATTGAATGGAGGAGCAGGCTCGAAGGACCGAATGACCCACTCCTGCTCCTATTTTCTATGTTTCTATGAGAGGGTTTAAACCAACTTGGGAGAGCGATAGGAACCAGATGTAGCATTAGAAAGGAAAAACAAAAAGGAAGAAAGCTGAGATGCTGAAAAATGGTCAAGAGATACTCTAAAGATTGGCTGTAATTAAATTGATAAGTCACCAGGACCGGTTGGGATGCATCGTGGGATGCTGAGGGAATTAAGGGTGGAAATTGTGGAGGTATGGGCCATAATCTTCCAATCCTCATTAGATACAGGGGTGGTGCCAGTGGATTGGAGAATTTCAGATGTTTTACCCTTTTTCAAAAGAGGGTACAAGGATAAACCCAGCAACTACAGGCCAGTCACTTGGCCAACTGTGGATTAATTAAGGAAAGTCAACATTAAGGCAAATGGTGTTTACTAACTTGATTGAATTTTTTGATGAGACAACAGAAAGGGTTGATCAAGGTAGTGCCGATGATGCTGTGTACATGGACTTCCAAAAGGAGTTGGAGAGAGTGCCACATAACAGGTTTGTCAGCAAAGTTGAAGCCCATGGAATAAAAGGCACAGTGGCAGCATGGATATAAAGTTGGCTGAATGACGAGAACAGAATAGTGGAGAGCAGTTGTTTTTCAGACTTGAGGATGGTATACACTGTAGTTTCCCGAGGGGTCAGTATGAGGATCATTGCTTTTCTTGATCTATATTAACGACCTAGGCTTGGGTCTACAGGGTACAACTTCAAAATCTGCAGATGACACAAAACTTGGAAGTATTGTGAACTGTGAGGAGGATACTAATAGATTTTAAGAGGATACAGAAAGGCTGGTGGAATGGATGGTGAAATTTAATAGACATGTGTCAAGTAATACATTTTGATAGGAAGAACAAGGAAAGGCAGTATGAAATAAAGGGTACAATTCTAAAGGGTGTGCAGGAACAGAAGGCCTGGGAGTATATGCACACAAATCGATGGAGGCGTCTTGGCAAGCTGAGAAAGTGGTTAAAAAGACATACAGGATCCTGGGCTTCATAAATAGAGGCATAGCATGCAAAGCAAAGAAGTTATGATCAACCTTTACAAAACTGGTTTGATCTTAACTGGAGTACTGTGTTCAATTCTGGACACCACACTTTAGGAAGAACGTGAAGGCTTTGGAGAGGGTGCAAAAATGATTTACAAGAATGGTTCCAGGGATGAGGGACTTCAGTCAGGTAGATAGGTTGGAAAAGCTGGGATTGTTCTCCATGGAGAAAAGAAGGTTAAGAGGAGATTTGATGGAGATGTTCAAAATCACAAGGAGTCTAGACAGAGTAGATAGAAAGAAGTTGTTCCCATTGGCAAAAGGGTCAAAAACTTAGTGGACATCAATTTAAGGTGTTTGGCAGCAAAACCAATAGTGACGAGAGGAAAACTTTTTTAATGCAGCGAGTGGCTGAGACCTGGAATCCACTGCCTGAGTGTTGGGTGGAGGCAAATACAATCTTGACTTTAAAAAGTGAACTGGAGAAACATCTGAAGAGAAAAAAAATTGCAGCACCACAGGGATTGGGCATGGGACTAGAGGAGCTACTCTTGCAGGGGGCCAGCATGAACATAACGAGTGGAATGGCCCCTTCTGTGCTGTAAGGATTCTATAGTGCTGAAGGTTTGTGTTCCAGACTAGCCACATCTCTAACCAAACTGTGCCAGTACAGCTACTATACTGGTATTTACCCAACAAGTGTAAAATTGCCCAGTTATGTTCGCAAACAGCAGAATAAATCCAATCTGGCCAACAAAACCACCCCATCAGCCTATTCTCAATCATCAGCAAAGGGATGAAAGGTGACATTGACAGTGCAATCAATCAGCACCTACTCGCCAATGCTCAGTTTGAATTCTGCCAGGGCCATTTTAGCTTCAAACCTCATCACCATCTTGGTCCAAACGTGGGCAAAGGAGCTGAATTACAGAGGTGAGGTGAGAGTGACTTGCCTTTAGATCAAGGCAACATTTGACCAAGCGTGATGTCAAGGTGCCCTGTGTTATGATCAAGTGACGGGAGGTCGAATTGCTCCGCTCTTTGTCCTCTCCTCATTTGACCGCAACAAGTTTTTGGGTTGAAAACGATAGTAAGCACTTAGTAGGCACTTAATTGTTTACATGCTGTGATCATAAAAGAACCAATAGGACAGGTATTCTTGAGTTTAACAAAGAGGTTAGCTCTATTATACTTAAACCAAATATAATAAAATTTGCACACACACTTAAAGTTCACACACACAAATACAGATTATAGAGTGGGGAAGGGTAGGTTGGCCAACTTAAGAGTCTGTAAAAATAGTAAAAGAATATACAGTCTGTATTTTTGTGACTCGGCTGGCTTCAGGCTGAATTCAATGGTCTCAATGCTTCTGATTTAAAGATTTGGATGACTGAGTTGGCTGTTCTTCAGGAGGCAGTAGTACTGGATTAGATTGTTTTAAGAAATCTCTTTCTGCACCAAGGCATCCCTGGATAATCACAGTCAGCAAACGGCTTGAAGCTCACCAGGTGGGTTGGAGAAGACAGGAGGCAGGAGGGACCCCACTTTTAGGTCTTCTCCCCAAGCTGCTTGCTCTCAATTCTGCTGAGAAATCATGTACTTTAAACATAAAAGAGTTTGGCTTGTCATGTGATCTTCCTTTTCCAACTGCCAGTTGAATTAAAAAAAGACATTGTCCAAGTATTCCAAAGGTGACTTGATTAGCTTATGTCTAGTAGCTAACTAAGCCAGGGTCCTGTTGTTCAAGTGATTAGGCTTAATGGCTCTTCTCCAACAGTTGAATACCTCACGTGCTTGCCAGAGATGCCTTGCTAATGAGACAGGTGGTGCGAGTCCTTTACACTCCCCTGAAGTCATTGTCTTTGATGGGTTTTGCAGACAGATTGACTCCACTCCAATGAATTGGAATGTGGAATGTATAGTAATGCAAATTGGAACTAACCATCTTTTGGGCTTTGAGTTCAAATCACTTTAGCCTCTGTTTTTAAAAAGTCTGCTTTCTTTTTAAAATTTCATTCAAGTTTCCAGCCGGTGGATTAGAGATCATTATTTGGCACATCTTCATGATGCTTGATAAAAACTGAAGTCAGTGGGAATTGGGGAAAAGCGCTTCACTGGTTGGAGTCATGTCTAGCACAAAAGAAGATAGTTGTCTTTTTTGGAAGTTAATCATCTCAGCCCCATAAACATCACTGCAGGAGATCCTCAGGACAATGTCGTAGGCCCAGCTGCTTCATCAAGACCTTCCCTCTCACATAAGGTCAGAAATGGGAGATAGTATTAGATTCACTGATGATAGTATTAGATTCAGTTCCATTTGCAACTTCTCAGACTATGAAGCAGTCCATGCCCATATGAACACAAAATCATAAGAAATAGGAGCAGGAGCTGGTCAATTGGCCCCTCAAGCCTGTTCCGCCATTCAATAAGATCATGGCTGATCATGGTAAGATCAACCCTACTTTCCTGTTTGCCCCAGCGCCAATGCTGCCCATCCCCTGCATAATCCTAGACTCCCTTGTTCATCAAAAATCTGTCTAACCCAGCCTTAAATATATTCAATGACCACTGGTCTCTGGGAAAGAGAATTCCAAAGAAATTCCTCTTCATCCCCATCTTAAATTAGAGGCCCCTTATTCTGAAACTATGTTCCTTAGTTTGCGATTCCCCCACGAGGGCAAACATCCTCTTAGCATCTACCCTGTCAAACCCCCTTAGAATCATATATGTTTTAATATCATCTCTCTTTTTTCTAAGCTCCAATGTGTATAGGCCCAACCTGCTCAACCTTTCCACATAAAACAACCTCTTCAACCTAGGAATCAATCTAGTGAACCTTGCTGCACTGTCTTCAGTGTAAGTATATCTCTCCTTAAATAAGGAGAACAAAACTGCATGCAGTGCTCTAGGTGTGGTCTCACTAATGCCCTGTACAGTTATAGCAAGACTTTCCTAATTTTATACTCCATCCCCCTTGCAATAAAAGCCAAAATTCCAGTTGCCATCCCAATTATTTGCTGTACCTGCATGCTAACTTTTTGTGATTCATATATGAGGGCACCCATGTCCCTCTGTATTGCAGCATTCTGTAGTCTCTCTCCATTTAAATAATTTCTGTTTTTCTGGTCCTCCTACCAAGCTGATAACCTCATATTTTCCCACATTATGCTCCATCTGATAAACTTTTCCCCCACTCACTTAACCTATCTATATTCCTTTTCACTTTCCGTGTCCTCCTTACAACTTGCTTTCCCACCTATCTTTGCATCATCAGCAAATCTGGCTACAATAAACTCGGTCTCTTAATCCAAGTCATTATTATAGATTGTAAATAGTTGATAGCCCAGCACTGATCACTGTGGCACCACACTAATTACAGTTTGCCAACCTGAAAATGACCTACTTATCTTAACTCTGCTTCCTGTTAGTTGGCTAGACTTCCACGCAACGTTCAATGGCATGACCATCGCCGAGTACCCCCACCATCAACATCCCGGGGGTCCTCACTTACCAGAAACTTAACTGGACCAGCCACATGTATACTGTGACTACAAGAGTAGGTCAGTGACTGAAAATTCTGCAGTGAATAACTCACCTCCTGACTGCCCAAAGTCTTTACACCCTTTTTAAGGCACAAGACAGGAGTATTCTCTACTTTCATGGATGAATGCTGCTCCAACAACACTTAGGAAGCTCAACATCATTCAGGAGAAAAGTCTGAGCATAAAATGGATTATAAGAAAAACAGATCTTTCTAAACAAACAAATAAAATTCAGAAACATAACAACCATATGAATGAAAAGCCAATGGAACATTGAGCACTATAATGAATGTCAGAGTTAGAGGTATACATCATTATATAAAGATAGACAACTAGGGAAGCAGCCAGTGAGATTTCTAGCCATTAAGCGCATCCTTGCATTTCAAGGCAATTATTGCCGACTATGTATTTGATTGCACGTTCAGGGAGATGAGATCGATAGTTAACAGCACATTAATGAGATCGCAAATGTTTGTTTTTGGTAACCAAGGTTATGAAAACAGTGGAAAAAGGGTCAAAGGAGGCCAAAGCTAATTCCAAGTTTGCGATCACTCACCTATGAAGAGTCAAATCTGTTCTCAAATGGAAAAAAAATTAAGGATACACATGCTCCCAAGTTTTAAAAAACATAGATATGAGAATCAACAGGGTAGCTGTAGATGAATTTTGCATGCAATTAATAAACGAAGAATCAAGGTAAAGTTGATTTATGCAGTAACTTGTTCACTTTTAAAGTTGTTAGCTTATGGAACAGAGTGCCATGTAGCACAATGAATGTAGACTCAGTTGAAGCACTCAAGAAAGGAAATGGAAATATTTCAAATTCAGCATGGGGTAGGGGCTTGACGCCAGAGCAGAAGGGAGCTGAAAATGATCCAGTGGGTGAAACAACAAGGCACCTAAATCAACAGGGCCAGCTCAATGGTCTTTTCTTATTCCTACATTCTTATTTTAGCAAGTCAGCTAACATTTCATTTGAATCAATGAAGCTTATATGGTGAAAATCTAAATGGTTCTTTAATTGCCGACAATCAAGACTTATCGACTTCCAGTCAATTTAATTTGATTCCGTGCTTCAGCAGGTATGAAAGATGTAAAGTAAAATACCCACTATTCTACTAAATTAATTTCTGCTCTCAAAGTCCTTTTATAGTTTCTCTTTCATTCTCCATTCGCAAGTTTTTAATGTAATTTCTTAACATTAAAGAAATCATTTAGCATCTAGAGACAGGGTGGTGCAGCGAGCTAGAATGATGTTTATTCACCTTTGGCACCTGGATTTGCATCCAGCCAGACTAATGGCTGGAAGGCCTTAAATTAACTTGGAAAGTCTCAACACAGTCCTAGAAGGCAGTGCAAAACTGAACGTAATTCATCGCTTACTGAAAACTGATGAGCTTTTTGGGATTGTGTGTTAAGGAAGTGTATATGGAGCTTTACTCTACATCTAAACCATGCTATTTTTGACCAGCAAGTGTTTGATATGATTATACAAATTGAAAAACTGTTCAGTTCCCTAAAGTTCCCTAGATAAGCGTATGTTCACTTCAAAAGCAATTAATCGTGGCAGTACTTTGAGATGTTTTGATGTGATAAGACAGTTTTGTAAGTGTTAAGAGATAACCTTCAACCAAAGTAATTAAAATTGTATCCCAACAAGTCTTCCACTGAAGTTTCTGCAGGAGAATCCCTGCAGAAAATGACCCATTAAAGTCCCTAACAAGTCAAGAGGCTATGTATTTGTAAAAATTCACAATGGACAAACACTGAAGTTTACTTAATAATGCACTAAAACCATCTCCCCACAACCGCCTCCACACCTCCATCTATACTTGTAAATTTGATCAATTGTACTACAGCATTTTTAAATTTGCAAGCCTGATGAAACAAGCTGTAACTGGAAATCTGATCGCCCTTATACATTGTCATGTTAGGAGGCTGGTGAATGAAGCAATGACTGATTCCTCCAGCTGAAAACTGAACCGTACCCATATGAGTACAAAATAAATTTGGTGGTGATAATGAATCTGATCTAATTTGGATTGTAATTCTGGTCTAGATTTTGCTGGAGAGGAGCATCTTTTGACGTGTCCAGTTTGTTTGGCTTTTTCCGTCATCCTTCAGCTTGAAAATTAATTGTGACCGTAAAAAAAACACAGCAAGGGAAAAGGGGCATCTGGATCCCAATGAATGATGGAATGATGAAACCATCAGTCTACCTCCTTACTCAATGGGATTTCAGCAGAAGGACAAAAGAGAATTAGGTGAACTAGAGTCAGAATGAGTGCAGAAAGGGAAATCAAGGAAGCGCAAAGAAAGGTTGATTAATAGAGAGCAAAAGGCAAAAAATAAAAAAATTAAAAATCGCCAATCAGCAGAAATGAGATTCCAGTTTCAATTGTTCCCTTTCTGAGCTGGACAAGTTAAGTGGCATTGCAGGGACACAGATCATTAAAAGGATCCTTATGCTGTTAAATCCTAGCTCAAACATTCCGCAGCCTGTTTAATTGTCAATGCGCAAATGAAGCAATTTCTTGAAACTTGCAGGGAGGTTGAGAGGGAGCTGCCATTACCTCGATGCTAACCAGTACAGTGACGCAAATTGTTCAGCAATTTGCAACATTTTACTGCTGTAAATTGCTAAATGATTCACACACTAATGATGGAGAGCATGTTAAACTCGCAATTATTTTGCCAGTAAATCCTCATTGTAGAGAAAAAGGATCAAATTGGTGCTGTAAAATTATCAAGAACTAAAATTTCTGTTCTAAATAGTTAACAGGAATGTTGAAAAAAATGCAATGCTTGCAGACAGCTGTATTTCAAAGGATAGTAAAGCAGACCTTTACCCAGACACAGTTATTAAAAAACCTAGACGATTGAAGGCATGATGATACAATGCCAAGTATATTTTCCATATGGTAAAAATTTTAAAACTTTAAATGATAGGAGGGCAAATTTGTGAAAGTCTACCAAAAAACCCAAGATGCAACTGAATAACCCATATTCTTCAGTTGTGATGGAATGTCATCGACCTGAAATGTTAACTGTTCGTGTCTCCACAGGTGCTGCCTGTTCTGCTGAGTGTTTTCAGCATTTTCTGCTGCCATTTCAGATTTCCAGCATCTTTTGTTTTTATATTCTTGATATAGTTCACTTTTTGTTCTATTCATTTGAACTCCAATAGCATCCTGTACTATACTTTGATTTTTCAAGACTAAAATGCATGATTGGGAACATAAAAATTTTCCCCCATTAAGTTCAGCTTTTCTTTTAAAGGCAAAAGAAGGTTCATATTTGTTGTGACAAAATATTGTCTTGTTTCACACTTCTAAAAAAATATCTATACAATAGAAAATTAGCACGTTATAATTCAAATTAATAAAATGTATTAGTACTTAGCATTATGTATGTAAACAGCAACAAAATTCTCCCAGCAACTGTTTTCAACAGCCCCATAATCAATTCATCCCCACATAAAAACCAAGGAGTTTTTTTTCCAAGCTTCACTAGCCAGGAAGCAGTGAAGAATGCAATTATTTTAATGGCTATCACAGGGCTATAATGAGTCAGCATTTTATAATGCACAGATACTGCCTGGAGAACAGGCTTATAAAAAAAGGGGAGCTTTCCACCCGAGACTCCAAACGTATTTTGAAAGGTCACTGTTGCAGTCTTTAGTAAATACTCACTCAATGAGCCAGAAAGACAACAGTTTATCTCAGTGCCCAAAAGCTGCAGTCAATACAGAGAACAGGTTTTATATGGTCTACGTACAGCTATTCATTTCCTACTTCTTAGGCAGTCCCTTGGGATCGAGGATGACTTGCTTCCACTTCAGTTTGATGGGTTCTGAGAGGACTGAAGTCCAATGTGCAATCTGCAGACTCTGGCACTTGCAGGACAGCTGGTGCTTGGAGAGTCGAGTAGATGAGCTGTTGGGAGGTTTGTGCGCTCTCTCCGATGCCTCAACTCCGCCTCTGCATGTTCCCAATGAAGTCTCTCGTTGTGTTCAATGCCTTCCTAAATGAATCTTGCCATTTTGGTCAAAACCCAGGGACTCCCATGAATCAGTGGGGATGTTTGACGTCTTCAGGGATGCTTTGAGGACATCCCTAGAGCATTTCCATTGTCCTCCTGGGAATCTCCTGCAATGACTGAGTTCTGAGTGGAGTAGTTGCTTCGGGTGTCTGCTGTCAAGCATACAAGTGACATTGTAAAAGCAAAATACTGCGGATGCTGGAGATCTGAAATAAAAACAAAGTGTTGGAAAAACTCAGGTCTGGCAGCATCCGTGGACAAAGAAACAGAGTTAACGTTTTGAGTCCAATATGACACTTCTTTGGAACTGAAGTTCTGAAGAAGAGACATATTTCACTCGAAACGTTAACTCTGTTTCTCCGTTCACAGATACTGCCAGACCCAAGTTTTTCCAGCACTTCCTGTTTTTATACACAGACGACATATCCTGCCTAATGGAGCTGTTTCTGAGTGATTAGCGCCTCGATGTTGGGCATGTCGACTTGGGAGAGGAAGCTGTTGTTGGACCGCTTATCTTGCCATTGGAGTTTGAGGCAGCATTGGTGGCACTTTCCAGTGCTTTGAGATACCTGTTGTAGGCTGTCCAAGTCTCTGAAACATATAGGAGTGCGGGGATCACTGCTGCCCAGTAAACCATGACCTTAGTCCCAGGTTTGAGATCCTGGTCCTCAAATGCTCATTTTCTCAGTCAGTTGAAGGCTAAGCAGGCACATCAGAGGCAATGATGAATTTCATCCTCTGTTAACCTTCGCCAAAAGGAGGCTCCCAAGATATGGAAAATGATCTACATTTTCCAGGATCTTGCCGTTGATCTTAATCAGTGGCAGGGGAGGTATTGTGCTATGGGAACTGTCTGGGAGAGGATCTTAGTTTTCCGGATCTTCAGTAAAAGGCCCATTTCCTCACATGTTTCAGAGGAGATGACAATGACCTGGAGCTCAGCTTCTGAGTGAGCATGCACACAAGTGTTATCTACATACCGAAGTTAAAGTGATTTGGGTTTTAAAGGCAGCGTACGTTGAACAGTTTCCCATCTATTCTGTAGATTATCTTCACGCCTGTTGGCAGTTTGCTGGAGGTGAGGTGAGTATCGTAGTGAGGTGACACAGCCCTGCTTGACCCTAGTCTTCACTGAGGTAGAATTTGTGATTGTTCCATTGGTGAAGATCACGGCTTGCATGTCATTGTGGAGTAGGTAGTGAAAGGCGACAAATTTCTGAGGGGAGCCAAATTTGAGGAGGATACTCCTTAAGTCTTCACAGTGGACAAAGCCAAAGGCTTTCATGAGGCTGAAAAAGACCATGTACAGCAGTTGAATGCTGTTTCTTGCAATTTTCTTGGATTGCAACATCAATGGCAACGTCAAATTACGAGATACCAAAAAAAAAACTGGTCCTGAGCAAATAAATCCAACAAGTCATCGTTTTCCCCCACCACTCAGAGGTAGACTGGTTTCTTATTGTGCTATTGTTCCAGACACTGACAGCCTCACTTAATTCAAGTAGTCATCTTATATGTTTGAGTCTAAACAGTGAATGTTGGTATGTTGTTCAATCCACAGGACATCACAGCTGAACTTAAAACTGTTCTCGCCTTATAATTATACAGTGCATGCATACATTCCAGTGGTGATCCCTCAGTAGTTATCAAGAGTGGAAATATTCCCTTCCTAGTCCAGATTCCAACTCCCTGCTGACCCTACATTTCCATGTGTCCAAATGGCTATGTAGAACAACAAAAAAGGCAATAATTCATTAGAGGCCTTTTAATTTGTGAAATCTGGGGACCATCGTGATCCAGCTTTTAGGTATCAGCCTTCTCTTTAGATTGAAACTGTCATTGGTTAAAGCTCCACTTTAGAGACATAATGTAGGCTGACATTTCAGGGCAGTACCAAGGGTTTCAGATGAGAAGTTAAACTGAGGTCCTGTCTGCTCTCTCAAGTGAACAAAATAGATGTCAAGGCACTATCTGAAGAGTTGAGCAGTTCTCCTGCTGTGGTGAACAAGATTTATCCCTTAACTATCATTAAAATAGTTAATTTTGTAATTTAACAAATTGGTGTGAGAGAGATTTTGCTGTACATAAATTGGCTGCTCTGTTTCCCAACACTACAACAATGATGACAATTCAGAAGTACCTAATTGACTGAGAAGTGCTTTGGGATGCCTTGAAAGGCACTATATAATGACAAGTTTGTTCTTATGGTTTATATTCTGATCCTGTCCTTACCAGATGTCCACATAGCACACTTTCCAGCTAGGATACCTACTATAATCAAGAAAGTGAACTAGAATTATAGAATGATACAGCCACTTGGTTCATCGTGCCTGCGCTTTGAAATAGCTATCCAATTGGACCCATTCCCTGCAAATTTTTCCTTTTCAGGTTTATATCCAATTCCAGAAGACAACTTGCTGTGACAAAATAAAATTCTCATCTCTCTTTGGTTCTTTTGATAATTATATTAAATTAATGTACCAACCCTCCTTCCATTAGAAACTCTATCTGAATTTTACTTTGTAAACCCAGAAATGCTAAGGCTAACTGTAGCACCCTACTGCAACACTGGCTGAGCTTAGCAAAGATGAGGGATCAAACTTGTGCTCCTTCCAGTATCACACCACATAATACAATTATCCAGTGAACTATCACAAGTGAAGTTAAGTTTCAAATCATAAATGCAAAATAACATTGGAAGTAAGACTGTAACAGATTCTGGCAGAATGCATTAAATTGTTAGATTGGTAATTTTACATAGGTAGGTCTGCAATTTCATCTCATTTTATCTGACTATTAAGATAGTTTAGAATGAGAATTGAATAATTCGCATGGATTTGTTTTTCATGAAATGGAGTCTGAAAGTATGTGTCTGTTATACGGTGCACAATAACATTACCCTGGTATCACAAGTTATAATCAAGAAAACATTTGAAATCTACATTTGTTGAAGCTGATGTTGGATAGCACTGCGTCATGTACTATTTGCCTGTGTGCAACCTTCTAATTGGTGGCACAGAGTGGTAAATATCAAGATTGGCAAGTCTGTAACGGTGTAAACTTGTCTTACTGGATATCACAAACCACAAGAAATATACTCAGTTTTGCATGCCAACAAAGTGTTCTGTTTGATAAAGCTCAAAAGAAGTTTTCTTCATATGTATCACACCAGCTGATTCTCTTGCTTAATCCTCAGATTTAAATTATTTTCTCAAACTAACAAGTTACAGGACATGGATCTCTTGGTCTCACCAATTATCTGGATGTTTATTTATGACAATAAGATTTTTAAGCAGCCCAAAAAAATAATTAGAGTTTATTATTACCATACTTTCATTGAAAATGGAAGAGCTAACTGCAGATCAATGCTAAAAAGTGTGGAGTATGAAAATTATCAGGGATTCAACATCCTCTTCCTTCCTATATAACCTATTTGCCCATCTATCATTAGATACAGAGAGCAGGAACAAGCAAGCAAAGAACACAAATTTAGATCAGTGATTTTAGGAGGTGAAAAACATATTAAGAGAAAAAAGATATATAATTTTGCTTGATACAGTGGCAGGACATTTTTCGCAGTCATATTTTGCTGCAGAAAGGAATTTAGTGACACCTGCCATTAGTTAGACTTGCCCATATACCCTTCATTGAAAATAGTCTTGTCCACAAAGTTTCAGAAAGTGCAAGCAGATAACAACATAGTGAGGGAAACAGGGTATCTGGAATCTGAGGGAACAGTGCCAAAAAAAGGGTGTTTCCTTAATCAAAGCGATTTAGAATTGGGAAATAAATAGCAGAAGGTCTGAGAAGAAGGGTGAATTAAAGGGGAATTCAATGTCAAATCAGGTAGACAAAGAGAAATAAAAAGGGGAAGAGGGTTGAAATACAAGAAACAGTAAAGGAAAGGAAGAATTATTTTACAGGTCACTTTTTAAATCAGCACAAAAAAATTAAAGCCCAAAGAAATGAGACTCCATACTTGTAACTGATCATTTTCTGTGTCAATGAGGCTGTTTGGCAGAAATTAACAATCGTTTGCAAGCCTTAAACATCTGTGGCAGATTTGGTTCATATCTATCATGCAAATTCAGCAAACTTCATGACATTCAATGCATGTCAATGGTGAGACAGGCAGCAAAATGAAGTTTTGAAGCAAGAAAGATGTTGGAGAGATGCAAACTAGACAGTAACTTTTAGATATTCACACAAGATTGCTGCACCATTTATACATAAATGACTGAGAGTGCAATTAGCCTCACCATTATTTTGGTAGCAAAACCTGGCCCATTATTCGTTCAGTCATTGCAAACATTGGCCAAAACCTGATACTAAATTACCTCAATGCAATGGTATTTTGAACTAGGGTTGGGATTTATGGATTAGAGAAATGGAACACATTATCTACAAAAAAAAATGAAAGGGCAAGCCAGCAAAACTAGATTTCTAGCTGTTAATGATTATTTCTATATGAATACTTCTGTGGCCAAAATATACATCTAAAATACGGGAACGTGACTTGAAAAGAATGGGGAGATGTCTAAGGTCTGTGACTTATTAGACACAGACAGCTGCAGTTTTGAGAAGGCGAGTTGAGCCTTCAGAACGAGTACAAGACTGAATGTGAGTGTGTGGTTCATATCACTGCCCCTACTGTCCCCAGGTTTCACATAAAATATTTTCAATCATGTTATATTGGGGTTAGATTTTGGGGTTGAGAGATTTTATTTGACGTAGCCATTTACTCACGATTCGGGAATCTTCTCAATCCTACAGTTCTCTCTCCCACTTTAAAACTTAACTAGCTGGATCTATTTGAGAATGTGATCATAAGGCTCTGGAAAAACATTTTGTATTTTAAAAAAGGCAGAAAGGGTATTTAAATGAGGATCATAATTTAAATGAGGATCAAATATAATTTATTGTGACACACAGCCTTGGTTTCTGTTGCTTGTGCAAGTGAGGAAGATTAGAGATTAAAGAAGGACAATAGACTTCCCATTAAAGACTCAAACAAACACTATTTGCAGTGTCGAGTTTAGCATATTTTCAATACATAAAGGAAACCATAATTTCAATCCAGTATTAATCAAGTTGGAATGATGGCTCATTAATCGCTGGATATTAATTATATAGGAAACTGGGGGAAAAAAAATCAATGTCTGGCACTTTTTTAAATAGTCAGGATTTATGACGTGCCAATAGTCACATTTAATGGCAGAAAGATTGTGATGCCTTAATTTATTTTGGAATATTTATGCATCTCTGAAAATAAGATCCTGCCTTGAATCATTTTTCTTTCACACATGAAAAAGACATTGAAGGGTAAATTAAACTGAAATCTTTAGAATAAGAAAAAAAATCAACATAAATAAAATATTTCCTCTTTTGTAAATGTGTTGGAAAATGTCAAGATTTCAGTTGACCCACAGAAAGAAGCAGCTTTATGATGCTGCAGGAAGATTAAAGTCAAACAGGTACAACAGTGCTGGAAGAGCAGGCTAGTGCTCCCCGGTATCCTTCTCCTTCTTCTTGGACGGTCCCTCAGGATCGAGGATGACTCGCTTCCATTCCAGTCTGGTGGGTTCTGAGATTGTTGATAAGTCCAGTGCGTGATCTGTAGACACTGCCACATATAGGGCAGGCGTTGCTTGAAGGGTGGGTATTTGGAGGTTTGTACTCTCTGATGCCTCGGCTTGGCCTCAATGAAGTCTCTCAATATGTCTAGTGCCTTCCCAAATAAACCTTTGGCAGTTTGGTCAGTCACAAGCCAGGGACTCGCATAAACTGACGGGGATGTTTGATCTTATCAGGGATGCTTTGAGGGCATCCTGAAAGTGTTTCCATTGTCCTCCTGGGTGTCTCCTGTCACAACCAAGTTCAAAATAGAACAATTGCTTTGGGAGCCTGGTGTCAGGCATACAAGTGACATGTCCCACCCAGCAGAGCTGGATTAGCGCCTCTATGCTGAGTATGTTGGCTTGGGAGAGGATGCGACTCTTGGTCCACCTTTTTAGTCATCGGATTTGGCGGAAGTTGCAAAGACACCACGTATGGTACTTCTCCAGTGCTTTGAGGCATTTGCTGTTAGTTGTCCAAGTCTCTGATGCATATAGGGGTGTGGGAATCACAGCTGCTGGGTAACCCATGACCTTGGTCTCAGGTTTGAGATTCTGACCCTCAAATACGCTTTTCCTCAGTCAACCGAAGGCAGAGCTAGCACACTGCATTCATCATCTACATCTGCTTTTGTCAAGAGAAGGCTCCAAAGGTACGTAAAATAGTTCATATTTTCCAGAATCTTGCCATTGATCATAAATTGATGAGGTGGGAGTGGGTGGCAGGTTGCTGTGGGAGCTGTGCGGAAGCCAACATTAGTTTTCTGTGTGTTTAGTGACAGGCCCATTTTCTCTGGCGCTTCAGAGGCGTTGACCTGGAACTCAGTTTCTGAGTGAGAGCACAGTGCCATCTGCATACTGAAGTTTAATGACTGAGGCTGGAATAATTCTAGTTTTGAACTGAAGGCAGTGTAGGCTGAACAGTTTTCTGTCTGTTCTGCAAATTATCTCCACGCCTGTGGGTAATTTGCTAGACATGAAGTGTAATATTGCAGCAAAGAAAACGGATGAGAGGGTTGGAGCGATGTTACAACTTTGTTTGGCCCCAGTCTTCACTGAAATAGGACCTGTGCTGGCTCCGTTGATGAGGATCACATCTTGCCTGAGATTGTGGAGCAGGTGAAGGATGGTGACAAATTTCTGAGGGGTGCCAAATTTGAGGGGAATATGCCATAAGCCTTCATGGCTGACAGAATCAAAGGCTTTCCTGAGGTCATAAAAGGCTGAGTACAGCAGTTGGTGCTGTTCCTTGTATTTTTCTTGGGCTTGCTGCACAGTGAAGGTCATGTCTGTGGTGCCACTCGATGGATGAAAACCGCAATGCTCTTGAAGGAGCACTTCGGCCACTGGGAGGTGGCAATTAGTTACCGCTTGTTTACCTTCTTGAATATAGTCACAACCACAGCGTCCCTGAGATTACCCAGCAGGCACCCCTCTTCCCAAATGAGGGATATGAGGTTGTGCAATGGTGCCAGGAGCGTTTCTCCACCGTGTTTCAGAATTTTGGCAAGGATTCAACCTGCTGCAGAGGCCTTGCTGTTTTTCAGCTGTTGAATGGCTTTTTCAACTTTGCTGTGCACCAGGGTAGCACCAGGACTAAGCCAGACAGGGTATTGAGGGATGAAGTTGAGGATGTTCAATTTGAAGACAGAATCTTGGTTGAGGAGTTTTTCAAAATGTTCTCTCCAGTGTGCAATGATCACCTTGTCCTTGATAAGCTCCCCTCCATGCTTGGTTGTCAGCGGGGTGGACTCTTGAGTGCTTGAGCCATAAATTATCTTGACAGCGCCGAAGAAAGCTGGCATGTCGTTGATGTTGTGTGTTGTTGGATCTCCCGTGCTTTTCCTATATTTGCCTCATCTCCGTTTTAAATGGGTGACCCCTTATTTTAAAACAGTGAACCCTAGTTCTGGATTCTCCCACAAGGGGAAACATGCTCTCCACATCCACCCTGTCATCTAAGTGTTTATGCCAGCACTGTTGCCTTAAAAAATAACAGAGAGCATTATGAATAGAAAATACCCAACTGTTAGCACCAAAATTCCTAAATGGAACCCAGTATTTGATGTAGAAAGAACATTTAAGAATCTAAACAGAGCATTTTTTTTAAGTTACTCGGTTGACAAGTTAGTATAAGCTAACCAACAAGATGTACAATTAGGTCTACAAAAAATAACTATTCTTGTTCCAATACAGCCATGAAGGAAGGATATTAACCAAATATAATTAGCTTAGAATTTCAGTAGTTATTTAATTCAGTGCATTTTTAATCTAGTGAATCTGTCAGCTAACTGGACAACTATTTCCTTGACACTTGCTTCCAAAACAAAAATCTTAAGAATGTGGTTCTTACTTCAGAGATGATCATTCCCTTTTTAATGAATCGGAAAAAAATAATGTGCCAAATGTTGCATTGCGGAGTGAGCTCAATGTCTCAATTCTCACATTACCATTCTCCCCATCTCAGGTGGTCCATTTCAGAAAATAGCAAAGTAGAACACAGACATCTTTGGGACAGTAAGCCAGGACTACTTTTTCCACATATATTCCATTACAGAGCAGGATTGAACAGATCACCTCCCTAGTCATTAGCCAAAAAGATTATGCATGAATACAGGCTGGATATCTTGAAGGGAGAATTGAGGGAAAAGGGGCAATAAAAATATAAAACGCTGGAAATTCACAGCAGCCACTCAGCATCTAAAGACAAAATACAATTTAACATTTACAGCAAGACCTTTCTTAGTGAACTGGAAATAGTAACTTTAGTTTCAGGGTTCATATACTGTGAACTTTCCTGCTTTAATTTCTGATTTCCATAACTCACAGCTTCTTCTCTTTATCTTGAAGATATTTATGTTTCAGGTTGATTTGGTTGTACTCTTAACTCTGGGTCAGAGAGCTCTGATCATCCCTTACCAGAGTTTGAGTTTATAATCTGGGTTGGCACAGTACAGTGCTTACAAGAGTTTCCCACTGACAGAATTGTTATCCTTTGGACCAAATACTAAACCCACATGCTAGCTGCCTGCCCCATTGGATCAGACTGATGTTAAGGAACTTATGATTACATTCAAAGAAAGGGGGTTCTCTGGGTATCCACTGGAGTTTAGGGGAGTATGAGGTGACTTGATTGAAACATGTAAGATCCTGAAGGGTTTTGACAGGGTGGATGTGGAGAGGATGTTTCTTCTTGTGGGAGAGTCTAGAACTGGGGGTCACTGTTTAAAAATAAGGAGTCGCTCATTTAAGACAGAGATGAGGAGAAATTTTTACTGAGGGTTGAGAGTCTTTGGAACTCTCTTCCTCAAAAGGCAGTGGAAGCAGAGTCTTTTGAATATTTTTAAGGCAGAGCTAGATAGATTTTTGATTAACAAGGGGGTGAAAGTTATCAGTGGTAGGCAGGAATATGGAGTGGAGGTTACAAATCAGATCAGACATGATCTTATTGAATGGCGGAGCAGGTTCAAGGAGCTGAGTGGCCTACTCCTGCTCCTAATTCATATTTCATATGTCTCCAAGCCAACATCCAATATTCAACTCAACGAAATCAATATCATGAAATAAAACAGATTAACTGATGGCTCATTTCAGTGTTCCTTGTGGAACATGGTTGGTCAAAATGGATTCTACATTTGCTCACAGTCACTACACATCAAAATCAAGTCACTGTATGAATGTCTGAATGTGATAAAAATATAAATATGTGCCTTATCACATCAAGGGGGAGAAAGAGAGAGAGAGAAAACATAAGAGTATAAGAAATAGGAGCTGGAGTAGGTCTTTTGGCCCTTCATGCCTGCTCTGCCATTCAATAAGATATGGCTTATCTTCTACCTCAACTCCACCTTCCGGTACTGTCCCCTGTTCCTTAATTTTCTTGGTAAATCTATCAATCCCTGTCTTGAGCATACTCAATGACTGAGCATTCACAGCTCTCTAGGATACAGCATTCCAAAGATTCACAACCCTTCAATTGAAGAAATTTCTTATATTAAAGCTAAATGGCAGACCTGAAATTTTATCTTTGCAACATAGGAAATTTATGGAAGGAAAGAATTGATGTGTTTTTTCCTGGAGTACAGGATTTTCTAATTTTACAGAAAGTATGCATCATTTAATAAAATTGTGGGAAGTAGCAATGACAGAATGAAAGTAAAAGTGGAACCAGTTAAAAGACATTAGAAGTACATGTATGGTTAATTTAATTTTCAGTATTTTATCAATCAGCTCAAGAAAATCAGAGATTTTGGCTTAATCTGTTGAGTATGGCAGGGTTCAAGCCAATGTATTATTTTGCCATTTCTATTCAGGCAGCAAGGGATGCTGCTTCATAGAAGTCATCTTTACATATTTTACCACAGAGGAAGTAGGTTTATTTCCACACCAATTATAAGAGTATAAATTGCCCTTCAGATGGCATTTTAGAGACTCAGTGAGTGTGTCAGCATTTACTAACACAATTTAGTCTGGACTACATTTGCTGTGCACCAGTTCTGTTTTTCCCAGAGTTTGACTTCGAATAGAATGGTTACAACACAGAAAGAGGTCATTTAGCCAGCTGTGTTTGTGCTAGCTCTCTGCAAGAGAAACTCACCTAGTCCCATACACCCATCTTTTTCCTGGAGCCCTGCAAATCTTTTCTCTTTAGACACTCTTCAGATTCTCATGTCGGGAATACCAAGAATTCAATGTGGGTTAACAGCTCATTGTACAATGCCAAATAACAAGCCTAAACCTAGATGTAAGAGTAGCACCTCCTAATGTTTCAGTGAGAATTCCATTTCTTACACTAGCCACTGTTATAGGTTCAGACCATTAATTTAATGATAAAGTTTGGCCAGACTCTGTGCTGGGGTCTGATGATCATGCTGCTGTGTTAAAACTGGCTAAACTAATTTCATTCTTACTGCTGTTGCAAATTTGATTCTGTTAATCTAGGCTTGATTCACTTCTGGTCCCTATATTTGAAAACAGTGTGTCTTAAATCCCGGTATTACATGCTGCAGTGGTGTCCTTTTAAATTTTACATTTAATGCAATTTACTACTATATACTGGGTACAAATCTCACATTACCTGATCTTGGGATCTGCTTAGATTTATGACAGAGTATAATGAACATTATATAGCTACAACAAACAAAAAGGTTAACATTTTAGAGTACTGCACTGAACAGTATACTATCTGTACATTTTTCTTCATTTCTTAATCCATGATGGCTTTTAAAAAATGGTTTTGTAGGAAAGTAGGGAATATATACTTTGCCATGCTTTCTTCAGGCTTATGTTAGTCAACTTGGTTAGACAAGCATTTAAAATAGAAATTTTACTAGCAATTTACCAAGGAGATCAGTCATGAAAAGTAAAATATTTACTTGATCCAAACTTTCAAATGCAAATAAAACTAATGTCTAAGCAAGTTGTTAAAAGAGTTACACAATTCCTTCTTTAAAAAATATATAGGTCTTTTAAGACAAACAGCTTATAAGAAATCAGTGCATTACAGGGTATAAACTGTATTTTAATCAAATTCAATAGCTTGTAACTTGTTAGCCTGAGATAAAGAAAAAAAGGAAAGAAAAGGAAAAAGAAAAAGCTTTAGTGGTCCCAATGAACATCTTAACAGTTTTGTTCCTGAATAAGATCAAGGAGGTCATTACAACCATTAATAGGAAGACAATCTGCAATCAGTACTTCTATAGTTGTACTGCTACATTTTGATGAACATCATTTGTTATGCAATTATGGCTATTCTTAACTAATTACAAAACAGATACACTGTTGGTACTAGTGTGGACGGACAAGATAGATTTACATAGCTCACTTGCAAATCAGTCAATTCAACATCTGGGTATACAGGAGGTATTTTATCCCCTTGTCTTTCCTCATTATCCCTGTAAACTGCATATCAATTTCTAATAGCATTAAAAGAAAACAAATTACCTGGTCATTATCGCATTATTGTTTGTGGGACTAAACTGTGCAAATTGGTTGGCAGGTTTCCTATATTACAAGCATGATTACACTTCAAAAAGTATTTTGGGTCATCTAAGATCATGAAAAGTGCTATATAAATGCAAGTTCTTCTTTTATCTCTAATCTTCCCTAGCCCAAAAAACAAATTGCGAGATGATGAATTTATGATACCCATTTATCATTTAAATTACTGTCTCAAAATTCAGTGGCAGCCTTAATGAAGGCTTTTGTTTGCTTGAGAAGAAAAGTAGCCAAATTGATCATGATTTATGATCTATTTTAGCAGGATTTATTTCATTACAAGGTGCCTGGTTCCAGAATCACTGAGGTTAGGCCAATGGTCTTCTCCTGTCCAAAACATTGTGTTTTTAAAGTAAATGAAATGGGTTTGGAAACTTTGTCTCATTACCTTTGCACCCTTACAACTAAGTACTGTAGCAATTTTTTTAAATACCAAAGTAAACAAACATTATTTTTTTACAATATTTTTTTCACATTGCATTCTATTAACATTCCACATTACTCTATTTGACAAGTCAGGCAACTATGGATATTGCCATAGATGTCAGCTAGCCTGAGTCTGCTGCCTTACATTCTTCTCATTATTCATAATTAGAAAAAGAAACACATTTTTTCATAACTGCAAGTTTAGTTCAAGGTTACAAAAAACAGATCAGTAGGATTTCAAAAATGATCATATTGGACACATACTGTTGGATCTTGTCATTCTTCGGTCCAAATTTTGGTGCAGTAGGTCCTCTTCTGTAGGGAAAACATAATCAGAAATGCTGAAGCTGGATAGGCATACAAATAAATCTGAAAACATTGCATATTGTATAGGTAATCGAACTTCATTCTTCCTATCCCTTCATGATCCATGTTACACATAGCATCTTCTATTCAACATTGATACCCAGCTAGAAGAGTAGCAGACTCCTCATGGGCTCCAAAGCTATGTTTTATTATATTTGTTCATGGATGTGGGTGTTCCCGGTTAGGCCAGCATTTATTGCCCATCCCTAATTGCCCTTGAGAAGGTGGTGGTGAGCTGCCTTTTCAAACGTTGCAGTCCATGTGGTGCACGTACAACGACAGTCCTGTTAGGAAGGTAGTTCTAGGATTTTAACCAAACGTCAGTGAAGGAACAGTGATATAGTTTCAAGTCAGGATGGTGAGTGGCTTGGAGGAGAAATTGCAGGTGGTGGTGTTCCCACGCATTTGCTGCCCGTATCCTTCTAGATGATAGAGGTCATGGGTTTGGAAGGTGCTATTGAAGCCTTGGTGAGTTGCTGCAGTGCATCTTGTAGATGGTACACACTGCTGCCATCAGTGGTGGACAGAGTGAATGTTGAAGGTAGCGGATGGGGTGCTAATTCAGCGGGCTGCTCTGTCCTGGATGGTATCCAGCTTAAGTGCTGTTGGGGCTGCACTCATTCAGGCAAGTGGAGAGTATTCCATCACACTCCTGACTTGTGCCTTGTAGATGGTGGACAGGCTTTGGGGTGTCAGGTGGTGAATAACTTTTTGCAGAATTCCTAGCCTCTGACCTGCTCTTGTAGCCACAGTATTTTTATGGCTGGTCCAGTTCAGTTTCCAGTCAATGGTAGCCCCCAGGATGTTGATAGTGGGGGATTCAGCGATGGCAATGTCATTGAATGTAAAGCGGAGATAGTTGGATTCTCTCTTGTTGGGGATGGTCATTGCCTGGTACTTGTGTGGCATGAATGTTATTTGCCACTTATCAGCTCAAGCTTGGATATTGTCCAGGTTTTGCTGGAAAGGGTTGTTCTTTAACACCATTGCCTCACCAGTGGATAAAGCTTAATTAGAAAATCAGGAACTTTTTCTATCAGCAAATTCAACAAAAACATTGATTTAAACTTTGTATGCGATCTCAAGGCTCCATAGTTTGTCTTCAAGCAACCATAAAGGCAGAAGTTTAGACAGCCCTGCAGCAGCATGTGATCCTACATGTTTTCAGCAAAATTCCCCAAGAACAGCTTTTTCAAAAAGTAGAAATACAGCACATAAATGCACTGCAGAAAGTTAACCAGAATTATCCTGGATCACAAAATCCAAGTCTGCACTCCTGTTACTGACAACAAATACAAGAGGAGATTCAAAGATAGTTAAATAATTTTAATTATAAATTTAAAAATACCAGTACAATTAGCTCTAAAGTTTATTGTGGAAAAGAGTCAAAGTCAATTTTAGAGATTCAAGATGGGCCTGAAAACTCATTATGGTAATCTCAGCAGAATGAGCTGCTTTGCCGGTCCTTGCGAGATTGCAAAGACCAGGGTTAACTGCATCATGGAATTGAAACCTGTTGAGTGGTAGAAGATATAGTGATGGAAGCACATACTCACAGGAAAAAATCTTCCTCTTCATCAGAATCGTCTTCCAACAGGTTCCGCTGCAACACAGATAAAAGAAAGGGTGAGGTTTGTTATATAAGGGTCAGGAGGCTACTTTTGGAAGTTACTCCATCGCATGTCCTAAACCCTGTTAAACTCTACACCAGCTTGAAGACAACTGTTTAGACATGACTGGTTCATTTATCTTTATTTTTAAATTTGCACCTAATCTCATATACCCACATTCACGGCCAAAGTGGTTGCTTGATACTAGAAAGTAAATCATGCAGAACATGACGACTCTGGATCACAGCATTTATGTCCTTGCTTCAATAACTAATAATGTTCAGAATACAAAATTAATTCAGATTCGAAAGATACATGGCCTAGTATTTTCTGAAGATGGGTACCTCAGGCCCGGACCTGTTAATCAGACTTGTCCGTGCACCTTTCAGTTTAAATTTTGGAAGTGCACGCAGTTAACAGTGGAGGAATGGAAACAGGACATCTGGAATTTGGTGAAGAACAGGAGAAATACGGTCTCCTTAACCAATCAAATTAAAGGATTGAGAAAGAAACAGGGGAAGGATGGAGAAGAAGGATAAATTAATCTAGGCGTAATCCCTAGAATCTCACGTTCTGCAGGATCCTTATTGCCCATAGAGGAGATGACATCTACCACAACAGTGCATGATGGAACCAAATCCACATGCCAGGAGTGAAAGGGCACAGTGCTATTCCACTGCACACCAAATTAGATAATGAGAAGCAGATCTAAAATGTAAATGAACAAGAAAACGAGATATTGAAACTGGCAGGCCTGAATTTTCGCCTCAATATGGGAGCAAAACAGAGTCAGGCGAGCATGTGATTTCATCTGCTATCTAGTATGCCAGCTTGCTGATACCATCTTGAACCTGGGTCATTTTCCTGGATTGGGAGTGGACGCGCCACCCGCCTACAAGCAGAGGGTAGCCTATTAAGGTAAGTAAAAGGCTAATTAAAGCCAATTCCAGTCGGCCTGCAGGACCCCCTGTAACACTGGGAACAGGCTAGCTGCCTGTTGGTAATCCTGGTGCCTCCAGGGGCCAGTGCTTCAGGCAGCCTTTGGGGCCCTCCCTGCTACACGAGCACAGCTACAACCACAAGTCACCCTGTGGATGGGAGCCCCGTCCACAATGGTGGCACAGTAGCTGTGGCCATAATTCAATATTTTTAGAAGTTGGCTCCTGGAGGCCTTCCAGCTTCAAGAGCTCGTCCGTAGAGCACGCTTTACAGCAACTAATTAGCCGATTCTGGCAAAATCACTGCCAGGTACCTGCTTCTGACACAGCGGGACCACCATTTGCCGCCGACGCCCGACCCAAAACTTTATCATTGTTTCAGTGACATTTTGTGATTTTAAAAGATTATTGGAAACTTTAATAAAGTAATTTTACAGCAAAGATATTACAGCACATCATTTCCACAAAATTGATAAAATACACTGGCAGCTGAGGCGATGCAGAGGGGCCATCAACAGTGCTATCAAGCTGCACTTGTTTAGCAACAACCTGCTCACTGATGCCCAGTTTGGGGTCCGCCAGGGTCACTCAGCTCCTGACCTCATTGCAGCCTTGGTTCATGGACAAAAACGCCAGAGGTGAGGTGAGGGCTATAAAGCAGAGGCGGTGGCGTAGTGGCAAGGGTGGGGGAGGGGTGGTGGCGTGTTGCAAGGTGAGGCGGCAGCAGTGTAACGGCAGGGGGAGGCGGTGGTGTAACGGCAGGGGGAGGGGGCGGTGTAACGGCAGGGGGAGGGGGCGGTGTAACGGCAGGGGGAGGGGGCGGTGTAACGGCAGGGGGAGGGGGCGGTGTAATGGCAGGGGGAGGCGGTGGTGTAACGGCAGGGGGAGGCGGTGGTGTAACGGCAGGGGGAGGCGGCGGTGTAACGGCAGGGGGAGGCGGTGGTGTAACGGCAGGGGGAGGCGGCGGTGTAACGGCAGGGGGAGGCGGCGGTGTAACGGCAGGGGGAGGGGGCGGTATAACGGCAGGGGGAGGCGGCGGTGTAACGGCAGGGGGAGGGGGCGGTGTAACGGCAGGGGGAGGGGGCGGTGTAACGGCAGGGGGAGGGGGCGGTGTAACGGCAGGGGGAGGCGGCGGTGTAATGGCAGGGGGAGGCGGCGGTGTAACGGCAGGGAGAGGGGGCGGTGTAATGGCAGGGGGAGGCGGCGGTGTAATGGCAGGGGGAGGCGGCGGTGTAACGGCAGGGGGAGGCGGCGGTGTAACGGCAGGGGGAGGCGGCGGTGTAACGGCAGGGGGAGGGGGCGGTGTAACGGCAGGGAGAGGGGGCGGTGTAACGGCAGGGAGAGGGGGTGGTGTAACGGCAGGGGGAGGTGGCGGTGTAACGGCAGGGGGAGGTGGTGGTGTAATGGCAGGGGGAGGTGGTAGTGTAACGGCAGGGGGAGGGGGCGGTGTAACGGCAGGGGGAGGTGGCGGTGTAACGGCAGGGGGAGGTGGTGGTGTAATGGCAGGGGGAGGTGGTAGTGTAACGGCAGGGGGAGGGGGCGGTGTAACGGCAGGGGGAGGTGGTGGTGTAACGGCAGGGGGAGGTGGCGGTGTAACGGCAGGGGGAGGTGGTGGTGTAATGGCAGGGGGAGGTGGTAGTGTAACGGCAGGGGGAGGGGGCGGTGTAACGGCAGGGGGAGGTGGTGGTGTAATGGCAGGGGGAGGTGGTAGTGTAACGGCAGGGGGAGGGGGCGGTGTAACGGCAGGGGGAGGTGGCGGTGTAACGGCAGGGGGAGGTGGTGGTGTAATGGCAGGGGGAGGTGGTAGTGTAACGGCAGGGGGAGGGGGCGGTGTAACGGCAGGGGGAGGGGGCGGTGTAACGGCAGGGGGAGGTGGTAGCGTAGTGGTATTGTCACTGGCCTGGTAATCCAGAGACCCAGGATAATGCCGTGCGGATGCAGGTTCAAATCCCACCATGGCAGATGGCGGAATTTGAATTCAATAAAAATCTGGAATTTAAAGTCTCATGGTGACCATAAAACCATTGTCAATTGTCGTAAAAACCTATCTGGCTCACTAATGTTCTTTAGGAAAGGATATCTGCCATCCTCGCCTGGCCTGACCTACACGCGATTCCAGGTCTGCAGTAATGTGGCTGACTCTTAAATGACCAGTTGGTATCAAACCACTATAAAGTCAATAAAAAGGAATTAAATCGGACGGACCACACAGTATCAACCTAGGCACCGGAAAAAACAACAGCAAATCCAGCCCTGTCGACCCTGCAAAGTCCTCCTCACTAACATCTGAAGCTGTCTCACAGGCTAGTCAAGCAACCTGACATAGTCATCCTCACGGAATCATACCTTACAGATAACGTCCCAGACCCCACCATCACCACCCCTGGGTGTATGCTGCCCCACCGGCAGGACGGACCTAGGAGAAGTGGCGGCGCAGTGGTATACAGTCAGGAGGGAGTTGCCCTGGGAGTCCTCAACAAGTCTCATGGCATCAGGTCAAACATGGGCAAGGAAACCTTCTGCTGATTACCACATACCGCCCCACCCCCCTCAACCAAGCACTCCTCCATGTTAAACACCACTTGGAGGAAGCACTGTGGGTGGCAAGAATGCCGAATGTACTCTGGGTGGGTACTTCAACGTCCATCACCAAGAGTGGCTTGGTAGCACCACCACAGACAGAACTGGCTGAGTCCAAAAGGACATAGCTGCTAGACTAGGTCTGCGGCAGATAGTGAAGGAACCAAGAGGGAAAAACATACTTGACTTCATCCTTACCAACCTGCCTGCTGCAGATGCATCTGTCCATGACAATATCGCTAGGAGTGACCACCGCACAGTCCTTGAGAAGACAAAGTCCCATCTTCACATTGAGGTTACCCTCCATCGTGTTGTGTGGCACTACTACTGTGCTAAATGGGATAGATTTCGAACAGATCTAGCAACTCAAGACTAGGCATCCATGAGGCGCTGTGGGCCATCAGCAGCAGCAAAATTGCACTCAACCACAATCTGTAACCTCATGGCCCGGCATATCCCCCACTCCACAATTACCATCAAGCCAGGGGATCAACCCTGGGTTCAATGAAGAGTGCAGGAGGGCATGCCAAGATCAGCGCCAGCCTACCTAAAAATGAAGTGCCAACCTGGTGAAGCTACAACACAGGATTACTCGTGTGCCAAACAGCATAAGCAGCAAGTGATAGAAAGAGCTAAATGATTCCACAACCAACAAATCAGATCTAATCTCTGCAGTCCTGCCACATCCAGTCATGAATAGTGGTGGACAATTAAACAGCTCACTGGAGGAGGCGGCTCCACAAATATCCCCATCTTGAATGATGTAGGAGCCCAGCACATCAGTGGAAAAGATAAGGCTGAAGCATTTGCGAAAAGCTTCAAACAAAAGTGCCAAGTTGATGATTCATGTCGGCCTCCTCCGGAGTCCCCAGCATCAAAGATGCCAACCTTCAGCCAATTTGATTCACTCCACGTGATACCAAGAAATGGCTCAAGGGACTGGATACTTCAAAAGCTATGGGCCCTGGAAATATTCTGGCAATAGTACTAAAGACTTGTGCTCCAGAATTTGCCCCAACCCTAGCCAAGCTATTCCATTGTAGCTGCAACACTGGCATCTACCCGGAAAATTGCCCAAGTATGTCCTGTACACAAAAAGCAGTACAAATCCAACCTAGCCAATCACCACCCCATTAGTCTACTCTCCATCATCAGTAAAGTGATGGAAGGGGTCATCAACAGTGCTATCAAGCGGCACTCGTTTAGCAATAACCTGCTCTCTGACGCTCAGTTTGGGTTCTACCAGGGTCAGTCAGCTTCTGACCTCATTACAGCCTTGGTTCAAACATGGACAAAAACACTGAACTCCAGAAGTGATGTCATGTCTCACTGGGGATACTGCGCTGTAATATCGAGCCTCAATGTTCCCCGAGCTGTGACAAATGCGAAAAGTTTGATCAGACCACCAGATTGCCCCAATTCTACCTAACTAGTAAATTTAGGTTGATAGAATACAAGCACCAAGTTTGTAAACTTAATAAGTAAATAACTGTTTATTGAGCAAATTGTCTTTAGGTAATGGCAAACGAAAGAAATATGAACTGCTAACTCCTAACTCTATAACTTAAACTCTACCCCTTCTTAAACAAACAAACACACAGACACACACACAAAACATGGATCTTAAGGGTGACTTAAAACAGTTCAAAAAGCACCAATCCGGAGTATAGGATTAGATGGGCTAATTTTGATTGATGTCTTCTAAATTCCTTGCAGTTTGTTGTTGATGACACAAGGTGGTCTCCCAGCACTTTCAGTCTGTGGTTCACTGGTTGAAAAACTTGCTTTTCAATATCTTAACTGGTGATTTTTCCCCTCTTGACAGGGGTTTTCAGAGAAAGCAGGTTACAGAGATGTGAGGAATAGCCAGCTGGCTACTATGGCAGAATTACCAGAATCTTATAAACACAGGAGCGAGAGGTTTTAGGTCTTCCCTCTTTGCAGGCTAGGAGCTGTACTGTCTGCACTGTTACCATACAAAATCCCTGGTCACCTGGTCAGGAGCCAATTAAAATGCTGTCATTGGACAGTTACCATCAGTGCTGGGCTCCGCTCCGCTCCGGCACCATCATGTTCTTTTATGGCATACTCTGTTCCTGGATAACAACATTGTAGATATTCTTCATCCTATTCCAGTGAACATATCTTTCAACTGCAGCCATGGTAGTTTTTAAAGCCACAATCCAAAAATAAAAATAGGTTCCTTCCAGTGAGGTGAGAGTGACTGCCCTTGACATTAAGGCCGCATTTGACCAAGTGTGGCATCAAGGAGCCCTAGAAAAACTGGAGTCAATGGGAATCGAGGGAAAACTCTCCACTGATTGGAGTCATACCTAGCACAAAGGAAGATGGTTGTGGTTGTTGGAGGCCAATCATCTCAGTTCCAGGACATCACTGCAGGAGTTCTTCAGGGTAGTGTCCTAGGCCCAACCATCTTCAGCTGTTTCATCAATGACCTTCCTTCCATCATAAGGTCAGAAGTAGGGATGTTCGCTGACGATTGCACAATGTTCAGCACCATTTGTGATTCCTCAGATGCTGAAGCAGTCCATATCCAAATGAAGCAAGACCAGGGCTAACAAGTGGCAAGTAACATTCGTTCCAAACAATGACCATCTCCAACAAGAGAGAATTTAACCATTGCCCCATGACATTCAATGGCATTACCATCGCTGAATCCCCTACAATCAACATCCTGGGGGTTACCATTGACCAGAAACTGAACTCGATTAGCCAAATAAATAATGTGGCTACAAGAGCAGGTCAGAGGCAAGTAGCTCACCTCCTGACTCCCCAAAACCTGTCAACCATGTACAAGGTGGAAGTCAGTGTGATTGAATACTCTCCACTTGCCTGGATGAGTGCAGCTCCAACAACACTCAAGAAACTTGACACCATCCAGGGCAAAGCTGTCCGCTTGATTGAAACCCCTTCCACAAACATTCACTCCCTCCACCACTGACACACAGTAGCAGCAGTGTGTACCATGTACAAGATGCACTGCAGAAACTCATCAAGGCTCCTTAGGCAGCACCTTCCAAACTCTCAGCCACTGCCATCTAGAAGGACAAGGGCAGCAGATACATGGGAACACCACCACCTGGAAGTTTGCCTCTAAGTCACTCACCATCCTGACTTGGAAATATATCGCCGTTCCTTCATTGTCGCTAAGTCAAAATCCTGGAACTCTCTCCCTAACAGCACTGTGAGTATACCTATACCATAGGGACTGTAGCAGTTCAAGAAGGCAGCTCACCACCACCCTCTCAAGGGCAATTAGGGGTGGGCAATAAATGCTGGCCTAGCCTGCGACACCCACATCCTGTAAATGAATTCAAGAAAGAGCTGGTCAGAGACTAGGAATCCCACGGCGAGTAACTCACTCCCTGACTCCCCAAAGCCTGTTCACCATCTACAAGGCACAAGTCAGGACTGTGATGGAATACTCTCCACTTGCCTGGATGAGTGCAGCTCCAACAACACTCAAGAAGCTTGACACCATCCAGGGCAAAGCAGTCCGCTTGACTGGCATCCCATCCATTCACTACCTCCACCACCCACGCACAGTGGCAGCAGTGTGTACTATGTACAAAATGCGCTGCAATGAAAGCTTTGCTTTAAAAATATGGACATGTCCTGTGCTTGGCATTGGTGTGTGGTGGGGGACGCACTCACTAAGGCTCATTAGACAGCATCTTCCAAACCCACGACCACAAGCATCTAGAAGGACAAGGGCAGCAGATGCACGGGAACACCATCACCTGGAAGTTCACCTCCAAGCCACTCACATCCTAACTTGGAAATATATCGCCGTTGCTTCACTGTCGCTGGTTCAAAATCCTGGAACTCCCTTTCCTCTCAACACTGTGGGTGTACCTACACCACGTGGACTGCAACAATTCAAAGAGGCAGCTACCACCACCTTCTCAAGGGCAATTAGAGGTGGGCCTAGCCAGCAATACCCACATCCCACGAATGAAAAAAAAATTACCTCAAATAAAGTCTGCTTTTCAAATAGTACTGACATGAGCACAGTAAATCATTCTGCCCAAGGATATGTAACATTAATTAGTCATGGATTCATATCCTGTCACATAAGATAGCTTCAAATTTAACAGCAACTCATGCTGCTACTCTACTTTTGAGAATGACATTATTCCTGGGGCTGAGAACTTTCCAGTATTTATTTTTATGCACGCACACACATCTCCCCTCTATCCTTGTGCACAGGAACTACTAGACAAGAAAAACCATGGATCATCCATAATAAAAACAGAAAATTCCATTCATCTTTATCAATTAGTGAAACAGACTCAGACATGAGGCGAGGAAGCCCCCAGTGGTGGAGGGTTTTGTAAACCATATGACCATCCTCCCAAGAGTGTTACACCTTATCATGCCTCAAGTTACTCATACACAATATCCCAAAACGTTATTTCCTGAAACAAACACATCTAATTTGCAACTAAATGAATCAATATACCATCTTTCCAGGGAGCCTACTCTATAGATTTGTCACTAACTCACTGAAATAATGAGCTGAATGGCACAGGGGCTCAAGGAGCCAGGATTGGAGGCTGAGGGGAGGAGACACATCAGAAACATGGCAGCAGGCTGATTAGCCATTGGAATGAAAGGCTGCACCCTCGTTTGTCACTACTCCTGAGGTGGGTTTTGCCCTCCATCCCAAATGGTGCTACCAGCTTTGGGCCTCTTTATTTGATGGCTCCCATGTAGACAACCGAGGGCATTTCCATGTTTAGGCTCCCTTATGTGCATCTGCCTGTCTCAGCAGCGCCTGCCTCCACTGTGAGCCCTCTGATCCGGCCATCAGCCTCAAGAAACCCACCCACTGCCCTTAATAGGACAGCGAGCGGAGAAGCAGTAAACTGGCAGACAAAATATGCCTGGAATTTTTCTAGTCTGCAATCTAAAGTACAGTAAACATGCATTTAGGTAAAATTACATAGTCCTTGTGTAGGACTATACAGGATAATACATGTCTGCGTGGGAGATGGTTGCAAAACCATCAAATTCAATCAAGCACGTCTAATGACATCATGAACCATTACAGCAAAACTCAAATGGTTTGCATATTTTAGCAACATGACAAGAGTGAAATTATTTGCAACTCTTTGACTGATATTTGTTGTTTAATTGGGATTTATTAAATTTAAACATTATCTTGATACAATAAAAGAGCAATGTATAGAAAACACAGAAGCGGGGTGGGGGATGAAATCACAAGTGAAGACTATATAAGGTGCTTTAACTCCAAATGAAAATGCCTGATTAGCAGATACTGCAGCTTGATTGGGCAGTAAAGTGATAGTTTGGTTTTCTCCTCCTCACTGTCTTGCTACTCAAGTTATGAAAAGGAAGTAAACGCAGGTCAGATACTTCCCAATGTAAATGAAAATAAATTCAATCACCCATCTTTTTCCTTGCTGCTTATTTCCAAAAAAATGTATCTGATCAGAGATGACAAGCTCTAAAATTACAAATTTTCTGAAATTAACTGATCAACACTAATTGCATTTGATTTTGCTTTTGATTATCTTTTCTCTAGTGGGGGGTGGAGGGGGTGAAATCTGTCTTTGCCAAACACATTGAGCACTTGAATAAGATTTTTGCATTCCATACAGCTATTCCAGGTGAGGGCCCTTGTAAAACCTTAGATGCATAACAGATTGCAAAAAATGAATTGTATGCGGTTTCACTAATTGGTCAGCAGGGGGAGTGTTTTCAACAGCTACACAGACCATTACATAAGTTCACCATTTTTAGATCGTTGCATGAAGCAAAAAATATCTTGGGGTTAATGCAAAATGTACATTTATTTTTCAGAATAACTTTATGACTACGAGAATTTTTTAAAAAAGATCTGCCAGAGGTAATTCTATGGTAGCAGACCTGTTTAACATATCCTTAATAGTTCAGGTGCAATGGATGCTGAGGTAAACAGATCAGGAAATTTTGATCCTCATTTTATGTAAATCTCAGCTAGGGAACTCCAACTGACCTCAGTATCTACCATCAGGCTTGAGGAGGGGTTGCTACCGGTCATTTTCCAGTGACCCTTGTTGAGTGAAGGGACTGCTATTACATGGGAAACACAGCAGACATTCTGCTCCAGTAATGCCACAAAAACAGAAATGAGCTGAAAGGCAGTGGCAAAGCCATGATGTAACTGAAGACAGCATAGCATGACAAACGCCTCTGTTATTTCTGTTGTGACATCATAAAGTCATTAAGCTGTGCGGGCAACCGACAGCATATTAAAAACCTAAATAGGGGAGAACTACGCTGTCATTTAAAAACAGCCAAAGATTAGTTTTAAAATAGCACACTCAAAACATATTGTCCAACAAGACAAAAAGGTCGAAAGCAGCCCTTTGAAGAGACATGAGTATCTTTGTATTACTAGAGGCAAACCCAGTCAGCCAGGCCATTCAAAAGAGAGTCATTTATGTGAAACCATCCAAACAGTGATAAGCTGTCATTGTTTGTACCTTTGCACATATAGATTGTGAACAGTGTTGACATCATTCATGTAGATTACTTGTCTCAGATTGGAAAAAATTCCTGCATTTGAAGATCAAAGAGTTTTATGCATTTAAAATTATGCTCCTTCTATCAGCAGATTTTTTTTCCCCCTCACTTGCTGGGAATGGAGCAAGGTTTGTAATGGTCTGTGTTTATTTGTGCTGCAATGCTAAGGGGGGCATTTCCTGCACATGCAGTGTCAGTGTCAACTGCTGCATTAAAACGAACAAGTTGGCTTGACACAGACTAAAAATACTCTGCAGTCCTTAACCAACTGCAAGTTCTTGTATTCATTTTATCTATCATTTATCAACTGTTCCCTCTATAAAACATGCTTTTAACGTTTCAGTGAATGATGCAGAGATATAATCAGGAAATTTCAGTAAATGAGATTCCCAACTTTCAATGAACTCAGAGACTGTGGAGAATTGTCATTTTTTTGGTAAAAGTCAATAAAGAAGTATTTTGAATAAAATACTTAATGTATTATCTCATGTAGGATTCAAAATGTCCCTGGAATTAAGAGTCCAATTATTATCCAGCTGAGCTACCCGGGCTGTGAGGGGTTCCCTGAACAATGCCTTAACATGCTGCGGAAAAAAATAGCATTTCAATAAACTCATTTATTTTGTTTTATTTTCATAGTCTGATTTATTATGGATTGTGGCAAGTTAATTGGTGTGTGTGTGTATGTGTGTGTGTTTGTTTGGGGGGGCAGAGTTTGATCCCGCTTTAGATGCAGCCATTTTTCTACCTTGATATCATTGCAGAGCTTTAATAATACATCCACTGCCAATCACAGCATCAGCACTCATTCAATGGTGATGTAAATAGGCAGCTTTACAAAACCAGATTTCACATAGTCATTCCGAGACAGAAAAATTCCACCCTGCTGCCGCCATCAAGAACAGCTGCGCATGTGCCAGCAGCCGCAACGTGGGTGGGGTGTGCGTGCAAAACTGTTCCTGCTGTACTTCTAGTCGGCAGCAGGAGTTACAATGCTGGTAATACAACTCAATAGGTTATTCTTCCAAGGGCTATATTCAGAGAAATAAAACTGTTATTATTTCCTTCTAATAAGGTAGCTTGTCAGCCAAAGGTTTGTAAAGGATCTCAACTGATTTGGTATGTGTGTTTAACTCTTTGTAAACACACTCAAGTCTGCTCTATTTAAATTTGTTCTGTTTTCCTTACATTACTGTTCCTGTAAATAAATCTATTTATGAATAAACCCATGTAATGATTGACATTTTTATTGTTCACTATCTAATGTAGTATGGAGGTCTTGTGGTAGCGTCCCTACCTCTGGGACAGAAGCTCAGGCAAACAATGGCCAGAAGTTCAAGTCCCACTTCAGGATTTGATAGCCATGGAAGGTGCATTCATATTGTGGTCAAACAGGTTGATTATCAGCCTGTAATTCCTTGCAATAAGCCTGATGGCAGATGGCAAGAGCAGGAGAGTTTCCCGGTCAGCCATACTGCAGGAGGCAAGTCACTGCATGTTGCTAAGCATAACCGTGTACCAATCCAATGGAAGTCCATGGTCACCAATGCCCTCTTAGGGCATGGAATCTGGAGGAGGAGGATCCAATGTAACAGGGAGACATTCTATCCAGTAATGATAAGAAAATTCATGATTCACCTGCAGCACAATATTCAAGGTTACTGAGTGCATAAGATCACATTTCTATTCACAAGTGAACCTTTTACATTGGATGATAGTAAAAGGTGTCTGGAATGAAACCAACAAAAGGGTTTCTGCAGCCAAAGTATTTTTTTAATTCTTTACTGTTGTCAATAAATATGGATTTAATTTTTAAATACAAAAATCTGACAGAAGATATTAATGGATGACCATTTTAGCCTGAGGAAGGAACAGACTGAACTTAAAGTTTCGCCAATATAGATCACCAACACACATAAATCAGCATTTCAAAATTTACAAGGCAATAAATAATCTACCAATTAACAACAAGGTCAAGGCATTTTGGAGAGATACAACTTATAAAATCAATTCAGAAACTATAGTGCCTGTTCTTGTTACACTACAATAATATTTCCGAATCAAATTAAAAGTACATTAAAATTAGCAACCAAGCTCAATAAACAATGCTGACTCAGTCAGGGCTACATCTACATGGGCACTAGTCATCCTCTGTCACCCTGTCTTACCCTCTCTCTCTCCAATATCCTCCAGCCACTACATTTTCTCCTTAAATTTCTTTGTCCAGCCTGATGTTCAGCCTGTCCTCCTTCCCTCTCTTTATGGGTGACAAACCACCTTAGTTCTACTCTCTATAGGTCCTTCCCTAAAATCTTCTGTCTCACCGTGTTCAATATCCTTACGATCTATCTTTTCAATCAAGTTTTTGGTCACATCTTAATCACTGCCTTTCAGATCCGTCTATATTTCCCTTACGTTGTGAAGCGTATTGTTACAACTCCGTCTCCGCCCACACCGAACAGCGCACCACTGGAAGCAGTCAGCAAATTCTTGGATTTACGGTGACAGACAACCTGCCTCTTGACGAAAAGCTAAGCACACACATTAGAAAGACAGTCACTAACTTTGACTGACTAACAAAACGGGCATGGAAAAACAACAAACTATCCTGCAGGGCCAAGATGCTTATTTACAAGGCCCGTATCCTCAGCACATTGCTGTATGGTGGCAAAGCCTGGGCAACTCACACCTACCAAGTACAAAGGCTCAATAGCTTCTATCTCCAGTGTCTATGACACATCCTTAGCATCATATGGAAAGGCGTAGTCACCAATGAAACGGTACTTTCTAGGACAAACGTGCTAAACATGTTAACACTATCCAAACAAGGCGGTTTCGCTGGGTTGGGCATGGGCACAGGATGGAAGATTGCCAAATCCCGAAAGGCATGCTAGAGAGGAAGTAGTCTATGCCAAGAAACCAGCAGAGTGCACAAAACTCCAATTCAAGGATTGTCAAAAGAGACATGAAAGCCCTTAACATCAATCACAACAAATGGGAAACTAGCTGGCAAGCGATGCAAATGACAACTCCAGTTGTGAGCAGAAGTTCACCACCACCACGACATGTGGCTTTCGAAACTCCAAAGCAGATGCCAACTCTGCAAACAAGATATCAGCAGAGATCATCCCACACCCCTGGCAAGGGACAATTTTACGTGTGGCATTGTGACAGATTTTGCCTTTCCAGAATCGGCATGTTCAGCCATCAAAAGAAGTGCAGCAGATGATCTCATCTGGCATCACGGCTTGGAGGTTGGATTCCCATCATCCCTTGCAGATGGAAAGACACCAACCAAAACCTTTGTGAAACATTCCTTTACATTAAAAAAGTCTTTTGTAAATGTAAGGTTCCGTCATCGTTGCCTTTTTATGCATCATAGCCTAGACATTAACCACTTGCAGGTTATTCAAACACAGAGACCCTACAGTCAAGCCTGTTCCAATCTCATCGAACATCCACACTTTCCAGAAGATCTATGTAAAATGCTAACAGTCTCCAAATCATGGATGGTGAAATTTGGTAACTTTCAAAATATTATTGACATCACCACATGGGCTCAAGTGAGGAATTAATCATGCCTTTAATAATTAGTGCATAATGAGTGCATTGCAGAAAGTGGTCAGAAGTAACGGGAAAGCTTTGATCAATACAATGGCATGTCAGCTGTTGAGGCTCAGCAAAATCACAAATCTGAACTGTCACTCAGGTGCTACTGTGCACAATTCAACTTCTGCAGAGTCAATCGGGACAAAAGTCCCTTTTTAAAATGGAGACTGCAAAGTGTTAGTGTCTGTTGACTCTTCCATGATACAATTTTTTTTACATGTGGTCGTCGCTGCCTAGGCCAGCATCTATTGCCCATCCCTAATTGCCCTTGTTTCAGGGGGCATTTTAAGAGTCAACCACATTGTGTGGGCCTGGAATCACATGTAGGCCAGACGAGGTAAGGACTACAGGTTTCCTTCCCTAAAGGACATTAGTGAATCAGATGGGTTTTTACAGCAACCAGCAATGGTTTCATGGTCATCGTCAGACTTTTTAATTCCAGATTTTTAATGAATTCAAATTTCACCATCTACCGTGGCAGAATTCGAACCCGGCTCCCAAGGGCATTACTCTGGGTCTCTGGAATATTAGTCAGTGACAATACCACTCTGTCACCACCTCCCCTTAATGCAGGATTCCAGAGGGTGGAATACAAAACAATCCTATTCAAAACACCCCAAATAGTTTGTTTATAACATTGCTTAATCTGCTATTTACAGCACTAATAGTAAAAAGTTTTACTCACCCTTTCACTTCTTATGGAACCTGTCACGTCGTCATCATTTAAATGTCGCTTAAATTTAGGCGGCATGATTATTGCCTGATGGAATTTGATCGCTTCGGTCTGAAGCACAACAAATGTTCAACCTAGGACATATAAAAGAGTAATGTTAATGGCATGTACTAGAACCGGGAGTAAGCCATTCAGACTGAAGCACTCCAGGACCAAATGCAGCGAGACCTGGACAATATCTAGGCTTAGGCTGACAAATGGCAAGTAACATTCATGCCACACAAGTGTCAGGCAATAGCCATCTCCAACAAGAGAGAATCTAACCATCACCCCATGACATTCAATGGCATTACCATCACTGAATCGCCCCACTGTCAACATCCTGGTGGTTACCATTGACCAGAAACTGAACTGGACCAGCCATATAACTACTGTGGCTACAAGAGCAAGTCAGAGGTTAGGAATCCTGTGGCGAGTAACTCACCTCCTAACTTCCCAAAGCCTGTCCACCATCTACGAGGCACAATTCAGGAATGTGGTGGAATACTCTCCATTTGCCTGGATGAATGAGTGCCAATACAACAAAACTCAAGCTACTTGACACCATCCAGGGCAAAGCAGCCCACTTGGTTGGCACCCCATCCACAAACATTCACGCCCTCCACCACCGACGCACAATGGCAGCCGTGTATACCATCTACAAAGATGTACTGCAGGAACTCACCAAGCATCCTTAGACAGCACCTTCCAAACCCACGACCACTACCATCTAGAAGGACAAGGGCAGCAGATACATGGGAACACCACCAGTTCCTTTCTAAGCCACTCACCATCCTGACTTGGAACTATATCATCATTCTTTCACTGTTGCTGGGTCAAAATCCTGGAACTCCCTTCCTAACAGCACTGTGGGTGTACCTACACACATGGACTGCAGTAGATCAAGAAGGCAGCTCACCACCACCTTCTCAAGGGCAATTAGGGATGGGCAAGAAAGGCTGCCTAGCCAGCAATGCCCACATCCCATGAATGAATTAAAAAAAGGCCTTGGGTCTGCTCCACCATTCAATTACATTGTGACTGACCTGCACCTTAATTCTATTCCCCCCCGTTTACTCCATATCCCTTGATATCCTTACCTTAAAAATGTCTACATTCAACTGAATACAAGGCAAATTTATGCAACCTGCCCTCGTAATGTATCCCCTCAAAGGCTAATATATTCCTCCTGACATGTGGTGCCCAGAATTGAGCACATCGCACTCCAAATGGGGCTTGATCAATGTTGTGTGCACCATACTCTCAACCTTATTTATTAATATTGTTTGTTGCTGCTTAATACTGTGAAACAGGAAAACAGGTGAAGGAAAGAAAGTATTGCAGCTACTGGCACAGTGAATTTTTTTAATAACTGAACTTGAGACCCAGCTTTGAAATTGTTTTTGTGTGCAAGTTCTAAACACAAAATATATGGTTCTAATTTAGCATCATCAATGGAAGCTCAGCAGAGCAGGAACAATCTTTTACAAGCAAGATTGCAACATAGGTTTTCCACAATTTACTTGAGCTCTTCATAAGTCCACAAAACACCACCATATAAAAATGAAACCTTAAATCAAAGAGGTTCTGTTGTATGCACTGGCCCTACAAATAAATAGTTAAAAATATTTGGATCGATTAATAGCGATTATGCATTTGAAAAGAATCAGATGGCCCTTTACTGCATTTATAGTATCATTCAGAAAGGTGCATCATACGTCTGCTAAAATTTTTTAAGGATAAATGCTAAATACGCCAATTTTGTGAAAGTTATAGAAGGGAGCAAAATCCTTTATCAATATGATGGAATTATATTCCATATCACACAACACAATCCTGCTAACCTTCTCCCTTCCCAGCCAGAAGGCCTAGTTTTATGGTGAAATTCTGAAGAAATAATGTGGTGGTAAAGAAAGTTTTCTGGTTACCAGAGCAAATCCCTTCACAGGAGATCTTGCAAATTGAAAAGTCTGCAAACTAAAACATAGTTTCTTTTCAATAGAGGGATTTCGCATGGAGATAGGGACATAGGAACACAGAAAATAGGAGCAGGAGTAAGCCATTCAGCCCCTCGAGCCTGCTCTGTCATTCAATTAGGTCACAGCTGATCTTCCAGCTCAATGCCATTTTCCTCGCTGCCTTGATGTCTTCACTATCTATACATCTATCAATCACTGTCTTGAACAAACTCAAATACTGAGCCTCCATAGCCCTCTGGGGTAGAGAATTCTAAAGATTTACCACCCTGAGTGAGAAATTCCTCCTCATCTCAGTCCTAAATGCCCTACCCCTTATTCTGAAACTGTGTCCACTGGCTCTAGGTACCCCAGCCAGGGGAAACATCCTGCATCTACCTTGTCAAGCCCTGTAGGAGTTTTGTATGTTTCAATGAGGTCACCTCTCATTCTTCTAAACGCTAAAGAATACAGGCCCAGTCTCCCCTCATAAGACAATCCCACTATCCCAAGATATCCTTCCCACTTAATCTTGCTTCATCTTCCCTAGCTGGAGTGTAGAAATGCACAGGGCATTGCAGTCTACCTGGTCAGTTCTAAAAAACAGATTCCTCTATTGCTAAATGTAATGTTAATATCTGTCATTAAACAGTTGCTGCATTTGATGAGATGTGGCCTTCTCTAAATATAGATGAATTCTTGATTTTTTGTCTCGTAAACAAAATTTCAGTTTGAGAATTGACATGGTTCACGTTGATCCCTATTCTTGAGCCTAATAGTCCAGGCTACTTAGAAGTAATAAACTGATCAGATATGCCACTTGGAATTCAGATCTTTTGAGTTAATCGATGTTCAACACAAATTATCACTAAAGTTAGAAAATGAACCAGCTGACCAAGACAATTGGAAAGGTCAGAATACCACTAATGTTTCTATGCAAAGTGAAATAGCTTTATTTGAGCAGAAACAAGACTTAAACAGAAGAACAGCAT
The DNA here is from genome assembly GCF_964194155.1 of Cetorhinus maximus. Classification (NCBI taxonomy): domain Eukaryota; kingdom Metazoa; phylum Chordata; class Chondrichthyes; order Lamniformes; family Cetorhinidae; genus Cetorhinus; species Cetorhinus maximus. The sequence continues at coordinate 92,823,362 of NC_135895.1, read as the reverse complement.
ATCTAGAAAATTTGATTGATAGAATTCTGTCAAAGAAATCAGCCAAGTGGACAGAAACAGAATTAATACAATGATGGATAGCAAACTGCTGACAAAATGCTTTTATCCAAAAGAACTTAAAAATGGTATTTAGTTCCAAACTTTGCCCATAGGGTGGAATGTAACCAAGCAAAAGATCAATTAACTCATTTAAAAATGCCTACTTAGGCTAGCATTTGACTGCAATTTATTTAACAAAACATTATATCTAGAACTAAAGAACTTTATGTAGTGCCTCTCACTTGCCTCCTCAAGGCATTCCTAAGCATTCATTGCCAATAAAAGCTTTTCGAAATGTAACCATGTTTCATAGGCAAATGCAACAATTTCCCCACAAGGTCTCATAATGAATTAAATGACTAGAAAACATTTTTTTGCCTTATTGAAGAATGAATGTTGGCCAAAGCAAAGGAGAAACATCCTTCTCTTCTGCAAATAGGCGGACAGGGGCCTTGGTTTGACATCTCATCTGAAAGACAACGCATCCATATATGTAGCACTCCCTTTGCACTGGACTGGAATGTCAGTCTAGATTATCTACCCTAGTCCTGGAGTGGGGCTGGAACCCATAACCTTCAGACTCAGGAGCAGTGAGCATTACCACTGGGCTGGTGGTGGCATACAGCACAGATAGGTCATTCAGCCATCATGTCTGTGTCAGTTCTTTAAAAAAGATCACTTTACACAATTTTTTTATGTGGCCAATCGGGTGTTTCATTAATAATTCCACTTGCCCAAAGGTTTTTTTTTTAGTGAATCCAAGCATTATCATTACTTGAGTGAGGTACTTTTATCAAAATAACGACTCCAAAAAAGTTACCTTCTGGATCTGCTGTGTCCCCTCAGCCACTGTACTGCTCACAAATTCAGCAATTCAGGCTGAAAAGTGGTCATTATCTTTCTGACTTTTCACACTCCAATTTGTCCTCTCCACTCAATCTTTGCCATTGATAACTCCAGGAGTCCTGATTAGTAAGTGGAGGGAAGGTCCAAGCAGGGGAAATTTTATTCTCTGTCTTATTTGCCTGCCCAAAAGTTACAGTACTTTCAATACTTCATTTGTACAAAAATGAGAAATCCTTTGTGAAAAATGAGCCTTACAGTTGAATGAAAGGACCATTAACAGAAATCCACCAAGCTATTAGACAAGAGCATCATGCAACACAGAGAAAGGTGTGTCACAGACCATTTTTAGAGCGTACTGCTTTCTGAGTTTTATCACCATGGGAAAATGATTGTAGAATCCAAGGGGGTAACTTTACACTAACTCACTGGTTGGGAATCCTATGGGCCTGGTGGAACACTGGTTTGACACTCTGCACAATATCATTCTGTCTTGACTTCAATGGACAGCAAAACCGAACGGGGTGTAAAAGCAGCATTACACTTGTTTCCACCAGTGTCCCGACAAACAAATTAGGTTAAAATTGTCTCCAAATCTTAGTCAGGCTGAATCAGTTAAGCCTGAAAAGCAGGGAAACATTATTCTCATGTCTTGGTACAGTTTTTCCCAGAGGATAGGAGCTTAAGGAAAGCCTTATTTTTCGCCTTATGTTTCGAGGGTGTGGGATGAGGGGGTATTTAACAGGAAAATCAATGCCATACTGAAATGAGGACAGTAGTTTGCTTGGACAGATGTCAGCCTTGTGTAAACTCAATAACCATATTAATTCAGTGAGCAAGCAGTTTGAGAGATCATTGAAGATGGTTGATGAGAAGAAACCAGCTCCCAGGAAGGGAGCCAAGAAAGCCTTAAAGAAACCGGCTGCAAAGGGCGGGAAGAAGCGGCGAAGGCCGAGGAAGGAGAGTTACTCCGTCTACATCTACAAAGCGATGAAACAGGTTGACGCTGACATCGGAATCTCCTCCAAGGCCATGAGCATTATGAGCTCATTCATCAACTATATTTTCGAGTACATCACGGGTGAGGCTTCCCGCTTGGCCCATTACAACAAGTGCAGCAACATCAGCTCCCGGGAAATCCAGGCGGCTGTGCGCCTTCTGCTGCCCGGGGAACTGGCCAAGCACGCCGTGTTGTAAGGGACAAAGGTGGTGACCAAGTACACCAGCTCCAAGTGAGACTCCACAATGGACTGAAAAACACATTCTTGTGCAAACTCTTCACATATTATTTTCCTTTTGAATCTTAAACATCTGAACATTATTCAAATGTAAAAAATTATGTTACAATATCTGATGAAATCCAACTTACTGCAATTTCAGATTAATGATAGATTTTCTGAACCAAGAGTCATTGGAATCCATGAATATTGTAACTATCTTTGACCAATACTTTATAAGTACCTCACAACTATTATTTCAATCTTTAAAACAAAACTGCAGTTTTACAAGTAGCAGTTTGAAGTAGTCATGTAGGCCATAAGGAGGTATAGTAACTGAAGCCTGCAATGCATAAGGTACCATCTATTACTGATGCTACAAAAAGTTGTACAAAGGATTGAACAATTTAAAAACAGTCTTACAGTTGGAATAATATTGAGTTGATCACATCTTGGGGCATGGAAATATTCCATCTTTGTGGAAGACGGTGGCGTAGTGGAATGTCATTGGACTAGTAATCCTGAGGCCCAGGATAGTGCTCGGGGGACATGACTTCAAATCCCACCACCACGGCAGCTCGTGGAACTTAAATTCAATTAATAAACCTGGAATATAAAGCTAGTTCAATGTTGATCATGAAAATATCAAAGATTGTTGTAAAAACCCATCTGGTTCACTCATGTCCTTTAGGGAAGGAAATCTGCCGTTCTTACCTGGTCTGGCCTACATGTGAAACCAGACCCACAGCAATGTGGTTGACTCTTAACTGTTCTCTGAAATGGTCTAGTAAGCCACTCAGTTCTCAAGGGCAACTAGGGATGGGCAACAAATGCTGGCCTTGCCAGCGACGTACACCTCCCATGAAAGAATGAAGAAAAACAACAAGTAGCAAAGTTCAGATGCAGATCAAAGTTCTCTATGCTGTAGGCTAACAAGATGCCTCAGTCCCAACTTTAGAAGCACACCCTTTACTGTGCCAGTTCAACAGTTTCCTTTGCAACATGAGACATCCTATGATCTCAAGTGAGAATGTCAATTAGTGTCAAATTAAGGGCAAGTCCACTTGCTAATTAATTTCATATTAGAACCTATAGAGCTGGCATACAGAGGTTTTCATTACTGATCTGACCCTTACAACCAGAAGACGAAGGTAACTTTCATCCTATGGGCTGGACTGGATCCAGGAGCTAAAGCCATTGTCTGAAATCAATGCACCATTCAGTGCAGATTCCATTTTTAAAATCTCATTTAATCCTTCTAAAGCACATGGGATGCCATACCATTAAAGTCCACAGAACGTATGCTGTCTGAAAATGTAATCAACAACTTAAAAATACTAAAAAGATCCAGATGGTTAGAATGATGCTGCAAAAATATTTTTGGTTTTGATTTTACAAAGCGAGTAGCTATGATGTGGAAGGCACTGCCTGAAAGGATGGCGGAAACAGATTCAACAGTAACTTTCAAAAGTGAATTAGACACACACTTAAAAGGAAAATTTTGCAGGGGTACGGGGAATGAGCAGAACTAATTGGATAGCTGGAGTGATAAGCCACAAAATATCATTTTTGTGCTGCATGATTTTATAATTCTACCTTAACAACTACAAGTTTGACTAGTTTCCTGGTTACCACATTCTAACACTAAAGCCAAATTTTACCATACTTAATACAAGATCAGGATCCACTATTCCTTCGTTATCTTTGATATCATAGCTCTCAATTTTTGTTGTCTCCTCCCCACCCCTTCCTGAATCTCCAGTATGATCCAAGGTCATATAAATTGTACCTTCTGAATGCCAGCCATATCCTTTCTACAGCAGGTTATACAGGGGATTGAGTTCAAGATGTAATGATGCAAATGGATAAGGACTGATGAGGCCACAGTTAGAGTACTGTGTGGTGTTCTGGCCACAGCATTATAGAAGGACACTAAAGCCACAGACAGTGTACAATCACCAAGATGATGCCAAGACTGGGAAACAACAGTTTGAGAAAAGTTGTGAAATACTTGGATGATTTCCACTGAAGCTGGGAAAGCTAGGAGGAGATTTAATAAAGGCTTTTCAAATTACAAAGTGTGTTCTGACAGAGTGAATGGTGAGACACCATTTCCTCTGGTTGGTGTATCTGTAATAAGAGTAGTTTGTTTAAAATGGAGTGAGGAGAGAAGTGAGGAGAAATTTCTTTACAGCGTATGGCTGGAGCATGGAATGCTTTGCTACATGGTGTAGTTGAGGTGGACACCATTCACCTTTTAAGTAATAAATTGGATAAATATTAGAAGGTGAGGAAGATACAAGGCTATGGGGAAGAAAACAGGACAGTCGGATTAGTTCTGCATTGCTCTAAACAGCTGGCACAGACTCAGTGAGCTGAATATCCCAGAATATCCTCTTTCTGTGTTGTACACCATTGTGGCACAACCAGTACCTCATACAGATCACTGAAACACTGAATTATATAAGCCTTATTTAAGGCCTAATGCAAATGGCAAGACTTAAAGCAGGCTTTATCTGCACACTTAGAAACAGATGTGTAGCTTAGCCCGATAGATTTTCCGGAGCTTCTGAATACTTTTTTGTTCCCTTTACCAATCATAAAACACCGCAGCCAACTGGGAACTGCATTTGCTACAAAACTGCAAACTACTCCAATCTGTTGTCAAATGTTGGTGGCGAGCCCATGTCCATATTATTAATTCATATATAATGCAGTTAACCTGGAGCATGCCACCAGTTACATTGACCAATCAGGTTTCAGTTACCAAGCAAAGAGGAAAAAAACTCAGAAAATTTTCAGTTGAAAGATTTTCAGAGGGCATTTTGAGTGATTTGTGGGGAAAGCCCACCCAATGGCCGGATTGTGCAAAATGGCTTGCTATCATATTTAACAGATGATACAAGTAAAGGGTTTCACACAAGCAGTACAGTTAGAGATGGATATATTAAAGGTGGGAATTCTCAATAGCAGGTGAAACAGACATGCTGACTTTGGTAATATAAAGATGTGGAGTGCTTTGTTATTTTGAGTTGCCTGCTCTATTAGTTCTGGGAGGTTTTTAATTTTGTGCTATAGTGTCAGTTTTGGGGGAGGAAATTGGGGTGTTTGGCCTTGCTATTTTTACCCGCAGGTTTAGGCCCTTACTCATTACGTACACACACTGGGATGCTGGATCAACTTGGGGAGTTTTGTCAGCACCATATCCTGTATCTGTTTCTGATAGAGCTGCTGTTGAGTGCAATGTATGTTTGGACCATTTTGCCCACGTTAGAAACATTGTCATTTAGCACTCATTACTATTACTAACTATTGCAGGTATCTTCTAGGGCTTAGGGCACCAGTATTGGAATTCCTCTAATCGGTTTGAACATATACTTTTTGTTCTATGGAAGGTAACTCTCACTGAATTATATCTACTGGTAGGGTCGTGAAACCCACAGGTATGGATGTTATCTACTTGGACTTCCAGAAGGCCTTTGACAAGGTGCCACACAGGAGGCTGCTCAGTAAGATAAGAGCCCATGGTGTTAGAGGCAACGTACTAGCATAGATAGAAGATTGGCTGTCTGGCAGGAGGCAGAGAGTGGGGATAAGGGGGTCCTTCTCAGGATGGCGGCCGGTGACTAGTGGAGTTCCGCAAGGGTCAGTGTTGGGACCACAACTTTTCACTTTATACATTAATGATCTAGATGATGGAACTGAGGGCATCCTGGCTAAGTTTGCAGATGATACAAAGATAGGTGGAGGGACAGGTAGTATTGAGGAGGCGGGGAGGCTGCAGAAGGATTTGGACAGGTTAGGAGAATGGGCAAAGAAGTGGCAGATGGAATACAACGTGGGCAAGTGTGAGGTCATGCACTTTGGTAGGAAGAATAGAGGCATAGACTATTTTCTAAATGGGGAGAGAATTCAGAAATCTGGAGTGCAAAGGGACTTGGGAGTCCTAGTCCAGGATTCTCTTAAGGTTAACTTGCAGGTTGAGTCGGTAGTTAGGAAGGCAAATGCAATGTTGGCATTTATTTCGAGACGACTAGAATATAAAAGCAGGGATGTGCTGCTGAGGCTTTATAAGGCTCTGGTCAGACCACATTTAGAACATTGTGAGCAATTTTGGGCCCCATATCTCAGGAAGGATGTTCTGGCCCTGGAGAGGGTCCAGAGGAGGTTCACGAGAACGATCCCAGGAATGAAAGGCTTAACATATGAGGAACGTTTGAGGACTCTGGGTCTATACTCGAAGTTTAGAAGGATATGGGGGGATCTGATTGAAACTTACAGAATACTGAAAGGCCTGAATAGAGTGGACGTGGGGAAGATGTTTCCATTAGTAGGAGAGACTAGGACCCGAAGGCACAGCCTCTGAGTAAAGGGAAGACCTTTTAGAACAGAGATGAGGAGAAACTTTAGCCAGAGAGTGGTGAATCTATGGAATTCATTGTCACAGAAGGCTGTGGAGGCCAGGTCATTGAGTGTATTTAAGACCGAGATAGATAGGTTCTTGATTGGTAAGGGGATCAAAGGTTACGGGGAGAAGGCGGGAGAATGGGGTTGAGAAACCTATCAGCCATGATTGAATGGCGGAGCAGACTCGATGGGCCGAATGGCCTAATTTCTGCTCCTATGTCTTATGGTCTTATGATGATACAGATAGTAAATGAATTAATGGAGGATTGCTGCTCCATCTACAAACTTCCCTTTACACCACTAGTACTACATTTCCTGGTTTGAAGAATACAAAAGGTTATAATTTCATTATATAGCTCTCATATGTTAATTATGCCGTACATACATGGTTCAGATGGCACATTAGTGTGGGAATGAGATGCTTTCAAAGGAAAAGAATACAATGGTCAACTTTTAACAAAATAGAAAAAGTGCCAATGGAAAAAAAATGCAGAAGAGGATGGAAACAGTGTTAGAGTAAAATAATTAGGAAAATACTGGAAACTAAAGAAATTATTTCACTTCAAATCAGGACTATTTTCTTAGATTTAACATGTTTTCAGAGCCCTGAAAATGCGGTAATCATGGTCTTTTAGTCCTCAAGGCTTGTTTTTTTAGCAGCTTATTTGGAGACGGATATTTGTTCAGGGGATGTGGGAATTGCTGGTAAGGTCAGCATTTATTACCCATATTCAACTGCCTTTGACATGATGATGTTGAGCCTCCTTCTTGAAATGCTGCAGTCCTCATGTAGGTTCACCCATAGTGCTATAGCAATGAAGAAAAAACAGTAATATAGCTCATAGTCCAAATGGTATGAAACTTGTAGATGCTAACTCTCCTATGCACCTGCTGCCTCTGTCCTTCTAGATGGAGGTGGTTGTGGGTTTGAGAGGTGCTGTTAAACAACCTTAGCAAATTACTATAGCGCATCTTACAGATGGTTTACACTGTTTGCCATGGTGCGCCAGTGGTGGAGGAGTGAATGTTTAATGTGGTAGATGGGATACTGAACAAATGGGTTGCTTTGTCCTGGATGGTAACAAGCTTCTTGAGTGTTGTTGGAGTTGCACTCATCCAGGCAAGTAGAGAGTACTCCATCATATTCCTGACTTGTGCCTTGTAGATGGTGGACAATCTTTGGGAAGTCAGGAGGAGGTGAGTTACTCATCGCAGAATTCCCAGCCTCTGATCCTGCTCTTGTGGCCACTATATTTTTATGGCTGGTCCAATTAAGTTTTTGGTCAATGGTAGCCCCCAGGATGTTTATTATGGGGATTCAGCATTGGTAATGCCATTGGATGTCAAAGGAGAGCTGGTTAGATTCTCTTGTTGGAGATGGTCATTGTCTGGCACGTGTGGTACAAATTTTACTTGTCATTTATCAGCATAAGCCTGAATGTTATCCAAATCTTGCTGCATGCAGGCATTTCCTGCTTCAGTATCTGAGAAGCTGCAAATAGTACTGAACACTGTGCAATCATCAATGAATGTCCCACTACTGACATTATGATGGAGGGAAAGTCACTGATGAAGCAGCTGAAGATAGTTGGGCCTCAACACTACCCTGAGGAACTCCTGCAGCGATGTTTTGGAAGCTGAGATGATTGGCCTCCATCAACCACAACATCTTTCTTTGTGCTAGGTATAACTCAGCCAGTGAAGTGTTTTCTTTGATTCTCACTGACTTCAATTTTACTAAGGTTGTTTGTTGCCACATTCGTATCAAGGCAGGCACTCTCACCTCATCTCTGGAATTCAGCTCTTCTGTCTATGATTGGATCAACGTTGTGATGAGATTTGGAGACAAGAGGTCCTGGTGGAAATCAAACCGAACTCTGATGAGCAGATTATTTGTCGGCGGATGTCACTTGATAGCACTGTTGTTGACACCTTCCATCATTGTGCCGATGATTGAGGGTAGGCTAATGGAGCAGTAATTGTCCGGATTGGATCGGTCCTGCTTTTTGTGGACAAGACATACCTGGGGAATTTGCTACTTTGTCAGGTAGATGCTAGTGTTGCAGCTGTACTAGAACAGCTTGGCTTGAGGCACATCTAGTTCTGGAGCACAAATCTTCAGCACTCCAGCTGAAGTGTTGTCAGGGCCCATACCTTTTTTGCTCATCTGTTTCTTGATATCGCGTGGAGCGAATCAAATTGACTGCAAACTGGCTTCTGTGATGGTGGTGATCTCAAGAGTGAGCAGAGACATTTCATCCACTTGGCACTTCTGGCTGAGGATGGTTGCAAATACTTCAGCCTTGTCTTTTCACCAGCCTTGACAACAGGAAGGAGATGTCCTTGGAGCCTCTTCCTCTTCTTAGCTGTTTATTTATCCACCACCATTCATGACTAGATATGGCAGGACTGCAGAGCTTTTATCTTGTGTGTTGACAGTGGGATCATTTTGTTGCATCTACAGCATGCTGCACGTAGTCCTGTGTTGTAGCTTCACCAGGTTGGCACCCCATTTTCAGTATGCATAATGCTGCTTCTGAGCTGCTCATCTACACTCCTGATTGAGCAAGTGCTGATCCAACACGATGATAATGTGATAATGATAGAGAGTGAGGGATATGCCAGGTCAAATTGTGGTAGAACACAAATCTGCTGATGATGACCCGCAGCGCCTCAAGGATGTCCAGTTCTGAGCTACTAGATCTGTTTGGATCCATCCCATTTACCATGGTGGTAGTGCCTCACAATGCGAAGGAGGGTATCCTCTGGTTGAATGCAGGACTTTGTCTCTAACAAGGACTGTGGATTGGCCACTCCTACTGATAAGGTCATGAGCAGGTGCATCTGCGACAGATGAGTACACTTCAAAAGTATTTCATTAGCTGTACAGCAATTTGGCATGTCCGGAGGTCTTGAACGCAGTATATAAAAGCGAATCTTTCTTTCTTTCTTTAATTTCTCATTGTTTGGAACGGGATCCAACTTAATTCAGACCTTATAGCTCTTCAGCTGTGATACAAACTGCGTCAAAATGAGTGATGCCCAACAAGCAATTGTGAATGATTGGTGCCTGTAGCACAACCGTCTCGGTGCTGCAGGGATAGTCACTTGTCATATCATGATTCTGTAGTCCACAGGTTCTTTACATTTTCAACACTTGCACTACTTTATTGCACTGATCCATTATTGAACCTTATCAATATTTATTCAATATTTATTATTCACTGGGCACACTTAATGGGCCGAGTGACAACTGTGGTAATTCAGGTGATACTTTTCAAATCTTCAAGTTTTAAATTCCAAATAAAATTGCAGTTATATTATAGATAGTGTAAAGTCAAAGCAATACCAGACTACCTCTTGCTGATGATCTCTCACACCCACTTCCCAAACCCGTAACTAGTGTGACTTGTTATTCTGCACATTTTGCATTGTTATAAAGCAGAATCTGCTTTGTAATAATACATAAACACCATAGCGTAATTGACCTGAACATTTACTACATTAGGTTCACTTCCATCAACAGCTGTTAAAACTACGCAGATCACAAAATCCTAGCTTCAATCCTTAGTCTGAGTTAAGTCAAATGACCTAACTTGCAATAGCAATTAGGCTAACATCTGGTTTCAGTGTCCGTGGACTTGTGGGACAGGGTGGGATACAACCTGCCAGCGGACCTACAATGGATTCAGTAACTCCTGCTAGGAATTGCATGCACATGGAGGTCAGGTGAAACAGAATTAGACTCAGCTATGTTGTCCTCCACAGTCAACCTGCTTGCCAACCTTCACTGACCAGGCTCAAGAATAGTCACTCAGAAACCATATTCCAATTATTGTCAGCACCTTCAGGACAAAAATTGGCAAAACTAAAATCTCCCTCTTTCAAAAAATCCCATGGCACTATTTCAAAGAGGTGCAGATTTCTGCCTGTTTCCTTACCAATACATATCCTTCAACAAACATCACTAAAACAGATTATCTGGTCACTATGTTTATGGGACCATGCTGCGCACAAATTGACTGCTGCATTTCCTACATTACAACAGTGATTATACTTCAAAATATTTCATTGACTGTAAAGCACCCTGGGACATCCTGGCATAGTGAACAACTTGCATTTATATAGCACCATTATTTGTAATAAAACATTCTAAGGCACTTCACAGGGACATTATCAAGCAAAGTTTAATATTGAGCAAGATAATGAGACATTAGGGCAAATGTTCAGAAGTTTGGTCAAAGAGGTAGCTTTTAAGAAGCGTCTTAAAGAAAGAAAGTGAGGTAAAGGTGGGGGGGAAGGTTCAGGGAGGGAATTCCAGAGCTCAGAGCTGAAGCGATTGAAGGCTTGGATGCCAATGCTGGAGTGATTAAAACTGGGCATGCAAGACGCCAGGATTGGAGGAACACAGGTATCATGGCAGTGTTGTTAGGCTGAAGGAAGGGACAGAGAAATAGGGGGGGGGCAAGGCCATGGTGGATTTGAAAACAAAGATGAGAATTTTATAATCAAGGCTTTGTCAGGTTGGGAACCAGTGTAGGTCAGAGAGCACAGCAGTGATGGTGAATGTGACTTGATGCAACTTAGGACACAGGAATGCAAAGTTTTGGATAGCTTTAAGTTTATGGAGGGTGGAAGATGCAAGGCCACAGGAGCGCATTGGAGTTTTAGAGGCATGGATGAGGGTTTCCACAGCAGATGAGCTGAGATGGGGCAAAGTTGGGTGATGTTACAGAGGTGGAAATAGGCAATCTCAGTGATGGGATGGATGTGATCAGAATCTCATCTTGGCACCAAGTACGACAACAAGGTTGCAAACAGTTTGATTAAACCTCAGACAGTTGCCAGGGAGAGGGATGGCTAGAAAACAGTGCTTGTGACTGGAAATGAAGACAGTAGCTTCAGTCTTCCAGATACTTGGAAGAAATTTCCACTCTTCCAGTACTGAATGTTGGCGAGGGACTCCAATAATTTAGAGACAGTGGACAGGTTGAAGGAGGTGGGGGGGAGGTGCCATCAGCACCAATGTGAAAACTAAAACTGTGCTTTCAGAAGGTGTAGCCGAGGGGCATGTTGGAGATAGGAGGGGGTCAAGGATAGATCCTTGGGGGACACCAGAGGTAATGGTGTAGGAGCAGGAAGCGAAGCCATTGTGAAAGGTGCTATATAAAAGCAGGTTCTCCACATGACAGTCCACACTGTTCAAATATTTACTGTAATATATGGACGTGGTTCATTCAGTGGGTGTCGTCGAAGCCCAAAGTGCTGAACAGTGATGCCCAGTGACTCTGATCCCCATTTTAGAAATGTCAGTGTAAATTATTGTGAATCCTACAACAAACTCTATGCCTGCCTGGTCCAGTAACACAGGATAACGGCGATGCGGATGTGACCGCTGGGGCGGGGGGGGGGGGGGGGGATGGAGAGATCTCTGTGCTCCCGGAAGTGTCTCTGTACCCCCCAGGGGGGGGTGGAGAGGTCTCTGTGGGGGGGGGGGGGGGGTGTAAGTCCCTGTGTGCCTCCCCCTACCGGGGTGGAGAGAAGCCGGGTTGTTATGTACAAGATGGACCTCCTCCTCCTCCCGTTGTTTACACACGGATTCCCCGCCCAGATCCAGCCTTACCTTCCGCCGCCTTCGCTCTGCCCAAACCTCAGTCGAGGCGCAGCCCTGCCGGCCGGTAAGGGGGCTTTCCTATCCCCTTCCCTCCCGGGCTGTGGTATCTCAGCCGAACGGGGGTGGGGGGGTGGTGTTTCTTCCGGTTCCTCCCTCCTACTGCCCCGATCCTCTTCACTCGGCCTCAGGCTGCAGGAAGCGAGAGCGGCCTCAGCTCGCGAGAACTGAACAGAGCCCGCCCCGTCTCCATGGTAACCGGAGAGCGCGAGAGAGAGAGAGAGAGAGACTGGGGAATAGGAAGACAGGTGAGAGGAGACTGGAATGGGAAAGGGTGACTGGGAATTGGGAAAGGGGAATGTGGAAAGAGAGATGAGAATGGGAATTTGGAGATGGGATGGGGGTCAGTGAGAAGCAGGTGGGGGGAGAGTGAGATGGAGACTGTGGGCCTTGCTGTATGTGTAAACACAAGATATAAGGGAGAGAAAATAACAACCAAAAAAAGAAAAATGATCAGCCAATGTTATTTATTTACTTGTTCGATAAATTGATTTACCACTTCAATTTTAAATCACGGTCTACATTAGCATCATTCTGTCACTTCTTGGTGAGAAGGAGAAATGTGTGGCAGCTTGGGGGTAGAACCAGTAGCTCAAGAAATCATAGGAACATGGAATGATACGCACAGAAGTCTAAGGAAGGAGTTCTGCTCTTTATCCTGGTCAAGCTTATCTGATAAAAACAAAAAACTACTGCGGATGCTGGAAATCCAAAACAAAAACAGAATTACCTGGAAAAACTCAGCAGGTCTGGCAGCATCGGCGGAGGAGAAAAGAGTTGACGTTTCGAGTCCTCATGACCCTTCAACATGATATCTGGGCAAGAGTAAACAGTCATAAGGACGTACGGAGGTCTTGCCAATGTGAATCAGAGAGTAATAGCATAATAAAAGAATTAAAATGTCCCAAAAATGGAACATAGGGACATGATTAAGCTATTCAGCCCCTTGGGCCTGTTCCATGATGTGCTGATGATAGCGGCTCTGCCATGCACCTGCTGCCTGTCCTATGTAGTAGAGGTTGTGGTTTGGAGGAGCTGCAAAAGAAACCTTAGCAAGTTGCTGTAGCGCATCTTAGAGATGGTTTAGAGATGTTTGCCATGGTGCGTCAGTGGTAGAGGCAGTGAATGTTTAACATGGTGGATAGTATACTGATCAAGTGGGCTGCTTTGTCCTGGATGATGTTCTTGAGTGTTGTTGGAGCTGCACCCATCCAGGCAAATAGAGAGTACTCCATCACACTCCTGACTTGAACCTTGTAGATAGTAGACAGTCTTTGGGAAGTCAAGAGATGAGTTACTCGGCATAGAATTCCCAACCTTTAACTTGGTCTTGTAGCCACAGTATTTATATGGCTGATCCAACTAAGTTTCTGGTCAATGGTAACCTCTAGGATCATGATGGTGGGAGATTCAGCAATAGTAACGCCATTGGATGTCAAGGGGTGGTGGTAAGATTCTCTCTTGTCAGAGATGGCCATTGCCTGGCATGGGTGGCACAAATATTATTTGCCATTTATCAGCACAATCTTGAATGTTATTCAGACCTTGCAGCATACAGACATTTGCTGCTTCAGTATCTGAGAATGGTACTGAACATTATGCAATCATCAGTGGATGTCCCATTCATAGGGACCTGATTAGGCTATTCAGCCCCTTGAGCATGAGTTGAGCTATTCATTAAGATAATGGTCCATCTGTACCTTAATTCCATCTGCCCACCTTTATTTCATAACCCTTAAAACCATTTCCTAACATTTGCAGTTTCAAAACCTTTAATTAGCCTCAGCTGCTTTTTGGGGGAGAGAGTTCTCAATTTCCACAAACAATTCTGCCTCTTGACATCACCCCTAAATCTAGCTCTAAGGTTATGACCCCGTTCTAGATTCCCCCACCGAATAAACTATTTTCTATCTACTCTATCAAATTCTCTAATAATCATTAACACTTTGATTAGTTTATCCCTTAATTTTCTAAACTCAAGGAAATACTAGCCTGATCCATGCATAAGTCCTCATAACTTAACCCCTTTAGCCCTTTCTTTCCCATCTGTTTCTCTTACCAATACCTCAAGGCCATGCTCCAACTGCAGCTGAGCAGGGCAGGAATTTGCTGTTTAAACCAGTGGCTCTGAAACACCTTGGTCCATAGGCCACTTAGGTGGAGCAAAAGACCCTGCGGGCCACCTAATGGCCCTACTCCACCTGCTTTCGCTTGCCACCGCAAAAAAACCTATCAGAGATAGTGGGAACTTATGGAAACTATAAATATTTTGCTACTAAACATAGTAAATTTATGATTTTTATTAAATATTATAAGGAAATTATTAATTCATGCCAGAAAAAAGATATTATAAACATAAATATGACAAATGAACTTGTTTATTTGAAATATTCTAATAAGTTATAAAACAATCACAGTAAACTTCTTCTGAGAAACTAATACTACATCTTTATTAATCAAACAAACTCAAATAAACCTTGCTTATAAAACTGCATTGTTGTATTTCAAGTTTATGACGATTTGTGCCACTGCGAGTGGTGGGGGTGGGGGGGGAGAGAGTTCTGCTCTGTTCTCTCAGCTGTGCTTTTGCACGTCAGGTTTGGACCAGCCTGTGGACCACCTGGAGGACCCTTGAAAACCACTCCACTTTGAGAGCCACTGTGCTCAACTGTTATGAGAACTGCTCTTTGCTGGCCACCAGACGGTGTCAGAGAGGCCCAGTGAAGACTCCTTCTTGTTTAATCCTGCCTCTTCTCTAGATAGGTCATTCAGCTGGCTCCTCTGTACAGCAAGAATGTTGAGTGAAAAATGGACCAGAACCCCACCACCCCAAGTTCTAGTAAAGACGTTTCAGTGTGCTGATTTTTAAAGCAGTACTGTCTTTGTTATGGGGACAGTGGATAGCTGTTTGGGAAATCAATGTTTTTGCAATGCAGTACAAATTTCAAAACAGAAAAGGGTTTTCTAAATATTTTTCATTAACAAGTGTAATAATTTTAATTGTGAAATATTATTGTATCACAATCAACATTAATCTTTTTCAACATCCTCACATTTCAGTGAAATCAAAAGGAGAAGGCCCTGTGTTTGTTATTCACAGATTGATCCTTCTGTTCAAGCAATTATCCCTTTGTTGCAATAGCATTTGACATGAAAATAACTTCATACAAAAATATGATCAGCAGATGGCTGTTTGTAATGAATTTCTCCACTTCGGAGGTTTCATTTGACATCTGGGAAATTCTGCATTTTGTCTGATACATAGAGAAAGTTGCCAAAGTCCCCACCAAATTGCAATACAGTATGTTGTATTAGCAACATACTGCCTTCATCAGTTAACCAGAATTTGAAACAGGAATAGTACAAACAGGAATATATTTCCATCCCCTACAAAATGATCATCAATGATTTTGCTAATTAACTATAGATCACGCTAACACAAGTGGATACACATAAAATGTAGTTCGCTCTGTTTGTGGACAATTTACTTCTTGTGTAATGGTTACTTCCAACCTGCAAATTATGCAAAATGTTTAATAATCCATTTAAAACCTTGTAAAACTTGAAATGAACCACAAATGGATTAACCTGTTATTTCATATGTGAGCCTTCATCCAAACTCAGTTCATACCCAAAACATTAATCTGTCTTTCTCTTTCAGAGTTTGAATGCCTAGAGAAGTATTTTCAGCATTTTCTGCTTTTATTTTCCAGTTTTTATTTAGCAGTTAATTTTTACCTCTACTAATAATATATTTCTTTCTATGGCATTATTTTCTACTATTGATAAAATGAGGTTCACTTGGTGTCTGGTGTCCATGTACCACAGAACATCTGGATAGCTCCCAGACTTTGTTAGCCTGCCATTAAGCCATGGGGCTAATTTTAACATTGGGTGATAGTGTAAAATGGACGACACAGAATTGGTGATCATTGTACAATACATTTGATTGCATTGATTTCAATAGAGAGGAATATCGGATGTACAGAAGATGGCAATTTCAATATTGCCTAATTTACACCACCTTCCAAATTTAAAATTACTCCCAATGTGTGAACACATCTCCCTCCCTACAGGGAGTGTATGGTCTCCACTCACTGCCTTCGCCAACTTTGCAGTGCAGATTGGGAACTCAGCAAAACTAGGAATAAAATTACCACTCTGTGGTTACGTGTTGGTACTCAAATGCACTCAACATCATAAGCTTTATGTCAGGGCTGGGGAATGTACAGCCCGTGGGCTGGGTCTGGCCTGTTGCTCAATTCCATCTGGCCTGCAGCAAGATTTCTAAAATTAAAATTAGCTCAGATGTCTGAATTCAGTACTAGATCTTTCTAATGACTTTGTTTTTTTTGTTGCCTCAGACGCTATTTTTAGTGAGATCTGTACAAACTCATCATGACAGTATGGCTGCTCGTTTGTCTCTGTAACTGACCACAAAGGTGCGTGAAAACAATTAAATTCCGGCTGAACTTTCGGACAGTGTTAGACTTTTGGGCTGGGAAATGTGCCATCTAATTTAAACAAAAAGGATGACACCAGGAATGCTGAGAAACATTATCTTTGACTATGGTTGCTCTTTTGTGGGAAGAGCTCAAATCAGCAGATTACAAGTTGACAATGTGGTTTTATCTATTAAAGCTCCAACCACATGATTTTTAAGTGAGTGTGGCCCACAACTGATTTTGTCTATGTGTGATATCCTGTGATAAGAAAAATGTTCCCCACCTCTGCTTTATGTAAAACACAGTCTAATTACAAACTCTCATTGTCAACATCAAACCATGCATCACATTTTTTTTAAATCAACCCATTTTTAAGTTTAAATGATTTAAATTATGGAACTGTAAGCTGTAACTACTCAATTATTTTAAAACCAAAATATAGGCTGTTTATTCTTAACTTCATCCAGCTACATTGGGAAGACTGCAACCATTATCTTCAGCTCTCGGTGCAAATGCCATACATTCAAAATTGTCTGCATCCCCTACCCTGTTCAACCCCAAATTGAGCTTCCATGCTACGGCCTCTCCATCACAAAGACCACCAAATTCCACCTCCATAATGTCACCCATCTGTTGCCACTAACTAAACTAATCTGCTGCTGTAACCCTTATCCGTGTCTTTGTCACTTGCAGATTATTCTGATGCTTTCCTGGCTGGCCTCCTATTCTCCACAATCCACAAATTTCAGCTACCCATATGTTATCCGGCAGCAGGTGCCACTGGTTCATCAACCACGCTGACACTGGCTACATTTATGTCCCCCAACACCTTAAGTTTAAAATTCTCATCCTTGTGTTTAAAGGCCTCCATGGCCTTGCCTCTCCCTATCTCTGTCTCTTCCTATAGGCCTACGCCATAACATAAACCCTTTGTTCCAGTAACTCTGGCCTTTTGTTCACCCACCACCTCTTTTCCTCAGTAATGGCAGCTACTTTCAGCCATCTAAGTGTTACTCTCTGGAATACGCTTCCTAAACCTTTTTAATCTCCCTCACTTCCTTCCGTATTCCCCATAAAGCCCATGTCTTTGTCTAAGTTTTTGCCCACCACTATATTTTTTTCTTCTCTGGGTTGGTTTTGTTGCGTGATGCATATTCAGGGCAAGATTTTCACTACTTGAGGCTGGTAGCTCAAGTTGGGAAATTTCTTGTGTAATGGTTACTTCCAACCTGCAAATTATGCAAAATGTTTAATAATCCATTTAAAATCATGTAAAACTTGAAATGAACCATAAATTGATTAACCTGGTATTTCATATGTGAGCCCGCTGAGGTGGGATGGTTAGAAGGCCTGCTTTAGTTTCCTAAGATTTCATCCCAGTTTCGTTAAAGGCTGTTGGCCCTGACCTCTCACACCGTCACCCACCCCATACCCCCCTGCATGCTGCCTCATATTCCAATGCCACCTCCATGCCACTTCACACACCCCTGTCCCCATGACATCTCATACCCAAATGCCACCTCCATAGCCACTCACCCTGTATCCATTGGGCAGACCTCAAGAGCTATATGGAGATGAAAAGTATTAATCTTCTAACAATCTAATAAAGCTCTCACTTATACACACTTGATACAGAAAAAAACACTCTAATTTATGAAATCCAATCAAAGATTTTAAATCCCCTCTAGTGGACAATCTGTTATAAAACAAACTTATATTCAGTAACTACATCAAAGACATATAATCCTTTAATGGCCTCTTAAAATTGGCAATCAAAATATGAACTCAGACCTCCTGTTGAAATAAGTGGTTTTCAACCTTTTGAAACTCAGCCAAGCATTCATAATGGGTTCAGCTGTAAGAACAGGCCGTGAGAAATGTCAGTAATTAAGTCTATTGAAACTGCAGGGACTGACAGTATTTTATTTCCTCATTGCTACGCCAGATGACCTGTCGATCAATGCACTTCTGCAATATGTGTTATTTTCCTCTAACTGACAGCTGCAGACTTTTTTTTAAAGAGCTGGGGATTTAAGTAATTTCAGATCATGACAGTTAAACAGACCTTATCCACCTTTCAAAAGCGTTTATGTCTCCTCCATAAATTTGTGACTCCTACGCTGTGGTTTAAGGCCCTTGGAACAATGAAAATGCGATCTGGTTAAATTCAGCAATATGTTCAAATGGTCCAGCGGATTCATGTTTGGCACCTGCGTGATTCATGCTCCACTCCCTTTCCCCAACCTGCAAAAATTGTATTAACTGGAAATGGGAATGAGACTTCTGAATCCATGTCCCACCTGCCATTTTTAAAGGTCCCTATGTCTGTGAAGCATTTGGGATAGTTTTCTATATTAAAGACTCTAATAAGCTGTTGTGAAACCTTTAGCAAATTTTGAATTATCTTTTGAAATAAGACAATGCGTATAGGAGTAGGCCATTCAGCTCCTCCAGCCTGTTCTGCCATTCAGTTAGACCATTGATACCTGTATCTTACTTCCATCTATCTGCTTTGGTTCCATAATGCTTAATACTAACAAAATTCTATCAATCTCAGTTTTGAAATTTCAATTGACTGCCAGATTCAACTGATTTTTGGGGAGTTCCAGATTTCAACTACCCTTTCTGCAAAGAAGTGTTCCCTGACATCACCTTAGAATAGTCTTAACTTTAATTTTATGTTTATGTCCCCTGTTCTGGACCCGACCACCATACTAGACTCTAATCTATCAAATCCTTTAGTATCATAAACATTTCAATTAAATCATCTCTTAATCTCTTATATTCAGAGGAATACAAGCCTAAACAATGTAACCTGACCTCATAATTTTAACCTTTCAGTCCAAGTATATTTCTGGAAAATCTCTGCTGTACCCACTCCAAGGCTCATATATCCTTCCTGAGGTGTGGTGCCCTGAGCTGGATGCAGTAGTCCAGATGGGATCTAACTAGAGCTTTGTACACTTGTATCATAACTTTCATCCCTTTGTACTCCAGTGCATTGGAGGTAAAGGCCAATATTCCATTAATATGTTCATTCCCATATGTGGGTGGGTGGATGGGAGGGTAGTTGAGGTCGTGAGTGGGTGGGGTGCTAATCGGAGGTGGGGGGGCTCTCGTGAGAGGTCTGGAGCTGGAGGGTATTCGGGAGAGGGGGGGTGTGGAAGGTACTGGGGGGTGGGTGGTGGTAATGGTGGGGAGGGTAGTCATGGGGATCCCATGGCGGGGGGATTGGGGCTAGTTGAGGGGTGGGGAGGGTAGTCAGGGTGGGGGGGCTCCCTTGGGGGGTTGAGAAGGTAGTCAGGGGGTGGGAGCTGGGGTGGTGGTGGGGGGGGTCCCGTGGTGGGGTCCCAGGAGTTAAACGTTGTTTTAACTCTTCTAACTTTTCCTAGGTAACTATTCCTGTAAGACAGTCAGAACTATCCGAAGACAATGATTTAAATCGGAGTATTGGATGGTTGCTGTGCAAAGCAATTAGCCAATGGAAGTTTCAGCTTCCCGGGCAATTGTAGTACAATCCTCACATGGGGACTTCTGGTGGGGTGGGGGAGTCCCCCATTACATCTTTGGGGTACCCCCAGGTAAGACCCCAGAGATCAGAAGCGCACAATTCTGGTCGCCATATTATGAAAAGGATATAGAGACACTCGAAAAGGTTTACACAAAAGTTAGTGGAACTGAGAGTTTATAACTATCGGGAAAGACTGAACTGGCTGGGGCTCTTTGCTCTCACAAAGAGAAGACTGTGAGGTGACCTTATAGAGGTCTTTAAAATTGTGGAAGACTTCAGAGAGAGATGTAGAGAAAATATTTCTACTTGTGAGGAAGTCCAAAATACGGTTCATATGTATAAGGTAGTCACCAATAAACCCAATGGGAAATTTAAGAGAAACTTCATCCAGAAAATGGTGAGAATGTGAAACTCACTATCACATGGTGTGGCTGAGGTTATTAGCATAGAAGTATTAAAGATGAAGCTGGATAAACACGAGGGAGAAAGAAATAGAAGGATGTGCTGATAATGAGATGAAGAGGGGTATAGACCAATTGGACAGAATAGCTTGTTTCAGTGTTGCAAATTCCAATCATAAGCCCTGGCTTAGGAAACTATTTATAATAACAATAATGGAAATAAATAATTAATCTCACTTTTGAGTTTTAAATTATGTGTTTATAATGCTTTCTTTTCACCTTTAGTGCCTGTGGTTGACTCCAACCCAAATAGACAGAAGGAAATTCTCCTCTTCCAGACTATGGGTGAAATTATGTTGAACCATCTCAACCAAAATTCCAGTGGATGCATGGTGTAATGGGTAAATGCATTTCATGGTGCATATTAGACCTTTCAAAGTAGCTTCTACTACATAATAACTAATCACTGTTAGACCAGAAGCTCTGATAGGTCCAATGTGTGCTTCGAGAAATCAGTGGGGATTCAAACTTCTGTGCCTAGATCATTCCATATTTCACCTTGACTGGCCATGTGAGGCTGAAACAGTGGTTCTAACTCTTGACCAGCCTGTGCTCCTCACATGCATCAGATAACGCCAGCTCACCTCCCCTGCCCTCAGGGGATATACATAATATATTACTGTCTTTGACAGAGTGCAACATAGACCAATCAAGCATATCTTGTGGCCTGGAATCTGAGGAGACGTAAAGCAAGTTGAAGTTGCTGGACGAGTAATGGAGCCTTTGAAGTGACCTAATAGAAGTTTTTGGACAAAATGAAGTAATTGGTGAAGTTGATCCAGGAGAATGATTCAACCTGATGGAGGTTTCAAAAGGTAGATGATCAAATTTTAAAATTGGAATATTGGAAGTGGAAAATTCAAATTGAATTTTTTTGCATGAAGGATAATATTCACATAGGGCCTGAATTTAAACCTGTGTAAGTGAATGGGTTTTAAATAGGTTCAAATCAGGCCTCACTCAATGGCCGGGGTTTTTTGGTCCCGCCAGTGGTGGGTATCGTCGCAGGCGGGATGGGAAAATTTGGAGAATGGTCAAATTGACTTTTGGCTGCTCTCCAAATTTTCCTGTGCCACCTGTGATGATGCCTGCTGCTGGTGGGACCAGAAAATCGGCCCATGGTCATTGGCAAGAGACTTGAACTATTTTTGAGGGTCAGGCTTCATTTCTACTTGATCGGCAAGCTGTCAGCAATAAGTCATCGCTAACATGTTGTTGGCTGATCACAGAATCACAGAATTGTTACGGTGTAAAAGGAGGCCATTTGGCCCATGGTGTCTGCACCGGCTCTCTGAGCATTTTAACTTAGTGCAAATTTCCTGCCTTTTCCCCGTAACCTGCACATTGTTTCTATCTAAATAGTCATCCGATGCCTTCTTGAACGCCTCAATTGAACCTGCCTCCACCACATTTCCAGGCAGTGCATTCCAAACCCTAACTATTCACTGTGTGAAAAAGTTTTTTCTCACCTCGCATTTGCTTCTTTTGCTAAACACTTTAAAACTGTTACCTCTGGTTCTCGATCCGTTTACATGTGGGGACAGTTTCTCCCTATCTACTCTGCCCAGACCCCTCATGATTTTGAAAACTTCTATCAAGTCTCCTCTTACCCTTCTCCTCTCCAAGGAAAACAGTCCCAACTTCTCCAATCTTTCCACATAACTGAAGTGTCTCATCCCTGGACCCATTCTCGTAAACTTCTTCTGTACTCTCTCCAATGCATTCATATCCTTCCTATAGTGTGGTGCCCAGAACTGTACACAATACTCCAGCTGTGTCTTATATAAGTTCATCATAACCTCCCTGCTCCTGTACTCTTTGCCCCTATTAATGAAGCCTAGAATACTGTATGCTTTAGAAACAACTCTCTCTACCTGTCCTGTCACATTTAATGACTTATGTACAAGTACACCCAGGTCTCTCTTCTCCTGCACACCCTTTAGAATAGTACCCTTTATTTTATACTGTTTCTCCATGTTCTTTGCACCATATCCTTTGTATCAACTCACACTTCTCTGCATTGAACTTCATCTGCCACCTATCTGGCCATTCGACCAATGTGCCAATGTTCTTTTGAAGTTCTACACTGTCCTCCACACAGTTTACAATTCTCCCAATTTTTGTGTTGTCCACAAACTTTGAAATTGTCCCCTGCATGCTGAGATCTAGATCATTTATACATTTCAGGAAATGCAAGGGTCCTAATACCGACACCACTACAAACCTTCTTCCAGCCTAAAAAATACCCATTAACCATTACTGTCTGATTCCTACCCCATAGCCAATTTTGTATCCACGTTGCTACTGATCTATAACTTTCCTCACAAGTCTGTTGTGTGGCACTGTATCGAGCGCCTTTTGGAAGTCCATATACACTACATCAATGGCTTTGCCCTCATCAACCATCTCTGTTACCTCTTCAAAAAATTCGGCAAGTTAGTTAGACATGATTTTCTTTTAACAAATCCATGCTGACGCTTCCGAATCAATCCACATTTTTCCATGTGGACTATTAATTCTATCCCGAATAATTGTTTCTAGAAGTTTCCCCACCACCGAAGTTAAACTGACTGGTCTGTAATTGCAGGGCAGATTTTTACAACCTTTTTTGAACAAGGGCATAATGTTTGCAATTCTCCAGTCCTCCGGCACCTCCCACAAATCCAGTGAACATTGAAAGGTTATTGCCAGTGCCTCTGCAATTTCCACTCTCACTTCCTTCAATATTCTTGGATGCATCTCATCTGGTCCCGGTGCCTTATCAACTTTAAGTACTGACAGCTTATCCATTACCTCCTCCTTATCAATTTTAAACCCTTCTAGTGACTGAGTTTCCTCCTCTGTCATCATAGCCTGAGCAGCATCTGCCTCGTAGGTAAAGACAGATTCAAAGTATTCAATAAACACCTCAGCCATGCTTCAAGCCTCTATGTGTAAATCCCCTTTTTGGTCCCTAATCGATCCTACTCCTCCTTTTACCACCCTTTTACTATTGTGTGCTTATAGAATACTTTGGGATTTTCTTTTATGTTAGCTGCCGGCCTTTTTTCATAATCCCTCCTTGCTTCTCGTATTTGCTTTTTCACATCCTTTCTGAACCTTCTGTATTCAGTTTGGTTCTCAATTGTATTTGCTACCTGACACCTGTTGTAAGCACACCTTTTCATCTTTAACTTAATTTCTATCTCCTTTGTCATCCAGGGAGCTCTGGATTTGTTTGTCCTACCATTCCCTTTTGAGGAATTCTCCTCTTTGAAGGTAGTCCATTGTTCAGCTACTGTTTTTCCGCCAACCTTTGGTTCCAGTCTATCCAGCCCAGCCCCTTATTCAAAAAGAGAGGGAGACAAAAAAACAGGTAATTATAGGCCAGTTAGCTAAACATCTGTTATTGGGAAAATGTTGGAGTCTATTATATAGGATGTAATAGCAGAGCATTTAGAAATGCATAATCTAATCAAGCAGAGTCAGCATAGCTTCATGAAGGGGAAATCATGCCTGACAAATTTATTAGAATTCTTTGAGGAGGTAACAAGCAGGATAGATAAAGGGGAACCAGTAGATGTAATATATTTGGATTTCCAAAAGGCGTTCGATAAGGTACCACACATAAGGCTACTTAATAAGAGCCCATGGTGTTAGGGGTAGTATTTCAGAGGACTGGCTAACTAATGGAAGACAGAGAGTTGGGATAAGGGGGGGGCCATTTGCAGGATGACAGTGTGTAACTAGTGGAGTGCCACAGGGATCAGTGCTGGGGCCACAATTATTTACAACATATATTAATGATTTGGATGAGGGAAGTGATTGTACTATTGCCAAGTTTGCAGATGACACAAAAATAGGTGGGAAGGCAAGTGGTGAGGATGACACAAAGTGTCTACAGAGGGATATAGACAGGTTAAGTGAAAAACGTGGCAGATGGAATATAATGTGGGAAAGTGTGAGATTATGCACTTTGGCAGGAAGAATAGAGGAGCTGAATATTATTTAAATGGAGAACGACTGAAGAAAGCTGCAGCACGGAGGGATTTGGGGGTCCTCGCGCATGAATCCCAAAAAGCTAGCATATAAGTTCAGCAGGTAATAGGTGAGACAAATGGAATGTTAGCCTTTATTTAAATGGAAATGGAGTATAAAAATAGAGAAGTCTTGCTAAAACTATACAAGACACTAGTTAGACCACACCTAGAACACTGTGAACAGTTTTGGTCCCCTTATCTAAGGAAAGATATACTGGCATTGGAGGCAGTCCAGAGAAGCTTCACTAGGTTGATCCCGGGTATGGAGGGATTCTCTTATGAGGAGAGGTTGAGTTGGTTAGGCCTGTACTCATTGGGGTTTAAAAGAATGAGAGGCAACGCTATTGAAACATATAAGATTCTTAGGGGGCTTGACAGGGTAGATGCTGAGGGGTTGTTTCTCCTTGTAGGAGAGTGTAGGACCAGAGGGCATAATCTAGAGTAAGGGGGTGCCCAATTAAAACAGAGATGAGGAGGAATTTCTTCTCTCAGAGGGTCGTCAATCTGTGGAATTCTTTACTGCAGAGGGCTGTAGAGGCTGGATCGTTAAGTATATTTTAGGATAAGATAGATGGATTTTTAATCAGTAAGGGAATCAAGGGTTATGGAGGAAAGGCAGGAAAGTGGAGTATTATCAGATCAGCCATGATCTCATTGAATGGCAGAGCAGACCCGATGGGCCGAATGGCCTATTTCTGCTCCTACGTCTTATGGTCTCTGTTCTTGCCCCATTGAAGTCTGCTCTCCGCCAGTTGATTATTTTTACTCTGGATCGACCAATATCATTTTCCACCATCATGCTAAACCTTATGATACAATGACCACTGTCCCCTAAATGTTCCCCCACTGTCACTTGATCTACTTGGCCCACCTCATTCCCAAAAACCAGGTCTAGCAGTGCCTCCTTTCTTATTGGACTGGACACATACTGCTGTAGAAAATTCTCCTGAACACAATCTAGGAACGCTTGTCCTTCATAGGGGAGGCAGTGGCATATTGATATTGTCACTGGACTGGTATTCCAGAGACCACCATAATTCTCTGGGAACCTGGGTTTGAATCCCACCATGGCAGATGGCGAAATTTGAATTCAATAAAAATCTGGAATTAAAAGTCTGATGATGACCACGAGCCCATTGTCGATTGTTGTAAAATCCCACCTGGTTCACTGATGTCCTTTAGGGAAGGAAATCTGCTGCCCTTATCTGATCTGGCCTACATGTGACTCCAGACCCATAGTAATGTGGTTGACTCTTAATTATCCTCTGTACAAGGGCAATTAGGGATGGGCAATAAATGCTGGCCCAGCCGGTGACGCTCACATCTCAGGAACAAATTAAAAACTTTCTGCCCCTTACATTACCACTATCCCAGCATTTATAAGGGTAATTAAAGTCCCCCATTATAACTACTCTATGATGTTTACACCTCTCTAATTTCCTTGCAGATTTGTTCCTCTATATCCTTCCCACTAGCTTCTCCCACTCTTCCATTGATTACTACAGATCATGTGATCTTTCCTAACAAGTATTATTCTTAAAGGTACATTACACACGAAATAAAACCATAATTACTACATTCCTCCTCCTTTAACTCAGCCATACATATTACATTTACAAGTACATATTTTTCAAGACAACATAATCTTTATACTGGGTAAGGAATTTACAAGTTCAGTCTTTCAGGTAGTTTCCTGATAAATGTGTAACGTTGCAGCTCCACAACTTCAAATTCTTTGTCAGGAACCTCCTTTTCCAGAGCTGCCTGAATATCAGGTGCTTCGGTGGGCACTTGCAGTTCTGTATCCTCAACTCTTACAGGAACATCAGACAGCATGTCCTGGAATGTTTATCCTCAACAGGAAATGCAGACATGGTCATGGTCACTGGTAGAATCAAATCTTAGTAAATTGTCTCTCTCTTCCTTAAACGGTCCACATGTTTATGGATAATCTGGCCTTCCACCTCCACGTGGTAAAATAGAGGTCCAGTCACTGCACTTAATTCACCCGGTAACCACTTTGGTCCTTCCCCGAAGTTTTTCATGTATACTGGCTCTTCCAGTAAATTTTCTCTTAAGACTATGCCAGTCGTGTCTAGCTTTCTGGCTTCCCTGACTCCTTTCCACCTTCCCCAAAATTTGGCATTATTAAGCTTAATCTCATCTTGAGACAGCGTTTCAATAATAACTCCATAGTTGTGTCACCTGTTGTTTTGTGAGGGGTAGTCCTGTAATGAAAAAGAAAGCATGCTAGCTTGGTTGCCAAGGAATCACCATTTAGCTTTTTCCTGCCTTTGAACATTTGAACCGCACTTTTGGCCAATCTGTTTGAGGAAGGCTGGTATGGTGCAGTTTTTACATGAGTGATACCTTTGAGGTTGACAAATCGTTGAAACTCAGCACTTGTAAATACTGTGACATTATTGGAAACAACTACTTCTGGTAGTCCGTGAATGGCAAAACTCTAATGTAGTTTCTCAATTGTAGCGCCCAGTGTTGGTGACATCAACTCATATACGTCCAACCATTTTGAATAGGCATTGACAATGAGCAGAAACATTGTTTCCAGGAAAGGTCCTACGTATTCAATGTGTAACCACACCCAGGGTCTATCTGGCTACTCCCATGGGTGTAATGGAGCTGTTGCTGGCAACTTTTGCAGTTGCTGACATTGCCCACAATGCTTTACCATACTCTCTATTTCGCCATCCATCCCTGGCCACCATAGATAGCTGTGCGCTGTGACCTTCATTCGGGAAATTCCAAGATGGGAACTGTGTAGTTCAACTAAAAGTGGCTCCCTTCCCTTTGGAGGAACCATCGCTCGTGCACCCCACAATAGGATGCCATCCTGGTTGTTTATTTCATGCCTTCTGCTAAGTACGGTTTCATTTAATCAGATATGGGCTCCTGTGACCAAATTTTAGCACTTGTTCTCGTACTTGAGATGGGACTGGGTCCCAACTTGTCTCTGATCTGTCGAGCACACACCGGTGAGGAATCTAAGAAATTTAACAGTAAAAACCAGTTCCTATGGAACTGAGACATGCTCATCATTTTCTTGTAAAGGCAAATGACTAAGGGCATCGGCATTTGCAATTTGATCGCCAGGCCTATGTACTAAAGCATATTCGTATGCTGCCAGAATTAAGGCCCTAATCGTACTTCTGTATCTTCTTTCTACGTGCCGCCTTCTTTCCAGCGTAAACTTTAATCTCGCCCTTCTTTTTGACTTCACTAATGGCCAGACTTCTCTCAGATGCAAGCTGAACTTGTCTGAGCTCAGTGGCTGAGTCTCCCAAAATGTCATTATCTGCCTGCTTCTTGGAAAATTCTGCGACTTTTGCTTCCAAAGCCTCTTTGGCTCCACTTAGCTGATTCTTCAGCTCTTCCATCTCTTTTCTGTATTTGTTTGCTGCTTTCTGGAAATTTGAACATTGTTGTGTCTTCTCTGCCAACTCGTTCTTCAGTCTGTTCAGAGAAGTGCTGAATTCTTTCTGTTTCTCTTCATACTTTTCCAGAGGTACAAACTTTGACTTGAGGGAATCTTATAGTGTGTGAAGGCCTTTCAGCAGGTTTTCTTTTTCCCTACAAAGGTTGCTCACCTCGTCTCAAACTCTATCATCAAGAAGGGTCTCTTTGAGTTTCTTCTGTTGTTCTTCCAGGTTTTGGCTTAAAACAGCCTACATTTCTTCAGGTTGTTGAGTCCTTACATACTTCTTTTCCAAAACAGGAGCACGTCCAGCATCCTTTTGGAATCTCAGTGGCCAATCAAGGTTGATTTCCCTTAGCCAAATTCGCCCTACAAGGCTTGGTCCTCTGCCTCTCAATACCAACACTGGTAGCTTTGCCAATTGGCTTCCATAAGGGACAGTTACTCTGCTTATGCCTGTTACTTGAATGTCTTCACCCGTATATGTTTTTAACTTGGTAGCTGTTTGTTCAAAATTTAATTGATATTCACCATTATTCAAATATCTGAAGGTATGTTCCCCAATTACTGTAGTGGAAGCTCCTGTGTCCACTTCCATTCTAACAGGTTTGCCATTTACTTTCATTGTGACAAATATTGGTTCTGTCCTTCCAACTTTCAGATTGAACAATGAGTAAATGTCTGAATTTGTTGTTTCAGGCTCTTCTACATTGTAGATTTCATTGGGCTTCTTCTTTTGTTTACAAGCCTGCTTGAATCTTTCCTTGCACTGTCTCATCATATGTCCATTTCTGTGACAATAATAGCATTCAATTTTTTTAAACTGCCAGTCGCTAAAAGAATGATTGTTTCCGCCTCTATTAATATTATTCTTCGATTTTGCTGCTAAGTTACTTTTCTTTATTCTTTGGCTAACAGGGGTTGTTTCTGCTTCTCAGCAGAGCCTTGGTTTTGTGCGCCATTTTTGCTTGAGGTTTCCTGCCCGATGTGGAGGACGGTGCCATTTTGCGCATCCTGTATTGCTTGTGATTCTCTTACTGTGTTTTCCATGGCCAGTGCTATCTCTAGCACCTTCTTGAAATCTAGATTCACTTCAGACAATAATCTTTTCTGAATAGTGTCCTCTTTCACACCACACACTAAACGATCTCCGAGCATGTTGTTCAGAGTTGTACCAAACTCTCAATGTTATGTTAGCTGCTTCAAATTGACCACGTAGCATGCAATTGTCTCATCCGGGGTTCTATTTCATGAATTAAACCTGAACCTCTGCCTCATGACTGAGGGCCTGGGTTGAAAGTGACCCTTCACGAGGTCCACTAATTCATCAAAATTCTTCGAACCTGGGGCACTTGGTGCTGTCAAACTTCGAATCAAACCATAGGTTTTGCTCCCACATGTACTCGCTCACCTCTTCTCTTTCCCTGTAAGCTTGTTCGCTTGAAAAAAGAACGTGAGGCGTTCTGTGTATTGAGACCAATCGTCTGTGGCTGGTTCAAAAGGATCAATTCTCCCAAATTGTGGCATTTTGAGAGAGGATAACTTCTTTAATTCTAACGGAGCCTGCTACTTACAATCACTGGGAGAGGTATAGTGCCGATTTCTTTTTAACTTGATTTCTTCTGTTCAATCCTGTTTTATCCTCATTGCCAGTTTGTTGTAGGGTGGCCGAGTTGCACTATTAATAATAGAGTTGATCTGCAGACACTTCTTGGGCAGAAACATTAAGGGCTGAATCTTGGCTCAGCGAGCAGGGGCGGGGCCCACTTTTCGAGGCGTAAAATGACGCGGGCTGACGTCGGGCATGAGTCCCGACGTCACTGCGCGTCATTTAGATTTTCAATTTGGCGAGAACACAGCCAAGTTGGCTGTGCGCCCGCCAAACTGCCAAAGGCCTGTTAAGGCCATTAATGAACTAACTAAGCCTATTAAAATTTTTGGAACTTAAACTAATCTCCCTGAGGCAGCTCCATGCCTCAGGGAGATTTCTGCTAGCGCAGGCCCTGACTCAGAGAACCCCCCACCCAGCCCACACAGGGAGCGCTGAGCGTGTCCGTGCCTGCCCCCGCACAACCTTCCCGATGGGGGAAATTTCTACCCTAAGTTTATTTACAATATACTCAGCAGCAACTACACGTGTGCTTTCAATTCCAACTCTATCTCTACACTGACTGTTGAGGTAGTCCGCGCTGCACTCCTATTGGTTACTACAGATCATGTGATCTTTCCTAACATGTATTATTCTTAACTGTACATTACACACTAAATAAAACCATAATTACTACACAAATATTTCAAAATTGTCATTTCAGAAAGTGCAATGGCATTCAAATTTTCTACATAGATCATGTTGCTCTCCGAGGCGCTTCAATACAATTGTGATACATGTAATATTTACTGTACACATTCAATGTTAGTGGTTCCACATCGTTTCCAGCCCCTCAGTGCACTTTGACTGAAAGGCCTTAGACATTGACCATTCCCCATCGCACCTTTGTGGTGGCTGCACAAAGCTTTAATGCGTCCCTCAGCACATATTCCTGGACCTTGGAATGCGCCAGCCTGCAACACGCGGTCATGGACAACTCTTTGCACTGGAAGACTGACAAGTTTTGGGCAGACCAAAGAGCGTCTTCCACCGAGTTGATGATCCTCCAGCTGCAGCGGATATTTGTCTTGGTATGCGTCTGGGGAACAGCCCATAGAGCAGACTCCTGTGTCACGGAGCTGCTCGGGATGAACCGCAACAAAAACCACTACACCTCTCTCCGGATAAAGGCAAAATACTGCGGATTACTGGAAATCTGAAACAAAAACAAAAAATGCTGGAAAAACTCAGCAGGTCTGACAGCATCTGTGGAGAGAAAGACAGAGTTAACGTTTCTAGTCCGTATGACTCTTCTTCAGACCTGCTTTGTAAAGGCACATTCTAGAAGGTGTGTGATTGTCTTTTCCCCACTGCAGCTGTTTCGAGGGCAGTATGCGGTAGCACAGTGACACCGGCCGTGTACAAAGGATCTGACGGGGAGTGCCCTTCTCACCACCAGCCAAGCTAGGTCTTCGTGCTTGTTTGAAAGCAGGTGGCCGAACTTTTGTGATGCCAGAAGAATCACTCATGATCCTCTCAGCCCAACCAGGATCAGTGCCACCATTTCTGGCCATACTTTCAGTAAGGCCAGCTGTGGTTCCATTAAAGATAACAGGTTTGGCCATTCAACATGTGGTACCAATGGACAGAGCATTTGCAGTGCCTGGTCTGCCTAGTGGCACCTAAAATTTGCATTGGGTTTCTACAACTACCGCAGGACCCAGATTCGCATATGATAAATAGGTTCTTGCCTGAAACAGACTGTTTCTTTTCTGTGAAAGTAGTGATTTATTAATAAGTTAATAACTTTTTATATAGATGTTCTCTGAAAACCACACCTCTTTTGTACATGACTCCTAGACACCCAGATGCAAAGCCCCGTTCAATCCTCGATTTCAGACTCCTCTTTATCCTGGCTGATTTGGAAGTAGTGGAGTTCGAAGCTTTCTTTATCGGAGGTGATGACCCGCAGCCAGTCTCACAGATTATTGTTCTTCAGGTACTTTTTGGTCAGGTATTTCAGATATGAAGTTGCTGCAGTTGAGGATCCCACCTTCCACTGGGTTGGAGAGGTTGAGGGTGAACTTCCAGACGGGTTTCTTCTTGCTCTTTAGGAGCACATATGACATCTTCAGTGCCACTCCACCCCTACGGTCCTCTCCACTCTTGCCGCCGGGACCGAAAAGAACAGGCTGGTGTTAGTCCCATTGTGGTGCAAAAGAAAACCCCCTCAAGAAATTGGTGATGTGTTGATCGGGAACAGAATGTTATGTTAATCAATTTTCAGGGTGCTACCATCCCATTCCCTCTAAATGCGAGCCGTGGCATTAATAATCAGGGAAACCACTGATGTAAAGGTGGTAGGAATGGGTGCAAGAGACACCTGCATATGCTTCTGGAGTAAGAAGGTAATGGGATGTGAGGCTAAAAATGACTAAAAAGGAGACCCTTTTTTTTTTGCTCCTGAAAGGTATTTTATCTGTAAAGAGAACAGCGATGTTTCTGGAAAGGGTCAGTAAAATCAAGGCCATCAAAATGACACATTGCTGTTTGATTCATGACTGGAATTAATTAACTTTCCAAGTTAATCATTCTTCACTTTCCAATATGATTGTCTAAGCACACAGGCAAAATATCAGGCTAAGTATTGCAAATGGAAACATGTCAAGAATGGTTCTCATCTACATAAATCACGGCAGAAACCGCAGCACCCTGCCCAAGAACCCTTGTACTGACCAATGTCCAAAAGGCTTTGCTCCAGTTACCTTACAAATCTTGTAGCTACTTTGTTGTTTGTTTCAGTTATGATGGGTTCTCCAGTGAGTGCAGGGAGTACAAAATATCTTGTGATGTTTTACACAGAATGCAAGTATATAAAACAGACAGCTTGGCAACTAAGTTGCTTAATTTTGATAAATGCATTTGGACAGAAGAGCAGGAAAAATATCATTACGCTGCAGTCTTTTCCAAACCTCCTTTTCCAATGTTTCACTGCTCCAGCTGCTTAAGCTTATGTAACAGTCTTTTGTAGTTTCATTCTAGAAGTTTACTTTGTTGACATATTGAAGGATATTTTTCTTCCTTTCTTTTGTTTTTCTCTGTTCTTCACACATTTACTTTCCTACCCTCCTTCTGTCCTGAATGGGGTTGACTTGCCTGGTTCCATTCCTACCTATCCAATCTAGCCATTAAATCATCTACAATGGCTTCTCTTCCCCCTCCCACACCATTATCTCTGGTGT
This sequence comes from Cetorhinus maximus, assembly GCF_964194155.1. NCBI lineage: Eukaryota > Metazoa > Chordata > Chondrichthyes > Lamniformes > Cetorhinidae > Cetorhinus > Cetorhinus maximus. The sequence continues at coordinate 92,790,486 of NC_135895.1, read as the reverse complement.
CCCCCCAAGAATCTGTGACCACCTCCTATTTCTCATTTACATGCTGCCGTTGGGCAACACCATTCAAATTCACGTCAGTTTCCACATGTACACTGATGACACCCAGCTCTACTTCACCACCATGTTTCCCAACTCCTCCACTGTTTCCAAATTATCAGACTGCTTGTCCGACGTCCAGTATCAGATGAGTAGAAATTTTCTCCAACCAAATATTGGGAAGATTGAAGCCATTGGGCAGAGTTTTAACTGCCAACGATTTGATGGAGGAAGATGTGGGTTTGGGTACGGGCTGGGGCGAGGTTAAAGCCCCAAAAAGCGGGTTTGGGTTGAAAACGTCACTTCAAGTTTTCACCCAGGTGGGTTTGGAGGTGAGCAGGGAGCCCCTCCTCCCCACCAGCCACACCACCCCCCCAAACCCCCCACCACCACCCTTCCCCACCACAACCACCGTGCAGCTGTCAGGAAACTAATTAAAATATTTGAGAACATTAAGTCTTACTTTATCCCTGCATTCTGGCTTTAACAGCCAGTGCATGGATTCCCTAAGCTCTCTGCATGTCACTAGGGTCCATAAAGTGAGAGCACAGCATGAGTGATTAGCAACTTAAATTGACAGGCTGGGAAAATTTTAAAAACTGAAATTGGCAAGCTTATGTTTAACCACGGTAATAGCCTTGTGCTTGCAAGATTACTTCTGTCAGCCTCAAATCACTACTTTCAGTGATATTTGCAATTGTTTGGAGTTACTTCCAGGTGCCTTGGAGTATATTCTCCTGCATCTCAACTTGCATTTTATATCACCACAAGGGGGAAAGGTAGGACAAAAAAAAAGCCAGGGCTCCCTGGATGACGGAAGTGATAGAGAGTAAGATGAAGCAGAAAAAGTGTGCATACAACAAATGTCAGGTTGATAATACAAGCGAAAATCAGGTTGAATATAGAAAGTTCAGAGGGGAAGTGAAAAAAGAAATAGCAGAAGCAAAAAGAGAGTATGAGAAGAGACTGCAGATAATATAAAAGGCAATTTGAAAGTCTTCTATGGGCGTGTTAGCAGTAAAAGGATGGTAATAGGAGGACGGGGGCCAATTAGGGACCAAATAGGGGATCTATACATGAAGGCAGAGGACATTGCTGAGATATAAAATGAGTACTTTGCATCTTTCTTTATCAAGGAAGTAAATGCTGCCAAAGTCATAGTGAATGAGGAGGTACAGTAGTTGAAACACTAGTTGGGCTAAAAATTGATAAAGTGGAGGTATTAGAAAGTATGAGAAGTGGGCTGAGGATGGAATGAAAACATTTGAGGAAGGTAACAATGAGGGATGGGTGCGAGAGGACAATAAGATGAAGGTAAGTATGAGCGTTGTCTTTTCAGATGGAAATTGATGAGGTGGCTGAAAAGAAAAAAATGTTTAATAGAGCATAGTGTGTCAGTCAGAGGAATGCTGTGCAGGAGAATGTTAGGGAGGTCAGAGAGCAATGGATGCCACCTAGTGGTATGACAATCTGCTGGAGTTAATGAGGCCATTAAACCTTTTGCAGCACTGTCCTGAGCACCATACTTTGTATAGCCAGGACAAACAATACATCACAAAGAGGTTTTTAATATTTTTGAATTTGTATCATCACATTGTACAGAACTCATTCAATTATAGACAGCTCTAAAAATATACTTCTTGGGACCATAATTATAGAAAGGCTGTTTCATGGAGGAGCAGCTAGTTACACATAACAGGTTTACTGGATCCCTCCCATAAATGACTTTTTAGTGGTCAAACACCAATAGATAATCACGCTTTCTGTGTTTAACTTTGTTGACAGTGTTGGTAGGTGGTATAATTAATTTATTTTATAATGTGTTAAAATAGGAAGCACAAATGAATCAAATCAATGCCCCAGGTTCCCTCCAAGGTCTGACCACAGACATGGCCTTCAGTGTGGTTAATGGTGCTGAGGCGGGCTGGTTAGAAGGCCTACCTCAGAGCTCTGGGACTTTTTCCCAGTTGTAAAATAGGTAATAGACCCCAAGACAGTCCTCAATCCCTAACCACTCGCATCCCCTCACCCCCCCACACACTGCCCATGCCCCTCACTCACCATAGCCTCTCATGTCCCCCATGCCATCTCATGTCCCCCACCACCCCCATGGCTCTTCATATCCTCCATGATACCTCATACCTTCCACCCACTGCCATGTCCTCCCCCCACCTCCCTGGCCCCTAATAGCCTTCATGCCACCTCATGTCCCCCCACCCACCCCCATGACCCTTTATAGCTCCTGTGAAAACTTAGTACCAACTCATACCAACCCAAGTCCCCCACCATACTTACAAACTCCATGCTAACTCACCCAGTATCTACCATGGGCAGACCTCAGGAACCATGGCGAGATGAAATAAAATAAAGTTCTTTACTATTTAAAAAAGAACACTCTCATTCATAAGACACCATTCAATACATTTAAATTCATTTAAACACTCAATCCTTTATTTTAAAAAAAACCATTTCCTTCAAGTACTTAATCTCATATGAAAACAAATATTCATAGCCCAGATCTAAGACAGCTAATCTCTTTATAAGCACTTGGAGCTGTCAATCAAACTGAATTTACAGCAGCCCCTGCCTCCTCTCCCCCCTCAACATACAATAATAACGGGCTGTGGAAGCAGAGAAACAGCATTAATCCTATAATGATAACTCAGAATTTTGTCAACAAACATCTAATGAAATTGCAAGCAGAGTCACAACAGGCTGTTATTTTTTCAATATTTTAAAGGACTTGGGGATTTAAATAACTTAGCTTGACAGTTCCCTGAGCTTATCCACTTTTTATGCAGATTCATGTCTGCTCTTAACAATCCCAAAGGGGCACCTTACCTCTCCTGTTCTAAAGGGTACCTGAACCTCTCCAAAAGGGTACCTTACCTCCCCGAATAACTCTGGTAGCTGTAGAGCTTTTTTTCAAATGCCTAATGCCCACAAGTCATTTGGAAATCCCAGTAACAAAAATTGCAACTGTTTGAAGGCAGCTACACTTTTACATGTGCAACTGCCTCCATGAACCATGGATATGCAAACTACAACATGACCCAGTTCCCTCCCAAGGCAAAAATTGTGGGTGTTAGGTTCAGAGACTTCAGGAATTGGGACTTTGGCACCATTTTGGTTCTGGTGCTGCCCTTATGGCTTTGTAAAAATTTAGGCCCATCTCACCAGACAGATTTTCTTTCCTCTTTAAAGGTTGATGCCAGTACAAGAGTGACTAGATTGGATGAATTACTCAGCCCAGTGGCAAGAAAGAAATGAATTGCTACATATAGATGAAATTACATGACTATAGAATCATAATTTTAATGACTGTAGCCTGGAACTTGGCAATCAGTATGAATAGCTGAGCACTCAATTTCTGTCCCTGTGATTTTAAGGAAGGTATTTAACTGTTATGACCGGGATGGGAGGAATGTGCGTACTACCTAGCCCCACTACTCCTCAGGCTATACCGTTAATTTAAAAGTTTAATTTTCTCACCAAAATGGCCGATCATTCATTCTCAATCAAAATGGCTTCACTACTGATACCCAGAATAAAAGAGATTTTAACCAGGCTTCTTTCAGTAAACTCAGAATGATTGTTTATTATAAAACAAAACTTCTTTTAACAAGTTGCAAGAACCGGTTAACACACAATTGTACTCTGGAACTATAACTATCTAACTCTTCTTTAAAAAAATCCCCCAGTGCGCACACACTCACACACACAAACAAACAAAGGACAAACTGATCGAGTCTCTCTCTACAGAGACGGGCTTAGGTCACACTCCAAGTGCACCCAATACAAAGATACAGGTATATACTCCTCGCCAATATCATTTATTAAAACTTTGGCTTTTATTGCGCTTTCTGGTGGAAAAATTATGCCTTTCCTCAGCAAAAGTGTTTAGAGTGTCTCTTGACATAATTATAGGTTTAGCTGTCTCATTTAAGGGATAAGGAGTTATTTTTTTCCCCTTGTTAAAAATTCTTTATAACTCTCTTGTATCTCATTCACCTCTCCTGAAATCACAGCAATGTTCACAGCTGCGGTTAACACTACAATTCATCTGTTGTATTTAAATTTAGGGATCCTTTTCCTGAATCACCCTCACGTAACCCAATAAGTCCTACGCAACATCCAGCAATCTGCACAAACATGTCCCACCTTGTTACAATGGAAACACTTAGGCCTTTGAATAACACTTCCACCCTCAGCACCTTCCTTTCTGGTCTGAGGAGGAGTTCCCGGGCATTCCCAGCTGTTACTTCTCTTCCCTGGCTACCTGCCTTCCTTTCACCCTCCCACCTTCTATCCGTCTCAGGTTTGTGAGTGTGACAGAGAAAGGGTTTGGGTTTATGAACCAGCTCATAATTGTCAGCCATCTCTGTTGTCTATCTAGCGGTTTTTACCCTCTTCAACATGGGTTCTAACTACTGGAGGAAATGAATTTTTAAATTATTCCAAAATTATTTCCCTAAAAGCTTCATACGTTGTCTCTACCTTTAATGTTCATATCCAACAGTCAAAATAACTTCGCGATCCCCTCTCAAATTCAATATAGGTCTGCCCAGGCTGTTTCCTCATGTTTCAAAATTTCTGCCTGTACACCTTCAGGACCAACTCATATGCACTAAGAATAGCCCTTTTTACTGCATCATATTCCACAGACACCTCTTCTGGAAGTGATGCAGAAACATCTTAAGCTCTACTTACCAACCTACTCTGCAAGAGCAATGTCCAGTTTTCCTTTGGCCACTTCATTTGCTTAGTTACCTTTTCAAATGAAATAAAGAATGCTTCTACATCCCTTTCCTCAAACTTTGGGAGGGTTTGTACAAATTTAAACATTCCCCACTGGGCTTTGGGTTGGAGGTGGTTTTTATACCATCAGAGCCTTTCTCAGCACCTGAGGCCTCTCTTTTAAATTCCAGCCTTCTAAACTGGTATTCCCCTTCTCGTTCCTTCTCTCTTGCCTGAAATTCCAGTTCCAGCTTCTTAAATGCTCTTTCTCTTTCTTTTTCATCTAATTCAAGCTTTTTCATTTACAACTGAATTTTAGCCAATTCTATTAACTCACCCTCTGGAGAACATGGTCTCTCTGGTAACCCTTCCACTTTCAAATGCTGTGCTATTACCTCAACTATGTACACTTTCCTCGCCCCTTTGGTTAATTCTAACTCCATATTATTTGCCAATTCCAGTAGCTTAGTCTTGGTTACTTTTTGTAAACCAATCAGGGATAAATCTTCCATCTTTAGAAAAGTCTTAGCAACTTCCAATGCCATTTTGGTTTGTACAAGAAACCTGGTATCCATGTTGTTATTCTTTACCAATTATTATAATTCAGTGTCCAATCACCCATTGTCCGCATTTCGGATCCCACACGAGCCCCAAATTTATGTTACAATCGGGATGAGAGGAGTGCATGTATTATCTAGCTCCACTACTCCGCAGGCCATACCATTAATGTAAAACTTTAATTTTCTCACCAAAATGGCCAATTATTTACCTTCATTACTGGTACCCAGAATAAAAGAGACTTTAACCAGGCTTCTTTCAATAAACTCAGAACGATTGTTTATTATAAAACAAAAACTTTTTTAACAAGTGGCAAGAACTGGTTAACACACAGTTGTACTCTGGAAGTATAACTATCTATCTCTTCTTAAAATAAGTTCTATTGGTGAGGACCTCCGCGTATGCATACACACAAACAAACAAAGGACGAACAGATAAAGTCTCTCTCTGCAGATTTGGGCTTTAAAGGACAGGCGTTATAAAATAAAGGATAAAGTTCACAGGGTCTCGAAGTTGTTAATCTGGGATTCCCTCACGTGAAGACGTCCCAGTGGACACCTGGAGGTTCTCACCAACAGAACTTCAGCATGGAGAAGAATGAAGATGGCTGGATCAACTCTTCCTGTCTCAGTTTTGCAGGTCCAGAAATGCAAATACGGGACATTCAGATGAGGATTATCTGGCTACATAACCACACACACTTTCAAGTAAGGCAGAGAGAGAGAGAACCAGTTAGAGTAACCTTCCTTTCTCAGCTTATTCCCCAACAAGACTGAGTTCAAACCCACAGGTTCAAATCTTAAAGCTTGCTTCTGCCATGTGATTTCCAGTAAAAATCTCCAAGCTTTGTCATCCAGTTCCCCCTCTACCCCCAACCATCCCAAATATTTAAAGTGATTGCAGCTCAAAACAACCAGTCCTTCCTCAAGTACCATGCTGGTCAGGTGATTTCTTGGAAGAGGCCTGTTTGTTGACAGTTCCAAGGTGAACTTAGGATCCTTTTAAAAAACCTCCAGGTCAGCATCCAAACGTCCAGATAATACTTCCGTATTTTAAAATAAAAATTTAGTCTTGAAAGATATGATTCTAACATAACCCAGTCGAAATAGATGTTAAAAAAACAGAAATATGCTAATTTTTCATGTGCTAATATCACCACGACTAATTTCTCAGTTTATAAATATGCTTGTATTAATTCTGCTATTTCACATTGTTCATCTCAATAACTATTAAAGCCAGTTCTCCTGACATATTTTTCAAAACTCAAAAATTCCTCAAAATCAACAGGAAGGCAAGAACCAAGAAAGTCATTTGAGGGAATTAATCATTTTAGAATTAGAAAAAGTCAGCAGGAAACCAAGATGGAAATGTTCAATGCTACAGACAAAGGAGGCTTTCCTTGGTGAAATTGTAATAATCACTGTAAATCTGCTTTAATTCCAAATCTAACGTACTGGTTTTCTTTGGGAGTGTGACAAAGGAGCTTGATAGGGGTAATGTAATGGATGTGGCAAGGGAATTGATGTGGTACAAGTAAGGCCTTTTACAGCTTCCCTGGAACAACTGATACTGAAAATAAAGAAAGCAGAAATCAGTGAAAATATTTCAAGGGATACATAATTGGTTGACCGAAAGAGAGGGTGGGGGTACAGGGATTGTCATCAACCTGGGAGAATGCTTCCAATGCGGTTCCACAAAGGGATCTGCTTCATTTAATATCTATAAATGATCTGGCGCAAGGAGTCACAAGCGACATTTGCAACTGATACAAAGCTAATAAAAGTGGTAGATTCCAAAGCTGAACATGATAAGCTACAAGATAATTTGACTATACTCGGAAATTGGACAGCCAAGCGATCAAATTCAATGTATTGAAATACAAAACGCTTGACGTGGGGGTCACAAAATCCAGGCAGGCACTTAAATGAAAAGAAAATAAAGTACATGGAAAATGAAGGTGATCTGGGGATTTTGACTGACAAGTAGAAGCTATCGCAACAATGTTTGCTGATATGGAGTAAAGCAAGTCAGATTTTGATATGTTACAAAAGTTCAATGTAGAGCCAAGACAGTGAGGTAATCCTGCCACCGATGGTCTCATCGCACATAAAATACTGGGTTCTGTTCTGATAGCCATTGTACAAAAAGGATATTAGAGCTCTTGAAAGAATACAGAAGAGAATAACCAGAATGATTGAGGGAATGGAGGGTTTGGAATATGAGGAGCGATTATATATGTTCCCATTGGAGAAGAGATGGCTGAGAGGTAATATAATTGCTATTTTTAGGGCTCTAAAGGGACGGATTGATATGGACTATGCTGTTCCACCTTGATCAGAACTGTTGAACCAGAGGACATAGCCTGCACTTAGAGGAGAATAATTTCAACACTAATCTGTGCAAACAATATTTCAGTGAATAATTGGTCAATCTATGAATCATACTGCCTAGCTAGAATCAGGGGAATCTATTAGCATTCCACCCTAGGGTGAAAGAATTGAGTATATAAAATTGTCAACAAAAAGGGCTTCAACTCGATGAATGTCCAGATAGCTTGTGACCACAATACGCAGATTCTGCAAGTTTGTGCAAGGTACCCTGGCAGCTCCCATGACACTTACATCCTCAGACACTCACAGGTGCCAAGGCTGTTCACTGCTCCAGCTCGACTGGATGGATGGCTGCTGGGTGACAAGGGCTATCCGTTGAAAAGTTGGCTTATAACGACTGCCACCCAAGAACAGAGGCAGAGCAGCATTATAATACGTCATGCCTCCACAAGGGCAGTGATAGAGAAGACCATAGGTCTTCTGAAGATGCGTTTCTGATGCCTGGAACGTTCAGGGGGTGCACTACAATACCCCCTAGCACGGGTGTCATCGATAGTGGTTTCATGCTGCCCTCTCCACAATCTGGCTCTGGCAAAGGGGGACCCACTGGAGGAAGAGGATCTTGAGGCAGCTCCACAGGCCACAGAGGATGAATCCAGTGGTGAGTCAGAAGAGGAGAACAGTGAGGATGTGGAGGCAGGCCTCTGGATCCTTCAGGGAGGCAGGGACACCAGGGACGCCTTGTTCCAACTCTCCTTCAGCTAGGCTGCCAAAGATCTGCTTCCACCTCATGCCAGGGGTGCTGACTCCATCCCGGACGTTTGAAATGACCCTTCCCTTTGAACCCAAAGTCCACTCAGTGCCTGTGCAATAAAGTTTAGAGCCACTCACATCCAGCATTAGATACTGGCGTGCCCTGCACCTACAAAACAAGTGAAACATACTCAGGTCATGAAGACGAAAGCAAAATTTATATCATGTTGGCACTCACATCAAATAAACATAACTATATATGGTGTTAATGGTCACACCAGTAAACATATTAAAAAAACCTAGCAGAACAGAAGGTCACATGTGCTCATGGTGCCTTAAACCTACGATTGTGAGTGCTGCGTTTTGGTGCCCCCCCCACCCTGCACCAACACCTCCTCCGGAACTGCAGCCGTCATCCAGAGGGCCCTGAGAGGAGCCCGCAGAGATGACAATCAGCTCATGCACCAGCGTGAGGTCTCTCTGCACCTCTCTGCTTGACATTGATGGACAGGCATCTAGCTGGGGTACTGGGTGCCTCATCCATCTCCCACACTGGTACTGACCTCCTGAGGTCATTGCCTGTGTGAGGGCTTGCAGGTCCGAGCACAACCCTAGAGAGCAGACAGAATGGACAACAAAATAATAGATGTCTGCAGGAAATATTCCGAGTAGGGAGATCATGATATCAATGAGTGTGTAATGCAAATTTCACACTCAAACATTCCAACTAACACTCTCACAAGGTTAGCAATGGCTAGGTGCTATGGTAATGAGCAGATAGCAAAAAGATGGTGTGCAGCGTACATCACATTGAACGCACACGGGATAATTGTGCATCATGAGCCCTATATCGATTTTCGAGGCTGTCCAACATAGCCCCTGAGAGTCAAGCCTTGAAATGGATTTAAATAGTAGCTTCAACGCTCATTGTGACTGTTAGAAATTTTATGTCTACACGTGATATTCTTTTGATTTTGGTGTCACTGGTCTCTTCTATAATCACATGTCCCTTACATTCGGGGACTTTATTGCTCAAAGGCTACTCACACAGTAAATTGATCTAGGAATTAGAGCAATAAAGCCCCTTGTTAAATGTACTGAATATTATAATTCATACAGGCACTTCTCCTGTCTTGGGAACAGCAGAACAGATGAAATACTCTAAATGCGATGGGACCAAGAAGCTGGTTTCATTTACAGGTTACACATCTTCTCCCTGCTAGCTCCAGGGGACAGCTTCTCACTGTTCTTTTAAATTCTTCCACTGCATAGGAAGCCAGCAGTCTCTGTTCCGGTCAGAATTGGTCAGTAGTGCATCCAGTTAAATTGACTACATGTTGGAGGGCTGTGAAAAACCATCTTCTGCTGTTAATAAATAAATCGGATATTCCAATCCTTAAGGTATGAATGTTTTTCTGAATGTTAATGAGCTTTCCATGTCTCAAGTTATCTGAATCACAGAGTGCAGAAGAGGCCCTTCGGCTCATCGAGTCTGCACCAACACGAGAGAGACACCTGACCTACCTACCTAATCCCATTTACCAGCACTTGGTCCATAACCTTGAATGTTATGACGTGCCGAGTGCTCATCCAGGTACTTTTTAAAGGATGTGAGGCAACCCGCCTCCACCACCCTCCCAGGCAGTGCATTCCAGACCGTCACCACCCTCTGGGTAAAAAAGTTTTTCCTCACACCCCCCCTAAACCTCCTGCCCCTCACCTTGAACTTATGTCCCCTTGTGACTGACCCTTCAACTAAGGGGAACAGTTGCTCCCTATCCACCCTGTCCATGCCCCTCATAATCTTGTACACCCCAATCAGGTCGCCTCTCAGTCTTCTCTGCTCCAACAAAAACAACCCAAGTCTATCCAACCTCTCTTCATAACTTAAATGTTTCATCCCAGACAACATCCTGGTAAATCTCTGCACCCCCTCCAGTGCAATCACATCCTTCCTATAATGTGGCGACCAGAACTGCACACAGTACTCCAGCTGTGGCCTCACCAAGGTTCTATACAACTCCAACATGACCTCCCTACTTTTATAATCTATGCCTTGATTGATAAAGGCAAGTGTCCCATATGCCTTTTTCATCACCCTACTAACATGCCCCTCTGCCTTCAGAGATCTATTGTCACACACGCCAAGGTCCCTTTGTTCCTCAGAACTTCTTAGTGTCATGCCGTTCATTGAATATTTCCTTGTCAAATTACTCCTTCTAAAGTGTATCACCTCACACTTTTCAGGGTTTAATTCCATCTGCCACTTATCTGCCCATTTGACCATCCCGTCTATATCTTTCTGTAGCCCAAGACGTTCAACCTCACTGTTAACCACCCAGCCAATCTTTATGTCATCCGCAAACTTACTAATCCTAACCCCCACATAGTCATCCATGTCATTTATATAAATGATGAATAATAGGAGACCCAGCACAGATCCCTGTGGTACACCACTGGACACTGGCTTCCAGTCACTAAAGCATCCTTCACTAAAGGCATATGGGACATTAAATCATCAAACCTTAATTCCCCACCGTCACATTTTATTATTTCACGGGATGTAGGTATCATTGACTAGTCCAGCATTTGTTGCCCATCCTTAATTGCCCTTGAGAAGGCGGTGGTGAGCTGCCTTCTTGAACCGCTGCATTCCATTATAGGTACATGCACAATGCTGTTAGGAAGGGAAACATAGTCTGCTTTGGGGGATTTTATGGGTATGGTAGTGTAGTGGATGTCTTGAATTAATAATCCAGAAGACACAGATTCACATCCCACTATGGCAGTCTGAGAATTTGAATTCAGTCTTAAAAGAAAATCTGGTTAAAAAAAAGTTGATATCAGCAAAATTGTCTTTAAAGTTACTGGGTTTTTACAATAAACACAGCTGACTCACTAATGTCCTGTACCCAATCCTTACTTGGTCATGCTGGTATGTGACCCCAATCTCACACCAAGGTGGTTGACTCTTAACTGTCCTCTGAAATGGCCAAGCAAGCTACTCATTTGTATCACGGCCTAATCAGGGCATCGTGATTTGGCAAAAAAAATGCCAGCCTCACACTGAACAATCCAAAAAAAAAATTCTGTGTGAGCCTAATCTAACTTAATAGTGACTTGTTAAATCACACCTGGATCCTAGATTGGTAAAATAGTCAGAAACTCTGAAACTTGACAATGGCATTGTGAACTCGTGATGCATATTGGATTATAAGAAAGTAAGAAATAGGAGCAGGCCATTTGGCCCCTCGAACTTGCTCTGCCATTCAATAAGCTCATGACTGATCTGATTGTGGCTTTAAAGTCCACTTTCCTGCCTGCTCTCATAACCCTTGACTCCCTTGTAGATCAAAGATTTGGCCCCAGGCAATATATTTCATACTCACCAAAGGTTACCTTGCTGGAGTTGGTAAATTCAGAGAAATAATGGATTTAGTGTTGCATTTAAACCACAAAATTAAATATGTCATTAAGGGCAGCGATGAAAGATCCTGTGGCAATTTTCAAAAAAGAGCAATAATTTTCTCTTCATGTCCTCGCTAACATTTACTTCTTAACCAATAACATTAAAGCAGGTTATCTGATCATAATCTCATTACGGTTGGTGGGAGCTTGCTGTGCACGGATTGGTTGCTGTCTTTCCCACTTTGCAACAGTGACTATGCTTCAAAAGCACCTAATTGGCTGGAAATCACTTTGGGGCATCCTTAGGTCATGAAAGGCGTTATATAAATGCAAGCTCTCATTCATGTAAAACAAAAACATAAGACCCTGTTGTGGTGAAAAAATTATCACTCTTGAGTCTTCTGAGATTCAGGCAAGCAAGGACCTTATTCCAAGCATATGCTGGGAGGACACAGCCTGATTCTACAGGGTGTCTCTCCCTGATACAAAGGCTGTGTAACATATTTATATCTTTTAGCTATCACATTTCACTATACTGCCTAGTACAACCTGCAGTTACATACCTAATTATTCAGGCTGCCAATGTCCTCTGTTGTCTCACTGGGAGGCTGGGAATGCCTCGGATCTAATGCCTCCCTGTCTGTGCTCTTATCACCCTAACATTTGTTTACCCATCCTGTGAAGGTATTAAGTTTTATGGCTTGTGATTGTTAGTTGGGTTCCCACAATACTGGCTATGTACCCATCATGCCTATATTTCCCGTCAAGTCTAGAAAGAGGTTTCATAACTACATTTGTCTATGCTAAAGCTATTAATACACGTCTGTCTTAATCAGTTACCCTACTTGTACATTTCTGTTTGTTGTACTTTTATTTTTGCTCAGATGTTGTTTGAATAATGCGAGCTGGTGAATTCAGCAGTGGAATTGGTTGAAAGGCAGTATCAAACCTGAAAGCATGAATATGGCAAATTAATATCAGCAGCAATACCATTATCAATCTGGCGTGCTTCAGTTATTCTACAATTTCACTCTCTTGCTTTAGCAATAACTTCAATATGTGCTGTAAAGACACTTGCCTCTGTCTGCACAACCTGTTACCAAATTTTGCCCAGTATATTTGAGAAATCCTATTGTTTTTTAAGTAAAATGCAGACCTTGCTACATGGTTCACTGTTATATCAGTACAGATGGAATTTCTGAACTAAATATTAAATAAGCAGGAAAGAATGAAAGCAAGAAATAGGCAGTAGCACAAACAGGAGGAACATACGTGGCCAATTTTATTCTCAGCCTGTAGTTATCTTGATTTCAGAGCAAACCATTTATTTTTTGATCGGAGCTGAGTCAGCTTTGGCAGCCGCTGAATTTGCATACTTTGGAGAATTTTCTGTTGTAGATGTTAGTCATCAACTGAACACTTGAAATGTGACCAGTCCTGCAAACAACTGTAGAAACATTTTTGATTGTTTTTTATTGTTGGTGGATGCTGGAGGGAATGACAGAAATTCAGACAAAGCTGGGGGGTCCACTGTTGTGTTTGCACATTTGAAAAAGAAAGGCTTTGCAAGTCACATCACACTCACAAGTGTACAACTTTTATATATTGATGTGTAAGCGAGAAAAAAGGTTTCAATGCTAAATGTGTTGACCTTAAAGAAAATATAGGGTGGAGGTGGGAATTTAAAACTGTCTTCAATCGCTGCAAGGGAGCCCCCATCAATCAAGCAGCACTGTAGCTTGAACCAGTACGACTGAAGGAGAAAACATGGTGTTTTTTACAGGGCAAATTAAATAATGATTAGTCCTTTAACACTGTAGGAATTTTAAAAGATTAGGGGTAGAATTGGGTATTTATTCTGCATATTTTCTGGGTCCAAGATGGGAACCATAATGTTGAATTCCTGCACGGGGCATTCTGCACCAGAACAGGGCTAGAAGTGCCCCTGATGTCTTGTTGGCTTGCGCACTCGATAGGCAGCAAGGAAGGCAGCAAAGATCTGCATAGACTGCAGGAAGAGGATGCAGGAGGCATTACAGCATGCAGGCATTCAGGAATGGAACATCTTACCTGAATCACGCTGTGTGAGAGGTAACTACATTTCAACTGGGAAACAGTCTGGGTAAACTGTTGAAGAATGACGATCCAGTTATGCAGAAATTACTGGCCAACACCATGGCTGCACGGTCCATATGGCAGTGAGTGTCACTGGTTCCTTCCAAACTCCTTCTGGGTTCAACAGCACCATCCGTCATTGTGCTGTGAGTCCGAGATCACTGATGCTCTCTTGGAGAGGTGACCATAGTTCATTAGCTTCCCCCCCTACTTTCCTCATGGAGGCTGAAAAGCAGGAAGAAAGAATTTCAAGATTTGCCCACAATTCTGGATTCTTGCAGGTGCAGGCCACTACTGACTGCATACACGAAGCTCTACGTGCTCCTCATCATGAATCTGTTTCTCAACAGGAAGTGCTTCCATACGCTTGTTCAACTTTTTTGTGACCATAGGCCACCACAGCAAATCACGCAGGCCTGGGCCCTGTTTCTGCAGTACTCATGATGCTTTAAGATTGAACCAGTCCTCAATACCCACTCCGTTCTATGCAGATCATCAGATGGTGCTAGGAAGTGCTCTCCCCTCCACAACTGGCTCCTGACTCCTCTCGTCGACCTGGGCACAGGTATGGATAGTGAAAAACATGCAGCATCAAGGGTTCTGAGTGAGCAAACCATTGGTGTCCTGAAACAACAGTTCTGCTGTCTGAACAGCTTGGGAGGGATCCTTCACTGCAGCCCAGAGTGAGTGTCAAGACTCACTGTTGTTTGTTGTTTGTTGCTTCTTCCACCATCTTGCAACACAAAGAGGAGTTGCTTTGGAGGAGGAAGCAGGAAGTTGAAGGAAAGCATGAGGACCTGGAAGCTGTGAAGGAAAAGCATGGCCCCACAGTTCTGTGAACTGTCAGAGCTGTAAGACAGCAAATAATTGAGGACAGATTCACTTAAACCATCCCTCCACCACCCAGAATACCAACCTTCCACCCTTCCATCAGATTTAGTCCTGACAGCCATCATCTCAATGCCTCAAACTCATGGGTGTTCCGGTCACAGCACTAAGGTTATGAAGCCCAACAGCTATTCCAAAACAAAACTTTCACGTTGTTACTCAAATCTTGATTTGACTAATGGTTACATGACTGATGCCTATCTACAAATTACCTCTGTGCAAAATCCCTAGTTCTTGTCTTGTGTCCTCAGTTGCTTATTCTAGTGCTCCTACAAGGTGCTTTCCTAATGGCTACAGCCCTGGAGGTGGGAGGCTGCTGAACCTCAGCTGAGGGCATGTGTTGGCCACAGTGGGTGAGCTCGGGGCACACTGTTCATTGTGAAGCCAGCTGCAGACAAGGCTTCAGCTGGGGCAGCGTTGCCTAGCTGGCTGGTGGCACCAACAAGGGCAGTGATTGAGAGGCTGGCTGGAGAGCAAGCATGCTGTTATCCTGACAACAGTTGCTTCTCCCATGGAGCCAATGCCACTCTGAGGGGGCTGAATGTCAGCACTCCCACAGAGGGTGGGAAACTGGTAGTTAGGATTGGGAGTGAGGGTAGTAGCAATCACCAGGAAGGGTGGTGGCAGTGGTCAAGGGAAGGTGTTGAGGGCACAATGAAGGTTGGTGGCTGCCAGCAGCCCGTATGATTTTAATATGAGGTGGGGAAGAGTAAGATTTGGGTAAACAGATTTCACAATGATGTCTTTTTGGTAGAGAACTGAAGCGGTCCCATTGAGGCCCCCTTTTCCTGAGTGTAGCCAGCATCCAACTTTCTCATAAACTTGACTAAAGTTTCGTCTTACATTTCTCAGCTACAACCCATTCCAAGTATTAATCACTGCTTGGATAAAGAA
This sequence comes from Cetorhinus maximus, assembly GCF_964194155.1. NCBI lineage: Eukaryota > Metazoa > Chordata > Chondrichthyes > Lamniformes > Cetorhinidae > Cetorhinus > Cetorhinus maximus. Next base: position 92,774,767 of record NC_135895.1, on the reverse strand, counting down.
CTTCCTGACAACAGCCCAAAATGTGCCTTTCACCAGTTTTAACCTGTGTTGTCCTGTTCTTCATTCATGGCATATCATGAAGTATTGAAGCGAATGAACCTTCTCTATGTAGTTTAATACCATGTACAAATCTATAAAGCACCATCTAAGTTGCTTCCTTTTAAGGCTGACAAGACCAAAGTTCTACATTCTTTCCTCTTACCTCAATCACCTGATTGTAAGAGCAGCCCTATGTGGTGTCTGCAGCGCTGGAATGTTTTCTTTGTGCATGTATTGGTGAGGATAACCTTCTATAACTAAATTCTATAATTATGATTATAAATGAGAAACTGAATGCTGAAAATCTGAGATTAGGGTAGGATATGTCCAGCAGGTCAGTCAGCAACAAAAAGAGTAAAGACAGGTTAACATTTTCAGGTGAGACACTTCAACTTAGACATCAACAATTCCCTGTTGTTTTCCCTTCACAATTAGGTTATTTTCATTTGAAGGCCATTCAGCCCTTCGAACCTGCTCTCTCATTCAATATCATGGCTGATCTTCCAACTCAAATCCACCTGCCTGCACTATCCCCTTAATTCCCTTAGCATCCAAGAACCTATCGATCTTTGTCTTGAATACAGTAAATCCTTAACTTAAAATTGTGTTTGTGTTCTTGAAATTCACAACCTTAAGTGAAACAACTTTAAATGACACATGGGTCCCCATAGGAATCAATGTTAAAGCCAGAGTTAGGCTCCTTCAGCCATTTCTTGCTCGGAAAAGACAATGTACAAGTTGGAATACTGTATAGAACATGTGCAACACTGTGCATTCCTAGCTGGAAAAACTTGCAAACTAAAATAAATCATTGAATATAACAGAAATACTAAATACATTGAAATTAGATAACATTAAATCTCCCAAACAAGTTCTGAGTTGCATAGTCTCTGTGTCTCACCCACAGCACTCCTGAAATTCAGCTCAACTTTTTGCTTGCTTTCCTTTTCCTCTTTCTCTCTGTACCTCTCCTCTCCAGCTCTGTCTCTCTCTCTCTCTTTTCCAATTCTGCCTTTGTCACACTCTCTCACTTGCCTTTCCCGCTCTGTTTCTCTCTCTTTCTCTCTCCTTTCCCACTTTGTCTCTGTCTGTCTCTCTTCTTTCCTACTCTGTCTCTGTCTGTCTCTCTCTCCTTTCTCCCCTTCTCTCTCTCTATCTCTCTTCTTTCCCACTCTCTCTCTCCTTTTCCACACCATCTCCCTCTTTTTCTCCTTTCGCACTTTGTCTCTGTCTGTCTGTCTGTCTCTCCTTTCCCACTCTGTCTCCCTCTCCTTTCCCACTTTGTCTGTTTGTCTCTCCCACTCTCTCCTTTCCCACGCTGTCTCTCTCCTATTCCCACGCTACCTTTTTCACTCTCTCCTTTCCCAGGGGCCGAGTACCCATCCCAGGCCATTGAACCTGGAAGTGGGTGGGGGCGGGGTGAGGGGAACTGTGGATGACGCTGGGGGGCCAAGGAAGGAGCTGGGCTGGTGGGGACGGGGGTGTGTGGGGGGTGGGTGTGGAGGCGGTGGGGTGGGCTGAGGAAGGAGCTCGGGGAGGGGAGGGGGGGCATGGATGGAGTTGTTTGGGGCCGTGGAAGAAAGGGGTTGCAGAAGGAGCCAGGGGGCTCTGTGGAAGGAGACAGAGGGGCCGTGGATGGAGCCGGAGCAGGGTGGGGGTGCTGCGGATGGAGCTGGGAGGCCTTAGATAGAGCTAGGGGCCCGCTCCATCCCCTCTCCTGCCCTGGGTTTTTCCTACTTCACACCCAATCAGCAGCCAACAGCTTCCCATCCCTGACCTGCACACCTGTTCCTGGGTCTCGAATTTCACTCTCTCCCTGCAGCTTCAGCCTCTGGTCAGTTGCAGCATCAAAGCATGGCAGTGGCTGGCCCAGAGTGCAGCGCATGGGGGTGGTGGAGCCAGAGTGCAGACGATGTAAAACCAAAAATGGTGGCATAAATTGGAAAAACAGACCCAAAAGAATAAATGACATTAAACCAAAACAACGTTAATTGGGATGACTTAAAATGAGGACTTACAGTATGCTCAACAAATGAGCACCCACATCCCTCTGGGTTAGAGAATTCCAAAGACTCACAACCCTTTGAGTGATAAAATATATCCTCACCTCAGTCCTAAATGGGCAACCCCTTATTCCGAGGCTATGATCCTTAGTTATAGACTCCTGAGAAAGGGGAAACATCCTCCTAGCATCCACCCTGTCAAGCCCCTTAAGGATTATATATAGAATTTAGAAGAATGCGATCACCTCTCATTCTTCTAAATTTTAGGGAATATGGGATTCGTCTGCTCAAACCTCTCCTCAATTCCTCTCAACCCAGGAAGCAGTCTTGTTAACCATTGATGCCCCTGTAAGGCAAGTGTATTATTCCTTAAGTAAGGAGACCCAAGCTGTACACAGTGCTCCAGGAGTGGTCTCACCAAATCCACATATAACTGCAGTGAGACATTGGCCCAGATCTTCTGGTGTATGGATGGTCAGAGACCTGGAGTATAAGGGGGTGAGCAAAAATTCAGTTCTAAGGTTGGACTAGCCTTTAAAAGTCTTCAGGCTATTTATCAGTCAGAGCAGCCTGCATCATTAATCTCCGTGGCCAGTCCGGGTTCAGAGTTGGTGCCGAGCTCCGTTGAAAAAATACAAAGTTTTAAAAAGTCAAAGATGAAAATTGCCTTTTAATTGCCCGAACGTACTCCAAAAATGCCATAGATGGCCCAAATCTTTGATTAGAAAATTTGCCGCAACCTCAATCCCTTTGAGGTTGGGTCTGTGATCATTACCTGCCAAAACCTAACAAGCACGGGAAGAAGCATTGAGAAAACAGTGACTGTGGTGCCATCTTTAAAAGTGAAGCAGCATTTAACGCTGAAGTGAAACAAATGAAGACTTCACTGGAGACAGACCTGACCAACAGTGAAACCAAAATGAAGGACAAGGACAAGGCTTTGCTCCAGGCAAAGAAAGAAAAGTCAGAAATAAGATCAGAAAATGTAAATCTGAAGCTGAAAATCAAGGAATTAGAAAAAGAAAAAGCACTGGATGCCTCAAACTTTACTGAGAACCATTGAGTTGTAAGATGAAATGGCTGAAATGAAAATCAATAACCTAGAATGTCAAGAAAAATTTGAACAGTTGCACGAGAAAGTAGAAGTTCTCAAAAAGGAGCACAAAGAGTCTCAGAAGCAATTAGCAAAAGTAAAATTACAGAATGTGAGCTTGAATGAATTGCTGATGGATCAGGACAGTTGGTTGAATGTGGAATTAACAGCCAAAACTGATGAAATTCTTGAACTTCAATCCAATCTGAAGAACATGGATGATAAAGTATGAAAGAGCACATCCAAATTTTACAATTAGATATGGAAAATTCTAAGAAACACATTGAGGATCTAATGAGTGAATTGAAAGAGTCTAAGGAGCAGTCAGTGACTATGGAAGGAAGACTCCAAAAGGAACTGAATGCCCAGGTGAAGTTGTTAAGCTTGTGTAAGGATCCCACAGATAACCCTGAAACAAAGACAACTGAACTTCTCAGAATAGTGGCTGAGCTGAATGAAAAGATTAATCGGCTTGAAAAAGAACTGGCAAATAAGAGAGTAAACAAATATTTGGCTAAAATTATGAAACAAGTGGAAATGAAGGTTCCATTTTTGAAACATCAACTTCTAGGAAGAACATGGCTGACCTCATGGAAAAAGAAAATCTGAATCCACTCTATGAATGAACAGAGCGAACATTCCCTCCAGAAAGAATGGGGCAAGCCTATGGTGTCGGAACAAAGCAGATGGTTTGTTGATAAGAAAAATTTCAACTCTAAGGAGCACAAAAAGTGAATCAGATGGAGACAACAAAGTGCCAGAAACACAGAATACTACGATTTCAATTCCAAGCCAACAAAGCCTGTCCAAATCAACTGAGCCTACCACTCCTCAATATGTGACCAAAATGAGATCTGGAAGAATTATCAAAGCCTCCTGACCATCTGAATTTATAAAGTTAAAAACTTGGGATGGGGGATTGAGAGGGGAGCCATGGGAGGGGCGGGGCAGAGAAGGGGTAACACGGAAAGAAAGATTGTGCTCTAAATATGTTGTGCAAAGACTTGAGGGGAGGTGTAGTATAACAGTATTCAGCGTTGCAAGGGTTAATGTGGGACTGAAAACCAGTACTGCCCACAGTATGATAAAGGGAGATACGTGACAGTAAACAGGAGACAGAGCTGCATGGACAAACTCGAATAGAAGTCAGCATGAAGTTAGCTCCTAGTATGGGCTATGTGTTACCAATAAACACTACTGTTCAACCTTACAAGCCTCTAAACCTCTTTGTGAGAAGTACTGAACAAACCCTTACAAAAACTTGGAAGATGCACTACAGGATCCATCGGATGTCCCAACACAACTTTCAGCTTCTGACGGGCAATTCCCCTGTTCCCCCAGACCCTCTGAAAAAGTCTCCAATTCTGAGTTAGAGTTGGAAACTTCGGTGGGTTCTGACCCACTTACCTGGATAATTACCTTGGAGATGTTAGACTGAAAAAAGTCATGTCTAAACCCTGGCTAACTGTACAACTGACCCACTGACTACCCTCCGACTCCCCTAACCCTCTGACTCCCTTCCCAAACCCTCAGACCCATCTTCAGCCCTCCGACACCCCTGACTCTCCGACTCGCCCGGACCTTCGACTCCCCTCTGAACCTCCAATGCCCACCCCTTCTGAATGCCCAATCCTCAGGTTCCCCCCACCCCTTTGACTCTGTCAGACCCCAGACACCCCCCAACTCCTCCCCCCCTCGACCCCTCCACTGACCTAACATGACCCAACCTCATGCCCTTACCCAATTGGCACCCTAAACACTCTGCCACCTACCATACTGCCAGCCTATCCACCCTGCTACCTATCACCTACCAGCCTACCACCCTACCCAGCTGACACCCCACCCACTTACCTCACTCACACTCATTAATTAACACACTGAAAACCTATTTATATGCCCAAAGCTTTTCAGTGTGTCACTGAATGAAGACTTAACAGAATATGGAAGCTAGTGCCGTAAAAAGGGGCTGTGGCTTGCTTTCCCTTGATGATCCTGAACTATAAGGAAGGACTCCAAGAACAGATACACTCTGCATTTCTGAAGAGGCCCAGTTCAGAAGTCGGGCCAGAAATATAGAGCTCTGGTTACGGGTAAGAAAATAGGTGGGGAGTGGCAATCTGACTAGTGATTGCCACTCCTCAGATGATTTGGCCCATCTTTACTCTTATACTCCAATTCCTTTGTAACAAAGGCTAACATACCATTTGCTTTTTTAATTGCTTGCTGTCCCTGCATGTTAACTTTCTGTTATTCATGTACAAGGACAATGAGGTTCCTCTGAATACTAGCATTTCCCACTCTTTCACCATTTCAAAAATATTCTTCCCCACATTATGCTCTACCTGCCATGTTCTTAACCATTCACATAACATTTCTATATCTCTTTGCAGTTTCTATGAAGTCCCTCAGAGCTTCCTTTCCCACCTTGCTTTGTATCATCAGCAAACATGGATACATTACATTCGGTCATCTCATCTAAGTCATTGATATAGATTGTAAATAGCTGAGGCCCAAGGACTGATCCTTGCAGTACTCCATTAGTTACAGCTTGCCAACACAAAAATGTTTTTACTTTTATTCCTGCCCTGTGAACCATATTATTTTTTATGACAATCCAGCAGTTTCATGGTCGCCATGACTGATAACTGTTCTATAAAAAATCCCAGATTTATTAATTAACTGAATTTAAAATCTTCAGCTGCCATGGTGGGATTTGAACACATACCTCTAGACCATTAGTAAAAGTTTCTGTACTAATAAATAATCAGTACACTGCCATTCCATGTATCAAAAGTTATGCGTGTTTACAATTCAAATCAGCTCAATAATTTTTTTTGAAAAATCCAGTGAGACTTTTTAGAGAATCATTTTAACCTAACCTACCCATTAGGAAGCTAATGGGATTGGGTGCAATGCTGATTTTATGCCTTGTCCAATATTACTCTACATTAAATTTAAGTGAGGGTAAAATTATCTGGGTAACACCAGTGTTATCACTGATCCCGAAGGTCCAGTTAGTTTTAAATTGCCCTGATTTAACAAGCAAGTTGTCACTGTGATCTATATGCCTTGCAGCAGTTTTACGCAATGGAATGTTGGAGACGGCAGTCAGAGGATGTGAGTGAGGTTGGGGAGGAGGGGAGATACGGGAAATAGGCGGATGGATGAAAACACTTGAGGCATTTTTTGGCCAATTGGAGAGCGAATTACCTGGCATGTTACACTGAGAATTTACAGTCAGTCGCTCAAATATTGGTAATCATGCCAAGAACTGCACAATGACATTGCGTAAATCACTGAAACTTTACTCCAACCTTCTTTGGATCAGATCCAGAGGATTCTTAATGGCAGCAGAGAAGAAGATAAAAGCAGAAAAACGATAGGTTGTGCATAAGTATTGAGAAAGCGCTCTCAGAATATTTTGATAAAGAAGGAAATTCCTTACAAGTTTCCCAAAAAATATTATGTAAAACAAAACAGCTGCACCTCGTCTTAAGATTCTCTTTAAAGTTTTACGGCCTGGCAGCAGAGGGAATAACAGAGGGCTACGGACTGCCTGACTCACACTTCCCACACAGCCCTGCCAACAAATGTCAGGTAATTGTTTACATGAACAGTATGCCTCGTGATGAATTTTATTGTGTTCTGGACCAAGGAAATATTTGGCCCTACGAATGTAGCAAAGTAATTTGCATGATGGTGCAAATAATGGGCATTTGTGCAACAGGTATGTACCTCAAATACATAGTGCCTGCGTGAAAGGAAGAAAGAGAGACTTACATTTCCATAGCACCCTCCATGATTTCAGAACGTCCCAAGACACTTTATGGACAATTAGGTACTTTTTGAAGTGTGGGCATGATAATAGAGGAAACACTATCAGGTGGACAACAGAACACAATGGGACCTACCGCCAGATTCTTCCCCAAAATGCTAATGGTGCCATTTTCTTCTGTCCTACTGATGACAACTAGCAATACCCACTCCATTCTTGGGCTATCACTTACAAATGATGATTGTTGGTCAGGGTTTGCTGTAGGACTCCATTCCTTGCTCCTCAAACCTAGCGGTAAAGGGTGTCTGCAAAACAATCTGCTTGTTTGTGTTGGGCCACAGAAGAGAGATTGAAGGCTGAAAGGTGCTCCAGAATTGACCTCCACTTGACCCTTCATAAAGATGCAACTGTTGGATACCTTTAACTGAGGTTTCATATCTGGAGGGAAGTAAAACATGCAGTTCCATGGTTCAAACTTCTCAAGATTCAACCAAGGAGGAAGAGGAGGAGGAATAGGAGTGGTGACCACTGTAAAAAGGCCAGGATATTGTAACACTAGGCAGTTACTGATCCCTACCTGCTGATGCCCATATATCCCTGCCTGAAGACCCATCTGCAGCCACTTTATCATCACCACTTGGTAATGCCCACACTTCCCTCAGGAGGCAAGAACTGAATTGTGCCAGCTACCAGACAGCTGCAGGCACAGCTCATAAGGGAGACCTTCAGCTGAACTGAAATGCGAACCCATTGCAAAGTACATCCTGCCATATCGAGGTGCCCTTTTGCTTTTCCAGATATATAGTTCTCCTCCTCATCGACCAAGTATTTCCAACTAAAACCGTTAACTTGGTTTAATGGTAACACTCTCGCTTCAGAGCCAGCAGGCTGGGGGTTGAGCTGAACATCAAGTTGATCATACAATCCAGACTGACCCTTTAGTGCAGTACTGAGAAGTAGAGGAGTTGTGAAGAGTGTTGTGGAAATTCCTGCAGAGCAACTGGTAAATTTCAGATGATGTGCCATGCAGTGAGGGAAACATGGCTGAATTAAGCATTCATCACAATATATTACTGCAGGGTATGATTGCTTCCTGTTATTTTGCTTCTATGGAGATGTCTTTGAACTTCATCCAGCACTGAGTAACTAACTGCAAGGCAGTTGCTGAAGGTGACCTCCTTCCACTTGGCCTGGAATATGTCCTTTGTGTGGTTCATGTTCCTTTGGGCCAAAAAAGATGGATCCTCCTTTAATGGGTTACAGGCACTCACATTTCAACTGAAAAATCTTCAAATTTGTGAGGTTAATGCTTTGGGGAACCATCAGCCTCAGATTTAATATTTGGCAAAAGTGTTAAAGACAGAAAATGATTTTAATTGTCTTTCCGACAGCTGTAGCAGCTCCAGATTTTGCTGTCTCCCAGAGGTGTACTTGCTGTAGAGGTTGCCAATAGTACCGGATGCCCAGCGTAAAAATTTAGTGAAGGTGGGTAAACTAGGTAGGGAGGAAAATGAAACCCCACGTATAATTATATAAATACTCCATAACTGATTTTCTTCTGGTTAGTAGTTGTGAAATGAATGCCAGCATCAATGTCAAATGTGTTTCCCAGGTTTTACATTTTCACTCATCTACCACCATAAACATTCAGTATCTCCACCATTGATGCACAGTGGCAGCAATGTGTACCATCTACAAAATGCACTGCATCAAACCACCAAAGCTACTTCGACAGCACCTTCCAAGCCCACGACTTCTACCACTAGGAAGGACAAGGGTAACAGATGCACGGAAACACCACTATTTGCAAGTCCCCCTCCAAGCCACATACCATCCTGACTTGGAAATATATTGCCGTTCCTTCACTGTCACTGGGTCAAAACCCTGGAACTCCCTTCCTAACAGCACATTGTATGTACCTACACACATGCACTGCTGCGGTTTAAGAAGGTGGCTCACCACCACTTTGTCAATTAGGGATGACCAATAAATGCTGGCCTAGGCAGCGATGCCCACATCCCCTGAAAGAATAAATAAAAGAAAACTCATAGGAAGGGACTTCAGTCTGGTTTCTGCCCTGGCCAACGTTATGACATTCTCTGTCATTCTGACTGTGGTGTATTGTCTCTCCTCAGCCTCCTCAACCTCTCTGTACTGTTTGCTAAGGTCAACCATATCATCCTCTAGCACTTCCTTTTGCTCTTTGGCTCTGTGGGACTGGTCAAGTGCACCTTCACTCCTACCTGTCCAATCACAATAAATGCATCTCCAGTAATGGCTTCTCTACCCAATTTCACACACTCTGGAGGCTCTCCAAGGATTTATCCTTAACCCCACCCACTCCTTCATTATCTACATGCTATCTGTCAGCAACTTCATTGGTAGGCAGCATGGCCAATTTCTGTATGGATGCTAATGATAACCTGCTCAGCCTCTTCACCACTTACTGTTTGTGTGTTCTCAGACTGCCTATCTATTGTGTTTATGGTGAGGACTGAAACAACAACATCAAGCTTCCTGATGTTCAGTTGGAAAAATTTCCATTCACAGGCTTCTCCATCCATATTGCTTCAGCTGCCTGTTACCCACTTCTTGCAATTTTACATGCACTTCAGTGGAAGGGATGTACAATGGGCGGTGGTCAGAATTATACCCAGGCAGTCTCATAACACAGAGGCAGGAGGAAGAGGTGAGCAGGAAGAGCGTAAAAAAAAAGTAAGGTTACATTTACAAAAAGAAAATTATCAGCCAAATCTAGCTAGAAAGATAATGGCATTTTAATTGCTAAACTAGCTAGCCAGCAAATTCAGGGAATTAAATATGCTGAGAGTTGTGAATCTCCAAAACTTCCTGTTGATTTACACTGCTGCACCACTTTGTATGCATAAACAACATGTCACACTTAGCCTTGTTATTTTCCAGAACTTGCTGGATTTATGTGATAATTGTACATTAAACTTGTTGCAGAACGTTAAATCTGGCAACTAACAGTGTCCATTTAACAACATGATGAATGCCAATTAACCTCTCTGGCTCAGAAAGTCAACATTTTAAACTGTGGTGTTTCATTCCTGCATGTCGTCAATCTGCATTTTTTTTCTATAGTCAATCTCTCTTTCCCTCTTAATTTTTCTTAATGTACCTGATTTGATTCTAATTCATCTTCCTTCTTCATTGTTCTCCTGTCTTTCTCAATCCCCAAGTCTAATTGATTAAGCAGATAGACTGCTGGTCCCACCATTCACTGAGGTCTCAGATGCTCCATCGCCCTCATCATGTTGTCATCACCTTAAACTATCAGCGAGTTAACATTTTTCAAGTTGAAGGGCACAGGAAAATATCAAACTGTGGGATGCCCCAATCCAGCAAGATTTGGCTCATTGGTTACTGTTAGAGAACTATTAGAGTACTGCGTACAGCTGCAGGTTTCCCATTATATAAAGGAGGTTAATGCAATGGGGAGTGTACAGCATAGATTCTCCAGTTGTGAGAGTATAATATAATTTTGGGACTATTTCTACTGGAGCAGAGAAGGCTAAGAGGAGATTTAGTAGAGACTCTAAAAATCATGAAAGTTTTTGTTAAGAGTGAATGTGGAAAGACTATTTCCACTTAGTAGTAACAAGAGGTTATAAATATTATGGGAATGAGAAGAGCTAGGAGAAATTTCTTTACACAGAAGAATGTTGAAGCATGGAATGCTTTACCACAGAGTGAATCAGGCAGACAGCATAGTGTCTTTTAAGGGAAAGTTGGATAAATATTTGAATCAGATGATGATACAGGCATAAAGTATGGAGGACTGTGTTGTTAACGATTGCCCTAGCATTGAGCAGGCACAGATGTAGTGGCCCGGTAGCCGCCTTCTGAGCTGCAAACATTCATCTTTCTCAGAAATAATTGCTAAATTACACATTTAATAAATTAAAAACACATCTATTGCAATGAACCCAGTTTTTAAATGGAATGTGGAAATACAAAATAGAAGGTTCTCAAAATAATGAAGGGTTTTGACAGAGTAAATAGGGAGAAATGGTTCCATTAGCAGGCAGATCAGTAACCAAAGGACACAGATTTAAGGTAATTATCGAAAGAACCCAGGAGGTGATGAGTTATTTTTCAATGTAAACGCAGCAAGTTGCTATGATCTGGAATGCATTGTCTGGAAGAGTGGTGGAAGCACATTCAATAGTAACTTTCAAAAGGGAATTGGATAAATATTTGAAAAGTAGAGAATTGTAGGTCTATAGTGAAAGAGGAGGGGAGTGGACTAATTGGATTGCTCTTTCAAAGAGCTGACACAGGTACAATGTACAATAGGCCTTCTGTTATGTTGTAAGATTTTATGTTAAGAGAAAAAAAAACTTTAATGGTAGTCTTCATCTGACAGGAAATGAAAGGGAGGAGAGTCCCTTAGGGAAAGATCATAACCCAAAATATTTTCAAAGAAAAGTGAATTATCATGCATTTCCAGCATCTTCCGTTTTTTTCCTGCACCTGTAATTTTTGTTTATTCTATCTAATTTGTAAAAGAAAATCATGAAGGTCAGAAACTCACTTAAAAAAAGGATAGCTTGTAGAAGTAGTAGGGGAATTTAAACCAGTGCAGCAGGGATGATTAAGGGGGGAGGATCTGGCATATTGTGGGGCAGAATACAGAGCTTGATTCTAGATTTGGTTATGCTGCATTTGACCTGGGGACACAATGCTGGCAAAGGATGTAAAACATGGTAATGTGGGAGATAGTGTACCATTCACAGCATGATTACCTCGACACATTAAGAAATAAAATCAAAAATGTAAATCAAGGGAAGTACCTCCCTCTTCAACAGATTACAATTGTGACAATACTTCAAAAATACTTAATTGGCTATAAAGCTGTGAAAGACCATATCATTTTGTTTCTTGATACTTTTCAAAGTGTACCTCTTCCATCCCTGATTTTCCACAGAACTATTTTTTAATTACTATTTTATGGGCAGGCTCCTCCATTTATTTGCCTCAATGGATATGTGGAATGGTTACAGGCAGGGTAACATATTGCCTCTATGGACTGAAGAGTTAGTAGCAACATAAAGATTGATTAGGTTGCGTCTACTGGGTTTTTCTCTACAATACTCTACTCATTAGAAAATTCCCAGTGATTCAAAAGCAAAACATAGGCGATAACGTTGCTATAAATCCTCATGGTTAACAACTTTCTGGCAGCCTGAACAAGCAATTATGAGGATGTATATTAATGGTGTAAGGAAGAACCTGACTTTTAGTATGTATGTATCTAACAAGCAACCTATAGCTCTTTATCACAAAGCTGAATCTTTACTGAGGAAAATGGACAAGTTATTCCATTACATTTAAATGCGTGAAAGCAATTATAAATTTATAATTCCTAATTAGATGAATTTAAGAGCCAGCAATGTTTCCAATATAAGAAAACCTCTGCCTTCAATACATGGAATATATATTTATTTAGTCCCCAAAGAGCAACCTTGGTCCGAAAGCTAACAATTAGCAAGACTAGTGGCATATAAAATTGTGCATCATTGGACTACTTTGGCTTTCTAACAGAGTTAACAGAAGTGGTAACTGCCAGTTCCCCATTAGAGCACAACCAGGGCAACACTGCTAAATTACCCCTTCCCTCCCATCCATTGGTGTTTGCAACATTAGTGAAATATAATTTATTTTAAAGTCAGTATGGTGGATGAAAACAGGGATAGTCAAAACTAAGGCTTTCCATTCGCTATTAAATATGTTGGTAATTTTCACAGGGTGCATCCAAATTGATACATTTGGAATAAATGTATGTTTTGTTCAATTTACACATTTTCAAATACTTCTGAAACAAATTTATCCAAGAACGTAGAGTGCCGCCACTTTAGTGTAAGGTTGGCTATTTTAAAAATCAGGCAGCGGATGTTTAGCTATTGCTTGAACACACTAATGCATCCCAAGAGAGCCTCTCTGCTAATCTCTTTTGGTGTTTGAACGCATTACCCAGACCTGGGATGTCAGGGCATGAAGGGCAGCAAGTCAAAGCCACAGAGGCACCTGCAATTCTGCTAAATCCTTACAGGAAAAGCAATGGGATCATCAAGTAAAACAGGTGCTCAGACTCAATCACTTTTATATAATATGAAACTTTCCCATTGTTATACCAGGTATAGTTGCTGTAAATTTGGGATGCAGGACTAATTTAAAATGTCGAGGTTTTGTTAAACACCTTATCAACTATTTAGATAATCTATTGATGGCACCATGGAAGCTTTCCACAAAAATTGTGTCATTAGATTTTATTTTGAAAACATTCTGACCAAGGTACAACATGGTTAGATTAACCATCACCTCTCCTGTTTGGGTAAGAAAGTACAGACATCATTTCTGCACCCAAAAAAATCTACACAATCAAAATCTGTAAAATGCATTGTAGCATCTAAACTTATGCATCATTTCAAGGCGTTGAAGTGTTTCAATTCTTCCAACAATCAAATAGCCCCAGTAGTTTTGTTTTTTCACCTTCTGTTAAGCTTTGTTTCAAATCAAGTCTTTTGGTCTGACAAAAGTTTCAGATCAATGACACTAGTTTCCAAGGTGTTCTTATGAAAGCTTTGATCATTTATGTTAGCATCAATATTCCATGATCTGCAACCAGTGATTTCTGGTAAAGTTTAACCAAAGAAAATGGAAAATGATTAAGACAAAATAATCAAATGGGATGAGTAGCTCTTTCATTCAGTGGCTCTGTGGAAAGTTTACTGCATGGGAGTGTGTGGAGCTACCTGAATCAGGAATGTTCTAGTTTGATTCCTGAGGCAGGATTTTTTGGATGGCAGGGTTTCCTGCCATGCCACCTGAAGAGTCAGCAGGTATGCCAGCTGCTTCACAGCCAGGCTGGAGGAGGGACTTCCACCCCTCACTCAGTGGAAGTCCCACCTCAGAGAGCTGCCAGCCATCTGATTGGCCGACAGCTCTGTAGTGCTTTTGAGAGCAGTGGCCACCCCTGGGACTACAAGCAGTCCCACCACTAAGTGCTGGATCCCACAGGACCAGGTAGGCGCAGGGTGTCGTGACATGGGTGGGAGGGGATGGCCAGAGGATAAGGGAAGGGGTGGGAATTGTGATGAAAAAGCCAGGTGGGGTGGGAGCACCCAACATCAGCGGCAGACCTTTAGGGAGGGGAGGGGGGTGCAGGAGGTGGGCACTCCATCTGGAAAGGGGGCCAGTGATGGAGATGCCCCCCACCTTTGTCCTGACCAATAACTGGCCACTTAAGGGCCTCAATTGGGCGAGGGCATGCCTCAACTGCACCCCCCCATTGGGAGCGGAAGGAGAGGGTGACAGGAAGGCCGTCTGGGAAAATTTTACAGCCCCCCCACTGCCTGCAAACCCGCCAGCAGGGAATCGTAAAATTCTGCCCTTGATCTGAGCACTGAGCTGGTCATAACTAGGGTAGTGTTGGCAATTACACAACGGTCTTTGGTATTCCTGACATTTGGTACAGAGGAGGAGAAAGTCTAACTCAGTGAAGATTCCCAAGCCTCATGGAAACATGACTGTAATCCATTGGCTGTGAAGCACTGTGGTACAACCAGAGGACATGAAAGGTGCCATAGAAATGCAAGTTCTTCCCTTTGAAATAGAACAGAAACAGATGAGGCTTGGCTATGACGACTTTCAACAGTAAAATACTCTATTGGCGTTCAGATGAATGGCCACTGGGGAAAGGCACTGGGAGGACTCAGTGAGTAGCCTCCTTCATTGGAGATTTTAAAGGGATAAACAAAAAGTGAAACAAGTTCCAAAGTTCTTTTTCCAGAAAATGCTTAAAGGATTGCAAAATATGTTTTGAATTCAGCCTTATTTATAAGAACTTAAAGATTTTACAAGCATAGCTGGTGGGGTGGTTGGAAGAAAATGTTGAAAAAAATGCCATGCTTTAGGTGCCAGTAATAGTTCTTCAGTCTAGGTATCAACTCATATCACAATAAGGCAATGTCCACAACCCCAAACAGGAACAAGCATTCTTTCATAATGAGTGCAATATTATACATTTCAAAAGTTTTTCAATTTAAGAGGTCCCATCTGTCTTATAAAAGTGTTTTTCCAGCATACAGAATTTCATTACCATGTGGTAGGTAAGAATTTAGGGCAAACAAACTATAAAATTTATTGTTCAAAAAGAAAAGGGCTCTTTTGTAAAGTGGATTAAAAAATTGGTTGCATGTTACGCAGGAATTTTGTGCCTTTGTTAATTATTTGAATGCTTGTTTATATTACTGAACTCTAACTGCAGCTGCATTTCTCTTACCACAACAAAAAATGGGATAGAAATTTGATGGTGCCATGGCTGTTTTTAGGCACTAAACAGGCACTTAAATTCAATATGAAGGGCAAGAATTGACCGCTCATTATGAGCTGGAAATGCACCCCCCCGCCCACCTCAATTCTTTATAAGCAAGAAAATAGGTGGCCAGGGTTGATCCTGAACACCGAGAACAGGTTTGGGGCCTGAGACCTACTTGAGGCCCTGTGTAAGATTGCATTGCTCTGAATGAGGTTGACATGAAAGGAACCCCACTGCAGGTGTCCACCAGGAAACAACAGATTTAAAATACAAAGATTTCTACCTGATTATGTTTTCTCATAAGCAAAGACCCATAAGCAGATTGGGTTCTGTATTGCTAATTCATAACCAAAAAGGGACATTTTTCCCCCACTCTAAATTGTGAAATATAGTATGTTTACTTATTCCAAAAATACACTCATAACAAAATGGAAGACCAACTGGAATCCGGATTTTGAATGACAAATGCTTGAGTGTTACCCAGAGGGCAAACTTGACCTGCATTAACTGGGGCATCTAGGAGAAAGTGATGTAAACCATTCAGGGGCATCTCCTGTGAAAATACTAAAGAATGGTTTTAGCGAGCTGACCAAGTGATGTAGCAGAAGAAAATACCTGGATTTCTCTGTGAGGATGTGCACATGGGTGATCCAACTTGATTTGTCCTCAGAACTTCCCATCCTATCAGGCTTAGCCAAGACTTGTTTAACATAGATGAGGGTACAAAGATGGAACTGCTTTGCTAATCCATCAAAACCCAGTAAGTTTTGCAAAATAGTACCACATTTTAAAATATTTGTCACCTGATACAAATTACATGAGCACATTTTTATTTTTATAAAAGATTAAACATGCAGACATTAATGGCTTTCCTCTTCTAGCCTGGCCTTTTTTGAGGAATCATTCTTCTCAATGAAATAATCTGCCAATTCGCGAAGTGCTTTGTAACGGTGGGAGATTGAATTCTTTGTGGCTTTGGGCATTTCTGCATATCTGGAGAGATTCAATGAAAGACACAGATCATCATGATGTTATCGGCAAAACAAATCAGGTAAAATATCCATCCTCAAAATTGAAAAAAATGCTGGCGTTCCAGCAACTTGAAAAATGTTTCAGCACTTACGTCTGATCGAAGCCATCTGGCTGGAAACAAGGATCCCAACCAAAGTTTCTGGGTCCCCGAGGATCGACTATTTTGCCCTACGTGATGGAAAAGATGGAGTCATACAAGTTAAAAAAAAAATCACTCATTTCAATCCATGTACTCCCCTCCCATTGACAAATCTCCAGTGCACTTCATTGCCACCCGCAAACTTGCGTCCATCACCATGGTTATGACTTTTCTTTATTCTTTCATGGGCGTCACTGGCTAGGCCAGCATTTATTGCCCATCCCTAGTTGCCCTTGAGAAGGTGGTGGTGAGCTGCCTTCTTGAACCACTGCAGCCCATGTGGTGTAGGTACACCCACAGTGCTGTTGGGGGGGAAATTCCAGGATTTTGACCCAATGACAATGAAAGAACGGTGATATAGCTCCAAGCCAGCACTGTATGTGACTTGGAGGAGAACTAGTAGGTGGTGGTGTTCACACGCATCTGCTGTCCTTGTCCTTCTAAGTGGTAGAGGTTGGAGGTTTGGAAGGTGCAGTTGAAGGAGCCTTGGTGAGTTGCTGCAGTGCATCTCGTAGATGGTACACACTGCTGCCACTGTGCGTCGGTGGTGCAGGGAGTGAATGTTGAAGGTGGTAGATGGGGTGCCCATCAAGAGGGCTGCTTTGTTCTGTATGGTGTTGAGCTTCTTGAGTGTAGTTGGAGCTGCACCCATCCAGGCACCAAGAGCATTGCCACTATCTCATCAATTTATTCCTTTCTTCTCTGTAGAGATGACACCTTCTAAACTTGGATTTGTAAATCTGCTCCCAAGCTGGGCTGGGCAGTCCTGCCATCAGAATCCATATTTTGTTAAGTGAAAGGTCAAAAACAATAAATTACTCTGCAATTTTAAAATCCCCACCCGCTCCCTCCCTCTCGCCTGAAGCCAGTAATTCAAGATAGGATTTAGGTCTGTATGTGGCAGTAGCACCTCACCTATTAATTAGTTGTAAATATAGTTGGACCCATCTGCAGCCATGACCCACAAATGTACACTTCCAGCTGGTATCATTTGATAGTGATCAGAAGCGAGAAAACTTTCCACTGTCACCCCGCCCCTCCCTAGACAAGGAATGCCAAGGCTATTTATTGTATATCCTGATTCCCAACCACAGCTTAGAATAGTCATCAGTCAACTCAGCCTGTGGGTGTTTTTGAATACCACTCCACAAATTGCATTTACCTATAAAGATCCCGACTGCTTTCACTCTTTCCTTTTCAGACAGTTTCACAAACAGAGGGATTAGCACAAGAAATTGACCAGGTAGGCAGAGCAGGCAGGGCCTCAAATTATTCAACAAAAACTGGCTGCCACATTGGAGACACTGTCAGGTCTTTTATGAATGGGTGAACTAAAGCACTGAATGGTTGTCATCCAGACTTACCTTGAGATACCCACAAAAGCTAATGTGGCCTATCATTCTCAAGTTCAATAAGCTGCAGCTCTTGAGCAGTGCAAGATGTGACCACAGACCTTCATTATAACTCAGCAACAGGAATAGGCCATTCAGCCCCTTGAGCCTTCAATTAATTCATGGCAGATTTGTACCCCTAATCCATTTACCAACATCGGTTCCATTGCTTAATGTCCTTGCTTAACAAACATCTAACAATCTCAGTTTTGAAATTTTCAATTTATAAAGACTCAACAGCTTTTTGGGGGAGAGAGAGAGTTCCAGATGACAGATAGAATGCTGACCATGGCACCTTGGAACTGGAGGCTGTTCAGAGGAGGGGGAAAGAGGAGAGGGGGAAGAAAGCACAGTCTATTAGTTGCAGGAGATTCAATTATTAGATGGATGGATAGCATCATTTGTAGGCAGGATTGACAATCCCAAATGGTATACAGACTACCTGGTGCCAGGGTGAGGAACATCTTGAACCAGCTTCAAAAGGTATTGCGAAGGCACGGAGGGTGGCACTGGGTGGTGAGGATCCAGTCAGTCATTGTGATTCACTTTGGGACCAGCAACATAGGGAGGACAAGGCAAGAGATTTTGTTCAATGAGTGCCAGGTGCAAGGAGCTAAATTAAAGAACAGGATCTCAAGGGTTATAGTCTCTGAATTTGGAAGGGGATAAGTCGGTTAGGGAGGTGAACATGTGGCTGAAGAAGCAGTATGGGGAAAGAGGGGTTCCATTTCACGTAACACCAACACCCGTACTGGGACATGAAGAACCTGCACTGTTGGGACAAGCTTCACCTGAATGGGGCTGGAACCAGGGTTTTGGTGGAAAGGATAGCTGGGCAGTTGCAAGGACTTTAAGCTAGTAAATGGTGGGTGGTGGTGTTGGGGAGGGCTCAAGTGGAGCAGGTAGCATAAATAACAATTCTAAAACAAACGAAACAAAGAGTCAGGAACCAACAGTCAGGAATTGTGCTTTATACACGACAAAGGGAAAAATGAGAAGACGTGAAGTAATTTTTTAAAAATTATTTTTTCATGGGATGTGGGTGTCACAAGCAAGGCCAGCATTTGTTGCCCATCCCTAATTGCCCTTGAACTGAGTGACTTGCTGGCTTGCTTGCTGTTACGAGTCACATGTAGGCCAGACCAGGTAAGGATGGCATATTTCCTTATTAATGAACTATATGCGTTTTTCCAATCATGGCCACCATCACTGACACTAGCTTTCAATTCCAGATTTATTAATTATGTGAATTTTAATTCCACCAGCTGCCATTTTGGGATTTGAACCATGTCACCAAAACATTAGTCTGGGCCTCTGGATTACTAGTCCAGTGAATTATCATCACGCCACCTCCAAATTAAATCAGGAGAGAGAAATAAGAAATGTGTGAGCAAGACGTTAGAACAGAAGGACAAGTTAGTGTGTGTGGCCCAAGTAAAATCTTTTTATACAAATTCACATAGTACAAGGAACAAATTGAATAAATTGCAGGTGCAACTTTAACTTGGAGGGTAATTACATGGTGGCCATTACTAAGACATGTCTGCAGGAAGGTCAGGACTGGGAACTAAATAAACAAGGTTATAAGGTCTTCGGGAAATATAGGGGAAATTATAGAGGAAGAGAAGTTACCTTAGTGATTAACAATTAAATCACTTCAATGAAAGGAGAGGACATAATGAGTGGCAGTGGAGACTTTAGGGGTAGAATAAAGAAGTAGAAAAGGATTTAAGACTGTAGTCGGAATTGTACATTGGCACCCCTGCTAGCAGCTACGAAGTGCCGGATTGCATAAATGCAGAGATTAGACATGCAAGTTGCATAGGCAGAATGGTTTTAACGTGGGATTTTAAATTGCATATAGATTGAGATAAGAGAACAAGCTTATGTTAGAAAGGTAGTGAATTTCTTGTGTATGTTCAGGATAGTTTTTCTGCAACAATATATCCTCAAACCAACAGACATGCCACATTAGATTTAGCAATAAGTAATGAGCCAGATTTAATTAACAGGCTAATGGTGCATGAACATTTATCATAACATGCTCGAGTTCAAAATTGTGTTTGGAAGGGAGAAATGCAAAATAGCTCCCTGAGATTTTAGACTTAAACAAGGCTGACTTCAATGTGGTGAGACAGAGAAAGACACCCGCAAGCTGGGCAAATCTGTCAATGGGTAAAATGGCAGATCATTTGTAGGTGTTAAGAAAAGAATGTGAGATACACAACCAGTTTATACCCTAAGGGGCAAGAACTCAAATTACCAAAAAGAAAAACTGCCATTGACGACTAAAGAGGTCAAGGGACAACACTAAACAAAGAAAAAGCACATAAAAATGCAAAAACGAGCACAGATCCTGGTGACTGCTAGAGATATGAAGAACAAAGGTGATAAATCACATCGTTAAAAATAGGGAGCATGAAAATAAACCTGATCGGAAGATCAGAAATTGATCCTTATTAAAATATTAGGAAAAAAAGGGTTGTCAGGAGAAATGTGGGCCCCCTTGAAAACTGATAAAAGTGATATTGTAAATGAAAATACAGAAATGGGAGACATGTTGAATAATTACTTTGCGTCAGTACAGTGGAGCACACCACAAGGAAACTAATATTGAATCAATGATGGGAATCCACCAAAAATAATATTAGTAAAATCAGAATTGAAGAAAATAATGTCACTAAAGAGTGACAACTCCCCAGGATCAGATGGCTTTCATCTCAGAGGTTAAAGGAAGCAGGTGAGAACACTGCAGATGCCCTAACTTTGATCTTTCAAAATTCTCTCAATTTGGGAACTGTTTCTCTAGCCTGGAAAACTGTGCATATGACATCACTGTTTAAGAAAAGTGAGGTGGGGAAACCAGGGTATTATAGACCAGTTAGCTTGACATCTGTTGTCAGGAAATTACTAGAGTCTACATTTAAGGATAGAGTGGCTGAAAAGATCCAAGCTTTCAGTTGACCAGAGAGAGCCAGCGTGGATTTGTAAAGGGTGCGTCATGTCTGACGAGCCTGAAGAGGTGACCAAAATCATGGGTTGGGAAACATTCATGGACATTATTTATATTAAATATCTTCCAGAAGGTATTTGTTAAAGTTCCTCATAAGAGACTGCTAGCCAAAGTTGAAGCTCATGGAATTAAAAACAAATGATTGATCAGGTTAGCAAATTGGCTGAGCATTAGCAGATAGAATAGATATAATGGGCACGCACTCTAACTGGCAAGGTGTGATAAGCGGTGTCCCGCAATGATCTGTGCTGGGGCCTCAACTGTTCACCATATTTATTAACAACTTAGATAATGGGATAGAAAGTCACAGATCCAAATTTGGCAGCGATACAAAGATAGGTGACATTGCTAGCTGTGTAGAGGAAGCATAACACGATAAAGAGATATTAAATGATTAAGTTAAGGGGCAAAACTGTGGCAAATGGATTTTAATGTAGGCAACTGAGAGGTAATCCACTTTGGGCCGAAAAGGATAGAACAGAGTACTCCATAAAAGCTGAAAAGCTAGAAAAAGTGGAGCTTCAAAAAGACTTGTAGGTCCATTGATGATTAAAGTGTCCTGGACAGGTATAAAAAAAATCAAAAAGTCATGCCAGCAGATTAGAATACAAAGGGGTAGAAATTATGCTATAGCTATACAAAGCCTTAGTTAGATCATATTTGAAGTACTTGGAGCAGTTTTAGGCATCATACCATAGGAAGGATAAATTGGCCTTGGAGGGAGTGCAGTGTAGATTTACCAAAATTATGCCTGGACTCCAAAGATTAAATTATGAGAGGTTACAAACTGGGGTTGTATTCCTTGGAATTTAGAAGGCAAAGGCACAATTTAATTGAAATTTTTAAGATGTTAAGTAGAACTGATGAGGGTAGGTAGATAGAAACTATTTCTGGTTTAGGGAGTATATGACTGAGGGCCATAGTCTAAATATTAGAGCCAGACCTTTCATGAGCAAAATTAGGAAACACTTCTATGGCAATTGGTGCTAGATCAATTATTAATTTTAAATCTGAGACCAAGATTTTTGTTACCCAAAGGTATTAAGAGAGATGTGCAATGGAGTTAGGTCACAAATCAGCCTTGATCAGATTGAATGGTGGAACAGGCTCGGGGCCTAAACTCATGTTCCTATGTTCCTCTGATGCCTAGCTGCCAAGAAGCAAGGTTTACATTTATATTAGCACCTTTCATGGCCTTAGGATGTCCCAAAGCAATTTACAGCTAATGAAATACTTTTGAAGTGTATTCAACGTTGTTGGAAATGCAGTCAATTTGCGCAGCTAATAAGAAAATTTGCCCAAATGTCATCCAACTGCAGGTACTTACGACATGGACAAAAATCCACAGGTTTATGAACAGTTGCTGGCAGCCAAGGTTCAGCTGGTAGTCCTTGTTTCTGAGTCACACGGTTCTGAGTTCAAGTCCCACTCCAAGACTTGAGCACAAAAATCAAAGCTGATACATAGCACAGTACTGAGGGAGTCCTGCACTGTCAGAGGGCTCCTCAAAGGCTTTGGCTGAGACATTAAACTGAGGCCCCACCTGCCTCCTTGGGTGAATGGAAACGATCCCATGGCACTATTTCAAAGAAGAGCAAGGGAGTTATCTCCAGTGTCCTGGTCAATAGTTAACCTTCAATCGACATCACAAAAACATATTACCTGGTCATTATCACATTGCTTTTGGCAGGAGCTTTCTGTGCACAAATAGGTTGCCATACTTGCTACATTACAACAACTATGACACTTCACAAGTACTTTATTGGCTACAAAGTGCTTTGGAAAGTCCTGTGGTCATGTCACATTCTATAAAAATTCAAGTTCCTTGTTATTCACTCAATACTGACCAATAAGCATCCCAATTTTGCAAGTAGCTGTTGTTGTGGGAAGAGGAATGGGGGCACTCAGACATGTGAGCATGGCTTCTTTATAAATACATACCGGAGTTTTCCCTCGAAATAGCTTCACTGGGTCTTTTGGGTTTCCTGTGCTGTACGCAAAGGTACAGAGTGCATACGCTGATTTGTCTTCAAAGCCTGCTAACATCTTATACAAACCTGGAAAGAGAAACACAAGAGTGGTGCAAATTAACAACAGGTGTATTTTTGTGTTACCTCAGTAAAACCTGGATGTCCTGATGCGTCAATACTAATGACCTGCATTCTTCCTACAGCTGGAGGGTAGAATATCCTCTGCTACAAGATTTATTTATGATTTGGATTAATGTTGCTGTTTGACTGAATGAAAGGTGGTGTCTTTCCGTCTTTCTATTTTTAATATTTAATAGGCATTTTCAACATTATGAGGGGTTTTGATAGAGGAGATACGGAGAAACTGCACTCGTAGAAGAATCAGTAACCAGAAAACACGCATTAAACATAATGGGCAAAAAATCCAAGGGAAAGTAAGAAGTTTTAGTTACGCAGTCAGTTATGATGATCTTGAATGCACTGCCTAAAAGGGTTGCAGAAGCAGATTCTTTAACAACTTTCAAAAGGGAAATGGATATATTCATATATGTGAATGAATGGGGAGATGTGGGATTTGAACCCATGTCCCCAAAGCATTAGCCATTAGCCAAAGCTAATGCTTTGGGACATGGATTTAAATCCCACACAGCAGCTGCTGGAATTCGAATTCAATTAGTAAATGGAATATAAAGTTAGACTCTGTAATGGTGACCATAAAACTATCATTGATTGTCACAGTAACCCATCTGGTTCACTAACATCCTTTAGGGAAGGAGATTTACCATCCTCACCTGGTCTGGCCTACATTTGACTCCAGACCCACAGCAATGTGATTGACGTTTAACTGCCTTCTGAACTGACCTAGCAAGCCACTCAGTTCAAGGGCAACTAGGGATGGGCAACAAATACTGGCCTCGCCAGTGACAACCATATCCCATGAAAGAATAAATAAAAACATTTTATAGACATTAATCATGCACACACACACATCTTGCAGATCTAAGGGGAAAGAGTGTGGGAGTAGAATTAATTTGTAGCTCTTTCGGTGTGCTGGCACAGGCACAGTGGCCTGAATAGCTCCTCCTGTGCTGTATGATTCTATTTTTTTGTCTTCTCTAGCTCTCATGCACAGTACTCACTCCAGAGGGTGGGCTGGCAACCTGTACCCAAGTTCTTATATGTCCATCAGTAGTCTCCCTTCCCCATCTCTTTGCACTATTACAGTCAGTTAAAATGAGAGAATCATTGAAATCCACAGCACAGAGGGAGGACATTTGGTTGCCTGTGCCAACCGAGAAAGAACGATCCAGAATAATCCCACTTCCCAGCTTTCAGTCCGTAACCTGTAGGTTGTGGCACTTAAATGCAGATCCAAGTACTTTTTTCTAAAATGTAATGAGAGTTTCTATCTGTACCACCCTTTCAGGTAGCGAGTTCCAACCCCCAACCACCCTCTGGTGAAACAATTAATCCTCAATTTCCCTGCTACCAATCACTTTAAACCTGGTTATTGAACTTGCTCCTAATGGAAATAGGTCCTTCCTAGGCCCCTCATAATCCGATACACCTGAATTAAATCTCCCCTCAGCCTCCTATATTCTAAAAGAAAACAACCCCAGCGTATCCAATCCTTCCCCTCATAGCTACAATTCTCGACTCCTGGTAAATTCCTTGTAAATCTCCTCTGTACCCTCTCCAGTGCAATCATATTCTTCCAGTAATGCAGGGACCAGAAATGTACACAGTACTCTAGCTGTGGTCCAGCTAGTGTTTTACACAGTTCTAGCATAACCTGCCTCCTATTTTCCTTTATCAGCTGAGACATAGAATTCATCACATATGCTCTTTTGACCACCTTATCCACCTGTCCTGCTACCTTCAAGAATCTACAGACATGCACGCCAAGGCTTCTTGATTCCTTGAATTCCGAGGTTCCTACCAGTTATTGTATGTTCCCTTGCCATTCCTGAGCCTGTTCCACTGTTCAATGAGGTCAAGGCTGATCTGTGACCTAACTCCACATCCCCACCTTTGCACCATGTCCCTTAATAAGTTTGGATAACAAAAATCTCAGTCTTAGATTTAAAATTGATAACTGATCTAGCACCAATTGCCATTTGCAGAAGAGAGTTCCAAACTGCCACCAGTCTTAGCATGTAGAAATGTTTCCTAATTTTGTTCCTGAAAGGTCTGGCTCTAATACTTAGACTATGTCCCTCAATTATGTTTGACCTATTTAAATGCATTACTTCACATTTCTATGGATTGAATTCCATTTGTCACTTTTCTGCCCACCTGACCAGTCCATTGATATCTTCCTGCAATCTACAGCTTTCTCACTGTAACTGATTTTGGTGCTCACTGCAAGCCTTTTAATCGTGCCCCACACAGTTTAGGCTAAATCACAAGCGATAACATGAAAAGCAATTTGGCATATCCCTCAACATCACAGCACAGAAACCACCTCCTTTCTATTCCATAAAGCAGCACTCTGGATCAGCACTGTGTCACCACATTGTGGTCACAGTGGAATCACTGCTCCGAGACACAACTTGCTTTGCATCCCCCCCATCACCACCCCCTCTATTTTCTCACTGCACACCGCCCGCCAACCTCCCACTATGGGGGGAATTGTTTCATTTAGTAGTAGCTTGGGGAAAAACTCTCACAATGAAGACAAGCTGACAACCAATACTGGGAATCAAACTCACCATCTTGACAACAAGAGTAGAGTTATATTACTAAACCTATTGGCCTGCAGGTAACATTTCTGAATAAATTAATAAAACCTGAAAGTCAAAGGAAAGTTTAATGCAAATTTAATTTACTGATTTATTTTTATGCCACACCAACACATCATGCGACAATTTTTCTTTCCCTAGTTTTCTCCCAAATGGCAGTGGCTGATTCTGGCAGTTCCCCTTGTACCTTGCCACCCTTCATTAACAATCCTGGACAATGAACATCAGCAGTCCATTCAACTGTGAGAGCATTGTTGTAAAGTTTGGCTCTGCCCACATTAACACATTAGAGAGCATTCAAGATCGTGAATCTCAGCTGATTTTATTTTTCCTGGTGCTTTCTAACCCAGGGATCTGGAGGCCAGCTAACTCAGTCAGCATTAGCTCAGCGAAACCAGCTGTTATCAGGGATTGAATCAGGTGGCTTTCTTAGTCTGTGCTGCTGATTATCACAATGCAATTGGTGGGGGGTACGGGGGGCAGGGAGGTGGGGGGGTGGCGCACAGGAGTTATTATTCAGCTAAGCTGTAGGGCATACACTTTTTGATGCATGAGTTTGACAGCAACGAACTGTTGAGTCTTCATCAATTGAACAAGTCAAAACTGAGTTTGATAGATATTTGTTTGATAAGGCTATTGAGGGATATGGAACCAAGTTGGGTAAATGGACTCAAGCTACAGGCCAGCCATGACCCACTTAATTGGTGGAACAGGCTTGAGGGCTGAGTAGCTTACTCCTGCTTCTCACAAAGCTCAATCAAGCTTATGATCCACTGCATTAAAACAGAACCATGAAGCACAAGAGTTTAACCATTGTATTCTTTATAAGCTTGAGACCAGAAGGTCATGGCTTCTCATACCAACAGTCAGTCATCCAAATCCACTTCAATTACTCCTCCATCAGTACGTGGGAATTATGCCAATCTATTGAGGAATTATTCAGAGTAGCTGGCATACTTGACTTGAATCACACCTCTTGTAAGCTGTTACGGAGTGACATGGCTGGCCATTATGGAACAGACCATCTCGCATCTGGTAGGAGGAGGAAGTGTGCTGGCAATTTGTCTGGAAAAATATACAGGGGAGAGAGAAAGGAGAAACTCAAAAACAAACCACTATTCCTCAATATATTTTAGCCATATACTGCCCAGTACAGGAGTACACAGACTCTCTTTAGTCCAAAATCCCATTGCAGACAACATACAATGTAAACTTTTAAGCTACAGCTCTCAAACGATTGGTTATTTTATATATAAATCCCTCAATGAGATCTCAACCTGCTTGTCACTCCCAGATGTCAATTATCTACCATACAAGTGGCCAAAGGTTTTTCATTTATATCTTCTACTCACCATTTTTATGGTACTTTGCCATTTTTATGACTGTTAACTTCCTACTGCCCTATGCCACAGTGCTCATCCTAAATGCAGCACTGCCCACAGAATACCTCTAGCAATCGACAAAAAACTTGACATTCAATGTGACACACACACACGATTACAAATTGAAATGGAATTGGGGTAGTATATTGGCATGGATTAAGGGCTGGATAACAGACAGAAAACAATAGTGATAAATGGGCCATTTTTGGATCAACAGGATGGAATTAGTGGAGCGCTGCAAGCATCAGCTATTTACAGTCTATATGAATGAACCAGATGAGGGGATTGAGCATGTGTATCCAATTTTGCTGACAATACAGAGCTGGGTGGGAAAGTGAGCTTTGAGGAGGACACAAAAAGGCTCCAAAGGGATATAGACTGTTTAAGGTGATTGGGCAAGAAGATGGAAGATGGAGCATGATGTGGGGAGGAGTGAAATTATACACTTTGGTGGCGAAAATGGAAAAGTAGATCTTTTTAAAAAAAAGGGTTAGACTAGTAAATGTTGGTACTCAATGATTAGTGTACAAGCACTCCCAAATCTAAGTTAATATGCAGATATAGCAAGCAAATGGTATGTTAGCCTTTATTGCAAAGGGGTTGAAGTTTAAGAATAAAGAGGTATTGCTGCAATTGTTTGGTGAGACCACATCTGTAGTAGTGTGTACAGATTGAGACTCCATGCTCAAGGAGGGATGGGATGTGACAAAGGTTTGCTGGATTGATTCCAGGGATGATAGCATTGACTTTTGAGGACAGACTAGAGTAGAATTGGCTCATATTCTCTGGAGTTTAGAACGATAAGTTCCTTTTTGAGGAGATTTCACAGTGTAGACGCCGAGGAGCTTTTTTGCCTGGTTCGATTGTCTAGAACTAGAGGTCATAGTCACTGGATAAGGGGTCAGCCATTTAGGACTGTTATTGAAGAAATTTCTTCACTCAGTGGGTTGTGGATCGTTGGAATTCTCTACCTCAGAGGGCTGAGGGTACTCAGTTGTTCAGTATATTCAAGACTCCGATCAATTGATTTTTGGGTATTAAGGTAATCAAGAAATTTGGAGATAAGGCAGCAAAGTGGAATTATGTAGAAGCTCATTCATAATCTCACTGTATGGTGGAGCAGGAGAGAATGCCCACTCCTCCTATCTATGTTCCTATTTTTCGTCATACCTATAAAGGTTCTCTAGCTTCGAATCTATTGTGCTTGAATTAGTATCACTTTTCAGCATGTAACACTTGCTTGCACTTGGAATTTTCATACAGAAGGTTGAAAAACTGTTTGCAAAGAATTAAACAACCCTTCATTATGAGGAAGATCATCACCCCTCCACACCCTCAAAGTATTGAATCCTGCAGGGTTTACTGGATAAAGAACAGAGCAGGAATGCTGGCTAGTCCTGTTCTCTCTAGACCAAGGGGCCAAGGACAATTAACCATGAAATTCTGTGGGCTTAAAATTGCTGAAAAAAATAAATGGTGTGAACAAGACATAGCATTATTGTGAAAAATCAGTCAGCAGTGAGTGACAAGGAAGAGATACTCCATGAATTGCCACAGGCTCCTGGACCATTTGCGCTGCTCTGCCATTAGCTCTACAAAAACAGTATCTTGCCCTCACCCGTTCTGTGAATTTCCTGTAGTTGCTGCATTTGCATATTAATTGCCCATCAATCTCGCCTGAGAAAATGAAGGCTAGTAGTTAACAGTGTAAATACCTTTCAACAATGATAATTGTTAATGACTGCCAACCAACCACTTCTCCAGAAAGTGAACAATTAGATGTGAGGTTTCATTCTTTCATGTTGCCATTTTGAATTTTACGTCAACTTACGTCACTGATGTGCCTCTGATCCCTGAGGCACTCCCGACATACGCACATCTGTGATACTTACATGGGAAGTTTAAAAGTTTAGATTGCCGGTTTTACCCTGCCAGGACTGCTCTGTTATTCCAATGAGAGTGGGATCAAATGGCCAGAACCAGAGACTTGAGTTGTTTGCGTTATACTTACCCTAGTTTTAAACAACTTTACGGAAGAGATTTTCATAACAGGTATAAAACCAGCGTAACTCTAAGCCAAACAGCTGGAGTGCCAAAAGTACTCTAGAATCCACAGCAATATTCAACATTCCCTCCCTTTCACCCCCGACAATGTTAACACCCCCAACCCCTTCTCACCCGGCAACGGTCACCAGCCCCCACCTGGACAGTGCTCACCCCCTCCCGCATCCCTTCTCCTGACACACTTCCCGGAATCCCTGGCTCTTATCCGGCCAATGTTGGGAGAGTTGGGGGGGCGGGGGGTGATGGGCAGTAAGCATTTTCATGTTTCCTTGGGGCAAGGGAGATTGGAGAACACCGTGAGGGGTGAGAAAGGTGGGGGTGAACACTGTCGGTGGGTGGGGTGAGGAGGGGGTTAGCACTGTCAGCGGGGTGAGGCTATGCAGTTTGAGGTTGACAGCTCCACTCAAAACACTACGTCAATAAACTGCAGACAGACCTTAAGGGGTAGGTCTTCAGGTCATGATGAGAAAAGGGGGTGTGGCTGCACCACAATTACATCTGACAATTTGCCTCCTGACTTCGCTGAACCGCCATTGGAAGGCGCAAAGGCTCCAGTGTAAAATGGTAAGTGGACAGATTAAAATCGGAGTCCACATTGGACGCATCCTCTGCAACACCGACCGAAAGATCTGGGCCTACAGTTTTCCTCTCTTGTTTCTCTCTCAATCTAATTTTTCTTTCCCTCTCTATTTTCCTTTCTGTACCTGATTGACATTGAGTACACTTACCCTAATTCACCTTAGTCCTTCCTCAAATCTCTCATCTCATTGGTTAAGGGGAGAGACGATTGAACCCATCCTAATCGCCATGGGTAATAATTTCAATGTGTCATCATCTCATATTGCCACCCCAACCTTGCACTTTTAAAGTGTTAAAATCACTAACCTTCAGGATGCAACTTTTCCAGGAACCATTTTCTAGAAGGGAATAGAAAAATAAAATTTAGAAACTATATGTCACAGGCACCTGCACTGACATAACCTGCGTGAAGTCAGGGGCCCCAAGCCATCAAATATCAGAACCGTTTCAAGCTTTCCCCATTCTAAACCCCACAGCTTTCACAAAGAAAATGGAATCTGTTCTCCTTTTGGAGGACCGCTTCCCCATTTTGCATGCATTAGTGTGTAGTCATCTCCTTGTTCCCACTCACGGGCAATCTGGGTCTGTTCCCTTAAAGAACTTGAGCCTTTGAGATCAATAGATTTCTGTTTGCAAAGGGAGACATGATGCTAATGTGGTAAACAGAGCAGAGGTACAGGTCAGCAATGATCAAAATGATTAAAAAAAACCTGCACACACTCAAATCTGTAGAGACACAGGAATCAGTAGATGCATCAGGCCCATTTTTCCATCACTGCTGCCTTATGTATCCAGTATTTCCAGCTTTCTTTTTGTTTTTTCTTCCAACCCTCTTGTGAGTTAACAGGTCTCAGTCAGGTAGTACAATTGGTCACAGTGGTCTGAGGTTAGAGATTGAAACCTTCCCCCATTCACCACCACACCCCCACCCCTTCATAAAAAGTGTTCTTGCTCTCGATCATTACACAGTGACCTATGCTAGAAAGGGCACACACATGGACAAACCAGGCTCAGAGTTCATCACGATATCACCTACAAAGCAAATTGGCATAGAGCAAATAAGATTAGGGAGTTGAATGCATGACTTAAAAGATTGTGTGGGAAGAATGGGTTTTGACTCATGGGGCACTGGCACCAGTACTGGGGAAAATGGTAGCTATACCGTTAGGATGGTCTTCACCTGAACCATACTGGGCCCAATGTTCTGGCATGGTTCTAGGATGGTAGAGAGGGCTTTAATCTAAATAG
The DNA here is from genome assembly GCF_964194155.1 of Cetorhinus maximus. Lineage (NCBI taxonomy): Eukaryota > Metazoa > Chordata > Chondrichthyes > Lamniformes > Cetorhinidae > Cetorhinus > Cetorhinus maximus. Next base: position 92,743,954 of record NC_135895.1, on the reverse strand, counting down.
TGGTGGTGGGGTGGGCAAAAGGATTATTTGAAGGAGGTTTGGTAAATTAAAGGGAAAGGAGAAGGCAATGGAGCAAGGTAGCATTATGGGCAATGATAATTAGAATGTGGCAGGAAGGAACAGGCGTACGGTGCACCAGCAGATAAGGCCAGTGTTTGCAAAAATAATAAAAAGACAGAATTAAAGGCTCTATATCTGAACACAAGTGGCATTCATAACAAATCTGTTGAATTATCAACACAAATAGAAATAAATATCTATGACTTAAAAGCCATTACAGAGATGTGGCTGTAAGATGATCAGGCTGGGACCTGAATATTTGAGGATACTTGACATTTCGGAAGGATAGGAAGCTAGGAAAAGGTGGTGGGGTAGCTCTGTTAATTAAGGATGACATTAGTACAATAGTGCAAGATGACTTCAGTTTTAAACATCAAGATGTAGAATCAGTTTGGGTAGAGATCAGAATATCAAAGGAACAAAGTCACTGGTGGGAGTAGTTTATAGCTCCCCTAATAATTGCTATACTGTAGGACAGAGTATAAGGGAAGAAACAATGGGAGCTTGTAAGAAAGGTACCACAATAATCATGGGTGATTTGAATCTACATGTAGACTGGACAAACCAGATTGGCAAAGGTAGCCTGGAAGATGAATTCATAGAGTGAGTTTTGGACAATTTCTTAGAGCAGCACATTCTAGAGCCAACCAGAGAGCAGACTTTTCTAGACCTGGTAATGTGCAATCAGACAGGATTAATAAATGACCTCATAGTAAAGGAATCTCTAGGTAGCAGTGATCATAACACGATGGAATTTTGCATTCATGTGAGGTTGAGTAGTCCAGGGCTAAGACTAGTGTTTATGAAATTAAATAAAGGCAATTACAAGGGTATGAAGACAGAGCTGGCTAAAGTGAACTGTGAAATTAGGTTAAAGGGTGGCAGTCATTTAAGGAGATATTTCATAACTCTCAGCAAAGATACATACCAGTGAGTAAGCAAGAGTCTAGGAGAAGGATGCACCATCGTGGCTAACTAAGGTAGTTAAAGATAGTAACAAATTGAAAGAAAAAGCATATAATTCTGAGAAGATTAGTGGTACGGTCAGAAGATTGGACAGAATTTAAAAAACAGCAAAGAATGACTGAAAAGAAAAGAGGGAGAACTTAGAGTATGAGAGAAAGGTAGCTAGAAATATGAAAACAGATAGTAAGAGTTTCTACAAGTATTTAAAAAGGAAAAGATTAACTAAAGTGAGCACTGATCCTCTAGAAAGTCTGGGGAATTAATAATGGGAAATAAGGAAATGGCAGAAGTGTTGATCAGATATTTTGTGTCTGTCTTCACTGTGGAAGACAACTAACATCCTAGAAATACTTGTAAATCAAGAGATGAAAGGAAGGGAAAAACTTAAAACAATTGCAATCACCAGGGTAAGGGTACTGAGAAAGCTATTAGAACTAAAGGCTGACAAGTCCCCAGGACCAGGTGGCCTGCATCCTGAGGTTTTAAAAGAAGTGACAGCTGAGATAGTAGATGCACTAGTTGTAATTTTCCAAATTTCTCTAGATTCTGTAAAGATTGCATTAGATTGAAAAATAGCAAAGAGGACTCCTCTATTCAGGAAAGGAGGGAAACAGGAAGTGGGACGCTACAGATCAGTTAGCCTTACATCTGTCATAGGATAATGCTAGAATCTTATTAAAGAGGTTGTAGCAGGGCACTTAGATAATCTTCATGTGATCCGGCAAAGTCAACATGGTTTTGTGAAAGGGAAACCGTGTTGACTAATTTAATAGAGTTCTTTGAGGAAATAACAAGCAACATGGATAAAAGAGGACCTATAGATGTGGTGTACTTGGATTTCAAAAAGGCATTTGATGAGGTGTCACATCTACTACATTACTACTACATTAAATAAAAGCTCATGGTGTAGAGGGTAGGATATTAGCATTGAGAGGAGTTGGTTAGCTAACAGGAAGCAGAGAGTAGGAATAAATGGGTCATTTTTGATTTGGCAAGCTGTAAGCAGTCGAGTGCCACAGGGATCAGTGCTGGGGTCTCAACTATTTACAATCTACATCAATGACAGATGGAGGGACAAAATGCATGGTTATTACATTTATGATACAAAGATAAGCAGAAAAGTAAGTTGTCAATGGAACATAAGGAGTCTGTAAAGGGACATAGATAGTTTAAATGAGTGGCCAAAATTTGACAGATGGAGCATGATGTGGGAAATTGTGAACTTGTCCACTTTGGCAGGAAGAATAGAAAAGCAGCATATTATTTAAATGGAGAGAGACTGCAAAACTCTTGAGGTACAAAGGGGTCTGGGTGTTCTGGTACATGAATCACAAAAAGTTGGTATGCTGGTACAGCTAGTGATTAGGAAGGCAAATAAAATGTTGGTGTCTATTGCAAGGGGGATGGAATATAAAAGTAGGGAAGTTCTGCTACAGTTGTACAGAGTATTGGTGAGACCACATCTGCAACACTGTATACAGTTTCAGTCTCCTTACTTAAGAAAAGATATAATTGCGTTAGAAGCGGTTCAGAGAAGGTTACTTGACTGATTCCTGGGATGGGCGGGTTAACTTATGAGAAAAGGTGGGACAGATTGGGTCCGTATCCATTGAAGTTTAGAAGAATGAGAGTGATCTTATTGAAATATAAGATCCCGAGGGGGCTTGTCAGGTTGGATGCTGAGAGGATGTCTCCCCTTGTGGGGGAAATCTAGAACTAGGGGACACAGTTTAAAAATACGGGGTCTCCTATTTAAGATGGAGATGAGGAGAATTTTTTTCTCTCAGTGGGTTGTTAGTCTTTGGAATTTTCTTCCCCACAGAGCAATGGAGTCAGGGTCATTGAATACTCTTAAGGCTGAGTTAGGTAAATTCTTGATTAACAGGAAAGTCAAAGGTCATAGGGGGTAGACAGGACAGTAGAGTTGAGGCCACAATCAAATCAGCTATGATATCATTAAATGGCAGAGCAGGCTTGATGGGCCAAATGGCCTACTCTGCTCCTAGTTCATATTCATGTACGTACGTCTGCCAACACTTATCAAGGTTTGTGTGTGAAGATTTATTGTTTGGGTGAGATACTGAAAGACAATCATGGAATCATATCACACTGAGAATCAACATCTCCAGGATCGAACTCAGGAAAACTGGCACATGTAAACTGTGGATCATAGTCCTTTGCATCAGAAACCTGGATCTACTTAAAAGAGGATTACAAGGGTTTTGAGTGTCGACAATGTTTTATCATTAAGTGATATCACCTCAAGCAATCTTAAATTCGTTCTTCTGTAACTAGCATCAGTAAAAGTGACCATGGAGCTGTTTGATTGTCATAAAACCCAAATTGTTCACCAGTTCATCAATGCCCATTCTCTTAGGGAAGGAAGGTCTGGGTTCAACTCCACTCCCCCTCCCCCTGCTTTCGGGACTTGGGTACATAATCCAGGCTAATGCTCCAGTGCAGTACTGATGTGCACTGCCATGATGTGGTCTTTCAGGTGAGATGGTAAACCAAGGTCTCACCCAATACTTCAGGTGGGCATGAAAGATCCTAAGACATTATTCAGAGTAGAGAAATTCCCCAATGCACTGGCCAAGATTAAGTCTCCCAAATCACCTCCAAAACACATCATAACTGGCATTTACTTCATTTTTGTTTGTGATTGCTGTGCTTTTCTACAGAACAGAGACTGCACTTTGAGGGCTACGCAGCGATTCAAGACCTCTTGAAGCATCTATAACAGTACTTTATAAATACAATTGGCCTCCATTCTAAACTATTCTTGGCCCTGAGATTTCTCAACCTATACCTGTGTTCCTAAAGTTGACTATAGATTGCTGTACATGAGGATTCAGTGGCCATTTAATTTAAATCTTGAGTGGCAGGTTCAGGAAATTTACTTCCAAACAATTGGGAATTAGGTTTTGCGATATAAAGGAAAAGCATAATGAGATTAATACAATAACACCACTGATCTTATTTAAAAAACAATCAACGTTTTAAGCAAAATGTTCAAAATAACAGACTACAATTGACTTTATAGGGAAACCAGCAGATCTCAAAATAAAATCAGAAAATCTAGAAAATACACAGTAGGTATGTCAGTGTGCGAAGACAGAAGACAAGTTCTGATATTGTGGATGCTTACTACAGCTTTGAGCTGAAGTCCACACATGTTACCTGACATGCTGGTTTGTTTACAGTTTATCCTCTAGGAAGAACACAATCCTTTCACCTGGGATTAAATTCTACCAACCAGACAGCAGGAACTGCTCTTGCTTTTAGACTGTCAGCAACAGTTTCAAGTGACATGTGTTTGACGATCTTAAATTCTTATCCAAAGGTTGAACCAAAGAAGTTTAGAGTGCAGAAGGAAGCCATTTGGCCCACTGGGTCAGACAGCAATCGAAAGCTGGCCCTACTGCCCTGCTCTCTCCATGTGGCTTTGTATCCGCTTCCAATTTTTATCCATTTTTTCCCTTAAAAGATGGAACAATCTCAGCCCTCAACTATTTTGTGACAAAGCTTTCCATGCTCCACAATCTGGACAAAAAAAGGAATCTCAATTTCTCTCCTCATTGAGAATCATTTTAATTTGGTGACCTTCCTCATCACTGACCCTCCAAAACACAGGAAATTGTCCTTGTCGTTTGACCATTTCCAAACCCTTCATGATTTTAAATCTCTTTAATCTTCAGTGCTCAGGCTGAATAGTCCCTGTATCTCATGTTTCTGCTCATAAGTCACAACACTCAGTTTTCCATCTGTGATCTTATCCTGGAGAATTTGTATGCTGACTGTGACTTCAATGTCCTTTGTGCAACAGGGCAACTGAAACTGCATTCTGAACACCAACTGCAACATTGCCCTGCACAAGTTTACCATTATCCTCAATTATATAATCTAAACTCTGTGGCTCCTTTTATGGCTTTATGCCCTACACTGGTTACCGTCAAGGGTTCTTTATATTCATATGCAACCTTCAAAATTTAAGTTGCATACTTCCATTCCATTTTTTCCTATCAAATTACATTACCTCACATGCCTTGTATTAAATTGCCAATGGCACTTTTGAGTCTATTCTACTAACTCAAAGCCAGGGCAACATTTCCTGCTCAGTTCAGATTAGATTTAAACCCACAACTTTTGTGCTGTCAGTAAATGCGCACCCAGCAGCATGCTCTGGGTATACCACTCCCAACCGAATCAGAGTAATATCCACCAGTCAGAACTCTGCCCACTACTCAACTTTCTATCCACAACCACATCTCATTATACTTGAGATTTTGTAACAAATTTCATAAAAATTCATTGAAAAACTTTTGAAAATCCATATACACGCCCATTGCATTGACTATCTAGCCAATCACCTCAAAAAAAATTCAAAAATTCTCTCGAGTGTGACTTTAACTTAACATTCCTATTGGCTGTCCTTGATGAGCCCTGGCATCTCTTCATGCTTAATTTTGAATTATGGATTCCAAGAGTTTGCCCACAATTGATGTTAGACTAATTGGTCTGGAGTTGCACGATTATCCTTCTTGAACAGAGCATTGGCTGCTCTCCCACTTCACAGCATAATTTGCCTGTTCATAGAGGGTTAAAAAATTTCAGCCAAAGCCTCTGCTATGCCCCTTTCTCACTGCTTTTTTCAGCCTCGGTTGGGTACCATCACGACTGAGTGATTACTTACTTTGAATTCAGCCCTGTTCCAGAGCCACTTCCTTGTCTATAGTCACCTCCAACAATTGCACCACATTGCCCGGTAGTACGCTTAGTGTCAATTCAACCATTTTTAAAACTGATGCAAATATTTAATATCTCTGTTGTAACTTCATCCTCTATAACTACATTTTCCCCCCATGTCCTCAAGGTAGTCCCACCCTCTCCAATTGTTTTGATAAAAACTCTGACCTATATTAGTGACTTAAGCAAAGAGATAAAGAGTAAAGTATCTAAGTTTGCTGACAATACAAAGCCAGCTGGGAGTGGAAGCTGTGAGGAGGACACAAAGAGGCTGCAAAGGAATATAGACAGGTTAAGTGAGTGGGCAACAAGGTGGCAGATGGAGGATAATGTGGGGAATTGTGAGGTTATTCACTTTGGTCAAAAGAATAGAAAAGCAGAATATTTTTCAAAAGGTATGAAACTTGCAAATGTTATGTTCAGACGTGCTTGGGAGTGCTCATACAAGGAACACTGAAAGTTCTGTTGCAGGTATAACACGCAATTAGGAAGGCAAATGGCATCCTGGCCTTTTTTGCAAGGGGATTGGAGTACAAGAATAAAAGTTTGTTTTACAATTGTACAGGGCTTTGATGAAACCACACCAGGAATACACTGTGCCGTTTTGGTCTCCTTTTTGTATACTTGCATTGAAGGCAGTACACCGAAGATTCATTAGAGATTGGACCTGGGACAGGAGAGTTGTCCTATGGTAAGAGGCTGAGTAGATTGGGTCTATATTCCCTGGAGTTTAGAAGAGTGAGAGGTGATCTCATCGAAACATACAAGATTCTGAAGGGGCTTGATAGGGTAGACACAGAGGTTGTTTTCCCTGGTTGGGGAATTTGGAACATGGGGGCACAGTCGTAGGATATGGGAACTGAGATGAAGAGAAATTTCCTTAAAGGGTTGAGAGTTTTTGGAAGTCTCTAACCCAGAGGGTCGCTGAATATATTTAAGGCAGAGTTAGACAGATTTTGGTCTCTTAGGGAATCAAGGGATATGGGAAGTGGGAGGAAAGTGACGTTGAATCCTGAAGATCAGTCACAATTGCATTGAATGACAAATCAGGATCGACAGACTGACTGAGTTCCTGCTCCTCTCTCTTTTGTTCTTATGACCATTTTCTTCTTAGTTTACCTAATCTCCTCTTTCACTACTCAGTACATTCCTCATGATTTTCTTTTGCTAGCCTTGGATTATCCCTTTCTTTTAGCTCAAAACAAATTGTGCTAAACGATTACTTCCACTTTAAAACAAAAACCAACCTCAGGTGATGAGGATAATGGAAAAGTCACATTGGTGGTGATTGTTAAGTGAGGTAGAGCAGAAGGTGCTTTACTCAGTAAATAATACCTGACTCAATGATGCTGAATGCAAGAAATGAAAGAGTGTTACAATCAATAACTGGCTCTCAAGCATATAAAATACACCAAAAGGTTTTATTGAAAAGAAAAGAACAAACTCTTAAAATATTCATTTGTGGGATGTGGGCTACAGATTGCTCATCACTAATTATAAAACTGCTATTGCTGTTTTATGGCTTTATCCACCTGCACACATTACTTTCAAGGGTTTTCTTATATTTATCCACAGTCTCAAAATTTTCGAATGACTGTATACTTCTATTCCTTGTTTTTTTCCCTACCAAACTATATTACCTCTCAGTTTTCTGCATTAAATTGCCTACGCCACTTTTGAGTCTATTTTGCTACATCTATAGCCAGAAGAGCTTTTCCTGTCAGTTCAAATTGGAGTTTATATTCTTTCATGTTATAGCCAGCCCAGCATTTGTTGCACATCCCCAACTGCACTCAAGGTGGTAGTGGTGGTGAGACGTCTTCTTGATATGCTGCAGTCCTTCTGGGACAGGTACACCCAAGTGCTGTTAGGGAGTTCCAGGATTTTGATCCAGTGACAGTGAAAAAACTGCGATATCGTTCCAAGTCAGGATGGTGAGTGGCTTGGAGGGGAACTTGCAGGAGGCTTGGCGAGTTACTGCAGTGCATCTTGTACATGGTACACACTGCTGTCACTGTGCAGTGGTGGTGGAGGAAGTGAATGTTTAAGGTAGCGGATGGGGCACTGATCAAGCAGGCTTCTTTGTTTGGGATGATGTTGAGCTTCTCAAGTGTTGTTCGCACTGTACTAAACCAGGCAAGTGGACAGTATTCCATCACACTTCTGTCTTGTGCTTTGCAGATGGTGGACAGGCTTGGGGAGACAGCAGGTGAGTTACTTGCCACAAAATTCTTGGCCTCTGACACGCTCTAATAGCAACAGTACTTTATATGGCTACTCCAGTTCAGTTTCTGGTCAATGGTAACTCCGGGATGTTGATAGTGGGGATTCAGCGATAGTAATGCAATTGAATGCCAAGGGGAATGGTTAGATTCAGTCTTGTTGGAGGTGGTCACTGATGCCACACAAGTACAGGCAATGTAATTTGCCAAACATCAGCCCAAGCCTGAATGTTGTCCAGGTCTTGCTGAATATGGACATGGACTCTTCAGTATTTAAGGAGTCTCGAATGGTACTGAACATTGAGCAATCATCAGCGAACATCCCCACTTCTGAACATGTGTTGACGAGAAGGCCGTTATGAAGCAGCTGAAGATGGTTGGGTCCAGATACTACCCTGAGGAACTCCTGCAGCGACGTCCTAGGACTGAGATGATTGAGCTCCAACAATCACAATCATCTTCCTTTGAGCTAGGTATGACTCCAACCAGTGGAGGGTTTCTCCCCTAACAATTCTCACTGACTTAAATTTTGCTGGGGCCCCTTGATGCCACACTCGGTCAAATGCTGCATTGTTGTCAATGGCAGTCACTCTCATCTTCCCTTGAGTTTAGCTCTTCTGCCCATGTTTGGACCAAGGTTGAATGAGGTCAGGAGCAGAGTGACCCTGGCAGAACAAAAGCTGAGCATTAGTGATATTGCTGTGTAAGTGCCACTGTTGATGATACCTTTCAACACTTTGCTGGTGATCAAGAATTGACTGAGCACTAATTGGCCAGATTGGATTTATCCACTTCTGCTGTTTGGCATACAAGTAGTCCTGTGTTCTAGCTTCACCAGATTGATAACCCATTTTTAGGTTTGCCTGGTGCTGCTCCTGACATGTCCTCCTGCACTCTTCATTGAACTAGGATTGATCGCCCCTTGACATTCAACGGCATTACCATCACTGAATTCCCCACTATCAATATCCTGGGGGTTACTATTGCTAGAACCTGAACTGGACTAGCCATATAAATACTGTGGCTACATGAGCAGGTCAGAGGCTAGGAATCCTGAATAACTCACTTCCTGACTCCCCAAAACCTGTACAGGGCACAAGTCAGGAGTGTGATGGAGTACTCTCCACTTGCCTGGATGAGTGCAGCTCCCACAACACTCAAGAAGTTCAACACCATTCAGACAAAGCAGCCCGCTTGATTGGCACCCCATCCACAAACATTCACTCCCTCCACCACCGACGCACAGCAGTGTGTACCATCTACAAGAGCACTGCAGGAACTCAGCAAGACTCCTCAGACAGCACCTTCCACTACCACCTAGGGCAGTAGATAGTTGGGAACACCACCACCTGGAAGTTCCCCTCCAAGCTTCACTGTCGCTAGGTCAAAATCCTGGACTCCCCCCACCCCCCCCCACAACAGCACTGTGGGTGTACCTACACCACATGGACTGCAACGTTCAAAAAGGCAGCTCACCACCACCTTCTCAAAGGCAATTAGGGATGAGCAATAAATGCTGGCCTAGCCAGCAATGCCCACATCCCATGAATGAAATTGAAATTAAATTAAAAAACGAATTAAAATGAAATTTTAAAAATCCCTTGGTTTGATGGTAATGGTAGAGTGGGGGATAAGCTGGGCCATGAGGTTACAGATCGTAATGAATAAAATTCTGCTGCTGATGGCCTCATGGAAACTCAGTTTTGATTTGTGTCATGACCTGTACAGGTATGAAGAAATTACAAATTCTACAGCGGTATCTTGTTTTAACAATGGACACCAAAAGCTTTTTAAAGATGGTTGTAGCATATCATGTGACTTCGGCAGTATTAACTTGGGCAAATATCTAATTACAGATGGGAAATCACAGCCACTTGTGAACTTCACACATCGCATTGTTAAGAATAAACCGTCTACAAACAGGACTATGATACATCAGCCGATTTGTCTTTCGGCTTCACCAAGGACAATAGCGACTTTGAAACTCAGTGGGTGTTAGCCAATATTAAATGGATCTCATCGACATTTCATTGTATTGTGGTGGCTCCTCATCCCAAACCCAAAGATCTTGGCTGTCTGAAATTCTCAGGTTATGAAAAACCACAACACAGGATTTAGTGTTTAGAATGTTTAGTGGCCTAACATCCCAACTTATTTGGGAAAGCACTTTGGACTCATATCAGGTCACATGGATAAGAAAGCTATGTTTGTTACCTGCTTTTAAAAATAACAGCAGAAGCTGTTCAGTCAGAATCATGACATATACCATCAGAACACCATCTAAGACAACAAGCCAGCTGCAGTCAACTGAGGAGCCAGGATGATAAACAGCAATACCTCAAAATTGGGAGATGGACTCTCTCCAACCTGTTCCACCTTCAGGCTCACCTGACAGCAGACCTCCTGGCAATTCAACTACAAGAACCCTCACAGCTGACTGAAAATCCACTCCAGCTAAAGCATCAATTCATCCAAGAAACTACAGGCCTGCTACGAAAGAGACTGAAATAATTCCAGATTGTAATCATATTGTTTCTTTTCTTCATCTGTATCTACTTCCTGTGTGCATGTGATGGTGTACAAGACCTTGCATTTAAACCTCCGGGGCAAGTGTGTGCGAATAAATAATTTTCATTTTTAAATTCACAGCTGCTGGAATAATTTAAACCGAGACAAAGGGAACACACTAACCCCACACATTATTACACTACGATCACGGGCAACAATAAAACAAACTCTGTCTGTGACAGTCGCTAGATCTGTTCTGAATCTATCCCATTTAGCATGGTGGTGGTGCCACACAATGTGATGGATGATATCCCCATTGAGATGGGGCTTCATCTTCACAAGGACTTGTGCGGTGGTTCCGCCTACCAATTATGTCACGGACAGGTGCATCTGTAACAGGTAGATTGGTGAGGGGGCAAAATCAAGTAGGTTTTTTCCCTCTTGTTGGTTCTCTCACCGCCAGGTGCAGGTCCAATCTGGAAGATATGTTCTTCAGGGTTCACCCAGCTCGGTCAGCAATGGTGCTACTGGGGCACTCTTGGTGGTGGACATTGAAGTCCGCCACCAGAGTACATTCTGTCCCCTTTCTGCCCTCAGTGCTTCTTCCAAGTGGTTTTCAACTTGGGAGGAGTACGGTTATCATTTCTGGTGCCTAGGACGGTGCCAGGTGGTCAGTCCCGTTTTACTCCTTTTGACTTTTCTGTAGCGGTTTGGTACAACTGAATGGCTTGCTGGGCCAGTTCAGAGGACAGTTAAGAGTCGACCACATTGCTGTGGGTCTGGAGTAACATGTAGGCCAGAGCGGGTAAGGGGCAGTTTCCTTCCCTAAATGACATTGGTGTACAAGGTAGGTTTTTACAACAATCGATGGTAATTTCGCAGCACCATTTTTGAGACTAGCCTTCAATTCCAGTTCTTTATTACTTAATTGAATTTAAATTACACCAGTTGCCATGGTGGAACCCACATCCCAGTTTGCTAACCTGGGCCCACTCGTCCAGTGACATTATCACTGTGTTACTGTCTTCCCACCAAGTGCCCTTTAAGATGTTGGTGGGTCACCTCCTTGAATCATTGCAGTCCGTGTTGTGAAGGCACTTGCATGGTGCTACCTGGTAGGGAGTTCAAGGAAATCCCAAACATACCAGAATGAAAAAAACTTAGAGAACCTACATTTGTATAGCACCTTTCATAATCTCAGTATGTCGCAAACTGTTGTAATGTGGCAAATGCAGCAGCCCATTTGCACACAGCAAGCTCCCACAAACAGCAACGTGTCAATGCCCAGATAATCTGCTTTTCCACGATGCTGATTACGGGACAGATACTGGCCAGGACTCCGAGGAGAACCCTCTTGTTCAGATAGCATTATAGGAGAGTTTATGTCTGTGAGGGGAGACGAGGCCTTGGTTTAACTCCTGATGTGAAAGATGGCACCTCCGACAGTGCAACACCCCTACAGTCAGCCTGGATTGTGCTGACATGTCTGGAGTGGGACTTGAACCCACAACCTTCTAACTCAGAGGTGAGTGTGCTACCATTGGACCATGGCTGACACACCTCAGCCTTCAAACTACACGACGTGTGTGTGAAAGTTAGCTTAGAAATTGCTGTCAAACTGAAGTAAACTTAAAACATTTAAGAATTTCATTAAATATTTTTTAAAAGTCCTCAATTCCTATACAATAAACATGGGATGGAAACTGTGATCTTGGTGATTTAGTCAGCCCAGACAGATGCCCATCTAGCCTAACAGTAGATCACAGTCTCGGTCAGTGCCACCTGATAGATTGACAGGCTTAGAACAGAGGTGGGGATGGAGTTGGTTTCCTGATCATCATAAACTACAAGTTTCTGACCCACATTCTGTGTGTGTGAACACCCTATTTATTTTGGAAACACGGTGATAAGATAATTCCGGGATGGATGAACATATTTCCATCATTGCACAGCTGCAAGTCAGAGCAGCAATACAACTAAAATCCTGATTTTAAAAATGCGAACGACAGATGCCACTTTATAGACTTTTTTTTTTACACAAGCACAAACAAAAGTATAAACCCAAGTAGTACTCCCCAGGTGCTCAGCCTGTACAGTGATCCAGATACTTTACAGAATGTTTGGAATGGTTCACTGTTGCTAGCCGTAAATTTGAACAATGGAAAATGGTCTTTGAATGAAATCAGCCTTAATACTTCCAACGCCACAGGAGATTCCAAATGGCTGCGAGAGCAGGAAATTCAAGGCACCAGCACAGAAAATGTGAAGATCATTCATTTTAAAGGGCCTGGGTATCATTTATTTTACTTCTGGGATGTACATGTGAATCCAGAGCGGTTTCAAAGGATGGAGTTTTCCTCTCTCAGAAGCTAAAGTTCCTATTGGGCACTGATCTACATTATAAAATGGTCAACAACCCAACATTAATTTGGGAAATTCAGATGTTGCAAACGGATGGGCAACACTAATACAGTGGGATAGGGGATGCCCTTTTGAAATTGGAAAGAGAACGCAGATGCACCCTACATTATATTTGATTGGGAGGTAGATATAGCAGACACTTGATGGAAACAGATGTGATACAAGATAACAAAGCATTCTTAAGGCTTTCCTTATTCCGTGAAAGTTTAACTCTCACATACAATTAGAATTGATGATATATAAGATTGGAGAGGAAGTGTGATTAATTATAGGACATTCTCTGTGTTTTGCCATATTAGTCAGGTGACCCTCCTCATTGAAGGCTCCAGTGTCAACTCCACTAAGACCCCCATCAGGTGCACGCACATCAAAAGTAAACTACTTTAAAAACAATTTCATTAAAAAAAAGCAAGCACAGAAATTGTTCCAAGAAGAATTCTTAAACGTAGCTGCCACTGGAATGATCTGCATTGGCTTACGAGAGATGAGCTGAATAGATTGTGACCTTTTCTGCTCAGTCTGCTACTCTGTTCAAGAACAGGTGGGAGATGCGCTCCGCTGTCCAATTCACTGCTTAAGGATGGGCTTATCCACAGAATGCCTGGTTCAGTTTCATTGCTGATGGACACAGGCACGATGCAGTTACACTGGGTGAGGAAACCTCTTCCATTTGGTGTTGAAAGCTTTTGCAGTAGAGGTCCTCTCATTGTTTTAAACATTGAGATTCATGCACCCTATTGAAAGCTCTGTGGGTGACTATAATGTGTCTGTCCCTCGCTGGATGTAAATAAATCCATCAGACACTGCTGTCTGAGAATTGCTGAAATTATTGGAAGGAAATTGGTGGAACTTCAAGACCTCTGGACAGGGAGACTAAAATTGAGTTTATCAGGTCTAATGACACTCGATCTGTACTGTTCACCAGTGCCCTCTACAGTTCAGTAGCCACCAGCTTGTGCGTTGTACATATTATCGCCAGAAAACCACTGAATTTTGGAGGGTTCAGTTTTCCCCAAACAGATTCTCTTAACCATGTGCCATGAAACGATACCCTCAGTGACTTGGATATTTTCAAATCAATTCCCTAAGTGAATTTTGAACCAATAAAAAAGGCTCTAGAGTCACTGCTGAGTGTTGAAGCGAGCACACACAGCAGTGTTCTTCTTAGCTCTGGCCTCTTACGATACTTGGACTGGACTGTCTGAATCATTTCCATACCAAAAGGACACATGTTGGCCATAAAAGCAGCCAAGGAAGTACGCTTGACTTGGAAGAGTAGCAGCCATGACCAGCATAGCTGTCAGGATGCTTTTCAAAATCTTCCAAAGTGACTCGACGCCAAGGCAAGTTCCCAGAATCTTGTCTCAGAAGACAGATTGGAACCTGGAGACGTTCAGCCATGGATAACCGGACAATTGCATAGCAGGATGGCTTGGGGCAGAGTCCCATTGGCTTGGGGCAGAGTCCCATGCTAGTCGTCCCATTGACTTGTTTGTATTTTACAGCAGTGATTACACCAAGACGCTCTTCAGAATTTTTCCACCTCAATTTTGCTCAACCGACTCTGCCCGTGGCACTGCTTCATACTGAGTTTCTAAAAATACTAGTCACTCTTCAGCGCCTTGCCAAGGAGACATTCTTTATGTGCTTCTGGTCCAAATGTTCCAATAAGCTGTTAAGCCCCAGGAGAAGAATAGGAAGGTGAGTTGGTTATTCTGCCCCTCAAGCCTGCTACCCCATTCAATTACATTATGATTGGTCTGTACCTTAATTCTATTTATCCACCTTAGCACCATATTCCTCAATACCCTTATCTAGCAACCTCCAGTCCTGAAGCTCCAGCTGACCCAGCATCTGCATCCTTTTGGAGGAGAGAGTTCCATATTCCTTCTATCCTGTATGAGAAGTGTTTCCTGATTTCTCTCCCTTGAACGGCCCGACACTAATTTTAAGCTTATGTTCCCTCATTCTCTCACCAGAGGAAATACTTTGCACCTAACCTATCCAACCCTTTTAATATCTTAAATATCTCTGTCAGATCACCTCTCAATCTTCTACTCACCAGGGGTAAGCCTGATCTTATGCTGGCTAGGGGTGCACACAAATTCTGGCTGGCACCCCTGGATTATGATCCCAGGAGCATACTCCTCTTCCAAAGTTCAGGGATGGTAAGGCTACGATGGAGACCAGTAAACTCAGCATAACTATAAATCCAGCCCAGAGCCTCTCCATCTACAGAAGCCAGTTCCTTGACAAGCATGCACTTTACTGACCGAGTTTTTGAGATACTTTCTCTAAGGTATATTTAAACACAACAGAGACAAATCCTTACCTAACATTGTTATTTTAACCCTCTTAAGTCAACTCATCTTTGTTACTGAAGATACTCCAGTATGGGACACAACTCTGTTCTTTATTGCCATTTATGATGCAACAGTGTCTTCCGGACTTTGCCAACAGAACTTAACTATTTTTAGTGTCCTTATGATTGAAAGTCACATTTTTACCTGTGTATAAAATATAAAGAGAGCTCTGTTTCTCCTCTCCCCAACCTGGTATTAGCAGAATATGCAGTTCAGGACAGATAAAATAATTTATTTCACTCAAAACTCACCTGCAACCTACAAGGCATTCCTTATGTGTGCATTACTATGTAATATTTTTGGCTTATTAGTAGGGTTGGCAAATTCTTTCAAAGTTCCTGTCAAATGAAGTTGCAGCAGGGACATGTGGTATGGCATGAGTTTTCTGCCATCTGGTGGTGATGTGCAGTACTGTGCACATTTAGTGAGGAGCTCCACCAATAGCAAGCATCTGATGCCCTGTTCAGATTCGACCTTGTCCAGCACAACTCAAGGGTTATGAATGTTAACAAGCTACACTCACATACACTGCACTTAAATCTTATTTAGGTGCTACTTTCCAGTGACTCCAAATGTCAGCTAGATGCAGTGCAGTTCTGATTTTACTGAATGCAAAATGCATTCGGTACTGCATCGTACCTAATGGTTAAAGCAGAAGTCAATTGATTGATTAATAAAGCGGAGAGGGTGGGGTAAAGAACGTAATTTTTTTTTCATACTTCTCTCAAAAATAACTTGATATTCCTAGTTGTACAAATATCCTCACAGAAAGCCCCAGAAAAAAATAATAGCTTATAATTCATGTTTCTAGCAAGTCTCCAGCCTGCTACCACCAAGTGAACAGGGATGGGATTCCCCCCTCCACCCCCACTTCTGGGTGTTAATTTCAGTATTTGTCGGCGTGATTCCCCTATTTATTTTCCTGACGCACAAGACTTCCCTGGTCTTCCAATTCAGTTCACACGGCTCCACCACAGATACAGGTTATCCCTGAGGTGTGAAAGGTTCAGCATAATAATATGTGCTTAAAGGTGTCTGCAGTGGCTCATCTCCCCCAAGTCAGAGGTTTGTGGTTTCAAGTCCCACTCCAGAGACTTGAGCACAAAATCTAGGTTGACACTGAGGGAGTGCTGCTCTGTCGGCGGTGCTGTCTTTCAGACAAGATATCAAATTGAGGCTGTTATCTCAGGTGGGCTGTAAAGGTCCCATAGCAGTATTGTAAGAGCAAAGGAGTTCTTTGCGTATCCTGCCCAATATTTAACATTCAACCAAACTCACTGAAAGTGCCTGGTCATAATCACATTGCTGTGTTTGTTGACACTACAACAGTGGCTACACTTCAAAAGTACTTCATTGGCTGTATAGCACTTTGGGGTGCCTGAAGGTCATGAAAGGTACTATGTAAAAACCAGTCTCTCTCTTTCTTCGAGTGCTTTAAGTTGTTGCTTTTTTTAATCTGCTGAGTTATTCTCACTTCTGTATACCTTTCAACCGATGATTTGATAGTTTTTAGCCTGAGTTGTGTGGATTGTCAAGAGTGGTGCTTTATCACCATCTTGGACAGATCCCCAGGATGGGTAGTATTTCTGGTGTACATCTCAATAGTAAAAGGCTTCACTCTTGAGGCAATGCTATTCCAGATGTTGTGTTTGCTGGGCAAGTCCTGGTTCATAGGAAGCTTGGGCTTGCTTATGGCGGCTAACTTGAGCTGCACAGCAGTAAATGCACTGGTGCAAAGCTCAAATTATAACACACAGTACAACCTATGAAGAATAAGAGGTAATCTCAATGAAACAGACAAGATTCTGAAGGGGGTTGACAGGGTAAACATTGAGAGGTTGTTTCCCCTGGTTGGGGAAATCTAGAACATGGCTGCATAGTTTCAGGGTAAGGGGTCCATCATTTAGGATAGAGATGCAGAGAAATTCCTTCAGAGGGTTGAGAGGCTTTGGAACTCTCTACCCCAGAGAATTATGGATGCTCCATTGTTGAGCCCATTTAGGACTGGGAAAGGCAATTTTTTTTTCTCTGAGGGAATCAAAGGGAGTGGGTGGGAACATGGAGTTGAGGCAGAAGATCAGCCATGATTGTATTGAGTTGCAGAGGTCACAAGGTGCCATATGGTCTATTCTGCTCTTATTTTTTATGTTCTTATATGATCTGCAATTCTGTTTATGCAAGCTGAACTGGTCAATAAACAAGAAAAATGACAAGTAATACTATGTGCCTTCAAACTCCAGCAGCTTCTTAATTTTTCACATGAGTCAGAAGTCAAACTCTTAAAAATGATGCATTACATTAGCCAAGGCCACAGTGGTCTCATGGACTGGATTTGATCACCTAAATGGGGTCGGAGAGGAAAGTTTCCCCACCCACCCTCCACCATTTGGCCTTGGTTTTTAATCTAGTTCCTTACCTCTCCCAGGAGATTCTATGGCTTCCAGGTGGGATGGGGAGCTGTGTGGGATAGGCTAGGGATCGCTCTCTGTCAGTCATTGCTGTACATGTTTGTGTGGCAATACATTGTCCGTTTGATCAATTAAGTTTGCAGAACTTGCAGAAACAGTGAGTACTGTTTGGGTGGGAGAGTGGGGAGATCAACTGTTTTCCGTCAGAAGCTTTACTCAAGAGATGGTTGTCGCAGAGAGTTTGCCTTTCATCATCCATCATTTTTTAAAATCAGCATATCCTCCAACTCACCTCAGCAATCTCACAGGAGTTTCACTACTACATGAAAACACCAGTACAAAGAATCCAGCATCATCTCATCAGGCTTCCACAGAGGAACAGTGTGGGCCTTTCAGCCCCTTAAGTCATTCAATTAGATCATGCCAGATTTGTACCTTAATTCCATCTATCCACCTTGGTCCCATACTCCTTAATATCTTTGCCCATCAAAATCTATCCATCGAAGTTTGGAAATTTTCAATTGACCTAGAATCAAAAACTTTTTGGGGTAGGGATGACCAGATTTCCACCTCCCTCTGTATAATGAAGTACTTCCTGACATCATCCCTGAAAGGCCTAGTTTTAATTTTAAGGTCTATGCCCTCATATTCTGGACTCCTCCACCAGGGGAAGTCGCTTCTCATTCTATCTATCCTGTCAAATTTTTAAAATCATCTTAAACAAACATTTTAATTATGCACCCCCTAATCTTCTATTGATAGGGGCATATAAGTCTAGTCTCTACAACCTGTTCTCATAATTTAAACCCTTTTTTGCCTCAGTATCATTCTAATTAACCTGTGCTGCACTCCCACCAAGGCCAATATATCCTTCCTGAGGTCTGGTGCCAGAACTGAATGTGGTACTCCAGTTGGGGTTTAACCAGAGCTGTAACATAACTTCCAATACTTTGTATTTCATCCCATGAGATAAAGGCCAACATTCCATTAGCCTTTAACTACTTTTTGTACCTGACCACTAGCTTTCAGTGATTTCCATACTCACAGCAAGTCTCATTTCCCCTATGACCTGTGTGCTCACTGACCTACACTTGCTCCCAGTCAAGCAAGGTCTTGATTTAAAAAAAAACTCATCCTTGTTTTCAAATCCCCCCATTGCCTTGCCCCTCCCTATCGCTATAAAATCAGCCAATGTCACAGTCCCTCCCTATCGCTATAAAATCAGCCAATGTCACAGTCCCTCCCTATCGCTATAAAATCAGCCAATGTCACAGTCCCTCCCTATCGTTATAAAATCAGCCAATGTCACAGCCCCTCCCTATCGCTATAAAATCAGCCAATGTCACTGCCCCTCCCTATCGCTATAAAATCAGCCAATGTCACAGCCCCTCCCTATCGCTATAAAATCAGCCAATGTCACAGCCCCTCCCTATCGCTATAAAATCAGCCAATGTCACAGTCCTCTGAGGTATCTGCACTCCTCTAATTCTCTTCTCTGATACATTCCCAATCATAACTGCCCCACCATTGGTGGCCCTACCTTCAGTTGCCTAGGCCCCAAGCTTTGGAATTCCCTCCCTACACCTCTCTACCTCACTTTCCTACTTTAACAGGCTTCTTAAAACATACGTCTTTGGCCAAACTTTTGGTCATTTGACCTAAAATCTCTAATATGGTTCAATGTCACACTTTGTTTCATAATGCTCCTGTGAAGCACCTTGGGACACGTCATTACCTTCAAGATGCCATATAAGTTGTTGTTGTTCTAGATTCTCAAATCTCTCTGCTCCTCCACAGTTCCTAGCTTCTCACACTTTAGAAAATATCTGAACTATCTTTAAGTCCAAAAGTGGATGACCTCACATTTCCCCGTATTGAGCACCATCTGCCACAGTTTTATTCACTCAATGAATTCATCAGTGTCGTCTTGCAACTTTCAGCTATCATCATTTACACTATTTACTGAGCCATCTAATGTGGTGTCATCAGCAAACCTGAATATACAGCTCTCTATTATTCATCTGAGTCATTTATAAATATATAGTGAAAAGCTGTGGCCCCAGTAAAAGATCTCTGGGGGACACCACTAGTCTCATCCTGCCAATTAGAGTACACATCCATTAGCCAAGGGGAGATGGTGGCCTAGTGGTAACTACTAATCCAGAGACCCAGGCTAATGCTCCGGGGACATGGGTTCAAAGCTCACCAAGGCAGCAGGGGGAATTTGAATTCAATTAATAAATTCGGGATATAAAACCAGCCTCAGTAATGGTGACCGTGAAACTATCACTGATCGTCAGGAACAACCCAATTGATTGACTAATGCCTTTCAGGGAAGGAAATCTGCTGTACTTACCTGGTCTGGCCGACATGTGACTCCAGACCCACAGCAATGTGGTTGACTCTTAATTGCCCTCTGAAATGGCCAGCAAGCCATTCAGTTCAAGGGCAATTAGGGATGGGCTACAAATGCTGGCCTTGTTAGTGATGCTAAAGAGTAAAAACCTTATTCTGTC
This sequence comes from Cetorhinus maximus, assembly GCF_964194155.1. Lineage (NCBI taxonomy): Eukaryota > Metazoa > Chordata > Chondrichthyes > Lamniformes > Cetorhinidae > Cetorhinus > Cetorhinus maximus. The sequence continues at coordinate 92,723,744 of NC_135895.1, read as the reverse complement.
TCCCACCTCGTAATCAATTTGCTAAGGAGGTTTAAGTTAAATGTGGTAATTTAGTACAGGGGCCCTTTCTCCTTGATTCATATTGTGACATTGGTCCAGTTGTCCAGTGTCCATCCTTCATATGCAACTGTTGTCAAGCTAATCAGCTATGGAGGTCATCACAGTAGAGCTCAATCCTGTCCTCACCCAATACCCACTTTTTTTTTTTTATGAACACACCTCCCAGGAATAGACATTGTATATTGGGCTGGAACACTGGGTGATTCGGCGCAGGGGGTACTGAAACCCAACTGCAACAACTGCCCTGTCACTACTCCAGTTGAGGTCAAATGCCTTAGCACAGACTAGACATTAAATCTGGAATCTGTGATATGCATGGCTCAGTGCAAAGTAATAAATGTTATTCCAAAAAAAGTAAATAGGGAAGAGCAGTGACTGAAAATACAGCAATATTCTACTTACATATATGGACCAGGGAGTCCGCCAAGGGCACTAAAACATAAGCACGTGTCTTCCACTATAACAGGACCCTGAATCTAAAGAAATAAAGTTGAATCTGTTAAATTCCCCAAGGAAGAAACTATACTCCAACACAAGTTAAGTTTAATTTAGAATCCACAGCTGAATGTTCGTTGTTGGCTGTTCAGTTTAGAGACCAACAGCAGTTTGGCCCACATCATACATGCTAAATACCAGAAAATAACGTATCATGATCTGTCCCCAAAGACTTAGTGAACAAAGGCAATGCTCAGGGTAGCACAGAGCCACACTGATCAGAAAGCCAGTTAGTTAAATGATTGGCAGCCAAGCCATCAACTTGCTCGTGAGAAGAAAATCTGTTCCTGCTGCTAATGGCTACACCTGTTGGAAAATAATTGCAGGGATTTGCAGTGCGGCCGGGATTGGGTTTGGCTACGATACAGCCTGTGGTTGAATAGCCCACTGATGTTCACCGTTTAGGAAGTGGAGCTGGAGGGCTGCACATGCCCCCCGGAAAGTGCATCTCAGAAACACTAAGTGACTTTGAGAAGGAAGGCAAAAAACAACATTTCACACACACATAACTATTAGTTAATTAAATGCATCTAAAGAAAATGCAATTTCAGAAGAATTCTCAAATTATCTATAAATAGATCACTGATCATTTGCCAAAGCTGCATCAGAAATTACAATGGGTGCAGTAACATGACAGGGTGAGGGGGCAGAGATGGCTGGCATGATTTGGTTGTGACAAAAGTGAAGCATTTTGTGTCCCTATCATGGTTTTGGTTTCTTTCTTCCTATCACGGTATATGTGGGGTTTAAAAAAAACTAGGCTCACTCACAGAAAAACACCTACAGCTTGTTTTGATATGCAAATTCCCAGAATATATACAGCATGTTTGGCTAGGTATACAAGGAAAGACGTTCGATTCAAATACAAATATCCTGTAGGTTTTGTCTGAATACACATTTGACTTACATATTTATGAGTCACCAGTGAATGTTCACTTGGATGCAGTGTCACTAGTCACTTCCGTAAGTGGACCTATTATCTCAGAGGGCCCCTTCTCTATCCAGTATCCAATTAAATGATAGCATGACTCACAGATCATGAAACCTCTTATTGTGTGCACTAGATACTATGAATTTGCACATGCCGCCACATATATGCCTACGTTATAAGTGATTACAATTGAAAAGTACTGATTGGCTGTAAAACACTTTGGGATGTCCTGAGGTTGCGAAAGGTGCAATATAATTGCAGCCTTTCTTATCTAAAAGCATTAGATAAGCATCATTCAAAGAACATGAACTGATAAATAGAACTGAAGGCTGTAGTACAGTTTCTTTGTACAATTACATGACAATTTACTAGCAAACATATTAAGACCAAATGAGAAGAGTGCTGATAACTGACACTTACTTGTAAGGCTGCTTCCTGACATTTCTTTATTGAGATTTCATCAGGCTCACCCTGGTACTCTGGTACTGGAAAAGAATTAATAATCAACTTACAGAAAGTTTCATCATCTAATTTGTAAATATTATGACCAGAGCAAATTAGAATGAATTGTACTTACAGTCAATCTTTTTGGAAATGAGTGTCAAAGGAAACTTGTCACCCAGAATTTGAACAACCTGTTTTGCAAAGAGAGAGAGCAAGATTTATTCCAAGTGATAACTAAAGGCTTTTTATGGTTCTCAATTAATTTGCTTGATTAAGGTTAAAGGAGAACACCTTATTTAGCCACCCCAATTGGTATTTTGTTCTATTAGCTATTAAACAATGCCCTGCAGCGACACACCAAGTCTTCAACAGCACCTCTCAGACCCATGCCAACTACCACCTGGAAGGTCAAGGACAGCACATGGGAACACCAGCAGGTCTTAAGTTCCCCTCCATGTCACACACCAATCTTGGCTAGAACATAGATCACTGTTCCTTCTTTCAGAGTCAAATTTCTGGAACTCTGAACCAAACAGCACTGTGTGAGTACTGATACAGACTGCAAGAGTGCAGTTTTGGTCTCCTTATCTGAGGAAGGATGTACTTGCTATAGAGGGAGTGCGGCGAAGGTTTACCCGACTGATTCCTGGGATGGCAGGACTGACATATGAGGATTGATTGAGTCGATTAGGATTATATTCGCTGGAGTTCAGAAGAATGACGGGGGATCTCATAGAAACCTATAAAATTCTAACAGGACTAGACAGGGTAGATGCAGTAAGGATGTTCCCAATGGTGGGGGAGTCCAGAACCAGGGGTCACACTCTGAGGATATGGGGTAGACCATTTAGTACTGAGTTGAGAAGAAATTTCTTCACCCAGAGAGTGGTGAGCCTGTGGAATTCGTTACCACAGAAAGTAGTTGAGACCAAAACATTGTATGTTTTCAAGAAGGAGTTAGATATAGCTCTTGGGGCGAAAGGGATCAAAGGGTATGAGGAGAAAGCGGGAGCAGGCTATTAAGTTGGATGATCAGCCATGATCATAATGAATGGCGGAGCAGGCTCGAAGGGCTGAATGGCCTACTCCTGCTCCTATTTTCTATGTTTCTATTAAGGCAGCCTAGCACCATCTTCTCAAGGACAACTAGGGAAGAACAACAACAAATGTTCCTAACAATGCCCATTTTGCCAAGAACAACTTTTAAAAAATTAAAAATGCCACTAAACCAAATGGTCCTTCGCAAACTCAGTAATGGCAGCCTCCTATTTCATGGTGTACCCACATTACTGTTCTCAGCGATTATGTTGGTAGAGGTTATGAGGCTGGACATGTTGTTGAAAGCGACTCACCAAGATTATCCCAACAGTATTTCACTTCCACCCTTCCCCCAACCCTGACATAGGCTAGTGAGGGAAAAGGGACAAAGACAGACAAAACAGCCATACATCGATTCATAGTAAAGTAAAATATGAACATGAATTGCATAAATGGCCCAGAAATTGCTGGTGCATGTCCTGTTCATTAAACCTTTTTCTGCATCCGTCAGCTTAAAACATATTCCCCAGAAAGCTGCTGAGTGTGCAGCACAGCAAGAGAAAACGTGCCTTTGGGAACTTGATGAATGTCGGGACTTTCAGTCTATCTCTTTAACCAATAGGATTTTAAGGACTCAGAGTGAAGGTGAAGGAGAAGTGGCTGCATCATGTCAGATACAGAAAGAGAGAAAGTGGGAAAGAAACATTGGATTGAGAAAAAAAATGAAAAGGAATGAAAGAGGAGGTAATTAATACCCTTGAAGGGTTTAAAATTGAACAGGAATGGTATTGGATAGGCTGTCTATACTTAAAGTTAATAAGGCACCCCCAGGGCCAGATGAGATGAATCCAAATAATACTGAAGGAAGTGAGAGTGGAAATTGCAGTGGCACCGGCCATAATTTTTCAGTCTTCCTTGGACTCAGGGGTGCTGCCTGAGGACTGGAGAATTGCAAATGGTACACCCTGTTCAAAAAGGGTAAACTATAAGCCAATCAATTTAACTTTGGTGGTGGGGAAACTTCTAGAAACAATATTTCGGGACAAAATTAATTGTCACGTGGACAAATGCTGGTTAATTAAAGAAAGCCAGCATGGATTTATTAAGAGAAAATCATCCTTACCTAATTTGCTGGAGTTTTTAAAGAGGTAATAGAGAGGGTTGACGAGGGCAATGTTGTTGATATGGTGTATGCGGACTTCCAAAAGGCATTTGACACAGTGCTTGTGAGCAAGTTATAGCTCATGGAATAAAAGGGACAGTAGCAACATGGATATCAAATTGACTGAGTGACAGGAAACAAAGTATTGTTAACGGATGTTTTTCGGGCTGGAGGAAGATTTGTAGTGGAGTTCCCTAGAGGTGAGTTTTGGGACCCCTGTTCTTCCCGATATATATTACTTATCTCAACCATGGCAGACAGGGCACAATTTCAACATTTTTGGATGATACAAAACTTGGGAACATTATGAACTATGAGGATAACATAGAACCTCAAAAGGGTATAGACAAGTTGGTGGAACGGGCAGACAAATGGCAAGGTCAATGTGAAAAATGTGAAGTGATTCAATTTGGTATGAAGAACATGAGAGACAATATAAAATACAGGGCCAACTCTACAGGGGGTGCAGGAGCAGAGGTGCCTGGGTGTATATGTGCATAAGTCATTGAAGGTGGCAGGTTGATAGAGCAGTTAGAAATGTGTACAATATCCCAGGCTTTATTAATAAGGGCATAAAGTACAAGAACAAGGAGGTTAAGTTGAACTTATATAAGACAATAGTTCAGCCTCAGCTGGAGTATTGCATCCAGTCTGGGTGCCGTATTTTAGGAAAGATGCAAAGGAATTGGAGAGGGAGCAGAAGATTCATGATAATAGTTCCAGGGATGAGGAACTTCAGTTATGAAGACAGATTGGAGAAGTTAATACCGTTTTCCTGGGCAAAGAGAAGATTGAGAGGAGTTTTGATAGAAATATTCAAAATCATGAGGGATGTGGACAGAGTAGATAGGGAGAAATCATTCCTATTTGTGAAAGGATTGAGAATGAGGGGGGCACCGATTTAAAGTAATTGGCAAAAGAAGCAAAAGCGACATGAGGAAAAACGTTTTCATGCAGCCAGTGGTTAAGGTTTGGAATGCACTACCTGAGTGTGGTGGAAGCAGGCTCAATCAAGGCATTTAAAAAAGGAAGAATGTGCAGGATTACAGGGAGAAGGCAGAAAAATTACACTAGGTGAATTGCTCATTTGGAGATCCAGTGCAGAGACGATGGAGGGGATGGCCACCTGCGCTGTAACAATCTGTTACACAATGCACCAACAGCAATTTGAAGTTAAACAAATCTTTAATTACTGCTACTCAGATATATGTTGTTACCTGAAAGTAATGGTACCATCCTGCTCAGGATACAGCCTATTTAGATGAATAGCAGTTCACTGAGAAGATTAAACACTTAAATAGATTGCAACTCGTAAAACCTCAAAGCGAACATTCCCTGAATTACAGAATTTTAACGGCACAGGAGGCCATTCGACTGCACCGGCTCTCCAAATGAGCATTATGACCCAGTGCCATTGCCCTGCCTTTTCCCCATACCCCTTGCATGTTGGCAGCCCAGGATGATAATATAGTGCAGCTGGAAACCCATCAGTAAAGGGAGAGTGGGAGGAAGCAGTGACAATATCACCGCCGTATACCCTGACCTACCTCCTCTAGTTTCCTCGCATTGCCGGTAACGAAGACTACATTACGAGCCGGATTCACCGCCATCGCAGACACCCTGGAGCGTGGAATAGAGAAAGAGGCCAAAGCTTCCGGGTAAGGATCCGGGAGGCGCCTGTGATTGGCCCAAACCTTGCAACTCCAGGATACGTCACTCCAATGGAGCGGTGGTACAAGAGATCAGCCAATGGTTGCATTCGGGGAGCAGCGGGCGGTCCAATCAGCTCCTTCACCCGGAAACTGATGGGAGTTATTGTCATTGCACATGTTATGGGCTGAGAAGGGAGCAGGTCGTGCAGTTCAAAACGCAATAGAGCTGCTTTTCTTGTTTCACTCTCCAAAAAAAAATCAATTTGTGCACTCTCACATTGAAAAGCATTTCGCGAGAAAATCAGGAAAATGCTGAAAAATTCACAGCAGGCCGGTCAGTATCTGCAGATCAGAAGTTAACGTATCCAGTTTGTGCTCTTCATTAGAATGAAATGACTGTCACGGTTTGCTAGACCCGGGGTTAGTCGTGGGACAGAATCTACCTGCAGTGTGGTTGTACACTTTATACCAAGGAAGGTGCTACGAATAAGGTGCGCTTCGTAACATTTCAATTGTGTATAGCTTTCACCGTGGACTTATTTAAAGCGTAAACAAAAACAGAATTACCTGGAAAAACTCAGCAGGTCTGGCAGCATCGGTGGAGAAGAAAAGAGCTGACGTTTCGGGTCCACATGACCCTTCAACAGAACTGAAGTATAGTTAGGAGAGAGGTGAAATATAAGCTGGTTTAAGGTGGGGGGTGGGGGGGGGGAGAGAGAAGTTGAGGGTGGGGTGGTTGTGGGGACAAGCAAGCAGTGATAGGAGCAGATAATCAAAAGATGTCACAGACAAAAGGAACAAAGAGGTGTTGAAGGTGGTGATATTATCTAAGAAAAGTGCTAATTAAGAATGGATGGCAGGACACTCAAGGTACAGCTCTAGTGGGGGTGGGGTGGAAAGACTAACAAGGTATTAGTTGTAGATTTAAAAATAATGGAAATAGGTGGGAACAGAAGAATCTATATAAATTATTTAAAAAAAAACAAAAGGGAGGGGGAAGAAACGGGGTGGGGATGGGGGGAGGGGGAGTTTAAGATCTAAAGTTGTTGAATTCAATATGCAGCCCGGAAGGCTGTAAAGTGCCTAGTCGGAAGATGAGGTGCTGTTCCTCCAGATTGCGTTGGGCTTCACTGGAACAATGCAGCAAGCCGAGGACAGACATGTGGGCAAGAGAGCAGGGTGGAGTGTTAAAATGGCAAGCGACAGGGAGGTTTGGGTTTTTCTTGCAGACAGACCGCAGGTGTTCTGCAAAGCGGTCGCCCAGTTTGTGTTTGGTCTCTCCAATGTAGAGAAGACTGCATTGGGAGCAACGAATACAGTAGACTAAGTTAGGGGAAATGCAAGTGAAATGCTGCTTCACTTGAAAGGAGTGTTTGGGCCCTTGGACGGTGAAGAGAGAGGAAGTGAAGGGGCAGGTGTTGCATCTTCTGCGTGGGCATGGGGAGGTGCCATAGGTGGGGGTTAAGGAGTAGGGGGTGATGGAGGAGTGGACCAGGGTGTCCCGAAGGGAATGATCCCTACGGAATGCTGCCGGGGGTGGTGAAGGGAAGATGTGTTTGGTGGTGGCATCATGCTGGAGTTTAAAGCGTATTGGGAGTTGCTTATTTTTTAAGATATTTACCTAGAAATCACATTTTGGATCCAATGAGTGAGTGTTAGTCCAAATAAATGAGACTTGATAGGTGTGGTTATGGTGGGAGGACTATTGCTTGTGGAATTGCAGCCTTGGGAAATTAGAGCTACTGATGTACATGCATTGGAATAGCCACATGGTGAAAGAGTGGGATGTTGTGATTAAAAAGATAGAAATGAAAGACCAACCAACCAGCACAGCTATCATATTCCTGCTTTTTATGTTCCAAATGTGCTAGCTTCTCTTTCAAAAGTCAAAGCTTTTGAAAAATAAGGTTCTAATCAATTCTTTGCCTCACTCTGGCAAAAGAACACCTATTAATCTCAGTGAGGTGAATCAGGACCATTTTATATCTGGGACTAATATTGATCACCTAAGGAAGTTGTAGAGGAATTTTCCAGTTATTTATAATTACGAGTGAAAACCTGTTCTCATGTCTCTTAAAACAATTCATTTGTAGTGTTTCATGTGGTATTATCCCTTTCATGTGAATTTTTAGGTGGAGATGGGCTGAATTTGTCATTCAGAGCTGGCAAGTCTTAGTGGTATGTTTTTTGGGAAGCAGAAAAAGTAAACCGAGTGGCAAAACTCTAGTTGCTTTAGATGTTCTTCGCACAGGGTGGCAGTTAGTTTCACCAACCCAACTCAAGGTATCCAAAATCTCACTTCTCCAGACCCCCAAAAATAAATCTTATGCTTATCTGAAATTTCTACGCTACACTTTTAAATAGCTCTGCATTTTACTGCAAAAATCAGCGCACTCTTATTTATAACATTGATCTTGGCAGCCTTGAAAATTTAATTTATTTTGACTTGTTCTACTGTTTTACTGAAATGTGAATGCCTGAACCCTTTTAAAGTTCTGAATATAATAATTTATAAAATTTTAACAAGCCATTTTCAATCTTTACCAAGGTTTGAAAATGAATTTACTGCCAAAGAGCTCAAAAGAGTTCAGTTCTGCTGAATATTGGGAGACATTCTTCAAAAAACGAGGTGCAAGTGCCTTTGAGTGGTATGGGTCCTACGTGGATCACTGTGCCGTGCTGCACAAATACATCAAACTTAAAGATAAGGTACAGTCATAATCTTTTTTTAATTGTGCCTGGTAAAAGCCCATTTCTTAAAGCAAAATTGGTCCTTTTAGTTGTATTTTAGCAGTAAATTAACTGCATGTTGAATTACATTTTCAGCCTTGTTTTGGCCACCAATATGCGCGTTTAAAAAAAATCTTAATTGTTGAACGAGATGCAAAGCTTTTGCACCACAGCTTTGTCCTATTATGAATAAAGCAGTTTGATTACTTCTTTAGTTCCTAAGTAAGAAACCTCGGATTTTTGTTTCTAAAGAAGAAACTGGTTATAGTTTCCAAGTGGATGCTTTGTACAATAACGTAGCACTGTTTGCTTGTGTATATGTCCTATTTTGGTTTAAATTACTCCATTAAAACAGCCATGTTTGTTTGAGCTACAGACATTGTAAAAGTTGTTATTTTTCTTGGTGTTTTCTGTTAGTACGGTGCTGTGATCAACTAACCTGATTTAATAAGATCATGGGTTCAAGTCACACTCCAGAAACTTGAGCACAAGACCTAGAGTGCTACCCAGTTGGTGGCATCTTTTGGACAAGACGAAGACCCGGTCTGCCCCTTTGGATGGACATGTAGATCCCATGGCATTGTTTCAAAGCATGTCCTGGCCAATATTTATCCCTTAAAGTGACATCAGTAAAATAGGCGATTTGATTAGTTATCTCATTGCAGTTTGTGAGACCTTGCTGTGTGCAAATTGGCTGCCACATTTCTTGCGTTACAACAGTGACCGCATTTCAGGAGTACTTCCTTGCCTGTAACGTACTTTGGGACATCGTCGGGTCATGAGAGGCGCTCATTAATTGCGAGCTCTTTCTTTTGCTCTTTAACCTCTTTCAGGGAAGGGAGCTGCCGTTTGAATTTGAAGGTGAAATGCATGGGAGATGTAGTGAGTGGCTTTATTTTTATATGTCTTATAATTCGGTGACCCAAACGTTGATTCTGTAAGGAGGTCAGAAATCTTTACGCAGCTGCAGTAGGGTTTGAGCTCACAGAACAAAACTGCTTATAATTGGACAGTTAAGATTGGGGGTTTTAGACTACAGGGACAGTTGGGAGGGGGGGTGGGGAGGAGAGGGGGCGGGTGGGTGGGATTGAAAGAATTTGTGCCTGTGCTGTAGAAGGTGTTTAGCTGAAATAATAAAGGGCACGTTTTTGGGTGGAGCCTAAGCATGTCTTTCTTGGGCCTGAGGCATGCTCGATGCTAGTGGTGACCATATTACGTTCCATTCCCCACTCTGTCATTCCTTCTTCTTTTTAATAAATAATCACACACATAACAAAATATATTGAAGAAATTTCAACAAAGTAATTCAGGTTCCCCCTCTTTCCAACTTTGATCTTTAGGTTCTCGTTGTTGGCTGTGGTAACTCCGAACTAAGCGAGCAAATGTATGACGTGGGTTACCAGGGGATCACGAACATTGACATAAGTGAAGTGGTGATAGACCAGATGAAGGAACGCAACGCCACTTGCCGACCGACAATGGCCTTCATGAAAATGGACATGGTGCAGATGGAGTTTGGTGACTCCCAATTTCAGGTGGTACTGGACAAGGGGACCTTGGATGCCGTAATGACAGATGAGAGTGACGAGACGCTACTCAACGTTGACAAGATGTTTGCGGAGATCGGGCGGGTCCTGCAGGTCGGCGGGCGCTTTGTATGCATCTCGCTGGCTCAGGAGCACATTGCAAAGAAAGCCGTGAGCTACTTCTCGCAGCAGGGCTGGCCAGTAAGAATACACACAGTCGAGGAACAGAGCACGGCCAACAGGCAGTTCATGATGCCAGTGTTCATCTTCATCTTCACCAAGTTCAAGAAGATTCCTGGAGCTGGCCACAAGATCCTGGAGATGTGCTCAGAGGAGCAGGACAAGCCCCTGCGACTGGACAGCGTGGGACAGCTGCTGGAGGCGGTGAAGGGAAGGCAGCAGTATGCACTACTCCGAAACCACTTGAGCAAGAACTCCACCAGCGGAGAAAATGTGTCCCTCACTCTTTGCAACAGCGTGTCTGGGAAACCTCGCTACACCTTTTACATTGTTGATCTGCTCTCTATGAAAGCTTCTCGCACCAACCACTTCGCAATTTTCATAGGTGAGTGTCCTCCTGATGTGCAGCTGGAGGGGGTATGTGATGCGTATCTGTTCTAATTTTGTATTGGCATTAAATCGCTATGGTCTTGCTTAAAAAGGTTGTTGGGTGAGGAAATATTGGGGTAGATTTTGTGGTGGTAACGATGGCAAAATTGTCAGCTTTCACAAGCATTGTTCTAGTGAAACTGACAATAACTTTGGGAGCTTAGACAGCCGCAGAATAAGATGGCAAGCAGTGATCCTACACTTCTCTATAAGATGGCTATAGCAGTTCCCACAGACTCCCACAATCTCCCTTGCACTATTGGTCTCGCTCTAAAAGCCCTTGAAAAAGTTATAGGTTGTTGAATGAGGTATAACTTTTTTTACAGTATACTCCTCCAGGCACCATGCCCTAAGAGCACACTGCCACCATGGACTTCTATTGGATTGGTCCATGATTATGCTGGGCAAAGTACTGCAGTGGTTTGCCATTGCCTTCTGCAGTTAGGCTAACAAGGAAACTCTTGCGCTCTTACTGCCATCAGGCGCATTGGAAGGATTTACAGGCTGATAATCAGCCTGTTTGGCCACACTATGAAGGCACCTTCCATGGCCATCAAGTCCCGAGCTTGAACTCTGAACTTCTGGCCCAGAGGCAGGGACACTGCTCCATGCGCCACAAGACATCCACAGGATACTAACTTCACAATTACTGCTAAACACCCTTACTGGTCCTAATTTTATATTTTTGGAATGTCACATTTCTCCACAATGATAATCAATACACAAAAATTTAAAAAAGCTATTTATTTTCTTAAAAGTCTGTTTAACCGTGTTAAGATAGAGGCTAAAACATTTATTTATATCGCTAGCTGAAATTTTAAAAGTGAAGGATTTTAAGTACTTTTAACTTCCTGGTTTGCTGTGTATAAGACAAAAAGATTTCCACATGATTGGCTGCTTACCTGCTTGCCGAAATCACTGCTGTTGCACACCAGGACATCACCCTGACTTGGTGCTGGATGTAAACTGCCACCAGGAAAGGGAAAATTCACACCGCAGAGATGCTTGTGGACAGTTTTCTTTGTCTGTGGACAGATTAGCTTCGCCACCGACTATAAAATCTAGGCTCAGAATTTGCTGGGAAAGTAACAGTAAGTTCGTGGCCTTCACTGCTTTAGAATATTCAAAAAGAAATTGCAGCAATTTGTGGCGAGGGAGAGAGACGCCATGACTTCTGAATCACCACAAATTGCTGGAGGATTTGTGCCGTTCTGCCTCGCAAAAATGGAATCTTGTCAGGAAAGTCCCAGAGCGCATGTCACTCAAGAACAGTTTTTCTGTGTTGGGAAACGGTGAGAGTGATGATTCCTCTGGAGAGTGCAGCCAGAGCCCAGCCGCACAAGGGAGGAGGAGAGAGAGAAGAAGAGCAAAAGTGGTAGGAGACTCAATAGCGAGGGGTACAGTCAGGCGTTTCTGTGGCCGCTGATGTGACTCCAGGATGGTGTGTTGCCTTCCTGGGGCCAGGATCAAGGATGTCACTAAACAGCTGCAGGGCATTCTGAAGGGGGAGGGTGAACAGTCCGAGATCGTTGTTCACATTGGTACCAACGAATTAGGTAGAAAGAGGGATGAGGTCTTGCAACAAGAATTTAGGGAGCTAGGTAGCAGATCGAAAAGCAAGACCTCAAAGGTTGTACCGGTGCCATGTGCTAGTGAATATAGGAATAAGCGAATAGAGCAGATGAATGCGTGGCTGAAGAGTTGGTGCAGGAGGGAGGGCTTTAGATTCCTGGATCACTGACTCCATTCCTGGGGAAGGTGGAACAAGTCCGACAGTTTGCACCTGAACCGGGACGGGATCAACATCCTTGCGGAGGGGTTTGCTAGTGCTGTCGCTGGGGCTTAAACTAATTTGGCAGGGGGATGAGTTATGGCGTGAAGGTATAGTAGGGGGTGATGCACAGACAAGTATAGAAGAAAAAGCAAGTCAGTCTGGAAGGCAGAGCATCTATAGTCAAGTTAAGGCACAAGGGAGCATGGTAAGACTGGATGGCAGTCCTGGATGGGAGTGGGGGGTGTAAAAGAAAAGGTAGGGTCACAATATTGATCAAGGAGTCAATTACTGCAATAAGGAGGGATGAACCTCTTAGAAGGTTCCTCAAATGAGCTATATGGGTAGAATTTAAAAACAAAAAGGGGGCAATCACATTGCTGGGAGTGTCCTATAGACCCCCAAACAGTCAGGGAGAGATAGAAGGGCAGATATGTAGGCAATTCTCAGAGAAGTGTAAAAATAATAGGGTAATAATAGTAGGGGTTTTCAACTTCCAATATTAACTGGAATAGACAAAGTGTGAAAGGCTTAGAGGGAGCGGAATTCGTAAAATATATCCAGGAGAGCTTTTTAAGCCAGCACATAGAAAGTCCTACAAGAGAGGGGGCGATGCTGGACCTAATCTTAGGGAACAAAGCCGGGTAAGTGGTAGAAGTGTCAGTGGGGGAGCATTTCCGTGATAGTGACCATAACTCAGTAAGATTTAAGGTAGTTATGGAAAAGGACAAAGTTGGACTGGAAATAAAGGTTCTGAATTAGGGGAAGGCCAATTTTAGCATGATAAGACAGGATATGGCCAAAGTGGACTGGGAGCAGCTACTTGTAGGAAAATCTACATCAGAGCAATGTGAGTCATTCAAAAAGGAAATATTGAGAGTGCTGGGCCAACATGTTCCCGTAAAGGTGAAGAGTGGGACCAACAAGTCCAGAGAACCCTGGATGCCGAGGAATGTACATGATTGGATTAGGAAAAAAAGGGAAGCTTATGATAGATACCAAGGGCTCAAAACAGCGGAAGCTCTAGAGGAGTATAGAAAATGCAGGGGATTACTTAAAAAAGAAATTAGGAGAGTGAAGAGGGGGCATGAGAAAACACTGGTGGGTAAAATAAAGGAAAATTTTATAAGTATGTTAGAGGCAAGAGGATAACCAGGGAAAGAGTAGGGCCCATTAAGGGCCAAAGTGGCAATTTGTGAGAGGAGCCGGAAGACGTAGATGAGGTTTTAAATGAGAACTTTGCATCTGTATTCATTATAGAGAAAGATGTAGGTATAGAAATCAGGGAGGTGGACTGTGATATACTTGAACAAATTAGCATTGAGAGAGAGGCCTAGATGAGATGTATCCCAGTCTGTTGTGGGAGGTAAGAGAGGAGATTGCATGGGGCCTGACATTAATTTTCAAATCTTCTCTGGCCACAGGAGAGGTGCCAGAGGAGTGGAGGACAGCTAATGTGGTAGCATTATTCAAGAAGGGTGATAGGAATAAACCAGGAAGCTATAGGCCAATGAGTCTAACTTCAGTGGAAAAAGTTCTGAGGGACAGAATTAATTTTCACTTGGAGAGGCAAGGATTCATCAAGGAGAGTCAGCATGGCTTTGTCAAGGGGAGATCATGTCCAACAAATTTGATTGAGTTTTTAAGGAGGTAACTAGGCCTGTAGATGAGGGTAGTGTAGTTGATGTAGTCTACATGGACTTCAGTAAGGCTTTTGCCAAGGTCTTGCATGGGAGAATGGTCAAGAAGGTAAGAGCCCATGGGATCCAGGGCAATTTGGCAAATTGGATCCAAAATTGGCTGAGTGGCAGGAGGCAGAGGTTGATGGTCAAAGGTTGTTTTTGTAGTCTGGAAGCTTGTGTTCAGTGGTGTATCACAGGGTTCAGTGCTGGGTCCCCTGCTGTTTGTAGTGTACATTAATGATCTAGGCATGAATGTAGGAGGCATGATCAGTAAATTCGCAGATGACACGAAAATTGGTGGCGTAGTAAATATCGAGGAGGAAAGCCTTAGACCACAGGATGAAATAGACGGGCTGGTCAGATGGGCAGAACCGTGGCAAATGGAATTCGGTCCTGAAAAGTGTGAGGTGATGCATTTTGGGAGGACTAACAAAGCAAGGGGGTGCACGATGAATGGTAGGACCCTAGAAAGTACAGAGGATCAGAGGGACTTTGGTGTGCATGTCCATAGATCCTTGAAGGCTGTAGGACAGGTGGATAAGGTGGTTAAGAAGGCATATGGGATACTTGCCTTTATTAGTCAAGGCATTGAATACAAGAGCAGGGAGGTTATGATGGGGCTGTATAAACATTAGTTGGCCACATCTGGAGTACTGTGTGCAGTTCTGGTCACCACACTAGGAGGGATGTGATTGCACTAGAGAGGGTGCAGAGGAGATTCACTAGGATGTTGCCTGGGCTTGAGCGTTTCAGCTGTGAAGAGAGACTAGATAGGCTGGGGTTGTTTTCCTTAGAGCAGAGAAGGATCAGGGGGGACCTGATTGAGGTGTATAAAATTGAGGGGCTTAGATAGGGTAGATAGGAAGAAACTTTTCCCCTTAGTAGAGGGGTCAGTAACCAGGGGGCATAGAGTTAAGGTAAGAGGCAGGAGGTTTAGAGGGGATTTGAGGAAAAATATTTTCACCCAGAGGGTGGGTGGTATCTCGAACTCACTGCTTGAAAGGGTGGTAGAGGCAGGAACCCTCACAACATTTAAGAAGTACTTAGATGAACACTTGAAACACCATAACATACAAGGCTATGGGCCAAGTGCTGGAAAATGGGATTAGAGTAGATAGGAGCTTGATGACCAGCATGGACATGATGGGCCGAAGGGCCTCTTTCCATGCTGTAAAACTTTATGGCTCAATGACTGTTGTCCTTGGCCTCTGAGTCTCAAGAAATTGCTAGATTTACACCATAAATATGAATTAAACTTGCATTGAAAGTAAGGGCTGGCATTTCACAGGTTAAGAGCCCTTTTAATGAAAAGACTTATGTTCCTGCAAAGCCACTCAATCTCTCAACCCAGGAAGGGAACAATTAAGAACACAAGAAACACTGGAAGCTCAATCACGCAGTTAGAAAATTGGTCACAAATTTGAGTTCTGAGGTTGCAAACCTCAACACTGACAGCAGTGGTCAACTAAGCCTGTGACATGGTCAGAAGGGGCATGGCACCTCATGAAACACTGACTGTGCCTACTTAAAGATCATCTTCAGGCAGCAATTCAATGGTGGCTCTGACGGATCTTGTAGATAAGTCAGTCACTTGTGGGGTGTTTCCCATTTGCACTGGAGAAGGTTTTGTGCTGGAAGGCGAGAGATCAACACAAGCATGGGAAAGTAGCTCAGAGCACCTTCTACAGTAATTTGATGCAGTTTGATGGCAGTTCCACAGGGCAGGGAGACGGAATGGCTGTTTGGAACTGATGAAGGCCGGAGGCAGCTTGGCAAAAGTGCAGAATTCAAGCGCTTGCTGGTGGTGGTGTTACACCGAGACCAACTCTACGAGAGTATGGAAGCCATTCAGTCAGAGCTGTCGGGGAAGGTGATGGAGTTAGCTCCTCCTGGACTTCCACCAAACCAACAGGTAAGTTTTTGCTTACATTATATAATACACAAATATAAGATATATTTTATGTGTGTGTGCGTGTGTGTGCGTGCTATTATACTCCAACTATCTCTTCTTCAAAAAAAGGATTCTCTTTGTCCTCTTGACTGCCAAACCTGTCTTTGGTCTCTAGCATCAGGGGCAAAGGAGCAGGTTGAACTTTTTTGTTTCAAATGTGGTCAGCTATTTGTATGTTCACCTTTACTCTATTGGTTTTCCTGAGTGCGGGCTGGCTTAATTCATCCTGTCGTGAAAAACTAATTGTGGTATATGTAATTTCTGACTTTGGAGCCCAAACATCACCAGTTTGTTCCCCTTGTACAGCTTGGGGACAGCAAAGATTTAAGAAGTTGTAATGCCCCACAATTTTTCACTTTGAATCGTTTTCTCCCCGACTGCCCCCTCCACCCTGACAAAAATACTCAGGATGAGGGTGTCACTGGCTATGTCGATTATGTATTGCCCCATCCTTAGTTGGCGTTGACAAGATGGTTGTGGGCCTTCTTCCTGAATCACTGTAGTCCATCTGATGAAGGGGCTTCCACAGTGCTGTCAGCTAGGGAGTTCTAGATTTTGACTCCGTGATATATGTTTCAGGATATTGTGTGACTTGGTGTATGTATTTGCCAAGTCTTTGGGAATTTTGTTTGGGTTAAAATGACTTTGAAGATGCACATGACTATAAAATATTTTCTTCATGCACCAGGCAAGTGATAAATGAATAGAAAATTTAAGTCAAACTTTTCTTCGGCTTTCCTTTTGCCTCTTGGGGATTATGCTCATTCATGGACATGTTTACAGTTATGAGGGTGGGACAGTCTGTGCTGGGGACTTCTTTGGCTGCCGTAAATTGTGGTTTATGTCATTAACATGGCTCTGTCCAACTGAAAACTAAATTTGTTGCTTGTAGTTAATGAGGACTAGGACACAAACTTAACCTTCTGATTGTGAGTTAGTTCACCAAAGCAGGATAAAAACAGTGCTTCATAATGTTGGAATTAGGGGCCACAACTATGGCCTGAAATTTTCTGACCACATGCACTAGTTTGCTTGCCTTTGCCAGGAATGCGGCCACAGGATAGAGTGTTAATCCTTTTGTCCCACTTTAATTGCAAGGATCTGAAAATTGAGTAACCTTGTAGGGCAGTGTCAGCGAAATGTAGTTATTACTCGAGGGAAATCCTTCACTGGGATCGCACGTGGTAAAGAAGGATTGTGTTGTGGCATTTGTAACTCTTCTTTATAATGTCCAGGTGGAATGTTATCTGCTCCCTTGGCTGGATATTAAGTTAAGCATGGTTGTGACAGCGGTATCTTGAGTGTTTGCTTTATATCTGTGCCATAAATATCTCCTTTACTGTCTATGCATGAAGAATGTTTTGATGCAACATAAATAAGCTCATGCACTTGAGGACAGGTAGAAATAATGTGTTATATTTTCTACTGTTTTCTGATTAATTCAGTCTGTTTGCAACCTTGGTGTCACATTTGATCCCAAGACAAGCTCCCGAAATCATATCCCTGCCATCACTGTGACCACCTATTTCCACCTCTGTAACATCACCTGATGTCACCCCTGTGTCAGCTCATCTGCTGCAGAAGCTCTCAATCATATCTTTGTTACCTCTAGATTTGAGTATCCTAATGCCCTCCTGGATAGTATCCCACATTCTACCCCACTATAAGCTTTAAGTCATCCAAAATTCCACAACTCATGGCAAGTCCTGTTCCACTATCATTCGTGTGCTTGCTGACTTACATTGGCTCCTGTGCAAGCAACATCTTGATTTTTAAAATTCTCATTCTTGTTTTCTAACCTCCCTGTGGCCTCGCCCCTCCCTATCTCCGTTATGTCCTTCTGCCCACAACCCTCCCAGATATCTGCACTCTTATAATTCTGGCCTCTTGTGCATCCACAATTTTAATCATTCTATCCTACACCTCTCTGTCTCTCTCAAAGAAAAGAAAGACTTGCATTTATATAGCACTTTTCACAACCACTAGATGTCCCAAAGCACTTTACAGCTATTGAAGCACTTTTTGAAGTGTAGTCATTGTTGTAATGCAGGAAATGTGGTGGTTAATCTGTGCTCAGCAAACTCCCACACACAGCAATGTATTTTTGTGATATTGATCGAGGGATGCCATCTATGCTTGTGTAAAAGTCGAATTTTTGAGACCAATTTTTTAGGCCAGATGTCAGGGAGTTGACTTTTACACGGGTAATCTTTTTGAGGGATTGACATATTTGCTTGATTTGGGACCAAAATGACCGTCGCAATGGGACAAAGTTAAAAACCAACAACACTAAAGAATTCATATTAATTTTCTAACATTTAGTTCTGTATGTAATTTGTAATGTTACAAAATTTCATCTTACTCAACATAAATATATACCATAACGAATTAACTAGAATATTTCACATTGAAATCCTTCGAAATCACTGATCACCGTCTGAATCACCAAACAATTTGTCCCAATAACTCTGTTGTGCAACATCATCATAAGGATCTTCCTTGTCTTCGTCATCATCATTATCATCATTGGTAGTACCAGTAACTTCAGCGGCATCATTCCACAAGTAATTGTCCTCGGTACCACCCAGCGCATTGGATATTCCACCGTCCCAGACGAGCAAACCTTTTTCTTTCCATAGTCTTACTGGTCTCAATTTCCACACTTATTTTACCCATTTCTTGCAACCACCTTCGTCCAGCCTTTCTCGTGAACGTGGATGGCAAAGCCTTTCAGAATTTTCTTTGGCGAGTGGTTTGCACTTGATTATCGCTGTTGGCTTTAATTTTGTGCAATTCACCATACGGGTTGGAGCCACTGTGAGCTGGATTTTCTGGTGGCCAGTCATCCTTATAAGGAGGAGTTTTGCACCAATCTTGGCAATGGCTTTGTTTGCTGGCATGTCGAATTTCAACGGTGTTTCATCCATAATTCCATGGCAAGCCAGTCAATTCGCATTGTTCTCTTGATGTCGGATGGCAAATTGACGGAATTTGATGATTTTATCATCAAGTTTAGGTGGCAGACACTGTGAAATTTCAGTTTCCTGATGGAATACTGAATTGCGTCTTTTTATGAATCTTGTGTACCACCTGGCGCTGGCCTTGAATTCTGGAATACCATCTTTTTTTTTGCTTCTCTGAGGGCATTTAGTCAGAAGGCTCTGCAGGTGATTATGACCATTTTGCTGATGCTTGTTAATTCATTCTACCATTTTTTCCTTCAAAGGGAGGGCACTTGCTCCGTTTTCCTCTGCCGATGCATTTATGTTTTGGCATCTGATCTAGTTTTTTTGGATATCCTTTTCCAGTTTCCAACTATTTTCTCAGAAACGTTAAACTCTCTTCCTGCTGCACAATTATTAGCGTTCTTGGTGAGTGCTACAACTTTCATTTTAAATTGATCTGCCTACATGTTATTCTTTCATGAAGAAGTTGTGATGAATCATGTGGTACACATTAGTCTTGTCGATTGGCTGGGAAATTGCCACTAGGATTGGCAGAAGGAAAATCTAAAGGTTCCTGCGTGTACCTTCGAATTAATGAACCTCAGTAATTACCTGTAAGTAATAATGCAGTTTGATTCCTGAAAAACTAGGATAGAATTTTACACAGGGTATATGAAAAATTCTGTTTTATTTGATCAAAAGTCTTGGGGTCAACTTTTACATGAAGTTGACATTTACGTGAGTAAATATGGTAAATATTGGTCAGAACACCGGGGATTTTTCCTATACTTTTCTTTGGAAGGTGCCTTTGGATCTTTTACATCCATCCAAGGAGGCAGATGGGGCCTTGGGTTAACATCGCATCTGAAAGACAGCACCTCTGACAGTACAGTGCTCAGGATTGCATTAGAGTGTCAGCCTTGCTTTTAGTGTTCAAGAGCTGGAGTGGGACTTGAACCCAGATCCCTGTGACTCAAGAGGTGAGTATGGTGTCAACTGAACCAAGGCTGACATCTCATTTTCCTTCTTTAAGTCACCCCTCAAAACATACCTTTGACCTAGCTTTTGGTCAACTGACCTAATATCTCCTTATGTGTCTCGGTGTCATGTCTTGTTTTATGATGCTCCTGTGAAGCGCCTTGGGACATTTCATTACATTAAAGGCACTATATAAATATAAGTTGTTATTGTTCAAAGCGCTAGAGCCCTAAATTGTGTAATCAGAATTACAGAATTGTTACAGCATAGAAGGAGGCCATTTGGTCCGTTGTGTATGCACCGGATCTCTGAAGGAGAAAGTTACCTAGTGCCACTGCCCCGCCTTCTCCCTGTGGCCCAGGATGTTCTTCCTTTTCAGATCATAATCCAATTCCCTCTTGAATGCCTTGATTGAACCTCTCTCCCCGACACTCTGAGGCAGCACATTAGAGCAATAGTAGGGAAAATGCTAGAGCCTTTTATAAGGGATGTGATAACAAGGCACTTAGAAAATATCAGTGGGATTAGACAAAGTCAGTATGGATTTATGAAAGGGAGATCATGTTTGACAAACCTGCTGGAATTTTTTGAGGACATAACTTGTAAAATAGATAAGGGAGAACCAGTGGATGTGGTGTATTTGGATTTTCAAAAAACTTTCGATAAAGTCCCACATAAGAGCTTGTGTGCAAAATTAAAGTACATGGAGTTGGGGGTAATATATTGGCATGGATTGAGAATTGGTTAGCAGACAGGAAACAGAATAGGAATAAATGGGTCTTTTTTGGAGTGGCAGGCAGTAACTAGTGGGGTACCACAGGGATCAGTGCTTGGGCCCCAGCTATTCACAATATATATCAATGATTTAGATGAGGGAACCAAATATAATATTTCCAAGTTTGCTGACGACACAAAGCTAGGTGGGAATGTGAGTGATGAGGAGGATGTAATGAGGCTTCAAGACGATTTAGACAGTTTGAGTGAGTGGGCAAATATATGGCAGATGCAGTATAATGTAGATAAGTGTGAATTTATCCATTTTGGTAGGAAAAACAGAATGGCAGAGTATTATTTAAATGGCGATAGATTGGGAAATGTACTTGTACAAAGGGACTTGGGTGTCCTTGCACACCAGTCACTGAAAGCAAGCATGCAGGTGCAGTAAGCAGTTAGGAAGGCAAATGGTATGTTAGCCTTTATTGCAAGAGGACCTGAGTACGCGAGCAAGGATGTCTTACTGCAGCTGTACAGGGCCTTGGTGAGACCATGCCTGGAGCATTGTGTGCAGTTTTGGTTTCCTTACCTCAAAAAGGATATACTTGCCATAGAGGGAGTGCAGCGAAGGTTCACCAGACTGATTCCTGGGATGGCAGGATTGTCGTATGAGGAGAGTATAAAATTCTGACAGGGCTGGACAAACTGGATGCAGGGATGATGTTTCCTCTGGCTGAGGGCTCTAGAACAAGGGGTCACAGTCTCAGGATATGGGGCAGGCCATTTAGGACTGAGATGAGGGGAAATTTCTTCACTCAGAGTGTGATGAACCTGTGGAATTCTCTACCACAGAGGGCTGTGGAGGCCAAATCACTGAATATATGTAAGAAGGAAATAGATGGTTTTCTAGACACTAAAGGCATCAAGGGATATGGGGCGAGACTGGGAATATGAGATAGAGGATCAGCCATGAGCATATTGAATGACAGAGCAGGCCCGAAGGGCCGAATGACCCACTCCTGCTCCTATTTTCTATGTTTGTAAGTTTCTATTCCAGATCCCAACCA
This sequence comes from Cetorhinus maximus, assembly GCF_964194155.1. Lineage (NCBI taxonomy): Eukaryota > Metazoa > Chordata > Chondrichthyes > Lamniformes > Cetorhinidae > Cetorhinus > Cetorhinus maximus. The sequence goes on along the minus strand of NC_135895.1, from coordinate 92,701,989 downwards.
CTCGCTGTGTGAAAAAGTCTCCTTTGCTTCTTTTGCCAATTACCATAAATCTGTGCCCTCTTTTCCTTGATCCTTCCACCAACGGGAAGGATTTTTCTCTATCTACTCTGCCCAGATTACTCATGATTTTGATTACCTCGATTGAACTCCTCCCAGCCTTCACTTCTCCAAGGAAAACTGTCCCACCTCCTCCAATCTATCTACGTAACTGAAGTTCCTCATCCTCGGAACTGCCTTTCCTTTCACAGTGCACTGTTGTTTGGAGGCTTGGAAGATTTCTAGATGTTTTGTCTTTAATTGCCCTTTTGACATGTCAGAAATGATTACTGAGTGCAATTTAACAAATTGATGGATCGCAGTCTCTTTTGCTTTGCCCTTTATATTTGACATAAAAAAATGTTCCCCGATTTATAATAACGAGGTTGGTTTTTTTTGCATTTCTCCTTTTGGAAATGAGCAGCTCGAACAGTCAATGTTTCTCTTAAACGGTAATGATTCTGTTATTGTGCAGGTTCCATTTCTATCAGTTGGAGGAGACATAGGGGTTCGCACAGTTCAGTATCGTGGTGCGAGTGATATGAGTGGGGAATATGTCATTGAAGACGTCAAGGGAGAAGATGGCAACTATTTTCGGCACCTCATATTCCTCAGCAACGTCAATGTGGTGCAGTCGGAGGCTAAGCTATTGCACACCGTCTCAAAGTCAGGTATTATTTGAAAGTTTAGCTGTGGCTTGAGAAAAGACTAGTGCAATGCTTCTGAGCAATTGAAAAACTGATACTTGTACTAGAACGGAACAACGGCGAGCAGATAGTGACCAATGAGATGTAACCTAACTGTTTTGGATAATCCCTCGCTGAAAGAATTCTTATGTTTAGTGTTTCAATTTCTGGAGCGTCTGCTAAGCCCAGCTGTATGCCAACAGCCAAAGTCCATTCTTGGAGTTATTTGGGTTACAAAAAATTGCCTATATTGTACTTGCAGATATATGGTATGCTACACCCGCAAACTGAACGCATGATGGATATTGCGTTTGTGATGCTGCTGTACGTTCAGTGCTCTGTAATCTCAACTTGTCTTAAAGTTTACATGTACTTTCTGCATGCTGATGTAGTGAATGGAAAGGGCATTAAGTTTACGGTAAATTTTCACCCAAACCCACTTAAAGCCATGATTTGCAGGAAGGAAGAAAATAATATTTTTTAGATCAATATTGATACCTGCTTAATGGAAGCTGGACTGGCTTAATGGCCAGCTCTCCTGCCTCAGAGCCAGAAGGCCCCGGGTTTAAGTCCTACTCCAGAACTTGTGTTGGTGCTGGTCCCAAGCCTGGATAAATGGGGAGGGTTCGTGGCAGAGGGGTGTATCTGACTGTAAAACCACCTGCCGAATCCAAAGATGATGCTTGATCAGGAGGTGATCAGCCAGCATTGTGGTGACCCCATGTAACATGGGCAAAGCCAGAAGAGAAACCATTAATACCTGCGTAATATGCATCCCAACTCCCCAAACCACCTTTCGAGCTTTTTGGGTAAAAATTACCTGCATTGCATTACAGATATATGGTATGATATGAAGTTAATTCACTTCCCTCTTTTTACTGGATTTTTAATTTATATGTTGCGTGGAAATGCAATGCAATTGACTGCTGATAATCACATGACTGTTCTGAACATGTAATGACGGATCGAGAATTTTATAAATTATACCTAAAATACCTAAAATTCCTAAAGTGGTTATCGGGTTGGAGCGGGTTTTGCAGGAGTTGCTTCATTTTGAACTCTGTTTTCTCCTCCCAGTTTGTGGAGGAATGCTAGAATTTTTCTCTGATTGAAAAGAGGAATCTTGCCCTGCTGGGGTTGGAGGTGAGTGGGATGGAGGTGGGTACTCTCTGATGCCGGCATACATCATTTTTCTCAGCAGCATAGCAGGTTGAAGTACCAACGCACCCCCTGCCCAGCACCACACGTTGCCCCAGCATTGGTGTCTCATGGTAAGTAATAACCTACAAGCAGAACCTTGTGTTCAGTTTAACTTTCAGAGCACAGATGTTTTTCCTTTTTTTTTCCTTCCCCCAAAATAGTTCCATCACAAAGAAAGAAAAAGAAAGACAAGAGGAGAGGGCGGCCATGCTCAGAAGCTGAGAAGACTTCAAATCTCAAACCTGGTCAGGCTGTCGACAAAAGCTACCTGTGCTGTGACCATCATCGAGCCATGATAGCTGGCTTGGCTCTCCTCAGTAAAAAAGATGGTTTATTTGCAGGTAAGGAGCAGAGAAAAAAAGAACAAGGTTAAAGTAAAATGTACAAAAACTTTCATTGATCAATTACATTTTAAGGTAGCAATACATCCCAAGGTGCTTCATGACCAGACAGAAATTGACATTGAGCCAAAGAAGGAAACATTAAGACAGATGATAAGGATAGTTTGAAGGAGGAAGACCTACATGGTTGAACTAGTGGCTGCTAATAGCCGGGTGAAGGAAGTGGGAGCGTGGTGGAGCTGATGGCTGGGCTGCAGGGCAAGGCAAGAGGTCAGAGTTCAAGGAGTGCAAAGTTCTCAGATGGTTGTAGGGCTGGAGGAGTTTAGAGATAGGAAGGGATGAGGGCCTAGAGAGTTTTGAACTCAAGAATGAGAATTTTAAAATTGAGGCGTTGGTCAGCTGGGAGCCAATGTAGGTCAGTGAGCACAGGGGTGATGGCTAACTGCAATCCTACTGATTTGCAGTTGTACTCCTGTTTTTAGATAAACATGTTTAGTGTTTGCTTTTAGACTACGAATGCCACAATTCAGAATCCCCTGGACGCCATTTTCTCAAAGAGGAAGAAGGAGCTTGTTTGAGAGGCCATTATCATCATGTGAGTGAATTCGAGGCTGACATTTTATCTTGCCCATTTACAGCTAAAATTTTAAATCTGAAACCTGGTTACTTAAGACATTTTTCACCGAGGGAAGTAGGTGGGAAAACAAAAATTAGTCAAGGAAATGAACTTGCTTGTTTCCCATTTTGTTGAGGCTGGGTGCTGAGTATTACTTTAATATTTCAATATTGTATTGAGTACAAGTATAAGTTGTTAGTTTTACAAGATGGCCTCTTTATTGGAGAATTATCTTTTATGCACATGAAGAGGTGATGTTCAGAAACATCTATACTTAGGTTGTGCTTTAACTTGCAGAGAAGCAAAGAGAGAGTGTGTGAGTATTTTGCTTTAATATTAAAGGAGGGAAGCAAAATTCATGAGTGGAATTGCTGAACATTTACTGTTTAATTGTTGCAGTGATGTGGATTATAGCTAGGATGAAACATTTTCACCATTATCTGAAAGAAACTTCCCTTTTCCCCCTCGTGTTCAGTGGCATGGTAATTATGTGACTGGACTAGTAACCCAGAGGCCTGGATTAATAACCAATAATGGCTGGAAGCCTTAATAGCATAGAGAGTTGAGATAATGTGACATTAATATGGGAAGAGCTATATTCCCAGAATGTGGGTGATGTTGCTAAGGCTATAATTAGTTACCCTGAGAAGGTGGTAGTGGTGTGAAGTTACGTTGAACCTTTGCAGTCTTGATGATGAGGTGCCTGCAATGACGCTCGGTAGGGAATTCTCAAATTCTGCCCACATCAGAATGAACAATATCGCATTCAAATTTAATGCAAAATTCTATCATATTATGGTCATATTATGCAGTATATTCTGTAGATTATATGATGTGTATCTACAGTGCACCCAGTGGCAATGGAGATGGATATTGAGTTTAGTGGCATGGGCCACCAGTCAAGCAAATTGCTATGACTTGGACACTGCTGAATTTCTTGAGAGTTGTTATGGGTGCATACTGCCACTAACCTTCTATCCTTAATTCTTCATAAGCCCCACCTTGTCTAAGGCTATACTGGATGCATCCTGTACTGCAATAAGTTGTGCTTGGCAAACATGCCTGACCTTGCTGAGATTTAAAATCTAAAATGCTTCAAATCCCTCCATGGCCTTGTCCCATTCTTACTTGATAACTTCATCCAGTTCTAAATCACCCTCCCGCAAAATTGCATTTCTCTGACCTTTTCTGCATTTCGCCTGATCACTTGGCAGCAAAGCTACCCCCGCCCTGGAATTTCCTTGGTAAGCTCTCAATTTCTCTCTCCCCCTTCAAAAAAAAATCAATTTATATCTTTTCTAAGATTTTGGTTGTCCTTCCATCCTAACTTGGGCTCATTATTTTCCTTGTGTAATGTCTGTGAAGTGCCTTTTAGGTCATCTGAGTGCAAGCTGTTTTGGTTGTGCCTAGGATATATATATATATTGAAGACTGAAATGCAAAAGTGCAATTTCCATTTTGAGTGAAATGTTACAGATCTTGACCCAAATGTTTTAGCTGATCGCATAAAGCTGAATGGGGGTGACCAAGCTTTGCTTTTCTTGTATTGCCCATAGACACTCCCTTTTCTCTGCTGGTAGTTGGCCTCGGTGGCGGCAGCCTTCCATCGTTTATTCATGATTATTTCTCCCAATCGACTGTTGATGCAATTGAAATTGACCCTGTGGTGTTGGAGGTGGCAACCACGTGGTTTGAGTTTTCCCAAGACGATCGAATGAAGGTGATTCTGGCAGATGGATTGAACTATATCCGTACAGTCGCAGACAGTGGTAAGAAACCCAGAAGATCAATGCTTGTAAGAGCATTGTGCACTCCCTTCCTCAAGCTCCTTGCTCTGCTCCTTGCTAATGACCAGATTTGGCCAGTAGTCATTCTTAGAAAAAAAACCACACACACACACACATTCTTCTGACTAGCAAAGAATTTGGATTTTATTAATTGACACAGTTCAGCACCATCTGATCATCTCAGGTTAGCATGGCGTGGCACCCTTTATCATGTGGCTAAGTGTTGGTAGAAAAGATAAGGGTACCACCAACACTAATCAGCAATGGAAACAGATTAAGAGACTCTGTTAAGGAAGGAGGGGTAAACAACATAGGGATTTTAAGAGCAGAAAAAAATCAAGAAAACAGGGGTTATAACTGCAGTGTTGTAAAGGATGGAAGAAAGGAGAAAATGTAAGAATATCAATACCGAAGAAGGCTGATTTACTGACACTTGAATAACGAGTTAAGAAGAAAAACAAAAAAAGGCACGAGAGCAATGGTTAAAAGAGCAGTGTGATATATTCGAAGAATTTGATCGACTAGGAAGGGTAGGCCTTATATGCAAAAGCAAAGAAGGTCCATGCTACTTAAAGAACTGAAAACAACAGTAACAGAGAGTAAGGAAAGTGTTTTATTAACAAATACTGATGAATAAGAAATAAGGATCATATTGAAGAACTATATGCAAAAAATGAAAAATCTGAAATGATTGAGCTAGAAGAAGGCAGTAATGTTGACATCCATTTCATTGAGCCAAAAGTACTAGAGAGTGAGCTAAGAGCAGCAATAAATGAGATTAAAAGCTGGAAAAGCAGTTGGACTAGACGAAATACCTATCGAGTTGATTAAAAACATGGGAAAAAATTTAACATCGATGTTTACTAAGCTGTGCAAAGATATTTACTTATTGAGTGAATGGTGAGAGGACATCATGCAGCCAATAATGATCACCCTAAGAAGAAGCCAAAGACACGTTCTGATTTACATACAATAAGTCTGATTACCCATATATTGAAAGTTGTGTTGAGAATTATAACAGAGAGAGTGGGTGTGAAGATGTGGAACTACATTGGAGATGACCAGTTTGGATTTCAGGGAGAAAGAGGGACAAGAGAAGCAATTGGCATTATAAGATTAATGAGTGAACGCAGTTTAGAGTTTGGACAGGAATTATGGCCGGGATTTTCAGGCCGGACTGGAAATTCCTACCAAAAGTCAATGGACTTTTGACTGCCTCTCCACATTTTCCACCCTGTTCCTGCCATGGGCAGGACTGGAAAATCCTGGCCCATATGTTTGTTTTGTAAATTTTGAAAAATCGTTCGATCGGGTTGACTAGATTAAACTCTTGACAGTGCTGAAAGACATTGGAGTAGACTGGAGAGATAGACGACACATAAGAAATCTGTACATGGGACAAACAGCAACAGTGAGAGTAGCCAACGGGGAGTTGGAACAATGTGTACTTGGAAGAGGAGTTCAACAAGGGTGTTACTTATCACCAGTCCTCTTCAGTGTCTATGCAGAAGTAATGATCAAAGAAGCATTTGAAGACACAGAAACTTGTGATTGGGAGGAGGGGCGAATTATAACATCAGTTAGATTTGCAGATGACAAAACACTTGTAATCCTTCTACTGTGCTTGTTACAAGAAAAAGTAACAAATGACGAAGTGATGTGGAGAGTAAATGAACAAAGAAATTTGTTGAACGCAATTGGGAAAAGGCGGAGAGACTGTGTGGGGCACATTTTAAGAGGAAACGGACTTGTTAGAGACATTATGGATGGAAGATTTCAAGGAAGAACAGGGAGAGGAAGAGAATATCAATGCTGGATGGCTTGAAAATTGAAGGCAGTTATAGGCAAATGGAAAGAATGGCACAGGATAGAGAAATATGAAAAGATTACTATGTGCCTTTGGGCAGAGCATACATGATGAAATTGAGTTGTCTTGTTTATCTTATTGTAGGAAATTTTTTATTCCTGGGATTATATCGATGACTCAGTTGCTGGAGAGATCAGCTGAATCCCTTGTGTGGTTTCTAGGGTTTCTACAATGCCTAATTTGTTCGTCCATGGGGACATTTGCTTTAGCATTCATCATTTGCCTCTAGCTCTCTTTCTTTCCCTGACTCCTCCCCCACCGAATTAAAGACTAACTCTGAACTTTTGCTTAATTCCTGTTTCAACTTTTCTGGCTGAACACTTGCTTATTTTGTTTTATGTGATAGCCTGAAGAGCTCAGGGGGTTTTAGAATCTTGGACTTGAATCAGCATTTGACATCTGCTTAATTTTTTCATTAACAGCACAATCCTTGTCAAAAGCATCTGCATTTGCTGTCATCCTTGTAAACTTGCATGGGAGAGTATCCGAGGTTAGAGTTGTTTTTCTACCGGCTCAGTTCCATTTTATTTCGTTCAGTGTTGCTCTACTTGCAGTGTGATCCATTTTGCATATTTTAAAATTCCGTGATGTTTTTCTTTTGTTTGAAGATCCTTATGGAGGAGGGTGGGCATATAGTGCACTGAATGCTCCTGCTTTTTGCTGACTTCCTTTTCAGACATGCACAGATTGTGACCACTTTTATCCAAGTCAGAGACATATTTAAAAGTAACGAAATCTACTGATTAACTAAATGTTCTTCTGTTCTAACTAATCCCTTTATATCTGTCATATTTTCCTAAGTGAAAAACATTGCTCGTTTCTGTCCTGCAAAGCTCATCCTTCTCTTTGTCTTCTTCAGCTGGCATGCTGTGCCAAGCATAAATTTCTCATGTCTATTGCATCAGCAAATCTAGGACATAAATAGGACATTCCTGGGCTTATTTTTATCATATGTTTTCACTGGCAGAAAACGTGTGTGCCTATTGTAGTTTCCCTTTTCTCTACTTCAAAGTTCAGTACTAAATACGTACTTAAAAAACCAAACTGCAAATGGATAAACCTGCTAAGTGCATTAAAATTTTAACATCTGCTGTTTTGCCTGTTGGTGCACTTTCTAAATTCACATGCAAAATAATCTGCAGCAACACTTTATCTCTTTGGTTTAATTGTTACTGCCCTGGCCTCAAACCTAGAAGTTCTATTTTAAACATCTGGAACTTTGAGCAATAAAGCCAAAAGTTCTTATTTTTTCTGATGGGTGACTGTACTTACTATTTTCCATTAATCCAAAGCCTGTAGCCACCGTCAATGAGTTCATAGAGAAAAAAGCTGATTAAAATCAAAATGTGTTTCTTTCATTGCTGCAGGGAATGCCTCCTATGATGTCATTATGTTCGATGTGGATAGCAAAGACACAACCCTGGGAATGAGCTGTCCTCCTCTAGCTTTTGTAGATGACGTATTCCTACTAAAAGTACGAAATCTTCTGGCACCCCAAGGTGATTGATCTATACCTTCGAATACTTAATAAATCTGTGTTGCGATCAACTATACCTATGTATGACAGGTACATTGTGTACCTTTTCGCCAGAAAACAGGTCATGTAGTACACATGAAAACTCAGGGCCTGCACCTTTTTCTATGAAGTTTTTATTTGTGAACCCCTTTTATGATTGCGAGGTTCTGTTGCTTGGTTTTAAAGGAGCAGTACAACCTGTGCGCTGTTTACATTGTTTTGCTCATGTGGATGAACATCCCAACAGATCAGGTTTTTACAGGTTGGAGTTAAAATGTTGTGCTTGCTTGAACCAGCTTTTGCCTCAGTGGGAGCACGTTCGTCTCTGAGCCAGATTTTCGTGTGTTCAAACCCATACCAGGATATGATCACTGAATCTTGACTGACATTTCAGTGTAGTGCCAAGGGAGCGCCGCAGTGACTGAGGTGCGATCTTTCAGTTGAAACGTTAAATATAGATTGATGTATAAGATCTGGTGGCACTATTCAAAGAAGAGCAAGGATGTCCTGGCTAACACATCTCCATTAAACAATATGAGTGAAGCATTATCCATCCATATTTAATGTCTCAACTGAAAGACCGCACCTCAGTCAGTGCAGTGCTCCCTCAGTACTTTCCCTGCCTCCCTGCCCCACCCACTCTCTAACCTACATAGTATCCCTTGATGACATCATCTGCAGACATGGGGTCAGCTTCCACATGTACGCTGATACTTCTCTGGTCTACCTCTCCACCACCTCTGCACAGCTTGTCCAGTGCCTAGTCCTGGATGAGCTGCAGTTTCCTTCAAATAAACGATGATCAACCTGAAGCCATCGTCTTTGGCCCCTGCCACAAAATCTTGCCACTAATTCTGTTTTCCATCCTGGAAGTAGCTCCCAGTCACCCAAAGGTTCATATTTAAAATTCTCGTTCTAATCTTTAAATCCCTTCATGGACTCTTCCGTCCCAATCTCCAACCACCCCCAGCTCTCCACCTTATCACTCTAGTTGCTTTAACTATCTGACCCCTTGTATATTGCCATCATTGGCAGCAATACCTTCAGAAACCTGGATCTTGCACTCTAGAATTCCATATTTAAATCCCCCTGCCTCTTCATGCTCCTTTCCACATTCAAAATCCTTCTCAAAACTAATTTATTTGCCCGAGGGAGAATGCTTTCCACATTGAAATTTGAATGACAGAGAGGAACTATATTTGATTTTGAGGAGGGGTGGATAGGGGTGGTGGTGGGGTGGAAGTGTTGTAAGGCTCAGGTTGAGGAACTTTTTCAAAGAGAATTTTATTCTGCATCTGGCTTATGCTATACTTACTTTCAGGGAAGTTATGTATGAAGTTATGTGCTGTGTCAGACTTGGAATAGTGTCCTCCTCTCAATGTGAACCTAGTTTGTCACCATGATGAATTTGAGAAGTGAAATAAAACCTCAGGAAGTGTCTGTTAGAGAGAGAATCCATGTATGCATTTTAATGTACATTCATTTTCAACGTTTCAGGACTCTTCATTCTGAATCTGGTCTGCAGAGACCATATACTGAAAGAGAAGGTTATGGTAACGCTCAAAGGGGTATTCCCTCTTATTTATCTCCAGAAGATTGAGGGTGAGGTAAATGAAATTTTGTACTGCCAGTTGACCATGGAACTTAAAGCTAGATCGAAAGACCTTCTTGAAGCAGGTCAGAATCTGGAAAATACTCTGAAGAAACATGGCAAACATTGGGACCAAACCTACAATCTTGCAGAAATGTTGAAGACAGTTACAATTGTGTGAAGGTTCCTACACTTTTAGACTAGATGTATGTAGGGTACCATTTCTGTTAACTATTTGCAGTGACTTTTGATGCCATTCACTGAGAATGTGGACCTATTTCTTAAAATGTTCATCACGATATTCTCAACCAAACTAAATGGGTGTGCCTTAATATATTGCTCCAGGTATCTATGAAGTGCTGTGAAAGTTTCCAGTTCTCTTTAAGAACAAAACATTTACTCCAAAATTCCTTTTAATATAGTACATATAAGTGATTGGTTGGAAAAATTATACACTCATTTTGAAATGGTGTACATTTTGGTTCTTTGTGTCTAACACATTACTCCAATTTCCCAGTATCACCAGGAATCTGGTGGCAGTGAGGGTATTATATACTCTTGATGATTTATTGGCTCTAAGTGGTGCTATATACATACAGAGTCACTCAGACCACAAAGTCCAAATCAGTAACAGAAATACCTGGAAAAACTCAGCGGGTCTGGCAGCATCGGCGGAGAAGAGCACTTTTGACATTTCGAGTCCTCATGAGCCTTCAACAGAAGTTCTGTTGAAGGGTCATGAGGTCTCGAAACGTCAACTGTGCTCTTCTCCGCCGATGCTGCCAGACCTGTTGAGTTTTTCTAGGTATTTCTGTTTCTGTTTTTGTTTTGGATTTCCAGCATCCGCAGTTTTTTGTTTTTAAGTCCAAATCAGTGCCCAGTTTGCTGATTTTTGCTTTAGTGATGGTTGCAGCATTACAAGTGATCTCAAATGGTTATGATAAAATCATATTTTAAGACCTATGTACTGTAAATATTTTTTATATTTAAAGTACAAACCTGAAATTAGTACTGTAGCTCCTAATGTTTTACAAGCTTTTATTTAAAGGTATTGTAGATTTACATGACAGAACAGTGTATCTCTAACGATTATATCCCCGTTACAATGGTGATGGACTTGGTGATCATTTTAAGGCTCCACAGTGGAATTTACAATGTGTAAATTTGCTTTTGCTTTAAGTCAATCCTGTAAGTTAGTTTCAGTATTCTTTAGGGAAATTTCAATTAAATGTTCTTTCTTCGGTAATAGGACAGACATGTCTTTAGGTTTTTCCAATTGCATCACAAGTGACAGCTTTTGTTTCAGGAGGAACTGATTTTGGGTTTATTTTGTTTGCTCTATTCTGAATAAATTATATCGTGAAAATATGTAATTTGAGCATTTTTTTTTCCTCTCTCATGTTTGGTTTACATTGTCTTGCAAGTAAACATTTTGACGCTAACAAGATTGTTTAAAGTGGTGAGTTTTTGTTAATAAAATGTAATTTTCCTGTGATGATGGAGGTGATGAAGTGTTGAATAAATGCACATCATTAAGGTGGGCAGGGAGATGAGGAGTTGGCTGAGAGTGACAGAAGGTCCCGATGTAACTAAAAGTACACCAATAGAAGATTTTATTTCCAAGGTAATGTATCTCACTGGTGCACTCCATTGGCTGATTGCAGATCAATTCTTTTGCACCACTCATGAGTGAGTATAAAATGCTATGTTTAGCAGTTGATAACGCAGCAGGAACACCAATAGTTAATGCAAACACATGATACTTGAATGGTAGCAATGGGAAAAAATGTAGTGTTTTGTCTGACTTTTTTTGTGTTCTGCCTCTTTATTAGGGTGCATGTTCGGACTAAAGTCAGGTTTACATACAAGAAGGAATAATTGTCAAGGAAGCACTGGCCCAGGCTTTACAATTTTGTTTGCGGTGACTCCGGTGGAATGTGATGACTGTTTAACCTAGAGGCATTTCACAGAATCTCTCAGTGCAGAAGAGGCCCTTCGGCCCATCAAGTCTGCACTGACACATGATAAACACCTGACCTACCTATCTAATCCCATTTACCAGCACTTGGCCCATAGCCTTGAATGTTATGACGTGCCAAGTGCTCACCCAGGTACTTTTTTAAAGGATGTGAGGCAACCCGCCTCCACCACCCTCCCAGGCAGCGCCTTCCAGACCGTCACCACCCTCTGGGTAAAAAAGTTTTTCCTCACATCCCCCCCCTAAACCTCCTGCCCCTCACCTTGAATTTGTGTCCCCTCGTGACTGAACCTTCAACTAAGGCGTACAGCTGCTCTCTATCCACCCTGTCCATGCCCCTCATAATCTTGTACACCGTGATCAGGTTGTCCCTCAGTCTTCTCTGCTCCAGCGAAAACAACCCAAGTCTATCCAACCTCTCTTCATAACTTAAATGTTTCATCCCAGGCAACATCCTGGTGAATCTCCTCCACACCCTCTCCAGTGCAATCACATCCTTCCTATAATGTGGCGACCAGAACTGCACACAGTACTCCAGCTGTGGCCTCACCAAGGTTCTGTACAACTCCAACATGACCTCCCTACTTTTGTAATCTATGCCTTGATTGATAAAGGCAAGTGTCCCATATGCCTTTTTCACCACCCCACTAACATGCCCCTCTACCTTCTGAGATCTATGGACACACATGCCAAGGTCCCTTTGTTCCTCAGAACTTCCTAGTGTCATGCCGTTCATTGAATACTTCCTTGTCAAATTACTCCTTCCAAAGTGTATCACCTCACACTTTTCAGGGTTAAATTCCATCTGCCACTTATCTGCCCATTTGACCATCCTGTCTATATCTTCCTGAAGCCCAAGACACTCAACCTCACTGTTAACCACCCGGCCAATCTTTGTGTCATCTGCAAACTTACTAATCCTACCCCCCGCATAGTCATCCATGTCGTTTATATAAATGACGAATAATAGGGGACCCAGCACAGATCCCTGTGGTACGCCACTGGACACTGGCTTCCAATCACTAAAACAGTCTTCTGTCATCACCCTCTGTCTCTTAGAACAAAGCCAATTTTGAATCCACCTTATCAAATTACCCTGTATCCCATGTGCATTTGCATTCTTTATAAGTCTCCCATGTGGGACCTTGTCAAAGGCTTTGCTGAAATCCATATAAACTCCATCAACTGCACTACCCTCATCTACATACCTGGTCACCTCCTCAAAAAATTCAACCAAATTTGTTCGGCATGACCTCCCTCTGACAAAGCCATGCTGACTATCCCTGATCAAACCTTGCCTCTCCAAGTGGAGATAGATTCTCTCCTTCAGAATTTTCTCCAATAGTTTCCCTACCACTGACGTGAAACTCACTAGTCTATAGTTCCCTCACTTATCTCTACAACCCTTCTTAAATAACGGAATCACCTTAGCTGTTCTCCAGTCCTCTGGCACCTCCCCCGTGGCCAGAGAGGAATTAAAAATTTGGGTCAGAGTCCCTGCGATCTCTTCCCTTGCCTCCCTCAGCACTCTGGAACACAAATCATGCAGAACTGGAGATTTGTCCACTTTTAAGCCTGCCAACTCCTCCAATACCTTGTCAGTCCCTATATCAATTTGCTCAAGAACCTCGCAGTCTCTCTCCCTGAGTTCCATACCTTCATCCTCATTCTCTTGGGTGAAGACGGATGTGAAGTATTTGTTCAACACTCTACCGATGTCCTCTGGCTCCACCCATAGATTGCCCCCTTGGTCGCTCATGGGCTCTACTCTTTCCCTGGTTATCCTCTTCCCATTGATATACTTATAGCATATCTTGGGATTTTCCCTACTTTTACCAGCCAGAGCTTTGTCATATCCCCTCTTTGCTCTCCGAATTGCTTTCTTAAGCTCTGCCCTGCACTCTCTGTACTCCACTAATGCCTCCGCTGATTTGCTTCCCTTGTACTTGCTAATAGCCTCTCTTTTCCTTCTCATCGTATCCTGAATATCTCTGGTCATCCATGGTTCTCTGGGCTTGATACTCCTTCCTATCACTCGAGAGGGAACATAGGGAGCCTGTACCCTCCCCATTTCCTTTCTGAACACCCCCCACTGCTCTTCTGTAGATTTCCCCACAAGTAGCTGTTTCCAGTCTACCTTGGCCAGATCCTGCCTTATTTTCCTATAATCCGCTCTCCCCCAATCCAAAACATTTTCTTGCAACTTGTTTATTTCTTTGTTCATACAAGCTTAAATTGTACCATGTTGTGGTTGCTATCACTAAAATGCTCCCCCACCACCACCTCAGCCACCTGTCTGGCTTCATTCCCCAGAATTAGGTCCAGCACTGCGCCGTCCCTTGTTGGACCCTCTACATATTGACCTAAAAAGCTCTCCTGTACACATTTCAAGAAATCCACTCCACCCAAGCCCTTAACACTATGTCTATCCCAATTAATGTTGGGAAAGTTGAAATCACCTAATATAATTATCCTATTGTTATTGTTTTTACACACCTTCGTGAATTGTGCACATATTTGCTCCTCAATTTCCTGCTGACTATCTGGGGGCATGGAATAAACACCTAACAATGTGGCTGCCCCTTTTTTATTCCTAAGCTCTACCCACAAAGCTTCATTCGAAGCCCCCTCCAAGATATCATTTCTCCTTACTGCAGTAACTGACTTCTTAACTAAAAATGCAATGCCTCCTCCTCTTTTACCCCCTCCCCTGAAGATTCTATATCCCGGAATGTTGAGCTGCCAATCCTGCCCCTCCCTCAACCACGTCTCTGTGTGGCTACTATATCACAATTCCACGTGTCAATCCTCACCCTTAACTCATCCGTTTTACCTGTAATACTCCTGGCATTAAAATAGAGGCCATCCAGCCTTCCCTTACTCCCTTGAAACTTAATGCAGCTGTACACCCTCTGACTTGATTGTTTTACTGTATTATGGTGTGTCCTTATTCTGCTAACATTCTGTGTCCCCTCCCCCTGCTGAATTAGTTTAAACTCTTCTCAACAGCACTAGCAAACCTGCCCGCAAGGATGTTAGTCCTGCTCTGGTTCAGACGTAGACCGTCCCGCTTGTACAGGTCCCACCTTCCCCAGAAATGGTCCCAGTGATCCAGGAATCTAAAACCCTCCATCCTGCACCAACTCTTAAGCCACGTATTCGTCTGCGCTATTCTCCTATTTCTGTGCTCGGTAGCACATGGCACTGGGAGTAATCCAGAGATTACAACCTGAGAGGTCCTGCTTTTCAGTCTACTGCCTAACTCCCTGAATTCTTGATGCAAGACCTCATCCCTCTTTCTACCTATGTCATTGGTACCAACATGTACCATGACCTCTGCCTTATCACCCTCCCCTTCAGGATGCCCTGCAGCCATTCAGTGACATCCCGGACCCTGGCACCAGGGAGGCAACACACCATCCTGGAGTCACACTGACGGCCACAGTAGCGCCTATTTGTTCCCCTGACTATAGAATCCTCTATTACAATTGCTGCTCCTCTCTTCCTCCCCTCCTGTACAGACAGGCTGCTTGTGGTGCCAGAAGCTTGGCTCTGTCTGCACTCCCTGGAGGAACCAGCCTCCAAAATGGAATACCGATTTGCGAGCGAGACCCCAGAAGACTCCTGAACTACCTGCCTGTTTCTCTTGGACTGCCTGGTGGTCACCCATTCCCTTCCTTCCTGAAATCCCTTCAGCTGCGGTGTGACCACCTCTCTAAACATGCTATCTACGATGCTCTCAGATTCGCGGATGCTCCACAGTGTCCCCAGCCGCCGTTCCGGCTCTGAAACCCGAGCTTCCAGGAGCTGCAGTTGGACACATTTCCTGCACACATGCTGGTCCCGGGCACTGGAAATGTTCCCGGCTTCCCACATGGAGCACAAGGAGCACACCACAGCTTTGAGCTCTCCTGCCATGACTTATCCCTTTAAATTAAACCTTTTAAATCAATTACTCTAGGGCCCTTCTTTCCTGATCCTAGTTACTGCAGAATATCCAAACTATAAACCACAAAAAAGACCTTAAACTATAAGCGATAAAAGTAGTAAATACTTACCCGACCTTACCCACTACTTACCAGTCATCTCTCTCCCTAGTAGCCTCTACTGCTGCAGCAGGGCAAGACGACTCTCTGAAGATTTAAGAAGTTGGATAGCAAAGAAAAATGCAAAGAGCACCTCTTCCCCTCTGCACTGAATTCCTATTGTGCATCAAATTGCCAATACCCACATTCAGTCTGGCTGTGTCTCACTCAGGATGAGGTCTCTCCCCTGCTCGTGTACAAGCTCACTGATCTTGAATCTGCCTGTATTTTGAGATTTTTACCCATTTGTCACATTTTATGATGCCAGGATTGGGGACATGGCAGAGACAGGGACATAGCGAAGCATGGCCCTGCACATATTCCTGGCCTGCCTGGCCTAGATTAGCTAGAAAACTGGTGGAATGGGGCCAGAAGGCCTAAGCCAATGTGTCTTGTTGAAAATATCTTGGAGATATTTGTGTGAAAATAGCCTAAATTGCCTTCTGGTTTACCTTGATCTGTTGGGTCAAAGTGGAACTGTTACTATAAATTGAAGATTAGACTGTTCCAGTAACCGTTTCGTGGCCAGTGGTTAATCCTGGCTTTTTGATTGGTCGCTGTTATAAATTTTGGATCTGCTTTTAGATGTTGACTTGGGTCAGTTTTACTGGTATCTCATGATTCTGCATTTACTTTCACTACCTGATATCCGGATAGCTTAACTTGAAGGTTATTACGATTAAACCTTTTTGTTAAATTATGTGGAGGTTGTAATCCTTGTATGGCTTCGCCAGTCTTTTGAAAGACAGATTAATTAACAGTTTAATGGGACAATGCTGGGTACAATACATTACTCATTGTAAAATAAAGCAGCTTAATGAATCAAGTAACAATTTTAGCAATTCGCATCTAATCATAAACAACAAAAAAATTGTCACACTAACCCTTTTATTAGGGAGGAAAAATTATTTGGATTGCCCTGTTCCACGAAACCTAATCAGTTATTTAAGCCTAGTGTTACAATCCCTGCAGAGACCAATGACTTTTAAAAAGAGATGTGAATTTCCTGATGCAAATAATCACATAAGAGTTCATGTTTTAAGAATTTTACTGTAATAAACAAACTAAAATCAATATTATCTAAACATTACTTAGTAGGCAACCAATACACTAAACTACAGAGAAGGTGCTCCTCGTTGACTTCTTAACTCAACCAAAAACTCAACGCCGCATTGAAACATTGAAATCCCAAACTCCTCCCAGCTTCAACAGGATCTCTTCTTCCTGACCCACCAGGATGAATCTTGCAGTGCCCCTTTTTAAAAACTGCCATCACTCAGTTTTCTGAGCATAATCAAGTGGACTTCCAGTAGCAAGGCATCCTCTGATGACTCCTTCGTCTTTAATTTTGCACAAGCCTCGTCTCTTCAAACAGGGAGTCCACGGTGATTAACACAAAAACAATCCTTTTCTTCTGCTTGGCAAAGCCACACCTGTTTTCAAACTTCTTCCAAATCTCTCTGTCTGACTGACTGAGAATCTGAGAGTCTGCGTGCAACTAGACCAGCTGTCTCCTCCTTTTGTGTTCATGTGTTAAAACTTGCACTTTACTTTAAATAAGTTTTGAACTGAGCCTCTCCCAACTGCTCCATTTTACCTTATTGAAGGAGACAGTTTAAAACATCACCATCTGATGTACAGCGGTCGTAACACTAGGTTGACTTGCCCTGCCTTGATGGCAGCCTTTGTTGATGATGACCCTGAATATGTTTCATCTATTTGTTCCTGTTTCTCAGCAATAGGAGTAGGCCATACAGCTCTTTGAACCTGTTAAATCATTGGCTGATCTGTGCCTCAACTCCATTTATCCGTCATGTCCCTCGATACCCTTACCTGATAATTAAAAAAATCAAATTTGGTTGTTAGAGAGTTAGCCTTGACTCCGGGCTGGTCAATGGTGCTGCAAATTAAATTGGTTACAACCCACTTCTCCAGATATTGTGTAGATAAAGGTATGCTGTGGCTTATGGGTAAACATACCAGAAGTAATTGTTAGCTAGTTTAGATGTGTAAAAATGGGCCCTTTACAAATGATGGGGCTGATTATTGGGATACTGGAGATGTAGTTGTTTGCAATGACAGGAGTTTGGGGTAGTTTTGAAAGTGGAGGGGATAGTACGTGAGGAGGGGGAATTATTTAGTCAGGTGGCAGTTAAGATAGACTACCAGGGTTGCCTACTGTCGTGCATAGAATGCTTAGTTTGTGGTTTGGACTTTGGAGTACTAAAATCCCATTAACTTTGTTGAAGATCTGCTATTGAAATGAATTGAAACACAAAACTGGGAAATATTAGTCAACTGAAGTGCCTTTTCTTGGAAGGAAAACAAATGGATGCTTTATAGGAATACTTCGTCTAAATTCAAGCATTGCGTGTGAGCAAGAGAGCTGAGTATAAATTTAATGTTCTGAAATTGGTGGTTGAAAGTTTCTTTTCAATGATTTGAACATACAAAGTCATACTGTGCCCTGTGTTAGTCATCAAATTAGTATCTCTCATGACTAGTTTCACATGATCCTCCTCAAAAACACTTAATCTTTGATCTTAAAATTGTTTGCCCTCCAAAGTCTTCATGGAATCTCCAATCCAGGGTCATAATCGAATCATGAAAAAAAAATTGTATCCTCGTTCCTAAAGGGACTGGGTCAGCCTCCTCCTACTCGGGATCCAGATGCAGGCCAGTGGGGAATGTAAAACTTGCCTTGTACGAGGGGCATCTCTGGCCAAGACAATGAGCGGCCGGGAATGTTACCAGTAAATAAGAGCTGGCTATTGCATGTCACTTCCAGCCAGGAATACCAATATGGTAGACCTCCTGGTGCTTTCTTAAGAGAAAACATTGGAAGAGAAGTGCTCCCTACATTGATTTTGGATTAAAAGTCCGCTTTTAGAAACAAATTTATGTTGTAAGCCTAAAGGATTCTTCGAAGCACTTTACTGTCATGTACTAACGCCGTTTGAAGATAAACTGCGGTGTTGCACTATTCTTTCGAAATAGTTTCTCCTGTATCAGGGAAAAGTGTGGAAAGCTTACAGAATGTGCCGCACCACTTTAGAGTAATTAGAAGGCATTCGGTTCATTGAAGGGCTTTTGGGGCGGGGGGGGGGGGGGGGGGGGGATCGTAAACTGCTGCAATTTCATAACCGTCTCCGCATTTTTTGGGCAATTTCTTTATATACAGAATAGATGTTATTTCAGATTAATGCAACACATCGTCAGTTTCAAAGCTAACAATGAGTGTATGCAGTTAACTTCATGGCGACCAATGCATTTGCTATAACCCTAACACTCCAATACTTTAACACGGGGCACAATTGAAATGTTCCAAACAACCATCCTCCTGGGCCTGTAATAACAGATAAGGTGGCATTTCTTACAGGTGAGGCATGCGTTTACTCTTAATCCGACAACTTCGTTTTAAGTGTATATGCCACGAGGAAAGCATCTGATCTTTCTGGGGGAACAAGGGGGCATTTTAAAATAACGGAGAAAAAGTCTGCTGAGACCCTGGAAACGAAATGATATCTCAGGCAAGCATTTTTTTAAAAATTAAAATAATCTTTACCTTGACTATGAAATGAATGGGATGATCTTGTGCACTTTGGGAGATAGGTATGCGCCACTCTTGATCATCGTTGCACTGATGGGTTGACCACTTTCAATCAGACACTGGAACTTTGTCGAGGAGTTAAGTCTCAGAATATTGAAATCTGTATCAGTCGTGTCACTGTCGCATTGTGCAAATGAAATATTCATAACCCACAAAATTGCTGACTTCTACGATAGATGGGAATGCAATTACTACACTTTTTAAAGAACTGGTCAATTGTTTAATATTTTGTTTATATATCATATAAGATAATCATTGTGGTTATAGTGTGCAAAGTAATTGCGGTCACATTATGCAAAATAACTGCTTTACAGTGTGTAGAATAAGTTGGATTGTACAAAATAACTTTGCCTTACAGTGTGCAGAATAAATTAGATTGTAAAGCACAGTTCTTTTGCACAATCTAACTTATTCTGCACGCTGTAAAGCACAGTTCTTTTGCACAATCTAATTTATTCTGCACGCTGTAAAGCAGTTCTTTTGCACAATCTAATTTATTCTGCACGCTGTAAAGTACAATTATTTTGCACAATCTAACTTATTCTGCACGCTGTAAAGCACAATTATTTTGCACAATCTAACTTATTCTGCACGCTGTAAAGTACAATTATTTTGCACAATCTAACTTATTCTGCACGCTGTAAAGCACAATTATTTTGCACAATCTAACTTATTCTGCACTGTAAAGTACAATTATTTTGCACAATCTAACTTATTCTGCACGCTGTAAAGCACAATTATTTTGCACAATCTAACTTATTCTGCACTGTAAAGCACAATTATTTTGCACAATCTAACTTATTCTGCACGCTGTAAAGCACAATTATTTTGCACAATCTAACTTATTCTGCACGCTGTAAAGCAATTATTTTGCACAATCTAACTTATTCTGCACTGTAAAGTACAATTATTTTGCACAATCTAACTTATTCTGCACGCTGTAAAGCACAATTATTTTGCACAATCTAACTTATTCTGCACGCTGTAAAGCACAATTATTTTGCACAATCTAACTTATTCTGCACTGTAAAGTACAATTATTTTGCACAATCTAACTTATTCTGCACGCTGTAAAGCACAATTATTTTGCACAATCTAACTTATTCTGCACGCTGTAAAGCACAATTATTTTGCACAATAAGTTAGTGTGCAAAATAGTGTCCATTGTGATTTTTGGTGTGTGAAATAGCTGCCCACGTCTTCCCATTGCTCCTGCCTGCAGAGGGGAGGCTGCAGTATGGGCGCACTGCGGCTGCGCGGAGTCGGACCGTTAGGGGTTGCCCAAAGAAGGGAGAGAAAACAAACTGGAAAGAGGAAAGTGTGAGAAAGAGAAGGGGAGAGAGGGAGGGCGTGGGAGAAAAAGCAAAGAGGGAGAGGGATAGTGTGGGAAGGAGGAGAGAGTGTGGGAGGGGGAGTGTGTGGGAGGGAGAGTGTGGGAGGGAGAGGGAGAGTGTGGGAGGGAGAGGGAGAGTGTGGGAGGGAGAGGGAGAGTGTGGGAGGGAGAGGGAGAGTGTGGGAGGGAAAGGAGAGAGGGAGAGTGTGGGAGGGAGAGGGAGAGTGTGGGAGGGAAAGGAGAGAGGGAGAGTGTGGGAGGGGGAGAGGGAGAGTGTGGGAGGGAAAGGAGAGAGTGTGGGAGGGGGAGAGAGTGTGGGAGGGAGAAAGAGTGTGGGAGGGAGAGGAAAGAGGGAGAGGGAGAGAGTGTGGGAGGGGGAGGGAGAGTGTGGGAGGGGGAGAGAGTGTGGGAGGGAGAGGAAAGAGGGAGAGGGAGAGAGTGTGGGAGGGGGAGAGAGTGTGGGAGGGGGAGAGAGTGTGGGAGGGAGAGGAAAGAGGGAGAGGGAGAGAGTGTGGGAGGGGGAGAGAGTGTGGGAGGGAGAGGGGAGAGGGAGAGAGTGTGGGAGGGGGAGAGAGTGTGGGAGGGGGAGAGAGTGTGGGAGGGGGAGGGAGGGGGAGAGAGTGTGGGAGGGGGAGGGAGGGGGAGAGAGTGTGGGAGGGGGAGGGAGGGGGAGAGAGTGTGGGAGGGGGAGGGAGAGGGAGAGTGTGGGAGGGGGATAGTGTGGGAGGGGGAGAGTGTGGGAGGGGGAGGGAGAGGGAGAGTGTGGGAGGGGGAGAGTGTGGGAGGGGGAGAGTGTGGGAGGGGGAGGGAGAGGGAGAGTGTGGGAGGGGGAGAGTGTGGGAGGGGGAGGGAGAGTGTGGGAGGGGGATAGTGGGGGAGGGAGAGGGAGAGTGTGGGAGGGGGATAGTGTGGGAGGGGGAGGGAGAGTGTGGGAGGGGGATAGTGTGGGAGGAGGCGGGTAAGGGAGGGTGTGGGAGGAGGCGGGCCCGGTGGACAGGCACCGCCTGCTCTCTCGCTCCGGCTCTAAGTGTCGGGTTGAGCGGATCCCGGTCGCCATGGGTAACCGCGGGATGGAGGATCTGATCCCGCTGGTTAACCGCCTTCAGGACGCCTTCTCCGCCATCGGCCAGAGCTGCAACCTGGACCTGCCGCAGATCGCAGTGGTGGGCGGCCAGAGCGCCGGCAAGAGCTCTGTCCTGGAGAACTTCGTGGGCAGGTAAAAGTGGCAGAGGGCTAGGGGCTGATGGTGAGCATCCATTACCGACATTGGGATCTTGCTGTGCGCATTTTGTCTGGCCCTCAGTTTCACACCTGACTACACTTTTTAGTAACACTTATTTGGCTGAACGTCACTTTGGGACGTCCTGAAAGATGCTAGAGAAGTGCATTTGGGGGAAAAATGGATTGTCCAGTACCTTTAACTGACTTCAAATTGACTCTGTATGTTTGTGCCCTGTTTATTTTCTCGAGATGTATTAACCCTCCAATTTGTGTTGTGAGCAGCTGCCAGCCCTCTAGACATGTCTTGTTGCCGTTGAAACTTTTCTAATTGAAGGTTGATGTTTCTTCCATTCCAACTATAACCCATGTTGACTGTGGTGCTATTTCGAATGTTTAATTTGTAAATTGTTGTCCTTGGTCAGTGTGTAACTGTTCAAAAAACAAAGCTTGCAATTTGTCTGGTTATGCTGATCTCAAAATTGGCCTGATAATGAGCCAGTTTAGTAAAGCAGATTGTGTATGTTAACCTTTCAGCATAAACTGCTATGGAGCTACAGGGAGGAACAGTAAATGATATCGCTAAGATTGTTATCCCTGGAGTTTGGGCTTTACTGAGAGTGCTAAAGAGATTCTCCAGGGTAATACCAGCCAAGTGGGATTTTAGTTCTGAGGAGAGTGATTCTTTTCATTCGAGCAGAGAAGTTTGAGACCTCCTGGGAAAATGTCGAAGGCTATTATAAATGATGTAAAAGCAGAGCATTTGGAAATATATAATCTAATCAAGCAAAGTCAGCATGGCTTCATGAAGGGGAAATCATGCCTAACAAATTTATTAGAATCCTTTGAGGAGGTAACAAGCAGGATAGATAAAGGGGAACCAGTAGACGTAATATTTCCAAAAGGCGTTCAATAAGTTACCGCACATAAGGCTACTTAATTAGATAAGAGCCCATGGTGTTGGGAGTAGTATATTAGCATGGATAGAGGATTGGCTAACTAATAGGAGACAGAGAGTTGGGATAATGGGGGCATTTTTGGGATGGCAACCTGTAACTAGTGGAATGCCACAGAGATCAGTGCTGGGGCCCTCAATTATTTACAATATATCTTAATGACTTAGATGAGGGAAGTGAATGTACTATCGCCAAGTTTGCGGGTGACACAAAAATAGATGAGAGGGCCAGTGGTGAGGATGACACAAAGAGTCTACAGAGGGATATAGACAGGTTAAGTGAGTGGGTAAAAACTTGGCGGATGGAATATAATGTGGGAAAATGTGAGGTTATGCATTTTGGCAGGAAGAATAGAGGAGCTGAATATTATTTAAATGGAGAAATACTGAAGAAGGCTACAGCACAGAGGCATTTGGAAGTCCTAGTGCATGAATCCCAAAAAGCTAACATACAAGTTCAACAAGTAATAGGGAAGGCAAATGGAATGTTGGCCTTTATTTCAAAGGGAATGGAGTATAAAAATAAGGAAGTCTTGCTAAAACTATACAAGGCACAAGTTAGACCACACCTAGAATACTGTGAACAATTTTGGTCCTCTTATCTAAGGAAAGATATACTGGCATTAGAGGCAGTCCAGAGAAAGTTCACCAGGTTGATCCTGAGTATGAAGTGATTTTTTTATGAGAAGATGTTGAGTAGGTTGGGCCTGTACTCATTGGAGTTTAGAAGAATGAGAAGAGACCTTATTGAAACATATAAGATTCTTAGGTGACTTGACAGGGTAGATGCTGAGAGGTTGTTTCCCCTTGTGGAGAGTCTAGGACCAGAGGGCATAATCTCAAAGGGGGTGCCCATTTAAGACAGAAATGAGGAGGAATTTCTTCTCTCAGAGGGTAGTCAATCTGTGGAGTTGTTTACCACAGAGGGCTGTAGAGGCTGAGTCCTTAAGTATATTCAAGACTGAAATTGACAGGTTTTTAACCAGTAAGGGAATCAAGGGTTATGGGGAAAAGGCAGGAAAGCGGAGTTGAGGATTATAATATCAGCCATAATCTCATTGAATGGTGGAGCAGACTTGATGGTCCAAATGGCCTACTTCTGCTCCTACGTCTTATGGCCTGGCTAAGTTCACAATCATATAGGGTTTTCTTAAGGTAAATAGAGAGAGACTATTTCCACTAGTCAGTGACGTAGCAATGAGATGGTATGAGATTATCAAAAAAACGAAGGGGGAGGTTAGGATTTTTTTTAATGCAGAGAGTTGTTATGGAATGCCTAACCAGAAAGAGTGGTGGAAGCAGAATCTGCTATACATTTTGAAAGGGAAATTGAAAAGTATTTGGAGAAGAAAAGGTAAGTTTCAGGGAAAGGGAAGAGGACTGCATGGTTGGTTAGCTCTTGTAGAGCCAGCAGGATGGATCAAATGACCATGATTTATGAGCGCTACATCAAATGTTATGATTCAAAATTTAACTGTTTTAGACTTTCTTGTGCGTGCTTCCTGCCAAAAGGTGCAAAAATGTTTTTAGTTTTCATTCTCATCCTTGTAGCTATTTGCACTGCAAATTCTCATTAGAAGAATAAAAACATAGGTGAAGCCCAAGCTTAAGGTAATCCTGTAGATCTGTTCCATTCTGTGCTCTGACCTTTCCAGAAACTGGTGATGCAGCAGCGAGATATCAAAGTGCTAGTTGGAAGAGGATTAAATTGTTGAGTATGAAATTATTGCTCCTGAAGCCGCATTTCTAATTGTGTCGGTTGCAGTTGGTGGAATGCCATTGTTGTGCAAAGTGAAACAGGTTTGGAATTATTTCAGTGATATTGTGCATAAGATACCTCAAAACTGACAGGTTAGCATTATATTTTGTAATTATTTTGCTTGGAACACATTAGTTGTGCAGGGAATTAGCAACAGAAATACAGTTCTCTAGCCTACATTAGCATATAAAATACCTGATGCTTATTTGCACATTTAGTGCCCAGCTTTCTGCTGTCGGAGGATTATTGTTAAAGTTTAATAACTGAGCTCATGATGTCTGCAAAGTGCCAATGAATTTTGCCACATTGCATAGGATTTGCTGATGTCATTTCACACACAAAAGGAATTACATTGCAGGCAGATAAATAAAAGCAATTTAGAGAATGTGTTTTACTTTTTATGTGCACTCCGTGGCTGACAGAGTATGAATTAATAGTGGTCTTGTTTATGGGCTCCACTTAGCACTTTCCCACACCATCGTAGCAGAGATTGGGAACTGTCCTCCATGCGATTGTAAAATAGTGCCTTGTGACTTACTGGTAAAGTATTTTGGAACTCAGATATGCTCAATCATTGTCTATTTTTGATTTTGATCAGTTACAAGATTTTTACATTGTGCCTAAAATGCTACCCTTCTTATATCAAAGCTGTGAACCAGCATAATTGTTTTCAAAAATTCAGCAGTGCTTTTCACTGCCAGTTTCCTATTCCAACAAAATGTACTTGGGAACCATTTTACCTTTACATTTTATTTGCTAACCACAGCTGTAATGCCACACTTGTGGCTATAGCATGCTGATAGAATGCACTTTTTAAAAGTAGTCATCCATTATTTATGCACAATGAAGAGCCAAGTTAAGAACGCCTGCAGTTTTCAGATGTCTGGATCTGAAGACAATCAAAGATGTTGACTGAAGCTGAATATGTTTTTCATTTCGGCTTTGGCAAAAATGAGTGAAGTTGAGCAAGTTGGGTACAGTTCAGTTTATTGTTATGGTAAACAGTCCCCATCTGTTAATCAGATATTGCAGGAGCAATATATTTAAATAGTTGGAAGTAAAATCTGTATGGGCACATTTCATATACAAATCCATACACTTGAAAGTTAGAACAATTCTTTTAACCTACCAGGGCAATTAAAAGAAACACTAGTTTGATTTATGCTCCTTTATGCAGTCTGATGTTTGCTTGCTAGCACCATGGATAGGCACAAACTTCTTATTGGTGCATTTATTAATATCATTGGCCAGACAGATGCAAGGCTATGTTGGTTAGGAACAATAATAGGCCATTCAACCCCTCAGACCTGTTCCACCATTCAGTTATATCATGCCTTGTCTGCATCTCAATTCCACGTTCCTGCAGTTGCTGTATATCCCTAACAATCTATATTTCTCTGTCTTGAAAGCCCCAATTGTCTTACCATCCACAGCCTTTTGGCAGAGATAATTCTAGATTTCTGTTACCTTTTGTGTGGCAAAAACTGCTTCCTGATATCGCTCCTGAATGGTCTAGCTCCAATTTAATGTTGTCTTGAGTCCTCTGTTTTTCAAACATTATAGGTCGCCCTGAATTCCATGTGAAATTATTTAAACAGCTCCATAGAGCCTTAATCCTCTGGAACGTTTGCTTTTTATAAAGACATCTTGCAGCGTCGAACATTTATACATGATCTTGCACATGCTACTGTGCAGCGTCATAGTGTCCCTTACACGGTTACAGATCCATCTGACCAGACATCATCCTCTTTGCCCTTATGCTCAATTATTTAATTGTGATGGCCTGGAATTTGCAGGGTTTTGATGTTGCACTGTCTGTGTTTGCTGTCATTAACCCTCTTCAGGATTTAGTGCAGCATATGATAAAATCTACTGGTGAGTTTGAGAGATGTGGTAACAGGGTGTGTCCTAGACTCTGCCAATGTATCAATCATTGCCACTAGCATTTTCTTACCACTCTTAGTTTGGATTAATTTTGGACACAATGTCATTAGTTGATATCATGCCACATAATAAGATTAATGTTTTATTGTGCAACCTTTGACCTCTGCAGAAAATATTTGGGCTTGCTCCCAGTGGTTGCTCTCAATGCAATTAGTAAGAGGGTTGTATTAGAGAAATTAATGGGACTGAAGGCTGATAAGTTCCCGGGTCCTGATATTCTACATCCCAGAGTGTTGAAAGAGATAGTGGATGCATTGATGATCATCTTCCAAAATTCTATAGATTCTGGAGCGGTTCCTGCAGATTGGGAGGTAGCAAATGTCACCCCACTATTTGAGAGAGAACAGGGAACTACAGACCTGTTAATCGTACATCAGTAGCAGGGAAAATGCTAGAATCCATTATGAAGGATCCGATAAATGGACATTTGAATAATAATGATTTGATTGGGCATAGTCAAAATGATTTATGAATAAAAAATCATGTTTGACGAACCTGTTGGAGATTTTTGAGGATGTTACTAACAGAATTGATAAAGAGGAGTAGGTGGACGTAATGTGCTTGGATTTTCAGAAGGCTTTTTGATAAAGATACAGGAGGATGGTTAGCAAAATTAAAACATATGGCCCAGAATTTTGCCGTGGGCGGGCCCAACACGCTGACGCACAAAATGATTTGAGATGATGTCGTGCGTCCAGACGTCATCAGGCGTCATTTAGATCTTTCATTCGGCGGGCACGTGCTGGCCAAACTGTCAACAGCCTATTAAGGCCATTAAAAAAGAAATCAAGCTCATTAATGACGCTGCCTGTCCAACCTTAAGGTTGGCGGCAGGTGAAGAGTCCAAGCCTTGTGTTTTTCAGGAAACATCATCCATGGGCGCATGAGGGGACATGTTTAGATAACTTTTTAAATGCTTTATTTAATTATTTTAATATCAACTTAATCTCCCTGAGGCACAGAGCTGCCTCAGGGAGATTGCTGCACTCTTTTGTGTGCGAGTCCCGACTCTCCCTCCTTACCTCTCCCCCCCCCTGCATAGGAAGCGCTGAGCACTACTGGCTGTGCGTCATGCTCGGCGGGCATTAACTGGCCCGCCCATGTAAAATGGCGGTGCGCAGCCGATGCAGATGCGCTGGGGAATCCCCCTGAGAAGTTCCCAGGTAAGGGTTTACACAGAGTGTAAGCACACACTTCCTCTGGACAATTGCACTGCGTTGGGAACCATCTGAAAATGAAGATAAATTGCAAACTTCAGATAGTTCCGCTAGGGTTATACCAGTAGTTACCTGGAAAAAGTTAGAAGAATTATAACCTCTTCTAACTCCTGGGTAACTATTGTAAAGACCCAGACTGAACCCAAAGGACTCACCCCACCCCTCTGACCTCTGACACATCCACAGCCCTCCTGGACCTCCGGCTGACCTCTACCCTTGACAACAACCCCCACCTGCTCACCTGGGACCCCCCCCACCCCACGACTGCCCGACCCCTCTGACGAACCTCTGCCTCTTGCCCCCTGGACCTCCACCAACATCTGCCCTTGCCCCTCTCCGGCTGCCTGGACTTCGTACCAACCCCCCACCCAACCCCCCCACCACACCGGACCTGCAGCCCATCCCCCTAGTCCACCCCCGGATACCCCCACCTCCCCCAAAACTATCTACTTACCTTAGACGCATACCTTCTCATTAGCCTGTCACTGTCCCTGGCCCTTTAAACTTACCTGCTTTACGGCAGCAAGTGCTGTAAAAAAAAAAGGGAGCGTGGCCTCCTTGAATATGCTGGAGGTACACTTTGCTGGGTCTGTGAGGAGTCTTTCGGTGCAGGCGCAAGCAGCTCTGGTGAATGGATTCATTTTCAAGACCAGGTAAGCAGGTATTTATTTCTTCTAACTCCTTCCACTAGTTGGAAGTTACAGCCCAATATTTCCAAGTTCACGGATAACACAAAGCTAGGTGGGAATGTGTATTGTGAGGAAGATGCAAAGTGGCCTAAAGGGGACTTAGTGACGTGGGCAAGAATATGGCAGATGGAATATAACGTGGAAAAATGTGAGGTTATCCACTTTGGTAGGAGGAATAGTTGTGCAGGATATTTCTTAAATGGTAAGAGATTAGAAAATTGGATGTACAAAGGGACCTGGGTGTCCTCGTCCATAAGTCACTGAAAGCTAAGATGTGAGTGCAGCAGGCAATCAGGTGGGCTAATGGTGTGTTAGCCTTTTTTGCAAGAGGATCTGAGTGCAGGAGTAGCAAAGTCTTGCTTCAATTGTGTAGAACCTTGGTTAGACCGCACCTGAAGTAATGGTCTCCTTACCTTAGGAAAGATATAATTGCCATAGAGGGAGTGCAGCAAAGGTTCACCAGACTTGTTCCTGGGATGGCGGGGCTATCCTATGAAGAGAGATTGGGGAAACTGAGCCTGTATTCTCTAGAGTTTTGAAGAATGAGAGGTGATCTCATTGAAACCTACAAAATACTCAAAGGGATAGACAGTAAATGCAGGTAAGATGTTTCCCCCTGTTTGCGGAGTCTAGAACCAGGGGACACTATTTCAAAATAAGAGGAAGCCACTTAGAACTGAGATGAGGAGAAATATTTTTACTCAGAGGGTTGTGAATCTTTGGAACTCTCTATGCCAGAGGACAGTGGAAGCTCAGTCATTGAGTAAGTTTAAAGTAGAGATTGACTAGATTTAGATTTAGATTTCTAAATACCAATGACATAAAGGGATATAGGGATAGAGTGGGAAAAAGGCATTGAAGTGGATGATCAGCCATGATCGTATTGAATGGGTTAGCAGGCTTGATGGGCTGAATGGCTTACTCCTCCTATCTCCGAAGAAGCCTTTTCTATCAATAAGCCCACATTCCCTACAATTTGTAACTTGACCATATGTATAACATGCTGCAGAGCAAACATTTCTCTTTCAGAAAGAACATAAATCAGAGCAGGAGGAGGCCATACGGCACATTGAGTCTGCTCTGCCTTTCCATAAGGTTATGGCTACAACTCTACTTTTCTGCCATATTTCTTAGTGCCCAAATAAATCTAACAATTTCCACCTTGAATACGTTTATCAATCCACAGCACTCTGGAGTAGAGAATTTCAAAGATTCCTTATCCTGAGTGGAGAAATTTCTCATCTCCCATTGGCTTCGGATAATGAGCCCCAGTACTAGACTGTCCAACCTTGAGAAGCAAAATTTCAGCACCTACCCAGTCAAACCCTCTCAGAACCTTATGCGTTTCAATGCGATCACCTCTCATTATTCTAAACTGCATAGAATATAGGCCCATTCTACTCAATCTCTCCTCGTAAGATACCCCTTTCATCACAGGAATCAATCTAGTGAACATTTGTTGCACCTCGTCTAAGACAAGTTTGTCCTTCCTATGGTAAGCATGTCCCACATCACTTCAGGAGATAGATAATATCACTCATGCAGGTCAGTACATAACAGGCTAAATTATCAAACAAATTCAGGTGTAGAAGGAATCAGTTACAGAAGCAAGCAGTATAGTCAAGGTATTGAACAGTAAGATACAGGAGCAGGAGTTTCTGTTTCAGCTCTTGGATCAGTTTCCAATCAAATGATGCTGACAATAAGAACCACTTGTTCCCTTAATGTAATGAATGACCCAAAGCTTCACTAATAAGTTTAAGGAAGATGAATACTGCCAGAACAGTAGCAATGAGCAAAAGCTTGGACAAAGAGAAGGATTCTGACGGAAGAAAGGGTTAGAGAGGGGGTTTTAAAGAGCAGGATAAAGCTACTAAAGGTTTTGTCGCTGGTTGAAGGGAGGAGGGGGTATTTAGAAGGCCAGAATCAAAGATTTGCAATGTTTGGCATGTATGCAGATATTAAGTCAGGCAAGGCCAAGAAAAGATTTAAAGATAAGGACAAGGATTTTTAATTTATTACATTATGACTGCAGTATTATGTAGATTAGTGAGGATGGAGCTGATGAACAAACATGAGTGCATTGCAGAACAGGATACATGCAGCAGAGGTTTGGACACATTGGGGAGAATTTTCTCCCCATCGTGCGGGCTGGGCAGGAGCGGGTGTGGGTGGGTGCGCAGCCGATTGTCGCCTGTGATTGGCTGCGCGCCGCCATTTTAAGTGGGTGGGCCAATTAAGGCCAGCCCAGCGTGACACGTTCCCGGAAGCACTCAGCGTTACCTGCGCGGGAGGAGGGAGCATCGGGGCCTGCGCTCTTTCACGCGCATGCGCACGAAAGACCACAGGAATCTCCCTGAGGCACGGAGCTGCCTCAGGGAGTTTAATTTCTTTGTGAAAAACTGAAAAGATTTTTTAAAATTATTCAGACATGTCCCCTCATGTGACAGTGTCACATGAGCTGGGACATGTCTATGAATTTTATTAAAAATTTTTATTAACGTTATAAAACCTTCATGAAACCTCATCCCGTCCATGTATGAGGTTCCATGAAAGATGCAAAGGCTGCCTGGGTTCTTCGCCTGCCCGCTAACCTTAAGGTTGGATGGGCAGCCCTGTTAAAAAGTTCAATTGGTATTTAAATGGCCTTAATAGGCCTTTGACAGTTCGGCGGGCACACAGCTGACTCTGGTGCGTGCCGGCCAAACTGAAGATCGGAATGACGCGTGGTGATGTTGGGACACACGCCCGACGTCACCGTGCATCATTTAACGCGTTGGTGAGCAGGGCCCACCTCCGCACACCGACGAGAAGATTCAGGCCATTGGAATTTATGGAAGGTTGAGGATGGAAGACTGAAAGTGATAAATGCATTTGTAAAGGTTTAATCAATAGAGGGACTGAGATAGGCAGCAGGTGTTTATAACTTTGGACTGAGGCTTTATTGAAGCTGTATATTGTTGTGCTTTATGTGAATACCATTGAAGTGACTGTTTCATTCATGGAGGATGAGTGTTCAATGTAACAGTGAAAATATGTTAGACTTGGAATTATACAATCATGGATTTATGGGGACTGAAAATCGGTTACTCAAAGAGTCTACGTCAGGTTGAGCTGTTCTGACTAAAAGAATATTAATTGGCAAAAATAAAGAAGGCTTGTAATAGTTTGTCATGACAGGGTAAAAAAAATCAGATCTGACTTGCTCCCTTTATGGAACAGTTCCTTTTTCTTGTGCACCCTGTTTTTTTTCATTTCCTTGACTTACATTACATTGTTTGTGAACCTGCAGGTAACCTGCTTGTAATTGTTTGCAAAATTACTCCAGAAAATGTAATTGGGCAATGCAGGAATGGCTTGGAGAAACTCTCATGAGCTGAGCTTTTCCCCCATGGAAGGAATTGTAACCTTTACTAAGTAGAAGCTCCTGATATCAAGGCTGAGATCACAAGCTTTTAATATGAGAATGTAAATATAAACAAACTTTTTAAACTTGAGTTGTAATCATAATCTGATATGTGGGAGTACAGGAGCAAACCTCAAAAGAGACCAGAGTTCAGAAGAAATATTTTTTTCTGAAGTAATGGATGTCTTCAGAGTAATTGATATGTACGATTACATATAATTACATAACTGGTGGGCAACTGGTCAAAGTTTTAAAAAGTGGCTTCTAAGGTTGGAATATTCTAAAGCACTTTTCACTTGCTTTTAAGAGTCCTGGAGAAATTTGATAGATTTTTTTTTAATTTTAGAGGTTTATGTGTGCTTGGTTACCTCCTTTGAGATTCAGGGGTTGAAATGGAGCAGATTGGATAAGTAGAAAAAGTTATTTCTTTTCCATACATGAAGTGTATAGCTTACCTTTTGGGGATAGCACCATATAAAGACAGGTCCTTTATTTTCAACTTTCATTAGGTGGACATCAATTTTAATTTATATAACCTGTATAATATAGCAAAATGCCCCATGATACTTTATAGTGGGGGTGGGGCGGGTGGGGGTGGGGTGGGGGTGGTTGGGGTGGGAACTGAGAAGCATTGGAAATTTTGGAAACCTCAGAGGAGGCCGTTACAATCTTGTTAGAAGCCATTAATGTTTAAAAAGAAATTCAAACATCCTGTGAATAACTGACAGAACTATGCCACAAGATGTCATGTTCTTTATACAAAAAACTGGACTGTACGAAAAAAGAATTAAGCAAAGCTAACACTATATAACTACTTATCCTATGAACTCAGTTTTACTTTTTACTTCTCCATCCCCCGCTCAAGAGCTCCCTTATACATTACAAGAATCTTGAAGGTTCATTCAATTCTTTTGGGACCAACCCAAAGGTGTGCCACACCCCTCTGGAATTCACTTTAATTCTTCTCAGTATTCCAGCTTTCTCCAAGGTACAAGATTTATGGGGATCCTTCCATTAGCTTTTGGCTAAACGACCCTTCAAAAGACCTCATGACTGTAGACTCCTCAGCCCCTTGCCCTGGCTGTGAGCAGATATACAACGGCCTCTCACCGCCATCCAAACTGATTCTGCTGACTGCTTTCTGCCACAAGGCTCTGTGAGGATCACTGTAGATTTCTTCCCCCAATTGCAAGCTAAGCAAATCTTCCACCTGCTTTTCCCCTTGTGAAATCCAAACTGAGCTTGAATCCCTGTATTCTGCATGGTGAACGATAAAGTTATTATTTCCTCTGCTTTAACTGCAGACTGGACTAACATTTATTTCTTTTGGCTCTCCCAACTCAGTGAGATGCAGCCTACACAAGACCAAATCTGCAACTGCCTTCTGTAAGAAAAGCCCAGATAAATTAAACAAAGGAGCCTTCTAACCTCCACAGCCTATCTCGATGACAACATGGCATACTTTGGAATATTCAATTAGAAATGCAAACTAATTTTACTGTCAACACAAATTTGATTCTAGCAACCCATATGAAGAATGTCTATCTCTATTGGAGTCTTCTGACCCTCTTTTCCAGAATTTCGAGCTTTTAGCATCTTTTATGGAGATAACAATAGATATCCTAGCTTTACTAAGAGGTCTAGAAATGGGTCATCCATTGACCCAACTATCCATTTGCTTCCAACTGTGACCTTGTAAAATGAACACAGGCTAGTTTTCCATTTATCTTACATTTAACACTTTAATTCCTAAAACTAAAAGTTATACTCTAAAGCACATGAATTATGAACTAGAGTTTCCTAACATGATTGAAGGAAGGTAGGTTTTCAGGAGGCTTTTGACGGTGAAAATCGTTGAGCAAGAGGGAAAGCTTTAAGACAGAATTCCAAAGTGCAGAGTGTGATGACTGAAGTCTGTTCTACCATTGAAAGCGGGGATGCACATGAAATCATTCTAGAATGCATGCTGGAATAAAAGACTGGAAGAAGTGCAGAAGTATGATGAAATGAAGATATTGTGGTGTTCAAAGCCAAAGATTTTGAAATTGATGCATTCAAGCGTGAGGAATGGATGGAGGATAGCAGTAATAGGTAAGCCTAATAAGTAATATGGGACAGGATGCAAGTGTCAGAATTCTGGATGAGTTGCTGTTTATTCAAGAAGGAATTTGGAAGTTGGTGGGCAGCAAGTTCGAGAAATAAGTCTTGAGACAGTGAAGGTGATGAGGGGGAGTCAGCAACAGAAGTGAGCAATGTTGTGAAGGTGGATGTAGGCAGTTGGATCGACTGGTTGTGGGGTTTTAGCTTAGCTCAGGGTTGAGCAGGACAGAAACATGGTCAGGTTTAGGTTGAGTGAATAGGCAGGCAGAAGTATGGAATCAGTGAGCAGTTTCTGGGGAGATTTGAACAGAATGTTTTGGCTTTGTCAGTGTTTAGTCAGAGGAAGTTCCTTCTCCTCCAGGACTCTCAGGTGTGCGTTCAGGTAGAATTACACAAACCGTGGAGTTGAGGACGGTGCTGGGAGAGTTAAGTTGTGTGTTGAAATATATGTGGAAATTAACATCATGGTTATGAGATGACCCACGTTTCAAGGAACTAATGTTCAGAATGATAGTTTAGTTTCAATTGAGAGCACTATAATGTTGGAGAAATTTAAAGGGTTACCCCTTGTTAAAAGGGGAAGTGGAATATAAATCTTTATGTAAGCTTCCTCACCATTGTCTAAGAGTGTCAACAGTTTTAAAATTATGAGTATAGTGCAAAAGGAAAATGACTTTATAATCATGTTCTGGAATTCAGACCAATATGGATGCATCTGAAATTTGATACCTAAATTAATTGAAGCAATGCTGTGTCTTTCTAGACTGCAAGTGAACAAATAAATATTCAACAAGAGTAATATTAAATTTAGGCCTAAATAAATTGTGAATGCTTTTTTTTAAAAAGAAGAGTGTAGTGTGGTAATGGTAGCTTTTACTGTAGCCTAAGTGTGTAATTAAGCTAGAGTAATTCTATGGAAGTTCTCTTATATTAGATCAAAAGATTTTTGAAAAAGACGGATATATTTTTAAATGGAATACATCAAAGAAAATATAAATAATAGTGTTGTGCGGTAATCAAAGTCTACATTAACAATGCAGTCTCAATATGTTGTTAGAGTACAAGACAAAGATGTAACTGTCGGCATTAATTGAGACCATTCATCTCAACGAATTTCATTCACCCTGCTTTGGATGCTTTTTATGGTAATTTCTGTTAGATGACTGTTGCCTGTGATGTGATATTTGATTATAGTTGCAGAATATTGGAGAGAATATCTGCATTCAAAATGTGCAGAACCATACAGTTTGCCAGTCATGAAGTTTTCCGAGGATAGACAGAAATAGCAGCAGAAGATAATCAGAGAGGGAAATGAAGGGAAAATTATTGTAATAATGTATATTGAGAGTGGAGGAGGAATTCAGGAAGCTGGTGAGCAGCAAGTTCGAGAAATAAGTCTTGAGGCAGTTAAGGTGATGAGGGGGAGGCAGAGACAGGTGAATAACGTTGTGAAGGTGGATGTAGGCAATTGGAGCGACTGGTTGTGGGGTTTTAGCTCAGCTCATTGTTGAGCAGGACAGAAACATGATCAGGTTTAAGTTGAGCGAATAGTTGGGTAGAAGTATGGAATCAGAGTGAGCTTTTTCTGGCAAGATTTGAACAGAGTATTTTGGCCTTGTCAGTGTTCAGTCAGTGGAAGTTCCTTCTTTTCCAGGACTGTTGTCAGGTGTGCAGTCAGGTAGAGTTGCACAAACCCTGGAGTCAAACATCACATCACAGACAACAGTTATCTAACAGAAAGTACCGTAAAAAGGGGAGAACGAAGAAGGGGAAGAACAGACTGATGTGTGCCCTTATTTTTGACGGACAGAGTTCATTTGCCATGTTAAACCTTTGTTTAGCACAAGCTTTGATTCTGTTCAAGGTAATACTTGTACAGATGGGACAAATAAACAGTGCATAGAAAAGATTAAGAAGTATATTGTAAAACTAACAGCAGTTATGAAGCCGTGTGTAGGATACATACTATAATATGCAGCTGTGGTGTAATTCAAATTATCCTAGAAAGACTCTAAAATATAAAGAAATGCACTTCTTCAAAAGCAGCACACTACAGAAGTTAAATTTACCATTTCTTAAAGGAGCCTTTTAATTGAGTGAGGATTACTAAACTGTGCAAGTAATCTAGATGATTAAAAGTTTTTTTTTAAAAATCAGCAAGTCATCTCCCTGATCCTTAATGCCAAGGGTGTAAGACATACGCATCCTTAGCTTGTACCTTTCTTCCCTGCAGACCCACCATAGCAAAGTGAGGTGTGAGGAGGTGCATGACGATGCATAGGAGGAACAGCAGGGCATAACCTTGTTCCTTGTTGACTATGACGATCATGATGAGGATTAGTCAGCACAGGAGTTCACAGAGTCAGAGTCATTATTGCGCCAAAGGAGGCCTTTCAGCCCTTTGAGTTCATGCCAGCTCTCTGTAGAACCCTGCCCTATGTCCCACTGTTCCAACCCATGATGCATCGCCTACTTTCTAACTCTCTCACACCATAGAAAACCATAGAACCATAGAAAAATTACAGCACAGAAGGAGGCCATTCGGCCCATCTTGTCCATGCCAGCCCGAGGACACCCAGGCGCCCTTTCTAATCCCACCTTCCTGCACCCGGTCCATAGCCCTGCAGCTTATACAGCACTTTAGGTACGGATCCAGGTTCTTTTTAAAAGAGTTTAAAGTTTCTGCCTCTACCACCAACTTGGGCAGCGAATTCCAGACACCCATTACCCTCTGCGTAAAAAAGGTCTTCCTCATGTCCCCCCTACACCTCCTGCCACTTATCTTGAATCTATGTCCCCTGGTTCTAGAATTCTCTGTCAAGGGAAACAATTTTATCCTGTCCACTCTATCCATTCCCCTCATAATTTTATACACCTCAATCAAGTCACCTCTCAGCCTTCTTTGCTCTAAGGAAAATAACCCCAACCTATCCACTCTCTCTTCGTAGCTACTCTTTTCTAACCCTCGCAACATTCTTGTAAACCTCCTCTGCACTCTCTCCAGAGCTATTAAGTCCTCCCTGTAATGTGACCAGAACTGCGCACAGTACTCCAGTTGTGGCCTCACCAGTGTTTTATACCTGGTAGATTTAAATAGAAATAGAATACAAGAGGGGGCAGACACTTGGTAAATTTAAAGAGTGTTAGTGAGGCTGTGAGCATAAGAGCACCAGAGGAGTGTGCAGTATGCGAGGATGCTCCACCTTCCCAGAAGAGGCTGAGGGCAAGGC
This sequence comes from Cetorhinus maximus, assembly GCF_964194155.1. Classification (NCBI taxonomy): domain Eukaryota; kingdom Metazoa; phylum Chordata; class Chondrichthyes; order Lamniformes; family Cetorhinidae; genus Cetorhinus; species Cetorhinus maximus. The sequence continues at coordinate 92,664,825 of NC_135895.1, read as the reverse complement.
AGTCTATGGCTTTATAATTGTGGGACCAAGAACTCAAGCTAAGGATGGGTACTTGTCTGAAAAGAACATGATGGCCCTGAAGTCAGTCTCCAAGGATGTGTGGCAATTGACAGGAGTAACTCTTGAAACTACAGCTCTCATTTGTGGCAACAACTGGAAAGCTTTTTCTTAATTACAGACATTAATGAAGTGTGTAGTAGCTTGGTTGCAATCTGCAACAGATGCCCACCTCAAAAGTGGCTAAGGATCAGTCGATGCCTTCACCTGTATGGAAGCACAGACTCTGGTATTAGTGAGAACAGATGATATCTGGCATATTGGCTTCCTGACCATAACAGCCATGAAGTAAGCTGCTGCCTATTGGGGGCTTTCAGAATCTGTCAGCTGCCATTAAACCAATTATCCCATTGATCAACAACAACCTTTATCCAGAGCCCAATAGAATAGTAACATCTGGACCCAGGTAGGTGTTGGCTACTACTGTTTCTTAGCAGCAGCATGTACATGGCCTCTGGTCTTTGCCCTCAGAGCTCAGCACCATAGGAAAACGGAACAGAAGTAATTGTTCTTCAAGCCTGTACTGCCATTCAGTGAGGTTGTGATCTAACTTTTCCTCATGTCCCTTAGTACCTTTAGTTAACAAAAATCTATCTATCTCAGATTTAAAATTAACAGTTGATATATCATAAATTGCCGTTTGTGGAAGAGTTCCAAACCTCTACCACCCTTTGTGTGTAGAAGTGTTTGTTAATTTCACTCCTGAAAGGTTCAGCTCTAATGGACTCCCTAACCATCAGATATAGTTTCTCTTTCTGTAATCTTTCTGCTCCCACTAATATCTTGAAAACTTTGATCAAATCACCCATTAATCTGCTAAATTCCAGGGAATACAGCCTAGTAATCTTGCCTCGTAATTTAACCCTTAAATCCAGCTGCCAAGGCCAGTATATGCTTCCTGTTGTGTGGTGACCAGACCGCTCTCGGTACTCCAGGCGTAGTCTGACCAGGGCTTTGATTACCTAAAGCATGACTTTTTCCCCCTTTGTACTCTATTGCATTCTATTAGCCATTTTGATAATTTTCTGTACCCATTCATGACATTTTAATGAATATACCTAGGCCCAAGTCTCTTCATACCTCCACTCTTTCTAGCTTTTCAACATTTCAGCATTCTAGCTGTTCTGTACTTCATAGGTCAAAATCAATCTAGTTTAAATATTGCAATAAAATGTGGAACAATGTCATAATTGCCTCCATTGAAATCCGTTTGCTGCAATTTTGCTCTTTCACTTAAAATTACTAAGTGATATTAATAGATTATGCCCCCACTTCAAGAGCAATTAGAGATGGGGAACAAATCCTGGCCTTGCCAGGCCCCCCTCATCCCATGAAAGAATAAAAAAAATCTACACTGCTTACAATACCACCTAACTTTATCTCATTGGCAACCTTGAATATTGGCTTTCTATCCCTTCATCTAAATTGTTAATAATTATGGTGAATAGTTGAGGCCCCAACACAGATCCTCACGGGATAGTACCAGTCACCCACTCTGCCAGTTAGAGTACCTGTCCATTATCCCTACTCCCTGTCTCCTGCTGCTCAGCCAATTTCCTAACCAGGTCAATAATTTGCCTTCATTTCCTTTAGCTTCAACTTTAGCGAGCAGTATCTTGAGGGATTTTATCAAATGTGTTCTGGAGTTCTGTAAATACCATCTGTAGACATTCCCTTGTCCATCACCTCAGTCATTTCTTCAAAAAATTCAATCAAATTCAACAGGCATGACCTACCCTTTACAAGTCAATGCTCTCTCTGATCAGCTGAAAGTTTTCAAGATATTCATTCATCCTATTCTTAATGACAGACTCTATAAATTTCCTGACAATAGATGGTAAGCCAACTGGTCAATAAATTCCTCCTTTATCCCCCTCTTGCCTTTTTAAATGATGGAGTGACATGCATAGTTTCCCAGCCTAAATGAATGGTTCCCGAATCAAGAGAACTTTGGAAGATTATGGTTTGGACGTCGGCAATGTCTCACCTTCTTCCGTTAAAACTTAGGATGGAAACCATCTGGTCCACGAAGCTTGTCACTCTTTCATACCAATATTTTCTTCATTACTGTTACTTTGCTTACATTATTGCCCCGGATCTTCCGAGCAACGGCAATGATCGTTGAATTTTCGTTGCGATCGAAAAGTCCCCTGATTCAATGCTACTACACATTTCTTTTGAGGACCATCTGAGCCCAGGTTTCCCAGAAACACGCAGCGCAGCGTCCCTCACGGAACTGCATTGAAGTGGAGTCAAGGAAGACAGGACAGTGCCCCCTTTTTACAGTACTAGCTGCTGTATGGTAAGTTTAAAGGTATGGTTTGAATGTTCATGAGTGAGTAAAAGGGTAGGTATGTGACATGGGTAGGTGGTTAAGGGATGTAAGTGGGTGAGGAGGTAAGTAGGTAAGGGTTATTGGGTGAGGTGGGTAGGGGCTAGACAATTGGGTGAGGAAAATATGGGGGTGAGTGGGTAAGGGGTGAGGTGGATTGGTTGGTGAGGTGGGTGAGATGGGTAAGGGTTGAGGTGGGTAGGTTGGTGTGTGTAGTGTAAGGTGGATGAGATAGGTTGTTGAAGTGGGTAGGTGGCTAAGTGGGTGAGGAGGGTAAGTGGGTAGGTTGGTGAGATGCGTAAGCGGATGGGGGTAGGTTAATGAGGTGATTAGGAGAGTAAGTTGGGTAGTTGGGTTGAGTTGGTAGCTGGGTCTAGGGGATAGTCAGGTCGGGCTGGATGGTTGGGTCTGGTTGGAGCTGTGGTCAGGTAAGGGGGTGGGGGTTAGTCGGGTGGTCAGGGGGTGTCGTTGGGTGATCAGGGTTATGATGGGTGGGTCGTTGGGAGGTGATTAAGTTGTGTACTTACCCAGATATTAGACTAGATTTTAATCTGTCTAACATTTTCTGGGTAACTATCCAGGTAAGTACCATGGGACTGTTGAAGAGGCGGAGACATTCGCAGAGGGTCACAGGATACGGGTTGGACCGTTTAGGACTGAGATGAGGAGAAACCTCTTCACTCAGAGGGTGGTGAACTTATGGAATTCTCTACAACACAAGGCTGTGCAGGCCAAGTCACAATATATTTAAGAAGGAAATAGATAGATTTCTGGACTCTAAAGGCATCGAGTGGTATGGAAAGAGCGCGGGAGTACGATGTTGAGATAGAGGATCAGCCATGATCATATTGAATGGCAGAGCAGGCTCAAAGGGCTGAATGACCTACTCCTGCTCCTATTTTCTATGTTTCTATGTTAAGGGTTTTTCAACTGTCTGCCATTTCCTTATTCTCATTGTTAATATCAGTTTTGTTAATAGCAGCTTTCAAGAGGCCCACATTGCTCCTGACCTCCCTCTTTCCTAATATAACTCCCTTGCAATTTCCTCTCTCACTTCTTTTTTGTAGCTATTACTGTGTTCTGTCACCCTTTGCTATTCTTTATATCTTTTCCAGTTGCCAGGATCTGTGCAATTTTTTTTGCATTTTTTAATGCTTTTTCTTTTAGTTTCATTTTGTCTCTTACATCTTTAGTTATCGATGAATGTCTTCTTTTTGCAAACTAGGCTCCTGCCCCTTTGTGGCATAAACTAGCACATTAAATTCTTTCTTGAACACCTTCCACTGATCTTTTCGTTTTACCTGATAACAGATTTGCCCAGCTTGCTGTTGTCAGTCTCTGTCTTATTGCATTTAAGTCAGCTTTACCTGAATCTAGAATCCCAGTAGCTGTTTTGCATTTATCCCTTTCAAACACTGCATTGAATCATATGATTGTTATGAGATAAATGTTCTCATGCCATTAGGCTGTTAATTAAATTTGGCTCATTACTCATTACTAAATCACAAAATCTGTTATGGCATGCCCCCTTGCTGGGGGGCGGTGGGGTGGGGGGGGGGGGGGCGGGGGTGGGGGGGCTGCTATACACAATTCTCACCCCAGTCTTAAATTCTTTTCTTTTTCTTAATTCTACCTGTAAAATCTCCATTGCCAGCTTACCTCTTGCTATATCTTTTGTTATCATTATAGTGATTTCATCCTTAATTACGAAGGCTACTCCTGCCTCTCTACCATTTTCCCTATCTTTCCTGAATACCTTATAACCTGGCATATTTAGTTCCCAGTACTGACTGTCTTATAGCCATGGGCGGAATCATCCTAGATTTACACTAAGTGCAGAAGCGGGCGGGTGAAACAGCGTTTTACCTGCCGGCCGCAGTGGTGGCTTTTCACAACATATCGCCCCAAACCCGCCGCATTAATTAAGCATTCCTGAGAAACACACCATTTCCATGGCAAGCGGGCTCTCATTCGCCTACCATGCCATCACCTTGCCGCTTCACACGGTGTGCCATATTTAAAGTCCAGCCACATGCGCACATCTCACTGCTTCCAGCCCAAGACTACTGCAAAGAAGATATGGCCCTGTAAGGTAAAAAGACTGCAGCCCCCAGGTTCAATGACGCCTCCCTCGAGCACCTTTTAGACGCAGTGGAGTTCCGCCATGATGTCCTCTACCCCCGCTCTGGCTGCAGGATGATCAGCAACATCATTAATCTGGCTTGGTAGGCAGTGGCAGTGGTGGTCAATGCCAATGCCCTTCAAAAGAGGACAGCCATCCAGTGCTGCAAGAGGATGAATGATCTCCTCCGTTCTGCCAGGGTAAGTCACTCTTCTCATCACTCTCAATTCACACACTCTCAAACCCATCACTCATCCACTCACTCACTGCCGGCATGGAACATAACCATTCACTTTCTCTCACACACTTTCATTGTCCTCATCCCATCCATGGGACCACTCAACACCCACACATGTCAGTCATACTTATCACCTGGCTTGGCAGACATCCTGCTTACACTCTCTCCATCTCTGTTCATGCAGGACAAGCTGGCACACAAGAGGGAGAAGTCGCAGACTGGTGGAGGAATGCCTGAAATCATGGTCCTCGCAGTGTTTGAAAACAGAGCCATCCAGCTGGCCGTTGAGGATCTGGACCATTCCTGTGCTGACGGTGAGGTCAGCGGTGCTGTACCAAGTGAGGGCTCAGCAGCGCAACATCCATCAGGCAACCATGCTGTGAGTGATGTGTCCTGTTTCACAGGCCACTGCCATGCACTAATTATCTCCCTCTGCTTTTGCAGGCACATCTGGGAAACAGCTGACGGAATCTAAGACCCAGGGCCTCCAATCAAGCCCTGAAGAAACCTCTGAAGAGGAATCTGGAGGCAGCCTTGAATTCCCATCACATCGCTCACCCACACCCTCCACCAGTGCAGAGGCACACACCTCGCTGGGACCTAGCTTTACAATAGCCTTGGGATCACAATATGGTGCGCAGGTTGCACTGTCTGATCCACAGCAGGCGACGGCAGGTACTCCCCAGGCGTCTGGCACTGGGAGGACTGCTGGAGGCCAGAAACTTTGAGTCCGAGTCAGATGACGAGCCTCTGGATTTGGTCATGTCACAGTTGCTGGAGCTTCAAAGGCAAGCTCATGTACATCAAGAAGGGATGTCCGCTGCACCCCTCAGATTGCGGAGGAGCCCCTCCGCCTTCGGGCTGAGGCGATAGCTCTGGCATGCCAACCCACTGAGGTCGACACTGGTAGGATGGTGGCTGCAATGGAGACTTGGTCCAGGACGTCGTTCCTGCACTGCTGCGTGGGCTCAACTCTATTGCTGACGCCATAGTTGGCTTCCAACAGTGTGTACGTGAGAGGGATGTGGGGCAGCTCGATCTCACTGCAACTACCCCTTTTCCTCAAGGAGTCAGCCAGGGGCCCTTGGCCACCCATAGCGAGGAAGATCAGCAGGTGTACCCCCTGGGGCTATCCAAGCAGGTGACTCCAGGAGTGTCCTGCCCATCCAAATCCCCTCTTCCTGTGACCTCAGCAGCTCCAGCTCCACAGGCTAAGGAGAGTGTCACTGCCACACAGCAGGACCCTGAAAGCAGGCCAGTGCCCTCTAGGTCTTGCTCCTCCAGAGGTCGCCGCCAAGGCCATCACAAACGGGGCGTAGCAGCCAACAGGCTGCCTCCACCTCCACTGTGGATGTCCGGGGAGCATCAAGACATAACGGTAGGGTTAGGAAAGTTAAGATGTAACTCTTTTGAGTTATCAACAGTCACAGATTGCAACTCTTTTGAGTACAATCACAGTTCTTGGTTTCTGGGAGTGGGACATGAACCCACAACCCTCTGATTCAAAGGCGAGGGTGCTATGGACTGAGCCACAGCTGACACCTCTTTTAAAACTGAGCTGGAAAATCGGAAGCGATGACTTTCATCATGGTTTTGAAATTCATCATTTCGACAGAATCCAGACACAATGAACTTTGTGCTCGGACCAAAGCCTCAGGTACAGCGAAGAGCCATGAGCCTGACGTTGCACAGCCTGGGTATGGGTATTAATCACTTGTACATACTGTTCACTATTGTCAATTAACTCCCAAGAATGTCTCCCTGCCTATGGCTCCTTGTTCTGATGAGCAGTGTTCGTGTCACTCAGCTATGCACAAGGTAAAAGCAGGTGTCTCAGCCCAGGGCCTCTTTCCTGTGCTTTGAGGGCCTCCTTCAGACACAGTGATGGTCCGGCCTCACACTCCCTGGACGCATTACTGATGCGGACAGATTACTGATGCCTGCACCTCAACAGTGCTTGTCATTGCTGCCAGAATGTTGTGGGCAGGCGTCACAGAGTACCGTCATTCTCTCTGTGTGCTCTCAGCACCTTTAAAGTGGGGCTGGCTCCCATCTCTTCAGCATCTGTGATCACTGACGCTGTGCTCCTGAAGGGGTCAGGTGCTGAAGGTAGTCAAAGGATCAAATGCTTTTAAAGTTTCATGGCTGCGTCTCTATGATATGACCCTGATCACAGAGTGCAAGTGAGCTGCCCTCGGCCAGATAGGAGTCAGACATTCTCAGAGGCTATGTGAAATCTATGGAGTGTCCTCACTGCATGTCGTCATTATCCTCCTGCAACTATTAGGGCCTCCACTGTGTCTCCATGGCAGGAGCATTATCACAGAGGGTATTTGTGCTGCCATAAGCCAGACTGGAGTCAAACGTTCACAATGTGAGGATCTATGGTGTCTCCTCGCTGCATGCCATCATCATCCTCTACAAATCTAGTAGCTTTGAGGGCCTCCCGAGCATGCCTGCCTCACCTGGCCAGGTCAAGGGTCTCATCCCCATCATCGTTGCCTTGGAGCATCTCATCACCCTCTTTCCTGCAGCATGGTCCTTATTGGAGGAGACCTCAGGCTCCTCCATCTTGTCTTCAGCCAGTTATTCTCCCTGCAGCAGACGACGACGATGTGTGACACCCCCTGTGGACTATATTGCAGGGCTCCACCAGACCGGTCCAGGCACTGGAACCTTATTTTCAGCATCCCAATGGTCTGCCTCACGTTGCAACATGAGCCTCATTATTGCTTTTTCTCTGCTGCAGTCTGAGGCTGCTGCACGGGTGTCATCAGCCATGTCCTCTGCGGGTAGCCCTTGTCCCAGAGGAGCCATCCCTGTAGCTCTGTGGACCTGGGACGACTCCAGGAATCTGTGACCGACTGAGAATGTAGGATTCATTTGTGGTGCACCAGCTGCACATTCAGCAAATGGAAGCCCTTGCGGTTGACGTTGTTGACCATGGGTTGTGACGGAGATCTGAGCACCACGTGACTGCAGTCAATTGCACCCTGCACCTGTGGGAAACCCGAGATCTGGGCAAATCCAATCACTCTTGCAACCTGGCTCTCCTGGTCCCAGGTGAAATGCACTAAGTTGTGTGCCCTCACAAAGATAGCATCCATGACCTCATTCATGCATTTGTGGGTGGAGGCTTGTGATATCCCAAATAGGTCACCTTGTGGGGCCCTGAAAGGAGCCACTGGCGTAGAAATTGAGCACCACAGTCACTTTCATAAGTGACAGTTACATCCACTGGCAGTGGATGCCCTCCATGTCCCCAAATCCTGCAGGAGCTGGCAGATGTGACTGATGAGTTCCCGAGACATGCGCAGTCTTTGGCAACAGTGGTTCTTGGTCATCTGCAGGAATGAAAGGCGGCGCCTATAGACCCTGGGCCTAGCTAGGTGCCGACCAGCGACAGCTCACTGTGGCTTTTCAGTGGCATGTGCGGGAGCCCCAGCCGCCCCTTCTTCCAGAGAGTGCTGCTCCACCCTCTACGCAGCCAGGCACCTCAGTCGCTCTCTTAGTCGTGTCCGCTCTCTGTATGGCACGAGGCATGCAGCTAGGTCACAGCCTCCATGACCCTGATGTTGTACTCCTGCAGGATGAAAGAGAGAGACGCTTGGGTTAGCATGAGTGTACTAAGAACCTGATTTGGTTAAACCTGAAGGCCTCTTAATGCATCCCGGAGAGTGCCGGCCACCACTTGGATGGCCAGAGATTAGTGCGCTGCATGGCTGCCCAAAACCCTACCCACCTCCGCCCTACTCCACCCGAGCGATTGGCGGCAGTTTTGCCTATTGGACTGCATGCTGTGCTCTCAGCTCAGGCACGGGCATTCTCCTAACCTGCGCTGCAAGGCTGCACTGTTAGCTTGAACCATGGGGGAGACTGGTCCAAACCAGGATGATGACAATGCAAAGGGCTGTGAGCGCCTCCACCAGTGACTGCGCCATGGCCAGCTTTAGTAAGGAGATTGTACAACATGCCCAGTCGCCTAACTGTTCTGCAGTCCACTAAAACACTCATTACTTTGCAGTCTGTGCCGGAGGGGTGAAAAGCTCTGGAGCACTTGGTGGTACTTTGATGCCTCTGCGGTGCTTGAGTGGGTAGAGAAGCTTGAGGCCCAACTCCAAGTATATCAATGTGGCTGCACCTGAACTGTCTCAGCTGCAGAAGAATTGTCACTTTATCCAATGTTTCCTTAATGTGTGGCCGCTTCCCTCGCCCAACTCCCCGCCCCCCCAACCCATCCCACACCACCCATCCCACACCCTGCACGTGCTTGTGTGCTACCTTCAACCGCAGGGCAGCCCTTGCCCCCTTCCCTCCTCCCCCACGTTGCTTCAGCTGCAGGGCAGCCCTTGCCTCCCCCTACAACACGCCTCAACCTTGAAGTCCAACAAGCGACCAGGGCGAGTGCTCCACATGTTACTATGTACTCACCTCCGAGTTCCCCTCAAAATGCAGCCTGCCAAATGCTCCCCTTTTATATGTAGTTATGAAACACATCGGCATGATTGTATGTTGATATGGGCAGACAATCCAGCTGGGGCGGGAGGGTGGGGAGGGCACAATTCCGGCGGGCTGGGTTTATAATGATATACAGATGTATTACAATGAGGTTGCTATTGTCCAATAGTGGGAAATGTGGCCCACCATTGGCAGGTGGAGCAGACAATCGTAAACTGATTTCACGACATTGTGAAACTGGCTTTTGGTCTTCTTGCCATATTGTCCGCTCACGCCAACGAACATGCCCGACGTCAGCAGGCACGGACAATTCTGCCACATGTTTCAGTAATGACTACCATATCATACCCTCCAAATTGAATTTGTACCTGCAATTCATTCAGTTTGTTCCATATGCTCCCTGCATTTGTAGAAATCTTACTTATTTAGGCTGCATACCCTGTCCTGTCCTTCTCTCCTAATGCTTTACTCACAAGTTTCTTATTTCTCTCTCCTGGTTTAATTGCAGTTTTTAGTTTTCCTTTTACCTGCAGTACATAAAGCAGAATTTCTGATGGTTACTCTACTCTCTTCCATTTTACTTGTTTTCAAACTATTATTTATAATTCATTTTTTTTAACCTATGAACCCATCTCCATTTTTCCCCCACCCCCCAAAACCCCATATTCAAGTTTAAAATCCTGATGACTGCTCTGTTTATCCTGCCTACTAGGCCCACATTTCCAGCCTGATTCAGATGGAGCCCGTGACAACAGTACAGTTCCTTCCTGTCCCAGTTCTGGCACTAGTATCCCATGAAGTAGAGCACTGGAACTCCTCTTTCCCACACTGCTCCTTCAACAATGTGTTTATCTCCACAGTATGTTTACCCTAGTTTACCTGTGGCTTGGATAATAATCCAGAGATTATAACCCTTGAGGCCCTGCGCTTCAATTTAGTTTAATTATTATAGTTTAATTTACTACTATGAAGACGATGAGGTATTGGTCTCTGGAACACACAGCTCCATTTTGATGTCAACATGTTAGATGCCTTTAACACCCAAGTGAGGTTGAGTTCTAAATAATCAATACCTTGAACAGAAGAACTGTTTTCAACTGTTTGCTGCACTTGCTCTTCTGTTGGAAATAAAATATAGACAATTTTTAAATTAATGCAGTAGCACATGAAAGAGTTAGACAAAAAATTTAATTTGTAGAATCATAGAATTTAAGGCACTGCTCCTGGAAAGAGCTTAAAAGAAAGAAAGAAAGACTTGTATTTATATAGCGCTTTTCATGATCACCAGATATCCCAAAGCACTTTACAGCTATTAAGGTATTTTTGCAGTGTAGTCATTGTTGTAATTTAGGTAACGTGACAGCAAGGTCTCACCAATAGAAATGTGATAATCACCAGATGATCTGTTTTTGTGAGGTTGATTAATGAATAAATATTGGCCAGGACATCAGGGATAACTTCCTTGCTCGTCTTTGAAATAATGTCATGGGCTGTATTACATCCAACTCAAAGGGCAAAAAGGGGCCTTGATATATCGTCTCACCTGAAAGATGGCACCTCTGACAGTGCAACATGCTCTCAGTACTGCACGGGAGTGCCTTGGTTTTTGTGCTCAAGTCCTGAAGTGGGACTTGAACCCACAACCTTATGGCTCAGAAGCGAGTGCTACCAACAGAGCCATGCCCTGATGAAACTCTGCATTTATTAAAAAAAACATCCTTATAACCTCTCACGTCTTCCTTTTGGGGTGACACTCTTAAATTTATGTTTCTAGTTATCAGTGCACTGACCAGAGTAAGTTGTTTGTGACATTTACCTGACCAAAACTTTTCATAACTTTGATCACCTCTATCAGTAGTAGCATAGATACAAAATTGGCTAAGTCACAGGAAACAGAGTAATGGTGGATGATTGTTTTCCAGACTGAAGGAAGGCATACCGTGGCGTACCCCAGGGCATCAATCATTAAAAGTGGTAGGGCAGGTTGAGAAAGTGGTTAAAAAGGCATATGGGATCCTGGACTTTATAAATAGAGACATAATGTACAGAAGCAAGGAAGCTATGATGAACTTATGATAAAACGCTAGTTCAGCCTCAATTGGAGTATTCTGTCCAGTCTGAGCACCCCAATTTAGGAAGGATGTGGAGGCTTTGGAGAGGGTCCAGAAAAGATTTGCAAATGGTTCCAGGGATGCGGAGCTTCAGTGAAATGGATAGATTGGAGAAGCTGGGTTTGTTTTCCAATGAAAGGAGATTTGAAAGAGGTGCTCATAATCATGAAGTGTCTAGACAGAGTACATAGATAGAAACTGTGAGCCTAGCACTATGGAGCACCTTGTTGTTTGTGATTTTGACCTGTCAAATTCTCATGATGGACCTCAGGTGTCTTTAGTGGAAATGTTCCAGAGCTTTGATATGGCACTTAAAGCAGACCCAGGATTCTGGGCCTGACAGCAGGTTGGTAAGGACAATGGCCTGGTAGAGTTTGATTTTAGTCTTCAGATTAATGGCATGCTGCTTCCAGACACAATCATGGAATCAGCCTTAGGCAGAATTTGCTTTCTGGATTATTATTAGATAAATAGAGACATAATGTACAAAAGTGAGGAAGTTATGATGAACTTATGATAAAACACTGGTTTAGCCTCAATTGGAGTATTCTGTCCAGCCTGAGCACCCCAATTTAGGAAGGATGTGGAGGCTTTGGAGAGGGTCCAGAAAAGATTTGCAAATGGTTCCTGGGATGATAATATGTATTATTTTCATCAATAGTGGTATCCCTAGAAAGCATCGTACCAAGGTATGAGAACAATAGCATGGAGATCACCCTCCAGAAAATTTAACTGAGATGGGCAGTCCATTTCTCTGTGATGGATGGTTACAGAATCCTCATTGGATCTTCAATGGGGATCTCACAGCAAATGACATCAAGGTGCTCAGTAAAAATGATATAAGGGCACAGTAAAAAAGAGCCTCAGAAACTTCTGTATTGCAGACCAACTCTCTTGGGAAAACACTGCAGCCAGCCAGCACATGTGGAGGGAAGCACTGAAATTTTGTATAGTATGTTTTGAGGACCAAATCATTAGGGCAAGTTGCCAAACCTGTAACCTCTGATGTGCCCAGAGGTGGCGTAACTGCAGAAGTTCCCCCAAGCACCAACAATGACAACATGAACTGCCACTTTTGTGGACGTCCATGCCAATCCCATTTTGGACCCTTCAGTCATGAGGGAACCCACAGAAGACGATGAAATTATTTACAGCATGACCATACGGGAACAACAAGGAGTCTACTGCGAAATTGAAACTGTACTCATTGGTTGAAGGGTCAAGAACCAGAGGGCATAGATCTAAAGTGATGGACAAGAGAACCAAAGGTGACCTGAGGGAAAACTGTTCTAGGCAGTGAATGGTTATGAACTGGAGTGCACTGCCTGAAAGAGTAGGGGAGGAGGATGCAATTGAGGCTTTCAAAAGGGATTTAGATAAGTACCCTAAGTGGAAAAATTTGCAAGGCTATAGGGCAAGAGGAGGGAGTGTCCTCCTGTGCTGTAACCATTTTATGATGTTATCAGATCATTTTTTAACCATAATTCATCGTGAAAAGAGACTAATTTTCTCATAACTAAATCCTCTTACCTTGAGTCAACTTTGCAGATTTCTTTGTAGCCTTAATACTGTTGCTAAAGTAGTGATCTAACCATTGTTTGTATAGTTTTAGTGTTATATCTTTACTTTTGTATCGATACCCTCTTTATAAAGCCAAGGACCCCTTATGCTTTACTAAAACATCGTTATCACTTATCCTTGCACTGTTTAAAGATATGTAAATGTGCGCCCTAATTTGGTTTGATTGCATCAACGCCATGACAGAAACATGCCTGAAGGGTGCTGACACCTTCCCCCTTAATGAAGTTTCCCTACTTGGCTATACCTTTTACCATTTTTGCCCCTCCCAAACAGCCACAGTAGCCATGTAGTTCTTATCACCAAATAATAACTTTTAGTCCCCCTACTCCCTGGCACAGTCTCCTCCTTTGAGCTTCTCACCTTGTTCCAACCTTCTTGCCTGTCACTTAAAATCCTCATTCTCCACAGCCCACCAAAGAAGCAAACCAAGTTTCACATCAAGAAATCTTCTCTGGTTTCCTCCTTCAGCCACTGCAAGGAGCAACTTCTCACCCTTGGTGAATTCAACCTCCATCTTAACTTATCACGTTCTCTCTCCTGAATTCACTGCTCTCCTATGCTACCTAAATTAACCCCCTCCATATTAACTCCTTAGACACATTTCATGGTCGTCCGCTCGACCTCATGTGGACTTGATACTTTCATTGTGTCAATCATGGATAAGGCCACATCTGATCAATTTCTTATATCCCTTTTCTCCTACATATTCCTTTCTCCTCCCAACCCCACTTCATTCTGTCTTTGTCCCTGGAAAAAAATGACTCCAAGTCATTTACAACTGCACTTTCAAATTCCCAAACCTCTAGCTTTTGACCCTGCATTTACCACAAAATTTCTGCAGCTACCAATCTGTTCAGTCACACCATTGACTCCACCTTTGGTATCCTTGTTCCCATTAAAAACGCTACTTTCTTATACCATAGTCATTTCCCCTGGTATGGCCATCATCTCCATTATCTCAAGTTCAAGGGATGCAGACTTGAATGTCTATGCTATTCATCACCTAATCTGGCTGGACCACACAAAGCGGAAAAACTGCTTACTATTCCAGAATCATTCTGGAACACAAAAGATAAATGTCAGCTTCTCTACCATCTTCTTAAATCCCTCTCCCCTGCCTCCTCCATCCATATCTACAAAAAGAAGTGTGGGGCGCTCATGGACCTCTTTGTCATTAAAATTGAGACCATCCGTTCATTGGCCTCTGTCCCTAACACCCGCTCCCCTGTCCAGCTTCGAACTCGCATCTTCCTCTAGTTTCTCTCCCATCTCACCTCGTGCCCTCTCTGAGCCCACCTTGTCCTTTAGACCTACCTCCAGCTCCCTTGACCCTAATCCTACCAAACTGCTGACCACCCAACTTCCTTCCCTGTCCCACAAGTTAGATGATATTGCTAATGATTCCCTTTCCTTAGTACTGTCTTTACCCTCTTCAAATATGCCTTTGTCACCCCTCCTCAAAAAAAACCACCCTTGACCCCTGCTATTCTTACACACTACCATCCCATCTCAGTTTCTGAACATGTGGTCTCCTAAATCCATGCTTATCCTTCCCATGCCCTCTAACTTACATTGGCTCCCAGCCCAGCAAAGCTTCAATTTTAAAGTTCTCCATCCTTGTTTCAAATCCCTCCATGGCCTTACTTCTCTCTGTCTCTGTGCTCCAATTCTGGCCTCTTGTGCATCCCCAATTTTAATCACTCCACCATTGGCGGCCGAGCCAGCTGCTAACTGGGCCTTAAACTCAGAATTCCCTCCCTAAACCTCTCTCCTCCCTTAAGATGCTCATTAAAGCCCACCTCTTCGTCCAAACTTTTGGCCATCTACCCTAATATCTCCCCCTGCGGCTCACATATTTGTCCCTGTGAAGCTCCTTGGGACTTTTCATTAGGCTGTAAAAACGCTATATAAATGCAAATTGTTGTTATTTTCAAGTTTATATCACTTTTTCTTTTGTTACGAAATAGAGACAGTTTAAGTAGGTTATATTGGTATTTGTAGGTGTTAGGAATAAGTTTTAGCTTTAAAGTTTAAGTTTGATTTGTATTTCTGTATCTGTGTGTTAAGAAAGGTCAAATTGAGTTTTAGTTTCACTTTAAAAAGGTGCTTGCACTTCTAATGAGAGTTTATGACTTAAGCAAACAAGTTTAGAAGAATTGGGCTGTTGCCTAGCAACAGGGGCCCAGAGAGGCAGGTCCATCCCACAGACACACACAAAAGCTAGAAACAGTAGTTTGTTTTGTAAGCTGTTGGCGTTCAGTTGGTTTTGAAGATAGCTGCCAGGCAGGAGCAGCCTAAAAGATAGCCAGTCCCAAGCTAAGGAAAATACCCAAAAATCCAGGGGAGTGGAACTAGAGAAAGCCCCAAGCAGACCTTCTAGTCAAAGAAAGGACAGGAACCTGGAAAAGGTCCTGTTCACTGAAGTTAAGAGTGAGGGGCTGGGAGAAAGGCTCCAAGCTTCAGTTTAAAATTGCAAAAGCAGATTTAAAGTGAGAACAGCTTGCAAGAGGCAAGAAGGTCCAAAGAGACAATTGAAGATCTGTAACTCTTCGCTATGGGCATGTGAAGCAGTAATGTACTATTGACGGCTGAGTAGGTGAGAGAGAGTGCGTGGAAGACAGCTTGACTCAGTGACTCAGGGAAGAGGAACATGGGAAGGGGAGTTTGAAACCCTGGAGGTGAACTTTTCCAGAAGGAGTCTGGGAGAAAGCATCAGTTTGGGAGAAGATTCCAAAGTGAGTTCTTGGAGAGCGGAGATTGGAAACCCTCGAGTGAAAGACGGAGTTCAGTGAGACTGGTTGGCTCACGGTGTGACAAGCGTCTGGGGGGAGTTGAAGAGAGATCCATAGCATCTGGTTGAGGTGGCATCTGTCACTTGGTTTCAGAGTGTGGTGTGTCTGACCACAGGGTGTCTGTTGGTACATGGACTGTGTGTTTACTGTGGACATTAAAGTATAAGATAGCTTTTGTAACTTGTGTTATCCTTACAAATCTGTATATATCTGTAAAGGTATATTTGTGGGTGAAGGAGTATTGTAGTATAATTCATCTTTTCTTGTTGAATAAATGTTTTATTCTTTTGTTAAAAGTTCATCAGCTGACTCCTGCAACTCTGTTCAGTGGCTACTCTCCACGTATTTAAACAAACAAATCAAAGTTAGGATCCATATCAAGCTGGATTCCACCTTGGGATCAGACTTGTCCAGGGGTAATCTCAGCTAGGATCATAACACTTTCAAAATGTATTGCTTCACATTTTTGTGTATTAACTTTCGTGTGATTTCAATCTGCTTAATTTGTTAACATGCCATTGTACTCCTGCTCCTCTTAGTTCTTTTTATAATTAACCATGCTCATGATGAGCCAGTTTCCTTTAAACACTGAAAGGATCAAAGCCATCATCTTGCGCAGCCAAGAACCCCTGCATACTTGCCACATATTCCAGCGCACTCCCCAAAAATTGTCTCAGGTTTGCAACATACCTCTGTTCTCCACTTTCATTCCTATTACATATCCATCACTGGGATTGCCAGCTTCTAATGCTGTCATTTTGCCAGCCTCGTCCCCTAGCTCAGCCAATCTGGAGTTGTATAGAACCTTGATGAGGCCACAGCTGGAGTACTGTGTGCAGTTTTGGTCGCCACATAGGAAGGATGTGATTGCACTGGAGGGGGTGCAGAGGAGATTCACCAGGATGTTGCCTGGGATGAAACATTTAAGTTATGAAGAGAGGTTGGATAGACTTGGGTTGTTTTTGTTGGAGCAGAGAAGACTGAGGAGCGACCTGATCGATGTGTACAAGATTTTGAGGGGCATGGACAGGGTGGATAGGGAGCAGCTGTTCCCTTTAGTTGAAGGGTCAGTCACAAGGGGGCACAAGTTCAAGGTGAGGGGCAGGAGGTTTAAGGGGGAAAAACTTTTTTACCCAGAGGGTGGTGACGGTCTGGAATGCACTGCCTGGGAGGGTGGTGGAGGCGGGTTGCCTCACATCCTTTAAAAAGTACCTGGATGAGCACTTGGCATGTCATAACATTCAAGGCTATGGGCCAAGTGCTGGTAAATGGGATTAGGTAGGTAGGTCAGGTGTTTCTCACGTGTCGGTGCAGACTCGATGGTCCAAAGGGCCTCTTCTGCACTGTGATTCTGTGATCTGCTGCTCTAACCCTCCTCCATGCCTCTGTTCCCTTTAGACTCCATTATTCTAATGCTCTGCTGGACTCCTAACACTCACCATCTATAAACCAGTTCATTCAAAACAATGTTGCCAGAATCTTGTCCCACACAAAGTCTTGTTCACCTTTCATCCCTATCCTTGCTGACCAAAATTGGCTCCTTGTATCTGAACATATCAAATTTAAAACCTCCTGAGCAGACAGGCTGTCAATAAGCACCTTGGGAGAAGGTGTAAACCTTGGGGTTTAAATTATTAATGTAATCTCCCTAGATCAAAGAAACGTTTTGAAGGCACCTGGTAAACAAAGGAAGGTTTAAAAGTATGCATGTAATTTTCAGATCAAAGGGCAGACTTAGAGGTAAAGATAATTAATTTGTGTTTCTATCTGAGAACAGGCCATGCGTGTCGCATTGCCATGGAGATGGGGTGGGGGGGTTAAGAAGTTTTTTTCTTGTTTTGGTTTATCAGGCTATATTGGTCTGCGCCCAGAACAGCTTGAAGAAGGCAGAGAGAGAATCTGCCAGCAGCCAGAACAAGAAACAGAGGGCTATCAGGAACCAGGAGTGTTTCTGATTTTGAGTCACTATGCAAGGATGTGAGCTATGCCCTTGCTCAGGCTGGGTGGAATCCAAATTCGTGAGGTGTTGAAGTAGGGCTGGAGGATTCGCCTAGCTGGATGCTAGTGGGAGAATCATCAAGAAGCTCCTCACTTCAGAAGGTAACTGTAACAGTAAATCCTTGGGAGCTAAGATACGCATCGGTTTGATTCCAGGAGATTTGAATGGGCAGTCAAGAAACTAATGTAAAAAGGAGTTCTCCGTTGAAATTTGAAGTAGAATGGGAAGAGTTCAGTTTGGAATTTTGGTTTAAAGTATAAGCGCTTATGAGATCTAGTGCTAAGTTAATAGTGCTTGTTCATTTACTTTTGTTAGTAAAAGTTCTTACCTTTTAAAATGTGAAATCTTGTTGCACGGTCTTTTCAGATAATAGCTAGGAATTTTAATGTTTTTTAAAGTTACTAGTCTGTACCGAGATCATAACACTTGCCAATGTAAATGTTGTAAGAACCACCAAGAGAAAAACAGTAAAGAAAAGAGAAAGAAAATGTGGAGAGACTAAAAGGCATCTCAGAGGCGCTCACCACACCTTGTGGAGAGTACATTGATCTTTATCCTCTCTCTATCTCTCATTCCCAGAGCTGGGATTTAGTAACCTCATGGCACACTTTAAAAGAGATGCTACCAAGTGCATTTATAATCTGTTCCATACCTGTTAGGGAACACGATCCTAATTTTCAACTTTCTCAAAACACAAAACCCTAATCTAAAATCTCACACCCTTTACTTTCTATTATATTTATCATCCTTCTTCAAGTTTATATCACTTATTCTTTCCTTCAAAATTTGATAGTGGGGACTTCAGCGATGGTAAAGCCATTGATTGTCAAGGGCAGATGATTAGATTCTCTGTTATTGGAGTTGAGCATTACCTGGCACTTGTGTGGTACAAATATTATCTGCCACTTATCAGCCCAAGCCTGAATGTTGTGCAGATCTTGCTGCGTGTGGGCACGAACTGCTTCAGTATCCGAGGAGTTGTGAACCTGGTCCTGAATATTGTGCAATCATCAGCGGTCATCCCCACTTCCGACCTTATAATGGAGGGGAGGTCATTGATGAAGCAGCTGAAGATGGTTGGCCCAGGACACTACCCTGATGTTCTTGGGCTGAGATGATTGGTTGCCAACAACGACAACCATCTTCTTTGTGTTAGGATATTCACTTCTGTCTAAGCTGATAGATCTGTTCTGAATTCATCCCTTTTAGCATGGTGTTGGTGTCATACAACATGATGGATTGTATCCTCATTGTGAAAACAGGACTTCGTCTTTACAAGGACTATGTGGTGGTCACTCTTAGCAATACTGTTATGGATGGATGCATCTGTGACCGGTAATTGGTGAGGTCAAGTAGATTTTCCCACTTGTTGGTTTCCTCACCACCTACTGCCAGTGCAGTCTGGCAGATATATCCTTCATGACTTGGCCAGCTTGGTCAGTAGTGGTGCTACCAAGCCACTATTGGTGATGGACATTGAAGTTTCCAACCCAGAGTACATTCTGTATCCTTACTACACTTCTTCCAAGTGGTATTCAACCGTCCAACATGGTAGAATACTGATCCATCAGCGGGGCTGGGCAGGTGCGGTGGGTGGGGGGGTGTGGAGTGGTAAGTGGTAATCAGCAGGAGGTTTCCTAGCCTATGCTTGACCTGATACCATGGGACTTCATGGGGTTGAGAGTCCATGTAGACTCCCAGGGCTACGGCCTCCTGACTGTTTACAATGTGTCGCCACCTCTGTTGGGTCTGTCCTGTTGGTGGGATAGGACATACCCAGGGATGGAGATGAAGGTGTTTGGATTCTGTGAGATAAAATGAGAATAGCTGTATGAAATGGCTGACCAACTAAATACATACTTTGGTTCTGTCTTCACAAAGGAGGACACTAATAACATACCAGAAATGTTGAGGAACACAGGGTTTAGTGAGAGGGAGGGACTGAAAGAAATCAGTATTAGTAGGGAAATGTTGTTGGGGAAATTGATGAGATTGAAGGCTGATAAATCCCCAGGGCCTGATAATCTGCATCCCAGAGTACTTAAGGTAGTGGCCCTACAAATAGTGGATGCATTGGTGGTCATCTTCCGAGATTCTATAGACTCTGTGACAGTTCCTACAGATTGGAGGGTAGCTAATGTAACCCCACTATTTAAAAAGGGAGGCAGAGAGAAAACAGGGAATTATAGACCAGTCAGCCTGACATTGGTAGTGGGAAAATTCTAGAGTCCATTATAAAAGATTTAATAGCTGAGCACATAGAGAACAGTGGCAGAATCGGACAGAGTCAGCATGGATTTATGAAAGAGAAATCATGCTTGTCAAATCTACTGGAATTTTTTGAGGATGTAACTAGTAGAGTTGATGAGGGGGAGCCAGTGGATGTGGTTTATTTGGACTTTCAGAAGGCTTTCAACAAACTCCCGCATGAGAGATTGGCGTGTAAAATTAAAGTGCATGGGATTGGGGGTAGTGTATTGAGATGGATAGAAAACTGGTTGGCAGACAGGGAACAAAGAGTAGGAATAAATGGGTCTTTTTCCGAATGGCAGGCAGTGACTAGTCGGATACCGCAGGGATCGGTGCTTGGACCCCAGCTATTCACAATATATATTAATGATTTAGATGAGGGAATTAAATGTAATATCTCCAAATTTGCAGATGACACAAAGCTGGGTGGGAGGGTGAGCTGTGAGGAGGATGCAGAGATGCTTCAGTATGATTTGGACAAGCTGAGTGAGTGGGCAAATGCATGGCAGATGCAGTATAATGTGGATAAATGTCAGGTTATCCATTTTCGTAGCAAAAACAGGAAGGCAGATTATTATCTGAATGGCTATAAATTGAGAGAGAGGAATGTGCATCGAGACCTTGTAGACCAGTGGCTGAAGATAAGCATGCACATGCAGCAGGTGGTAAAGAAGGCAAATGGTATGTTGGCCTTCATAGCCAGAGGATTCAAGTACAGGAACAGGGATGCCTTGCTGCAATTGTACAGGGCCTTGGTGAGATCACACCTGGAATATTGTGTGCAGTTTTGGTCTCCTTATCTGAGGAAGGATGTACTTGCTATAGAGGGAGTGCAGCGAAGGTTTACCCGACTGATTCCTGGGATGGCGGGGCTGATATATGAGGAAAGATTGAGTCGATTAGGATTATATTCGCTGGAGTTCAGAAGAATGAGGAGGGATCTCATAGAAACCTATAAAATTCTAACAGGACTTGACAGGATAGATGCCGGAAGGATGTTCCCAATGGTGGGGGAGTCCAGAACCGGGGTCACAGTTTGAGGATATGGGGTAGACCATTTAGGACTGAGATGAGGAGAAATTTCTTCACCCAGAGAGTGGTGAGCCTGTGGAATTCGTTACCACAGAAAGTAATTGAGACCAAAACATTGTATGTTTTCAAGAAGGAGTTAAATATAGCTCTTGGGGCGAAAGGGATCAAAGGGTATGAGGAGAAAGCGGGAGCAGGCTATTGAGTTGGATGATCAGCCATGATCACAATGAATGGTGGAGCAGGCTCGAAGGGCCGAATGGCCTACTCCTGCTCCTTGTTTCTATGTTATTGTCCATCTCTAGTTGTATCCAGAAGCTGGTGGTGGTGGACCTTTTCCCTTGAACTGTTGTAATCCTTTTTGGGTTAGAAAATTCCAGGATTCTGATTGAGTGATGATGAAGGTATGGTGACGTGTGCCCTAATCAGTATGATGCGTGACCTGGAATGGAAGTTGGAGGTGATGGTTCTCCCACAACGTTGCTGCTCTTGGTGGAAGAAGTTGTAGAAGAGGCAGGTGCTGTTGATATTTGGTGAGCTATTGCTGTATATTCTGTAGATCATATATAACTGCAATCAAGGTGCACTCTCAGTGGTAGGAGTTCAGTGGCAGCCAAACTAACTGCTTTGAGATTGTTGAATAGTTTGAGGATTGTGGATAAATCTGTCTAGGCATATGGTGAATATTGCATCATCCCCCTTACTTAAGTGACTTTAGTTGGGAGAGCTGCTTTGAGGGGTCAGGAGGTAAATTACTGATCAGAATACCAAGTCTCGCTCCTACTTTTGTAGCCATTGTGTTGATCAGGTCGATCCAGTTCAGTTTCTGTTTAAGGTGATGATCCCCTTAAGCTATTGATGGTAAGAACGTAGCAGTGGTAATCCATTCAAGGTCAAGGGAGGTAGCTGGGCTTTTTCTTGTTTGAGATGGTCGTTAGCTATGACTGTTACCTGCCCCTTGCAGCCCAAGCCTAGATATAATCCAGGTTCTGTTGTAGGTTAGTGTGGATTGTAACATTATCAGAGGAGTTGTGAATGGATTTGGGCACTATGGATTAGTCAGGAAACAGCATCACTGCTAATCTTATACTGTTGGAAACATCATTAATGAAGCAGCTGAAAATGGTTACACCAAGGATGCTTCCCTAAGGAACTGCTGCTGTGATGTCCTGGGCTATGATGACTGACCTCCAACAACTTCGCCCATCTTGCTTTACATCAGGTATGACTTCAGGCTTTGGTGCATTTTCTTTTAAACCTCTGTTGACTTCAGTTTGCTAAGGCTCTTGTTTGAATGCGGCATTGATGTTGAGGGCAGCTACTTTCACCTTTTCACTGGCATTCAGGTCCAGTATCTGGACCAACACTGTGATGACACTGGGAGGTGAATGATTCTCATGGAACTTAGCTTTGGAGTTTTCCTTGAATCTCTGTTGCAGCCATTTTCGTTGTTTCTAAGAGTACACGCCATATATAAAGAAAATGCCACAAAGTTTTCCGACCAATTTAATAATCTCTGGAAATAATGTCAACAGATAGGTATAATCATGTTTTTTTTCTTGTTTTAATATTCAGTTTCTTGAGGTGTTTTGATGGCGGACTTCTGTCTTATAAGAAAATAGTTTGCATCATGGGGTCAACTTTGTGTTAAGCATCGCCTGGTATAGCTCAGGAGCCCCACTCTGGCATGGCAGTTTTCTGACACATTTTCCACAGAGGGAGACAGTGAGCTGAGAAGGTGCAGGGTTTGCTGGCCTCTGTTTTCTCTGGGTCCTCTTCTCGGCCAGCTGAGCTTCACCATTTCTACTTGCCGCTTCCAATGCCCTTCCAGTCAGCCTCCAGAAGTCATGGCCGTCAGCAACTGTCTCCCAGTTGTCAGTGTCAATGTCCGCCATCTTCATATCTCGCTTGCAGGTCGGTGGTGTGTTGGTGTACACGGGTAGTCACGACTGCACAGTGTTTTCAGATCTAACTGATGGGGGAATAATTGGTAGCGAGAAGAGACAATGGTGAAGATGAAGAAGGGGAAAAGGTGTAGTAGAGCAGAGCAAGTGGAGGAAGGGAGAGAAGGAGGGGTTGGAGGATGTGGATAAAATATCTGGTGGAAGAAGGAGGGGATAAAAATGCCTCAGTGGGAGTGAAAGGGTAGGTAAAGTACCTCCATGTGGAGAAACTACCTCAAAAAGGATGGGGCGGTTGAAACGGTACTTCAGCAGCTGAGGAGGCCCTGATTTTTTTTTCTCAACAATGCAGAGGTACTTACACTCTAGAAGCTACACAGATCTTATTACTTTTTATTAGCCTTAGTTGTATTTTTTTCAACCAGTGCAGAGGTTCTGAATTTTAAAGTTTAAAGAGATCTCTCATTTTTTTGAAAGAACAAACAGAATGATGGCTACCTGTAGTGTCAAAATTTCATTTCTCAACGAACATTAATTTATCCAAGATCTTATGGTGCAAAATGTTATGCGCTTTACATTGAAATGCTCCACCATAGCACCACCTAAAGGTGGAACAGATAATGCAGAGAAATATGGACACTGTTGTAAGCCACTGCAAAAGACTCACCATCCTGACTTGGAAATATATCGCCATTCCTTCACTGTTACTGGGGCAAAATCCTGGAACTCCCTCCCTAACAGCACTGCGGATATACCTACACCACATGGACTCAGCAGTTCAAGAAGGCAGCTCACCACCACCTTTTCAAGGGCAACTAAGGATGGGCAATAAATGCTGGCCTAGCCAGCAAAGCCCAATCCCGTATTTATTGCCCATCCCTAGAATGAATTTAAAAAAAAACACTTTTCATAGTAACACAGTGAAGTGTGATTTGAAATATGATTGAAAAATCTGGGAGCCTCCAAAGGAAGAATATAATCCAAATGTTTTCCACTTAGTTGTCATTAGCCAGGATAGTTTCTGTTAAGATAATGAGTCATTTCCTGATTCAGAGTTTGTGTGTAAGTACGTTGTATAGCAGTACCTCTATTTTAAAATTCACATCCTTGTTTTCAAATCCCTCCAAAGCCTCACCTATTTCTGTATTTTTCTCTCATCAACAGCCCGCCAAGACCTTTGCGCTCTTCCAGTTCTGGCCTCTTGCGAATGCCCGATTTATTTTGTACCTTTGGCAGCCTCTGCTTTCACTGCCTTAACTCTAAGCTCTGGAATCCCTTCCTAAACCTCTTGCTTTGCTTTAAGATGCTCTTTAAAACTTCCCTCTTTGGCCAAGCTTTTGATTACCTGCCCTAATACCTCTCTGTGGCTTGGTGCCAGATCTTGTTTAATAATTGCTTCTGTGAAGCTTCATGGATTAAAGCATTAAAGGCACTAAATCAGTGAAAGGTTGGTTGTTGTAGGGCTGCATTGGATATAACAATGGCACTTGAAAGGCAAACATTAACTGTACCTGAAAAAGTGTAATGTCCTTGGGAGGACTTGAACTCCAGAAATAAAGTGAACAGATTTAAAAACAAAAAACTACTGCGGATGCTGGAAATCTGTTGAAGGGTCATGTGGACCCGAAACGTCGACTCTTTTCTTCTCCACCGATGCTGCCAGACCTGCTGAATTTTTCCAGGTAATTCTGTTTTTGAACAGATTTAGGTTTGGACTGCTGGGACTTTTGACTCTGGAAATGTATAGACTTTGAGTTGATTTAATTGAGCCTTTAAAGTAATGGAAGGGTTGGACTTGGTCCATATGGATATTCTGTTTGAGCTAGATGATTGTTGGAGTAATAGGGGACTTAAATACAAGTTATTTAAGGAGAGCTGGGTTAAATGTGGTACTTGGTGCAGAGTTATAACATCTGGAATAACTTGTTGGCACGTGCCATAAGCATGGATTCACTAAGCATCCAAAAGAGAGCTGGACAAGTTCCTGAGTAGTCAGCATAACTGCATGCAATAGTAAGTCGGTATTGAGGAATATCTCTCTTGGTCTCCTGCAACTTGTTTGATTGCTTTTGAGAGTCGGAGAGGCATCCTCTGGAGTTTGGACCTAAAATTAGGCTAAAGATTTCTTTCTCTAATTTTTGCTTCCATGAGGAAATTGTGTGGCTGGTGAGTAGGTGGCGGGCAGGGATGGTGGCGATGGTGTAGAAGTTGCACCATGACACGATAGCACAGGCTTAATTTGTAGGTCTGGGATAACGGCGAAAGAAGTGTAACCGTAATAAGCGATTAATTTGCTTCTTAAGACAGGCTAAATATCAGACAGCCACAAGTAATACAAAAACAAAAATACCTGGAAAAACTCAGCAGGTCTGGCAGCATCTGCGGAGAGGAACACAGTTAACGTTTCGAGTCCGAATGACCCTTCAACAGAACTAAGTCAAAATAGAAGAGAGGTGAAATATAAGCTGGTTTAAGGGGGTTAGGACAAGTAGAGCTGGATTAGAGGGCCAGTGATAGGTTGAGATAACCAACAGATGTCACAGACAAAAGGACAAAGAGGTGTTGGAGGTGGTGATATTATCTAAGGAATGTGCTAATTAAGGGTAGAAAGCAGGACAAGCAAGGTACAGATAGCCCTAGTGGGGGTGGGGTGGGGTGAAGGGAAGGGTTCGAAATAGGCTAAAAGGTAGAGATAAAACAATGGATGGAAATACATTTAAAAATAATGGAAATAGGTGGGAAAAGAAAAATCTATATAAATTATTGGAAAAATAAGGGAGGGGGTCGGAAAGGGACTGGGGATGGAGGAGAGAGTTCATGATCTAAAATTGTTGAACTCAATATTCAGTCCGGAAGGCTGTAAAGTGCCTAGTTGGAAGATGAGGTGCTGTTCCTCCAGTTTGCGTTGAGCTTCACTGGAACAATGCAGCGGGCCAAAGACGGGCATGTAGGCATGAGAGCAGGTGGAGTGTTGAAATGGCAAGTGACAGGGAGGTCTGGGTAATGCTTGCGGACAGACTGAAGGTGTTCTGCAAAGTGGTCACCCAGTCTGCGTTTGGTCTCTCCAATGTAGAGGAAACTACATTGGGAGCAACGAATGCAGTAGACTAAATTGAGGGAAGTGCAAGTGAAATGCTGCTTTACTTGAAAGGAGTGTTTGGGCCCTTGGACAATGAGGAGAGGGGATGTAAAGGGGCAGGTGTTGCACCTTCTGCGGTTGCATGGGAAGGTGCCGTGGGAGGGGGTTGAGGTGTAGGGGGTGATGGAGGAGTGCACCAGGGTGTCCCGGAGGGAACGATCCCTGCGGAATGCCGCCGGGGGGGGGTGAAGGGAAGATGTGTTTGGTGGTGGCATCATGCTGGAGTTGGGGGAAATGATGGAGGATGATCCATTGAATGCGGAGGCTGGTGGGGTGATAAGTGAGGACAAGGGGGACCCTATCATGTTTCTGGGAGGGAGAGGAAGGTGTGAGGGCGGATGCGCGGGAGATGGGCCGGACACGTTTGAGGGCCCTGTCAACCACCGTGGGTGGAAAACCTCGGTTAAGGAAGAAGGAAGACATGTCAGAGGAACTGTTTTTGAAAGTGGCATCATCAGAACAGATGCGACGGAGGCGAAGGAACTGAGAGAATGGGATGGAGTCCTTACAGGAAGCGGGGTGTGAGGAGCTGTAGTCGAGGTAGCTGTGGGAGTCGGTAGGCTTGTAATGGATATTGGTGGACAGTCTATCGCCAGAAATTGAGACAGAGGTCAAGGAAGGGAAGGGAAGTGTCAGAGATGGACCATGTGAAAATGATGGAGGGGTGGAAATTGGAAGCAAAATTGATAAATTTTTCCAGGTCCAGACGAGAGCATGAAGCAGCACCGAAGTAATCATCGATGTACCGGAGAAAGAGTTGTGGGAGGGGGCCGGATTAGGACTGGAACACGGAATGTTCCACATACCCCATAAAGAGACGGGCAAAGCTGGGGCCCACGCGGGTACCCATAGCCACACCTTTTATTTGGAGAAAGTGAGAGGAGTTAAAGGAGAAGTTGTTCAGTGTGAGAACAAGTTCAGCCAGACGGAGGAGAGTAGTGGTGGATGGGTATTGTTCGGGCCTCTGTTCAAGGAAGAAGCGGAGAGCCAACAGACCGTCCCTGTGGGAGATGGAGGTGTAGAGGGATTGGATGTCCATGGTGAAGAGGAGGCGGTTGGGGCCAGGGAACTGGAAATTGTTGATATGATATAGGGTGTCAGAAGAATCATGGATGTAGGTGGGAAGGGACTGGACAAGGGGAGAGAGAATGGAGTCAAGATAGCAAGAAATGAGTTCCGTGGGGCAGAAACAGGCTGACACGATCGGTCTGCCGGGACAGTCCCGTTTGTGGATTTTGGGTAGGAGGTAGAAGCGGGCCGTCTAAGGTTGCGAGACTATCAGGTTGGAAGCTGTGGAAGGAAGACCTCCAGAGGAGATGAGGTCAGTAACAGTCCTGGAAACAATGGCTTGATGTTCAGTGGTGGGGTCATGGTCCAGGGGGAGGTAGGAACTGGAAGTGCTTTAGCAGTCCTTAAACTGCTAATTTGATATAATTCTAACTAAAGTCAAAAAGAACAATATAAATTTGCAAAAGTTTAGAAAGGCTTTGGATTATATAGAATATGTTAATAAGGATAGGTGGAAGCAAACACTGGAAAATTACAATTTTAATTTTCTGAGAACTGAAAATTGGAGGAAAAAGTTATATAGAATGATTAGGTTTGTTTGGCTTAAAGGAAGGGAGATTGTGGTACCTATTTTTGGAATGCTTGTAACTTTATTGTTAAATTGTCACTGCGGAAAATGCCAATTTTTGAAACGTTTGTTTTGGAGGTTTTAAAACATAACACTTTGTGATGTAAATTTAACAGCTGTAAATACTTACAACTGGACTGAAAATCCAAATAATTCAATAGAGTGGATCTATTTAACTCGTGTAAGTCTGCTACCTCCTACAACAATAAAAACATTATGACTGTTACAATACCAGTCTCAGTGGGACTTAATTTTAATATTGCCATCAGGCTGTCAGCTTGCTGGGCAGAAGAGAAATGACTTTGATCTTATTAGCAGCTCCTTTTGCACTATTATGATATGATGGAGAGGAGGAAGGGAGCCAGGAGAAAATCTGACCCTGGAAAGGATGTGGTGTCTGACTAAATATCAATTTTACATATATTTCATAAGAACGGTGTATTTAGATGTTAATGCTCACTAAGGTCATTTTGTAACTGGAGGTGTTCTCAGACTCCATTGTTCTTTACATGCTCTAAGTCTAAAGTCACATCAGTTGTTTCTAACCACAGGTTTGTTTCGGGTAGCCAGCTTTCTTCTAGTACTGGAGCATGACATTTGTCTGTATTCAGGAGAAGCACTATCATAAAAGTTGGCAGAGACCTGAAACGTTAATTGTTTCTGTCTCTGCAGATGCTGCCAGTTGCTGAGTATTTCCATCCATTTTGGTTTTTATTTATGTACATATTGTATTCTGGGTGGAGAACTTGAACGCCCATCACCAAGAGTAGCTCAGTAGCACCACTGCTAATGGAGTCCTGAGGAACATATCTGCCAGATTGGGTCTATGGCAGGGCATTAGAGAACCAAAAAGAGGGACAAACTTACTTCACTCATCCTCATCATTCTGCCTGTTGCTGATGCAACTGTCTGTCCACTGTCCTTGTAGGCAAAGTCCCATCTTCTCACTGTGCACTACCACCGTGCTAAATGGGATTGATTCAGAACAGATCTAGCAGCTCAAAAATGGGCACCCAGGAGGCACTGTAGACCATCAGCAGCGGCAGAATTGTATTCAACCACAATCTGTAACCTCATGACCCGGCAAATCTTTCACTCTAGCATTATCATCAAGTTAGGGGACTAACCTTGGTTCAGAGAGGAGTGTAGAAGAACACGACAGGGCAAATGTCCATTAATAATTAAATAAACTTTAGCTATTGTAACATGAAGATTCTTCTGATGAGGAACCTGGTGGCGAGTGTGTTTATTGAATTGTAACTGCCTCCTTTTTGTGTTCGTACCTGCTGTCCACAGTTTCAAGGTAAAGCTCTGTACAGAATGATTAACCTCATACACTGGAGCATCTCAAAACTTGAGTGCAGCTTTGGCTTGAAGATGAGCAGCCATGCAATGCCTTCTTCTCCAGTTGCATATTTTTCTCAAAAGTGCAGAGTTTGTAAATTTAAAAAACTGCTTGTTTATTACAAGTCAAAGTATGATCTTAGCCTAGGTTGGGGAGGGAAAATAACAAACTAATAAAATCCTGGAACTCCCTCCTGAACAGTACTGTGAGAGCTCCTTTATCACATGGACTTCAGAGATCCAATGGTTTAAGAAGGGGGCTCACCACTACCTTCCCAAGGTCAATTAGGGCTGGACGATAAATGCCAGCAACTCCCCTGAATGAATTTTTAAAAAAAATTCCATTGATCCATCACTGCTGCGCTCGCTGATCTACTTTAGCTCCTGGTTGAGCAATGTCTTGATTTTAAAATTTTCACCCATGTTCACAACCTCCTTCATGGTCTCACCGCTCTATTGCTGTAACCTCTTCCAGCTCTACAACTGTCTGGGATATCTGTGTGCCTCCATTTCTGGACCTTTTGTGCATCCCAGATTTTAATCACTTCACCATTGGTGGCCATGCCTTCAGCTGCCTCAGCTCTACTTTCCGGAATCCCCCCTCCCACCCCCAAAACCTCTCTACCTCTCTTTTATCCTTTAACATTTCCTAAAAACTTACCTCTTTAACTAAACATTTGGTCATCTGCCCTTATTTTGTTTGGTAATGCTCCTGTGAAGTACGTTTTTTTTGTCAGTTTTACTACGCCAAAGGTGCTATATAAATGCAAGTTGTTGTAATAGAAATGTAACCGTTGAATATGTGTGGAAGGCTGAAATTAAAAGTGAATGAAGACAATGTACAGTATACTATTAATTGTAGTTTTAAAGTTAATACATCAACCGCTTTCATAAGAAAAAAGCATTAAATCCCCTTTTTGCGCTTTCCGTGCTAATTTATGCCATCCAGCATTCTTTGTTTTAAAAGAAATAAAGATTGCCACATGAGGGCAGCATACATGCAAGGTAAATGGTTGTGAGCAAAACATATCTTCGATTGACTGATGCTTTCTAATATTTATTTTGCTGAACTTACCTGTTTGCTTATTGAGGATGAACTTGTTTGAAGAATGATAATGACTCCATTTAAAGAAAAGTCTTTTTCTGGAATATATTTATTCAAAAGACAGAAGCACCATACTGTAATCTAGCATGAATATGCAATATTTTATTTACGAAGTGTGTCTCATTACTTTGACCAGCTTGTTATGAATCCTGTCTCTTGTTTATAGAAGCTGCAAGTTATATGTTAGATGTAGGAGTTTCCAGCATTGTGATTTGTTTCATTCT
This sequence comes from Cetorhinus maximus, assembly GCF_964194155.1. NCBI lineage: Eukaryota > Metazoa > Chordata > Chondrichthyes > Lamniformes > Cetorhinidae > Cetorhinus > Cetorhinus maximus. The sequence goes on along the minus strand of NC_135895.1, from coordinate 92,634,507 downwards.
TTTTCTTCGCTGTATGTGTTGAACCTATTAAAGTCACTGATTTGTTCTGATTGTGGTGTATTCTAAATTATCAACTTAAATTATCAAATCAATTACTTGCAAACTTTTTAAAGTCAATTTTGCAATGTGCTGGTAATCAAACACTATTGATATTGTTATGTAACCTTAAAGCAGCTGTTTTGGTAATGTTCAAAGCTGTGCTAGGAGTCGGACAAGATCATTTGTGTCAGGTGTTCTGTTTCCTTGCCAGATTACCCAGATGCCCAATGTTACATTTCAGCAGTTGGATCATAGACACAAGCTCACGAAATAAATACAGATGAGGAAGGCAATTTGATCCATTCAGACCCCACAAGCTCCCCCATTCCATATGAGATATCCAGTTATTTCTTAAATAATTCCAGGGTATCGCCTCAGCTTCTCTATTCAGAAGTCTATCCCATTTGTTGATCACTTCTTTGTGAGAAAGAACTTACTAGTATTAGTCCTAAATTTGACTTTTACTAATTTAAACTCGTGTCTTTTTTGTCCTATTCTCAAAATTTAGTTTGAGGTCACTTTCTAGGATTACCTTGGCTGTATTGTTCTTATCATTGTGGCTGCTTTCTGAATTGCGTACATCACACTACAGTGTTCCAGTGACCTGAACTAGACACATTGCTTGTGGTAAGGCCTGGCCAGGACGGCATACAATTTGAGCATGCCATAGGGCAGCACTCTGTTTACTTTGTTGATTGCTGCTCTGCAGTGTTGGATATGTTAAATGTTGAGTTTACTAAGACTCTGAGGTCTCTTCTTTCTTAGCAGTTTTGATAATATTCAGTGACCTGCATTAAATTACATCTGCCATTGTGCTGCCCAGTTGACATTTTTCCCAACTCTTTTTGTGGTTTTTTGAGCTGCCTCATCAGAATTAACCACACTCATTTATTTGCTTGCCTGCATGAGGCCTGTTTGCATTGAGTTTCTGAATCCGAGTCATTGATGTAAAATAGAAACAGCTAGTGATCCTAATACTGATAGAAATGTTTACTGGGGAGCCTAGTTACATTAGTTCTCTTTCTCGTTACTCCATTCTTCTACACCTCCCCCCCCCCACCACCATCCCACCACAGACTTAACTCTTTTACCTAGTACTTCCCTAAAATTTAATAAAAATTCGACTAAAACTGCTTTAGCTTTTTATGCTCTGGAAGAAATAATCCACTTATCTCGTGCCTTTCTTCATGACTGTGGTTTTCAGTCCCTGGTGTTATCCTGATGTATCTGCACTGTATTTTCTCAATGGGTTTAATGTCCCTCCTATAATGATGTGCTCAAAATTGCACACACTACTCTAAACTGGGTCACTTGGTGTTTTCATCATAATGATGAATAACTTCATTATTATTTCTTTTCTCGTCTACTCGCTGTTCCTATTTATAAAAATACAAAATTATATTGGCTTTTCTTATTACTTTATTTACTTGCATTTGCACTTTCAGGGAATTATGTATTTGAACCCCGTCAAGTTGTTTGCCCACGCCATTTAATGTCTTTCCATTAAGTGTACAGTTCAATTCCTTACTTTTTCTTCCAAAATATTACTTTTATGCTTTTAGAATCAGAGAATAGTACACCACAGAATGTGGGCATTCAGCCCATTAAGTCTGTGCCAGCTCTTTCAAAGAGCGATTCATTGTCCCACACCCTTGCTCCTTCCCCATATCTCTGTAACTTAGTCTCCTTCAAATATTTACCAGATTCCCTTTTCAAAACTACTTTTGGATCTCTTTCCACCACCCTATTGGCAGTGCATTCCAAATCCTAAGTACTAGTTGTGTAAAAAAAAAAGTTTTCCTCATGTCACTCTGGTCCTTTTGCCAATAATCCCACATCTCTACTCATTGGTTAGTGATCTACAGCTATTATTATTATTGAGCTTACCTGCTTTTAAATGCAACTGCCATGAGTTTTCTCTGTCTATGAATCTATGCCTTCCAGAAGTATTTTGCTTTGCTGTTTACCAAACCACCACCTCTTGTATTGTAAGCAAAGGTTCAGATTGTGTTCCCTGTACTCTGGCACAAAATTCTCTCTTTCATATTACATAGATATTATGTACTATACATATCTATACACAGAACAAAAATAGGCCCATCACTGATATTTGGGGTACATCATTGCCATACCTTTTCTAGACCAAGCAACATTTACCCTAAATATTCGTTTCCTTTAGTACCGTATGCTTGAATATTTTCTTCAGGCCTCTTGTGAGACACCATACCCAATGGCTTTTGAAAATGTCAGCCACGATGCCATGATGGCGTTCTCACCTCTGAATCAGAAGATTTGTTAGTTGGGGGTACTGCATTGTTGAAATCTTTTGGATGAGGTATTAAACCAAGGCACCATCTGCCTGTTTAGACAAATGCAACAGACCCCAAGACATTCTTCAAAGAGAAGCAGGAGAATTCTCCCATTGTTTTGCCAATATTCATTCCTTAACCGTTATCACCAAAACATAGATTATCTAGGCGTTGATCTTATTTATTGTTCATAAGTTGCTGCTGTGCACAAATTGGCTGCTGCATTTGCAAATAAAGCAGCACAGTTCAAAAGTAATTCATTGTCTGGAGAGTTGAATGTCCTGAGTTCCCTATTTTCTTTCATCTTGCTGACCTGCTTTCCCTTCCTCCTTTCCTATCCCTTTACATCTATTGCATTTCCTTTACCTTATAACTGTTTTCATCAAAATCTCAATTAACTCTGGCAAATTCATGTAAATGTTCAAACATTGCAGTTCGAATTACAGATTCTAAGAATTTGTCATCAATTGACATTGGACAACACAGAAGTCACAGATTTAAAGTGATTGGCAAAAGAACCAAAGGCGACATGAAGAAAAAGTGTCTTTACCCATTGAGTGGTTAGGATCTGCCTGATGTGGTAGAGGCAGATTCAATCGTGGTTCTCAAAAGGTAGTTGGATAGACGCTTGAAGGGAAAAAAATTGCACGGCAAAGGAGAAAGGGCTGGGGAGTGGGCCTAACTAAATTAAATTTGAAGATTGCTAGCACAGGATCAATGGGCTGAACAGCTTCCTGTGTTGTACCAATATTATGATTCTATGTACATAGCATCAGAAAATTTGCATACTACAGCTATAGCTGCCCCAGTTGTGAATTTAAGAGATTAGGTTTCAGAAATTTTAGACAAACTTTTGAAAATAAATATCTGGACTCTTGAGGAAGCTAGGAAGAAAACCTAGCTGCCAAGCGCAGCCTGTCATTATTGGCATTTCTAACAGTCTCCGAGGAAAATGAAAATGAGGTTGTAGGGAGGCGAAATAGATTATCATTTCTTTATCTGAACAGTCCTGTCATGTAAACTTATTGACTAATGCTGCTAACGGATTGATTTTCTCAGCTATTTTGATAGTTTTTTTTTGAAACACTTCATGTTCTGCCACACTGGAGTTTTTCCTGATGATTAATTGTTTCACATTACATTTCAAAGAATATTATATTTCCTTATCTTAAGCTGCCTGCTTTTAATTTGGCAAAAATTGCAAGAGCACTTTAAATGTTGTGGCATGGAAATTTTATTTTACCAGATCTTGTATTGCAACTTCTGTGACTATTGTTGGCATTGACCTGTACCTCTCAACCTTGCAGTTCTGAATTCTGAAAAATGAAGTCAGTGTGCCCCAAATGCAAAGCAAATCTTATTGTTGATATTAAAGTTGTCACAAACCTCTACTTGAGCCAAGATATCGATGCTTTAATAAAAACACATCCTTAATTTGGTTTTATTTTCCTCTTCCTACAATAGAGATTTCCTTCCTCGAGGATCAGGCGTTGTTACCAGACGACCTCTGGTTTTGCAGCTGGTTAATTCCAACACTGGTACTATATTCTACTGATTATTTATTTTATATGTTGTGGAGTTCTTAATTATCCTGGTGTGTGTGACTTGAATTTAAGAATAGGATTTTGACACTCATTACATTCATCAAGGTGAGAAATGTTAGCTGCAGATGATTTGAGTCTTTAAATTATTCACTTGGGTAAGTCTTAGCTTGTTGTGTTCTGGAATATCTTTACTGGCCCTGATAGCTAGACATGTTTCTGGAAATGAGCACAGGGAGCAAATAGAAAACCTTGCTATAAATTGTTTCAACTGTTATGCACTGCCACTAGAAATTCCTTCCATTTTCAAAGAACAGAAGTGCATCACAACATTAGACCTTGTTTTACACTTAAGTCAGTAAGTGAATTCAAAAATGATAAACATACGACTATATAACAGATATATATTACATTTTACAGTAGATGTTAAACCAACCAACAATAATCACTAAGCTATTACCCTGTAGTTAACTTTTACCTTTGTAATATTCAGTTATTATTGTCTTTCCAATTGTGGGAGCTAACTGGCCTTATCTATATCTAATGAAGATTGCAACCAGTTTGTTTCAACTCAATTTCGCTTGAATGCTTCAGTTGCTCAAATACCACTGACACAGTTGCTTCCTACTTGTGAATAACTGCCAGCTACAGCTCTACACATAGCTGAACAAATTATACACTACCTGTCTTTGTACCTGGCTAAGTTCCTCAATGCCCAAATTTGGGAACAGATGATTTGTATTGATTAAGGCTGGGGATATAATTTTGACTGAAGGCTGGTTTTATGTCTTGCGACTGAGTTAAAGGAGCAGCTCGAAATCTAAAGTAGACAAATGTGCTTCGTTATTGCCATAGTCTCTTTTTGATCTTTTGGTGATTGTTAAAGGTCTTGAACCACAAGTTGTAGAGGAGCAGGGAGGCCTTCAAAGCATAGATTATTCTTCGTGTATAAAGTAGCCACACAGACAAGTAAATCTTTGGAATGCCTATCCTTTTGACAGATTTTGCATTGAACCATGCCACTTCTTCTTCCTAAACCATTATTAAGAATATCCTTTTGTGACCTGATTTTCACTTCTTTGCTCCCCAAACCTGGCAGCAGACTATTCAACTCAACTCAGTCAAGTCTGATCCAATCCAGCCCATCTCCAAATCTTCATTTGTCAACCCTATCCGGTTGCATTCCTCAGATGTAATTCCTTGATTATAGCAGCAGAGGAACCATCATGTTCCTTGGAAATATTGACCATATCCTGAGACTTTACAGTTGACAGTGCCATTCCTAAATTGTCTTTCTGTTTTTGAAGGAGCTAATTGACATAACGTTAACTGCTTTTGCTTGGAGTTAAAGAGGGAAAAATTATCTTAACTCTCTCTTAAGACTTGGTAATTTCATGTATGTTGTCCAATTCTATGGCCACTAACAGGTCATTGTGCCAAAAAATGTTTTTCTAATCAAAATATTTGGATTATTCTGTTATTTACTTGAGAAGCAATTCAAACAGTATATAAAATTTAAGTGCTCCCAAAATTATTCTTAATTTTGTTTAGTTACCCTATTTTCCTTTGTTCTAGAATATGCTGAATTCCTACATTGTAAAGGAAAGAAGTTTACTGATTTTGAAGAAATGCGTCATGAGATTGAAGTAGAAACAGACAGGGTAACAGGAACAAACAAAGGGATTTCATCAATACCCATCAACCTGAGAATTTATTCGCCAAATGGTGTGTAAAAACAAGATGAAACAGGACTTTGCTTCCATGTATTGTCTGAAAGATGTATCCTGAATCCATATGACACTTGATGCCAGTCAGGAAAGAGATCTTGCCATTTGCAAGGGAAGCAGTACATGCAAGTAGCTAAACTGGTGTAATTAGTTTGTCCTAGTTTTAAAAAAGGTTGTTTTAGAACTGGAAACAAATGCTGTATCTGAGATTGTCCATTATATGATTCAAGGAGGGTTAGTGCTACTTGTCTCACCTGAAGGAGTGTTGGTTACAAAGCTGCTGGACTATTAACTGATGAAAATTGTTCAGCTTTAAAGAACCACAGAGTTGGTGGGTATTGAAGAACTGCAGAAAGAAATGGAAATTTGGGGTAGGCAAACCTTGACAAAATTGTTCAACGTAGTGAAACTAATAGTACTCAGTAGACATGCAGTTCATTGGCAATACCTTTCTAAATGCATGTTAAATGTGTACCTAAGGTAAAGGATGTAGGCCACTGCTGCAGAGCTGTAACCAAACAAATGATAGGCTCCATAGTGCCTATAAGGAGGTCTGACAGCACAGCCTTGGAGTTGCATAGGCAAAATGTTTATCATCGGTAATTGGATGTTGAATGTTTTTTGGAATGCAGTGGTGCAAATAACGGTGCGTTGCCACAATTGTTCTTCTCAAAATTCAATTTAGGTTTGGGTCTGGGTAGTAGAATATTTAAATTTGCAGTCAACTCAAAAATAGGGATCATGTCTAACACAGACTTTGAGTACATAGATATCAGACAATTATAAAATGCAGCAAAGTTTAAAGTGTTAAATGTTGGGAAGTATTGAGTGGAAATGTACATTTAATGGTAAAACTTTAAAGGGAGTGGAGGAGCAGAGCAACTGGGAGCTCAGCTACACCAATCTTTTAAAGTTGTAAAAGAGCAAATTGAATCTAAGGTTTTATAAACTAGGAGCACAGTACAAACACGTAGATAATGTGAAGCCAATACCAATTATTGATTAAGTTACAGTTAGAACGGTCTGTCTAGCTTTTCTCACCCTACTTTAATAAGTATGTCAAGGCCATGGATTTGGCGCTGATGACATTCATTATGATACCAGGAATGAGAGACTTTAGTTATGAGTTAAACTACAGTACTTTTCATCAGAGCAAGGAAATTTTAAGAGATTTAATAGAGGTGTTCAGAATTATGAAAGGTTTTAATAAGGTAAATAGGGGACAAACTGTTTCCACTGGTTGGTGTGCCATCAGTTCAAGACATCAATTTAAAAGCATCAAAAAAAAAACAAGAAAGGTTAGGACACTCACTTTTATACAAAGGGCTGCTAGGACAATCCACATCCCATCTGAAACACTGGTGGAAGCAGAATCCAAAACAGCTTTATAAAGAGAATTACATAAATATTTTAGAATAGCAAAATTTAAAGATGATTAGAGAGGGCAAGGATATAGAATTAAGAGGTTGTTTGCAGTTAAACAGCTATTTCCATAAATAGACTAGGGTGTTTACTTTACTCACAACCAAGTGCGAGATAACGTACCTAGATATAACAATTAACTCCCAATCCCAGTGAAATATTTAGTGGAAAATATGTAGGATGCCCACTACGGTTTCCTGTCCCTTTTTTGAAGGTGAAAAATAATACCTCACTATGCAAATGTACAAAGACTGAAATTAATGGATCACAGTTATTGGGGAAATAATACGTCATGACAGCGGGTCATAGATCCAAGTTACTTACGGGCATATTGAACTTTTACGTAAGACGTATATTTTTTTTTTAAAAAGGACATATAAGCAAAAGCTGGTTGAGACTGTAAAGTAACCACTTGCTGGAAAATTCCTATGTGGATTACACCAGACCAACTAGTCCAGGGAATGGAATGCGGCACCAAAAAAGGTGTCAAGGCCACAGTTACTGAACTGTAATCTCTTGTGGTTGTGGAGATAATGAAGGCTGATTACCAACTCAGCTGAAACCATATCCTGTGAGTTATGTCCCAGACTGTGGACATGATGTGAGTTGAAAAGGAAGAGGAGTTCTGGGCGAAAGAAATGTTTGTTTTTCCCTTCCAGGAATACACAAGAAAAGGGGCTAAAACCCAACTGTAACCCTGGTCTCCGTGTGCTAGATTTGGTGTTCAGGCCTGGGGCATGACGCTGTGCTGTGAAGGTCACAATTGAAGAAAATCAACTAGGCATCCCTGCACTTGCAGGTAAAAAAGTCCCCTCTCTTTGATTGCTAGAGGTGAGTCACGTCAGCAAAGCCACAGTTAAAAAGGAAGCAGGACAACTCCTTTCAGCTAACCTGCAGAACCAAGAATGTCCAAACTCACTGCTGAACCACCCGAAGTCAGCTCTATAGGAATCACCCAACTTAACGGCCACAACATTTCATCATCTACTCCTCATGGACCAGCCAAAGACTGATTCGTATATCTTTTTAACTTTTATTTCTGGACTCACTTCTCATTTCTAATCTGTGTGTATGTGTGTTGTGTTTTTTTTCTTGCGTTTTAGTAACTAATAAACTCTTTCTTTAACTCAAGAAAGCCCGGTTAAATTGGTTCCTTTTAAAACATAAGTACATTTGGACTGGGAAAAGGTATCCATGAGGGAAGGGATCCTTTTTAAATTAACCTTGTTGCGATCAACTGAGGGGTTGAATAAAGAAAGGGAGCCCTTCCATTCCTCCTCACCCAGGAGCATAACAAATTGGGGGAACCTCGCCCGGGGACCAGTCGTAACAAATTGGGGACTTGGTGCTGGAATTGTTTCCCCAGATGAAACAAAAGCATTGGAGTAGGGAAAGTAAATGTTCCTTTGAAACCAATTTTAATAACTGCAAAAGGCTCTCTTGCCTACATTTGATGCCAGTGCTTTTCTAGGAGAATTAGGGGAAGTTACCTTTATGAATTTAAAAGCTCTGTCCCTTGAACAGTTAAAAGATTTAATGAGGCACTTAGGATTAAAATTTTACCCGAAAACCAGAAAACCCAAAATTTTTAAAGAGGTGGAAATTGAGGATGTTGAAACATATAGAGTAGTAGTAGAGAGATCAAAACTGAAGCAGTGGAAATTAGAATTTCGGGAAAGAGATAAAGAGGAAAGGGCGCAGAGAAAAGAGAGAGAATTTCAGGACAGAGAGAAGTAAATGGAATTTAAACTAAAACAGCTCGAGCTGAGGGGCAGAAGCCCTACTGTGTCCCTTGAAGACACCACTAACTCAGACTTAAGGACTGAGGCAATCCGGTTTGCTAATTTAATAGCTAAATTTGATGAAGCAGAACTGGAACCCTTTTTTATCTCTTTTGAGCAGTTAGCACATTAGTTAAAGTGACCAGTCCAACATTGGCCCTTGTTACTGCAAAGTTAACTTTCGGGGAGAGCTCATGAGGTTTACTTCCTCTTGCCTGAGGAAAGTGCCACTGACTATGAGACAGCAAAAAAGGCTAGTTTAAATGCGTACCAGTTACTGCTGGAGGCGTACCGTCAGAAATTCTGTACCCTCATGAAACGGCCTGACCAGACATACCTAGAATTTGAAAGGCTTAAGCAACTTGCTTTTGATGAATGGGTGCAGGCACTTAAAACAGAAGCCACTTACGAAAACCTCCGTGAAATAAATCTCCTTGAGTTTAAAAACGCCATACCCTTCCCAATAAGAACACCTAGAGGAACAGAGGGTAACAGGGGCCAGGCAGGCAGCCAACTGGCTGATGATTATGAGCTAATCCACAAACCCTTGTCCTAGAAGACACCCGTAGTCACCCCCAACCAACTGGAAAAGATAGAGGTGGAGAGAGTGATGGGAAACTGAGCATCTATGGGAGAGAGGGAAATGTTGGAGGCTCTCCCCAGCACAGAAAGAGCGGTGCTGAGATGAAAAGTGAGGCCAAGAAGCCCATGTGTTTTAACTGCCGAAAGGTATGGCACATCCGGGCCAGCTGCTGGAGGTTACGGGAAAACCAGTGGGATTTATCAGGGCATGTACTCCCTGTGCAGAGAATGGGAGTCAGTCAGAGAATATAGCAGACCAGGCTGTGACTCTAACTGCGGCTGCAAGTCCTGGTAGAAGCACTCCTTAGAGTGTGGATGAGGTTAAACAAATCCATGAGAGTTATAAGAATTTTGTATTCGAAGGGAGGGTGGCCATATTTCCCCAGAGTGAGGCAAGTAAGTCTAGTTATACTGAGGGATACAGGGGCCAGCCAAACTCTACTGCTGGGAAAAGGCAGTAAGTGCCAATGTGTTGGAAAAGGGAATTGAAGGAGGGTACATGTCCATTCCCTTATACTGGGTGCCCTTGGATTGCAACCTTGTGTCAGAACAAATGACAGTGGGAGTCGTCCCCAGTTTGCCTGTGGACGGGGTTGACTTGGTCCTCGGCAATGACCTGGCAGGATCAAAGTAGTAGTATCCCCAGTGGTCTCAGAGAAGCCCACTGAGGCCAGGGAGACAGAACAGCTGCAGAAGAAAGTGCCTGGCATTTTCCCTGACTGTGTGTTAATGCGGTCTATGGCCAGGCAAGCTCAGTCAGTGGAGGCTGAAGTGGCACTGCAGACAGAAGACCCTGTGGTCTGGTTATCTGAAACCTTTTTCGTGTGTCTAGAAAACCCTAAGGAGGTAATAAATGGATCTTCCTTGATAGCGGCCCAGCAAGCTGACTCACTGTTAAAAACATTAGCTCAGATTGTGCACACAGGCTGAGGCAGAAGCAGTCCCTGAACGTTACTACATTAAAAATGAGGTGCTGATGAGGAAATGGAGGCTCCCTCACAGACCTGCAAATGAGGAGCGGACAGTGATTCACCAGGTAGCGGTGCCATCGAGGTACCACAGGGAAATATTGCGGCTATCTCACACAATTCCGATGGCTGGGCATGTTGGTATATGCAAAACCCAAGCCGCATCAGCCAACATTTTTACTGGCCACACCACCACAGGGGTGTAGTAAGGTTTTGCACAACCTACCAGGTTGTGGAAAAATCCCAGCCTGCAATAAAACCTGTACCTATGATTCCCATGCTGGCTTTTGGGGAACCATTCAGCAAATTGTTAGCGGACTGTGTGGGGCCCTTTCCCAAAACAAAAGGGGGCTATCTGTATATTCTTACCATCATGGACGTGGCTTCCCACTTCCCAGAGGCTGTTCCACTGAGAACTATATTTGCCAAAACAGTGGTGAGGGAATTGACCCAATTCTTTACCAGGTATGGTCTGCCTACCGAGATCCAGTCCGATCAGGGCTCAAATTTCATGTTCAGAATATTCCAGGAAGTTATGGGAAACCTGGGTTTGACCTAGCTGAAGTCTTCAGCGTATCACCTGCAGTGTAGGGGGTGCTAGAATGGTACCACCAGGCCTCAAAAACAATGTTCAGGGCATACTGCCACAAGTACCCCCATGACTGGCATAAAGGGCTAGGTTTTCTTCTGTTTGCAACCAGGGACTTGCCCAATGAGTCCACCGGCTTTACTCCATTTGGTTTTGTTTACGGGCACCAAGTGTGAGGGCCTCTGAAACTAATCAAGGAGAGTTTTTAGAACAGAAGGAGGAAGTCGCCATGTTAGACTACGTAACAGTGTTTTGTGAGCAACTCATGAGAGCCTGTGATGTGGCCTGAGAACACTTGAAAAATCTCCCAGACAGCTATGAATAAACAGGCAAACGTGCCAGGGCCCGAACCTTTCAGCCAGGAGACTGTTAGTGCTCCTCATAATACTGGGTGAACCCTTAAAAGCCCGGTTCAGTGACCCTTACAGAGTAGCAAAGAAACTCGGGGAAGTAAACTGTCTAATTGAGACCCCAGATCAGGGGAAAAAGCAAAGGCTGTGTCATGTCAACACGATAACGCAATATCACAGCTGAGAAGGGGACAGGCAGGTTACAGTCTGTCCCATTTCCACTGACCTAGAGGATGAGGGTAACAGTGGGGATGAATTGGAGGGAGACGTGGGTGAGGCCCACATTGAACCCCCTACTACCCAGCGAACCAACACCGAGATATTAGCGAACTTAGACTCCTTATTCACCCACCTATGTGCAGAACAGCGATCAGACTTGAAGAGGCTGCTCACTGCACTTAAAGGCTTATGGACAAGCCAGGCTGTACCACACTACATGATGTAGATGTGGGAGAGGGCTCCCCATTAGACAACATCCCTGTTGTCAAGGCCCAAAGCTGGCCCAGGTTCAGGAGGAGATTAATTACATGCTGGAGCACCGGCTAATAGAGCCTAGCAACAGTAGCTTGAGCTTCCCAGTTATGTGCATGCCCAAGCTGGATGGCTCCACTAGGTTCTGCATTGACTACCGAAAAGTTAATGCAGTGACCCGGCTGACTCCTACCCGATATCCTGGCTGGAAGACTGCATAGATAGGGAAGGTAGAGCAGTGTACATTACAAAGATAGATTTACTCAAACACTGGCAGGTTCCCTTGACTGCCCGTGTGAAGGAAATCTCGGCCTGTGTAACTCTGGATGGGCTATGCCAGTGTCAAGTCATGCCATTTGGACTCCAAAATGCCCCAGCTACCTGTCAAAGGCTGATGAACCAGGTAGTGACAGGCATATCCAATTGCGTAGTGTACTTAGATGACCGTCTAGTGTACAGCAACACCTGGGAAAGTCACTTAGAGCAACTGGAAGCCCTCGTACAGTCTGCTGACCTAGTGGCCAATCTCGCAAAGAGCGAGTTCGCCAAGGCTCAAATGACCTATCTAGGACACGTAGTGGATCAAGGACAAGCAATGCCCAGGGCTGCAAAGATACAAGCAGCAGCACAGTCCTCCATTCCCACAACGAAATGGGAAATTAAGGTTCTTGGGTATGTGTGGGTTCTGTCGCAAGTTCGTCACAAACTACAGCACAGTAGCCACCCCGCTGACAGACCTACTACAGAAAAAAGCAAAGGTAGCATGGACTGAGAAATGCCAGACAGCTTTCGAAAGGCTGAAAGCTATTTTAATAGGTGAGCCTGTGCTTGTAGCTCCGAACTTTAGCCAAGTGCCTGTTTAGAAAAGTAGCCATCAATGCAAGTGATATCCGGGTAAGGACTGTCCTTCTCCAGGAAGATGAATCAGGAATAGAGAGACCAATCGTGTACTTCTCCAAAAAACTAAACAAGTATCAGAAACGGTACTGCACAGTAGAGAAGGAAAACCTTGGTTTATTACCGGCTCTCAAACGCTTTGCGGTATATGTTCGAAATGGATGCAGAGAGACCACAGTCTATACTGACCACAACCCATTAAACTTTGTGGAAAAGTTTAAGACACAGAATACCTGGTTATTTTGTTGGAATTTGTTTCTCCAACCATATTACCTACAAATCACCCAGATTGCCGGGAAATCAAATGTGATTGCAGACACCATGTCCAAAGCTTAGAGACCCAGTTAGAACTGAAGAGATAATATTGACCAAGGCTAGGAGAATGTGTGTGTATGTGTTTATTTTTTTATATTTAATTTTTTTTTCACTCTCCTTTTGTAATGAAATGAGACTTAATCTCATTTTATTCGTCATGTGGGAGAAGTATCATGATAGTGGGTCATAGCTCCGAGTTATTTCCGAACATATTAAACTTCTAAGTAAAAATTTTGTTTTTAAAAGAAGGACAAAAAGCAAAAGCTGTCTGAGACTGTAAAGTAACCACTTACTGGAAAATTCCTACGTGGATTACACTTGACCGACTAGCCCAGAGAACGGAATGTCGCATCTAAAAAGGTGTCAAGGCTTACTTCAGACAGAGACACTTCCAAGGAAGAGATACAATCCAAAAGCTGAACTGTAATCTTCTGTGGTTGTGGAGATAAGGAAGGCTGATTACCATCTTAGCAGAAATCTTCTCCCGGGAGTTATATCCCAGACTGTGGACATGATGTGAGTTGAAAAGAAAGCAGTTCTGGGCGAAAGACATGTTTGATTTTCCCTTCCAGGAATGCATATGGAAAGGGGTTAAAAGTCAACTGCAACACTGGTCTCTGTGTGCTGGTTTTGGTGTTCCAGACCTGGTGTGCGACGGGGTGTTGTGAAGGTTACAGCTGAAAAACATCAACTAGGTATCCCTGCACTTGCAGGTAAAAAAGTCCTCTCTTTTTGATTCCGGGAGGCAAGTCGCAAAGCAAAGCTAACCCACAGAATCAAGAATCTCCAAACCCACTGCTCAACTGCCCAAAGTCAGCTCTACTGGAATCACACAACTTAATGGCCGCAACATTTTATCATCTACTCCTCATGGACCAGCCAAAGACTGATTCGTATATCTTTTTAATTTATACTTCAGAACTCACTTCTCATTTCTAATCTTTGTGTATGTGTGTTGCGTTTTTATTATTTTTTAATTATGTTTTAGTAACTAATAAATTCACTCTTCCTTTAACTCAAGAAAGCCTGGTTAAATTGGCTCCTTTTAAAACATAAATATATTTGGACTGTGAAAAGGTATGCACGAGGAATGGGATCTGTTATAAATTAAAGAACTAAAGGACTAAAGAAGAGGAGCCAGTTCATTCCTCCTCACCAGGGAGCATAACAAATTGGGGGAACCTTACTTGGGGATCGGTCGAAACAAATACAAGGAAGAAAAAATGACACAAGAAAATACTAAATAGCACAATGTTTAAAAACTACATGCTTAAAATCAATAGGACTGGATCCGTGTACAAGGAGTTAATATAGTAAGTCTCCTTGAATGTTGCTTCGTCAAAAATTGTTTTGCCTAAACTTCAGGGCCTGTATCCTCGTTTAGCATTGCGAGATTTGTTTTAAAGTCGTTTTTTGCCAATCTGATGTAGAGCCAAGTGACCCGATTGGTACCACTTTGGAGTAGCCTCCCTGCTCCCTGACCCACCCTCCACAGCCGATCCGCAGATTGTGGTCTCTGGCACTGCCCGACTCACCATCTCACTTCCCACCCTCCAGCTCATGGCTTCTGCTGCTTCCTGACCCACCCTCTCACTGCTGACCCATTGGCTTGTGGCATCTGCCGCTCCCTGACCCACTCTCTCACTTTTTTGAATGTTCCCACTCACCACTTCCCTCTCCTGAACCCTCGATGTGAGTGAGGGGTTCTGGTGATGAGATGTGAGAGGCAGGAGGAGCAGCTTCAGGAGAAGGAACCGGTGAGTGGGAGAATCGTGGAGTAGGAGGTTTGGCGCCAGGAAGGATCAGTGTGAGAGTGAGTTGGAGCGGATGGGCCCGAGTAGGAAGGTTGACAGCAAGGGGGTGGGTGAGGCAGCAGGAGAGACCCCAAACCAGAGGGTCGATGGGAGGAAAGGCCAGAGAGCGGGATGTGTGGTGTGTAGAATGTTCAGGAAGCAGGATCGGCAGCAAGGTAGAAAGTTACCATGTTTATTTTATATATTTAAATTTATTTTAGTTAAAAAAATATTATCAAAATAGGAATTTAACAGTGTAAAGTATTTCAACTTATAGGGTATAATGTTTTAATGTTTTTTTTCTGATGAAGAATGTCTTACAGAACCATACAGCTTTTACATTGAATTTAATGGGAAAACACAACTTTAAATGAGGATTTACTGTATACCCTTTTCAGCATTTTTTCAACATTCTCTGGCAAGCAAGACCGTTTAGACAAATTGAGATACTAAGTGTTATACTGGGGGTAAGGTGTTATTGCTTGAATTTGCAGCAGCTTCAATATGTTTCTTCCCAGCGTTGGTATTACACCTTACTGAACAAAAATGGATTTTCACAGTGGCTAAGTAATCAGAGTATACAATCATGTATGTCACTGCCTTAATTCTCATATGCCCATATTTGAAATAAGCCTTTCTTTCCACTCATCAAAATAACTTAACTGTAATTCACTTATGATCACAGGCATTTGCCATTTTCCTATAGACAATCTGTGGCCCACTATTTTGAAATGTAGTGAGGGAGGACAGCTTCCCATTTTAATTCAAGCAATTTAAAAATAAATAAAAACATCAAAACCAATCCTTGGCACATCTAGCCATAGTAGATAGAATATTTACTTTTACAAAAAGTTAAAATTCGGGTTAAGTAAATGTTGGAAGAAGGATTGGAAAACTTGTTTCACTAACTCAAAGTCTGGGACACCAGATACCAGTGTTTGTGCAGCGGCAACATCAGTGTGCAACATGAGTCACTCATAGCTATGAGTCGGACTAAATATCCATGTTAGTTATGATGTCAAATAGTTATTTTAATCTGTTCAGGAAATGCATGTGCACAGAAGGTAACATTACTCAGAGAAAATGCCGCCTTTTGCTGACAAATCATCTGAAATTTTCAAATGAAATATTCTGTACAGAATCTTCAACTGTGATCCTTGCTAAAGAAAATTGCCAGGAACCCCCCTTTTAGGCAAACAGTATTACTGGCAATTTCCTGTTTAAATACAGAACAATTCTCCTTTGGATAAGCAACAGTTCCAGTCCACTGATGCCATGGATAAATAAAAAGGTGAGAACAGAATTGAATCTAAAGAAAAAGTCAACTACAAAGTACATGAACAGTAAAGGAGATAAGGTCAAAAAGGGAGAGGATTATGGCGAGGAATACTGTATAATGATTTCAGGAATGAGATTAAAAAGACAATTTGGAATACAAAGTGGAAATCTTCAATTAAAATAGCAAATATATAAAAGAAATTGATGACAAAAGAACAAGGCTCATTTAGTTTGCCATCAACCATTATGATATAATGTTGCTAATGAAATATAGCAATCAGTTTAGATCAAATTCGTCTCCAAGACACCTAGAAATGACATAGAAAAATCCCAGTGGTGGAAAACTTTGGAACCAAAGGCTCAAAGTCACCTTTTGCTTCCAAGAGTGCTATACTTGCCATTTTTCAAGCTGCTTATATACTATTCCCCAAAATGTTCTTGTCCAAAAGAAATGGATCTAACTTGCATTTGAATGAATCAATATTAATAGCTTCCTGCATCTTCCTAGGCACCCTGTTCCATATGTTGACCGATTGCTTGCTGAAATATTGGGCAGAATTTTAATGCAATCAACCCACTCACAGTCTGGGGGCTGGCAACGTGTTGGGAAACCGATTATTAGTGGGGCAGGTTTTTCCATGGCTGTTTAACTCAGCTAGGGAATTCGCATCGGCTTCCGGATTTCCTGACCAATCACGAGTGGGGGTGTGATAACAGCTTGCACCTGTCAATGAAAGGATCTCTATCTAAAGGGATTTCAGCATGGCTCAGAATGGCTCCATTGTAGGTCTCTCACGAAGAATGCAACAACCAGAAGAATGACAGCGCAATGTGGAAAGGCAGTTCTTCTATGCATCCCTGGAGGTCATGCTGTGGGCTGTGAGCGCAGGATGGGAGGAAGTGAGCAGTCTCGCAACCAAACAGGCATGGATGGAATTAGCTGAGGAAGTAAGCAGCAGGAGCATAGTTCCTCGCAGTTGGATTCAGTGGTGCAAAAGGTTCATTTACTTAATTAGGATAGGAAAAGTGAGTGGCATCCCTCATTGAAATGCCAAGTTCCACATTCCGACATCTCCAGTATTCTCCTTCACAGACTCCTTGGACCAACAGACCTTGTAGCCCCACTCTTTCCTCTCAAAGCATCTTCTCATTCCCTTTTGAACAGCCAACACTGATACTCACCCTTGTCTTGTTGCTATCTCATACACATCCCTCACAATGACCCTCCACAAATGTTGGCATTCCAACCTCTCCACACAATCCATTACTCACATTGGAACTCTCTGCTTTCTGTGCTTGCGGAAGGAAAGGGTGCAGAACTCCAGGGAGAGGCAGAGAACTGGGGTGGCCTTCTAGTGATGATCGCCTTGATCACTGAAGGAGGAGAACATGTAGATTAGGAGGGTGGCGAAGTGCATGGAAAGATCAGAGTCTCCCAGATATCTGGTGACAGAATTGGATATCACACTGCCACATGGCATGTAACATTCACTCATGTTGAATTGCTGTCACCACTAACTGAAGTATGAATAATTGTACAATGCTGACTTTGAACCTTTCCCCATGTCAGTTCTAATTCACATCTTTCATGTTCCACAGGTCCAAGCGTGACACCGAAGATGATGTAGAGTAAGGCCATGGAGTTCTCAGAGCAGGTTTCTCTCCTTGAAGAAGCACTGTCACATGACTCATGCACACCTTCCATCAGTGCAGATACACACTCCTCAGTGGTTTGTTGGACAGTGAGATGCGCATCATAAGTGTGCAGGAGCAGGTATTGGAGACAGGTACAGCAGCAGAAGGTCCCCATTAGAGGGTGTAAGACACTCCAAGCGCTGCTCAAGCAGATGCAGATGGTGAGCCTCTGGGCTTAAGCACAAAAAGAACAATTTTGGAATAGCAAAATAAAATGTGTGTGGTTCTGCCAGAATTCCCAGAGATATTGTGCACCCTTGCAGAGAGATTTTAGGGTTGTCTCTACCATGGGTGCCATGATGTCTCAAGTCTTTGTGCTGATGTCCATCTCCTTGAAGGAGTGGCCACCTGCATGGAGCATCAGACATGGCTGGCAACCAAGTACATGCTTGCTATGAATAATGGCCTGCACACTCAGTTTGTCACTTTAAATAGGATGGAGGAAAGCCTTGGGGGGAGTGGGGGTCAGTGAGTTTAGCATTGTTGTGTCATAAGGCTTCAAACGCTCAGGTTACCTAAACCATGCTTGTCGCGGGCATTTCTGGCAGCTTGTGAATGACTGGAGGCATCCTGGTTACATCTGACTTCTCCTCATCCTGATGCTGCTGTTGTTTTTTTATTTGTTCATGGGTTGTGAGAGCTGGCAAGGCCAGCATTTATTGGCCCTGCCTAATTGTCCTTGAGAACCTTCTTGAACTGTTGCAGTCCATGTGGTGTAAGTACCCCACAGTTCTGTTGAGTGGGGTGAGGGGGTGGGGCCAGGAAGGAGCCCTTGTGCAGAAAGTGCCAGAACCCCTGATTCGACTGCTGCTTCTCCAATCTGTAGCTCAATGCCCTAACTGGGAGTCATTTTGATATTTGCCAGCAACTGATTTTTAATGCCATGTGAGCAAATTTTTATGCAGAACTTCTATTTCCAGCAGTGAGAATTCTGACTCAATTGCAAATGAAAAACAAAAAGGTAAAAAATGTATTTGTGAATACAATGAGGCTTTCCTTGAACATGGGTTCATGAGCATTTTTGCCAAATCCAACGGAAAGCTAAAATTCTTCATTTGTCTCTGCCAAATCCAACGGAAAGCTAAAATTCTTCATTTGTCTCTAAGTGCTGTCAAGCGAAAGCATGAAGCTAAATAAGCTTAAGCAACACTTGGCGACCTTTCACAAGGAATAAGTCAGGAAACCACAATCAACTTTCCAATGTCCAAAAGAGGAGCTTTCATAGCAACAAGTTCAGTTTAAGAGGGCCTTAACCATCTCCGAACAAGCTCAAACAGCAACTTTTGAGGTGAACTATCAGATTGCACAAGCAAAGAAACCTTACATGATTGCAGAAACTTGGATTTTATTACCGGCTCCAGTCATTATGGTTAAAATAACATTTGTGGAGGCAGAGGCAAATAGACTTGCAGCTGTGACCCTCTCAAACAACACCACAAAGTCAAGCAAGAATTGAGTCAATTACAGCTGATCAAGAATCCATGCTGGTGAATCCATGCCTGAAATGCAGCCCTGCTTTTGCTCTTCAAATTGATGCACACACATTGGTCTTGTGCACCATGTGTGGGAGAATTGTATTCTTAAAGACATTCTGTTCTGCTTGCAGCTTCCTGACCACAGGAGGGCATAGGGAATATTTACAGGGGTACATGGAGGACAAAAGTATTCCCTGGGATTCCTTTGGATTTTGTATTGATAGTGCTCCATTTATGGCATGCCACAAGTTAGGTCGGTGTGCCTTGGTGAAGACATTCTGCTATTTGGACTCACTGCGTGATTCACAGAGAACAACTAGCAACTAAAGAACTGCACAGATTAGGTGAAGTATTGCAGGAAGGTCACACCAATCGTGAACTGCTTTAAGCCTCATCCACTTTGTACGCATCTGTTTCCATCCCTGTGTGAAGACATGTGGTCTGAACATGATGGGTGGAATTGTCCCAGATTTGCACCAAATGTGGTAGTGGGCAGGAAAAAGGACATTTTATGCGCTGGCCGCAATGGCAGCTTTTCACGCCGTATCGTCCCAAACCCACCTCATTAATCATGCATTCCCAGGAAACACAGCTTCAATTGTGGGCAGCCTCCGTTTCACCCGCCATGCCATCAATTTGCTGCTTCCTCATGCCAGGCACCATATTTAAAGTGCAGCCAAGTGCTGCAAAGAACACATGGCCCCAAAAGGCAAAAAGACTGCAGGCCCCCAGTTGAATGACGCTGCCCTCGAGTGCCTTTTGGATGCAGTGGAGGCCCGCTATAATGCCCTTTACCCCAGTTCTGGCTGCAAGAGGGGCAGCAACATCACTAATGCAGCATGGGAGGTGGTGACAGCAGTGGTTAGTGCCAATGCCCTGCAAAAGAGGACAGCCACCCAATGCTGCAACTGGATGAATGATCTCATCCATTCTGCCAGGGTAAATCACTCTTCTAATCACTCTCAACTCACACACTCTCAAACTCATCACACATCCACAGGGATCTCACACCTCAAGGAACAACACCACAAACTTACACACACTCTCACATCTCCATCATATCCTCTCAAGCTCGCGTCCTCATCCCGTCCATGTCTCCACTCACCACACAAACATTCCATGCAGTGCCATGTATCCTGCTCACACACACTCCATCTGTTTTCATGCAGGATGCTCAAAGTAGCAGGGAGAGGTCCCAGACCGGGGGTGGAATGGCTCACATTAGGCCCCTCATTCACTTTGAGGAGTGTGCCATCGCACTGACTGGTGAGGATGTGGACCCTGCCTGCAGCGACGGTGAGGTCAGCAGTGAACACTCTCGTAAGGATTCTGCACCACTTCACCCCTCTCTCAACGCAAATCTGAGTGCTCCCAATCCTGCTTTTGACTGTGCTGCCATGCACTAATTATCTTTACTTTGGTTCACAGGGAGCTCTGCCAAGTGACCGACACCCTCAGCCAGCCAATCCCTCAGCTCCATCCATGTCCTCACTTCCAGCCAAGAGGACACCTCCATTGATGAGTTGGAAATAAACAGCCTGGAAGACCCGTCACAGCGATTACCCACACCCTCCACCAGCACAGAGACATACACCTTAGTGGGACCTAGATCTAGAGCAGCCTTGGGTTCACAGTCTGGTAGTCACCGTATGGACACATGTCCACAGCAGGAGGAGGCAGGTTCAGCCGAGCTCCCTGGCAGTCAGAGGACTGCTGGGGAGAGACACCTGTTGAGGTCCGAGTCAGATGACGAGCCTCTGGATTCGGCCTTCCAACTCATCCTGGAGAGTCAGCAGAAGATGGGAACGTCATGCAGAGCTGTTGGAAACCCTCAACAGAGTGGCACGCGAGTCGTAAGAGTGCGTCCACTTGCTCTCTGATGAAGTGGTGCCCACATGTGCGTGTATGGAGGTCTCCATGGGGAGGATGGCAGACGTCATGGAGACCCTAATCCAGCAGAATATGGAGATGTATGCAGACCTGCACTCCATCACAGTAGCCATGGGTGGGTTCCTGCAGTGATGATGTGAGAGAGAAACGGTGCACCTTGACGTTCTTCTAGGTGCTCCTTGTCCTCAAGGAATCAGATCGGGGCCTTCGGACACCCGAAGGGAGGAGGAGCGACAGCTGGACACCCTGGGTCATCCACTCAGGAATATCAGAGGATGTCTGCTCCCCCTGAGTCCCCTTTGCCTGTGACCCCCCCCCCCTTAACCTTTCCTCTGTCGCCACAGAGGGAACAGCTGGACCACAGCCAAAGCAATCCGGGGCCCCCCAAGGCCTCGGCTCTCCAGAGGAGCCACACCAAAGTCATCAGAGGCAACAGGGTCAACCATTGCACAGGTTTCCTCCACCCTTGCTGCAGATGTCAGCACAGCCACTAGAAGTCTAAGGCGTTCAAAAGTTAAGAAATTCTGATTACAGTTGGTTGCATGGGTAAGCAATCTGGAAATATATTGACTTTCATTGAATAATGTGTAATGGTGCCTTTCAGCTTCATTGACAGGCTTCACGAGTCCTCCCACTGTATCACCCGCTCTCACTAGCAATTCAGCTGCACGTAGCCAGCCCACAAGTGATTCTAGAGGGAGAAGTGTGTGTGGCTGGGCCTTTCAGAGCCTCGTGCAAGCTCTTTCCCACACACGCGGATTCTTCCTGCATCACACTCATCTCATTGTCCTGCACATTTTCAATGCTGCCTGCTGGGGTTCACTTTCAGTTGACCACTTGAGCTCACCTGCCTCTCCGCCCACCCGCTTATCACAACCCCATGCAGCACCTGATCTCGCCCACCACAACTCTCATTTCACTTTCAATTTAGCCAGCATGGTAGTGTTACAGTTTTTCTTACGCTCCCCCGTCCTTTCCCCTTCTCGCAGTCACCATTTCCTTTTCCCATCCCTGTCAACCCCTGGCATCACCTTCTACCTCCCCTCCGTGACCTACCAGCCACAACCCTTTCCTTTCGGGGTGTCCAGGTGAGCGTACATGTTCCCTTACTTCCTGAAAATCCCACCCTTAGCCATATTAACCTCTCCGACCTCCAGCTTCCCACCCCAAGAGTCAGTGTCTGCTTTCGAGTCGCCACCAACCTCCCTCACCATGTGCCGTCACCATCCTTTCTACTGATACCGTCACATCTCCACTCTCCCACCATGCCGACTCACTATACCTTCAGTCACTCTCACCATTCCCTTGTACCATGCCTCAGTTCGCTCCCCAGGAGGCAGTCATGAGCTCTTCAGAGCCCTCCCTTGCACGTTCACCTGGCCATCCCGCCTCCAGGCTTCTTCCCCACTTGGAACTCCTTCCCCCCTTGGAACTCCGCCTCCCCATCCCTGAACTCCATCCCCACCCCCACCCCCAACCATCCTTCCCCCATGCCGGACCCCCACCAGCCCCCACTCCCCAACCCCTTTAGCCCTTCCCCTTCCTGACTCCTTCAGACACCTTTACTTCTCCTGCAGCCCTTACTCCTTCCCCTCTCCAGACTCCTTCAGACACTCTTACATCTTCCTCCACCCTTACTCCTCCCCCCTTCCTGATTACTTCAGACATCCTTACTTCTTCCTCCATCCTTACTCCTTCCTCCACCTTTACTCCGTCCTCCCCTCGGACTCCTTCCCCTCTCTGCACCTCTTCCACCTCCCAGACTCCTTCCTCCTGTCTTAATTCTTCCTCCTCCCGGACTCCTTCCTCCCCCTGGATTCCTTTCCCTCTCCTCACTCCTTCCTTCCCCTGGACTCCTTCCTCCCCCCGGACTCCGTCCCCTCTCTGGACACCTTCCCCCCTCTGATCTCCTTCCCTTACACCTTCCATCCCTCCTTACCCCTACTTCCCCAGTTGCCATCTTCTCCCCCATTAACTCTTCCTCCCCCCTTAGTCCCTCCCCCCTTCAACCTCCCCCACCGATATCTTCGTTCCCCCACTCCCAACCTCACCCTTTGACACCATCATTCCCCCCCCGCAAACCTCACCCCCCACAACACCTTTGTTCCCCCCCTCTCAACCTCAATCCCGCCGACACCTTCAATCCTTTCCCCTTCCCAACCTCACCCGCCCCCCCCGCCGACACCTTTGTTCCCCCCACTCCATAACTTACCCACCCCTGACAGCTCTTCCACTCCCAGTCGATCGTGAACCTTCCTCTCCCACCTCCCGGTGCATCTTCCTCTCCCAGACAAAACTGGACTCTCCTTTCCACCCCCTCGACGATCATCAGAGACCCTCAATGGTGACTTTCTACCTTCTGTGAGCTGCTTCACGGTGGAGCTATGTCCATGACAATCCACCCAGCATGCCATGTACGTTCCTCTAGGTCCCTTGCTGTTGGGCTCCTGCAACTTCTCTTCTATGTCCGCGATGTGAGCAAGGCCCTGGCAGTAAGTCCCGACCTCTGCACGTCACACTAGCCAAGACGTGTTCTGCACTGACACGTTTTCTCACTGACATGGGCCAAAGATCCAGCATGGGAAGATGATTCCGGCGGGCTGGGTTTATAATGATGTACAGATGTATTACACTGAGATTCCCGATGTCCGACGGTGGGAAACGCGGCCCGCCATCGATGGGCAGAGTGGACGATTGGAAACTGGTGTCACGACGTTGTGAAACCAACTTTTGACCTTCTCACTATATTGTCCGCTCACGCCACCAAACACGCCCGACGCCAGCAGGCACAGAAAATTCCGCCCAATGTGTTGTTTCACACAGGTCCACTGGCTGTTAAGAAGAAGGGGACAGCAAAGGTTTTTTGAACTGAGGGATCAGATACTTGCATTTGCAATGGACTGCAAAAAAACAGAATCCATTGATTT
The DNA here is from genome assembly GCF_964194155.1 of Cetorhinus maximus. Taxonomy (NCBI): domain Eukaryota; kingdom Metazoa; phylum Chordata; class Chondrichthyes; order Lamniformes; family Cetorhinidae; genus Cetorhinus; species Cetorhinus maximus. The sequence goes on along the minus strand of NC_135895.1, from coordinate 92,610,458 downwards.
TCTCTATTATCAAAACTAGATTTGCCTCCCAGCTTATGTCATAGACATACTTGGGGAACTAAATGAATTGAATGCAAATATGCAAGGAAAAAACAGAAACATTCTTTAGTTGGGTGATCGAATCTTTGAGGAAGAAAATTGCATTTTGGAAGAGCACTGTGCTGAAGTTAAGCTGTGACTCTTTCTCCAAGTTTCTAACTGACAATGGAATCAAACAGTGCCCTATTCGTAACAAAAATAAAAATACCTGGAAAAACTCAGCAGGTCTGACAGCATCTGCGGAGAGGTGCCCTATTCATGATGACTGACCATGTCAGCTGTCTGGAGGTGCACAATCTGACAAAGTTCAGTTGGGTCAAAAATCCTTTTCAGTGTCAGCTGAAGAATTGGATTTGCCTGCTGCTGAAATTGAGCAGTTTTTTGAGATTTCATGCGATTGATTTTTGCAAAAGACAGAATTCTGGTTTAGTGTGAAGGCTAACTATCCTGACATGGCACTATATGAATTGAAAGTGATGGTTCCTTTTACCAGCACGTTTTTGTGAGAAGTTGGATTTAAAGCACTTGTCTGCATCAAATCTCTATATCAGTCAATCCTGGATGTCACATCAGAGATTAGATGTGCAGTGTCAACCACACTGCCAGCTTTTGAGAGACTATGGGCAGAATCATCCCAGATTTGCACTAAGTGCGGTAGCGGACGGGAAAAAGAACGTTTTACCCGCTGACCACAATGGCAGCTTTTCAATCCCACCTCATTAATCACGCATTCCCAGGAAACACGCCATTTCAATGGTGGATGGGCTCCCATTTGCCCGCCACACTGTCATCTCGCCCCATCCTCATGCCGAGTGCCATATTTAAAGTGCAGCCGTGCGCACACCTCTCAGTTCTTCTAGCCCAGGACTGCTGCACAGAAGGCATGGCCCCGAAAGGCAAGAAGACTGCAGCGCCTGATTCAGTGAAATGTCCTATGCCTTTTGGACGCCGTGATGTCCTTTAACCCCCGCTCTGGCCACAGGAGGGGCAGCAATCTCAGCACTCTGGCTTGGTAGGCAATGGCAGTGGTGATGAGTGCCAATGCTGCACAAAAGAGGTTGGCCATCTGTGGTAATCTGAGGTGCAATACACCTTTAAGAGAATGTGAGCAGATTGACCACGTGACTGTATGTTAGTGCTCTGTTATTTGTGTAAATAAACAGCATGTGCTTCATCTAATAATGGTCTCTGCGTCTGCAGTATATTGTTGCCAACTCACCAGCTGTTAGATAGGTATGCAACCGCGTTCACAAGCAAAGCAACCCAACAGTAGAACATAACAACTGGCGATGAGGCAAAACACGACCAGTCGACGGCACCAAGGAAAGCTGCGAAAACTCAATTGAAGTTAATCAGCCGTGCCTTGCAGGCCGATTGCAAATACAGCCCTCACCATAGTCGCTGAAGTTATCTCCCTCCAGTATGCACAATCTGGCCGCATCAAACCATTTGATCAGACCACCAATGGCTGTAACATTATATTGAACGCCTCATGTTTTTCTTTTGGCCGACGACATATCGGGGGAGGAGAAGAGGCGGGTGATCCTCTTATCAACATGTGGCAGTAAAACATACGGCCTAATTCGTAGTCTAATGGCACCCAACGCCCCAGATTCCAAGAGCTTTGATGAGTCGGTGAATCTTGCGAAAAGCCACTTTCATCCAAAACCCCCAGTAACAACACCACGTTTTAAATTCAATTCGAGGTGTCACACCCCTGGAGAGACAGACACTTACTATGTAACAGCCTTAAAACAACTGACAGAGCACTGAGAGTTCGGGACGTCGATTAATGACATGTTAAGAGATCGATTAGTATGTGGGATTAACGAAGACGTCATTCAAAAAAGGTTGTTGTCAGAAAAGAGTTTAGACTTGAGCAAGGCACTGAGTTGGAGGTCGCAATGGAAAGCGCAGTCAGGGATTCAGAAGCAATCAAGGGAGCACAAAATGGCGCTGTCCTTCGCATTGAATGGGAGGCACCAGTTAGAAATTGCGCGGAAGCACAGGGCTCTGCGGAAAGGCGGGAAACAGCCACTGTAACAGACCAACAAAAAGCAATGGTTTAACAGATAAAACCCACATTAATAATGGCAGAATTGGAACCAGACAGCCTGCAAACGAACGACAATTTAAAAGAACCGAGTGTTTCCATCGCAATGGACATATTTTGCGATATTGTAAGGACAGAATGAGACAAAATTTCAAACAAAAAGGCAGAAATCGTGAAATCCGTATAATAGAGGAACCAGAAGAAACAGAGTCAGATATTTACTCGCTATACAACTTAAAAATGGGTAAAACGGAGCCAATCTACGTGACAATCAACGGAAAACCCATCCGAATGAAGATGGATACAGGGGCATCCACGACAGCTATAGGGGAACATATGTTTAACTATCTGAATGGAGGAGACCACTCACTAAAGCTGGAAAATTCAGATGCTAAATTAATGACATACACTGGCGAAGACATGCGAGTAAGAGATATATGCAAGGTTTCAGTACAGTATGGAAGCCGGACTGTTAATCCACCCCTGATAGTGATAGCAGGGGAGGGTCCAATTCTACTTGGTCGGAACTGGCTTAAGGAAATAAAATTGGAGCGGACTGAGATTTTTCAACTCAGAATGAAAAATCTGTAAGAATTATTACAAAAATATGCCTCTGTGTTCAGGGAAAAGCTCAGGAAGATTCAGGGACTGCGAGCTAAAACCCATGTGGATCCTGGAGCAACCCCCGGATACTTGAAGGTGAGGCCAGTCACCTATGCATTACAAAGAAAAGCGGATATTGAATTAGACAACCTGGAAAGGTCGGGAGTCTTACAACTTGTACAATTTTCTGAATGGGCAGCGCCCAAAGTTCCACTACTAAAATCTGACCAGAGTGTGCAAATGTGCAGGGACTACAAGTTGACCATTAACAAAGTGGCCAGACTTCACAGGCACCCTATATCAAAAATTGATGAATTGATGAACCGCATATACGAAACTCAACATGGGCTCCGCCTACCATCAAGTCAAGCTAGAAAAGGCCTCTCGGGACTTTGTGACTATCAACACACATCGGGGGTTATAGCAGTGTCCCAGGTTACCCTTCGGAGTCTCATTGGCTTGTGCCATTTTCCAACAGACTATGGAAAATTTACTCCAAGGTCTGCTCCATGTGGTGGTTTATCTTGATGATGTCCGGGTAACAGGACTAACTGATGAAGAACACCTGGCTAACTTGGAAGAGGTATTGAAGTGTTTCTCACAAGTCAGAGTACACTTGAAAAGGAAAAAAAATTATCTTTCAAGCAAAAGAAATGATTTACCTGGGTCATAAGGATGACTTGCAGAGCCTTTGCCCAGTAGAAGACAAGGTGAGAGCCATTCATGAGGCACCAGCACTGAAAAATGCCACAGAACTCAAGTCCTTCTTGGGAATGGTTAACTACTATGGTCGTTTTCTCCCAAATTTGTCAACAGTATTGGCTCCACTATACGGGTTACTCAAGAAAAACCACAGGTGGACTTGGCAAAATCCACAACAGCAGGCTTTTACGACAGTAAAGCAGTTGCTACATTCATCGGCCCTGTTGATACATTTCGACCCAAAGAATTAATTTTAACCTGCGATGCATCCTCTTACGGAGAAGGGGCAGTACTCTCCCACCAGATGGCGGATTGCTCCAATGGCCCGTTGGTTGCATCTCAAGAACAATTAGTGTGGTAGGACAAAGATACTCACAAATAGAGAAGCTTATCCATTGTATTTGGTGTCAAGAAGTTCCACCAATACATCCATGGTCGCCACTTCACCATCATATCTAATCACAAGCCACTACTAGGCTTGTTTGGAGATGACGAGGCAATACCCCTAATTGCCCCGGCATGCATTCAAAGGTGAGCACTGATCCTAGCTGCTTACGAATATACTTTTATCCACCGGCCAGGAAGCCAGCTTGCCAATGCCGACGCACTGAGCCAGTTACCTCTTAAAGACAGCAATGTGAACGTCCCCATTCCTCAAGAACTTGTCTTGTTATTAAACTTTCTGGATTCGTCACCAGTAAATGTCAAACAAATCAGAGAATGGACAGACCGCAATCCAGTTTTGTCTCACATCAGGAAGCAAGCCTTTGCAGGGATGGTCTAGCGAGCCAAAGTCAGACAAAATGAAGCCCTATTTTAATAGGAGATACAAGCTCCTGCCAGGATGGCATCTTGCTGTGGGAAGCGAGAGTCATTGTGCCTCCGAGAGGAAGACAACCATTATTAACCGAATTGCATAATGCTCACCCAGGCATCTCTAGAATGAAAATGTTGGTGTGCAGCTATTTTTGGTGGCCAGAGATGAACAGTGAAATCAAAAACATGGTCAAGAGCTGCATATAGCTGCCAATAGGTGCAGAAATTGCCGTCTTCTGCTCCACTGCATCCCTGGGAATGGCTAGGAAGGCCATGGTCCACCTCCATGTTGACTATTTGGGGCCTTTTATGAGCACAATGTTCCTCTTGCTTATAGATGCTTACTCCAAGTGGATGGATGTATATGAGGTGAGCTCACCCACATCTGCCACCACCATTGTTAGATTGCGTCAGAGTTTTGCGATGCACGGTTTACCAGAGATAATAGTGCCTGATAATGGAATGTCATTCACCAGTGGGGAATTCCAGAACTTTACAAGTCTCAGTGGCACTACATAAGTTAAGACCTCGCCATACCACCCTGCATCCAATGGGTTGGCTGAGAGGGCAGTCCAGACCTTCAAATCCAGAATAAAAAAACTGGATGGAAGCTCTATTGCAACTAGGTTATCACGTTTCCTGCTCAGCTATAGGACTACGCCACACATGACCACCAGTATTGCCCCTGCAGAATTATTAATGAAGAGACATCTCGGGACACATTTGAGTCTCATAAGGCCGAATTTAGTGGGGGAGAGTAGAGAAAATTCAGGAGGCCCAGAAAAATGGACACGATTATCACAGTCGTGAAAGAAACTTCACGTAGGAGAAGCAGTTTTTGCAAAGAATTTTGGAGATGGGCCCAAATGGATGAAGTTGGTGCAGTGACAGAGCCCCTGTCCTACCACATATCGATCGAAGGTCGGATAATTACGAGTCATATAGATCACCACAGGAAAAGGGTAACAGATCTACAAGAAAAGACGTGCCAAACATTCTCGTTGGAGTCTACACCACAGGTAGAAAGAACTTCCCTTGCTTTAGAAGTATCTGTAGGATCGGTTGAGCCTGAGAGAGTCGAAGAGACAAACTTACAGGTTCCTACTGGAGAGCCTAGTGGACAGATAACTCCTGAGAGGGAGGCCTCAGATAAACCATCCAAAGTCATAGAACTACGACGGTCAACACATTTGAAGAAGCCTCCAGAGAGACTGAATTTGTGAATAGTTTATTTTTGTAAGTAGTTAAAATATTGTAAATTGTACTTTCAAGTAAAGGTGGAGGGATGTGGTAATGAGGTGCAATACACCTTTAAGAGAATATGAGCAGATTGGCTACATGACTGACCCAATTGCTGTGTAGCACGGGCTACACTGTTAAGTAGCAGTTTAGAGTAGAGTCTGGTTGGAGAAGCACACATCATGTTAGTGCTCTGTTATCTGTGTAAATAAACAGCATGTGCTCCATCTTATATTGGTCTCTGTGTCTGCAGTGTATTGTGGCCAACTCACCAGCCATTAGGTAGGCGTGCAACTGCGTTCGCGAGCAAAGCGACCCAACAGTACAACATAACACCATCCAATGCAGAAAGAGGATGAATGATCTCATCCGTGCTGCCAGGGTAAAGCAACCATCTCATCACTATAAACTCACACACACACAGTGGATGATTCTGGCGAGCTGGGCTTATAATGATATGCAGATGTATTACAGTGAAGTTCCTGACGTCCGATGGTGGGAAACGCGGTCCACCTTTGACAGGAAGAGTGGACAATTGCAAACTGATTTCACGACATCATAAAACCTATTTTCGGCCTTCTTGCCATATTGCCCGCTCTCACCGCCAAACATGTCTGCCGCCAACAGGCACGGAGAATTAGGCCCTAGGTCGCAACATGCAAGCCCGTGTGTCTTCTTAGGTTCAGTGAGTTCACAAATTAGTTTAAAAACATAGATTTTCTTATGTAATGGTGCATTGTATGTTTATCTTTAATGTACAAACTTTTATAATTAATTACTGAATGTTACTATGCTGCTGTTTTGTTTTTATGGCGTCTGGGGTCACACCAATTTTCAAGCATTAAAATGGGGTTATGTTTGAAAAATAGTGTGGAAGCATTGTTCTAGTCCCTCATCAGAGGTCCAAAGTAGAGTTATGTGAGCTGCTGTCATGCTGCCATGAAAGTTGACAGCAAGGACTTGCATATATCAAGGTGAATAAAGTCCAAGATACCAAAATGGCCTTCAGAATGTTGGAAACCATCTCTAAAGCAGTGAAATCACACTCTCAGAAGAATTCCTAAGAGCAAAAGCCTTTTACCTAGGCAAGGAGGCGTCTGTGCTCTTTCAGTACATAAAGAATTAGAATTTCTAGCCTGTCAGTTTCACAGATCTATGAATCATTGCTGTGTTCTTGCTGTGTTGACCCAGGGCGAATTTCACACAGCGCAGGAAACCTTGTTAAAGGCAGAAAGCTGGGTTAAATTTCAATTTAATTGCTTCTTAATATATTCAAATAGCAGCTCGCCATTTCCCTCCGAACGTGGGCCGATTAAAGATGGCAGTAAGCAGAATCATGTTGACCTCCTGACATGCCAGCAGTTTTTTGCTGATTTAATCTCTTGTCTGCACCAGTAGCTGCCCCTAAACCGTTGCAGGTTAGAATTCTTCTCATTGTTTCCACAGATTTGTTTAGTATTTATTTTGTATTATGCACCCCCTGAGCGCCCCCCCACCAAATCCCCAGCTCAAGTGCAGGCTATGTCATTTGGTTCTACAATTTAAGACAAGATGAATTGGCCTGTCATGGACTACATTATCTAGCCCATTTAGGGTCCCAAGAACAGCAATCATATCACCTCAGCCTTCCCTTTTCCAGTGAGAACATGCACAATTAACATTAATACAAAAGCAAAATACTGCAGATGCTGAAAATAAAAACTGGAAATGCTCAGCAGGCCTGGCAGCATCTGTAGAGGGAGAACAATTTTAACGGTTCAGATTGATGACGTTCCAACAGAACTCAAACCTGCTGACAAGATTTATGTTGTTGTTGTTGGTGTACTGATCTCTACCTAGCAGATGCTGAACGCCAACCCACTGACACTTGCTCCTATCTCCCATTGGACCGTGACCCCATCAACAAACATCAAGCTGTCATTTCCCAGGCTGTCATTGACTTCCTTCCCTCTGGAGATTTTTCCTGCATGGCCTCCAACCTTATAGTCCCCCGACCCTGGATAATCCACTTTTACCTTCTTCCCAAGATCCATTTACAGGATTGTCCTAGTAGACCTATTGTTTCAGCCTGTTCTTGCTCCAATGAACTGATTTCTTCCTATCTCAAATCTGTTTGTAATCCCCTTGTCCAGTCTTTACCAGCCTACATCCGTGGCTATTCTGATGCCCTCCATCACTTTAACAGTTTCCAGTTCCCTGGCCCTAACTGTTTCGTTTTCACCATGGATGTCTAATCTCTCTACACCTCCATTCCCCACCAGAGTGGTCTTGGGCTCTCCACTTGTTCCTTGAACAGCAGCCTAGCCAGTCCCAGTACCACCCTACTCTGCCTAGCTGAATTTGTACTCACATTGAGCAGCATCTCTTTTAACTCCATTCACTTCTTACAAATAAATCATTGCTATTGGAACCCACATGGGTCCAAGGTTTGCTTGCCTTTTTATGGGCTGTGTGGAACATTTTTTGTTCCTGTCGTACTCAGGCCCTCCCTCACCTCTTTTTCTGGTACAATCATGACTGTATCAGTGCCGTTTCCTGCTGTTGACCTGAATGGATAACTCCATCAACTTTGCTTCCAAATTCCGCTCCTCTCTATTGTTCAGATGAAAGAACATCCACTTGAAACGCTAGCTGTTTTTTTCTTCACAGATGGTGCCAGACATGCCGAGTGCTTCCAGCATTTTCTTTTTTGATGCACAATTTACATCATTGCTCTAATTATTTCAGCTTAAATTTTATAGACACATAAATAACAAAAGGAGATTTAAGATAGGTATAGGGCTGCTAAGAAACAAATGAAATTAACTCACAGGAAGCTATTCTGAAATGGCAAGAATACTAAATAGATCTTTCGGGCCAGATTTTGCCATCCAACACTGGGAAAACCTGCATTGGGACTGAAAATGGAGGTGGGGTGGTAAATTTAAACATTCCAGCTAATTCCCACTGGCTGCCATTTTGACTGGAATGGGAATGTGGTGGGTTGCGATCCCATGTGCCCTTGAAATGATGTTGAGCTCAGCCTTTTAAATGCCTGCCTTCATTTTGAATTTCCGTAAGTTTGAGATCCTCAGCAAGGTGGTAGGTTAGGAATCCTGTTTGAAAGATGTCAGGTCAGTCAGTTCATGGACCTTGCGGAAAGCTTGTCGTGGGGTTGGGAATCTTTTAAAAGGTATTGCCAGCTTCAAATGTCATAACTAGATGCTATATGATAAGGTAAGTGTGTTTTCAATACAGTGATTAGTCATAGGACTCTATCCTTAAGAGGTTAATGACCATTGGATAAAGGACGCTTATGCATTCAACAGTGTTGAGAATCAGATATTAATATGTCATCTGGATTCTGTGCTTTGATTTTTACATTGATTTAGAATCCAGTCATTTGTCGAGCCTTTCAAAAAAACTAAACAGATGGCTAGCCATTTGTTCAGTCAACTTCAAAGGATCAATTGTATTCAGCTCTGGAGATTTTGTTTACACAGCTGGGCAATGGAATTTCATTATGAATGCTTGACTGAGTTCCAAACCGACTATGGTTTCAGTTCAGCAGAGGTCGTTTGCACAGCTGTCAAGGGGAGTATGAATTTTGTTTGATTGAGTTTTATGACCATTTAATATAGGATTGTATTTCTTTGAAGTGGTTTTTGAACGGTTGTTTGTTTATCTTGACAGATTTATGAGCACTTAAAAGGTTTTTTTTTTCAAGTGGAGTTTGAATGGATAATTGTTTATTTTGATGATTTCACAGACGTCCCAGTGTTATTATAGGTCTCATGAGTTCTGTCCATAAAGGCTACTGGGTGAGTCGGTATTGAGAAGGCATGGAAGGGGCATGCAAAATATGAGGAGTCATGGAGAAGATGGGGGCATGGAGGGGGCATGGCAGATATAAGGGGGCATGGCAATGGCTGAGTGAGGGGTGAGGGTGCCTAACACTCATGTTCAGAGCTGCACCAATGTCCCAGTGTACAGAGATAGGCCTTCTAATCAGTCTACCCTCAGCGCCTGTGTTCCCATCTTGGGCCTGCTTTGGGAGGAGACAGCCCTGACTCTTTGGGCTTAAAATAACATGTGTGTGCAGGCTTATAAAGGAGGTGGGAACACAACGTTGGGAAATGGCCCGACTTGTGATTCCCAACTCAAAGTGGAAAATCCAGACCATTGCCTCAGTTTTCACTGAAAAGTAAAAGAGGAAATGGCAACTGCAGAAGAAGTCAAGAGTGATTATGCAATAGTTAGATAGACTGGAAGACGATATGGAAAAGCTTGCCAAATTTAAGGAGGACAAAATTCCGGGTCCACATGGATTGCACCTGCAGATACTAAAACAAACTAAGAAGCTAATGCAGAGACAGAAGTGTGTAAAATGGATCGCATTTTAATGGAAGGCTTGATGAATAAGTGAGGAAGAGGGAATAGAGTTATATGGGTTAGGTAGGAAGAGGTAATCAGATTAAGAGGAGGCTTGTGTGAAGTACACCAGCTTAGACCAGTTGGGCATCATGACCTGCTGTTGATTCTATGTAGTTCCGATCCTTCTTGAGTCTCGTTTGATCTTAAAAAAGAAACGTAAAACATATTTAGGAGTTTACTCATTCCTGAGATGAAGGGCTTATCTTATGAAGAAAGGTTGACCAGGCTGGGTCTTTTTTACTTGTTGGAGTTTAGAAGAATGAGAGGTGATCTTATTGAAACACATAAGATCCTGAGGGGGCTTGATAGGATGGATATTGGGATGATGTCTCCGCTTGTGGCGGAGACTAGAATTAGGGTACGCTGTTTAAAATGAAAGGTTTCCCTTTTGGGATAGAGATGGGGAGATTTTTTTTCTCTCAGAGGGTCAATTGTATGTCAATTCTCATCCACAGAAAACAGTGAAGGCTGGGTCATTGAATTTATTCAAGGCTGAGTTAGATTTTTGATAAACAAGCGAGTTAAGAGTTGGGGGAGCGGACTGGAAAGTGGAGTTGAGACCACAACACAGGCATGATTTTATCACATGACAGAGCAGGCTTGAAGGGTGGAATGGCCTACTTCTCCTAAGCCCTACGTTCCTACATTAAGAGTGGTATCCTTGCATAATCTAGAATCAAAATTCAAAATGACTCTGCCTATTATGGAAAGTCTTAGAAATGTAAATAAAGCGTTTGGATTTTTCAAACATCAAATTAATGGTATACCTTAAGTTTATGTTACCTTGCAGCTTCTTCATCATTGCACTTCAACCAACAGTTTCCTAAATTAGGTTTGAAACGTAAGCTTTTGTGTTTTTCCTCGCTTTAGGTCGAGGCGATGGTGTAGTGGTTTTATCACTGGACTAGTAATCCAGAGACCCAGGGTAATGCTCTGTGGGACCCGGGTTCAAATCCCACCATAGCAGGTGGTGGAATTTGAATTCAATTAAAAATATAATTAAAAGTTTAATGATAACCACAAAGCCATTGTTATAAAAACCCATCTGGTTCACTAATGCCCTTAGGAGAGGAAATCTGCTTACCTGATCTGGCCTACAGGTGACTCTAGACCCATAGCAATACCCTCTGAACTAGGGGGGCAACTAGGGACGGGTAATAAATGTTGGCCTGGCCAGCAATGCCCACATCCCATGAACGAATGAGAAAAAAAACTTTAGTTACGTACCTGTTTTACAGGTTATTATAGTGCTTCGGTTTAAAAATGGATATAAATAAAGTGTCCCTGCTCTCCTACTATTTTGAGTTTAGTTGAGATATGAACTTTGCATTCCCAAGCACCTATATGCATAAGAGTGATTTAAACCCAGTATGACAAAGCTAACCTGTGCTGCAACAGTATAGTATTTTCACCATTTGTATGGTATCCTCTAAGGTTGCTAAATTTGGGTAGTCTTGCACTTGTAGTTTTTTCACTTTAAGCTGTTTTGCAAAATTTGTATTGACCAAAGTGGGGGATGCTGCTGCTTGTAAAACCTATCTCCTTTAGGTGCCCAGAGTCAGGCACAGCACAGATAGATGCAAAATTGAGTTATTTTTACTCTGCCCTAATGGATGTGCCTAAATCTCAGCTTAGAACCCCTTCCACTGCCCCTCCACTATTGCACTAATATGATTCTTCTCCATTTACCACACTGACCATCTTCTGGGGTAGAATGCCAATTGATGCTACATTAGTGAAATGGGATCAGCCAACCTAAGATCTGAGCTGGATTTGAATCCATGCCCCAGAGGCAAAAGACCAACATCTAAGCCACTGAACCATCTAATTCCCTTATTTATAACCAGCTGAAGTGGGAAAATCTTGCTCCCTGATTCTGAGCTGAATTCAAGCCCACTACAAGAGATGAAAGATTCTGCTATAGTTAGAAATGCTGTCTTGTTCATTGTTAAACATATATCATGTCAGCTTGAGCTGGTGGATAGTGATAATTTCACTGCATTAATCAACGTAAGTATGGGATCCTTAATGTCCTGTGGATGACCCCACATTATAAAAGCAATAATGGAATATGCTGTTAACTTAATCTGTGATTAATGTTAGTTAAAGCATATTAATAGCTCTCCTAAAACCTTGGTGGATAAATATACTATATAATGTGGCATTCCAAATTTAAATCATTGTGCAGAGAGAGCTAACCTTACAAGGTAGCAGTGGGAGTTGCTAGAACTGTTAACAACCCTGGCCTAAAAAGGGGAAAGAAAATAAGCTAAGCTTTCAGCACCTTTCTGAAAGTGCTTTACCTGGACAATGGCTGAAGACTGGATTGGTCACTTAGCCTGTGATAGTTTTGTGGAAATAGGAACAAATATAATGTTGAAATACTTTTGGGGACATTTTTGGGTTGCTGAGCAACTACTTAAGCCACTTAACATCAGAACCCTTGCACGGACTGTGTGCAGCATATGTTCCACCCATTTGTCCCTTGAAATTGCAAGCATGGTCCTAACTGTGTCATAGGACCCGATTTGCTTAATGAAGGGGCCTGCTGGGTGAAATAGGCTTAAGTCTACCAACCCCATTTTGAGGCCATTGCCTCAACTTCAGTATTGTCTGTTGTTTAATTTTTCTGTTTTTAATATCTTCAATCACAAAGATTGTATAGAAATGCAGATAAGGAATATTTGTTCTTGCACTGCATAGGTGAAAACAATAATAGTCATTTATCTTGTTGTTTTCCTTCTACTTTTACAGTGTTAAACCTGACTCTGATTGACTTGCCTGGCATCACTAAAGTGCCCGTAGGAGATCAACCGGCAGACATTGAATACCAGATCAGGGACACAATAATGCAATTCATCATTCGAGAAAATTGCCTAATTTTGGCAGTGACCCCAGCTAATACTGACTTGGCTAATTCAGATGCACTTAAGCTGGCAAAAGATGTTGATCCTCAAGGTAAGATTTTTTCTACAGGCTGCCAGAAGTTCCAGGGAATCTTTGGCTTTGTGGGCAGGATACTTGAATTTTTTCCAAAGAAAAAAATAATGTGCATTTTGTGGTGCTGACCAAGGGAACTTGTGTTTGTAAACATAAAACATGAGGACTGCAGCAGGACCTGTTATCTATGCCAGTGGCTGCACATCTTTTGTCTCAGCTACATATACTTTACATTTTCTGAGGTCATCGGTCATCTTGTGCATTTTGTTCAGCAATGTAGATTCAAGGAATTGGGGAGGGAGGAACAGAGTTTTCCAAAAGTATTCACTTACAGAACTCTTTCGACTAAAATGAGCATCAAATGATTTGGCTGCCACTGGAAGTAACTCCAAGCTCTGGGATCCCCATGCTTCTAAGTTAACACATCAATCAGGGGTCAGCAATCTTTCAGAAGTGGCATGCCGAGTCCTCATTTATTCACTCTAATTTAAGGGTTTGCGTGCCTGTAATACCAACCCCCCGTTTTAACCTTCCCCCCCAATGCCCCCTCCCCCCACTCCATCCCCCCAACCTCCCTTACCACCCCCGCACTACACACACACACACACACACACACCATCCAATTGGGTCTAAAGTTGCAGGGATTTCACCTACTATTTTTCAACTGAGAACTCTTTCCTGACAGTTGCTGTGCTGCTGCTGACCTTCGGTCAGCTTCAGCTTTCTGGTGGGCTTTTCAAAAAAAAACGAGCCATGCTGCTATCCAAAGGCAGAGGCAGCAGTGCAGCAACTCAGTGAAATTGACACTGACAGATCGGAACTCTCCAGTTCCGATATTTTTTAAGCTGGTCTCTCAGGTCTGCGGCTCTGGCTGCTCAGACTGGACAATCATCTCCCATGCCGCTGAAAATCACCTCACGTGCCACTTTGGCACACACGCCATAGGTTGCTGATCCCTGGTTTAGGTGATTGATGTAGGAACTCAGGGCGGAATTTTGGCGGCAGGCATGGTTGGTGGTGTGAGTGGGCAATATGGCAAGAAGGCCAAAAATCGGTTTTACATCATCATGAAACCAGTTTGCGGTCATCCGCTCCACCCGTCAGTGGTGGGCTGCGTTTCCCACTGCCGCACATCAGGACTCTAATTTCAATACTTTAGCATCTCATTATAAGCTCTGCTTGCCAGAATCATCCCCCCCTCCATGCTGGATTATCTGGGATCACACTGACGTGTTTCACATCTGTACATAAACGATGTGCACCTGGCAAGCTGTACTTTGCTTGGGACCTCGAGGTTTGTTTGCCTACCTTGCTTCAGGCAGCACTCGTGGTCATCAGCACCAGGCTTCTCATGCAGCACCACATAACTCTTAGGGGGGCTCACAGGCAGGTCTCTACCTATTAGACAGGTGGGGGTGGCTTTTCAATGGCTGCAAGACTAGGGCTTGCTTGGGGAAGGAGGAAAAGTGGCCTCTGGCAAGGGAAGAGGCTGCAGGGCGAGGGCTGTGCTGGGGAAGAGTCTTATCCCAGGGTGTATGTGGGGGCACATGTTGATGCAAGTGGCCTCAAAATGATGAGGGCTGAGGAGGCAGTCTCCAGAGGAGATGAGGCCAGATGGAGATGTGAGGGTGTGTGTGAGAGAGTGAGTGGTGATGCCCCTTGAGCTGGCAGTGAGTGAGATGCCAGTGAATGTGTGATAGCCTTGTGAATGTGAGTTTATAGCCATGAGATGGTTACCTTACCCTGGCGGCACGGATAAGATCATTCATCTTCTTTCTGCACTGGATAGCCAGCCTCTTCTGTGCAGTGTTGGACTGGCCACCACTGCCACCGCCTCCCAAGCTAGAGTAGTGAGATTACTGGACCACCTGAGGTCGGAGTGGGGGTGGAGAACATCACGGCAGGCCTCCAAAAGGCCTGACAGGTCACTGAAGTCTTCTTGGCTTTCAGGAGCATGCCTTCACTGGAGCAGTCCTGGGCTGCAAGCATTGAGAACTGTGTGTGCGGCTACAGTTTAGATATGGCACCTGGAGTGAGGAAACGGCGAGGTAATGGGGTGGCGGGTGATTCATCGGCCGCCTGCCAGTGTGATGGTGTGTTTCCTGTGGCTGCATAATTAATGAGGCGGGAAGTGGACAATATGGTGCAAAAACCCCCATTGTGGCGGGTGGGTGCCCGCTACCGCACTTAGTGCAATTCTGGGATGATTCCGCCCCCAGACAGAGTGCAAACTTGAAACAAAAGATTTTGTATGTTTCCCAGTATAAACTAAGCTAGTTATTTGCGGTCTTCTTGAAGATGCAATGCTATTGGAAAGAAAACAATATTTGCGGAAATTCTGTGATTTGCAATGCTATTCTTGCTCTCATTATTGGGACCATGTAGTTTATACAGTCAGCTTGTTGCCTGGCATCTGTCAAATGACTCTTGAGGCAGGCACTAATAGGCATGCAAGAATAGCATTGAGGCAACGTTTGGTCCAATTTTCCCACTTTTGCGGGAGGTAAGATAATCTGCTCTGCTTGGCACCGGAGGAAATGGCCAAGAGCAAAAACTTGGGGGGAAAAGTTAACCTGTGGCCCACTGCTCTGTAGTACCATGTGCTGGTGTGGCAATGTGTTGTGCCCACACCATGTCCCCCTGATGATCTGGAACTTGTGTGCCAAAGGTATGAGAATATACATAGGTATTTTTAGAAGTTTAATAAGCATAAGTAATTGTTTGTTAAATATTATCGAATTCTGTTTTAAAGTCTTATTTTTATTTTTGTATCTGAAGCTGTAACATTCAAAACTCCAATCTCTTTGCAGCCCTGAAAGAGTCATAGCTGTTTTCCGGGAATTGTTTAATGTAACTACTTAATTTAACATAACACCATCAACTGGCTTAAATGAAACAAACAGTTTAAACTACTGGCTGAAAAACATACTTTAATTCATTTCCCATTTAACAATTAAGTTTCTTCTCATTTGACTAGGTTTGCGAACAATCGGTGTGATAACCAAGCTTGATCTAATGGATGATGGTACGGATGCTAGGAATGTATTGGAGAACAAGCTGCTGCCTCTTCGCAGAGGTATCACATATAAATGGGCCATTGTAGTTGGTGTTTAAAACACTTGTTAGAAAATCAATTTTCAGAACATTGGAAGGCTAAAACAACAGCAGGCTCATTAATTGGCACTGAATGTTTTGCTTTCAAAAGCAGGGCTAGAATTTTTCCCTCGTCGGGCGGGCTTGGCGGGAGCAGGCAGGGGCAGTTGGGAAGCCAGCCGCCTTCTGCGATTGGCTCCGCTCCGCAATTTCACACAGGCGGGCCAATTAAGACCTGCCCTGCGTGGATCGCAAGCGGCAGAGCTCAGCACTACCTGTGTTGGCGGGGGGAGGAGGGACAGTGGGCCTGGCGCGCAGTTTGCCCATGTGTGTGAAAGAGTGCTTCAATCTCCCTGAGGCACAGATTCACAGAATCACAGTGCAGAAGAGGCCCTTTGGACCATCAAGTCTGCACCGACATGTGAGAAACACTTGACCTACCTACCTAATCCCATTTACCAGCACTTGGCCCATATCCTTGAATGTTATGACGTGCCAAGTGCTCATCCAGGTACTTTTTAAAGGATGTGAGGCAACCCGCCTCCACCACCCTCCCAGGCAGCGCATTCCAGACCGTCACCACCCTCTGGGTAAAAAAGTTTTTCCTCACACCCCCTCTAAACCTCCTGCCCCTCACCTTGAACTTATGCCCCCTTGTGACTGACCCTTCAACTAAGGGGAACAGTTGCTCCCTATCCACCCTGTCCATGCCCCTCATAATCTTGTACACCTCGATCAGGTCGCCCCTCAGTCTTCTCTGCTCCAAAGAAAACAACCCAAGTCTATCCAACCTCTCTTCATAACTTAAATGTTTCATCCCAGGCAACATCCTGGTGAATCTCCTCTGCACCCCCTCCAGTGCAATCACATCCTTCCTATAATGTGGCGACCAGAACTGCACACAGTACTCCAGCTGTGGCCTCACCAAGGTTCTATACAACTCCAACATGACCTCCCTACTTTTGAAGAGCTTTTTAAAAAAATTAATAAACACAATAAAAATTTTATAAAACATATTCCCTCATGTGGCTGTGTCATTTGAGGGGACATGTTTTTAATTTCAAAATAAAGTTTTTATTTAATGTGTATTAGCTTTAGGAAACCTCATCCCGCTCTTGGAAGAGGTTTCCTAAAAAATGTAAAGGCCGCTTTGCCTTTTCGCCTGCCTGCCAACCATTAGGTTGGACATAAATTTTAAGTTAATTACCTTGTTAATGGCCTTAATAGGCCTTTCAATTACCGCTGTGCGTGCAGCCGACTCTTGCGTGTGCCCACCGAACGAAACATCACGCGAGTGCACGATGATATCAGGATGCACGCACGTCATATTACGCTTGGGCGTGTCGGGCACATGCCCACACGCCGAACGTAAAATTCTGGCCCAGTTTTCTTGATTGAAATTATTAGTAAGATTTATCATATTGTTTAATTAAAGGAATTATGCTTTGCCTGTCTCTGCCAATACTTGAAGATTTAAATCCAGAACAGATTGGGATATAGTAAAGATGTCTTTTTCGTTAACATGGTAGTGCATTGTACACTTGCAGTCACTTGCACTGCACCGCGAATTAGTGTGGCATGGATTCATGCCTCTATCTCTCAGTTATTGACTTGGCAGTCTTTGCTGTTCAATAGATGTGAAGCAACAAATTAACACGAGACAATAATCTATGATTCTACAACTCCTTAAACGAGGTGGTTTCTCTTCAGGCTGTCCTTATATGCCTCCTAATAACTGGAAACAGAAGAGCAATAGCAAAGACCATCCACTTCGAAATAATGCAGAATCTGTAGAGTTTGTTGAGTGGAATGTGGTGAGAATAATAAATGACGTGCCAAATAAAAGTTAGAAGGGTCATTATTAGGAATTAAAACTTACAAATATGTGGATGTTGATATTAGTAAGTTGCCCATCTGAATTAAATTTGGCTTTCTGCTAGGTAAAGGCAGTGAAGTGATTACATTACTGAATTAATAATTCAGAGACACAAGTTCAAAACCCACCAAGGCAGTTTCTGAATTTTAATTCAGTTTATTAAAAAAAAAGCTTGTATTGTAAAAGTGACCACCATTCTCATGAAAAACCCAACTGGTTCACTAAAGGAAACCTTCTGTCCTTAGATGTCTGCTCTATGTGACTGCAGTGCCATACCAATGTGATTGACTCTTAATTGCCCTCTGAAGTGTCCTAAAAAGCCACTTAGTTGTGTTCACCACCATCTTCTCAAGGGCAACTAGGGACACATGCAGGACTTGCCAACAATGCTCATAACCCGGGAACAAATCTTTTAAAAATATGGAATTTATATTACTAAAAGCAAAATACTGCAGATGCTGGAGATCCAAAATAAAAACAAAAAATGCTGGAAAAACTCAGCAGGCCCGGCAGCATCTGTAGAGAGAGAAACAGAGTTAACATTTCAAGTCCAAAATGAGAAGTCATATTGGACTCGAAACGTTAACTCTGTTTCTCTTTCCACAGACGCTGCCAGGCGTCCTGAATTTTCCAGCATTTTCTGTTTTTACTTCATGTGAAACTTGTATTTCTGTTTTCTTGGCTGCTAGGATACATTGGCATCGTCAACCGTAGCCAGAAGGATATTGAAGGGAAAAAGGACATTAAAACAGCACTTGCAGCAGAAAGAAAATTTTTCCTTTCTCATCCAGCATACAGACATATGGCAGAACGTATGGGAACACCACACCTCCAAAAGCTTCTTAATGAGGTGAGAGGAAAATATAGCTTTTAGTCTGATTATGCTTTTGTTTCACTTGCATAGGTAACATTTGTAGATGCAATTTACTTGGCATATCTGCCATAATACTTTCATACTGAAGACAAATTTGCCAAACATGAACTAACGCAGAGTTGCTAGCTGCTTTGCAGAACACCTCCATTCAGCCCGCAAGCGTGACCCCAAGTATGGAGTCGCCTGTCATTTCAATTGTCCACCTTGCTCCCACTCTGCCTCCTGCAGTGCTCCACAAGCTCGATGAACAGGACATTATCTTTCGACTGGCTCCAACATTAAGTTCAACAATTTTAGATTGTAATCTTTGCCCCATTTTGTTTCTTATTTTTGTCTCTTTTTCTCTTGTTTCTCTCTCATTTCCATTATTTGCTTTTAGGTGGCAGCTATGCAGGAAACTACCATTCACACCTCTTCTAACACATCCTGTGTTTCTTTACTCATCCCATTATCACTCTTTTGGGCCTTGCGCCATGAAACCTTTTGTCGTTTAATTTCTCCTGCCTCCCCTATCACAGACATTTCCATTTATTCTTCTTCCCATCCTTTCCCAATCACTTGTTAAAAACCTATTACCGTGCACACTTCTAACTTTTCCCAGTTCTGAAGAAAGGTAACAGACCTGAAACATTTAACTCTTTTACTCTCTTCACTGATGCTGCCTGACCTGTTGAGTATTTCCAGCATTTTCTATCTTTATTGCAGGTTTACATTATCCACATTTTTTTACTTTTGAGTTAAGGTTCTTTTATTTTGAAGATTATGTGAATCAGGGAATCCTCTATGACTCCCTAATACCACAATACATTCAGAAGCTTCAACCGCTTTAGAATGTACATTATAAATTGACAACTCCAAGATACATATCACCAATTAACTTCACCATACATAACTTTCGAAAGGAAGATCATTCTTGACAAACCTGTTCTTTGAGGTGACAATAGATATGGTGAAATGCATTGGATGTAGCATGTATGGATTTTCAGAAAGCCTCTGACAAAGTATCATACAGGAGACTATAATAGAAGGGTAAGGGGTACGGAATTTGGGAAGGTTAGCACATTGAAATTAAAACTGGTTTGGGCAGTGGAAGCAAAATAGGATTTAAGGACAATTCCTTGGAGTGGATGAAAGTAGGTAGTGCTGCTCCAAAGGGTTCTGTTACAGTTTTGCTTCTGTTCATTGTATGCCAATGTGATTTGGACTTAGTGATTTGGATGTAGAGTTAGAGGGATTGGTATCTAAATTTGCAGACAAAATTGAAGGCACAGAATAAATTCTGAGGACAAAGGATGCTGCGAGGAGAATAATGATAAGATAGTTTTTTCTTCAGGTTGAAGAATAATGTCAATGCTGAGGAATGGCACACAGAAACTAGACTGAAGAGAATATGGCCTGATAGAGTGTTTAGCACAACCTGTTTCAACAATCTGTTCTAACCCCAAGCTCAGAAAATCCTTGGAGGGGCTCTGGCCTGATATTTTGGTCATGCCCCATATTCAACAATTCTGGGTAGCATCTCCAGCAGCTATTTTGTGTGGAGTTTGTGGAGCATGTGCAGGATGCATAATGTTCAATACAATTTGAGGAGTTGCAAGTATTGATGTTTAGGACCATTCATGTTTGCTTAATGGTTGACCTATGTCATGTTCTTAGGTTTCCTTCAGACTTTCTGTTCCATTCTTGGTCTTGAGAATAGAATGGTTCACTACTGTGTTGCATGTACAAGAGGCTGTAAGAGAATTGAGGAAAATTTCCAAGGGGATTTGTCTCTGGAGGTAGTGTTTCATCATTAACATGGTGTTTTTGGTCAACTTGGGTGAGGTGAAATTTGTCAGCTTGCTAGTAGATGGGCAAAGTCTGACACTCATCGAAGAGTTGGCCTCATCTGGTAACTGCTTTCTCACAACAGACTCCATCCAGCTAAGGTGAGTCCTCCAGGAAGTTCCCCGTTCTGCTATTTTTGAGGAATGAGTTGATAAACCTGTGATTTTTAGGGAAGTATAGACCTGATTCCATACTGAGAAGTGTCATGGTAATAGGGTGCTTCTGTCTCTGCTGGGTTCTTCTGCAGGAGTATGAATGGTAGGGGAGCTGGAAGAGAGAAATCAGTATTCATTCTTAGCCATCGGTTGGTTACATTCAATGGGGAGCAGGTGTACCGGGCTAGAATGTAGTCACTTGAGTTGAGCTATTCAGTATTGGTGTTTGAAGTTTGAGAGATTTGCTCTTTTTGTGGGAATTGATGTGTTTGATAGTGTTAGTAGTTATTTTCTAGCCAGAGAGAACATAAAAGTTTGACTGTTTGGTTGAGGAATTCTTGAGCCTCTACCTTGTTGGGCAGCGTCAGAAGTTGGCAAGGAAGCTGGGTGAGGGTGGGTGCTGAAGTTGGGGAGATTGTTCATCTTTATTGTATTTACTTTACCAGGAACTTAACATGAACAGATTCCTGGATCTGGTTTGGTTGGCTCATTTGCTGAAAAGTAGGGATGAAATTCCTTTCGTGCAGGGTGGTAGCACATGGCAGTTATGAGTGGGATTGCCAATTTGAGTTGAATTGTGTTTTGATCTGTGGACCTGCACCAAATGGAATTCTTGTTGTTAGTGTCCAATCTGTGTTTAATGCTCTGTGCAAGTTTCAAGAACAATAGCTAATCTAAAGATAGCATGGGAAGAGACTTTTCAGGCACAGCACTGGTGAGAGGTTGTACCCTCCTGGTTGGCATGTTGTTTTCTCTTCAGAGATGTTGCTCCCATTTTTATAACCTGTTATGTTTTAACCTCAAACCTGATCCCTCATATTTTCTTGGTTTTCCATTTTCCCCAATTCTATTGCCTCTTCTTTGGAGCTCACACCACCATAGTTATCCACACACTCTTCATTTCTATTAATGCTTCACTTTCAGTTACTTTACTGAGATGATA
The DNA here is from genome assembly GCF_964194155.1 of Cetorhinus maximus. Taxonomy (NCBI): domain Eukaryota; kingdom Metazoa; phylum Chordata; class Chondrichthyes; order Lamniformes; family Cetorhinidae; genus Cetorhinus; species Cetorhinus maximus. The sequence continues at coordinate 92,588,885 of NC_135895.1, read as the reverse complement.
CATTATGTCATCCAACAATCATTTTCACTGTTACTTACTCTTCTTTTTAATCACTGCTCCTCCCCTTTGTGTATCAGTTATTAAACTTTTCATCTTATTTTTCAGCCCTGTAGAAAGGCATTAATCCAAAATATCAGCTGCCTGTTCATTCCACAGGTGTCGTCTGACCTGTTGTGCACTTGCAGCTTTTATTCCAGTTTTGTCTCAGATTTCCAGCATTTGCAATGTTTTGCTTTTTTCATTTTCATATCGGTTTCTTACACCTGCTTCAGGCTTTCATCCCAGCAGTTTGGCAAATTCATTCCTGGTTGAGAGATGAAAAGAATGTAATGCTCTGGATCATGCAGTTCCCCAGTATTTACTACTGTAGCCATAAAAAGTCAAATATATCCTCACTTTACATTGCTCAACCTGAATTTACAAAAATGCTGTTGTAAAATTCCAATTGAAAAACAAGAAGCTTAATTGCACTTTCACTTTCAGTTACTTATCAAATATAAGATAAATAAAAAATGTTTTGTGAATCTATTATAAACTTGGCAACTCATTTAAAATTGTCTATTTTGAATGGGTTGGCGTATCTACTTTTTTGCTGAAAATAGATTGTACGTTCAGTTCAATGTTAGTTTTAATCTTTTTGCAGCAACTAACTAACCACATTCGGGAAACACTTCCAGCATTACGCAACAAGCTTCAGAGGCAGATGTTATCTTTAGAAAAAGAAGTAGAAGAATATAAGGACTGCCGACTTGATGACCCTGCCATAACAACTAAAGCTCTCTTGCTGTATGTCAAGTATTCTTGATTTATTATGAAACTTCTTTGTATGAAATGGATTCTGAAACTCTGTGTGGCAGTTGTTTGTGCTTTCAGTCCTAAATAGCCTAGGTCTCATTTTAGGATACTGGATCGCCCCATCAGAAGAATTTTTTAAAAATTCATTCATGGGATGTGGCTAGGCCAGCATTCATTGCCCATCCCTAATTGCCTTTGAGAAGGTGGTGGTGAGCTGTCTTCTCGAACCGCTGCAGTCTTTGTGATGTAGGTACACCCACAGTGCTGTTAGGGAGAGAGTTCCAGGATTTTGACCCAGCAACAATGAAGGAACGGCGATATATTTCCAAGTCAGGATGGTGAGTGGCTTGGAGAGGAACTTCCAGGTGGCTCCCATGTGTCTGCTGTCCTTGTTCTGGATGGTGGAGGTCGTGGGTTTGGAAGGTGCCGTCTAAGGAGCATTGGTGAGTTCCTGCAGTGCATCTTGTAGATGGCACATACTGCTGCCACTGTGCTTCGATGGTGGAGGGAGCGAATGTTTGTTGATGAGCTGCTTTGTCTTGGATGGTGTCAAGCTTCTTGAGTGTTGTTGGAGCTACACTCATCCAGGCAAGTAGAGAGTATTCCATCACACTCCTGACTTGTGCCTTGTTAATGGTGGAAAGGCTTTGGGGAGTCAGGAGGTGAGTTACTCGCCGCAGGATTCCTAGCCTCTGACTGTTCTTGTAGCCACAGTATTTATATCGCTAGTCCAGTTCAGTTTCTGGTCAATGGTAACCCCAGGATGTTGATAGTTTGTATCTCTACTATATTGAATGTCCTTATCATTTTAAAGTCTTTGATTGGAGCACTCCAGAACCTTCTAAATTTGTTAATAAAAAACAAGTTTATGCTAGCTGTTAGTGTTATGTTAATATGTTAACCCTTTAAGCCCTAATATTATTGTGAATCTGCACCATACCCACTCCAAAGCCAATGAATCTTTCCTGAGGTTTAGTGCCTAAAACTTAATACAATAGTCCAGACAGGGTGTGAACAAAGATAAAAACAAAAAGCTAAAAGCTACTGCGGATGCTGGAAATCCAAAACAAAATAAAAACAGAATTACCTGGAAAAACTCAGCAAGTCTGGCAGCATCGGCGGAGAAGAAATCAGTCAACGTTTCGAGCCCTCATGGCCCTTCAGCAGAACTGAAGCATAGTTTCAACAAGGGAGAAATATAAATTGGTTTAAGGTGGGTGGGGGGGAAGAGACACATTGAGGGTGTGGTGTGAGCAGATAATCAAAAGATGTCAGAGACAAAAGGGTCAAAGAGGTGTTGAAGGTGGTGGTCTTTGTCTGAGAAAAGTGCTAATTAAGAATGCAAGACAGGATATTCAAAGTACAGCTCTAGTGGGGGTGGGGTGGAAAGACTAAAGGTTTTAGTTTTAGATTTAAAAATAATGGAAATAGGTGGGGAAAGAAGAATCTATATAGATTATTGAAAAAAAAGGCGGGTGGGGGGGGGAAAGAAACGGGGTGGGGATGGGGGGAGGGGGAGTTTAAGATCTAAAGTTGTTGAATTCAATATTCAGCCCAGAAGGCTGTAAAGTGCCTAGTCGGAAGATGAGGTGCTGTTCCTCCAGTTTGCGTTGGGCTTCACTGGAACAATGCAGCAAGCCAAGGACAGACATGTGGGCAAGAGAACAGGGTGGAGTGTTAAAATGGCAAGCGACAGGGAGGTTTGGGTCTTTCTTGCGGACAGACCGCAGGTGTTCCGCAAAACGGTCGCCCAGTTTGCGTTTGGTCTCTCCAATGTAGAGGAGAGCGCATTGGGAGCAACGAATGCAGTAGACTAAGTTAGGGGAAATGCAAGTGAAATGCTGCTTCACTTGAAAGGAGTGTTTGGGCCCTTGGACGGTGAGGAGAGAGGAAGTGAAGGGGCAGGTGTTGCATCTTCTGCGTGGGCATGGGGAGGTGCCATAAGTGGGGGTTGAGGAGTAGGGGGTGATGGAGGAGTGGACCAGGGTGTCCCGGAGGGAACGATCCCTACGGAATGCTGTCAAGGGGGGTGAAGGGAAGATGTGTTTGGTGGTGGCATCATGCTGGAGTTGTGTGAACAAGGTTGTTACAACTGAAGCATCACTTCCTAAATTTTGTATTTCAGTTCCACACATGGAATTCCATCTACCATAGTTTTGCCCATTTAAATCTATATGAATTCTGCTCTAAATTCCTTTGCCCTCATTTATAATGGAAAACACAATTTATAGAATGTTTTACTGATGAAGTAACATTTTACCAATTCTGGCCTCTTGTACATCCCCAGTTTTAATCACTTTACCACTGGAGATGTGAGCTGCTGAGGCCCTATGCTCTGGAATGCCATCCCTAAAGCTTATCTGCCTTGCTCCCCTTTCTCCTCATTCAAGACACTCCTTAAAACTTGCCTCTTTGATCAAGCTTTAGATCACCTGTCTTGATATTTCCTAATGTGGCTAGGTGTCAGATTTTGCCTGTTATAGCTCCTGTGAAGGATTTTGGAACATTTTACGACATCAAAGCATTATATAAATGTAAGTCGTTCTCAACTAGACCTTCCACCTTCAAAGATATGTGTATATAGACTCCAGCTTTCTATCTTCCTGCCTTAGGGTGCTTCTTCCTACCAAACAGCATCTACCAAACCGCATCACTGAACACATTTGTATGTTAACTTGCGTCTGCCATGAGTTTGCTCATTTCACCTGTATGCTATGTCCTTCTAAAGTCTATTACTAACCTCCTCACTGTTAACCACCTTTCTGAGTTTCCTGTCATCTCCATACTTAAAAATGATGTCCAGGTCATTTGCTAAGTAGCTTTGCCTTGATCACTAAGTTTTAACAGTCTCATATTTTGATCTTGCAAACTTTAATCATATTTCTGAAGTACAGCACTCAGATAAATATTCCACTTCACTTTCAAATCTAATATATATCAAAAAGAGCAGTGCTTCTAATACTGACCCTTGAGGGATAACATCCAGTCTGAAAAAGAACCATTCAATAGTACTTTCTGCTTTCTTTCTCTTAGCCAATTTCATAACCACTTCCTTTTTATTCCATTAGTCCCATATAATGACACATTTTGTAGGAAAGTCAGCAAGTCATGGTAATTCATATATATCATGGTAGTATATAGACAAGCAGCTGTAATTGTGGAGTTTATTGCCTCTTTTGCTCTCTTGCTATGGAGTAGAATTTACATTTCCTATCTTTTCATCAGGTATGCTCATAAACACCAGGAAGTTGCTCTCCCTCTAGATGAGAGGCATACTCTGCTAGTTCCAGTGGTTAATGGCAGCATCCAGAGTTGTTATTCCTCCTGAAGAATTGGTAGTTGGGTTTTTAGTGAGCTGCATGTTAGGTTAGAATTGCTTTTCACTGATGTTTTTCAGTTTGTCTTAAACATTTAATCATGCAGTGTAATAGGTTTTTATGAAACCATTGAATCCAGCTGCAGAAGAATGAGAAATTTTAGTATCTTGGCATAGCTTGGAAAATGAAATGGAATCATGTTTTTTGAATATTGTATTTCATGTTTAAACTTAGTATTTTGCAAAAGTAACACATGAGACTGTTAAAACTTAGTAGTCAAATCAAACCCAGAAGGAAAAAACAGTAAAAACTGGGAAATAAGAATACTGGTCCGAACTGTTTTTTCCTTCTGGGAAGTTTCTTTAGAAAATGAACCCAAAAAACCATTGAATTATTCTTATATTATTGCCTGTGAAAAATGAAGGAACTACTGAAATTTGTATGGTTGGCTTGATTTTATAATGGAATGACACAGTTCATGATATTCTGATCATTATCATGGCAGCTGGATAAATGCCATTTGTAGAGGGCTGACCTCCCAAGCTGTCAATTACCAAGGGTAATTAGACCCACCCTCCTAACACTGTGTCATTGTTCAATGAGCCAAAATAACTGGCTATCAAGATTAAATGAAAATCGTTTTTTTGCTGATAACCCAGGATATTTGTCAATGACTGTCTCCCTCCTTACTGTCTCCCTCCTCACAGTTTTGTTTATTGTGTCAAAACTATGGAAATGTGCCTTAATAAGCTGTCTCAAAAATAGCATGTCTCACTCCATGTTAGCTAAGAGAAACTTTAAAATATCATGGCATCAACCCAGTTTCAAGTTGGCTGGTTTACTGTTAAGACAAAAAATTTAAATTTAACATTTCAAAAATTGTGTAACTAAAACATTATTCGGTTTAAGCAATACATGGCACTGAACAAAATGTTATATCTGCATGAGTCAATGGGTTCGATATTGGATGGCCCACCAACCCAGTGCACTGGCCGGTCACCTGATCCAGTAGCGAAGAGGTAGCTATGATATTTAGGTCCTGGCCTCAGTTGAATTTGCCATGTAAGCTGCGGGGCTCCTAACAGATGTCAAGAGGCAGCCCACTGCTCTTCAGTCCAGGAATCTTGTCTGGCTGGGATGCTGACAGAAGTCCACTTGGGGAGCACGCTGCTGAAGCAGCAGTTTAAATATTCCCTGATTCTTTCTTAACTGGAATGCCAGTGCATGTGGACGGATTGTGTGCACTGCAAGCTCAGCCCATGTGTCTCTTAAAATTGTGATCAGAGTCCTAACTATATCATTAGGATGCTGATCTGCATGGTGTTTCAGGCAAGCGCCCAGAAATAGGGCTCAGTCTACTGATCATTGAGGATAATGGGGCTGTATGGCTGTCAACCCCATTTTTATGCATTAATGCACAAGTGAAAGTTGGCACCCATGTGTTGAGGAGGGGCAAAATTGAAGGGGAAAATGGAATCAAGTCATTGGCTCATCCTTAATTATTGTGAACCTAAAAGAAATGATTACTAAAGATGATTTTCCCCTTACTTTCTTACAATTAGGATGATAAAGCAGTTTTCTGTGGATTTTGACAAAAGAATTGAAGGATCGGGTGATCACGTGGATACATTAGAATTATCAGGTGGAGCAAGAATCAACAAAGTTTTCCATGAGCGATTTCCTTTTGAGTTAGTTAAGGTATTACTGTTGCCAATCGCATTTTATCTATGCTATATTGAAACTACTAAAAAGTTAAATAAGGGAAGTAATCAGAAGATTGTTCAGCCTTTAGTCCCATTATATATTAAAATAAATTCTAAGCTCCATAGAACTGTAGAGGTTTTCAGCAAGGAAGGAGATGATCCAGTCCATCATTTCTGAGCTGGCTTTTTGTTAGAACAAGACAAAATTAATCCCAGTGCCCTGAATTCTCTCATAGCCTTGCATCTTTCACTCTTCAGTATTTGTTTATTTTTCCTTTATGAGAAGCAATGGTCTCTGCCTCAACCATGGTCTTTGGCCAAGCATTCCATGCCCCGACAAATCCCACTGTGTAAAGAAACATTTTTGACATTGTAGGATGCTTATTAAATAAGTTGTAATAATCTTGTGAACAGAAGAAAATTAACTATTATGATCATAAGAAATGTATTTGAATACCAAACCTTATGTTTCTAGCAACAATTTTATGTATAAATATTAATTTGAAAGTCATATCAGTACGATAGCAAGATGAATTAAAAAATAGAAAATGGCAACATTGGTGGATGACAATGAATAGAGTTGTATTACATGTCTCTAACAATTTTAACATATTTATATTAAAATTATAGACAGAATACTGTTCGTAGAGCATTTTAGTCATTTCCCACTCAAAGGTTTTTAGGTAGTTTATTGGCATCCCCTCCCAGCAACTTAATTCTGAAGTTAAGAAATAGTTGCAATATTCTAATAAATTAAACAAAATAGATGGCACATGTAAAATAAAACACTTACAATATAAAGAATTCTTAAAGCAGTGGTTATTTTTGCTGTTTTTGTTGTATTAGGCTGTAACATTCCTAATGAATAATGCAGCAGTGTTCTAAGGCTTAATTTCACTTCAATATTTTTCATTATAGCTTTAAAGAACACAATTAGCAACCATCTTGCTTGATTATGTGTTAGCAAAGCTTGGAAGGTCAAAATGAATGGAATGCATTAATTTTTGTGTGCAACTTTACTTCCTTTACATGCCCATAAGATGTCCCTCTATCAGTTTCACACTTTCTAGTGTGAGGACTAAAAAGTATATTTTTTTAAATTTTGTAGATGGAGTTTGATGAAAAGGAACTACGGAGAGAAATTAGCTATGCTATTAAGAACATCCATGGTATCAGGCAAGTTATTTTTAGAGGGTAACTCTGACCATGTACCACAAAAGTTATGCATTTTAACCAGTAATGTAGAAGAAAATTAAAATGATATAATACCCTTTGTACATTTCCTGTTGTTTTTAATCCAATATTTTACATAATATCCTACAAAATTAACATTTTAGCAATATCGGGTGTGATAAAGAAAATAAATCAGTGCTATCATGGTTTGTTTTCTTTACAATTTTTAGAAAAATGTTGTGGAACACAAGAGCTCGATAAGTATTGTACGAGAAACGTTATTTTGGAAACTTCTCAGATTGTATGTTATAACATGGTATTGTATAGTATTTACAGGACAAAAACAGGGCATTCATCCCAGTTGGTCTCTGCTGATGTTTATGCTTCACATGAGCCTCCTCCTCTTCTTCACGTAACCCTATCAACATATCCTTTTATTCCCTCATGCTTATCCAGCTTCCCCTTAAATGCATCTATGCGATTTACCTCAACTACTCCTTATGGTAGTGAGTACCATATTCTAACCACTCTCTGGGTAAAGAGGTTTCTGCTGAATTCCCCATTAGATTTATAAATGGCTATCTTACATTTATGGCCTCTAGTTCAGGTCTTCCCTGCTTACTCTACTCTTACCTTGTCAAACTGTTTCATGACCTTTAAAACCTCTATCATGCCCTCCCCCGGCCTTCTCTTTCCAGCTCATTCAATCTTTCCAGATGGACCTCTCAGTTCTGGTATCATCCCAGTATATCTTTCTAGCACCTCAATATCCTTTTTCTGTATGGAGATCAGAATTATTCACAGTATTCCATGTGTGACCTAATTAAGGTTCTGTACATGTTTACTTTTTGACTTTTTGATTCCTATCCTTCTAGAAATTAATTATTTAATAACCGTGTCACTACTTGCAGTGATTCGTGTATCTATAGTCCAGACCTCAACCTCTGAACGTTTATGCCAAGAAATTCAGTGAGGCCTGAAAATGAGCATGGGGATTGGGATGAACTATTAACCCGTGCCCATTCCTTCCAATGTAGACGGCACCCAAATGTCATGCTGCCTATACAAATTGCCATGGTTGTGACATGCAGTCAACATTAATTGCGCTGCTGACTGTCTGCATGTCTGAGCAGGGGCTGCAAAAGTTATGAAAGAATCACTTAAATCTAGTCTGGTCTACTTAAAGCAGCCTGCTCTTCTTAAAAGGGAGCAACAGGTGCTGGAAGTGGCTGGTGAAGAGTGTCTACACAGCAACAGGGCAGAGAACATGCTCCAAGGTTCTCCCATGCAGCACTGAAGACTTCAATTCCGAAGATTGGCAGGAACAGAGAGGTGCTCTGTTTACAGGGAACCGGGGGCCCTCAAGACAGACATTGCAAAAGCAGTGGGAGCAGATAACCGTCACAATCAATACCAGCAGTGTAACCTGAAGATCTCAGCGCAGTGCCACAGGAAATTCAGTGACCTCACATGAGCGATCAAGAGCAGTGAATGCATCTTCAAATGCCATATCCTTACAAATGAACCACTAGGTTCACACACTGCTCAATTCACAAACCCCTTTCACTCAGCTATCAAAAAAATCTATCAACACAACTCATTCCTCACATTCATAGCTTCACCTCATCATCACACACATTGCTGCAAGTCTCATACAATATCTCATCGCTTGGACATGCTGTCAACTATTCAACCATGACAGGCAGACTTCACTGACACACTTCCCTCTCTCTCTTATAGCACATGGAGGCAGCAGGAACTAACCGGCGGTAACGGGCATGGCTGCATGTCCTCACCCTGTTGGAGGAGAGGGTGCTTACCATCATTGGGAGTGGCCATAGTGGTCATCATTGAGGCCATAGCTTTGGCAGGGCTGAAAGGATCGAAGGTGAAGGTATGCTCATACCTAATCCACGAGCTCACATCCACTTCCCTCATCCCACAATCTCCTCTGATGTGCAAGCTGCTAATAGCCTAAACAGGTACTTCTTGCTTAACCCTACACCTCTCCTCACTGCAACCCTACCCATGTGCCTTTCTCCTGTGCCGTGTCATTCTATGATACTATATCCAGGAACTATATCTGGCCAAACAATGCTGCAGGATCAAGAAGTGAAAGAGGAAGAAGGGACTGATGATTAAGAAACAGCATCATTTGCTCTCCCACTTGCATTTACCAGTCCAGATACTGACACCGTGTGTACTTTACAGGGCAGCTCAGAGGCAGGATCTGCACATGGTGAGACATGGGCACGAGTGACCTGCAGCCAGGGCAGTGGGATAGGGTAGTGCGTATGCACACAGGAACTCTCAGTGCATTGGCAAGCCTGCCAGAAAGCCTGTGTTCGTTATCCAGAGGCATTAAAGAGTCTGACACCAAGCTTTCACATGGCTTTCCATGGAGCTAGGATCCCAACTTTTCCAACGTGGAAGTGGCGGCCAACTCCTTGAGAACACTTGCGGACCTAACAAGGAAGCAAAGTTTAATGGCTGATGGTTCAGCTTCTATTGCAGAACAAGCAGAAGCCAGCCAACGTTTGGGTGATGCAGTGGAAGCTCAGACTAATGTTATGAAACTCTGCTTGTTATTATGCAAACACAGTTTGCAGTCAGCACGACTGTAGATAACAATGTTCAAAGGGCTTTCAGGGTCTCACAGCAGTCCAGTAATCTGTCCTCCAATAAATTACAAGGATTGCTGAGGTGCCAGCCTGGGGGAATGGCAGTGGTGCTGTGGAGCACAAACCTGCTTTTCCCTCTCAGGATGACAACATTCTCCCATTACAGCCACTGAGCCAGTTCCCTTGCTGTAACCTGTCATTCAGCCAGACTGTTGCAGTCCACAGGCGGACCTCGGGCCAGAGCTGTTCAAGGTTGTCCTGCAAGGCCATCTGCAGCCAGCAGCCTTTCATCATCTATGCTGTAGCCACTGGGCTAGCTCAGTGTAGGAGCTCTAGGACAGACAAAGGCACAGGGAAGACAGGCACTAAGAGATTGGGCAGGGCTGGTTAGTTACATTTTGTATGAAATGTTGGATGGTTTGATTGATAAAGGTGGTTGGAATGTTTGTTCGTGTTGGTTTTTATTTCAGCATTGTAGCCAAGAGGATTCCATGATGCTCAATGACAGAGGAGGAAGGAAAAGCGTAAGATTGTTGAATGGGGAATTGGGATTGTGTTCACCGGTATGACAGTCAGATGAACTGATGACGGACAGCCCAGCTGTAAAGGAGTTGTGATATTTCCTCCTATTCTTCCTTCTCCTCCTCAACTGCTTGCCAAATATCTGATGGAAAGCTCTGCGCCCTCATGATGATGAGTTGTACAGCATGCAGCAGCCGTGATGAATCATAGCACTTGCCCTGGAGAGGGTTAAAAGGCTCCTCAGGGGTGGCCCAGGCAGCGGATGTGTTGCTTGAACACCCCATTCATATGCCCAATGACATTTCATGTGCTAGCCTGATTCCCATTATTTGCATGCTGCCTACATGTACTTGGGTTGCACACTGGAGCCATAAGCTAGGTGGTCAACAGATTGTGCCTGTTACCCAGGAGGTGCCCTCTTGTTTCTCCTGGTGGCTGAAATGCAATCGTACAGCAGACTGGTGCAGAATAAAGGCACCAAGACTGCTGCCAGGATGGGTCATGTTCAGTTTGACAAACTGTTACTAGTGGAGTGCCATGGGGATCAGTACTGGGGCCTCAACTATTTACAGTCTAATTCAATGACTTGGAAAGAAGGGATTAAATGTATGATTACTAAATTTGCTGATGACACAAAGATAGGTAGGAAAGTAAGTTATGAAGAAGACATAAGGAGTCTGCAAAGGGATTTAGATAGGTTAAGTGAATGGGCAAAAATTTGGCAGATGGAGTATAATGTGGGAAAATGTGAACTTGTCCACTTTAAGGAAGAATAGAAAAGCAGTGTATTATTTGAATGGAGAGAGACTGCAGAACTGTATGGTACAGAAGGATCTGGGTGTCCTGGTACATGAATCACAAAAAGTTGGTATTCAGGTACAGCAAGTGGTTAGGAAAGCAAATGGAATGTTGTTCTTCATTGCAAGGCGAATCGAGTATAAAGGTAGGGAAGGGTTGCTACAGCCATCTAGTCCTGAGTTAGACTGCATCTGGAAGACTGTGTACAGTTTTGGTCTTCTTACTTAAGAAAGGATATAATTGCATTAGAAGTAGTTCAGAGAAGGTTCACTCAACTGATTCTTGGGATGAAGGAGTTATCTTATGAGGAGAGATTGAGAAAGTTGGGCCTATACCAATTTAGGAATTTAGAAGAATGAGCCATGATCTTATTGAAACATATAAGATCCTGAGGGGATGGCCGGGTGGATGCTGAAAGGATGTCCCCACTGTGGGGGAGTCTAGAACTAGGGAACACAGTTTAAAAATTAGGGGTTTCCCACTTGAGACTAAGATGAGGAGAAACTTTTTCTCTCAGAGGCTCATTAGCCTGTGGATTTCTCTCCCCCAGGGAATGGTGGAGGCTGGGTCATTGAATATATTCAAGGCTGAGCTACATAGATTTTTGATCGACAAGGGAGTCGAAGATTATGAGGGGCAGATGGGAAAGTGAACTTGAGGTCACAGTCAGATCAGCCGTGATTTTTTTCGGATGATGGAGCAGGTTCAAGCGGCTGAATGGCCTACTCCAGCTCCTAGTTCTTGTGGATACTGGGCATTAACCTGCATGATGTGCTGAGTATGGCCACACACCAGCTGGACATTGAGGGAATGGAACCCTTCGAGGTTGTGCTTCACCTGCTCACTGTCGCCCAGTTTGGGTTCCACCAGGGCCACTCAGCTGCTGACATTATAGCCTTGGTTCAAACATGGGCCAAAAAGCTGAACCCCCAAGGCGAGGTGAAAGTGACTGCCCTTGACATCAAGGCTGCATTTGACTGAGTGTGGCAACAAGGACCCCTAGCAAAACTGGAGGCAATGGGAATCAAGGGGAAAACTCTCCACTGGTTGGAGTCGCACCTAGCACAAAGGAAGATGGTTGTGGTTGTTGGAGGTCAGTCATCTCAACTCCAGGACACCACTGCAGGAGTTCCTCAGTGTAGTGTCCTCGGCCTGACCATCTTCTGCTGCTTCATCAATCATAAGGTCAGAAGTGGGGATGTTCGCTGATGATTGCACAATGTTCAGCACCATTCGCGACTCCTTAGATACTGAAGAAGTCCATGTCCAAATGCAGCAAGACCTGGACAATGTCCAGACTTGGGCTGACAAGTGGCAAGTAACATTCGCGCCACACAAGTGCCAGGCAATGACCATCTCCAACAAGAGAGAATCTAACCATCGCCCCTTCACGTTCAAGGGCATTACCTCACTGAATCCCCCACAATCAACATCCTGGGAGTTACCATTGACCAGAAACTGAACTGGACTAGCCATATAAATACTGTGGCTACAAGAGCAGGTCAGAGGCTAGGAAACCTGCGACAAGTAACTCACCTTCTAATGCCTCAAAGCCTGTCCACCATCTACAAGGCACAAGTCAGGAGTGTGATGGAATACTCCCCACTTGCCTGAATGAGCGCAGCTCCCACAACACTCAAGAAGCTTGACACCGTCTAGGACAAAGCAACCCCCTTGATTGGCACCCCATCCACAAACATTCACTCCTTCCACCACCGAAGCACAGTAGCAGCAGTGTATACTATCTACAAGATGCACTGCAGGAATTCACCAAGGCTCCTTAGACAGCACCTTCCAAACCCACGACCATTGCCATCTAGAAGGACAAGAGCAGCAAATAGATGGGAACACCACCACCTGGAAGTTCCCCTTCAAGTCACTCACCATCCTGACTTGGAAATGTATCGCTGTTCCTTCAGCGTTGCTGGGTCAAAATCCTGGAACTCCTTTCCTAACAGCACTGTGGGTGTACTTAACCCACCCAGCAAATTGCACATCCTGTGAATGAATAAAAAAATCTCTGAAGTTACATACAGTGCCTGCATAGCTACATGTAGTTAGCCAATGCACCATGGAGAAGCCTGCTGGCCTGACGAAGCCATATGCTTACACTGCCTGTTTCTCTCTGAAAAGGAAGAATACAATCGGCAGAATTTTAAATCCCACAGACAGGTGCATGCCTGATCCGATCGGGCATAAAATTGCGTGCGATATTTTGGTTGGCAGGTGCGCGCGAGTGCCGGAGCCCTCCATTCATTTAGGGGCCATTTAATGTCCTTAACAGTCCAATTGACAGTGATTTTTCCTTGCCCGTGCAACAAACGCAAAATCGCACTGGCAAAACAGGCAGGCAACCAGCCGATATTTTCAAACACCTCATCCACGGGCGAGATAAAAAGGGTCAGCAGCATTGCCAGTGTGAGTAGTGAAGAGTTTTGGAGATAGTTTGCTGCTGGTTGCTTATTGGTATTTGGCAGCTTCATCTCTGTTCGGGGCTTCGTTCTTAGCATTTCCAGGCCTCATTTCGGGACTGATTGCTGTCTGCCAGGCCCCTGGAGGATTCAGACCGTGTGGACCCTTCTAGTTATCAGACAGCCTTCCGTTACCCTGGTAATGGGGATTGTGGTCTCCGCTGGATGCACCTCCTCTGAGAAGAAAGAGAGAGGCAGGAGGCCAGATGCCCCAATGCATTGTCCAGGGCAGGGACCTTTGGGAGGAAAGGCGCAGGCACAAGAGGCGCAGGGCCAGCAGGAAGTCCAAGGTAGAAGGGGCTGGAGAAGACTCCCTTAAACCTGCTGCCAGGGTTTACAGGCAACAATGCAGTTACCTCAATATGTCCGAGGTGCAATGCTGAATGAGGCTCCGGCTCTCAAGGGTGACAGTGACCTCCATTTGCCAGATGTTTGGGCCTAAAATCAGCTCCGACTGTAGGTGAACACTCCATGCCAGTGGCTCTGAAGGCCATAGTGGCCCTGTACTTCTATGCCTCCGGCTCTTTCCAGGGATTAGTGGGGGATCTGTGTGGAGTCTTCCAATCAGTTGTTCACAGTTGTGTCAAACTGGCGACAGAAGCTCTGTTCAGGCGGGTCCTGACCTTCATTCTTTACCATACGGACGAGGCCAGCCAGGCTGAGCGAGCCAAAGGCTTTGCAGCGGTTCCCCTGCGTCCAGGGTGTCATTGACGCACACATGTGGCCATCAAGGTGCTAGCTGGTCAGCCGGGCACCTTCGTCAACAGGAAGGGATTCCTCTCCATGAACGTTCAGATAGTGTGTGATCACAAGATGCAGATTCTGGAAGTCTATGCAAGGTACCCTGGCAGCTCTCATGATGCTTACATCCTGAGACACTCCCGGGTGCCAATGCTCTTCAGTGCTCCAGCCCATTTGGATGGAGGGCTGCTGGGTGACAAGGGCTATTCATTCAAGAGGTTGCTCAGAACGCCTCTCCGCCACCCAAGAACAGAGCCAGAGAAGCATTGCAATACGAGTCATGTCTCCACAAGGGTGGTGGTAGAGAGGACCAGAGGTATTCTCAAGATGCGCTTCCGATGCCTGGACCGTTCAGGGGTAGCACCACAATACCCCCCAGAGCGGCTGTCACTGATAGTGGTTGCATGCTGCGCTTTCCACAATCTGGCACTCGCAAGGGGGGACCTACTGGAGGAAGAGGATCTTGACACAGCTACACAGGCCAGAGATGCTGAGTCCAGTAGTGACTCCGAAGATGAGCATGGTTGTTATGGCACAGCCGACGTTAAGCGCTAAGTTGTTCAAATTTCAGAGGGAAACTTGAGACAACTGCCACCACTATTTTTGCAATTTGTATGTTTCGAGATGCAGGCTTTGAATTCAGTAGTGATAAGACCACCGAGCCTTATAGGTTTTTACAAAACTAGATTAAACATTTATTAATAAGAGAAATGATTTTAAGCACATACATATGTCTGCAAATTACTACTTTAATAACTTCTAAATCCCCTAATTAATCTAACTCCCAGTTACACTTTTGTTAAGGCAACAGTAAGGCACATAGATTTTAAAAGACCCAGGCAAAGAAACATGATACCCTGAACCATCTAATTCAAAGTGAGTTTCCTTAACTTCAGTTTGTTGTAGACAGCAGTTTGAGGCGTAGATGCTAAAGGCTTTTCACACTTGTTAGATCTTAAAAATGCCTGCCATTACACATAGCCTTCTCTCCTGCTTTTGAATTCAAGCTTGTCTAGTTTATTTAAAAATGCAAATGTCTTTTTACACCTTACATTCTAAACTTACCCCATGTTTACCAACTTAACATTTCAAACCTAGCTCATCTTCTAATACATCAAAGCCTTCAGACCAGCTGCCTTTAATCCAACTAAGTCTTACATATAGACACAGATACCACTATTTTACAATAAATTCCAATAACATTATTGCATCTTCCTGACAACGGCGAGGAGAACGCTGAGGGCATGGAGCCAGGGAGGCAGGGAGGTAGGGACACCAAGGACGCCTTGATCCAATGCTTCTTCAGCTAGGCTAATAAGAAATCAGCTTCAACAGCATGCCAGGGCTGCCGCCTCCATCCAGATGTCTGAAAGGACGCTTTCATTTGAACACAAAGAACACTCAATGCCTGTGCAATAAAGTTCAGAGCCACCTATGTCCAGCATTACATACTGGCATTCCCCACACCAATGAAATAAAAAGGTGAAGCATACTCAGGCCATGATGACAAAAACACAATTTATCTCATTCTGACAGTTCAATAATATTTACATTAACGTTTCTTGTCCACAACCCCGGACCAGTATACATAAAGTAAACATAAATGAACATAAAATCACCCGTGACCTGTCCGTCTTGTGCTCATGGTGCCTTTAACTTACGTTTGCAAGTGCTGGTACCGGTATTGGAGACAGCCTGCTGACTGTGCAGTCTTGTTGGCCTTGATGACCAATGTACACCGAGATACTAGTAATGCCCACTGAGGTGCTAGTATCTGCACTGGTGCCATCTCTAGAGAGTAGGTGTGATGCAGGTGCAACAGAAGCTCAGTGGTCCACCGGTGTGAGGGGTGGCCCTTCTGGGTCCACAGAGTGCACGCCGACTGGCAAACCTAAAAGGAAGAACAAAGACATATCATTAGTTAAAGTCACCACACTGTCACTGTGCATGCTAGGCACCCTGGTGAGACCATGGAGATTTGTATCATGGTGCCCTCGCCTCCCAATGATCAATGGGGACTCCAGGTTTGAGGCCTACATCAATGAAGAGACTACACTAGAATGGTTGCACAAACCAAAAGTCTCACCTCTGTGCACTGCACTCTTACCTTCGTCTGGCACCCCCGCCTCTCCACACCTGGTTGCACGGGACATGTGTCGGCTCTTGAGCTCCGGGGCATCTTGCTCGAACCTGGAAAGGATTAGGGGGTTTGCCCTTCAATATTGTTGTTGGCCGTCTTCTCCTGAAACAACAGAGGAACTTCGATTAGTCCACTCTGTACCTGCAGCGCCATTGCACTCTGGCCAACCCCATCCGAGGAGCACCTGGCAGGGCACATCCAAGTTGTGGGCCTGGAGCTGCACGGCGCTCAGTCCAAACAGCCAGGGCTCACCCCTTTGGCCAGTTCCGGCATCATTGACAGTTGGCACTCAGATTCTAGCACCCCTGAGGTCCACGGTGGGACGGCCACACCTTAACACTTCTGCACACTGACCCATGCCAACATGGTACTCACCCTTCCTGAGCGCAGTAGGTCATTGAAGAGCTGCCGGCACTGGACCCAGGTGCGCCACACCACGTCATGGCTGCTCATCATTGCTGCCACCTCCTCCCATGCCCTCTTGTGAGGTGCCGTGGCCGCCTCCTCCCATCGCTGGGGACAAGAGTGACCCTCCTGGCAGCCACCTCCTGCAGGAGGACTGTGATGCACTCATCAGAAAAGCGGGTGGCTGAGTGCCCGCCTGACCTGCACTCCCGTCTGCTGTGTCCAGCCGCACTCGACTCCATTGCGAAAGTACAGGAGATGTCCTTCTGTGTCTGGGCTGCTTTTAAACTGGCTGCTGGGTCGCCATTGGATCCTGTAGCCAATAGGCCCCCTGCCCCACTTGGCCCTTCCTAGCCAGTGCGGAACCGTGTTTCACGCTGGGTGGGCCTTAATTGGCTCGCTAGCATGAAATCACAGTCTGAGCCCGATCGCGGGCGGCGGACTGTTTTGTGGCCACTCCCGGGTGGAAGGCAAACTGCAAGGTGTTGGACATGCTCCTGCTCTAACCCAGAAGGAGCTTGATGTGAAGGCTTTCATGACCACACCCACTTTACAGCCACTGGCAATGACATTCTTGTTCTGCTTTGAGGTGGCAGTTTTCAGTGAGCACCTTGCAGGCCATGGGGGTTAGAAACTACAACACCCATTACTGGGAGCAAGCGGTTTGAGTAGAACCCTTCAAGTGAGAACCAAGGCCTTCATCATATGCCATACCACTCAGGGTAGACTGTACCTATTTTAAGTAGCAGTACAAACTTCCAAATTTCTAACTCAGCAACAGGCAGCAGAAATCAATTAGCAATTAACCTGAAAATTGTTGACGATCCCTTTAAACAGCACCGGGGCAGTCCTTCTTGCTGCTGAACTTGACATGCTGACTGATGCCAAGGTCTGCCTACTCTGCATATTTCCGGAACGCAGTCTCAGTCCTTGCAAAGATGACCTACCTAACATAGTGCCCAGCTTGGCCCACACCGGAGGCGGAATCTTTCATTCTGAAGCCTAAGTTCAGTGGCGAGGATGGAAGTCAGAGTGATTTCTGCTGAAGGATGGGACGGCTGACCACGCACGATCTGGTGCTGTTCAACTCATTACGCATGCATCCATGTAGAACACGGTAAATCTCGTGGCTGGGGCGGGCTGAAAGTTGCTGTCCCCGCTGTTACCTCATGGGGTAGAAGGTCCGAGCCCCTTTTAAAAGGGCACCCGGAGAGCGTGCACTATCCCTTCCACCTATGGCCTCTTTATTTTTACCTTTTTTTAGACTTACCTGTATTGCATTTTGTTAGCCAATTACACACAACATATTTATGTGGCACAAGTTTGACATGATAAAGGGTGATTCTAACTTTCTGAATTACTTGAAATCTTTCAGTTTTTGTAATTTCTTCCAGGGTTGGATTCCGGGATTAAGACATCTAATTTAATATTAGAATATAATTTCACAATACAGAACCTAGCTGGACCAGTAATCTTTCTGTAATGGAAATCTGTTATTAAAAAAATTTCATACATAGTTCCTTTGAGTGCATGATTGAAACTGTCATGAGGTATCCCAAACCAACTGTCATGAAGTATCCAACATGGGAAAATAGCTATTAAAAATTAAATTATTCCTGTGCTGGTATGTTCACTGCTACCTTGATTTTTATGGCCAAAGCAGTTTGTTTAACAAGAAATGTCTCAGAGAAATGTTTCTTGTGATTACCCCTTTTGATTTGCTGTCCTTGCCATATGTGATGGATGACGTCATTTGAAAAACAAGACACATTACAACCGATTGATTGATGTAGCTCCATCAGTAATAAGAATTTACCTGAAGACTTGTTTGCTGTGATGAGTTTATTTATATTTTATGGTTTTTACTTTTAAACGTGCTACACAGACTTCTTTTGTAGGTAGACGGAATTTATTGCAATGTATCATTTTAATTTTGTAACTATGGAATAGAAAAAATACCATTTCCTGATTTATTAGGTATCATGTTCATATTTGAATTAATTTTTGGCAGGTTAGATTATGTAATTAGGAAATTGTTGCTTCACTGTCATTATTGAAAAGTTATATAAACTAACATATACAGATTCAGTGTTAACAGTAATCAGCCTCCAATTTTCTTCAAATATTTTAAATGCACGGGTAATTATTTACCTATCTCATTACATCAAAAAACAGCTCAGTAAAGTGTTCACAAGACGTTTGCTAAGGACATAAATGTGTTGCAAAAATGTCTAATTTCATTATTCATATGTTTTAGGACTATAACTTTTAATTTGGGGATTGAAATTTTCTATGTAAGATATATGAAAACCCCTGATGAGAAGTTGGTGAACAGCTCAGTGATTGCAATTCAAAGGGTGGTTTGCGTTTATTTAATGAAGCCAGAGTTGGAAGTGTGAAAATGGTAAACAATGGGTGGCCCCTTTCTTAGTTTCTTGGTGGAGACGAGATGTCTACAGTTGTCTTCATTAGAGATATAAATTATTCATGTGGCTCCCAGAATTAGAGGGATGTTTTGAAGATAAAGTAGTATTTGGTATTTTGGTAGTACAGAACTTTAGCATTGCTGAAAAAAGAGACATGTTGAAGCTTTTTGCCTTGCACTCATCAGGATACTTTGCAAGAAAACCAATATAAGGGGAAAACAACAATTTATACTGTATGAGAAGAGTGTGCTGATTGGTTGCCAATTGGTAGAGGTGTTGCCATGGAGAATGCAGCAGTGATGGTGACCGACATATTTCTGATATGTGGATGCTATCTATGTTTGCTCTATTTAAATATGCAACTGCATGTAATAATTTCCTTACGTGCTCAAAGGTTCAAAGGTGCTCAAATTCACCTTTGAAATGGAGCAGTCAAATGAACTCCCCTTCCTTGAGAAATCTGCCGGGGGGGTTCTCTACCACAGTCTACTGCAAGCCTACCTCCACTGGTCAATGTACATTTGGGGATTCTTACAGTTCCACACACTATAAGATTGGTCTTATCGGCAACGTTGTAAATAGGGCCCGAGCCATTTGGTTGCCATGCAAGCTTGATGCTGAAATAGGGTGCATCAAAGGCATCCTACGGGATAATGGCTCCCTGATCGGATCATTTCATGCTGTATATCATACAAACACATGAACAGGCCTAAGGCTGTCACTTTTGGCCCTGAAAAGTACCCAGTCTACCTCAGATTACTCTGGAAGGACAAGGTATCTCAAAAGTTTGCAACAGGTGAAGCTAGCTGTTTCATGCTCCTACTATGTAGTAGCAACATGAGTGGTATTCGCCACTAACAGGATGCTGCCGTCAAGCCAAAATGATGTTCTGCCTATCACACAAATGAGTAGTGTGGTGTATAAATTTCAGTGCCAGTGTGATGCTAGGTATGTAGGCTGTACATCCCAAAGACTGGTGGATTGTATCAAACAGCATGTCCCAAATAGCCCGTGCTTGCAAAACGCACCAGTTAATGTCAAGCATCGTTTGAAATTTTAAACCAGGCAGCTTGACTTTGATTGGTCAAGGCATTGCCCTGAGAAATGAACCAGTGAATGACTATCACTTATTTTGTTTAGTTGAAACAGGCGCAATGTGTGCACATGTTCTTTCTGTCAGCATGTCCTTTCCGCTGTTCGCAACGGGCAAGGTACAGACCATACCTAACCAGCTTGCAAAAACTGGTGCTTGCAAAACTCAAAACACAGTGTCCAACATTAGATGTGATTCTACAATTGGTCAACATTTGCTAAATAATCCTCAGTGTGCTAAAAATTATGCTGATAACCAATTTAACATTGTCAGTGTGGCACATTTACGTGTTTTGGAACTACATATATTAATGCACAGGGTCCTGTTCTTTGCAGGCAGTTCTGTACTAACAAACGACTAACAGTATAAATTGTTATTTTCCCCTTATATTGGTATTCTTGAGAAGTGTTCTGATGAGTGCAAGACGAAAAGCACTTTTTCAGCAATACTCAAGATAAAGTTACTTACTTTAGACCTCTATCTGGGATATTCCAGGTGTCCCAGGATGGTGTGGGGACAGATTAGAGGGAGGTTTTTGTTCTTCTTTGTGGGTTTTATCTGCGTTTTCTCACAGAAACAGGCAGCTGGAGCTTAGGAACAGCTTTGAGAAGCAAAGAGAGAATGTGCCAGAAGCTGTAAACCAGTAGCAAGGGGCTATCAGAGATCAAGAGTATATTCTGAGTTTTTCTGGTCATTGAGCAAGAAAGCAGTGATGCCCTTGCTTGGGCTGGGATGTCCACAATAGTGAGGTGCTCAAGGAGAGTTGGAGGGTCATCTACCCGGATGCTACTGGAAGGATCCCAAGAAATCTTATACCTCGGAGAATAGTGAGATTACTGAGGGGAATCAAAGTGAATTCCTGGGATCTGTGGCACACTTTGTTTTGGCCCCAGGAGAAGTGAAGGAACACTTAAGCTCCTGTAAAGTAAAGGATACTCTTAGATGAATTAAAAGTAGAATGGGGAGTGCCCTGTTGAAATTTTCAGGCTTAAAGAATAAATGTTTACAGGGGAGGCAGTGGCATAGTGGTATTGTCACTGGACTAGTACTCCAGAGACCCAGGAAATGCTTTGGGAACCCAGGTTCGAATCCCACACAGCAGATGGTGAAATTTGAATCCAATAAAAATCTGGAGTTAAAAGTCTGATGATGACAATAAAACCATTGCCAATTATTGTAAAAACACATCTGGTTCACTAATGCCCTTCAGGGAAGGAAATCTGCTGTCCTTACCTGGTCTGGCCTACATGTGACTCCAGACATTCTGCTGTCTGAACAAGGGTAGTTAGGGATGGGCAATAAATACTGGCCTAGCCAGTGATGCTCACATCCCATGAACAAATAAAAGAAAATATGGTGTTAAGTTAGTAGCACTTGCTTTGTTTAATTCTTGTACAGTAAAATGTTTTGTTCAAAATGGGAAATGTAATTCTTTCAGTTAATAACTGGGAATTTGAATTTCTTTTTAAAGTTACTGGACTCCTTCAAGATCATAACAAATACTCTAAAGTATATTAAGATTTCTGTGATATAATATGTACTTGATATTTGTGAATTTTTTGCTTAAGCCTGTCTTTATTTAGGTTGAGTTACCTGTTTCAGGGTTCAACTTTCTCTCTGTTGCAGCTATTCTACCTTTTCTGAGTGATGTAAAAATTGTACTCTGGATGCAAAAATAATTTCAAGGATTTCTTTGGAAGATGTGACAATTTTAGTAAGTGCTGCAAGTGCAATGTCTTTCTCAGTGCCATCTATATCAAGATTGATATTGCTCCTTGTCTTTCATGCCTACAGACCAGGCTTGTTTACCCCTGACATGGCCTTTGAAACTATTGTGAAGAAACAAATTGTGAAACTCAAGGAACCTTGCCTGAAGTGTGTGGATTTGGTTATCCAAGAATTAATACATACAGTTAGACAGTGTAGTTATAAGGTAAGAAAAAAAATTTGGAACTTTCATTTTGTACAAGTTTGTTGACAATACAATGATAGAACAAGTATTTTAACAATCAATAAAATAAAGATCCTCATGTGCAGTAACATAGGCTGGGATTTTCCGGTCCCCCCTGTGGCGGGAATTGTCAGGCGGGGTGGAAAATTTGATGGAACAGCCAAAGGTCCATTGACTTCGGGCGGGAATTTCCAGTCCTGTAATGGCCGGAATCAGAAAATCCCAGCCTTCGTATGGGAGTTATATCTGCTGCCAGGGAGCTTGTCTCTGAATTCCCTTACTGCCTTTTCTCAGGCTATATTGCTTCTCCTAATATTCTATGAAGTAATCCATAACTTGCGGTCCAAGTAGAAACACACCTTTGGTTTCAGACAGTTTTGAAAAACTGTACAAGGTTTGCCTTTGCATCTTGCATTGTCATCTGAACTACCGGTTGTACAAAGGAACACATGAATTAGGAGCAGGAGTAGGCCATTCGGCCCCTCAAACCTGCTGCACCATTTGATAAGATCATGGCTGATATGATTGTGGCCTCAACCCTACCTTCCTGTCTAACCCCTATACCGTTTGACTCCCTTGTCAATCAAAAATCTAACATGAACATACGAATTAGGAGCAGGAGCAGGCCATTTGGGCACAACTGGTTATGTTTTTGTCATTTTTTATATATTCATATATATGTGCAGGTAAAAATTTAATATGCCATCTAAGGAAACATTATCTTTTAACTATATTTTTTACAGAAGTCCTGAGGGTTTTCTGAGAAATTTGTAACATATTTCTATATCAAGATAAATCAGTTTTCATAGGTTTAAATCACAATGACCATTCAACAGCAAGGAAAGACCCATTCTCTTTCATATTAGGGAGCATGACACATTTAAAATGTGATTAAAATAATTATACATTGTGAATAAAAAAAAAATAGTTGAGTTTATGTGATGAACAAGGATAAGAGAGGCAAACTTATTGTTGGCCATCTACCATGCATGTGTTGGGCTCCTGCACAGTATGTTATGCAAAGCATTTGTATAAAAAATAGAAATGAGTCACAACAACTTGTACATCATCATTAACATATAAAAATGGCCCAAACTCTTCACAAAAGTGTTATCAGTCAAAATGGGCAGTTGAGCCAAAGAAGGAGCTATGAGGAAGAGCAACTAAAAGCTTGGACAAAAGAGATGAGTTTTAAAGAGAGTCTTAAAGAAAGAGAAGTAGTTGGAGACATTTAAGGGGGAATTCCAGAGCTATGATTAGAATAAAGCTCTGTAGCCTGTCACACCCAGTCAAGAAATATGGTGGGCAACCAGGCAAATAACAGGTGGAGGAGGCTCTATAAATATCCTCATCCTTAACTATGATGGAGCTCAGCACTAGTGGAAATGTCAAGGTTAAAGGTTTGGAAGCATCTTCTGCCAAAAGAACAATACTACTACACCTCCTCCCAAGATCCCCATCATCATTGATTCCAAAGCCCAGCCAGTTCAGCTCACACAATGTGACATTAGATAGCGGCTGAGTGCACTCGACACTGTAAAGGCTGTGGACTCTGGCTGTAGTGCTGAAGACTTATTTACCAAAGTTAACTGTTATCCCAGCCAAACTCCTATAGTGCAGGTATGCCCTATCCACAAACTACAGGATAAATCCAAACCAGCTAATTGCCACTTTATTGGCCTCCCTATCATGGATAAAACTGATGACACGTTATTAATAGCACCATGAAACAGCAATTCACTCACCAGTTACCTGCTCATATATACTCAGTTCAGGTACCATTAGAACCACTTGTCTCCAGAACTCATCACAGTCTTGATCCAGACATGGACTTGTGATAGACTACAATCTCACACTGTAATTTTTTATAAAATACATATACACACTCATTGCTATTTCTAAATTTTAAAACTGGACCTTGGCTGAACTCGAGCCTTTAACTGGCTGAACCTGTCTGTCTGTGACCCCAGAACAAAAGAAGCCACTTTACAGTTTTGGGAAAACTCATTCCTCGTTATCTCTGTGGAGCCACTAATGATTACCTGGGGACTGCACAACCCAGCTTCAAAGAGAGCTTTACAAAGACCAGTTGCATTTGATAACCCAGGCTTGTCATCAGAAGACAGAGGGTCTGCTAAGACAAAAGGCCCCTCAAACATTCCTTTCAAATCATAATGACTTGAACATTTAGCAGTCTTTGAGACTCAGCCAAATTCCAGATGCTGGATACACATCCTTTGATGAAGATCTGGTACAGAGGTGGGAGTCATGTGACCTAGGCTTCTGGCTTGTGGAACAAGTAATATTGTCTTGCTGAGCTGAATAGTTCAATCTGCTCTTTAACATATGAGTAGTAGCCACACAGAAAAGAACTCTGCCAAAGTTAAACACCTGGCCCCGTCTACACTGCTTCTGCTGGAAGTTATGTGTCATTGCTTAGAAGACTGATTCATCTCTGCATGCCAATCTCATCTTGTGAAGTCAACACCACTGGAAAAGTAAATTTTACTACATCGGTTTTTAGCCTGCCAACCTCCTTGAAGGAATACCTCATAGAACTTTGATTCTGGACTCTCGAACTCACATGAACCAAAATTTATTTCCTCTGTGGTCTCTCTCCTGTAAAACCTTCTTTTCTCTATCCCTCTCTTTACTGTCTGAGTGTGGAGGTAAAGATGCGAACCCGCCTTTTCACATTTTGAATGTGTGCAATAAACTAACCTTTTGAGTTCAGTCTACCTCGAGTTTGCTGTGCAGTTATCATTAGGAATTGGATCACACAAGAACCGAGGGGCTAGGAAATACGCCACTGCTTATGAGAAAAGAAACAATCCAGAACACCTTTCCATTTACAGACCAGTGGTGAGAGGAAAGAAATGTTGTTTGAATGGATCCCACCCCCTGTCTGTAACAGACTCAAAAGAAACTGAGCTGGGCACTCTTTTTGCATGGAGTCCGCACTGTGTGTCCTCAATGTAACCATCATAACCAGTATCACTTTCACAATTCTGAACTCTGGCAAATCCACAGCAACTAGAAGCTCAAGTGGGGAAAAAAATCCAAGTTTTGTGGACGTTTAAGAGACTTTGCAAACAGCTCCTGCATCATTTCAATGTCTTCGTTTACTCTCGTTTTACTTCACATGGAGTTCAGAGGAGTTGCTTTACGCTTACAGGATTGAAATGAATGGAAGCAAGAGTTTGCAGTGCTTGGTAACTTTTACATCAGAACAGGCTAAAAAGGCTATGTACTGGCCAGTGGAAATTGGTGAATCATTTATCCTCACTATAGAATTTGGCACTGTCCATTTCATGAAATACTGATCAGTCAGCTTTGATTGACGGCACTTAGCCAAACTAGTAAATGGAAGCTGTTACATAATATTTGAAAGTCTATTATCATTTAGAGTAACATATTCTCAGTGCTGGCAAATACTATTGGACCATATGTGGAATGATACAAGTTCCATTTCAAAATACTGTATAACATACTTGACAGATGTGCAAGGCAGTAAGATTTTTGAGGTTTATGATGACATTATAACATGAGTGAAGCCCGAGAGAGCTATTGATGTTACCTGAAGCAGCGGGCAAAAAAATCCCAGTTTCAAAGAAGGATGATCACCCAACCTGCAGGCAGTGCATTCTCATGGAATTGAACCAAACAAGTAACAAGTGCCTTCAGGAGAGATGGGGCAAAGTTGGCAAAGAAGCCCCCCCTCCCCCGCAGTATGCTCATTTGTTATTCTTTGTAGCATGAAATCAAAGTAATTGGTAGATAGAGCTGTTGGGATCGAGGAATGAGATTAAGCAGGGTGTGGAATTGAAATTAAATGACCGTTTGCAACCTCACTCAAGGACCAGATACAGGTTTAGATCGTTATCTGATATACATGTAATCAGATGTCATACAGTGCATTCTGTCATTACATATTATCAAGTAAACTCTAGTACTTTCGACGCTGCTTGTTAGTAACCTCAAAAACCCCAGTATTTCATCTCTTAGGGAAACTTTTGAATAATTTGGAAAAATTGTATTTGGACCTGTGGTATAAGCAGCAAGGCTCTATGGGACAAATAACCTCTTGAATAATATGCTGCCAGACCTGCTGAGTTTTTCCAGGTAATTCTGTTTTTGTTATGAATTCCACATGCATCACTCATCCAACAATATTTGTAATAACATGCCATCGACTTTAAGCTTCATGGTTGCCACCATGGTTTTCTCCTGTTATTTTGGTTCAAACTGTATTTA
The DNA here is from genome assembly GCF_964194155.1 of Cetorhinus maximus. Lineage (NCBI taxonomy): Eukaryota > Metazoa > Chordata > Chondrichthyes > Lamniformes > Cetorhinidae > Cetorhinus > Cetorhinus maximus. The sequence continues at coordinate 92,562,475 of NC_135895.1, read as the reverse complement.
ACAAAATAATGACAGCCTTAACGCAGCAGACTTTTCGCTTGAGTATCTAGTACAGTTCACTTCAGTTCAAGACTTAACCATACTAAAATTAACATTTTTCCTTTGAGTGCTGCTCAGCCAGAAAGGCAAAACATGCAGACATTTTCAGAGGAAGACAAAGTTCAATTTCAATAATGGCGATGATATGAATGGAGGCTAGTTAAACATGTTGTTGCAAAATGTGGTCACTTGGCAACCGCAGGGGCAGGTTTTTTTTTGTTGATGTGTTATGCACTCAAAACTTTTCTACCATCCTAGATATATTTCTCAATTGAGGAACAGGAACCTCAATGCTTTTGAGACCTGTACTGCCCAACTAGCGCACCCCTACGATGTTATTCCCTGTAGATCCTTCACTTACTGACATTTAAAATTGGCTGATTAGCAGTGGCATCCAGAATAGGTTGAGTTCATGCAGCGCACCCTTCTTAATGCTACACTGACCTCAGAAAGATATTGTTTCATCACTGATCAACCATTTACAATGAAAATGGTTGACTTGGAGATACAGTTTTATAAGAAGAATGTCTCAGTTGCGGCCCAAGAGTTTCAAATCAGGCATCATCCCTCTGGTTTTCTTGTTTGCAGAGATTACTTTTCACATACATTGTAGAGTATAGTTACACATTTTTATCTATTCCTTCACAGGATGTGGACATTGCTAGATAGGCCAGCATTTATTTCCCATCCCTTATTGCCCATGAGAAGGTGGTGTTGAGCTGCCTTCTTGAACTTCAGCAATCCATGTGTTGTAGGAACATTCACAGTGTTGTTAGGAAGGAAGTGCCAAGATTTTGACCCAGCGACAGTGAAGGAATGGCGATATAGTTCCAAGTCAGGATGGTGTGTGGCTTGGAGGGGAATTTACAGATGGTGGTGTTCCCATACACCTGCTGCCCTTGCCCCTCTAGGTGGTAGAGGTTGTGGGTTTGGAAGGTGCTGTCGAAGGAGCCTTGTGAGTTACTGCATTACATCTTGTGAATGGTACACATTGCTGCCTCTATATGCCAGTGGTGAAGGGAGTGAATGTTTAAGGTGGTGGATGGGGTGCTAACCAAACAGGCTGCTTTGTCCTGGATGGTGTCAAGCTTCTTGAGTATTGTTGCAAGACTTATGCCTTGTAAATGTGAACAGGCTTTGAGGAGTCAGGAAGTGAGTCACTTGCTACAGACTTCCCAGCCTCTGACCTGCTCTTGTAGCCACGGTATTTATATGGCTGATCCAGTTCAGTTTCTGGTCAATGGTAACCCCCAGGATGTTGATAGTGGAGGATTCAGCAGTGGTAATGCCATTGAATGTCATGGGGTGATGGTTAGATTCTCTCTTGTTGGATATGGTCATTGCCTGGAACTTCTGTGGTGCAAATATTACTTGCCACTTATTCCCAAGCCTGAATATTGTCCAGGTCTTGGTGCATATGCACATGGACTGCTTCAGTATCAGCGAATGGTGCTGAACATTGTGTAATCATCTGTCAACATATCGGCCTCAATTCTGGGTGTGAAGTTGGTGGGCTGGGGAGTGGATGTAGAATCCGCTTCTGGGCGAGATTGCATTGTCCACGTGATTTCATGCTGGCTGGCCAATTAAGGCCCACCCAGTGTGCAACGTGTCCTTAGGTAGGCCAGAAGAAGCAGGCGGGGTGGGAGCGAGTCGGGCGCCAGATCCAGTGGGGGCTTTGAAAACTCTATGGGCAGCACCCTGAAGGCTGCCAGGAGTTGTGGGAAGGCTGTGTGGGAGCGTTCTTCACAGGATCAAAGAAATATCTGCAGCTGTTAGGACCTCAACACCTGGTGTGCACGGAAGGCATTCTGCCCCCCGCCCCCCTCCCAATTTCATAGATGAGTTCCTGGGCATCACCATAAAGGAGATCAGTGCCAGGCCCAGGGATGGGAAGAGGAAGCCGCTGCATGTCACAAAGAAGGCATGGGCAGAGGTGGCCATCCAGATCAGTGTGCAACACGTGGTGCAGCGAACGTGGATACAGTGCCGCAACAGGTTCAACAATCTTCTGCATTTGGCAAGGGTAAGTACAGAGATAGCATGGAAATGCGTGGAGATGTGTATTTGGGTTGGCATCCCTCATCACCCTCAGAGGCGTAAGAATGTGTGTGCCAAATTTCACTGAAGTCTGTGCCAGCCAAGCCTGGGAGCTCTGACTGCTTGGCCTGAGTGCATTGAAGGTTGAGGTGTGCCACTCTGCCACGTCCTGCAACCTGGTTCTCAGGAGGTGGGTGCAGTCCAGGCTGCAATGGTTCTGCAGGGAGAGGGAGCAGTAATGTTGAAATCTGTTCTTCCCTTTCAGGAGAAGAGAAGCCCTAATGCGGCGGATGCTGAAGAATGGGCGGTGGGGAGCCCAATCTCCTGGTACTCAGCTGCTACGAGATGGACATCCTAGAGCTAGAATGCCACTGCAGATGTGAGGCAGGTAAGAATGCAGTACACAGATACGAGAGTAGCGGAGAGCGCAAAAATCACAAATCAAAAAGTCTTCTCAGCTGAAATGGAGATGTCAAGGCACGAGTGCCCATTGATCCTCCGATCAAGATGGCATCATGCTGCAGTTCTCCATTGCCTCATCAGCCTGCCTAGCATGCACATCGACTATGTGATGATTGAATGTACTGACATGTTCTTTTCTGCCCACAGATGCTTCATCCGCAAGGGGTTCCGGGACCCCGAGGATCCCCCTTTAACCCCAGAGGAGGACACACTCACACCTGCACCCACATCACACACTCTCTCTGAACCAGGCACCAGCGTAGAGACTAGCACATCAGTGAGCTTAAGTTCGTCAGCTCCAGTGGCAGTGCACAGTGGGGAGGGCATGGCACACTAGCATGGGGAGCTGGCAGAGGCAGAGAGTGCTCCGAGTTAGAGGACTGCTGGAGACTAGGAACATGCTGAGTCCGAGGAATGGGATGTGCAGGGAGATCTGGTGGAGACCCCTGAGGGTCTGCATGACATGGTGTCTGTCATGGAGGAGTCCATGCAGAGCGTGAGCACTGCGTTGACCCTGAGCACCGAGTGCACAGCCTCCTCCATTGAGAGAGTGGCGACTGTCATGGAGTAGCAGCTCCACGAACAGAATCAGGGGTTTCTGGGGTTGAGCTTGGACCTGCAAGCCCACACACTGGCAGCGACCTCAGCAGGTCACTGCCAATGTGAGAGATGGATGAGGCACTTAGTCTCCGCTGCTAGGTGCCCATCCATCAGTGGTGAGCAGGGAGGTTCAAACAAATCTCATGCTGGCGGACAAGCTGCTTCTCGTCTCTGAGGGCTTCTCTCAGGGCACTCTGGAGGAGGGCATCACTCCTCCGCCACTCAGCCAGTGACTGTCGTATCTGATGAGGCCACGACGACTGAGGAATTACCAGCCATAGTGCTGGATGCGCCCTCCAAGGTGGAGCCCCCTCAGGTTTTGCCGGCCTGTTCGGACGACCGCCAAGGTCATGAGGGCCAACACGACAGCAGAGTCAGCAATCTGCCTCGACTGCCACTGCCAACGAGGTGTGAGGGACACCAAGATGCAGCACCCGCAAACCTAAGTTTAAGGCACCTTGAGCACAAAGGGGCTTCTTGTGGGTGACATTATTTCCATTCATATTTCAAAACTCTCTTGATGGTGTGATCATTAACACCAGAAAATGTTATGTTTATTTCTTTGAATATTATACAAACACTGATTTTGTTGTAATGGCCTGAGTATGCATGATGGCTATGAAAGGTGCAGGGGACGGCAGGGACTTTGGACTTTATTGCGTAGGCTGTGGTTGGAATTTGGGGTTTTGGGTTTGCGCATCACAGATGTCTTGTACGGAGGCCTTTGACATGAGCTGGAATCGATGCCATGCCAGCCTAGCTGAAGGTGTGCATTATCAAGGCTCCCTGATGTCCCTGCCTCCCTGAAGGCTCCTGATGTCTGCCTCCACATCTTCACCCCGTGCCTCCCTGGGCTCCTCATCAGACCCATCAGTAGATTCATCGCAGCATCTGGAGCTGCCTCGCGATCCTCAGCCTTCAGTGGGCCCCCCCCCTTGCCAGAACCAGATTGAGCAGAGCACAGCAGGCAACGACTATAAGCACGACGCACTCTGGAGGATTCTTCATTGCTCCCCTTGATCGGTCCAGGCAGCAGAACCTCATCTCCAGCAACCCAATGGTCCTCTCTATTACCACCCTTATGGAGGCATGACTCTGATTGTATCTCTCCGTCGCATCTGTTCTTGGGTGCTGGAGTGGGGTCATGAGCCACCTTTTCAAGGGATAGCCTTTGTCACCCAGGAGCCAGCCATCCGAACGAACTGGAGTCATGAACAGCCTTGGCATCTGTGAGTGTCACAGGATGTAAGCACCATGTGAGCTGCCAGGGTAACAGGCACAGACTTGCAAGATTTGTGCCTTGTGGTCGCAGACGATCTGAACGTTCATTGAGTGGGACCCCTTATGGTTCAAGAAGGCTCCCAGCTCATCTACAGGCACTTTGATGGCCACGTGAGTGCAGTTGATGGCACCCTTGGCATTCCATACGTGGCTAGCTTTCTTTTGGAATACTTTTTCTTGCCATCTTTGTTTGAAGATTTCAGCAGAGTGCACCCTTAAGTGCATTAGACAGTTCCTTGTGCACTTCTGATTATGGGAATTGTATACTCAGCTGCTGGGACCTCCTTTGAGAAGGAAGGGCCAGGAGAGAAAGGAGGCCAGGTGACTGCAGGCAGCACCCCAGGAAGCGACCTGTGGGAAGAGAGGCATAGATGCAGGGGTTCAGGGCCAGCAGTGAATGCAAGGCAGAAGGGTCTGCAGGAGATGCCACTACCCTACAGCCAGGGTGTATAGGCAGCGCTCCAACTACCTCAACATATCCGAGGTCCAGTGCCGAAGGAGGCTCTGCCTCTCAAGGGACACTGTCACCTCCATATGCCAGATAATTGGGCCGGAGATCGCCTCCAGCTATGTAGGTGGCCACCCTATGCCATTGGCTCTGAAGGTCACAGTGGCCCTCAACTTCCAGAATCAGTGGGGGATCTGTGTGGTGTGTCGGAATCAGCTGTCCACAGTTGCATCAAGCTTATTACTGGCATTTTCTTCAGATGGGTGATGACATTTATCCATTACCGGATGGACGAGATCAGCCAGGGGCTTCACGATGACTGTAGGCTTGAGAAACCTCTCAAGTCGCATAAATTTCACAGCAAAAAACTCTAACCTGAAGAGACACAGCTTTTGCTCTGGGGGCCTTTTATCCCGCCCATGGATGAGAACTCGAGGAAAATGTGTTGGCCACCTATCCATGTTGCCCGTGCGATAACCGCAAAATCGCATGGACAATGTAAAATTCCTTTCAGTTAGTAAATTAATGGCCTTAATTGGCCCTTTAAGTGATGGTGGGCACATTTCCAACTCCCATGCATGCCTGCCAACCATAATATCATTGCGTGCGCATGATGTCGGGACACTTGGCTGACGTCTTCTTGTGCAATATCACATGAGTTCAGGTCGGGCGTGTGCCCGTTTTGTTCACGTAAAATTCTGGCCATCCACTTTTGACCTCATGATGGAGGAAATGCCATTGATGAAGCAGCTGAAGATGGTTGGGCCTAGGACACTACCCTGAGAAACTTCTGCAACGATGTTCTGGGATTGAGATGATTGGCCTCCAACAGTCACAACCTTCTTCCTTTGTGCTAGGTATGACTCCAACCAGTGGATTGTTTTCCCATGATTCCCATTGACTTCCGTTTTGCTAGGGCTACTTGATGCCACATTCGGTCAAATGCTTCCTTGATGTCAAGGGCAGTCACTCTCACCTCACCTCTTGAGTTCAATTCTTTTGCCTATTTTTGGATCAAGGCTGTAATGAGTTCAGGAGATGAGTGGCCCTGACGGTACCCAAACTGACCGTCAGTGAGCAGGTCATTGCTGAGTAAGTGCTGCTTGATTGCACTGTAGACAACACCTTCCATCACTTTGCTGCTGATTGAGAATAGTCTGATGGGGCAGTAGTTGGCCGGGTTGGAATTGTGCTGATTTTTGTGTACAGAACATACCTGGACAATTTGCACATTGCCAGGTAGATGCCAGTGTTGTAGCTGTACTGGAACAGCTTGACCAGGGATGCAGCAAGTTCTGGAGCACAAGTCTTCAGTACTATTGTCAGGGCACATAGCTTTTGCATTACCCAGTGCTTTCAGCCGGTTCTTGATATCATGTGGCGTGAATCGAATTAGCTGAAGACTGGCATATGTGTTATGCTGGGGACCGAGATGGACCATCCACCTGTCCCTTCTGGCTGAAGGTGGCTGCAATTGCTTCAGCCTTTTGTACTGATGTGCTGGGCTCCCTCATCATTGAGGATGGGATATTTGTGTAGCCTCCTCCTCCAGTGAGTTGTTTAAGTGTCCAATACCATTCAGGACTGGATGTGGCAAGACTGCAGAGCTTAGACCTGAACCCTTGGTTGTGGGATCATTTAGCTCTGTCTATCACATGCTGCTTCTGCTGTTTGGCATGTAAGTAGTCCTGTGTTGTAGTTTCACCAGGTTGACACCTAATTTTTAGGTACGCCTGAGGGTGCTCCTGCACTCTTCAGTAAACCAGGGTTGCTCCCCTGGCTTGGTGGTAATGGTAGAATGGGGATATGCCAGGCCATGAGGTTACCGATTGTGGTTGTATACAATTCCGCGACTGCTGATGGCCCACAACACTTCATGGGTGCCCAGTTTTGAGTCGCTATATCTCTTTGAAATCTATCCCATTTAGCACAATGGTAGTGCCAGACAATATGATGGAGGGTATCCTTAATGTGAAGGCAGGACTTTGCCTCACAAGGACTGTGTGGTGATCACTCCTACCAATGCTATCATGGACAGATGCATCTGCGACTGGTAGATTGGTGAGGACAAGGTCAAGTAGATTTTTTCCCTCTTGTTGGTTCCTTCACCACCTGCTGCAGACCCAGCCTAGCAGCTATGTCCTTTGGGACTCGGCCAATTCGGTCAGTAGTGGTGCTACCGAGCTCCTCTTGGTGATGGACATTGATGTCCCACATCCATTCTGTGCGCTTGCCACCCTCCATGCTTCCTCCACTTGGTGTTCAACATGGAGGAGTACTGATTCATCAGCTGAGTGGGTGCAGAGGGTGTTAATCAGAAGGAGGTTTCCTTGCCTATGTTTGGCCTGATGCCATGAGACTTCATGGGGTCCAAAATCAGTGGTGAGGACTCCCAGGGCAACCCCCTTCAAACTGTATACCGCTGTTCTGCGACCTCTGGTGGGTCTTTCTTGCCGGTGGGACAGGATGTATCCAGAGATGGTGATGTTGGTGTCTGGGACATTGTCTGTAAGGTATGATTCAGTCAGTATGACTGTATCCGGCTGTTGCTTGACTAGACAGTTCTCCCAATTTTAGCACAAGCTCCCACATGTTAGTAAGGAGGACTTTGCCAGGTCGACAGGGCTGGGGTTGACATTATCATTTCTGGTGACTAGGTTGATGCTTGGCAACCCATCCAATTTCATTCCTTTTCAACTTTGTAGTGGTTTGATACAACTGAGTTACTTACTAAAACAAAAACAGAATTACCTGGAAAAACTCAGCAGGTTTGGCAGCATTGGCGGAGAAGAAAAGAGTTGACGTTTCGAGTCCTCATGACCCTTCAGCAGAACTGAGTATAGTTAGGAGAGGGGTGAAATATAAACTGGTTTAAGGTGGTGGGGGGGAGAGAAGTTGGAGGGGGGTGGTGGGGGTGGTTGTAGGGACAAGCAAGCAGTGATAGGAGCAGATAATCAAAAGATGTCACAGACAAAAGGAACAAAGAGGTGTTAAAGGTGGTGATATTATCTAAGAAAATGTGCTAATTAAGAATGGATGGCAGGACACTCAAGGTACAGCTCTAGTGAAAGTTACTTACTAGGCCATTTCAGAGGGCAGTAAAGAGTCAACCACATTGCTGTGAGTTATCTAGGCCAGACCTGCTAGGATGACAGACTTCCTTCCCTAGACCAGGTAGGTTTTTATGCCAATCAGCAATGCTTTCATGGTCACTATAACTGAGACTAGCTTTTAATTACAGATTTTATTAATTGAATTTAAATTTCATGGTGGGATTTGAACCCTTGCCCCCAGAGTGTTAACCTGGGCCTCTGGATTATTAATCCAGTGACATTACCACTATGCCACCACTTCCCCCCATTCAGAGAATAGCTATTGTTTTATTACTCAAATATATTTATGGCACATACAGAAATTATTTATTATAATTCCTACCATCAGTTGTCTAATAAGCATCAGCCACAAGAAGGTATCATACCAGGGCAAGTGCAAGTAAACATTTAGTAATTCAAGTGTCAGCATACGATAAGCCCTACTTAAAATTTTGTGCATATTTCTTTTATTTTAACTGTCAGCTCATGGTATCCTCCGAATAATCTCGTCTTCGAAGATTTCACTGCCTTTAATAATTGTGACAACATTTGTTGCTTAGGCTAACATTGTAAGACCTAATCAAATAAAGTTAACAGAATGTTTGATGTATGGTATAATGATCACCATAAACTTCTGGTAACATTTGGTACCAGCAGTATTTAAAGAGAAAATTTTGTTTCCATATTGTGCATGAAAATAGGAAGTCAAATTTAATATGAAATTTTTCACTTTGGAAGTTTGAAGAAAGATTTTGTCAGCTGAAGTCTCGTTAGTTCTTAACTGACAACTGAATCATTTCCATGTGTAGACAATATTTTTTTACAAAGTAAACTTTTTTGAAAATGAGTTTGTGAGCAAGATTCCTTTATTAAGCATGTTATGGTATGCTTTCTCTTAGTAATAACAACGTAGCTCACACATCAGGATGTAATCACGTTTAACTTTCCTGCTGTGAATAATTGGCTTTCTGTGTGGAATTACATGAACAACCATGGAATCAATGAGGACTATGAACCTACTGTTAGACCCTTAAGATGGCTGACACCAACAGATGGGTAAACATTCACTTTGGGAATTTAAATAAAAGAAAGCTTTGCTGTTCTTTACAGCTGGGTAGGTACCCAAAACTGCGAGAAGAGACGGAGAGGATTGTTTCCAGCTACATACGAGAAAGAGAGGAAAAAACAAAGAACCAGGTTAACAAATATCATTGCTTATTTTTACAAAATATTGTTGTTCAGAAAAGGAGGGGATAGTCCAAGTAATTACAGGCCAGTCAGTCTAGCATTAATGATGGGCAAATTACAGGAAAAAATTTTGAGAGACAGTATAAATTGTCATTTAGAAAGGCACAGATTAATCAAGGATAGTTAGTGTGGATTATTTGAGGGAAGGCCTTGTCTGACTAACTTGACTGAAATTTTGAGGCAGTAGCAAGTACATGGTGGCAGTGCATTCGATGTAGTCTAACATGGATTTTGGCAACATCTGACATCACTGGATCACAGAATTGCTACAGCGCAGAAGGAGGTCACTCGGCCCATCATGTCTGCACCAGCTCCCTGAATGAGCAGTTCACCTAGTACCACTCCCCTGCCTTCTCCCCATAACCCTGCACATGCTTCCTTTTCAGATAACAGCCTAATTCGCTTTTGAATGGTTTAATTGAACCTGCCTCCACCACACTCTCAGGCAGAGCATTCCAAACCTTTACAACTCTGTAAAAAAAGTTTCTCCTCATATCACTTTTGCTTCTTTTGCTAATTACTTTGAATCTGTGCCCCCTCATTTTCAATCCTTTCACGAGTAGAAACAGCTTCTCCCTATCTACTCTGTCTAGATCCCTCATGATTTTGAATACCTCTATCAAATCTCCTCTCAGCCTTCTCTAAGGGAAGCAGTCCTAATTTCTCCAATCTATCTTCATAACTGAAGTTTCTCATCACTGGAATCATACTCGTGAACCTCTTCTGCACCTTCTCTAATGCCTTCAAATCCTTCCTAAAGTGTGGCGCCCAGAACTCCAGCTGATGCCAAACTAGTACCACCTCCTTTTCAATTTCAAACCCATCTAGGGTAGACTGGTCAGAAAATTAAAAACTCGTGGGATCCAAGGGAATGTGGCAAGTTGGATCCAAAATTGGCTCAGTAACAGGCAGTAATGTTCAACGGGTGTTTTTGTGGCTGGAATGCTGTTTCCTGTGGAAGTAGAAATAAATGGGCATAAAATGATAACCATTATGGATACGTGGTTGCAAAGTGACCAAGGCTGGGAACTGAATTTTCAAGAGTATTTGACATATAGGAACGATAGGAAGAAAGAAAAAGGAGATGGTGTAGCTCTGTTAATAAACAATGAGATCAGTACAGTAATGAGAAATTACCTCAGCTCAGAAGATCAAGATATAGAATCAGTTTGGGTGAAGATAAGAAATAGCAAGTTAAAGAAGTCACAGTTGGGAGTTGTTTATAGATGCCCTAACAGTAGCTACATTGTAGGACAGAGTAGAAATCAAGAAATAATGGGGCTTATAAGAAATGTACTGCAATAATCATGGGCAATTTAGATCTTTGTATAGATTGGACAAATCAAATTGTTAAAGGTAGCCTTGAGGCAGTATCTTAGAACTATACATTCTGGAAGCAAGCAGGGAGCAGGCATTTTTAGACTTGATAATGGCTAATGAGAAAAGGTTAATTAACGATCTCATAACAAAAGACCTTCTGTGCAAGAGTGATCATAAAATAATAGAATTTCACATTCATTTTGAGGGTGAGAAATGTGGGTCTAAAACTAGTTTCTTAAACTTAAATAAAATCAACTGTGAAGCTATGAAGACAGTTAGCTAAAGTAGACTGGGAAAGTAAATTAAAAGGTAAAATGGTGGCTAAGCAGTGGCAGACATTTATGGATATATTTTATAACTCCCAACAAAGATATATTTCATTGAGAAAAAAGATGCTTCAAGAAGGATGTGCCATCCATAGCTAACTAAGGAAGTTAAATATATTATATCAAGGCGGAAGAAAAGGTATACAATGTAGCAAAGGTTAGCAGTAGACAGAAAATTAAGAACTAGCAGAGGATGGCTAAAAATAATAACGGAGAAATTAAAATATGAGAATAACTTAGCAAGGAATATAAAAAATCACAGTAAGAGCTTCTACAAGTATATGAAAATGAAGAGAATAGCTAGACTAGACATTGGTCCCTTAGAGGTTGAGATTAGGGAATTGATAATGGAAGCAAGGAAATGGCAGAGACTGGAACAAGTGTTTTGTATCTGTCTTCACAGTAGAGAAACAAAAAGCATCCCAAGAATAGTAGAAAATTAAGGGGTAAAAGGGAGGGAGAAACTTCAAACAATCACTATTGCTATAGAAAAAATACTAAGAAAACTAATGGGATTAAAGGACCACTGGACCTGATTGGCTGCATCCTAGGTCCTCAAGTAAGTGACTGCAGTTGATGCATTGGTTGTAATTTTCCAAAATTCACTAGATTGCAAGAAGATCCCAGCAGATTGGAAAACTGAAAATGTAACACCACGATTCAATAAAGGAGGGAGACAGAACCCAGGAAACAAAGGCCAGTTCACCTAACATCTGTCATTGGAAAAATGCTGGATCCATTATTAAGAAAGTAGTAGCGAGACATTTAAAAAATCATAATACAATCAAGCAGAATCAACATGGTTTTATGAAAGGGAAATTATTTTTTACAAATTTATTAGAGTTCTTTGAGGATGTAACATGGAGGGTGGATGAAGGGGAATCAGTAGATGTAGTATTTGATTTCCAAAAGACATTCAATAATGTTCCACATAAAAGGTTACTGCACAAGATAAGAACCAGTAGTGTTATTTTTGAAGTAATATATTAGTGTGGATAGAGGATTGGCTAACTAACAGGAAACAAAAAGTCAGGATAAATGGAGCAATTTTAGATTGGCAAACTGTAACTAATGAGGTGCCACAGAGATCAGTACTGGAGTCTCAGCTATATACAATCTATATTAACGACTTGGATGAAGGGACCGAGTATATTTAGCCAAATTTGCTGACGATACAACAATAAATAGGAAAGTAAATGGTGAGGAGGACATCAAGAGTCTGCAAAGGATATAGTTAGATTATGCAAGTGGGTACATACTTGGTGGATGGATATTTGGCACAATGTGGGAAAATATGAGGTTGTCTATTTTGGTAGAAAGAATAGAAAAACAGAAACTTATTTAAAAGAAGAAAGACTACAGAATGCTGCAGTGCAGAGGGATCTGGGTGTCCGTTTAAATGAAGCATAATAAGTTATTACACAGGTACATCAAGCAATTAGGAAGGAAAATGGAATATTGGCCTTTATTGCAAGGGGGACAGAGTGTAAAAGTAGGAAAGTCTTGCTACAATTGTATGAGGCATCAGTGAGACCACAGCTACACTACAGACAGTTTTGATCTCCTTACTTAAGAAGGCATATACTAGCATTGAAAGCAGTTCAGAGAAGGTTCACTAGGTTGATTCTTGAGATCAAAGGGTTATCTTATGAGGAAAGGTTGGGTCTATGCCCTTTGGAGTTTAGAAGAATGAGGTGATGTTATAGAAACATATAAGATTCTGAGGAAAGTTTCCCCTCATGAGGGAATCTAGAATTAGGGGGCAAAGTCTCAGAATAAGGAGTCTCCCATTTAAGATGCAGCTAAGGAGGAATTTCTTCTCTCAAAGGGCTGTTAATCATTGGTATTCTGTACTCCAAAGAGCAGTGGAGGCTGTGTTAGACAGATTTTTTGATCTACAAGGGAGTCTAGGGGTTTGGGACAGGCAGAAAATTGGAGTTAAGGTCATGGTCAGATCAGTCATGATATTGTTGAATGGTGTGGCAGGCTGGAGGGGTTGAATGGCTTCCTGCAGCTTCTATTTCTTATGTTGCTATGCAGGGCTCAGTACTGGGTCCCTAGCTGTTTGTGGTGTATATTGATCATTTAGATTTACATGCAGGGGACATGATTAAGAACTGTGCAGATGATATGAAAATTGGCCTTGTGGTTGATAGTGAGGACAAAAGCTGTAGAGTGCAGGGAGACATCAATGGATGGGTTGTTGGGTAGAAAAACGGCAAACGGAATTCAATCAGGAGAAGTGGGAGGGGATACTAGCCAAGGGATACACAATTATTGATAAGATTCTGAGAAATTTCAGGGAACAGAGGGACCTTGGAGTGCATGTCTACAGATCCTTGTCTATAACAGTACAGGTAGATAAGATGTCTAAGAAGGCATATGGAATACTTGCCTTTGGTGGATGTGGCATAGAGCATAATAGCAGAGAAGTTATGCTGGAATTGTATAAAATACTAGTTAGTCTACAGCTTGAGTACTGTGCAATTCTGGTCACCACATTACAGGATGTGGTACAGAGGATATTGCCATGAATGAAGAACTTTAGCTATGAGGAAAGATTTGATAGGCTAGGATCGTTTTCTTTGGAACAGAGGAGGCTTGGGAAAGATTTAATTGAGGTATATAAAATTATGAGGGGACGAGTTAGAGTGTATAGCAGGGACCAATTTCTGCTGGCAGAGAGGTCATTAACCAGGGGGTGTACATTTAAACTAATTGGTAGAAGGATTGGTAGGGGTTGAGGAATAATTCTTTCACCCGGAAGGTGGTAGGGTTCTGGAACTCACTGACTGAAAAGAGAGAGGCATGAACCCTCATCACATTTAAAGAACATCTGGATGTGTGCTTGAGATGCCGTAATCTACAGGGCTGTGGACCAAAAGCTAGAGGGCGGGATTAGAAAGCATAGCTCTTTCTCAGCTGACACAGCCAGAACATGCCAAATGGCTTCCTTTAATTCTGTAAATCTTCCTACATTTCTAGATTTCTATATTTAGGGAGTGTCAGTAAAATATTTACTTCACATTATCATGTCCCAGCAATATCTATGATTTCCAACCTTCTTACTAGTTTCCTCTATAGTTGGGTGTCTCAAAATAGATCAAATTGAAACCATAACACTGATATTTAATTTAGCTTTGATTCCCACCAGAAAGGTGAAACATACCTGGCAGAAGCTTAGGCAGAGTTTTCACTGTTCACCTATATAGTTAGCTAAAGAACTGAAGGTAGAATGTATCATTCAAAGTTACAGCTTCCAAATGTTTGTCCTCTCTTTTAGGTGTTGTTACTGATTGATATCCAGTTGTCTTATATCAACACCAACCATGAAGATTTCATCGGTTTTGCAAAGTAGGTATCTCGTTAAAGTCTTTTAATGCTGATTATTAATTTGCAAATTAAGTAAAAATATGAAATCTCAATCTCATGTCTCAATCAGACATTGCATGCTCACACCGTGTAAACATCAGTAGTAGATGTAACATAGGCCGGGATTTTCTGCTCCTGTTCGCGCCGGGTGTCATGGCAGACAGAAGCGGAAAATATCGCGAGAAGGTCAAAAATCCGTTTTACAGCATCAGTTCGCGATTGTGCACTGCAGCCTTCAATGGCAGGCCGCATTTCCTGCTGCGGCACAATGGGAAGGCCATTTCAATGTGTTTGCATCGCATTGTAAGGACTCCCCACCAGAATTATCTCCCCAGGCTGTGTTGTCAGGGCATGTTGGCGTGCAATTAGAACAACGTATTTTACAATGGTATATAAGTGACATGCACCTGGTGATCTGCAGTTCACTTGTGACTTCGCAGTTCATTCGCCTACCTTGCATCATGCAGTGCTCGTGATAATCAGCGCCAGGCTTCGCAGGAGCATCACATCGCTTTCAGGGGGTTGTCACAGGCAAGTCTCTACTTACCAGACCAGTGGTAAGATGGGGATGACTGTTAATGAGCTTCAGGGTTAGGGCTGCACTGGGGGAAACAGGCCTGAGGCATGGGAAGGGGCTGCAGGGCAAGGTCTCCACTGGGGAAGGAGGGAAACTGGCCTGATGCATGGGAAGGGGCTGCAGAACAAGGGCTCCACTGGGCACGGGGGGAAACTGGCCTGAGGCGGGGGAAACTGGCCTGAGGCATGGGAATGGAAAGGGCTCCACTGTAGGGTAAGAGTGGCGAAGGTTGCTCTCCAATCTGCCCTCAGACACATGACTGGGGTGGGGGTAGTGGGTGCAGGGAGTTAGTGTCCTCAGTGCCAGGATGGGGAAAGAGTATGATACAAAATGACATAAGCCAACTGGGGCCAGAATAGGAGGAGTGCTGAGTGAAGAAGCACCTCAGTTTACATTGTTGAGCTTGCAAAGACTATACTTGTCCCAGTCCAGGGAGGGGGAGGGCATGTCTGTTCAGCCTTAGCCATGTCCAGCATGTTGTGCATTGTTGTAACAGCATGCACCTCGGTCTGTGGGATTTCTGGCATCCTACTGGGCCGCAGATGGCACACTCAGTCAGGGGAGGCACCTGCAGTTACAGATGGTGAGAAGGTATTGCTTGGGTGTCCAAAGGTGCTTGGGAGGCAGCGGGGGGGTATATATTTAACTGTGTAAGTGGCCTCAAGATAGGGAGGGGTGAGGTCTACGTGAGGCATAGTCACATCCACCTCAAAATGTTCAGGGGCTAACAAACAGACATCCACCACAATCACGATGGGATGAAGGAATACAGGGGGAGGATTGAGAAGTCTTGAAGGGAAGGAAACCTGAACGTTAAGCTCCTCTGGGACGATGGGAGGGGTTTCCACACTCACACAGGGAGGATCCAATATGGTCTAGCAGTCAGAGTTCAGCACCATCATCTTCCAACCTGCAGCGATGTCACACTACAAAATTAAATTGAGGAGAAACTCTGCTGGTGAGAGCTCTGAGGGTGGATTGAAGGGCAGGTGCATGGTTAAAGGGGCACCCAATGGAGCTGTTCATTCCCAAATGAAAACAGCTGAGACATGTTAGGAGCCTTTCAGTGACAATGCAAGGAATCAAGAAAGTGAAACTATGGTGCGCATTCATGCGAGACTAAGGGAGGTGTCAGCTGTGGCTCAGTCCATAGCACCCTCGCCTTTGACTCAGAGGGTTGTGGGTTCATGTCTCACTCCCGGAAACCAAGAACTGTGATTGTACTCGAAAGAGTTGCAATCTATGACTGTTGATAACTCGAAAGAGTTTCATGCGAGACTAATCCAGAATGGTGGCTCAAATCAATCTCCTTGTATTAACCCCTTGCTCGCAGCATGGAAAATCTCCAGAGCGATAACGAACTCCAAAGAAATTGGGTGACTGGACAAGCTTCAGATGCGTGTTAGAATCGTGGCGTTGGCAGATTCACAGAAAGGAAGCCTCAGGCCCCCTCTCAAATAATCTCATGTCATTACCAAACATATTCCCTCATGTTTATTCCAAATAGTATAGTATTGGGGTGCAGTGAATGAGGATCCCAGTGCCTGGGCGTAAAGCAACACATCCAAGTGCCTGGCCAAAGCAATCTCATCAAAGCCGGTCAGGTAAAGGGGGGAGGGGTGTGGGAGTGGAAGGAGCACTTTGAAATGCACCCTGCACTGGCCAGGATTTCAGAGGCAAATAGTTGCTGGGACAAAGCCCTCGAACCCACGTTCACTGATGAATCATTTACAGAAATAGGACCTTTGGAGGCTGATGGTGACTCATGTCTGTTTCTCATTGATGCTGCAGAGAGGAGACCATCAGCAAGATGGAGCCTGGATTTATTGCCGCCTGCATAATCACATACAGGCAGGAGAGAAGAAGGAGAAGATTGCGATGGAGGCGCCTGGCTCGCCAATGGGAGGAGCAAAACCCTCAAGACCAAAAGGCAGCAGGGCCTCCTCTGGACACAGAGGATGAGGCTCTCAAAAACGTCATGCGTAGGCGCCTCGCAAGACCAAGGGCGTACAGCAGATGAAAGAGCTGATGCCTTCGCATGTCCAGGGATCTGGTGCCTCACGTTTGCCACATTCTCCAGGAATTGGCACCACTGGGACTGGGAAAGTCACCACCGCTCTTAACTTCTACGTCAGTAGCTCCTTCCAGGGCTCCACTGAGGATATCTGCAGGATCTCTCAAGCACCCACGCACAAATGCAAACATCAGATCATAGATGCCCTTTTTGCCAAGGCCCTCAATTACATCAACTTCGACAGAGATCAAGCAAGCCAGGACGCCAGAGCAGTGGTCTTTGCAGTGATTTCCAGATCTCACAGGTGCAGGGTGTCATTGATAGCACTTGTGGCTATAAAAGCTCCCTGGCAACAGGCATTGCAATACACAAACAGGAAAGGCTACCACTCGCTCAATGTACAGCTGATCTGCGATCATAAGAAACTTATGCAGATTTGCACCAGATACCCAGGAAGCATCTACGACTCATACATCTTGAGTAGATCACAGATCACGGACATCTTCGAGGGACCACACAGGATCCAGGGCTGGCTGCTCAGTGAGAAAGGGTACCTGTAAAGGACATGGCTTATGATGCCCGTGCGGCGGCCATAGAACGCTGCAGAGAGAAGGTATCACGAAGCTCATGCTACTACCTGAACATTGATGGAGCGCACCATAGGCACCTCAAAGATGCAATTCCAATGTCTGGACAGATCAGGCGGAGCACTCCAGTACAGCCCCCAGAGGGTCTCATGGATGTTCGTGGCTTGCTGCGCGCTGTACAACCTGGCACTGCAAAGTGGGGAGGACTTGCCAGATGTCAACATGGAAGAGCTGCACATCTCCTCTGATGAGGAGGACATCAAAAGGGATGAGGGTGACATCGAAGGGGATGAGGGTGTTAAGTTCGAAAAAGCCGAAGTTTCAGGGGAAGAGGCCATAGCACGGGCCAGACAAGGCATGCGTGCGCGTAAGGCTCTCATAGCCACAGATTCCACGAGGGTGGCGAGTTGTAGTGAGTACTCTCTGGGACAAGTGCCCTCCGTCATGGGCCAACATGAACACCAATGTTGCTATTCCTCTCATTTCAACCATGCGCTTTAATATGAGAGTGAATGGTTACACATCAGGCTCACATTGTCCTGATCCTTTGAAGGATGATGAAGCCTCGGGAGCATGTGTCCTTGTTGAGATGAGGTACGAACTGGTGGAGCAAGTCCCGGCATCAGATGTCAGAAAGTTCTGCCTCTTCAAGTGTCTCTCCAGCATCCCAGTCACAACGGCAGCTTCTAAAGCCAGGAGCTGTTCCACTGTTCCTCAGTGGGCTTGAAGCTGTGTGCCTTCAATCTGACAAAGCCCCTCAAGAGAAGCTGAGAGATGATCTGGCGAAAGTGGACTGGTTACAGCTACTTGAAGGGAAATCAGTGACAGACCAATGGAAAACATTCAAAAGTGAGCTTCTACAGGCACAGTGTATACATGTCCCCACAAAGAAAAAGGGCGGTACTGCCAAACCTAGAGCCCATTGGTTATCTAGAAATATACAAGATAAAATAAGGCAGAAAAAGAAAGCTATGACAGTCACAAAAAACTTAATACTGCAGAAAGCCTAGAGAAGTATAGAAAGTACAGGGATGAAGTAAAAAAGGTAATTAGGAAAGCAAAGAGAGGATATGAAAAAATATTGGCAGGTAAAATCAAAGAAAACCCAAAGTTGTTTTAGCAGTACATTAAGAACAAGAGAACAACTAAGGAAAGGGTAGGGCTGATCAGAGATGTATATGGTAACTTGTGCTCTGATGCTGAAGATGTGGGCAGGGTTCTCAATGAGTACTTTGTCTCTGTCTTCAGTAACGAGAGAGGTAAAGCAGATATTCTAGTTAAAGAGGAATGTGAAATATTAGATACAATAAGCGAGGATGTGCTGGAGGAACTGATATCCTTGAAGGTGGATAAGTCACCAGGGCTGGATGGATTGTATCCCAGGCTGTTAAAGGAAGCCCAGGGTGGCAATAGTGGATGCTCTGAGAATCATTTTCCAATCCTCAATAGATACAGGTGAGGTACCAAAGGACCTTGTATCATTATTTAAAAAGGGTGCGAGGGATAGACCAGATAATTATTGGCTGGTCAATCTGACTTCTGTGTTGGGCAAATTATTAGAATCAATTCTGAGAGATAAGGTAAAACAGTCACTTGGAAAGGAACGGAATAATCAGGGATAGTCGGCATGGTTTTGTTAGGGGAAGGTCATGTCTTACTAATTTAATCAAATGTTTTGAGGAAGTAACAAGAAGGATTGAAGAGGGTAATGCAGGGGATGATTCCTAGATCGATTTTAGTTAGGCATTTAACAAGGTCCCAAATGGCAAACTGGTCAGAAAAATCAAAGCCCATGGGATACAGGGGAATACGGCAAGTTGGATTCAGAATTGGTTCAGCAACAGGAAACAAAGGGTGATGGTTGATGGATGTTTTTTGCGAATGGAAAACACATTCCATTGACATTCCACAGGGCTCAGTGTTGAGTCCATGCTGTTTGTTGTATATATTAATGCTTTGGACTTAAATGTAGGTGGCATGATTGGGAAATTTTCAGATGACACAAAAATTGGTTGTGTAGTTGATACTGAAAAGGATGGCTGTTGTTTCCAGGATGATATCAATGGTTTGCTTGAGTGGGCAGAAAAGTGGCAGATGGAATTCAATCAGTGAAGGGTGAGGTAATGCATTTGGGCAGGGCAAACAAAGCTAGGGAATACACAGTAAGTGGGAGGATATTGAGAAGGGTAGAGAAACACAACAACATAAGAAATAGGAGCAGGAGTAGGCCACTCGGCCCCTCAAACCTGCCCCACCATTCAATAAGATCATGGCTGACCTGACCCAGGCCTCAACTCCTCTTTCGTGCCAGCTCCTCATAGCCTTCAACTCCCTAATATTTATCTATCTACCTACTCTTTAAAAACTTTCAGTAATCTAGCCTCCATAATTCTCTGGGGTAGAGAATTCCAGATATTCACTACCCTCTGAGAGAAGAAATCCCTTTGCATCTCAGTTTTAAATGAGTGATCCCTTATTCTCTAACTATGTGCCCTAGTTTGAGATTCCCCCACTAGTAGAAACATCTTCTCAATATCTGCCCTGTCAAGCCCCCTCAGAACCTTGTACATTTCAATAAGATCACTCCTCATTCTTCTAAACTCTAATGAATAAAGGCCTAACCTGTTTAGCCGTTCTTGATAAGTCAACCCCTTCATCCCAGGAATCAGCCCAGTGAATCTCTTTTGACCTGCCTCCAATGCCTCCAGTATATCCTTTCTTAAATATGGGGACCAAAACTGTAGACAGTACTCCAGGTGTGGCCTCACCAACACCCTGGCAATACAGGCCAAAATTCCATTTGCCTTCTTAATTACTTGCTGCACCTGCATGCTAACTTTTTGTGTTTCATGCACAAGAACACCCAGATCCCTCTGTGCTGTACTTTTTTGGAATCTCACTTCATTTAAATAATAGTCTGCCTTTTGACCCTTCCTACCAAAGTGCATGACCTCACACTTTCCTACATTAAACTGTCAACTTTTTGCCCACTCACTCAACCAATCTATACCCCCTTGCAGATTCCTTATGTCCTCATCACAACATGCCCTCCCACCTATTTTTGTATCGTCAGCAAATTTGGATACATTACACTTTGCCCACTCCTCCAAGTCATTAATATAGATAGTAAATAAATGAGGCCCTAGGACTGATCCTTGTGGCACTCCACTAGTTACATTTTTCCAACCTGAATAAGATCCATTAATCCCGACTCTCTGTCTTCTGTGTGTTAACCAATCCTCAATCCATGCTAATACATTACCCCCAATACCGTGGGCTTCTATCTTGTGCAATAACCATTTATGTGGCACCTTATCAAATGCCTTCTGGAAATCCAAATGCACTACATCTACCCTGTATCAACTCTTGTTTGTTATATCCTCAAAGAACTCTAGCAAATTTGTCAAACACGATTTCCCTTTCACAAAACCATGTTGACTCTGTTTGATTGCATTAAGCTTTTCTAAGTGTCCTGCTATTTCTTCCTTAATAATGGACTCTAACATTTTCCCAATGACAGATGTTAGGCTGACTGGCCTATAGTTTCCATTTTGTCTCCCTCCCTTCTTGAACAGGGATGTCACATTAGTGGTTTTCCAATCCACTGGGACCCTCCCGGAATCGAGTGAGTTCTGGAATATTTTGACCAATGTCTCCACTATCTCTGCAGCCACTACCTTTAAAACCCTTGGATGCAGGCCATCAGGCCCTGGCAACTTGTCTAACTTTAGTCCCATTAGTTTGTCAGATACTTTGTCCCTCGTGATACAGACTGTTACAAGATCTTTCCTCCCATTAGCTCCTTGCTTATCTGATATCTTTGGGATGTTATTAGTGTCCTCCACCATGAAGACCGATGCAAAATATTGGTTTAAATCACCTACCATTTCCCTGTTCCCTGTTCTCTAGTCGCATCCTCCAAGGGTCCCGTACTCACTTTAGCCACTCTTATATACCCGTAGAAGCTCTTGCTGTTTGTTTTTATATTTCTTGCCAATTTAC
The DNA here is from genome assembly GCF_964194155.1 of Cetorhinus maximus. Lineage (NCBI taxonomy): Eukaryota > Metazoa > Chordata > Chondrichthyes > Lamniformes > Cetorhinidae > Cetorhinus > Cetorhinus maximus. The sequence continues at coordinate 92,541,067 of NC_135895.1, read as the reverse complement.
TTTCATAATCAGTTTTCTCCCTCTTTATTAGCTTTTTAGCCATCTGCTGTTGGTTCCTAAAAAATTCCCAATCCTCTGGCCTACCACTAGTTTTCACTGCTTTGTATACCTTAGGTTTTGATTGGATACTCTCCTTGACCACCTTTGTTAACCACGGGTGGTTCATCCTTCTCATTGAGTCCTTCTTTTTGACTGGGATAAATTTTTGCTGAGCGTTATGAAATATTTGCTTGAACGTCTGCCACTGCTCATCCACTGACCTTCCCCTTAATCCATTTCCCCAGCCCACTTTAGACAGCTCTTTCTTCATACCTCTGTAATTACCCTTATTTAAGTTGAGGACACAGGTTTGAGTCTCTCAAACTGAATTTGAAATTCTACCATGTTGTGATCGCTACCCCCTAGAGAATCCTTAACTACGATATCTCTTACTAATCCTACCTCATTACACATTACTAGATCTAAAACTGCCTGTTCCCGGGTAGTTTCTAAGAACCAATCCCTGATGCACTCAACAAACTTGTCTTCCATGTTACCCCTGCCAATCTGATTTGTCCAGTCAGTATGCAGATTAAAATTACCCATGACAATTGTAGCACCCTTCTTACTCATCTCCATTATTTCCCGATTTATGCTTTGTCCTAAGGTGAGGCAACTTTTCAGAGGCCTATAGATCACTCCCACCCGTGACTTCTTCCCTTTGCTATTCCTTATTTCCACCCAAACTGATTCCACATCACGATCTATTGCGCCTATATCACTACTCACCACTGCACTGATACCTTCCTTTATTAACAAAGCTACCCCACCTTCTTTTCCTTTTTGCCTATTTTTCTGGAATGTCGAATACCCTTGAATATTGAGTTCCCAGCCTTGGTCACCCTGCAACCACCTCTCCCTATTTGCTATCAAGTCATATTCATTTATTTCTATTTGTGCCTTCAACTCATCTGTCTTGTTACAAATGCTACGTGCATTCAGACAAAGACTTTTTACCATTATTACTCATTATGGCTCTAATTTCTGCTGCATTCTTCTGCTTATATTTTCTGCCCCTTCCTGTCACACTTTGATTATCGGTCACCTCTTCACTACCCTGCACCTCTGCTTTCTCATTTCTTTTTGATTTTTTAAGCTTTTCTTCAATTGAGCCCTCCCCCCCCCACTAATTAGTTTAAAGTCCTATCTACAATCCTAGTTATATGATTCGTCAGGACACTGGTGCCAGCATGGTTCAAATGAAGCCCAGCCCAACAGAACAGCTCTCTCCTTCCCCAGTACTGTTGTCAGTGCCCCATGAATCAGAACCCATTTCTCCCACACCAACCTTTGAGCCAATAGCATTATGAGAATTATTATATCTTCTTGACAAGTATGACCGACCAAGAAACATTCTTGCTCCTACCACCTGCCATCAGGATTTACAGGCTGATAATCAACCTGTTTGGCACATTATGAACACACCTTCCATGGCCATCAGGTCCTGAAGTGGGACTTGAACCTGGAGCTTCTGGCCCAGAGACTGGGACACTACCACCGCGCCACAAGACCTGCGGGGGACCTTGGTGTTCACGTCAACAGGTCTCTGAAGGTGGCAGGACAGGTGGGTAGGGTAGTAAAGAAAGCATATGGAACTCTTTCCTTTATTGGATGAGGTCTAAAATACAAAAGCAGGGATGTAATGATGGAACAAAAACAGAAAATGCTGGAAAATCTCAGCAGGTCTAACAGCATCTGTGGAGAGAAAAAAAGTTAATGTTTTGAGTCCGTATGACTTCTTCAGAGCTAAAGAGAAGTAAAATGTGATGAAATTTATACTGTTTAAGGGGTGTGGGGAAGGTGAAGCTGGACAGAGGGCCAGTGATAGGTGGAGGCAAAGGACAGATTGCCAGAGATGTCATGGACAAAAGGACAAAGGGATGTTAATGATAGTAGTACTGGTTAAAGGAGGTGCTGATGGTGGCATTAAGGTCAGAAAGCAGAATGTGATAATAGCAGGACAAGAGTAAGCACTCTGGAAAGAACAACATGAACAAGTGACAGATAGCCCTTGTGGGGGGAGGGGACAGTGGTGGGAACAAAGATTGAAAATAGGATAATAGATGGGGATAAAACAACACATAAGAATGAAAATAAATAAAAATAAGTGGATAAAAAATAAGAATTAGAAAATTAAAATTAAAAAATTACATAAATATTGAAAAAAGGGGATAAAAAAGAGGGTGAGGATGGAGGAGAGAGTTTATGGTCTGAATTTGTTGAACTCAATGTTAAGTCTGGAAGACTGTAAAGTGCCTAATCGGAAGATGAGGTGCTGTTCCTCCAGTTTGTGTTAGGCTTCACTGGAACGTCGTAGCAGGCCAAGAATGGATATGTGAGCATGAGAGCACGATGGGGTGTTGAAATGGAAAGCGACAGGAAGGTCTGGGTCATGCTTGTGGACAGACTGAAGGTGTTCCGCAAAGCGGTCACCCAGTCTGCGTTTGGTCTCTCCAATATAGAGGAGACCACACTGGGAGCAGCGAATGCGTAGGCCAAATTGAAGGAGGTGCAAGTGAAGCGCTGCTTCACCTGAAAGGAGTGTTTGGGCCCTTGGACAGTGAGGAGGGAGGAGGTAAAGGGGCAGGTGTTGTACCTTCTGCGATTGGGTGGGAAGGTGCCGTGGGAGGGGCTTGAGGTGTTGGGGGTGATGGAGGAGTGGACCAGGGTGTCCCGGAGGGAATGCTCCCCACAGAATGCCGACGGGGGACGGGGTGAAGGGAAGATGTGTTTGGTGGTACATCGTGCTGTCGGCATTCCTCTCTCCTCACCCTCTCTCCTTGTACACTACACCTTCACCTTTCAAGAATGCAAACGAGATAGGAGAACACCTCTACCTCAATCTTACACAGCCAAGAATAAACATGGGGTGACCCTGCAAAGAATGTAAACAAGGTTCCTTCCAGAATCACACTTAGCATTAAGGTCGAGGCATCACTGATGTCAAGAATGATCTGAGAAAGGGGCACGCACTGTGGTGATATGGAAGCATATGCCATGGATAGCGACATCTGCGATAAGCGGGGGGAGGGACCATGGTATCACATATGATCGACAACAATACAGCTCATCATAAAAAGGAGGCATACACAAGAGGAGATGTGAAATGGGTACAATTCTATGTACATTTGTGAACATTAAATATATGTTGTGAACACCCATGCCACCATTGTGCTCCTAAATTTTCTGATCTTCCTAACCCTACCGCTATGTCTAGGCGTTTCCCTGACACCCACAACAGAAGTGGAGACAGCCTGCTGACTGCTACACCCTGTTGTCTGTGATGACTTTGGTGGGTGTCCTTTGGAGGGCTGAGACCTGGAGGGCCCCGGCCTGCTTTGAGAGTCCTGATGTGGGGCAGGTGCACCCTCTTCGGCCTGTGGAGCTGCAGGTGATAGCGTCACAAGAAGAAGGGATTGAGATCGGCCAGACAGTCCCGGAATCACATGGATGGATGACCCCAGGGTATCCAGCTGTTGGTTCTTCTCCCTATGGGTGCCCAAGGGCCCCTGGCTAACACTTTGAGGAGAAGAGGCAGCCTGAGTGATTTCCCCCCTCTGATGGATGTCACCAATGGCTACGGCGATGGAGTACTGCTTTTGTATTAGTGCAGGACCATGTCCTGCACCAAGGTCTCCATGGCAACCACCATCCTATCAGTGTTCACCTCAGTGCATTGGCATGCCAGCGCTGTCACCTGACACTGAATGCGGATGGACTCCTCCATCATCTGTCGCAATCTGAGGAATGCAGCTGACATCCCTTCCTGATGTTCCCATGATTGTTGCTGTCCCTCCACCAACTGATTCAGGGCCAAGTCCAGAAGCTCGTCATCTGACTCAGACTCAGCAGAATCCTGGCCTCCAGCAGTCCTCCGAGTGCCAGCGACCTCAGATACCCCTGCCTCTCCCTGCTGTGAGCCAGATTATGTGCCGTGCTCACCAAATTGTGACGCCAAGGCTGCTCTAGAACTAGGTCCCACATGGTGTGTGTCTGCCCTGCTGGAGAGTGTGGGTGAGCGCTGTGACGGGTCTTCAATGGTGCTGTCCTCAGGTTACTCATCTGAGGTGTCGTCAGGGCTCAAGCTAAAGGCCTGGCTGGCTGAGGGTCTCGGGTGCTTCGCAGAGGTGCCTATGAAAGATGGTATAGATAATAGTGCATGGCAAGCAGCTGTAAACGGGACAACGCACTCACAGCTTGGTTGTTTGAGGGGTGAACTGATTCAGGATCCTCATGTGGGTGTTTGCTGCCCACCTCACTGTTGCCACAGGCACAGTCCAAGTCCTCTCCTGCTCTGTTCTCAAAGTCAGTGAGGACTTTGCTGTCCTGGCCCTTGCTTTCCAACCCCGGTCTGGGACCTCTCCCTGCGATTGTGTGCAAGCTTGTCCTGCGTAAGGACAGATGGAGAGTGTGAACAGGATGCCAGGGCAGATGATAAGGATAAAAGCAAAATGCTGCGGATGCTGGAAATCTGAAACAAAAACAAAAATTGCTGGAAAAACTCAGCAGGTCTGACAGCATCTGTGGGGAGAAAGACAGAGTTAACATTTCGAAACCGTATCACTCTCTGATGAAGAGTCATACAGACTCGAGTCGTTAACTCTGTCTTTCTCTCCACAGATGCTGTTAGACCTGCAGATGATAAGGATGCCTGGCATGTGTGGGTGGTGAGTGGAGCCATGGACGGGATAAGGACACAAGCTCCAGAGGAGCTGATCCCAGATGGAGATGTGAAGGTCTGTGTGAGAGTGAGTGGGGATGTCCCTTAAGCTGGCAGTATGTGATATCCCTGTGAATGTGCGATGGGCTTGTGAATGCGTGAGTAGAGAGTGATGAGATGGCTGAATTCCTCTGGCGGAAGGGATGAGATCATTCATCCTCTTTCTGCACTTGATGACTGACCCCCTGTGTGATGCATTGGCACTGACCACCGCTGTCACTGCCTCCCAAGCCTGAGTGGTGGGGTTTGTGAACCTCCTCCAGCATTCACAGGGATAGAGGACATAATTTCGGGCCTCCATAGTGTTCAGCAGGCATTCCAGTGAGGCATCACTGAACTTGGAGGCTGCAGCCTTCTTTCCTTTTGGGGCCATCACTCTCATCTGTGGCAGTCTTGGGCAACAACCATTGAAAAAGCCGTGCATGGGCACTGTTTGAATATGGCGCCCGGAGTGAGAAAGCAGCGAGCTCATGGCGGGGCGGGCAAATCAGAGGCCGCCCTCCCATGATCCGGCGTGTTTCTCGTGCATGCATGATTAATGAGGCGGGAAGTGAATGATATGGTGCGAAAACCCACCATTGTAACCAGTGGGTAAAACTCCGTTTTTCACACCCGCTGCTGCACTTGGCGTAATGAGGGGAAAACCCTGCCCATACTCTTAAAATTCATGTATTAATCAAAAGCCACAGAACATTTACAGTTAGTTTATAATGTTACACAAATCCTTTTATTGTGTTGCAACCAGTTAACCTACACCAATACACCATCCATATAATTTTTTGAAAAGTTGAATGTACAAAACACTTTACACACTGCTCAATTTTCCATGTTGTTTTGCCCCTTGAGTATCTAGTTATGAGAAACAATTAAGCTAGAAAAGTGATGCAGATGTGGGCCATGAGGTTGAGTTAAATAGAGGAACTTTGGGTTCTTTACCCTTGAAAGGAGACAAGAGAGAGGAGATCTTATTGAAATATGCAAGCTACTAAATTGCACAGAGGAAGTTAATCTAGATCAGTACTTCATGGTGTGCCAGAATACTAAAATAGAGGATACAGTAAGTCCTCACGTTAAGTCGCCCCGCTTAATGTTGTTTCATTTTAAGGTTGTATATTCGTTTGGTCCTGTTTTCTGATTTATGTCACCATTTTCTTTTCTACATTGACTGCACTCTGACCAGACACCCCCACGCTGCACTCTGGGCCCATCACTGCCATGTTTTGATGCTATCTCCCTGCTGTGTCACCAGAGGTTGAGGCTGCGGGGGAAGAGCGAGGCCCTAGATCCAGGAACTGGAGCACAGGGCAGGGAGCCTTATCCAGAGGCTTGGGCTGGACAGTCACCGCCACTCGGAGTGATGCAATCGCGGCTCAGGACGGCAAGCTGCTGACTGCTGGTTGGGTGGTGAAGTGTGAAAAACCGGAGGATGTGGTTCGGGGAGTAGAGGACGTGGGAGTGGGGGCCCCTGGCTGAATCTACGGACTCCCTGGTTCAACCTCTGCCAGATGGCCCCATCTGCTCCACCCCCACCCCAGCACAATTCACAGCCAGGAACAGGGGCTAGGCCCCCTACAGAATGTAAGGAAGAGGTCCAGGCTCTGGGCCCAGATGTAGCCTCAGACTCAGAGTTGGCCACTACCTCGAGTTGTTGAGTCACTGCTCTGGGCTGAGGTGGGGATGAGGATAAGTGGGGTGGGGAATGGGTGTGAGACTGAGTGGGAAGGAGAGAGAGAGAGGCACACACAGAGTGGGAAAAGAAATCAAGCAAAAAGTTGAACTGAGTTTCAGGAGTCTCTGGGTGAGAAGCTGTGCTACTCAAGGCTTCTTTGGGTGATTTAGTGTTATCTAATTTGAATATATATAATATTTCTGTTATATTCAGTGGTTTATTTTAATTTGCAAGTCATCCCAGCTAGGAATGCCCAGAGCTGCACACATATGGTACAGTATTTCAAATTGTACATTGCTTTTTCTGGGTGGGAAATGCCCAAAGGAATCTAACTCCAGCTTTAACATTGATTCCTAAGGGAATCCATAATTCACTTAAAGTCGTTTCACTTAAAGTCGCTATTTTTTGGGAACACAACCACAACTTTAAATGAGGGCTTACTGTATGGTTAAAGCATTGAAAGGAAAGCTGAGGATGGATAACAGGAAGATCTTTTTCAAAGAAATTGATGCTGTTTGGTTGTCAAGCGGACTCTGATTGGTAGAGGCATTGCTGTGGAGAATGCACCAGGGAACAGGTAACTGCCAAGCTTTGTTTAAACTCAAACCAGGCATGTTGACCCTGATTGGTCAAAGCACCAATTGGCACCCTCTTCTAGTGCAAAATAAATTGTTGCTACCTTTGGGATTTGGTATTCTTGCAACTCTGTCCTGATGAGTGCAAGACAAAAAACTTTGATAGCATGTCTTCTTTTTCAGCAATACAGAAACAAAATCATGAACTAGTTGATGCTTCTTTTCCATGGGTAGCTAAAGGATTTAGATATCTTGCTAGATATTCATCCTGTGGAACTTCTTATATTTATTTTTCTGTAGTGCCCAACAAAGGACAAGTCAGCTTTGCAAGAAGCACACTGTTGGGAATCAGGTATGAGTTTCTTTACTTGGAAATTTGTGTGAAGGTCCAAATAGATGTATGCATCACGCTTCTGTGATTTTAATTTAATTTACATTCTTTACAATAGTTTTTGCAGATACAAGTTTTTTTTCTAACATTACTATGAATATTTACTGTAGTACATTTTTGGATTTTGTTGGAGAATTGTTTTTGAAATTCACCTTTTGAGTGCAGCCTGATTGGCTTTGGGACAAACATTGCATAGCCTTTTTTCTGTTTTAATCACTGCCACCATCTGCGCCACATTGACTTCATTTTTACTTTTCCTTTGTTGCTTTTTTCCCTTCCGATGATCCTCCATCACAACTAATTGCAGTTCATTTACAATTTTTTTTGTTAATGCTTGGAAGAAGAATTATTGGTGAGTAATCAATGTGTGCCTTCATGTAGTGTAGTTTACTAGTTCAGACATGTGCATACTTTTATAAAATGCTGAAGAGAAGGCCTTCTAGGTGAGGGCAGGGTGTCTGTTTCACTGAAGTTTTGATATAATGTCAAGTGGTTGCCTCTACTTTGTGGACTGTCTAATTTTTGCTTGTGTCTGTTGCAATAGATTTGATTAGAATTAATTATAAAACCTTTTGCAGAGTAAAATTTAGTAATTTAATGTGGTTTGGAAACCCCAAAATCTGCTTCACTATTTTTTTAAAGAGAGTTAAATTTTCAGGGAATTGTTATAGTTCGGTATTGGTATATGGCAACCTATTATTGTGAAACTGTGCAACAGGCACTTAGAGACATTTTCAACTTAATGTTTTAAAATATGAATCTTAAATCCCATATTTTTACCAATGTATTTCTTTGTTGCATTCTTTTTGTTTTTGCTGTTTCAGGACTCTCATCTTCCACTCTTGAGGCAAATTGTACGGGCTAAGATTTTGTAAGATGCACTATTGGTTTACTACTGAGGATTGTAACTTTTATGTCAGCTTGCCGATAACCAAATAACACATTAATCTTCAGTTTGTTATTAACCTTTTTGGACATTTGCATATTTTTCACCTTTAATGCACAGAAGAAAGAATATATTTTACCCATTTATTGCTTAGACTTACTAACTACGTTGATGCACATGTATGAACTAGTATGTTGTTGAGCTGAAATAGATATGCCAATGCAAAGATATAAAACAGTGCATGGATTCTAGTCTCCATGTTTAAAATATCACATTACAAATTGACAATTTCATTATCCAGGTCTTTCTCATGGGGTTTTCAAGCTTGCTTTAACTTTTGTAAATATGTGGATATATACAAACTTTGAATCTATAACAGTAGCTTTGTTGCTATGCAATATAAATAGTCTATCGATCATTTGTGATAATTCTCACTTCATATTTATATCTTTGACTTTTACGTTACCATCTAATTGTGTTTGATATTTTGCCTAATTCTGCCTGGCTTTCATGTCATAATTTTATGCCTGGACAGTCTATTGGTTGTTTCCTTGCTTTGAATTGACCATTTTAATTTTTAAAAACTGCTTACTGAGCAGAATTGATGAGACATGGATAATGAAACCTGCTCCTCTAATTTTGTGCATGTTTGGTGAGATATATGTTAATATGTTAATATTAGGCTACTAACGATTTCAGCCTTTTAGAAATTAGAGAGCACCTTGCTGCACTTTAGGTCTGTTCTGATTTGATCTGTCACTTTAATTGGTGATCACAGACTTTTTTTTAACGAGACTTGAAATATTTAGTCTTCTAGCCTGTTTTGTCTCACAACTCCAATGGAATATCTGACTTGTGTTAAGTGTTTCAAGCACAAGTGTTTCATGTTGTAATAGGATCCTTAGTATTTTTGGTACCCATATGTGTATAGTATATGCTGAAAAGTATATCTAAAGTTTTTTTGTAAATACAATTGTGTTTTGTGATTTCAAGCATATTAGCTTTGTGATTTTAATATGTGGTATTTGTGAAAATTTAGGTTGCAGAGCATTTATTCTGTGGCCTTATCAAATAACTTTGATGCTAGAGACAAAAACTGAGCTTAGTTAAATTAACTCATGAGGCAGATATCATATTAATTAGAATTTTCAAATTTAGATAATAGATGATTACAATAGCTTCTCTAAAGTATAAATTAAAAAGAGCGCAACGTTTTGTTTTAAGCATGCTAAATAAATCTGAATGTGAATATGTTATATTAGTGTATCTTTATGGATTAAAATATGGATTTGTAGATCTGTTGATTTTGTACTTGACTAATCTCACATTAAAAATCAGACTACAAAATCCTATTTTTAATGGCTTGGATTTTGCGGTCAGCTGCGAGGTGACAGCGCTTGCCGCTGACCTCAAAGAAAGGTGCCACAAAGACCTAACGATCTCTGTGGCATGGGTTTCCCTTTTTGTGATGTCAGTTTGAGTCTGCTACCGAGTCAAGGGGTCTCCGGCTGTCCAGCAATAGTGATGTCATCAAGCAGGGTAAGCGACCAATCCCATTGAAGTATTTTCATGAACAGCAAACCAGGGAGTAAAATGAACTGAACTTTTCACTTTTAATTAAAAGTTTATGAAGAGCAGAATAAGTGATTGGGGCATACACAAGGTAGGAGCAGAAATATCATAAACAAACATTTAAAGAAAAAATATTTTTAAAAAGTGATTTTTTTATCAGAATGGAGAAATTTGACATTTCACTAAATGTACTATTAGATTTTCAGGGTCAGTGAGCCTGTTCAGCAGTAATTATAGTATGGCATCAAAAGTCGAACATTCAGTGAGTTGTAACATTTTCAGGGGTTTTGTTTCTGGAAGATTAATAATGTAAAAGAGCAAGCTTTTATCAATTCGGTGATTTCTACTTGATTGTAGTCTGTGGGGACTTCAACAGCACACCCTATGGGGAAGAATCACTTACATAAACTTCTGGATTTGCAACTGCACATGTGTGGACTCCAGAAGTGACTGTCAGTTTCATAATAGTAATGACGTGAACAGTGACAATTTCATCATCTTTAACACCTGAAAATCTGAGCCAGATTATTGTCTAGCTACAGATAGTGTATTGTCAGTGTGCTCCACTAATACCTCCTTATGCTTTGTGTTTATAAAATTAATGCAATAGTCTTCAGGTTGTCAAACTATTGTCTAAATGTAATAGAAGTGCATGTTTCACATTCATTTGGTCAACAAGTTATTGTGCCTGTTGTGGCTGCTGTGTATTTTAGTAAAGTTTGTGTTTGTGTTTACAAGACTATCAATGCTTACCCTTCTATTGATGTAAAAGTCGATTCTGCACACATCCGCACTATAATTTTTAATCACATATTAAGTAATACTTTAAAGCTGTATGAACATCTCACTGTTTTATTACTTTTCCAATTTTCTCAACATTTTATTATTTTCCTTTATTAGCTACATTTGTTTATCGTTCTTTCACTGTAGCTTTTTTTTCTGGGGTAGGGAAGAAACTTTGAATTTTTGTGTTGGTGTTACTTCTGCAGTAATAAGGTGCTGCTAGTTTGAGAGTGACTTGTGTCCTGGGAAAGGATTTTCCCCTCATCGGGTAGGCGTGGCGGAGGGGCCCGGGAGCGGCTGTGCAACGGTCTGCCACCTGCGATTGGGCCTTGACCGCGATTTCATGCTGGCTAGCCAATTAATGGCTGGCCAGCGTAAATTGCACGCTGAAACGCTCAGTGCTGGTTGGGTTGGGGGGGTGGGGGTGGGGGGGGTGGGGGGTGATGGTGGAGGAGGGTGAGCGCAGAAGCCAGCACATGCGCGTGGTTGCACTCAGCTCAGAACTGCATCAGGGAGCTGAAAATTTTATCGCATGAAAAGTGAAGTTTTAAAAGAAAAGGAAAATGGCGTCTCATGTGACTCTTGTCACATGAGCAGGGACACATTGAAGATGAGTTCTAAAAACTTTTAATTTATTTTAAATTAACATTGGAAACCTCATCCAGCCCGTGGATGAGGTTTCCTCAAAAATCCAAAGGTCGCTTGGCCTATTCGCCCGCCCGCCAACTGTAAGTTTGGACAGGCAGGGAAGAATTCTATTTAATTAATTTATTTAACAACTCCCTTATTTGTTGACGGACATGCTGCCAACTCCTGTGCGTGCCCACCGACTGAAATATTGTGTTTGTCCGACATCATTGCGTGCTGTTTCACGCTCATGCGTGTCGGGCGCTTGCCCGCGCGCTGAGCTGAAAGATCCAGACCCTGGTCTCTGCGAGCTGAAACAGGGAAGGTGGCGAAATTGTAGTCTGTTGCTGTATTTTTCTACTTTGTACACTGCAGAAGAGGTCAATTGCAGTGTGGCCAGCAGTAGACTCAGTCCCATTAGCACATTAGAGATGCAGCAAAAAAGAGCCATTAGTAGCTGTGACCTCTGCAGTAATTCTTACTTTATTTTGCACAGTTATGTTGGGCTGATTTTCTGGTTTCTGGTGGGGTAAGAGAAGTGCATCGTCCGCTCGCTTCCACTCCTGCGCTTTAGCATGTCGAGTCAAGCATTGGCCAGCCAAGGCAGCCGGCAGGCGGGAAAAATGGCCAATTAGCGTGTGAAGGGGGATTCCATGCCCAGTTGAGTGTCTAAGGCGGGATGCCTGGCGGGAGAGTGGGGGTTAGGCCATGAACCGGAAGTTGGTTCTGTCCACCGATTTAAAGGCCCCCCTTCCCTCTCACCCTCTCCTTAATTGTTATCTCATCTTATAAAAACAGAACAAATAAAGCCAAATTCTGCCACCTTCATCAGCAGACTCTGCTGCTACATGCAGCCGTGGTCCCTTTGCAGGCCTTGTGACGTCTCTTCGTACCTGGTGTAACTCACTTCCAACATTTTTCACATGTAACTAGTGAAAAATGGAATGATCAACAAAAAATTGCAGTCGATTGGCCTTTTAACAAGCTCAGTAGCTTGTTAATTGAATTTCTCAAAACGGCGGGCAGGCTTCTGATTTCGGCACCTGTTATGATACCATATTTTAGATAAGCATGCGGTGACAGCCTGCCCAATTTGCAGCTGTAAAATCCAGCCCATTGGTACAGAAAGTACTGTTAAAGTACTAATTTGTACTGGTTTATAACTTACAATGCAATATCTATTTAATATTGATCCATGAAAGCTAATATTCAAAATTATCACAGCTGCCTGGAACTTTATATTTCAGTAGGATGTCCAAAGGGAGGAGGAAAGGAGCATAATGTATTTGTAGGGGAGCAGGATCGAGAGTCCCACGTGGCATGTTGCCAACCTGGTGCCAGAGTGAGGGAAATCTCCAATCGGCTTGAAAATATATTAAAGAGGGAGGGGATGGAGTTTGTCGCTGTGATCCATGCTGGGATCAACAACTTTTAGGAAAGAAAAAGCAAGAAGTCCTGTTTAAGACACCCAGCAGCTAAATTTAAAAGAAAAGGTCTCTGGATAATAAACCTGAGTCACATGCAAATTGGAGTAGGGATAAACAGATTAGGGACATGAACATGTTGCTAAAGGAGGGGTCCATTTCATGGAACAGTAGCGCCTGTACTGGGACAGGAAGGAACTGTGCCAATGAGGCAGGCTGCACCTGAACTGGACTGGGACCAGGATCTTAGCGAAAAGGGTAAATAGAGAGGTCATAAGCACTTTAAACTAGCAAATTGAAGGGCAAGGAGAGCTCAGGAGGGAAAGGAAGTGTAAATAATAAATGTAAAATAAACAAAAGGGCAGAGTGTAGAATAATAGTCAGAGGTCATGCTTTAAGCATCATAGGTAAACGAAAAACTGAAAGATGTAAAAATGCCTGAGAAAAACATTAGACCAGAAGGACAAGGGTATGAGGTCCAAATAAGTGTTTTTATAGAAATTCATGGAGCATAAGGAACAAATTGAAGGAATTGCACAAATTCAACTTAGAGAGTTCAACATGGTAACCATCACTAAGACATGACTGCAAAACAGTCAGGATCGGGAACTAAAGATAGCAGGTTATCTGATCTATAGGAAGGATAAGGAAACTTGCACAAGGCAGAAGTAGTCTTAGCGATTAAGGATGAAATTACTTCAATGATAAGCAGATATACAAGAGGTAATAAGGCTGTGGAGACTGTGGGCAGAAGTTAATGCCCTCTCAAGTGGCGAGTACAATGGCGGGTGGCATTTAATCAGGTAGGGGCTGGCTGCTGGGGAGCCTGCCTCCTTCTTGCCACTGCCCAGGTTAAGTCCTTGGTGGGAAGGCCCATGGACGTCCTTTCTGCCCTGCCTCCAATTGAGGCCCTTACGTGGGCAATTAATACTCTGATGCAGGAGTCTGAAAATCCAACCCTGTCCGGGTTGCTTGGGGGCTTGCATGGGGTGGTCCCTTGTTCAAAGGCAGATCCTGTTCAAGGGATCCGGCATCAGGAAGGGGAGCCTGCTGAAAGCCTCCCACTGCCCTTGCTGCTGAGCTCCTTCCCCTTCCTTCCTGTGACTCCCACATCACGACACCCCTCCCACCATCACATACTTGGCCAGCAGCTCTTGACGGGTGGGATTTCTGCCCCCGGAATCCTTGATCCTGGGGACAGCCTGCTGCTGCCCAGTTACATGCCTAATTGGTGCTTAATTCAGCGGGCCTCCCTGAAAAGAGGCTACACAGGGTTTTCGTTGGCTCTCCAGTCAGTGGGCAAGACTCTTGTCGCCTCCATTACATACCACCCTGTATGTGGGTTAAATTGGATGGCTGTGAACACGGGAGTGGAGATTGCAATGCTTGATTAATCTGCGCTAACTTCATGCTGCTTGCCTATTTGAATGATTGCTGTGTGCAGCCAGTGCTAAATGTGCTGTCCATTGGCTGCTGCATCAGCAGGGGCCTGAATATTGTAACTTTCTAACACTCAGTTAAAGCTATTCTGTACCTCTTAAAAAGAGCGGTTTGTGGCTGGAGTTATTGCTGACAGACATCTTGGATGTGAATCTGAGCTGGTAGACAGTGAAGATTGGCACAGTATTGGAGAGATTGGTCTCCAAGGTTTTTGGACACTGCACTGTAAGCCTTGGCAGAAGAGATAGCAAGAAGGAGATATGTCCTATTTTCGCAGGGGACTGGAAGGATCTCATAACATGCTCAAAATGAATTAAGAGCAGATAGCCATGGAGGTCAATGCCAGTAGTCAAACCCTGAGGACCTGCAGTGACATAAAAAGTTCAATGACTTCACACGAATGGTCAAGGCCAGTGAACACATCTTCAAAAGACATAACCTGCCAGCTTCACCACTAATGGCTGATATTGCTCAAATCACCACACACCATGACTCACCTAGCAACAATCTATCAATCAGGACTCATAACTAACATTTATAAATGTCACCCCACCCTTACACACCTAGCATTGTCACAAGCTTCATACCCACATCTCACAGCTTGCACACACCACCACCATTCAACCATGACAACCAAACAGATTGTGCCACACAGTTGTCTCTCTCTTGCATGACAATGTGATGTACAACTGGAGACAGCAGGAGCTACCTGCGTGGGGGAGGGGGTGGGGAAACAGGCACACCTAGAATGCTCTAACCCTATGGAGGAGATTATGCTCACCATTCTTGGGACATTCATTGCTGAGGCCATGGCCAGAGGCAGAACTGAACCAATAGAAGATGACAGTTTCCTCATCCCTAATCCTCGTTATCGCATCCTACTTTCTCCTCATCCCATATTCTTTTCTGATTTGCAATCGACAGATGATGTAAGCGTGCACCATTTACCCCACACCACAACCTTATCCTTGAGCCTTTTTCCTTTCAAATACCCAAGAGCTGCAACACAGCAAAGAAACACCAACAACAAATAATGACAAAAACCATCACTTGATTTCACACACACAGCCATTGATGCTGACAGACATCCTGGATGTGATTCTGAGCTGGTAGACAGTGAAGACTGGCACAGTATTGGAGAGATTGGTCTCCAAGGTCGGCTCAGACACTGACGCTGCACATATCCTAAGAGTATAGCATAGAACCAGGATCTGCAGTGTGGTGAGACACCAGGCATGAGTGGGCTGCAGCCAGAGTGGGTTCAAGGATAGCGCAGGGTCCATTTCGCCGGAGGGTGAGGTCACATGTGGGTTCCACTGCAGAGGATCCAGATGGGCACTCTGATGGTGCAGCTAAAAAATAATTCAGATAGGTGAGAAGAACTAAATGCTTGGTGCATTGGGATGCCTGCCAGAAAGCTTGTTGTCAATGTCAAGGAGCGTAGAGGAGATTGGCATCAGCTAGGTATCGGGCTTTGTGCAGATGTTGGAACACATCCTTTCCAGCATGGAAGTGATGTCCAACTCTGTTAACACATTTGTGGACTGAATCATGATGCAGTGCCTGGTGTTGCAGCTTTCATTGCAGCACGTGCAGCATATTATGACGCAGCAGATGGTAAATGCTGAGCTGTTCAAATCCCAGAGGGAAACCTGAAACAACTGTCGTGACCGATTTTTGCAATTTGTATGTTTCGAGATGCAGGCTTTGAATTCAGTTATAATAAGACCACCAAGTCTCATGAGCTTTTTTATAAAATTAAATTAAACATTTATTAATTAAAAGATTGTAAGCACATACATATGTTTACAAATTACTACTATAATAACTTCTAAAAATCCCCTAATTAATCTAACTCCCAGTTATACCTCCGTTAAGGCAACAGTAAAACACATAGATTTAAACAGACCCCTGACAAAGCACACTCTGGACAGTCACATTGAAAATGAGTTTCTTTCAGCTCTGGGCCCTTGCAGACAGCAGCTTGAGACTTACAGGCTGGAGGCTTTAGATCTTAGAATCCCTCTCCTTTTACTAACAGCTTTCTCTTCCTTGATACATATTTTCCTCTTTGAATGCAAATTATCATTGTATCACTAGATTTTTTGAACTTTCCCTCTTCCTACAATAAAACCCTTTCATAGCACCAATTTTATTAGTAAGCTTTGGAAAAAATAAACATTGTTTGACTTCTTCTGGCTAGGTGTAATATTTCACCCATTCTTTTGAATGGTTTATTTAAAAATTCAAATTACCCCCTTTACACTTCACCTTCTAACTTCCCTATGTTTACCTAATTAACATTACAAACCTACTTTTCTTCTGTACATCAAAGCCTCTAGACCAGTTGCCTTTAATCCAATTAAGACACACACACATAGACACGGACACGACCAGAACTCTATTTTAAAATAATTTCCAATAACATTATAGACATTAGTATATCTTCTTGACAAGCAACCACCCAAAGTCTGAGTGCTACCGTGCAAGCTGAGACTGTTGTCAACAGGCGTGTGGATAACTCTTTGTAGAGGCGCTTGTAGGATGGCACAGCAGTCCTGCAATCTCACAGAATCACAGAATGTTATGGCACAGAAGGAGGCCATTCGGCTCATCGTGTCTGCACCGGCTCTCCGGATGAGCATTATGACTTAGTGCCATTCTTCTCCCTTTCCCCTGTACCCTTGCACATTGTTTCTATTCAAATAATCATCTAATGCCCTCTTGAACGCCTTGATTGAACCTGCCTCCAGCTCACTTCCAGGTAGTGCATTACAGACTCAAACCAGTCAGTGTGTGAAAAAGTTTTTTTCTCACATCACATTTGCTTCTTTTGCAAATCACTTTAAATCTGTGCCCTTTCGTTTGCAATTCTTTTATGAGCAGGAACGCTTTCTCCCTATCTACTTTATCCAGCCCCCTCATGATGTTGAACACCTCTATCAATTCTCCTCTTAGCCTTCACCTCTCCAAGGAAAACAGTCCCATCCTCTTCAATCTATTTTCACAATGTTTGCAATCCTTCAGTCCTCTGGCACCTCCCCTGAGCCTAGGGAAGACTGAAAGATAATGGCCAGTGCCCCTAAAATTTCCTCTCTTACTTCCTTCAATACCCTTGGATGCATCTTATCTGGCTTCAGTGCCTTGTCAACTTTAAGTATCGACAGTTTATCCAACACGTCCCTCTTACCAATTTTGAACCCTTCTAGTGACTCAGATTGCCATGTAGAATTATGATGTTGTGGCGATAATAGAGACCTGGCTCAAGGTCCTGACCCCTCTGTTACTGTGGCTTCAGTAGCATCTGCTTCCTTGGTAAAGACAGATGCAAAGTATTCATTTAACACCTCAGCCATGCCCACTGCCTCCATGTGTAAATCTCCTTTTTGGTCCCTAATCAGCCCTATTCCTTTTACCACCCTCTTAGTATTTTTGTGCCAATAGAAGACTGTAGGATTCCCCTTTATGTTGGCTGCCAGTCTTTTCTCATAATCCCTTTTTGCTTCTCATATTTTCTTTCTCACCTCCCCTCTGAACCTTCTGTATTCCACTTGGTTCTCAATTGCATTTTCTGCCTGACACCTGTCATAAGCGCGCTTATTCTTCTTTATCTTAATTACTATCTTCTTTTTGATCCAGGAAGCTCTGGATTTTTTTGCCCTACCTTTCGCTTTTGAGGGAATATACCTTGACTGTACCCAAACTATTTCTTCTTTGAAGGTAGCTAATTGTTCAGCTACAGTTTTTCCTGCCAACCTTTGGTTCCAGTCTATCCGTCCCAGCTCTGTTCTTGCCCCATTGAAGTCAGCTGCCCTCCAGTTAATTATTCTTGTTCTGGATTGCACATTGTCCTTTTCTACTGTCATTCTAAACCTTATGATACAATGATCACTGTCTCCTAAATGTTCCCCCACTGACACTTGATCTACTCAGCCCGCTTCATTTCCAAGAACCAGGTCCAACAATGCATCCTTTCTTGTTGGACTGGACACATACTACTGTAGAAAATTCTCCTGAACACAATCTAGGAACTCTTTCCCCTGTCCACCCTTTACACTACCACTGTCCCAGTTTACATTCGGATACTCAAAGCCCCCAATTATAACTACTCTATAATGTCTGCATCTCTGTAATTTCCCTGCCAATCTCTGTAGTTTCACTACATCCATCCCACTAGTTGACAGTCTGTGGACTACACTGAGCAATGTAATTGCACCCTTTTTATTCCTTAGCTCTAGCCGAATTGATTCTGTCCTTGAAACCGCTGGGACATCCTCTTTCTCCAGCACTGCAATACTCTCCTTAGCCAATACTGCCACCCCTCCTCCTTTCTTCCTTTCCTTCCTTTTCTGAATACTTTGCACCCAGGAATGTTTAACACCCAGTCCTGCCCTTCCTTGAGCCAGGTCTCTATTATCACCACAACATCATAATTCTACATGGCAATCTGCGTTTGTAACTCCCCAATCTTATTTACTATGCTCTGTGCATTCACACACATGCACAGTAACCCTGATTTAGACTTCATGACTTTCTCCCTTACTCCGACTCCTCCTATTAACTTACTATTCTCTATTCTAGTGCTATCTGTCTCTCCCAGTATTTTGTGCACCTTAGTATTCCTCTCTAATATTCTCTCTTGGTTCCCACACCGCTGTCGAATTGGTTTAAAGCCCTACCAACAGCACTAACAAAATGCCCCGCAAGGAACTCAGTCCTGGCTTTGTTCAGGTGCAACCCGTCGGGCTTGTACAGGTGCCATCTTCCCCAGAGCCGGTCCCAGTGTTCTAGTAATCTGAAGCCCTCCTTCCTGCACCACGTTTCCAGCCATGCATTCATCTGCCTTATCCTCCTATTTCTGTACTCACTTGCACGTGGCACTGGGAGTAACCTGAAGATTACTACATTTGAGGTCCATCTTACTAAATTTCGACCTAGCTCCATAAATTCTGATCAAAGGACTACACCCCCCTACCTACCTAAGTCAGTGGTACCAATGTGGCTGATCATCCTCCGCCAGAAGAATGTCCTGCAGCAGGTGACATCCTTGACCCTGGCACCAGGGAGGCAACATACCATCCTAGAGTAACATCTACGGCTGCAGAAACACCTGCCTGTTCCCCTAACTAATGAATCCCCTATCACTATTGCTCTTCCTTTCTTCTTCCCCCACTCCTGTACAGCCGAGCCACTCGTGGTGCTACAAACTTGGCTCTGACTGCACTTCTCTGAGGAACCAGCCCTCACCAGCTTCAAAAATGAAAAACCGATTTGTGAGCGGGACTCCAGGGGACTCCTGCATTACCTGACTAGTTCTCTTGTACTGCCTGGCAGTCACCCCTTCCCTTTCTCTCCAGGCTCCTATGCTGCAATGTGACCACCTCTCCAAACGTGTTATCCATGTAGCTCTCAGCCTTGCGGTTGTGCCACAGTGACTCCAGCCGCCGCTTGAGCTCTGAAGCCCGGAGCTCAAATTTCTGCAGTTGGCAGCACTTCATGCATAGGTGGTCGTCTAGGACACCGGTAGCGACCATGACTTCCAACATATTACAGGACACGCATTCCACTCGACTGAACTGCCCTGCCATTTCTTAACTTTATTTTACTTTGGTTTATTTATATTTCTTTACTATACTGGCCCTGACTTTCCCTTATTTTGCTTCTCACTAAAATCTAAGAATAGCTACTTCTAAAAAAAATAATGCACTTTTCTAATTTACAGCAATTTAAAGACAGTCCCTAACAGCAATTTCTAACCAACCAATGAATTTACAGTTTTCCTGTGAGGTTGCTATTTTTATTTTCTCATTCTCCTTTCGAACTCAGCACGGGCCGGTTCCGAGCAGCTGACTGGTCCTGCCACTTCTCCGACTCCTGGGTAAGTGGTGTAGGCCTCAAGCTTTGGTCCTGATTTATATTCTCCCGCTCTGGTTCCTTGCAGGTCCGCTGCCTCTCCAACCCCCAAGTAAGTAGATATTAGGATTGCTGAGGCTCTGCCACAGGGGAATAGCAGTTATTGGGGACAAAATTAATAGTCACTTGGGCAAATGCGGGTTAAGTAAGGAAATTCAGCATTGATTTGTTAAGGACAAACTGTGTTTAACTTGCTGGAGTTTTTTATGAAGTAACAGAGAGGGGTGATGAGGGTAATGCTGTTGAAGTGGTGTACATGGACTTCCAAAAGACATTTGATAAAGTACTGCACAACAGACTTGTGAGCAAAGTTGGATCTCATGGAACAAAAGGACAGTAGCAACATGGATAGAAATTGGCTGAGTGACAGGAAACAAAGAGTAATGATGAATGGTTGTTTTTCGGCCTGGAGGATGGTTTATAGTTGAATTCCTCAGGAATCGGCGTTAGGACCCCTGCTGTTCCTGATGCATAATGATTGTCTAGACTTTGGTGTACAGGGCACATTTTCAAAGTTTGCGGATGGTACAAACTTGGAAGTATTGTGAACCATGAGGAGGATAGTGTAGAACTTCAAAAGGGCATAAAGAAGCTGGTGGTTGGGTGAACAAGTGACAGATAAAATTTAATGCAGTGAAGTGTGAAGTGTTTCATTTTAGTTGGAAGCACGCAGAGAGACAATGTAAAGTAAAGGGTGCAATTTTAGAGCAAAGGGACCTGCGTGTATATCTGCATAAATCATTGAAGGTGGCAGGACAGGTTGTGAGAATTGGTAATATCCTGGGTTTTATCAATAGGGGCATAGAGTACAAAAGCAAGGAAGTTTTGTTAAACTTGCGTAAACACTGTTTTGGCCTCAACTGGAGTATTGCATCCAGTTCTGGGCACCACACTTTAAGAAGAATGTGAAGGCATTAGAGAGGGTGCAGAAAAGATTAATGTGAAGAGTTTCAGGCATGAGGCACTTCAGTTACATGGAAAGATTGGAGAGGTTGGAATTGTTCTGCTTGGAGAAGAGAAGGTTGAGAGGAGACTTGATATATGTATTCAAAAACATGAGATGTCTGAACAGAGTAGATGGGGAGAAACTGTTCCCATTGATGGAAGGATTGAGAACCAGCAGGCAGAGATTTAAGATAATTGACAAAAGAAGCAGTAGTGACATGAGGAAAAGCTTCTTTATGCAGCGAGTGGTTAGAATCTGGAATGTACTGCCTGAGAGTTAGATGGAAGCAGGGTCAATTGAGGCTTTCAAAAGAGGATTGGATCATTATCTGAAAGGGAAAAATTTGCTGGGCCACACGAAAAATGCAGGGGAGTGGAACTAGGTGAATTGCTCCAGAGGGCTAGCACAGACATGATGGGCCAAAAGGCCTCCTTCTGTGTCGTAACCATCCTATGATTCTATGATGCTGTGGAGCACGAATCTGCTCTCTGCTTTTAAGAAGACAGCATTCTTCCTCTCACCTCTGTCATGCTGCTAGTACCCTTGATGTTGCCTTTCATCCAGCCATCCCAGACTTGCCACCCATGCTACAGTCATGCTTTCTAGACCCAGAGCTGCTCTTGGTCATTCCTCAACAGCACATGCAGCTTCCTTCATTGAAAGTCAGGAGCCTTCCACCAGCCATGCTGCAGTCACTGGGGTAGCACTGCTTAGGAGCACTAGGACAGGCAAAACCTATAGAAGACAGGCACTCAGTGAATGCACAAAAATGGTTAGTTGACTTTTTTTATAGAAGATGGAATGATTTTATTTTTATATTAGGTTTAGAATGTTTATTTTGTGGTGGCTTTCATTTTTGCATTGTGGCTAAGCAGACACTATGATGGTCAGTGACAGAGGGACGGACTGTTGTTGTATGGGTTGTGGTTACTGGTATCACGCTCTGATAAATACTTCATGGACAGCTTTGGCAGAAAGTGGCTGGATTGGTTGCCTATTCCTCCTTGTCCTTTTCTGCTTCCTGCTCCTGCTCCTCCTTCTCCTGAGTGCTTGCTGTACAGCTGGCCGAATGGGTTCTCCCTTCATGATTGCAAGATTATGCAGCACGGAGCAGAGCACCACAATATCCACTCTGTCGAGTACTGCAGGCCTCCACTGGAATGGTCCAGGCAGCTGAAGAGTTGTTTCGGTATACCAGTGGTCTGCTCTATCACATTTTGTGTGGCGGCATGGCTTTCATTGTATGTTTGCATGCTGAGCATGTGTGCATGGATTGCACAACAAAGGCATCAGCCATGTTGTCAGGAGAAACCCCTTTCTGCCCAGTAACAACCCTTTGGTTTGCTGTGGTGCTCAAATTCAGTAAGCATAGCAAACTTGCAGAGTAAGGCATCATGACAGATTTCTGGGCATTGTTCTGCTTCGCTATCTATGGTCACAATGCAGCTGTGTGTTGAGAATGTAGAATCTCTTTTAGTTCAGGTTTTGGGTAGAGTTAACATGTGGCGCCAGCAAATTGATGTGCATGCAGTCAATGGCACCCTGCACCATGGAGAAACTTGCGATCTTAGCAAAGCCGTGTGCTCACTCTATCTGCTTTTCTCTGGCAAAGAGAATGAAATATAGCTAGATCTCAATGAATAGAGAGTGTCAGTGACCTCTCTTATTCAGCATTGAACGGAAAAATGTGGATTTTGCAAATAGCTTCAGCTCCAGACCTAAAGCATCTACATGCATAAAAGTTCATCACCTTGGTCACCTTCAGAGCCACTGGCAATGCTGTCCTCACCCTACTCTGAAGTTGCACCTGGGGCTGGAGCAGGTGGCAGATTTCAATGAAGCACAGACAAGTCACACATTTTCTTCACCAAGGTTCAAGCAGGAGAATTACTTCCTGAGCACACCGAGTGGATAAGGCTTTCTGCTGAGTACCCTGAACACCTTCCTGCTCCTCCTCACTCTTCAAGCAGCTTATCCCGCTCTGTGTGGCTTCTCTTTATTCTGCAAGTAATGCTTTATTCCAAGGGAATACCTACTAGTGTACCCGTGTGTGGTTTATGCAAAATCTTGAACTCCGCAAAATGCCCTTCAGCACCCACCATACCACATGCTGATGACTCTTGCAACTTGAAACTATAGAAAACACAAACACTTGTAGAATCATAGCAACACTAACCAGTAAGTAGTTGATGATCTCTTTTTAAGTAGCACTGGTGTGGGCCCTTCCTGCTGCTGAAAGCGTATTCAGCAGCAGAGGTTAAGGAAGAGAACTAAATGATGCACTGAGCAGCAAGATGGCATTGCATTGCTTTCTGATTAACACCATGATCGGTCCATTCTGCGTACTTCCAGTGGATGTTCTCTGCTCACCTGCTGAGACTAATAGATTTTTGTTAACCAAAGGCGTTAAGGGATATGGGACAAAGATGGGAATGTGGAGTTAGGCCACACATTGGCCATGATCTCATTGAATGGCGCAAAGGGCTGAATGGCCTACTCCTGTTCCTACGTTCCTAATCGTTGATTTATAAATGTCAAACTTTCCTTCATAGATTTTGTTTCACCTTTTGGTAAAACTTCAGTGAAATTACTTGCAATTGCCTCTCTGCCCCAGTCACCACTCTCTGACAGAGCAGGTTGTCAGTTGACCTGCATCCAGATGACTGAAAAGATGTGTACAAGAGCGACGCAAGCTAACTTACAACCCTTTGCTGCTCACAGCCGCACACCTTATAGAAAGAATGTGCTGTTTGGAATTATAGGGAGTAGCCAATGTTGAAGCTTTCTATAGAATAGTGCACAGCATACCAAAGTATGCCACTAAGGCATAAAAATATTAATTTATTGCTTTTTTCTCACCAACACGTTGATATTTATAAATAATTCTTCCAATTTCCTGCCTCCTTGAGGAGCTGACTCTTGCTGGATATTGGTTCCAGTACATTGCCTGAGGCTATTCTTCACTAAGCTGGATAATGAATGTTGGCAAGCTATTTCACCATGGAACTTACCATAGCTGAATCTGGCCATGTGCTCGCGTGTACTCCACATGCATTTTCCAGCAGGGTCACTGGGTAAGAATCAAAACACTTTTTCCTTAGTTAGCTGAGGTTTGTTGAAGCTGACATTACGACTTTTAGCCTGAGGTGAGAAGTTAACTCAGATCAGAATTCAGATGGAACTTAATAATTTGTATGGCTCAGTATACAACAGGTGGTGCCCATATCCAGGAAGCCATTGGGGAACTCAAATTCTCTATCATAAAAAGCAGTTAGAAAGATTCTGTTACACAAAGCTATTATTTATGAGTAGAGAGAAAAGCATGCTTTTGTTCATAGCTTTTATTATATTGGTTTTATTTCATTAAATTCCATTACTCTTCTTTGTAATTCTGTATTGTACTGGGTAATAAACTTGTGTGATCATCTAGAGCAGAGGAAATTCTGCTCCATCCCCTGCCCCCACCCGATTCTTGTCCAGTAAAATGTGAACAAAATGCCCTGCCCATAGCTCACTTCTCCCCACTCATAATGTTACTGAACAGAGGTTCTACACAGAATTTATATCCCCAGGCACCATTCGCCAGAAATTCTAAAACATGGCGAGTGTAGAGTTTGTGAGACATCAGAAAATTCACAGTAGGTTTTAAGTAGGTAATTCAAGAAGATTTTAGTGGAAACTCAGACGAATATGTTTTCTTGAAATTCAAAAGTCATTGAACGTAAAGAAACAAAAATTAAATCGTGATTAAAGTTTTGACTGGAAAATTATTTCACTTCCCTAGTCACCAGAGTTCTTGGGCTTTGATAAAACTTTATTCAGTGCAGGCACAAAAGGCAGGTTATATTCAGGAAGATCTGTTAGTAACAATTATAATCACTATTCTGGAAATAATTTGCTATTTTTGAGCAGCATCAGTTAGCCACGTCATCATATCCAGACACGCAGGCCTGAATTTTCGCTCCTGCAGAGTTGGGACAATCCCGGCTCTGCAAACCTGATCCAGGAGAAAATGCCCCGGAAGGTCAGTGGGGATGAGAGAAAGTGAGAATTCTGGTATCCCCTGAAAGAGATCAGAGGCTGCCACGTGTGGAAGAGGGCTGGGCGGAAGGGCTGCGTCTGTGCACAGGCGCTGTGTTAAAGTTTAAATAAATAAAGAGCGCTCCAGCTCTCACCCTCACACCCCCTCTCCCCCCATACACACTCCCTATGCCCCATCCATGCCATTTCATGCCCCCACACCTAGCCCCATGGCCCCTCATAACCTCCATACTAACTTATATCCTCTACCCCTATCAACAGACAGAGTAAAATAACAAGCACTGTGTTTTTAAAACACTGCAGACAGTTTTTTTCAAATCTTCAAAGGGCAGGAATTTTAAATACCTTGACAGCTTGCTAATTCCTTTTGACAGTTCCAACGAACATGACAATTTCAGTGAGTTTAAGCACTTTTTACACACATTCATGTCTAATTTTTACAATCCCATACCTCTAAAGGACTCCAGCAGCTTTAGACCCTCTCTTGCCAGGTCTAAAGTGCACAAATCATGTTTTGGACATGCCACCAGTGAAAATCAGATCATCCTGAGGCAGCTGCACTTTAACATGTATAGCTGCCTCTGTAAATCACAGATGTGCACACTAGTACCTGCCCCCATATCCCCATCCCGTGAAAATGGTAGGTGTGGTGTTTGGGTGCAGGACTTCCGGATTCAGGCCTCGAGCCATTTCCGTTGCGATGGAGAGCCACTCTGCCTTCACATGAACTCAGGCCACAGTGTTGTAAGCTTTTCTTTCATTTAAAATCATGAATGATTTACAAAGCATATTCTGCTAGCACTCTGGAGGTTCAGGCCTCAATCGACGCCTGTAAGACGGGAGGTGCAGAGTCTTCATCTGGGTGCTAATTCTAATGTGATTAGTTATGGCCCAGATTTTTGTCCGCAAGTTGGGTGCGCAGAGTTGGGAGAATTCCCGGCTCTGTGAACATGACTTTTACAAGTGGCAAGAGGCCGAACTTTTGGTCCTGGGGGGCAGGTGTGGCTTGGATTAGAAGTCAGGGCGGGCAACCCCAGAATAGCTGAAGAGTTTGCCGGTTGTAGAGGCAGGCTGGGCAGAAGGTATGCCTTGGGGATCTGGCACTGTGTCCACGCCAACACACTCCCCATTCCTCAACATGCCAACCCATGCCCCTCCACCCACCCCCCCATGCGCCCCCATACCTTACATGCCAACCTGTGCCCCTTTACCCAACCCCCCATGGCCCCTCATGCCCTTCATGCCAATTTATGTCCCTCCACCTACCCCATGGCCCTTTATATCCCCTATGCCAACCCATGCCAACCACCCTTTTCCTTTACATGTACCATATCAAGCCACCCAGTATCAACCATAGGCAGATCTTAGGACCCATGCAGAGATGAGATAAAATAAAGTTCTATAAAATAAAGTTCTGTGTCTATTGCAGACTCTACTATATTGAAAAACACTCCCATTTGTAAAAACCCATGACATTTACATTCCTTTAGCTGCATAAAACCTTATAACAACAAGTGTTTCATTCAAGTGCACAATACCTTATAACAACAAGCATTGGAATTCATAGTTCCAGTTCAAAAAGTCTTCAAAAACTTGTAGCTGTCAATCAAACTGTGAAAGGGCAGGCATCCTACTGTGATAATGGATTAATGGATGGTTGTGAAAGCAGTCATGCAACAGTAATCCAGTAATGGAAGCCTAATCCAGTAATGGAAGCCCTCAGATTTATGTCAACAAACAGTGTGAAATAGCAAGTAATGATTTTTTAAAACATTCCAGATCTTTTGTTCAGCCATTTAAAAGGCAGGACTTTTAAATGCTGACAGTTTAACAGCTCCCTATGGCAAGTCCTCTTGACACTTTTTAACAGTTGATTTTGACAGGTCTATTGACAGTTCCAATGAGCTTGACAGTTAAAGGGTGTATGCACTTTTTACATACATTCATGCCTAATTTTAAAAATTCCAAAGTGTACATTACCTCCCCCAAAGGGCACCTGACCTCCACCAAAGGGCACTTTACCTGCAACAAAGGGTACCTGACCTCCCTCAAAGGTGTCCTAGGCCCAGATCCAGGCCCAGATCCAAAGGGGCACCTTACCTCTCCAGAGGGATACCCTGGCTATCCAAATGAAGCAACAAAATTTAGACCTGCTCTTACCAGGTCTAATCTACGCATTTCGAGTTTCATACTCCTGGCCTACCAAAATCCCACTTGAGTGGAGGCAGCTGATGATTTAAGTGGCCGGCTGCCCCCATAAAATGCGTATGCATGAAATGTGCCCCATCCCCAATCCCACTCCATGCAAAAATGGGAATTGCCATGTTCGAGGGCGGGACTTATCCATTTCACCAGTTTAGCCACGTTGAGAGGCTCTCCGTCGTGGCGAAAACCTGGGCCTATGTGTTGAAGCAATATTGCCTTTTCAGCCTCCTAGACATCTATCAGTCCCAAGGTAGAAAGGTAGTCTGGTCCTGACAATCGTTTTTGCATGTAATCCATGAGTGATTATGCTTTATTGTTCTTGATGGGGAAGTGCCTCTACAGATAAATACTTTTGAATTGGAAGTACTTAATTATGGAAGTTTCTCAGGCATTTAATTTTTATATGGTCTGTTTTAAACTAAAGCTTTACAGAAAGTCCAGTATTCCTCCATAGAAGCCAGTTTGTAGCATATATCAATCAGAGGATAATGGATGTGATCCGGTGACAAAAGCCAAACAACCTCCTTGGAAAGTGTCCTCTTTCTGGTGTCAGTGGTTCCATTTCAATTTTTTGGACTAATAATACGTCAGTTCATACATTTTTAACTGGATTAAAGGCCACTGATCTGCATTGCTTGCTTCAGAAACTGAATTCTTATTGCTGTTTTGTTGTGATGTTTTTGTTGATGAACATAGGGGTAAATACTTCATCTACAGTTATTATATGTAGGTGGAGAGTATTAACTGGGGTTTCAATTGAGCACACATGAAGAGACATTTACTGGAAATTGGGGTCTGGTTGAGTTTGAAGCTATTTGCTTGTAATGTTTCACTCTAAATAAATACAAGGCTGAGTATAGATTGGCTGTAGTATCATCCTTCTCCAGCAGGCTTTCCGGAAGTTAGATGTGTGTTGTAAAGAATGTGGTTCTTGGTTGATATATTTACATGCCACAGTAAGTTAGATTTCAATGACTCAAACATTTTCGAAGGACAGTGCCACATATGCCCAACGCCAGGCTTATGGTTTTCTTAGTTGGTTCAGGTTATTCACCAGCCTCCAATGCTGTTGTCTGCATTAGTGGAAAACTAGGGAAAAGAGGTAGATCAGCAAAAAAGGATATTTTTCACTTAAATGGAAACCTTATTTTTGAAGGGGGAAAGAGAATGGGGAGGCAGTGGCATTTCCTCTCTTTCTGCAAAACGTTGAACTTCCAGTCTTGCAAATTTAGGGCGCTCAAATACTCAGGAAAACTGGTTATTTTGGGTATTTGAGGCACTTAAAATTCATTAGATACTTAAATCTATAATTCCACATAGGTTCTTGGCTACTCTGTTTTATAATTTTTTCATTCCTCCTACATATTTAGAAAATAGTAGGGTGGTGGGTGGAGTAAATTCAAAAATTAATTTTTTTGTGTCCACAAATGGAGTAGTTTTCATCTTCTTTAGTGAGACCGGAAATTGTTTGAGAGCATGCTTTTATGCGGTGTAGAATAGGCTAAAAACAGGTCCATATCTATTACAATTAGAACTTGGGTAAGGAAGGCTATATGAAAGACTATTCCACTGAAATTGGAGCTAATGTCAAATATAATATCCATCAATTCCTTTTTCTTGTTCAGGCAGTTTTCAAAGGCATTTATTCTAAAGATGTTAGCAGAAATGCCATTTTAAGAGTGATTCCATGATCCCAGTATAGAAGCCATGCTTGGAGGGAACTGGAGAAAGGTGATAGGGCTACAGCATTACAGCCCAGATTATCCCGTCTGTGCTTCTGTCGAGTAAGGCTACTTGATGGGAGTGTAGGATTACGGAATCAACTTTTTCCTTCCTTGTTCTGTTATACTTGTTCTGACCAGTATGACTTTATTACCACCTTACACTGAAGACAGAAAATATGACTAGAGATTTAGTTACTGCCTCAAATTTGGTGATGTAGTCTGCTGTTTATATTTTTGTAACATCAGTGTCATTGCCAAGCGTCAGGAACACACATACTGCACACTTGGGGCAATGGGTCTCTTTTTTTTAAACTTCAGATAGAGCTAAGAATTTAAATCATTCAGAAAACTCAGTTTAAGAAACAAAGTTATCCCATTTCAGCTTTTAATGAAGAAAAGCAGATTCATAATCTAACAAAGGAATTGATTTTTATTTTATAGAAGATAAATGAAGTGGCTTCTTTATTCTACAGAAGTGCTAAATATTGCTGAAATCACAAGAAAATTGTTAAGCCTATATTTTTCATTTTGTTGACTTTTGGCTGCTCATTGACACTAATACTACAGTATACTGAGACAATGTGTTTATACTCTCAAGTCATTTTCATTGTAGTTCAGGCAAAGTGTGCAAAGTCATAATGATAATTATGCTTCTGCATGAACAATGTGATCTTGGGCTCTGTGTATGTGTTGGGAGTGCGCACACCTTGTGTTGTCACATCAGCAATCATGCCCACAATCACATCAGCAGCACAGTGTATTGTGAAATAAAAATCAGCATAGCTGTGGCGTAATTCCAATTGCATTGGACTCACTATGCAGCACCTGTGGAGTGAAACCACTATTTTCAGGGGAGTTTTACTGCCAGTCCCAGTTCGAAAATCAGAAGTACAGACAGTATAATGCTGTGGTGCTAACACTGCAAAAAAAAATACAAAGCACGGGTGTTAACTTGCTAGTATGGAGACAGCATAGTGACCACTTATTCAGGTAGACTAATAAGTAGAAGATATGCTTTAACCAAGGTGTTATGTCTGTTTTCCCATCCATTATTCCTGTAGGTGGTAAGAAAAGGCTGGCTCACCGTCAGCAACATTAGCATCATAAAAGGAGGCTCCAAGGAATACTGGTTTGTACTGACTGCAGAGAGTCTCTGTTGGTTCAAGGATGAAGAGGTAAGAAGGCATTCAGATTCCCTTGTAACTGTATAATTTACAATCATTACTCTATCCAAAAGATGTTGCTGCATATGGCTGTTAAATTCTTAAATCACCAAGTGGTGTAGTGTGTTGATTCACCAAAGTTTTCTATGCCGAGTGTAGGATCTGGACCAATGTCCACAATCCCCAAAAGTCGTTTTCAGAATCTTGGCTGGACCACAGGGTAAATGCAGAAATAATGCCAGATACCCCTTCATTAGAAGTGAGAGAAAACTGGAGGGTGAGCCTTTCAGTGTTAATGTTGAATACCTTCCGCACTAATTTGGGGCACTCTTGCACCTCTTTCATCAGCTGGGGAAGTAGCATGTGGCGAGAGTGAAAATCATTTTTAAAGCATGTGAGGAAACACAGTGATACATTTTAAAATACCTTTACTGCAAATCTGGTCAGGCAGTTGGAATGCGTGGCTCTTTTCTGTTACCTTTCAGGATCCCCTGTGAAAAGTTTCAAGACAACCTTAACTTGGTTCCTAATGGGCGCAATACCACAGTGTAAAAACAATTCATAAATTCAACATGGGTGGTAAATTTGTAATCTCACTCAAAGCCACAAGATGTGGTTGGCATGGAAAATGGAAGAGTGATGTTGGCACGGCAGTGGTTTCAGTTCTGAGCTCGGATTTAAAAACAATGTTGAGATCAACTAGTAAGTTCTTTCACTCTGTATTTAGTTGAAATAACCCTGCCCTAGGAGTGCTCAGTGCCATCATTATAGCAACAATGGCAATTTGCAGTCTATTATGGGCAAACAATTAAGCTCAGCAGGTGGGCGCGCTCCCGACTTGGCCGAGCGTAAAATGATGTGTGATGATGTCAGGCGAGTGTCCCGACGACATCGCGCAGTCTCATGCTGTTTCGTTCGGAGTTCTGCCGACTCCGGTGCGCACCTGCCGACAATTAAAAGGCTTAGTAAGGCCACTAAAAAGGTAATTAAATTCAAATTTACACTGCCTGTCTGACCTAACGGTTGGCGGGCAGGCAAAAAGGCCAAGCGGTCCTTGCACGTTTTAGGAAACCTCATCCATGGGCAGAATGAGGTTTCCTAAAGCAAATAAAAATTCAATAAAAATTTTACACTTAAATTAAAAACATGTCCCTGCTCATGTGACAGAGCCATGTGAGGAGACATGTTTTATGACATTTTTATTTTTTTTATTTTTTGTAAATCAGCGCTTCATCTCCCTGAGGCACAGATTATGAAACGCTCACCCTGCTCCTTCCCCCGCACAGGTAGCTCTGAGCGCTGCTGTTCGCGTTCCACACTGGGCGGGCCTTAATTGGCCTGCCAGTGTGAAATTGTGGTGCGGTGCCAACTGCGGGCAGCGGTCAGCTTCCTGACCTCCCCTACCGATCCCGCACGCCAAGGGCAAAATTCTGCCCTATGTCTCTAATGTAGAAAATTGCCCGAAGGTGCTTCCCAGACATGTAGCTAAATAAAAATGGAGGGTGAGCAAAAGACTGAGATAGTAGGAGGATGTCCAAAAAATTGGTTAAAAAACAGTATGGTGAGAAACAAAAGTAAAAAGCATAATGGAGAAAATAAACTTAATATATCAGAATGATTTTATACCACAGGTGTGCCACAGTTGTATTTCACCTGAAGATAATGTAGCTATAGTCAAGTATTTTTTGGCAATTGCCAATTATAAAAGTGGATGCATAGCTGGGAAAGACAGTAAGATTTTCTCATGGAAACAGTTAACTATAGTTTAAACTTAAAATATAAATAGCTTTTTGTTCGCTCTGTTGGGGAGAGTTTCACAGCCCAGGAATGTGATAATTAACTGCTGTGAGAGTTTGAACAATAAACTTGAGTTAATTCCTTCCAGGCAACAGGTTCTAAATTACATTTAAAATTGGCTAAACCATTCCCCCACCACTCTCACCCCCCTACCAACTAATATAATGGTCATATGATTGATGGTGTGATGCAGACGTTTAGACGTTTCTTCACTTTTGAGAAAGGCTATTGGAAATTACCCACACCTAAGGTGTTATTAAGTTAAGAGGCATGTGATATCCAAAAATACATTTACTGTACTGATTTGAGAGCCATAGTAATATAACATATCACATACATTATATTTGATGTGACACAGGTCTGCCAATTAGTTAACTGTTACTGACTGATCAGTTATGACTGTAGTCAGTAAAAAAATGTGTAATATATTTTTTGTGAACCCAGTAGGTATGGGTATGGTATAGAATTATGGCCCAGAATTTGCTGGGAAAGTAACAGCGAATATGATGCATGTGCTGTTATTAGTATGTAAATTGTTCTGCAACTTGCGGTAAGGAAGAAGCACCCTGTGACTTGTGAATCACCACAAGTTGCTGCACAGTTTGCGCCGCTCTGCCATTTTATACCCAATTTGACTTTAATTCACCTTGTTGCTGTTTCTGTCATTTGTATGTTATTTTCCCTATCCTTAAATCTCATTGGTTAAGGAGATAGACTGTTGGTCACATTGTTCACCAATATCCCTTATGCCCCATTACACTTGCCATGCTGTTAGCAGATCGCATTGCACTTTCAGCAATTTGTGGAGCAAAGTTCTTTCGAGCTGAAGGGCAAGGATAAGCAGCTAACTAACAGACCATGCTGTGAGATGCTGTGCTCCAGCAAATTTTGGAGTTTGGTGGATATATATTTGGGATAATTTTCATGTTCCCATGCAACAAAATGTATTAATGCTGAATATTTTATTATATTAAAATGGCCCTGCTGAAGTTCATTTTAGTTAAGGGAGCAGCTTCAATAGAACTATGCATTACTGAATGCTAATAGATAGAAGAGTACCTTGAGGAAGAGAAATACTAGCAACTCTGTTGACTCAGTCTAGAACTGTAGAATTTGCTCCATAATCAGGTTATTAAGATACCTGTAAGGGGCTTTTCCCTCCAGGCATTTTAGGAGAGTAATATCCACATACTACTATTCTACTTCTACATTTGGATTAAGGATCAAGTCTCTATAGGTAGGCTGGGCTCATTTTAGTTTCAGCTTGCTTCCTTAATCAGAAGGCATCTTTGACCCAAAGTTTAATGGGACTACCATATTGTTGAATAAGGCAACAGGGCTTTTTACATTATAGAATGCAGGCCTTCAACGCTATAATAAATGGTTCCAACAAGGAATGCCAGCACTATTGCAGTAACAAAGTAAGTGTTGAACTGTACTGTCTATTTTTTCTAAAAGTATTCTTAACTTGGGAAATTGATATTTGTATTTAACTGTGTTAGCTTCTTGTTTTTTCCTTCAAAGAACCAGCACAGACACGACTGGCTAAATGGCCTCCTTTTGAGTTGCAATCGTTCTGTGATTCCGTGTGTTATTTGTGTGGAACAAACGTTACCTCTAATTTAAGCTATGGGTCTCTGTCAGTGTTTCACAGTTCAGGAATCTAATAAGATGGAGTAGTGGTAACACTGTTTAGTTATTTGTTGATCCTAGCAATATATTCATTCTATGTGAATGATTTCCATCTCAAAATACAAGTTAAACATTTCGGTAATTGAAAGAAAAATAACTGCTCAGTACAGTATTATCAAGTAGCGATTAAATTTCAGATTTTTTTTATAAGAAAGAAGGTTGGTTGGTGATGAAGCATTTTAAAATGTGTAATATATTGTATCAAACTACATGACAGAGACTTTGCACATTGATACTTGTAAAATTGAAACCATTGAAAAGTATTTAATTATCCTCATTAGGTTCCTTTTAATTTCAAGCAATGGCAAGCAGCTGCTAAAACATAAATGCCAGGAAATTTAATTATTAAAAGCATTTTTTAATGACTGAACATTTTAACAGCGAAAACAGTGCAGAAATAGACATGCCGCCCTTATGTAACTGCTGGTAAAGTGTCAAAATGTAGTTCTTTCAGATAGTTTCAAAGGTGTCTACTTCTGTTAAAAACTTAGACAGTTCTTTGTCCTAATCAAACCAATCCAATTAACATTTGGATTACCCATAAACTCTTTATTTTTCATATCTGCATTAGTGAAAAAACTAAATGTACATAATCAAAACATGTAGTCATCACAGTTGATGAGAAAGAAAAGCGAACTTACAAAGCAGCTGTATTGCATTGCTGAAGATGATATTTTAATAAATCTCATGAAGCCTTTTGTACTGAGAATGGTTCTTCCGATTTCCGGTTGAATGGCTGTCAGTCAGGCTGGGTTGTCATGTGACTGCCTGTCTGTGCCTGCTGTACAGGTGAGAGGATTTTCTGCACAGCAAGTGTAGACAGGCAGACACATGACAACTCCTACCAGCCATTGCTAGGTTTCTTTAGCATTTGTGTTCTTCTGAGCAATAAGTGCTTCCAAAACAATTGACAGGAGAAAATTCATTCTGCACTCTTTTAGCAATACATATTGAAATAGGCTTTTTGTTTATGTAACAATCACAAATATACAATAGAACACAGAAGGAATCACATTTATTCGTAGATGTACCAGATTTAGACTAAGGATTATTAAGTAGTTTTGTTTCTTATTACAAAAGTAAGTTATTTCTGATATCCAAATGTATGCATTTTGGTGTTTTTGTATTCCATCCTTCTTTCCACTTTTCCACCTAACTCCCACACACCCTTCGTCGAATGGTAGATCTAAGCAGCTGGTTGCTTGGCTGGAAATATGTTAAAATAAAACATATTTCAGTTGCAGACTAGCTCAAAAGCATGAAAATGGTATGGAAAATGTTTTCACATATCTGAAAACAGGAAAATGTAATGAATTGTGATACTTAACTAATAAAAGACAATTCCTGTGTTTGGCGAGAGAATACCATATATTATATATATATTTATATATAAAATAAATATATATATATATACACATATATATACTTATTAACTTCTTTAATTCAGTCATAAATATAATTAATGTGCATTATACAGTAAGAAAAATTGCTTTGTACTAGTTTATAGTGATATGTGAAAGCTTGAGTAATCAGTAGCACTATTGTATATTATTGCTTTTATTACTATTGAGTGATGTTAATACAGTATAGCAATCTGTTTACACAAGGCAAATAATGCCAATGTTTACTGTTGCTGACCTAATGTTACATAAGTTTCATTATGAAATGTGTGGCAACTGAAAGAAAAATTTGCATTTATTTAGTGTCAGAAACGACTCAAAGCACATCGCATCCATAAGTTGAAGTGCACTGATTGCTAGACAGGCAGGCTGTCAAATTGATGACATTCTGGTGGAGCCAATTATTATTACTGCACAATGTGACAAAACATTTGAAAGTTTTATTTTAACTGTTGTGAAATCAGCATTATCTGATTTGGTTCAATATTGGATCCATTAATTGAACATTGGGAAATGCTAATGTTCATGAGATGCTATAACTGCTGTAAAGTTATTACAGTTGTGGCTAAAAACAAAAAGATACAGGTAATTTATTACTGAGTGTTTGAAGTGATTTAAACTTTTGATATTAACAAGTAATTCTTGCTATACAATGGTTACAATTGGAGTTGTCCAAGATTGTTCTCTTAGGATCAACAAATTGTACTGAATCATGCAAGTTTGTTTATTCTGACAAATTAGACTGGCTTCAGGCAACTTTACTGCTTCACAGGATAGATAAGATCATACAATAGGGAAATAAACTCAGTATTACTGGTGTCCCAAGTCCACAACCTTTAAAACTACAAAAATGGTATGCATTATACACTGTATGTACTGGCAGACGTGCAGGAAATGGATATTTTTAAATGTTTATTTTGAACTGAATACCATCTAGTAATGAAACCTTTGCCTACTGGCCAATATCCTGGTTTTTATACAAAGTTTTGACATACAGTGCAGTTGTTTATTCGTGGAAATTGCATGTTTATTTTCGAACAGTTACATTTCCGCTTAATCTTCATTTAAAAAAACAGCCGCTTTATGTTTTGAACACATTTCTCTTCCTTTTGCATTATTGAAAGCAATTAGCAAATGTAATTTTAAATGTGTACCTTTGTATGCTAATTAATTTTAAAAAATAAATAGAGGGGTATGCAGTTTCCCTGAGGGTGCACATCTTTCTCAAGTGTATAACTGAACTGAAAATGTAAATTAATTCTTATTGCAAAAGTGGAACTAATTGTTACTGCCAGGTAATTCAAGCCCTATCAGATGTTAGCGCTTTGAAGTTTATAAGAGGTTTTTAAAAAATATAATGCAGCCCTTGTAAAAAAAAATGAAAATTGAATAAGACCATTATTAAGAGTTTGACCCTGTTTCAGAAGTTTCTCCTACTAACATTTTTCTTCGATGTGAAGGAGTTGAAAAAATTATCAATGCACAATTTTCTGCCTCTTGTCACTTTCCATGGAGATTTGAGACTTGGGTGGTCCATTGCTGGTGCCTAGCTAATATAAACAATTTAGTAGACCAGCAAGAACGACAAGATTAAGAATAAACACTAAGAAACTAAGACTTGTGAATTGTGTTAAATTTGCAGTTATTTAACTAAATAAAAAGCCTTATTTTCCCATTTTTTTTCTGCTCCTACACGGCAAATTCAACCACCCCCTACCGACGAAGGCAGTGGCATTAAGGCTGCAAATTTACCTATGGTGATTGCCATTTTCATTCTGTGGCCAACTGACGGGAAATTTTCACTGTTTAAGTAATTTGGTGCAACTTTGATAAAGATCTGAATGGGAAATTGTACCTCTCTGAATGCAGTAATCCAGCATACTTTTCTTTGTTAATCTACCTGTTTTTAATCAGCAAAAATGTGTTTCAAATCAGAAAAAAATTACCTATCAAAAAAATTACTTGAATGAAATAATCTTTTATTATGCCTGAATACTGTTATGTGTATGTAGCTACTGCTTTCAGCAAAGTGTTTGTCCTTAGTTAAGAATCATAATAGCCATTATCAACTCTAAGACCTGATGTAAAGTCAGACGCAGTCTATTTCCCATCGCTTAGCATATTGATTACCTCTTCACAGGGTGCCTCCTAAAAACAGTGTTCAGTGACTAGAATGAACAGGAGAGGGTAATTTCAGAATAAATTTGATTTGTGTTTAAGAAGTTAATCCACTGTTCATAATTTACTACGTAAGCCTATAAAGTACAGCTTTTAAAACTTTTCCAATGAGAATATTGAACAACTTTCACACTAAAGATGTGGAAATTGATTCTTCCCATCAAATAAGAAATCAAGCTGGTCAGTGGAATGATGCAGTAGATCTGTGAACAGACATGTGAAATTAGTGATACATTATTCAGCCTCACAGAAAATAAGATTTCAGAGTACAGTAACTCCTACAAGGATGCCCAGAAGACCTTACTGGTATTTTGAATTCCTTAAGCACTCCTTTTTCCGAAACATGTGCCAAGCAGCTGTAGAAGTTTTATCTCTGCAATGAGATTGGATTTGATCTAAACTGAAGCTGCTAAAAACAGAAGGGTTACTACTTCAGACAAAGATTAATTTTTTTTAATGCTGTACCACGTCATTGCCTAATTGTAAGCATTTGCTTTTAAAATGATATTGTTGTGCAGGAATTTATATATTTTGTCTCTAATAGGGTACATTTCAAATCTATGATATTTGATTTGAACTATTTTGTATTTCATTTTTTAAAAGTTAACAAGTCTCGCCTCCCTTCTGAACCATTATTTACCATAGCTATTTGTAATTAACAAAGCAAAGTAGAAATGTCTTCTTTCATTATTAACTTAATCACATTATGCAAAAGGTTTTATCAACTAAGAGGCCACGGTGCAGACATTTTTATTTTTACTTTCCCTCGTGACTAACTAAATTTGATTTATTATTTTGTTTTGTATGTGCAGCTGGAATCTTACAAAGTGTAATTTCTGGAGAAACATGCAAAAATTAAGAAAATTAACATTCAGAATTTAAATCCATAAGTTTACAGACAGTTTAAAATATCACAAAGAATTTCTGAACTGTTGCCCAGCATCCTAAAATTTTAGTACTCACCTCTGTTATCTGTGAAGCCCCTCCGAAGAAAACAAAATCATTAAGCCATTGAAGACTGGTTCAGAAATTGCATAACTAAATCAGTGTGTGAAAAGTTGTAGTAAATTTGTTAGTCACATTAAATTTAGCTATTGAATGCCTTAAAGCAAAATCTTTTTTTAACTATTAGCTTCTGTAATACCACTATAAAATAAACATTAAATTTGATCTTTGAACAGACAAAGCTGTCTTTATGGTTGTGAGATAAATGCTTACAAGAAGTACAATAAGCTGTTTTCATTTCACAGAGGACCTTTGTGTTATTTACAGTAGAGTACCTAGTGTTGACTCTCTTCCTTTGATATGGTGCATATCTCCATTTGTGGTGGTAAGATCAGGTCAGTGAAGTTCGGCAGGTCATGGACCAGGTGTTGTCCAACATTAGGCCTAGGCATGTCTCCTGCTGCTAAACTATGCGGTGATAGCCTCCTGTTAGAAGAGTTCCTCATCTGCTGGATTTTTTTTCCAAAAACAAAAGGTGAAGGAAAGAAAAATACTTGCTCTTACTGTAGCACTGTTCATCTGTCTTCCTTGAAAAGTGTGGAAACTTAACTGCTGCTGCTTTCCCATGCCCAGTCTAACCAATGTGCAGACTACTGTACAACAATATTGTCCTGAACAGGTAGTCTGAACACTGGGGCGACGGAGCAGGACCTTTTGACTTTTTCTTGTCTTCTGCCATCAAAGAAATTATACCTGCACACCAAGTTCACCATCCACTGTTGTCTGCGTACACTGAAGACTCTAAAAGGTCTGTGATTTCCAGCCTTGACGTGGCACATTTGCAGGAGACAGGGATCTGGCAATGAATTTAGGACAAGAAAAAAAAGGGTGGGTTGGGCCTAGCAACCCATATATGGGATGATGTCACCCCAGGGAGATTGGGTATGCACTGTGCCGCTGGAGAGACCGCTAGAATTGCCTGCTCTCAGACATGGGTCTGTATATAAAATGGTACCAGATGTTTTAGTGTAATGCTAAACAGTCATTTCATCTTTCGGCCAGCTTTCTTAGCGAGGCAGGAAGTGGGCCCCTTGTATGGAAAAGCTGTAAAATCAAGATGAACCATTTTAGTGCAATAGTTTTGAACAGTTAGCTAAAATATATATAACTGGCAAGAAAATTGATCCATGTTTATGTTAGTAAATACTTAAGACTTATTGTGAAGGGAGCATTTGTTTTTAATTTGTAACAGTTTTATCCTAGTTCCTGTTCAGTACAGAAAAGAGTATAGGCTCCTCTCAAATGCTAGAACTGTCAGTACTAAGAATCATGCCCTAGACTTGAACAGTAATTATAGCTACTTCCTGAAAGTGAAGCTCATGAAAAGTCTGGAGAAATGTTCTTTGTCATGGCCTACACATGAGTAATTAGTTCCACATGTGGCCTTCCTATTTCCTGTTAGCTATTTTGGCTGGTAAGCTGGCTGAATTGTTAGCTGATCTCTAAAGAACCTAGATCTTTCAAGTACAACTATCTTCTGAAAAATTATTTGAATAATTTGTATGCTTAAATGCATCTTGTACAAAAGCATGATAGTAAGCTATGTTACATTCATTTAGACAGCACAGCTTTGAAACATCTTAAAGATAGTATGCAATTGAACACTGTTTAGACTAGGATGAATATGGAGTTATGGAATAAGCCTGTGTATATTTCCCTGCTGCTTCAAGTAAGACATTCTTGCTCTGTAAGTTCTGTCTGCCAAAGTCAGCACTGGATTTTTATTGATATGCTTCAGTAACAAAATACACTATTGTGAAGGGAGAGTGAAAACACTGCTTTAAATCAAAAGCCAATGTATTCAGAG
Organism: Cetorhinus maximus; assembly: GCF_964194155.1. Lineage (NCBI taxonomy): Eukaryota > Metazoa > Chordata > Chondrichthyes > Lamniformes > Cetorhinidae > Cetorhinus > Cetorhinus maximus. Next base: position 92,501,070 of record NC_135895.1, on the reverse strand, counting down.
AACCATATCTTAGAACCAGTATATGTGAATTTGTTCAGTTTGAAATTTTGTTCAACAGTAAAATGCTTTCAACAACTCACTAGCTCTTGTGCGTAGAACTAGAAATGAGTTACATGTAACAGATGTTGAATTGAAATGAAGTCACACATTACACATTCTCGCTGAGCTTTAGTTTTGAATTTAATACTTCATCTCTTCTTTCAGAAGAGCAAGCAAGAAATATAAATTATTGAATCCTCACCGTTTTAACACAAAAGCTCTACTTTAATATTGTTCTGACTATCCTTTAAAAATATGATAAGGATGTAACAGTTACAAGAAACCATTAATGGGTACTAGTTGATGTTACTTAGTTTGCACATTAAATGTCTATGCAGTTTTTTTGCTGAATTTATACTGATGATACAAATTGAAGGAGGAGAATATAGAGCAGTCTAATCTCATGATTTCTTTTTGCTTCTCTTTCAAAAGGACAGAATTTTTTGTTCTTCCATTCTATCTATCCCTCAGACTTGGTGAAGATGCACATTTATGTAGCCTTGTACTATAAGCTTACGTAGCTCATTCAGTGCTGGACTGAGTGTGCCTAATCTCCTTGGAGTACCTAATGACAAAGACTTAAAGGAGACTTTCATCCTTCACTCTGAGTTTGATTTAAATATAGGTCCCTAAAGTGAAAGGAGAGTATGATACTCTGTACTACCTAGTTGGCAATCATAAGTATATTAACTTTTATATGGTAGGAAATTTGATTTAATTTTTGTATTTTTGAAAGTGGCAGATGGGACATATCCCCACTTTAAATTACCAGTGTTGGCATTGATGTGCACTCAGTGCTGGCATCAAACATTAATGTTAACAGGTCGGGTATTGAATGGCTAGAAAAAAGATAAGGCAAAGAAAACCCACTCTCCTCTTACAGATTAATGTACCTTATCCTCAAATTAGGAAGAGTATTTTCTGCTGAACCAAAGTAATTCTTCCATTTCCTTGCCCACCATCCTTATGAGTCCTCTGAAACACTTGTTGCAATATACAGTTTGTATTGACATAAAGCAGTTTTGCCAGCATGAAAGATCTGCCAAATCTGCATTTCTGTATACATCGACCAATCTAAGGTAGTTTAATGATGCCGAACATGTTCAAATTGGTTTGTGCTGAATTTTATGTGCCTTGTGAATGCTCATATTCAATAAAAATTCAGTTTAAATTCCCAAACTAAAATCTTGGGGCATTGTTACAGCTAGCAGAGAGAAAACATTTTAAATTTATCGGTCATAGTTCCTGGAAAATACAGTGAACTGATGTTGACTTACTGCTGAATCTAGTTTTCCCAAACTATAAGAAATGATTGTGCTGTTGTATATACCATAGTCTGAGGTAAATTCTGCATTCCTTAAATGTTTGTAGAGAAATCAATTATGGTATTGAAACATACCTTTACCTTGGTCCTTATGGCAACATTCCCAAAAACTGCTTTTAATAGGTTTTTATTGTATTGGGGCATGGTCAGGAATTGGTCAAGATAGGTTTAATGGATTTGAAAGGTTGGCCATGAGAGTAGAGCCAGAAATTGAACCTGAGACCTTTTCTGACCTGCATAATTTGGTAAGGCACTACATTTACTATTGAGGAGTTTATTATTAATTAGAAAATGATACTGGGAGAAAATCTACTTTCTAGTCAACTTCTTAACTACTTGGATTGTTTGAATTTATTTGCCTATATCATGGATCCATGCTGACTTACATTCACCATATTAATGTTGATGACCCTAGAGTCTTAGTAGAGGTAAAGGATGGATTTTAACTGAAAAATGACATCCCTTGATGTGAATTTACCATGGGGTAGAGTTTATGATTCAGATGCAATCAACAAATTGGGTGCAAATTTTGCTCAAATTTGAGCTAGTTTTCAGAGTTGATTGGTGCCCTCACACTGGAAAAGAAAGCTTAATTTTAAGAGCCTACTCGAAGGCCCACAAATGGGTGGACTTAGTGAAAACTCACAACGGTGGTTAATTCGATCTGGAGTCATGACCAGTTTTGATGAGGTGGTCTGCCAGTAGGAAGTTTTTTGAACTGGTGCAAAAAATTTAGCTGATTTTGAGTGAATTACGCTACCTCGCAAAAACTCCCAGCCTATATCTTAAATTTGCACTTATTATTAATCAGTGAACGCGCATTGTCATGAACAAAGTGACACAATAATAGCAATGTAAATGAGGCCACAATACTCTCTATAGGTAATATATGATACTTTTAATTCATCTCGTAAATGTAAATTGCTAATAATGTCTTACTTTTCATCAGATGTTTTTTTATTTTTGTGACATAAGATGATTTGACTGGGAGCTGGAATGATTTGACCTTAAAATATCAAGCACAATCATTCAGTTGTAACATGCTAGTCCATCTTTTGTTTATTTTGGTTGATTGCCTAAAATCCATTTTGGGATTTTGTAGCTGTTACTAATGCACTAGGTTATTTTTAAAGCCCCTTTTTTTAAACTGGTAAATGCTGTAACCCATTATTTTTGAGGCTAGTTAAGCTTATTCACAATTTTAACATTTACGAGCTTGCATATGAACACATGAATTAGGAGCAAGAGTTGGCCCCTCGAGGCTGTTTTTCAGATTACATCCTATAGACCAATTCAGCTAATGTTTAATGTTCAAAATTAGCTCTTTATTTTCTTTCCATATCAAATAAACTTGGACTGTGAAGTCAAATGGAAGTATGAATTATATCAAATTCACTTCAAGGCTGAATTGAACTTGATTAATCTATACAAGTATCAAAATAAATTGTCATAGTAAATAGTAAAGCAAATTGATTGTATTTAATAAAGTGAACTCAAGAATCATTCACTTTATATTGAAGCAGACAACTCCTAAAATCTTGCCTCAGACCAAACAAAATCAGTTATTCTGCTGAAAACAGAAAGCTGTCACATAAATTTATCATATCAAATAGGGAAACTGATTCCAATGGCTAAAGGGTTGATAACCAGAGGACATGGATTTAAGTTGACTGGCAAAAGTACCAGAGGTGATGTGAGAAAAAATGTGAATGGTATTTTCACTAATACAATGTTGCCGTCAGTCCAAAAAGATGTTCTGCCTACCCCACAATTGAGCAATGTCGTGTATGAATTTCAATGCCATTGCAATGCCAGATATGTAGGCTGTACATCCCAATGATTGACTGGTCAAATCCACCAGCATGTTCCTCCATCTGTTCGTAAAAGACAGAATAAAGTCCCCATTCAACCAGCCCATGCTTGCAAAACCTAAAACAAATTGTCTACTGTGAGATGTGATTCCTTAATTGGGCAGCACTTTCTGAACAATCTTGAGTACGCATATAGCTCCACTAACAACCCATTTAAGATAGATAGTTAGGCTAATAACGTGGATCATTTATGCTTGCTAGGAGCAACATACATTCATACGCAGAGACCTGTTCTCCGCAAACAAAAAGAATATGTTCGAACCTTGTGCCTTTTTTTTGAATTACCCAGAAGAATGGGAGCCTGTAGATCCTCGTTTCTTTTCTCCATAGCAATACCTCAGCTAATCAGAGTCGACTTGCAAGCCAATCAGCACTTTTTTCTCCTATAATATAAATTGTTGTGATATTTTGAAATTTGGCTTTCTTGCATTTCTCCTGATGAGTGCAAGATTAAAAGCTTCTCTTTTCAGCAATAAAAAAACTTTTTATGCAACAAATAGTTAGAATTTGGAATGCACTGCCTGATATGGGCGGATGAAGATTCATTCATAGCTTTGAAAAGGGAATTGGATAAATACTTGAAGGAAAAAAAGCTTCAGGGATATGGGGAAAGAATGAGGGAGTGGGACTAACTGGATTGCTCCATGAAAGGGTCAGTGTAGACCCAATGGGTTGAATGGCCTCCTGTGCCAGTACTGTCCTATGATTCTACCACAAAATTTAACATCATGCCACCCAAATCCATGCAAATGTTAAAACTGTTCATTTCTATTCATTTCTATAGTAATTCCCCAATGAAGAACATGCCAAGGCACTTTACAAAAAGCAAAAAGTGATGAGCTGGAGTGGAGATTTAATAGTGGTGCCTAAATGATTGGTGGAAAAGAAATTTTTTAAAGATAGAGAGGAAAGGTGTTGGCATTTACGGAGGTGTTACAATAAGTGATGATTGTTCCACTAATGTTGGGGTGAAGGAAAAAGCAGGTGCTCATAAAGTCATATTCAGTAGACCAAAGGGCTTAGGAGGGTATTCAAGAGTTGGAGGATGTTGCAAAAGTAAGACTGTGGAGGAGTTTGAAAAAAATAGCAAGGATTTTAAATTCAATGCATTGCAGGACAGAGAACCATTAAGCATGGGGGTGATAGATGAGCAGGAAGAACACATGCTCCTACATTTTTGATGAGTTAGAATTTATAGAGGGAGGAGGGTGGAGAACTGAAGTTCAGAGGTAAGAAAAGTGCAGAAGAGTTTTGGTGACAGTGGGGGGGCGAATTTTAGTGATAAGTCAGGTGATGTTACAGAGATGGAAACAAGCATTCTTGGTGGAGGCTGGAATGTGAGATTCAAAATATATATCAAACAGGATGCCAAGGGTTCATGTGGTCTGATTCAGCTTGAGCACTTTCCTGGAAAGGGGAAACATGGTGTGGACGAAAACAATGGCTTGAGTCTCCTGTCTTCATTTGGAGAAAATCTTCATTCATCTAATGTCAGTCAGGTAACCGTAGATCATAGGAAGTGTAGCGATACAGCTGGGTATCATAGATAAGGAAGATGATTCACGCCTATGAATGATGTATCCAAAGGGTAGTTTGTAGATGAGGATGAGCAGGAGGCCATGAATATCCCATTGTGGATCTCCAAAGGTGACTGTGTAGGGACAAGGAGAGAAGCAGTTGTTGGAGGCGTAGAGATGTGCTGGATACATAAGCCAATGACACTGTCCTCCATTTGTGATTGGCCCAGACAGTCTTGCTGGTGTGTGCAGTATGGAAGCCAGACTGAAAAGATTTGTTTGAGAATTTTGGATGGGATAGGTCTGAGCTAGAAGGTGTCCACATCTTCACAAACCTTACAGAGGAAAGCAATGTTAGAAATAGGGGTTATCTGAAGGGGGTGGGGAGGGGGGGAATCATGGATGAATCCTTGAGTCTGGGGTGATTTTGAAAGGGGAAAGGATTGTGTCTAAGCAAACAAAGCTCTTGTGCATCAGGCTCACTTAAGTTTTCAGTCATCAGATTTAAGGGGACAAAGATGAGGACCGTACCAGGTGTACATAAATGAGTCAGTGATGGTGAATGATTTAGTTGGAGCAAGGGTATCAAAAGTAGAATTAAGGATACAGTTGAGCAGGCCAACAGGGCAGAGACAGGCGGAGAGCAGCTCTAGGCAGCTGGAAGTTTGAGTGAATTTGTAAGGGGACTGGGGGAGGAGCAAACAATATTAGTGGGATTGGAAAAAGTCGGGAGATATTAATAATAAAGGAGATGAGGTGGAGGTTTACAAGAAATTTACACAGTTGTAGTCCAATTTTATTTATATCAGTTATTTTTGAAGATACACTTTATAATCACAGAATTGTTATGGTGCAAAAGGAGGCCATTCTTCCTATCATGTCCGCACCAGCTCTCCAAATGAGCATTATGACTTAGTGCCATTCTCCTGATATTTCCCCTGTACCCTTGCACATTGTTTCTATTCAGATAACTGTCTATTGCCCTCTTGAATGCACAGTTAGATTGTCAGCTGTCTTTGGGGGCCCATATTAAGTGCATTGCTCAATTATAAGCAATAAACTGCATTTGCTGTTTTCAATTATGGGGCAGAATTTAGCCCTTGTTGGGCAGGCTCGGTGGGGGTGGGAAATGTTCTAAAACATGTCTCCTCATGTGACTCTGTCACATGAGCAGGGACATGTTATTAATTAAATTTTAAAATTTTGATTTTATTTTTATTCGCTTTAGGAAATCTCATCCTGCCTGTGGATGAGGTTTCCTAAAAAGTGCAACGGCCGCTTGGCCTTTTCGCCTGCCTGCCAACCGTAAGGTTGGACGGGCAGCAAAAATTTTTTTTTTGTTAATGGCCTTACTAGGCCTTTTAATTGCCGGTGGGCGTGCTGCCGACTCCGACGTGCACCCACCGACCACATTATCGTGTGGCCGTGCGTTGACATCAGAACGCTCGCCCGACATCAACGCACGTCATTTTACACTCGAGCAGGTTGGGCACGCGCCCACCCACTCAGGTAAAAATTTTGCCCATGGTGTAGATTTAAAAAGAAGTAGATGATAGTGTTCTTATTTAACATATATCTCACAGCAACATTGAACAATCAACTTGCAAGTAATAAACTATGTGCGATTACACTCATTTCAGATCCTTCTATATAGAGCAACATATTGGCTAAAACTTTGTTCACACCCATTCTCAGGTATAGAGGTCGCCGCTGGCTGGCTGCACATTCAGTAGCGGCCTAACTTTTATGTGAGGCTAGCATGTGTTCCAGCTAGCCCACCAGCTCTCAAAGGCATTGAGTCCTTCTGGAAGGGACACTGCCCTGGCTGAAAGAAGGTTGCTGCTGACTGCCAGTTCTGCTATTGGAGACAAGGCAGAAGGAACACCAGGACAGAGAGGTTTTTCCCTGATGCAGCGCTGGAGATCTTATTCATGGAGGTTGACAGGAGGAGAGAGGTTATGTTTTGTCAGGGTTGAGGCAGGTGCCCCATCAAGGAATGCCCTCCAAAGGGAATTGGAACAGGTGGCCAGGGATATCAATCCAAGGAATCTGTTCCCAAGGAACTGGCAGCAATGCTGGAGGAAGTTTAATAATCCCACACATGTAGTCAAGGTTCGTGACTGCATCTCCTACCCACCAGAGCACCAACCTCGCACACTGCTCAATGCACAACATCTCCGTCACTCGCCCAGCAGCAGTGCTGAGAACTCAGGAGCTATGCCTAAAATTCAGATACTCCACCTCAGCCTCACATACCTGCCATTAAAGCCAGTTTCATAACCTCCACTCGTCGGCTCCTCACATCTCAACTTTCCAGTTACAGCAGACACTGTGCAACACAACGACTGGCATTCATCACTCTCTTTTACAGGATATGGTTGTACACAATGGAAGGAAACAGACCAGAATCAGCAAAGGATAGACACAGATTCATCCCTGAGCCCGAAGGAGGAGATGGTATTCTTCTGCATCATGGGACGGCTGTGACAGAGATTGTAGCGTTTCGCGTTGCCGAGAACATGCAGGTTGATGGTATGTTACTGCCTTATGTCCCTTCTCAACTCCTACCTTACCCTCATCCTATGTGGCTTGATATTCAAGCTATGTGTGATGTAACCGTGGGCTTTTTGATTTGCACTCCCTTCCTGCCTCCTCACCCCACCCTCCCCATTCTGATTTACTGCTTTCAGATATCTAAGAATTGCCACCTGCCCAGCCACAGCAGCCCCTGGAGGAAGAATGAGCGCATCCCCACAGCAGTGATGAAGGAGTCCTGACATTTGATGTGACACTCACAGCCACCAGCTCAGATATTGGCACTGCACATACTTTAGAGGCTAATATAGAGTTGGAATCAGCATGTGATGGGTCACTGGGTACGTGGACTGCAACCAGACTAGGAAGGAAAGGGTAGCCATTTGGCAGGTCACTGGAGGATGAGGTCCCAGACAGTTTCTGTGGCAGAGGACTCAAATGCCGACTTTGATGGGGCAGGACACAAGAGAACACTGATGAACACGCACACTGGGATGCTTGCTGCTTTAGCTGGAAGGAGGATGGGAGAATCTGATTCCAATGTGCCACAGGGCATAGTACAGAACTTAGAGCCCATTCTTTCCCCTGTGGGAGTGGTGGTCAATGCCCTGACAGCATTAGCACACCTAGCCTTGATGCAGCATCGAGCAGCTGCTGTCTCTGCTTCCACTGCAACACAGCGAAAAGCCACTCAGTGTTGCAATGGAAGTTCATACAACAGTCATGAGACCCATGCTTGCTGCCATGCAGATTGCCACCATGGCTATAATCTTAATGTTCAAAGGGTCTTGCAGCACTCTAGCAATCTGTACTCAAACAGGTTACTAGGACTGCTGAACCACCCTGGGGGAGTGACAGTGGCTTCATGGAGCACAAACCTGCTGTCCTCTGTCAGGATGCCAGCATTCACACTCCCAGCACTGCCACTCTGCCAGTGCCGTTATTGTTGCCTCTCAGCCAGATGGCTGCTACCCTTCTCAAGGTGTTGCAGTATAAAGTCTAGCCCTGTAAGCGCAGAGCAGTTCGAGGGCACCTTGCAAGGTCATCTGTAGACTCCTCCAGTGAGAGTCAGCAGCCTTCTACCAGCCATCCTGCAGTCACTCAGGCTGTACTGTGTAGGTACTAGGGCAGGCACTCACAAGACAGGCACTAAGGAAATTCACAGGGGTGAGTTTTCCTTTCTATTTGTATAGTGGATGTGTTTTTGGACAAAGGCGTTATAGAAAGATTGTTGTTGGTTTTATTGCTGGACATTGGCCAAGGGAACTCTGATGGGGCTTCATAGATGGATGGCATGGAGGTAGTGGTGATTGCTTGGTGGAAAGGAAATAGTCCTATAGGAAGTTGGCCTCATCTGCGTTCAGCTCTGGGCACCATACTTGAGGAAGGATGTGAAGGCATTGGAGAGAGTATGGAGGAGATTCACAAGAATGATTCCAGGGATGAAGAACTGTAGTTATGAGAATAGATTGGAGAGGTTGGGACTGTTTTCCTCGGAGAAAAGAAGGCAGAGAGGAGACTTGATAGAGGTATTCAAGCTCCTGAGGGATATGGACAGGGTAAATAGTGAGAAGCTGTTCCCACTCATAAGAACATTAAGAACTAGAGGGCACAGGTTCAGAATAATTGGCACAAGGAGTAAAAGTGACTTAAGGAAAACAATTTTCACCCAGAGGGTGGTTGGAGTCCAGAGTGAACTTTCTGAGAGGGTGATGGAGGCAGATTCAATTGAGGTATTCAAAAGGGAATTAGATTGCTGTCTGAAAAGAAAGAATGTGCAAGGTTACGAGAGTAAGGCAGGGGAGTGGGACTAGATAGAATGCTCTTTCAGAGAACCAGTGCAGACTCAATGGGCCGAATGGCCTCCTTCTATAACTGTAAAGATTCTGTGAGGAAGTCTGAGCAGGTGCTCTCAGACAGCTTGTTTGGAGGTAAAAGGCCCAAGAACGTATCCTACCCCCTTTTTCCTCCTCCTCTTCCTGCCCTCCTCCTTCCTGTTGTTCCTAAGGTGGCTTGTAGATGTTTGCTGTCAATGACTAGGCCCTCATAATGACAAAATTATAGAAGGTGCCGTAGGCCGCCACAAACTTGGACACCTGTTCCGGTGTGTACTGGAGGGCTCCCTCCAAAGAGTGCAGGCATTGGAAACTGCTTCAGCATGTTAAATGTCTGCTCCACGATGTTCCTGGTGGCTCCATAGCTCTCGTTACATGTGCATTATGTACAGAGGCTAACCCTTGTTTGTGAGGAGCCACCCTCTTGTTCTATATGGAGATCCGAAGATGGTGGAAATGGCAGATTCCTCAGAATGAAAGTTTTGTGGGTACTAACTAGATAGTGGGCATTCACATAAGAACATAAGAATTGGGGTCAGGAGCAGACTATTTGGCCAGTTGAGCCTGCTCCACCAATCGGTATGATCATGGCTGATCTTCTACCTCAACTCCACTTTCCTGACCACTCCCCATATCGCTTGATTCTCTGAGAGATCAAAAATCTATTGATCTCAGCCTTGATTATCCTCAATGATGCAGCAAAAACAACACTCTTGGGTAGAGAATTCCAAAGATATACAAACTTTTGAGAGAAAAAGATTTCTCTTCACTCAGTCCTAAATGATCAGCCCTTTATCCTGATGCTGTGCCCCAATGTTCTAGATTCCCCAACCAGGGGATAGAACCTCTCAGTTCCTACCTGTCAAGCCCCTTCAAAACCTTGTATGTTTCAATGAGAGTATGGGCCCAATTTACTCGGCCTCTCACCCCAGAGACCAACCTAGTGAACCTTGGCTAAACTGCCTCCTTCCTTAGATATGGAGATTAAAACTGCACATAGTACTCCAGGTGTGGTCTCACCAAAGCCCTATACAGCTGTAGCAAGACTTCTTCATTCTTATACCCCAATCTCCTTGCAATAAAGGCCAACATGCCATTCACCTTCCTAATTGCTTGCTGTACTTGCACATTAAATTCCTGTGCTTCTTGTAGAGTATACCCAAGCCTGTTTGAAAATCAATATCTAAACGTTTCACATCTTTTTTTAAAAAGCTGCTTTTCTGTCCTTACGACCTCACGCTTCCCCACATTGTATGCCATCTTGTTGCCCACTCACTTAACCTGTGTATATCTCTTTGCAGTCTTCTTTGCGCCCTCCTCACAGCTGTGAGATGTTGGATACCTTAAACTGTGAGACATTGGATATGTCACCCGCTGCCATCTGGAAAGAACATAAAAGTTGGTGCCACTGTGACCTTTATGGCCACTGGCATCCTCACCTTGATGTGAGGCTCCAGGATGTGTTGAAGGAGGTGGTATAGTTCAGTGACCACCTCCTTGCTGAAACATAGGCACCTCAGGCGCTGCTCCTTGGTGAGGTGCAGGTATGAGAAGTGCTCTTGACAAGCCCATAGGTGAGTAAGGACTTCTGGGGAGAGCCCTCCTCTCTCTTTGCAGAGCTTCCACTCTCTGTAGCCCCTGCTCCATTTGTTGGCCATGTTGCAAATCCAGAGGCACTTTAACCACAGCCCCAAACCTGTTGCAGAGTTGAGTTACCAAATCCTCCTGCCTCCCTGAATGGATACACAAAGCTCACTAGCAGACTTTCAAAAAAGAAGTCACTGCCCTTCCACTAATTTTGCTACAGCAAAAGCAAGTCAAAAGTACTTCACCTGTAAGTTGGATACCTGATCCTTTAAATAACGTTAGTGTGGGGTCCCTCATGCTGTTGGACACATGTGCGACAGTGAGTGTCCAGCAGTGGCATGCAGTGCACATGAGTGGTTCAAGTCTTCAAAACATTCCCGCTAATTTGTTGTTGGGCTAGGATCTCTCCTGATGCCCTAGGTGTACTAGTGCTCTTCACTGATGCCCTTCTCAGTATGAGACGCAACGTGGGCCACACTAGAAGAATCTATGTGGTTCATGCCATTTCGACCTTCAAGGCTTCCATGTACAGGCACCAGTAGTGCACGACACTCAATTTAGTGGCCTTTATGTATGAGCATTGCATAAGAGCCAGAGCCTTCCAATCATTGCTCTCTGTCAAATTGAAGAAGAACTATGCTTCTGAAATTCCCCATGTTCCTTTACAAACAGGTGCTTCTCATTTTCTCATGGTACAGCAAATTACAACTGCCAGTCATCATTACATCATAAGTAAGGAGCATTGTAAACTCCTTTGAAGGAACACCAAGCTAATCACATCAGCTAAGAGCACAGAAACAAGCCAGTCTCTGCTTTGAAAGTGGAAGTGCTCTTTTCATGCAATATGATTCAAATGCTGATGTCAAAATCATAAACTAGCTTGTGTAGCCATAAGCGAGATCAGTGAACATCCACAGGCTCATTACTTCTGTGTAAAAATGCACATTTGTGTTCCTCAGGCTCTGTTCAAAACCTTTAAAGCTTTTTGCCTTCAAAGTCAGCCCTGCCAGTTTGGATTTTTTTTTCTTTATTCTTTCATGGGATGAGGGCATCACTGGCAAGACCAGATTTGTTACCCATTCCTAATTGCCCTTCAACAGCATGGCTGGTAGGCTATTTCAGAGGGCAATTAAGAGTCAGCCACATTGCTGTGGATCTGGTGTCACATGTAGGCCAGACCAGGTAAGGACGGCAGATTTCTTTCCCTAAAGGGCATTAGTGAACCAAATGGGTTTTTATGACAATTGATGATAGTTTCATGGTCACCATTACCAAGACTAGCTTTATATTCCAGATTTTATTAATTGAATTTAAATTAAAACAGCTGCCGTGGTGGGATTTGAACCTGTGTCCTCTGGGCATTAGCCTGGACCTCTGGATGACTAGTCCAGTGACATTACCACTACATCACAGTCTCCCCCAATTATGCATGATTACATCTGTTAGCCTTTGCATAACCCTTAGGAATCTGCAAAAAGTTTTATAATTGCTGGCAATACAATAAGCCAGTGATATCCACATTGGTGGATTGCTCAATACTTCATCCAGGATTTTAAAATCAAGTTTGCCAGAAACGTGTGAACCGAAAAAATAATGCCACATTTTGGATTTCTGTTATAAGTATATGAAAGGTGAATTAAAACGCCTATTTCTAAATAAATCATGCAATTTATGTTTCAGAAAACACTGTTTGGTTTGCCCTCCATTTAATTCATCTGGTAATTTTATAAAAGAAAAAAGTTGTCTACTGACTGACTCCATATTTGGAAAAGGTCAGCTTATACTCACAGCTTACACTCGAGCTCTCCCATCATATCGGTATTATCACTCTTTTGATATTCCTAGTCTTTTGGAATTTTAACCTGCATAACAAAGGACTGCTCTGTCTTTCACTGCGATGGCTGGTGATGCCACAAAGGATCATGCAATAGGATTGATGATTTGTTGCTGCAAACCTTGTAGGCTATTCAACCTGAACAGGTTTCATGTGTTCACTGCTGTAGTAGAAGCTCTAGCCCATGATGGATCTTTGCAGATGTGTATGCAGGAGGACATCTAGATGATCAATAGATTTGCCAGTGTTCTGTGCAGTCAGCTTCATGCCAATGAGGAGCAATTAAGGATAATTAATTTCCTAATTTTATCACATATATACTGGGACAGGGAAACTTCATTCTACGTGCCTAGCCCACATTCGTATGATGTTGACTATTATGGCTCAGTTCACACATCAGAGGAGAGTCTCTACCAACAATGTCAAAAAATACTTTCATTACATGGGCATCTGCATGAGCATATATGAATTTCATACACCAACCTGAGTTTTTTTCTGATGGAAGGGCATCAACCTGAAGTGGTAACACCTTTTCTCCACCGATGCTGCTTGCTATGGTGAGTTATTCTTTTGTCACGACCAGGCCCCTGGTAAGGTCCCCCAGTTTGTTAACTTCCCAAACAGGGCCCTAATTTTGCTATGTTCCCAGATGAGGAGGAAAGAGCTAGCTCCCCTTTCGTATTCAACCCCCTTGGTTGGTCGCAACAAGATTAATTTAAAAGGGATCCCTGCCCCTATGGATACCTTCTCCCCGTCCAAATGCATTTATGTTTTAGAAGGAGCCAACTTAACGAGGCTTTCTTGAGTCAAAGAAAGAATAAGTTTATTAGTTACTAAAAACCCGAGAAAAATAATAAAAACACAATATACGTACGCACAGATCAGAAATAAGAAGTTAAGAGTCGAAATAAAAGTTTAAAGGAACATACAAATCAGTCATTGGCTTGTCCATGAGGCGTAGATGGTGTTACGTTGCAGCCGTTAAGTTGGATGATTCCAGTAGAGCTGACTTTGGTAGTTTCACAGTTGGTTTGGAGACACTTGGTTCTGCAGGGTGGCTGAAGAAGCTGTCCTATTTCCTTTTTGATTGTGGCTTTGCTGAGCCTTGCCTCCAGCAATAGAGAGAGAGAGACTTCGCCTGCAACAGCACTTTCACAGCACATTAGCACAAACAGCACAGCTTTGCAGATAGCTTTTTAATCCATTTTTCCCTGTGTATTCCTGTAAGGGAAAAAAACCATGCCTTGTGCCCAGAGTCTGATTTCTTTGACCTCCGACTATTTTACACATTCTGAGTTTTAAATCAACAGGAGATGGATTTTAGATGACGGCTGAGATGCAACCAGTTGTCCCTGCAACCACATGAGATTAAAGTTCAGTCTTTTGCATCTTTCTATCTCCCTTGTAAGTGTCTCTGCGTGAAGAAGGCCATGACACCTTTACAGATGCGACATTCTATGTTTTCTCAGGACAGGTCTGTCAGTATAACCATAGAGGAATTTTCCAGAAATTGGTCACTTCACATTATCAGCCATCTTTTGCTCATTGCCCTTGCTTGTATTTCTTTAAAAACACACATCTCCCTTAAAAAGTTCATAATGCCCTTAAGTAAATCAGTTTTTCATGACACTTTATAGAGAAGTGCCCTCAACTCCTTTATCTGGTTCTAAAGCACAGATCTGCTACAGACACCATGTGAAGGAATTCAACAGATTTCTCATTTCATGTCCCATCAGTTATATGGCCCAGAAATTAATTGCAAGGCAGGGTTTGTTGGGAGGATTTGCAATCAGAAAACCAGGAGATAGACTCTTTTCCCAGAGGCCCTAGCAAATGTGACAACAGTTACAATTTTCTAGCAAATTTACTCGCCAGTCAGCCATATTGACAGTTTAGCTGGCTGTCGGGCAGGAAGACAACTGGAGAGTGGAGCAGAGTTAAATCCAACATGGGAAGGATGGAGTTAAACGTTGAGGCTTGGGGGTATTAAGATACCTCAAAAAGCAACTTTGGGGTACTGACGATGGGAAGGAGTGACTAGATAATAGTCAAGTGACGGTATGCTGGTATGGATATCCTTACTTCATTAAACTGTGTTTACTGGATGACAAAATTGCAAGACATTATGTCTTCATTAACTGACTTTCTTAACCAGACCATCCTACTCTGTAACTGGTGAAAGCCCTGGAAAATCTGAAAAAAAAGCTTCTGATAGCCAGTCAGCCTTACCAGGAGGGGCCATCATATATATCCACACGCCTAACCACATAAATATATAATCAGATTGTTTGTGTGTGAACTACTATTTCATACTTAAATACAAGAGACAAACCAATTTCTTTAAACTTGAGGATCATGACATAAATAGTATGTGCCTCCCTGATTGTGTCACTTCCTAAAGCACATCTTATTTTCTTGTCCAGTGTGTTGGGTTTCTAGTTGTCAGAACTCGATTTGTGGCAGCTG
The DNA here is from genome assembly GCF_964194155.1 of Cetorhinus maximus. Classification (NCBI taxonomy): domain Eukaryota; kingdom Metazoa; phylum Chordata; class Chondrichthyes; order Lamniformes; family Cetorhinidae; genus Cetorhinus; species Cetorhinus maximus. The sequence continues at coordinate 92,486,062 of NC_135895.1, read as the reverse complement.
TTTTGATATGATAGTTTGATATTCATGTAGCTTGCCCAAAAAATGCCACATTTCTGTCTCATACCTGTCAGAAGGGTGATAGCATTACTGACTGACCCCAGCTTGGAACACAAACTTAATACAAACAAATGCTACAATTCTAAGAATGTGAGCAGAAATCTATGTGCAAGTTCAAGAAGAATTTTTTAAAAGGATTATATTAATGACCACCATAACATTGTTGAAATTAGAAAAAATCTTTTTAAGTGATTCCTTTTGGCCTTCCTGCAGATCATATGGCATTCTTTGCCTGAGAAAGTGAAAACAGCCTTTTGCCATTGCCTTTCATGAATCAGTTGTTATAAATTGTGCAGGAGTGATGGGCAATGAATTATTTATAGATTTTTCTGCCACTTCGCTTGTGACAGGAAAGCTGACTTTTACATGGCACCTTTCTTTATGTCACTATAAGGATTTGGAGCATGTGATCTCACACCTGTTTCACAATATGTTGGAGAAGAGGGAGGGAGGGAGTTGCATGCAATAAACAGAAGCTATAGTGCCATAGTTTTATTAAAAACTGTTTATAGTTTCATAGAATACCCAATAGATCACAACAGAATTGATTTGAACTTTCACCAGTGGTGGAACTGTTTGGATTGTCCAAAGCAGCTTTCTTTGAATATAACATGATCCAATACAGTGAACTCCTACACATCATACAGAACATTAGTAAGTACTGTCACTACTACAAATACTAGATTTCCACCCATCAGCTTGGCAGTGATGATGGGGCTGACTGAGTTCACTCCGTTGTCCTTGTTTCTGAACTAGCCTGGTCACTTCAGTCATCCATATCCTTTTCTGTGACAAGTCAATTTAGCCACTATCTTTGGTCTTTCTTGACTGGTTTTGTTATTCATCCTTGGGATATGGGCTTGCAAGGCCAGCATTTCCTGCTCATCTCTAGGTGGCACTTAGAAGGTGTTAGTTAATCTTCTGGAATTGTTGCAGTTCCCCTGACAAAGATACCCCCACAGTGTTTTACCATAAGGAGTTCCAGGATTTTGACCCAGCAATAATAAAGGAACGCGGATCTATATCCAAATCAGGATGGTATGTGCCTTGGAAGGGAACTTAGAGATGATGGTACTCCCATGCATTTGCAGCCCTTGTCCATGCATCATGATCTTGTTCCATGTACTTAAGTTTGCAGGATCATGAAAGGTATTCTAGCTCTTTCCATTCTTAGGGGGAGGCGTGGTGTAGCGGTTTGGTCGCTGGACTAGTAATCCAGAGACCCAGGGTAATGCTCTGGAGACCCAGGCTCAAATCGCACTATGGCAGCTAGTGGAATTTGAATTCAATTTTAAAAATCTGGAATTAAAAGTTTAATGATGACCATGAAACCATTGTCAATTGTTGTAAAAACTCTTCTGATTCAGTAATGTCCTTTAGGGAAGGAAAACTGCCATCCTTACCTGGTCTGACCTACATGTGATTCCAGACCCAAAGCAATGTGGTTGATTCTTAAATGCCCTCTGAACAAGGGTAATTGGGGATGGGCAATAAATGCTGGCCTAGCTAGTGATGCTCACATCCCATGAATGAATTTTTAAAAAATGTGCCCAACCATTGCAGTCATCTTTCTTGGATCTTATGTATAAGCACTGTTTCTTGTCAAAGTTGTGCTCGTATGTCATTCATGATTTTTTTGCAAGCTGGACAGTCTCAGGATTCCTTTCAACCAGTTGATCTCTGTCACATGTCACATTTGTAATTACATTGTAGCTTCTCAAATATTAGTTTTTGGTCAAAGATACTGACTCATCTATCATTAATTATGTTATTGCCATCGGCAAATACATTTTCTTGCAACTTCTCCCTTTGCCTTTGTAAAATTTCGTCTGTTCATTTGCTAATGTGAGGAATAGCCATGGGTCAGTTGATGCGTACCTGGGTGTTGAATTTTTCGCTCCCACCAGCATTGAGAATGGTGGCGGGTGGGGGCACTTAATTTGGCTTAAATGAAAAAAATCAGCTTGTGCCGGCGGAAAAATAGTTTCAAATTTTGTTCTCCCAACCTTCAGGGTAAAAGGCAAGTCGAGTTTCCCGATGAGCAATGTCGGAAACGGTAGTAAGAGTTGAAAGACTGTCTGTGGATAAAAGTTAAAAGACTGTCCGGAGAAGGTTCAGAGATTGTCCTAGGGCTAAGGCCACGCTGTTGGGCACATATTTAGGAGGCTGTCCTACTGCCGAGGCCATGTTGTCTGGGATATATTTAAGATGCTGTCCTGAGGCTGTACTGGCCAGGTTAGAGGGCTCTGCATGGCACACATGCCTTGGTTCCGGTCTTGGGTGGGGGAAAGCCTCTTTGGACAGTGACGGCCATGCACAGAATGGTCAACTAAGGCATTTTGTCCTGCACAATGAACAATGGTGAGGTCAAGGGTAACCGGAAGGCCGGATAGTTACAGGAGGAGTGGGAATTAGGAGGCGGTGATTATGGTGGAGGATGGGAGGAACTTGGTGGGTGATGGGGAGGTTGGAAGTTGGTCACATTCTCAAATCTAATGAGCACCATGTTCACCTTCAGTGATCAATTACACAGTTGGAAAAACAAGCTTGACAAAAGAGTATGAGAGGGGTCTCAAGGAATGTGGAGGAGTTCAGCACATCAACTTCTGGCTGATTGAAGGAGCACCCTATAACTGTCCTGCTCAAACCATGGAGAACATGGCTCAGCTGAGTGCTGGATTCAAGGGTCCAATGCACAATGAATGAGCTTTGCTCCTTTACTAGTGGTGCACATTCAGGCGACGATCCATTAAGTCGTGGTTCTGCAGTGAAGTTGATCCTCACAGAAGAATGTGAAAAGAGAAGGAGGATCAAACAATCAAGGCCCAAGGTTGCTGCACAGAAGCTAAGTGGACACTACAAGCCTCAATATACCCATTGTACCTGTCATGGCTTACAAGGCACCATGCTTAGAATCATGACATGGTGCAAGGCTAGGGTATTGATAGTTATTATTTAGGCTACTGGAGGTGAGCTTACAATAGCCTGACTGAGGGTTATAGCACATGGGTCTATTGAGCCTAATCAAGACCCCCGTTGTGAATGCTCAGTCTTGTCTGGGGGGATGCTCAGGCACCTGTGGACCTCCAGGATTTTATTAGCCTGCCTGGGGTTGCCATGTCTAGACTGAGGGCAGGCCAAGGGCTTGAGATTAGATTCCTGGCATGGAGATGGAGGGAGGCCAAAAAGGGAAAATAGCAATGATTGCTCAATTGTATCTGATCACAGATACAAGGAGGAGTGGAAAATGCAGGCCATAGGCAACGCTGCTTTGTTGATAGCTATGATTAGAATAGGAGAAGAAGGGACTGTTACCAATTGGCACAGCTCTGGGAAGACCATTGGCCTGAGGAATAAGAGCCAGCGAGGCCCTAGGAAGTTCCAGATGCTGCCGAGGAGGGGCAAAATCCACAAAGACGTTTGGCACGACCAAGGGCCTATAGAACACGCAGCTCATACATGGAGATGAGCAATAGACAGTGCCACAGGTGCCTTCGTTCGTCTAGGGATGTGGTAGCTCATATTTACCACATTCTCCGTGAGGAAGTCATGCCATAAGGACTTGGAGAGCATCCCATGCCGATTGCTTTGAAGGTGACCGACACACAACCTTTAACCAGCAGGTCCTTCCAGGGCTCCACTGGGGACCTTGTGGAATCTCACAATCGGTGACACAAAAATGCATAAGGAGGTGACAGGTGCCTTTTTCAAGAAAGCTCAATATTACATCCAGTTTTGCATGAGTGATGCAAGCCAGGCTGCCAGAGCTGTGGGATTCGCTGCAATCACAGGTTTCCCGCAAGTCCAGAGTGCCATCAACTGCAGACATATGGCCTTGAGAGCTCCCTGGCAGCAGCCAGTGAGATTCATAAATAGAAAAGGATTTCACTCTCTGAACATGCAGCTAATTTATGATCACAGAAAGCAGATCCTGCATGTTTGTGCTAGGTACCCAGGGAGTTCACACAACTCGTACATCTTGACTCACTTGCAGGTCCCACAGACCTTTGAGGGATCTCGGCACTTAGAGGTTCGGCTTCTCGGACAAAGGGTACCCCCAGAAGACATGGCTAATGACGCCTGTTTGTTGTCCATAAGAATACATCTGAGGAGAGATACAACGCAGCACATTCCACCAAAAGGTCCTTAATAGAGCAAAAGAATGGCCTTCTTAGAGATGCGTTTCGATGTTTGGACTAGTCAGGCGGGACACTCCAATACTCACCACAGAGAGTGTCGCGCATCATCGTTTGCTGTGCCCTGCACAACCTTGCGCTGCAAAGGGGGAATGTGTTGCCTGTAGGAGACATTGAGGAGCAGACATCTCCTCAGAGGAGAAAGACATTGAAGGGGATGGCTCTGAAGAGGGAAGGGATTCAGATGAGCCACATGAGGATTCCATTGCAAGTACACGACATGACAGAGGTGCCCGTGACAACCTATAGCCACAAGATTCCAGGAGGATTAAGGTGAATACAAGTTGTCGCAATCAAAGTTGCCTTCAGCCTTCAATGCATGGGATGCACCAACACCTTCATTCTCAGCTTGAACATCTCATGAAAGGTCAGAATTCTCACAGTGATCACAAAAAAAAGCATGATTCACATTTTGCCCTAACGATGGGCTCATTCTTGGAAGGAAAAGTAGCCTTGGCAACATGTGGCCACTGTGGAATGTGATTTGCATTCCCTTAGTACACGTCCTTAAACAACTCCACATAGTACAGTCCTTTCACCCATGGCCTCACCAAGTCAGTGTGCATGCCAGCTTTTAAGCAGCTGAAAAGCCAAATCGCACAGGGATGCGCTCATGTTAGTATGATACCAGCTTAGTAAGGCAGCCCAAACTTACATACCATTCTTCAATGCTTTGTGCTTGGACGTCTCAAGAGGGAGCAGCATCCGGAGAGCTACATTTCTCGCATCGCCAGCTGTCATCACTGCATAATACAGAAGCATCATCTTGCTACTGACCCCCAATCGCCCTTTGCACATTAGGATGCAGTGACCTTCAACTCTATATCATGCAGCAAAGCTGCAGAGTTTGTTTGTATTGTCCTCACAGAGTGCCTCACCAGGACAATGGTTTGATGATTGTAAGCCTGCAATCATTGTAAGCCTGACAAGTTTCTGTCCTGGATGACCTTTGCGTTAGGTAGAAACCTGGCCCAGTCATTATTGACACAGCAGTCAATGACAATATCTTCCCTTCACATACCCTGCTGAGGACTTAGGAGATGTGCAAATGCATGGCTTTCAGAACATGACAGTCCTTGACATGGTCCAGCTCACAAAGGCCAATCCTTTCTATATATCCTAAGAAAATGAGAGTGCTGTAATGCAGTGAATTCCAGATCAAGTTGTGTGCTGTGCCTTTACACAAGGATCACATAGAGCACCACTAGGCAGCAATGTCAGACTGCTACAGGTGAGGAGACGGCTTCATCAGAATGAGCACACACCTCTGACATCACACACTCATACTCCTCTTACAGACATTTGTAATTTTCTAGATTGATCCTTACTTCCCTAGTTCAGCGTCATGCATGGGGAGAGTGGGAACTAAGCATAACCTTAAACACGAAGGCAAGGTCTACCTGCAGAGAGGCATGGAAGCCTATGTGGCTCGCAGTTTGATGCTACTTTTTTCATGAATTCACCCATAAAGTAAATGCCATTGCAAACTACACATTAGAGAAACGATTATAATGTTAGTCGCAACTACTACTTGTGCCATCCACAAGCAACAGACATCAGTGCGACAGCAGCAGGATAATCACTAACCTTGAGCACTTCTCCTGAGCCTAAAGCATGTCTGCCTGAGATTGAAGGTTGACTGGTGTATTGGCCAGACATCAGAGGTAAAAAAGCCAAAACAATGAGTGAAAACCTGTGACACCAGTGTGGATTCAGAACGTCTTAATTTTTCTTACGCTACCAATACCTCTAGGTGCAGCCCCAACATCCACAGCAGAGGTGGAGGCAGCCTGCTATGCCCTGTTCGAGATGATTTCGGTAGGCATCCTCTGGTAGCCAGAGGCCTTGAGGGCCACCACTTGCTGAGGGTCTCCTGCTCCGTTGCAGGTGCACCCTCCTTGGTCTGACCTGCTGGAGTTGATGGGGTCACTGGCAGTGGGGAGTTAGAGTGGCAGGGCACCCTTTGAGTGTCTTAGGTTGGTGCCCATGGGGTGCCTGTCTGGTGCTTCTCCTCCCTTTGCATGCCCGATGGCCCATCCCTGACTCCTTGAGGAGCAGGGGCACCTGGGCGGAGGTCAAGGTGCCCCCACCCCCCTCTCACCTAGCCACATGGCTAAAGCGCTGGTGTGCAGGTCCGAGCGCAAATCCGGCAGAAACTGTTGGGCCTGGGTCTCCAAGGCAGCCACCACCCTTCTCATGGAGACTTTGATTCGCTCACATGTCAGAGCCACAACAGAACGTGGACGGGCTCTTCCATCCTTTGTTCCAGTCTGGTGATGGCCTCTGACAGCTCTGCCTGATGTTCCTCTGTCTGTCTCTGCATCTCCAACATGTCTTTAAGAGCCAATTCCAGAGGCTCATCATCGGACTTGGACTCTGCAGGGGTTTGGTCTCCAGCAGTCCTCTGAGTGTCAGACACCTAGGCTGCCACTGCCTCCGCCTGCTGTAGACCCGTGTCTACAGAGGTGGTCACCAGATTGTGAACCCGACCCTACTCTAGAACTAGGTCCCACTGAGGCGTGTGTATCTGCACCGGTGGAAGGTACAGGTGAACGTGGTGAGGGTTCTTCCTCTGAGGATACATCTGCTTCCTCCTGCAGAGGTGGTCTTGAGGTTGGGGCTCAGTCTTCCTCTCGAGGAGTTCCTCCCCCTTTTCTTACTGATGCCTGGAATAGTGAGAAGAGAGAATTAGTGATTGACTAAGCCAGCTAATACATCAAAGATCACTCACAATCATTGCCCGCATGTTGTCGATATATACTGGATGCACCCTCACTGGTTTATTGTGGGAAGCCGATCTCACCTTCTGTGCAGGAAAGATCCCTCGCCTCACCAGCCAGCTCAGTGGCCAGCTCTTCGAACCTTGACAGGGTCTGCAACTCCAGGGTTCCCCCGCCGGCCATGGTTGTCTCTCTTTTGTTATGTGAAATCTTACCTTGCATAAAGACAGATGGATTGACTTGTGAGCACAATGGATTAAAGTGCAGTTCAGAAGCATGTATGCCTGTTGTCTCTGCTGAGCCCTCCCCAGTAAGGGATTAAGACGCCATTTGTACAAGAACTTATATGAGATGATGAGCTTAGAGTGCTGATGTCCCATCTGCTGGTCATGTGTGACATTCCAGTGGATTCTAATCCTTAGACTGCCTGATGCCCTTATGAGAGTGTGAGGTTTGCAGTGAGTAGACGTTTTACTTACCTTGGTGGAGCAGAGCAGATCACTCATCTGTTTGTGGCACTGCAGGACGATCCTCCTCTGTGTGCCACGGGCGCTAACCTCCTTGATGACCTCCTCCCAGGCCTGCGTGGTCAGGTGGAGGGGCCTCCTGCCCCCATCCCTCGGAAAGAGGACCTCCCACCTTTCCTGGACAGCCTGGAGGAGAACCCCCAGGGAGGCTTTGCTGAACTATGATGCAGAAGGGTTGTTTCCCTCTCCAATTGGCCTGCAATGAGTGAATATCTGTCCAGCTGCTGTTTAAATATGGCGCCAGGGCCTTCAAGCTCATGAGGTAACGGTGGGGTGGGCGAGTTGCTGGTTTGCCAAGCTCCTCGCTGATGCATTATTAATGAGCTGAAAAGCGGAAGATCGCGCATGTCCCGCTGTCCCGCCACTCAGTGGGAATCACACCAACTTTCTAGGACTTAGTCTATAGAATGGAAAAAATCTGCCCTGAGTTGGAAGATTATGGGTTCAAGTTCCACACAAATGGCTTGAGAACAATTTCCAGACTGATGCTCCAGTGCAGTATGGAGGAAATGCTCTATCTTTTGAGTGAGATGTTAAATCGAAGCCTCACCTGCCCACTCCCATGCACATATTATGAAGAAGAGCAGGGAGTTATCCCCAGTGTCCTGGCCAGCATTTACCCCTCAATCTACTAACAAATTATCTGGTCATTATCACATTGCTACTTGTGCTACCTTTAGCTGTGCCAAAATTGACTGCTGCATTTCCTACATTACAGCAGCGACCACATTTCAAAAAGTACTTCATAAAGTGCTTTGGGATGTCCTGAGGTTGTGAAAGGTGCTATGTAAATGTGAATTGTTTTAATATACTGTAATATTAAATGTTAAAATGGGCAAACTTAAAGGAAATTGGATCATTTGATAAATGAGATTTTTTTAATTAATTTTGCTTCAGGTAATAACGAACTAAAAATTGTACCGAATAGATTTATTTCATATTAACGGTATTTACAAAATTGAAATCTGTGAATGTATATATGTAATGCAATGGAAATATCGTTGCGCATTTCAAAAGCCAGTGATGAAAACCCAGTTGCCTTACAACCTAAGCAGCACTTACAGGATTTGAGGTACTGATTAAAGGGTTTTAACAAAGAATCATTTCAGAAGGATTTAAAATGTATTAAGGTCTACTATATAAACAGTAAAGCACTGAATGAAGCTTGTGGGCAATTCTGTAGGATAACAAGTAAACACAGCTTAATGACAACATGAAACAACAGGATATTACTTTAACATTTAGTAATGATCAATATATAGGATCAAAACTACCATGCTGTGAAAAGCCATTTGTGAACATGTCCCTTTTTGTATACGCAATAATGTAGTATTGCAATAAAAGGTTTTGGGAGACTTAAATGTTGAATTTGACTGTCGTGTGTAAGAGTACACGTGACTGTGACAAGGTTCAAGTTTTGGTTCCAAATTTATCAGGACAGAATTTAAGCCAATTGGATTTGTTTCTGTAATCATATTTTAATAAGTAAAAGACACAAAAGATGTAGGACTAAAGATTCATTCATGTAGCGCCACCTCAAAATGGACACTATTACCCAGACTACATCAATTCTCTGGGAACAGACAACACTGCGGGAATCTACCTGTGCAACCCACATGTGTTTCTTCAATATTATCAATAAGGAATGCTGCACAGGTTGCGGTGCATGGTGATGTCTCCTCTCTGGGCAGTCAACGTAGTCTATGTAGCATCGCTTTGAATTCATTTTTACCTTTTTTAGTACTTTCTTAATGGTCTGTTACAAATCGTGTTATAACAGTTTCTTGGATTATTATTGTATGATGAGCCATCCAGTGTGCGTGCAAATGAGGAGCATTTCTTCATACCTTTAATATACCAATTCTGCCACTGTGGTGTCATCCCATTGATCATAGGTAGTCCTCCAATCACAAAGATCAGAAGTTTCTTAATTTCTATAAATTCAGTTGTGCCTATCATGCCCGGTCTGTGAAATTGAGGGCTTCCCACAATGTGTGCATGTAGGAATTTAGGAACAGGAGCAGACCATTTAGACCCTCAAACTGTTGCACTGTCTATGAGATCATGGCTGATCTGTGACCAATCTTTCCCCTATGTCTCTTTGTTCACAAAAATCCATCAATCTCAGATATAAAATTAACATCTAATATAACATCCATTTTCAGAAGAGAATTCTAAACTTCTACCACCCTTTGCATGTAGAAAGTGTTTTCTAACTTCATTCCTGACAGGCCTCTCTCTCTTAGGCTATGTTCCCTGTCCTAGACACCCCAATCAATGGAAATAGTTTCTCTATATCTACCATTTCAGTTCCCCTAATATCTTGAACTCAATTAAATCACCTCTTCACCTTCAAAATCCCAAGGAATACAACCCAAATTTGTATAATTGCTCCTTGTAATCTAATCCTGGGAGTCTAAGTTTGATTCTGGTAAATCCACGCTGCATTGTTTCTAAGACCACTTTCTATTCTTCCTAAGATGCAAAGCCCAAAATTACATTACTCCAGGTGCGGTCTATACAGGGCTTTGTATAGCTGTAGCATAACTTCTACCCCCTTGTATTCTAGTCTTCTAGATATAAAAGCCAGCATTTCTTTTTTGATTATTTGGACTTAATCTGCTAATATCTCAGTATGAGGCCCTTTCTGCCCACTTATGTGGACATTAATGGTTCCACAGCACTATTTGAAGAAGTGGGAGTTCTGCCAATGCCCTGTCAAAGTTTTCTCCCTCAGCTAACATCACCAAAGAAGATTTTCTGGCTATTTATTTGTTTACTGTTTATGGGATCTTCCTGTGCACAAATTGGCTATTGTATTTGCCTCCATAACACTGACTACACTGCTGCTAATTCGTATGTTCATATTCATATGTCTACACCTCATCTGCACCATGGTTCCTCTTGCCCATCAGTCCTTTCCTCGTTGACTTAAATTGGATCGCAGCCTTTCAACGTTTTAAATTTAAAATGATCATCCTTCTGTTTAAATCAGTCCCGATACCTATAGCCTCCTCCATCTTGACAGCTATCTCCTTTGGACTTTCCATTCCCTTTGTCACATGCATGTCCTCCCCCTCCCACACCTTTCACTCTGCTATTGTTGTTGTGCTTTCAGTCATATAGGATCAGGAATAGACCATTCAGCCCCGCAAAACTGTTATGCCATTCAATTAGATCATGACTGAACTGTAACTTAACTCCACCACAGCTTCTACAAAGAAATGCTTTCTGACATCAACCCCTGAACTCTAATTCTAAACTGATGGCCCCTTGGTCTGGACTTGCCCACAAGAAGAAATAATTCCTTGCTACCCTGTCAACTCCCTTAATCATCTTAAATGCCTCAGTTAGATATTTTATGCTTAAGAAAATATCAGCATAGTTTGTGCAACTTGCTTTCGTAAGTTAATAGCATTTGCCCAGGTATCATTCTACCTACATGATCACTGATATATCATTACAGAGGTGAAGTGCCCAGAAATTTAAATGGCGTCTAACCAGAACTTTATAGAACCGTAAAGTAACTTCTGCTTCACTGTATTCCAACCCCCTTGAGATCAAGGCCAACATCCTTTTAATTAGTTTTGTTCCTGTCCACTAGCCTATAGTGATTTCAGTACATGAACCCCTAAATTGCAGTGCTTCTCCATGCTTCCTAGCTGATCACCATTCAGAAAATTCTCTGATCTATCCTTCTTGGGTCAAAAATGGATGACCTCACACATCCTCACATTAAGCTCAATCTGCCACAGATTTTCCCTATCAATTAATCCCGTTACTACTTTCTGCTCCCACTTACACTATTTACTGTGCCACCTTACTTGGTGTCATCATAAAACTTGGATAGATTGTTCTTTATTCCTTCATCCAAACTGTTCATAAATATAGTGAAAATCTGAGGGTGTAGTACATATCCATTGGAGCGTCACCAGTCACATCCTTCCAATTTGAGTACATACTCATTATCCCCACTTTCTGTTTTCTACCTCCTAAATAATTCCCTCCCAAACCAATTTATAGCTTTGCGGTCTAGATTGTACAATTTGAAAATCCCTCCCTGCACGCTTTCCTCACCAAGCTTGTGATCTTCCCTCCTAATATTTCCTTACCAAGCTTGTGATCTTCCCTCCTAATATTTCCTTACCAAGCTTGTGATCTTCCCTCCTAATATTTCCTTACCAAGCTTGTGATCTTCCCTCCTAATATTTCCTTACCAAGCTTGGAGTCAGTTTTTCCCTTCACCTATATGAAGTGCTTTGAGACATTTTTCCATATTAATGGCGGTACACCAATTCTTCCTCCTCCTCCCCCTTCTCTTTCTCCTCTTCAAAAAATAATTTGTTTGTTGTAAAGTAATTTGGCATGTCTTGAGGCTGTGATAAGCCACTACATAAATGCAAGTTTAAAAAAATTAATTTTTGAAGTAGCTTTTAGGAAGGGAATTCTAGGATTTTGATCCAGCAACAGTGAAGGAACAGCGAAATATTTCCAAGTCCAGGTGGTGTGTGACTTGGAGGGGCTCTTTGCAGGTTTCCATGTGCCTGCTTCCCTTGTCCTCCTAGGTGGTAGAGGTCATCTGGAAAATGCAGTCGAAAGAGCATTAGTGAGATGCTGCAGCGCGTCCTCTCCATTCATGACTAACAACTATTGGATATTCAAAAGACTTGTGCTTCAAATCCTAAATTTTAATTTTTGCCCTAAAGTTAAATATCACTAATTGTACACTGTCACATCATTGCCTGAGAGTGATCTTTAAAAAGTTGCCTTTTACTTGTTGAATTTCCTTTCTTGCACCCTCTCTTCCCTCCCCAGGTTATGTTAACATCTGATGGGTATGACTCATGGCCTTATTTCATGATAACTACACACAGTAATGGAAAGGTTCAACCCAATGGAGGCATGTAGTCTGTGGATGCAGACTTGGAATAAATTGAGAAAGATATTAACATTGGGCACACTCGCAAATGCCAATAATGACAGACATAAAATTATACATTGGTGCACTAAACTGTTGCTAAGTATATAACGCTGAATTCTCCACAGCTTTTATTTTCTGGTGCAGACACGCTGGGCTGAATGGCATCTTTCTGTAACTTTTCTATGGGTCTTTTAAAATATACTGATTTTGGGTATGGGATAGTAAATATGAAATAATAAAGTTTTAAATGCTGCATTACATTTTCAATTTCGAGTCTACTTTGAGCAATTTAAAGACTTGAATTGGTTAAACACAGGCAGTGATGAATAAGGTGCTCACAAGAGCAAACAATTTAAATAAATGGTCTGCTGAAATGTATACTGTATTTTTATGAGTACAGACCACATGCCTTCACTAATTTCAGATTGGTAATAAAAGGCAAAACAGGCTGCACATTATCTACAAGGAACAATGACGATAAGTTACCTTATAGTGATTTCCTTATGAGAAAACCGAAAGCATTTACTCAGCAGAAGGATGGCGAGAATAAGCAAAGTCAGCAGGTAGTTGAATTTATAGCTGGAATGCTGGGCTGTGGGTAATGAGTGGGCACGGAGGAGGCCAGGACCAATTTCCCTGGGACAAGATGAAAACAAATAAACTCCAACAAGCTAAGTGAAAGCTGCACTTGAGCATCGAGTGCACCGCAAAAGAAAAGAGGTCTGGTCCATAATATAAAAATTGGCACAGTTGCGAAACTATTCATGAAGAAAAGATTATCCTCATTTTCATAAGTTTCCACAGGAATTAAGTGGGAAATGTTGATTTTTAAACTGTGTACATTTAGAGGTATACATTTTAACAGTTTCTTTAATTTATCAGCCCTTAATACAAAATGGTTATATTTTTTGATTTTTTTTCTCTAGGAAAAAGAGAAAAAGTATATGCTGCCGTTAGATAATCTGAAAATTCGAGATGTGGAGAAAAGCTTCATGTCCAGCAAATACATATTTGCACTTTTTAATACAGAGCAGAGGTAAGAATGCTAGGAAAGAAAATGTACATTTTTTGTGGTTAGAACCAGGCCTTTACATTTTCAGTAATAGATCACACTTCTGAAGTTTTGACCATATCTAGAATTGTTTTCTCTTACAAAAGTTATTTTTGCATCTTGTACATTGTACAAAGTTACTTAGCTTCTCCTATGTCAGGTAACTTGGCTGATCTGATATCACACTTGGAGGAAGATTACTTTTTATTCATAGAATTATTTACAAAGAAGGAAATTATAAACATATAGACATTTATTTGACATTTCTTTTTGAAAAGGTTGATTTTCATTGGGCGGAATCGTCCCAGATTTGCACTAAGTGCAGTAGTGGGTGGGAAAAACGTTTTACCCGCTGGCCTCAATGGTGGCTTCTCACACTATATTGTCCCACTCCTGCCGCTTTAATTGTGCATTCCCGGGAAACACGCCATTTCGATGGTAGGTGGGCTCCCATTCGCCCACCATGCCATCACTTCGCCACTTCATCACACCGGGCGCCATATTTAAAGTGCAGCTGCGTGCACACCTCTCAGTGCTTCCAGCCCATGACTGCTGAACAGAAGACATGGTCCCGAAAGGCAAAAAGACTGCAGCCCCCAGATCTAATGACGCATCCTTCGAGTGCCTTTTGGACGCAGTGGAGGCCCGCTGTGATGTCCTCTACCGCCCACTCTGGTTGCAGGATGGGCAGCAACATCACCAATCTGGCTTGGTAGGCAGTAGCAGTGGCGGTCAGTGCAAACGCCCTGCAAAAGAGGACAGCCACTCAGAGCCGCAAGAGGGTGAATGATTCCCTCTGTTCCACCAGGATAAGTCACTCTTCTCATCACTCTCAACTCACACAGTCACAAATCCATCACACATCCAAAGGTACCTCACTCATTGCCAGTTCAAGGGACATCACCATTCACTCTTTCACACACACCTTCATTGTCCTCATCCCATCCATGGGACCACTCACCACCCACACAGGCCAGGCATCTTTATCATCTGCCCTGGCAAGGGTCCTGCTTATACTCTCTCCATATCTATTCATGCAGGACAAGCTGGCACACAACAGGAGTGTGAGGTTGCAGACCGATGGTGGAATGCCCAAAATCAGGGTCCTCGTGGACTTTGAAAACTTTGAAAAAATTCGGCTGGCCAGTGAGGATCTGGACCATTCCTGTGCTCATGGTGAGGTCGGTGGTGTTCAACCAAGTGAGGATCCAGCAGTGCAACATCCATCAGACAATTATGCTGTGAGTGATGTGTTCTGTTTCACAGACCACTGCAATGCACAAATTATCTCTCTTTGCTTTCACAGGCAAATCTGGGAGCCAGCCAACAGAGTCCATAACCCAGGGCCTCCAATCAAACCCTCAAGAAACCTCTAAAGAGGAATTTGAAGGCACCATCCTTGAAGACCCGTCACAGCGCTCACCCACATCCTTCACCAGTGCAGAGACACACACTTCGGTGGGACCCAGCTTTAGAGTAGCCTCGGGATCACAATCTGGTGAGCACATCGCACTTTCTGATCCACAGCAGGCAGTGGCAGGGACTTCCCAGATTTCTGGCACTTGGAAGACTGCTGGAGGCCAGAAATTTGCTGAGTCCAAGTCAGGTGTCAGGTAACAAGCCTCTGTTGCTGGACTTGCAAAGGAAAGCTTGGGAAAACCAGGAAGGGATGTCTGCTGCACTCCTCAGATTGCAAGGCATGATGGAAGAGTCCGTCTACCTTCAGGCTGAAGTGATAGCGCCGACATGCCAACACAATGAGGCGAACACTGGTAGGATAGCGGCCACCATGGAGACCTTGGTCCAGGACGGCACTGCTGCACGGGCTGAACTTCATCACTGATGGCATAGTTGGCCTCCAACAGTGTCTACATGAGAGGGGTGTGGGTTAGCTCGATCTCACTGTAGCTTCCCCTTCTCCTCAAAGAGTCAGCCAAGAGCCCTTGGGCACCCATAGGGAGGAGGATCAGTAGGTGCAGACCCTGGGGCCATCCATCCAGATGACTCCGGGAGTGTCTGGCCCATCTAAATCGCCTCTTCCTGTGACCCCAACAGCTCCAACTCCACAGGTTGAGGAGGGTACCACTGCGACACAGCAGGACCCCAAAAGCAGGCCAGGGCCCTCCAGGTCTTAGCCCTTCGGAGGACCCCCACCAAGGTCATCATAGACAGGATGTAGCTGTCAGCCGGCTGCCTCCAGCTCTGCTGTGGATGTCCAGGGAGGACCAAGACATAGCGGCAGGGTTAGGAAGGTTAAGAAGATGTAGTTGCACAGCCTCGGCACAGATGTTAATCACTTGTACATAATGTTCACTATTGTCAATAAACTCTCAACAATGTCTCCCTGCCTGTGGCTCCTTGTTCTGATGAGCAGTGTTCATGTCACTCAGATGTGAAACCTTTATGCACAAGATAAAGACAGCTGTCTCAGTCCAGGGCATCACCGAGTTCCATCATTCTCTCTGTGTGCTCTCAGCACCTTTAAGGTGGGACTGGCCCCCATCTTGTCAGCATCTGTGACCAGTAAGGCTGTGCTCCTGAAGGGGTCAGGTGCTGAAGCCGGACAAAGGATCAGGAGCTTTTAAAGTTTCAGGGCTGCGTCACCATGACCCTGATCATAGAGCACAAGCAAGCTGCCTTCAGCCAAACAGGAGTCAGACTTTCTCAGAGGCTGTGTGAAGATCTATGGAGTGTCCTCACTGCATGTCATCATCATCCTCTGGCAATCGAACAACTATTAGGGCTCCACCACGTCTCCATGATAGGAGCATTATCACAGAGGGTATGTGCGCTGCCATAAGCCAGAATGGAATCAAACGTTCACAGATGCAAAGTGAGGATCTATGGTGTCTCCTCACTGCATGTTGTCATCATCCTCAACAAATCTGGCAGCTATGAGGGCCTCCTGAGTGTGCCTGCCTCGTTTGGCCAGTGAGAGGGCCTCATCGCCGCCATCATCGTCTTATAGGACCTCCTCACCCTCATCTCCATGACGTCCTCCTCATTGGAGGTAACCTCCAGCTCCTCCATCTCTTCCTTAGCCAGCTTCTCTCCCCATTGCAATGCCAGGCTGTGACAGGTGCAGCAGGCGACAACAATGCGTGACACCCTCTGTGGACTATATTGCAGGGCTTCACTAGACGGGTCCAGGCACCAGAACCTCATTTTCAGCATCCCGATGCTCTGCTCCACCAAGTTGTGAATTGCAGCATGAGCCTTGTTATACCTTCACTTTGCTGCAGTGTGAGGCTGCCGCACAGGTGTCATCAGCCACATCCTCTGTGGGTAACCCTTGTTCCCGAGGAGCCATCGCTGCAGTCTCTGTGGACCCTGGAAGACATTAGAGATCTGTGACCGACAGAGAATGTAGGAGTCACGGACATTCTCTGGAAACTATGCGCAAACCTGCAGGATGCGTTTGTGGTGGTTGCACACCAGCCGCATATTTAGCGAATGGAAGCCCTCGCGGTTGACATAGTTGACCACTTGTTGCAACGGAGATCTGAGTGCCACGTGAGTGCTGTTGATGGCACCCTGCATCTGTGGGAGACCCAAGATCTGGGCAAATCCCAGTGCTCTTGCATCCTGGCTTTCCTGGTCCCAAGCAAAATGCACAAAGTTGTGTCCCCTGGCGAAGATGGCATCCACGATTTCATGGTTACATTTGTGGGTGGAGGCTTGTGATATCCCAAAGAGGCCACCTGTGGAGCCCTGAAAGGAGCCACTGGTGTAAAAATTGAGCGCCGCAGTCACTATCACAGCCACTGACAGTGGATGCCCTCCATGTCCCCGTAACGCCAAATCCTGCAGCAGACTGACCAGTTCCCTAGACATGCGCAGTCTTTGGCAACACTGATTCTCGGTCATCTGCAGGAGCGACAGGCGGTGTCTATAGACCCTGGGCCTAGCTAGGTGCCAACCAGCGACGGCTCACCGTGGCTCTTCGATGGCACGTTGCTCCTCCCTCTGCGCAGCCAGGCACCTCCATCGCTCTCTTCTCCGTCATCTTCGCTCTCTGTACACCGCGAGGCACACAGCTAGTTCACCAGGCTCCATGCTCCTGATGTACTCCTCCTGCAGGATGAAAGAGAGGTGTGTGTTAGCTTGGGTGTTTAAAGAACCTCTCTTGGTTAAGTCTGAATGCTTCCCAGAGAGTGCTGGCCACCACTTGGATGGCCAGATTTTAGAGCGCTGCATGGCTGCCCGAAACCCCACCACCTCCACCCCACTCCGCCTGACCGATTGGCAGCAGCTTTGCCCAGTGGACTGCATGCTGTGCTCTCAGCTCAGGCGCAGGCATTCTCCTAACCTGCGCTGCAAGGCTGCACTGATAGCTTGAACCATGGGGGAGGCTGGTCCAAACCGGGATGATGACTTTGCAAGGGGCTGTGAGCACCTCCAGCAGTGACTGCTCCACAGCCAGTTTTAGCAAGGAGATTTTATAACATGCCCAGTTGTCCAACTGTTCTTCAGTCCACTAAAATGCTCATTGGTTGGCAGCCTGTGCTCGAGGGTGAAAGCGCTGGAGCACTTGGTGGCACTTTCATGCCTCTGTGTTGCTAGAGTGGAAAGATAAGCTAGAGGCCCGACTCCAATCATACCAATGTGGCTGTGCCTGTCTCAGCTGCAGAGGAATGGTCGCTTTATACAAGGTTTCCCTGATGCGTGGCCGCTTCCCTCTTCCCCGTCCCACACATGCTTGTGCACAGCCACAGGGCAGCCCTTGCCTCCCCTCACCCCCCTAAATCGCCTTAACTGCTGGGCAGCCCTTGCCCCCGCACTGCCCCCCCCCCACCAAGTTTGCCTCAACCTTGAAACCCAAGAGGCCACCCTTGCAAGCGCTGTGCAAGGTTAATGTGCACTCATCTCCGAGTTCCCCTCAAAGTGCAGCCTGCCTTATATATGCTGTTGTGAAACGTGTCGCCGCGTGCAATCAGGCTGACGTGGGCGGACGATGCAGCGTGGGGGGACAATTCCGGCGGGCTGGCCTCATAATGATATGCAGTATTACAATGAGGCTGCCGATGTCTGACGGTGGGAAACATGGACCGCCATTGATGGGTTGAGCGGATGATCGCAAACTGCTTTCATGACGTTGTGAAACTGATTTTTGGCCTTCTCACCATATTGCCCGCTTACGCTACCGAACATGCCCGATACCAGCGGGCGGAAACTTCCACCCATTATGTCACAGAGACCCATGAATGGGTTCCCCCTCCCACCTAGACCAACTTGGTATTATAAATTTAAAGGTATTTGCAGCCCAGCCTGTAGTTGAGCAGCTCCAAAGCTGGCCAGTCCAAAGTTATACCCAGGCTCTTTGCAATGTAGATGCTCTATATTGTTCCATGTAACTGACGTAGCAGAAAATCCTAACAGAGCAGGATACTTGTTTAAAAAAGTTCAAGTTAGTTTCAGGAAATGTAAATGTTCTTCTATGAGAAAAGGGATAATATTTGCAAACTCCTAATTGATCCTCCAACATCAAAAGCCTTGCACCTGATCCCCTTGAATAATAAAATTAACCTTTTCTCAAACTGATGTAATATTAACATTAATTAGATATTGTTATCTTAAAGAAACACCTGTATCTTAGAGTAGCAGAATAATACATTCTACATTACATGTCCTTATAAAATGATATATTCTTTGACTAACATTGAGCAGCACTCTGGGAGTTTTGTTAGTACAGTCCCCACTGCTTATGTGCTGGTGTTAACACAATTTGGCCGGTATACATAATGGATGATAAAACCAAACATTTAATGTAACCAGCATATTTTTTAAAAACAGGCTTGATACAGAATGACTGAAGTTTCCATTTAGCAACTGCCTCCTGTAACATGGGTAAATACATGGAATTAAAGAAGCACGAACAGCTGATTGAAGTTGCTTGAAAACCTAACTTTGTCAAAAATACTCAGCATGCTTAATACGCTATAAGCGGGTGTCTTTGTAATTGACTTCTATAGTACTGCTTAACTATTTTCCTGATATAGGTGACTGCCTGTGATAAGCATGGATGTTACAAGTGGTGGGGATTGTAATCATTTTTAAGAAATGGTAAGATAGTGTACATTTCCTTTTATACTTACTTTGTCAGGTTTTTGACATGATGCTTGAGAGTCAGACTTTCTAATAATCAGATTTCTTCCAATAGGCTGCCCTAAACGTTGAAATTCATAAAAGAGTAACAGATCAAAAGTATGAGAAATGAAAAAAAACTAAACCAATCAAATCAAAAGTAAATGTTTTCAGATGCTTTCAACAAATCAGAATTAAGTTACTCTTAGGAATATTAAATCTAACAAAAAAAACAAAAACCTGAACCAATGAAGTTGCTCAATTCTTTTCAAAAAAGCATTTCTTCCCCTATTTTTCTTTCTAACAAATTCAAAATCCAAGGCTCAAAATAAAGTTGCTAACATAAAGTTCTAATAAAATATATTTTGCAATAATGTGATTAAATGTGTCTATAAATTTGTATTTGAAGACCTTCATTAAAGTTTTTACCCAGAGCCCTTGGCTTCTCTCAAAAGCCTGGGATTGGAATAGACTTGTTCTCTCAACAGAAGAGCCAATGATACCAGTGCCTACAGTTCCCTGGATGTGAGGGGTAGATGGATTCTTAAACTTTTTTATAAGGTAAAAGTTTCATAGGGAAATGATTAACAAGGGATTATAATACAGTTTAATTATTTTGTTTAGGAAAATGAAAGAGTTAAACGAGAGAAGGCTGATCAAAGCATTTTTGCTTTATTTTGTTAATATCAAGAATTCGAAAAGAATGATTGTTTATATAAAAATGTTTTTTTCTCTGAAAAAGTGCATTTCCCTCAGGCAATAACAACATTTATAAGTTTGTTTTTCTAAATGATTTGAAAACAGCTGATAACATTTCAATTAATGATCAAGACCTTTTAGCATTGTGGCCAAGGTGCTGTGATGGTCACTAACAGAGGGGAAGGCAAGTTGTGGGTCTGTTGGTAAATGGAGAATTAGGGCTATGTTCGCTGATACTGCAGTCAGATGTGGATCAAAGACTTCCTGGCCAGCAAGAGCATGTATTGGTTGCCTCCATCCTTCTCTTCTTCAGCCGCTCATCATATACCTGGTGACAAGAACTGTGCCCTCATGGTGGTGAGATTGTTCAGCATGCAGCAGATCATGACAAATCTTGACAAGTCTTCTGCTGTGTACTGCAGAGCTCATCTAAAGTTGTCCAGACTAAAGAAGTATTTTAAAGCACCCCAGTGATCTGCTCAATTATATTTTGTGTGGCAGCATGGCTTTCATTCAATGCATACTCCCCACAAGTGCATGGTTTGCAAATCAGAGTCGTGAGTCATGTGGTCAGTGGAAGCCCTTGTCGCTGAGTTGCCAGCCTCTGAATTCTCATTATTCAAATGTTGACAGTACTGGGCGTTGTCCTGCATGATATGCTGCATATGACTGCACTCCAGCTGCATGATGAGGGAATGGAATCCCTTCCAGTGGTGGTAAACCTCTGAGTTGCTATAAGACTTGCACATGGGGTAAAATGCAATCTTCACTTTTCTCTGTTCTTCTCTGGCAAGAGAGAATGAAGTGTATTCTGCTCTTGTGGAATTTACAACTCACGCAGTAGTGAATGACGAACTGAGAAATGTTGCAAATATCACCTGCTCAGCCTAGAAGGAACCATACACATAAAAGATCATGACCACAGTTGCTTTTACAGTCACTGGCAATGCTGACCTCGACCTGTACTGAGGCTGCGGACCTCCTTAGTGAAGCAGTGATGTCTGATGCACTGTTCTTCACAGAATTTCAGGTAGGAGAATTGCTTGCTGAACACTGGGAGGATATGGCCTCCTGCTGGGAGCCCTTCTCCCTTTCTTCCTCCTCCCTTTTCAATCAGCTTGTCCTGCTCTGTGTCAACTTTGCTCATTCTCCCTGTCATGCTGTAGGCCAAGAGCGATGCAAACTTACTGAACCCATGTCTGGAAGCAAGTGATTTATACAAAACCCTTGAAGCCAGGACAAAGTCCTTCAGCATGTGTCACACCTCTCTTTGTAGAACTCAGCACCTTTAAAAGACTGTGGGAACCACCAAACACTTATACACCTGCAACAAGAGTCAGTAAAAACCAATCAGCAATTAATCTAAATGTGGTTGATGATCCCTTTAGATAGTGCTGCAGAAGTTGTGGGAGTTCCTTCCTGCTGCTGATAGCATATTCAGCATTGTGAGGTTAAGAGAAGGTGTTAGGTAGAGTTTTGTTAGCAAGAGATTTAAAATAGCATCGCTGGCATTATATCACTGTTACACACTGTTCCATGTCATGATCTGCCTACTCTGCATACTTCTAATGGATGCTCCCTGTACACTCTAACAGTCTCAACAAAGTGGAGTCCAGCGTAACCTGCACCAAAGTTTGCATGCACACTGCAGACACCCATCTGGAGGCAAAATGGCTCCATAGCACTGAAAAAGCAGGCACTGCACGTGCAAATTTTGTGGCTGCAGTCTGAGAGTACACAACAGTGGAGGTAGAGTTTGGCGATTTAGGCGTATATGTGGAAGCTGATCCAGCGACTGTGGATGATGTCACCAATGGACAGCCGTTAGATGAGAAAGAGAAGCAGGCCGAAAATCATTTACTGGGGAACTCTGAAGGAGCCATTGCAGGAGTGAAAAACAGAAACTGTTGCTAAAACAAATCTTTGGCTACCATCAGATAGGTCTAAGTGGAACATGACAAGGGCAGTCCCAGAGCTCTTAGTAGCAGTGGCAAGGCTTTGGAGAGAATGGTATGGCCGGTCAGTCGCTGAAGGGTACAGAGTGTTAGTGGAGGACAGGAGGGAGCATGCACCATGATGAAAGAACACAGGATGTTACAAAGTTATAAAATATTTACAGCACAGAAACAGCCCATTTGGCTCAATAGGCCCATGCCAGTGTTTATGTTTAACATGAGCCTCCTCCCAACCTTCTTCGTCTTAATCCATCAGGGTCGAAACAGGGAGCTCTGGGAGAGATGAGTGTTAGGAAATAGAGATAGTTTAAGTAAGTTATATTTGTATTTGTGGGTGTTAGGAATGAGTTTTAGCTTTAAAGTTTAAGCTTGATTTGTATTTCTGTACTTGTGTGCTAAGAAAGGTCAAATAGAATGTTAGTTTCACTTTAAAAGGCTGCTTGCATTTCTAATGAGAAGTTTATGACCCTCAAAAAGTAAAAGTAAACACACAAGAGCAGAAAGAATAATGCTGTTGCCTAGCAACAGTGGAGCCAGACAGGCAGGTCCATCCTACAGCCATACACACAGAACTAAAGAAACAGCAGTTTTAAATTCAGTTGAAGCCAGAACCCCAGAGAGACTGGACAGTGGGAAAGGGAACTGCAGATTTCCCAAAAGAATAAAAAGGTCCCAAGCGAAGAAAAACCCTATAAATCCAGGCGAGCAGAAGAGGGGCAAGTCCAAAGGAGACATTGTAGTCAAAGGAAGGACAGAAACCTGGGAAAAGGTCCATTTAAGTGAAGTTAAGAGGGAGGGGCAGAGAGAAAGGCTCCAAGCTTCAGATTTAAAGTGAAAACAGCTTGCAAGAAGCAAAAAGGTTCAAAGAGACAACTGAAGGTCTGTAACTCTTTGCTATGGGCATGTGAAGCAGTGGTGCACTGTTAAGGCTGAGTTGGTGAGAGAAAGTGCATGGAAGACAGCTTGAATGCATGTGGTGACCCAGGGAAGAGGAACATCAGAAGGAGAGTTTGAAACCCTGGAGGTGAACCCTTGAGGAAGGTGTCTGAGAGAAAACGTCAGATTGGGAGAAGATTCCAAGGTGGACTTAGAAATTGGAAACCCTCGTGTGAAGGACGGAATTCAGTGAGACTGGTTGGCTCACAGTGTGACAAGTGTCTGGGGGGAGTTGAGGAGAGATCCATAGCACCTGGTTGAAGTGGCATCTGTCACTTGATTTCAGAGTGTGGTGTGCCTGACCACAGGGTGCCATAGATTTGCATGGACTGTGTACTTACTGTGTACATCAGAGTATAAGATAGCTTTTGTAACTTGTGTTATCCTTACAAATCTGTATATATCTGTAAGGGTATAGTTGTGGGTAGAAGAGTATTGTAAGATAATTCATCTTTTCTTGTTGAATAAATGTTTTATTCTTTTGTAAAAGTTCATCAGCTGACTCCTGTGACTGTTCAGTAGCTACTCTCCACGTATTTAAACAAACAAATAAAAGTTAGGATCTATCAGGCTGGGTTCCACCCTGGGATCAGGCTTGTGCATGGGGTAATCTCAGCTGGGGATCATAACAATGGGAATGAATCCAAATTAGAGATGGAGCAAGAGTGAGGAAAGAAGGGAAGGAACGACAGCATTTTTGAAAAGGAGGAAGTCATGCCTGAGGAGAGGGAACCATTTACAATATCAGAGGTAAAGATGTCTTGCTGCACCACGACCGATAGCACAGAGAGAACTGCTAACAATTAATATATATCTTGCATCGAGTGCACATTCATAACACTTCAGATACCACCTTTGTATAAAGCACCAACAAATCACAGCAATCTGAAACAGAAGTGTGTAAGTGCAAAAAAAAAGCCATCCATATCCTGCTGATTTTTCTGACCTTTAGATAACCTGGCCTCTACCCAAGGAGGGGAGCCAAGCAGCTGGCAATCTGCACAGTCTTTCAGATGCAACAGTAATTATAGGCTGTAATTGACTTCAGGATGTGCCCATTTACACTAGTTACCCACAGGGAATACCTGAAAAGTAGCTTCAAAGGGATAGAAAAGGTTTACAGCTAAATATCTTAACTGTGCTCCAGACCCCAGATTACCCATGAGCAATGTCATAGGAGTTCAAACTTGCAATACAAAAAGAGGTTCCAGTGACTGTGTTGGGAACTTGCATCTCAGTGCGTTTAATCTTAACACTGAAACTAATGAAAGCAATATGTATGCTTTTTTAGTATTAAAGAATTCTTTGTTCTCTTTCCAGATATGCAAAATGTCTTGTTTTCATTTCTTAAATGGTTTTCATTTGGTTAATTTTTCCTTCAAGTTCTTGCCCTGTGAGTTTTTTTTAATGTCGTAAACACTAGTTTGGATAATTCATTGTTGGACAGACCTGGAATTGCAACAGTTTCTTGATTTTATTTTTTAAGACTAACTTTTTTCAGTAATTTTTCTTGCACCAATGTTTATTTCAAAAAGTAAACACTTTTTTTTTCAGCTCTGCTAATCTGCTTTCACTAAAATTAAGTAGATTGAAAGAAACAATGCCAAATCGGTTTTAAATTAAGGTGGCTAGCATAGGAAATGAAAATCTTTTGCACATCCTTACTCTTGATTATTGTTCATTTGTGTACCGAACATTTTATAACTAGGTGAATACTTGAAAGATTATTTGTCAAAATACTGGGATGGCAATTTGTCCATGTCATTATGTTCTGTTGCTTTTTTTTTAAACCATTATCAGATTTTACAAAAGTTTTCTCCCAAAAGAGAGAGGAAAAATTCTTGGCACATCACAGAATTCAACTGGTTTTAATTTTTGGGCTTCCTCTTCAAACAGTCTAATTACTGACAGATTTCTGCCCTCCTCATATAATAAAGAGGACAATACACGTAGTTGCCACAGTCACATTGTGTTCTCACAAAGGATCTTGCATCAATTTGATGGGGATTTCTTGTGGCCCTTGGAATTTAAGCCATTAACTAAGCAGTAGTTGTGTGGGGATGGAGCAGCAGGTTGGAACATTATTGAGGAAACATAACTTCTATTGATTTGACATGTAATTCAGCAAGACTTAAGAGAAAATCTCAATATTTTGCTTGTGTGAAACATGAACACTGACATGGACCTGTTGAAATGAGTGCGCATGTGGACTGAATGGCCTTTTCTGTTATGTAAATATTTAGGACAGCTATCCCTCGTTTCGCATTCTAAATGCGTTCCTAAAAAATGGCACGCTAAACAAAAATAGAAATGGCAGAGCAGTTGAATAAATATTTTGCTTCAGTCTTCACGGTGGAAGGCACTAACAGCATTCCAATATGAAATAATCAAGGGGAAAAAGATGGGGAGTAAATAAATACAATAACTACCACTAGAGGAAAAGTACTAGGGAAACTAATGGGGCTAAAGGCTGATAAGTCTCCTGGACCTGATGGGTTGCACCCTAGGATATTAAAAGAAGTAGCTACAGAGATAGTGTTGCACTGGTAGGAATCTTCCAAGAATCCTTAGATCCTGGAAAAGCCCCAGAGGATTGGAAAACTGGCAATGTAACACCCTTATTCAAAAAGGGAGGGAGACAAAAAATAGGTAACTATACGCCAAATAGCTTAACATCCGTCATTGGGAAAATGTTAGAGTATTATAAAGGATGTAATAGCAGAGCAGTTAGAATTACATAAACTAATCAAGCAGAGTTAGCATGACTTCATGAAGGGGGAATCATGCCTGACAAATTTATTAGAATTCTTCGAGGAGGTAACAAGCAGAATAGATAAAGGGGAACCAGTAGATGTAATATTTTTGGATTTCCAGACAAGGTACCGCACATCAGGCTACTTAATAAGTTAAGAGCCCATGGTGTTGGGGATAGTATATTAGCATGGATAGAGAATTGGCTAACTAATAGAAGACAGAGAGTTGGAATAAGGGGGGCATTTTCAGAATGGCAATGAATAACTAGTGGAGTGCCACAGGGATCAGTGTTGGGGCCTCAATTATTTACAATTTATATTAATGACTTAGATGAGGGAAGTGAATGTACTATCGCCAAATTTGCGGATGTTACAAACATACGTGGGTAGGCAAATGGTGAGGATGATACAAGGACTCTACAGAGGGATATAGACAGGTTAAGTGAGCGGACAAAGAAACAGCAGATGGAATATAATGTAGGAAAATGTGAGGTTATGCACTTTGACAGGAAGAATAGAGGAGCGGAATAGTACTTAAATGGAGAAAGACTGCAGAAAACTGCAGTTCAGAGGGATTTAGGTGTCCTCATGCATGAATCACAAAAAGCTAGCATATAAATTCAGTATGTAGTAAGGTAGGCAAATGGAATGTTGGCCTTTATTTCAAAGGGAATGGAGTATAAAAATAGGGAAGCCCCGCTAAAACTATTCAAGGCACACCCAGAATACTGTGAACAGTTTTGGTCCCCTTATTTAATGAAAGATATACTGACATTGGAGGCAGTCCAGAGAAGGTTCATTAGGTTGCTTCCTGGAATAGAGGGATTTTTTTATGAGGAGAGGCTGAATAGGTTGGGCCTGTACTCATTGGAGTTTAGAAGAATGAGAGGCAACCTTATTGAAACATATAAGATTCTCAGGGGGCTTGACGGGGTGGATGCTGAGAGGTTGTTTCCCCTTGTGGGAGAGTCTAGGACCAAGTGGGAAGGTTGGCAAAACCATAAGACGTAGGCTGGGTCATTACGTATATTCAGGGCGGAGATGGACAGATTTTTAATCAATAAGGGAATCAAGGGTTATGGGGGAAAGGCAGGAAAGTGGAGTTGAGGATTATCAGATCAGCCATATCTCATTAAATGGCAGAGCAGACTCTATGGGCTGAATGGTCTTCTTCTGCTTCTACGTCTTATGGTTTTGCCGCTTCCCTACCCCAATCCTCCCACTTGCTTCGTGCCCACAGACCTCTTGCTCGCCATTTCCCTTGCTGTACCCTCTCCCACCCCTTGGCTCATCACTACCCTCCCCAACCGTTCCACTCGCCGCTTTCCTCGTCCAGCCCTTCTGCTTGTGGCTTCCCACCACCCACCCCTCTCCCTTCCTCCCACTTGCACCCCTCTTCGGAGCTCTTGCTCATAGGGAGGAATTCACAAAATTCCCAAGTGAAATCAGCTGGCCACTCGGTGGCATGAATGATCCCAGATTGCTACTGAGGTCAAAGTCAGATAAACTTCCACTAATTTAGTAATCCTGCAGTAAGCTGATTGAGATGAGAGTTGCGAAGAACAAGCCTTTTACTCGCTCAGAGTGAAGGTTCAGGGGAGGGGAGCGGTGAGCGGAGAAGTCGGGAGTGGGAAGCAGCGAGCAGGAGGATGAGGGGAGTGAGGCAGCAGTTTGTTTATAAAAAAGACCGAGCATACTCAGTAACCGTGCTAAAATGAAAATGAAGACAGCGCTATTCGGGGAATTTCCTGATTTACAACTGCCGCGAAAACCAAAATGCACTATTAGAACCTGCTTTAAATGGGAGATACCTACGATAGTTGTAACTTTTTAAAAGTTAAGAATTTGAAGGAGGTTTTTTTCCCACTCCAACATAAAGCATTTAGATTTTGAATGTTTTAAAATTGGTCACTTTAGTAAGGTAATCTGTATTTGTCCTGCCTAGGTACAACAACTTGTATTTATATATGCCTTTAATGTAGTAAAACATCTTATTACACTTCACAAGGGCACACACACTAAGACAGAGAAAGAAATATTACAGTAAGCCAAAGAGTTACGTTTTAAGGAGCATCTTAAAAAAGGAGAGATAGGTGAAGAGGTTTCAGGAGGGAACTCCAGAGTTTAGGGCTTAGGCAGTTGAAGGCACAGTTGCCAAAGGTGGAGCACTTTAAATTGGGGAAACACAAGAGGTCAGAATTAGAGGAGTGTAGAGATCTCAGAGAGTTGTAGGGCTGGGGAAGGCTCTAGAAGAAGCTCAGAGGAGATGATGGCACCATGCTAATATCACTGCTTTAGGTTAATGCCATGGGGGCCATAGGTTCAAATCCCACCATGGCAGCTAGTGGAATTTAAATTCAGTTAATTAATAAAAATGTGAAATTGAAAACTACCATCAATGTGCCTGGTGAACACTGTGGGGTCTGGAGTTCTTTATTGGCCCCTTTAATCACATTTTATTTTAATGTTTGTAAGTTTCCTTTAAGATTAATTTTTTTAATTGCAGCACCTTTTAAGGAGCTGCTTTTTGATTTGCCCCTCATTATGTCAATTTATTTTAATTGGTTTAATCAAAGGAGTAAAACCCCTCCTGGTTCACTAATATCCCTTTCCTAGCCTGGCCTACATGTGACTCCAGAAATTGTTGGCTTCTGCCATGGGTGAAATTGTTGGCTTCTGCTAGGACTCAAACCAATGAAAAGAGATATGGGTTAAACATACTTTTTCACTTGCATGTGGGGAGGTACATCATGAAATAAAAATGTTATTTCAAAAAATAATGCTTTAATGGGCTCAGATCTTCCGATCTCTCTTCGGTCATCCTGAAGATGCGCTGGGGGACCCCTCGGAGGTACTAACACAAGGACTCAATTGGAATTGTGTGGGAAGTTTCAAGTGAGTTCCTCTGCATCCGGAACCCTCTGGAAAACTCTCCAACTCCGAGTTAAAGTCAGAGATTCAGATGGTTCTGGCTCACTTTACCCATAATACCCTCGATAGTTACCCAGGAAATGTTAGACGGGAGAAAACTATGTCTAATTCCTGGATATCTATGCAACTGACCCTCCCACCCAGCTCCCCTCTGACCCTCCGGCTCTTCCAACCCTCTGGCTCCCCTGACCTTCCGATTCCCCTCCAACCCTCATGACTCTCTCATCCCCATGACACTCCCAACACCCCCGACCCTCTGACCCTCCGACTCTTCCTACCCTCCCACCAAACCTGACCCTTCGACTCCACCCCTCAACCCTTTGACTCCCCACCGATCCACCAACTACACCCCGACTCTCCACGAGCCTCCAACACCCCTCGACTCCCCAATTCCCCCAAGTCTCCGACTCCCCCAGATCCTGTGAACGCCCCCGATCCTCAGACTCCCGCCGTGACCCTCCGACTCCTACCCTGACCCTCCGACTCCCCCCCTGACCCTCCGACTCCCCCCAAACCCGACCTGACCCGACCTCATCACCCTACCAACCCTGCCAACGTACCCAGCTAACACTCTACCCACTCTGCCACTACCACCCTGTCACCCGACACATCCTAACACCTACCACCCTACCCAGCTGGCACCATACTATCCCATCCACTCTAACCACTTACCTCAGTCACTCATTCAGTAACACAGTGAAAAGCTATTTAAATGTCCAAAAGCTTTCCAGCTTGTCAGTGAATGAAGACTTACCAAAATGCGGTAGCTATGCGTGGCTTGGCTTCCCCTGACGACCCTGCCCTACGAAGTTGGATTCCCAGAACAGGTACACTCCCCATTTCTGAAAAGGCCTGGTTTGGAGGTCCGGGCCAGAAATGCAGAGCTCCGGCGCTGTGTAAAAAAAAAAATGGGAGCAGAGTGGGAATCCGATGTTCAGCCCATGATGCGACAGTCACTATGTCAGGACATAATAAATACATTTCATTATCGTTCTTATTGAACTGCCTTAGTACAATTATACTAGATTCTGTGTAGCTTTTTACCCTTGGTATAAATGGAATGTACAGTGGAGAGCGGTGGAATGCTAAAGCTTAATTTTAATTATAGTGCCCCTTTTTAAAGCTGTTCTGAACATTTACAATTCTATCATCTTGTGCAGAGTAACACTATTTACAGGGTAACGTTATCACCTAGGGGAAGAAACAGTGCTTAGAGAATTGGCTGTCTCCAACATTGAGCCCTCCATCTCTTCCCCATAGTTGTTGCTTCCATACTTTTTAAATTCCTATTCCAGGAACCTGGCATATGGAAGTGATTTCTTAAAGTTTATAACGTTGCAATATTTTCTTAAGTCCTGCAGCAGACTTGGGGCCAAATTAAACTGGGTCTATGAGTCTGCTGCAGATATTATACAGTAGTATAGTGGTCCTGTTACTGGACTAGTAGTCCAGAGGCCTGGACTCATGATCCAAAGATTTGAGTTCAAATCCCATAATGTTAGCTGAGGGAATGTAGATTTTATGAATTAATCAAATAAACCTGGAATAAAAAGCTAGCATCAGTTATGGTGACTGTGGAGCTACCAGATTGCCTTAAAAACCCAACTGTGGTTCACTAATGTCCTTCAGGGGAGGAAGTATGCCATCCTCACCTGGTCTGGCTTATATATGACTCCAGGCCCGCAGCAATGTGGTTGATTCTTAACTCCCCTCTGAAATGGCCTAGCAATCCATTCAGTTTTTAGTAATGATTAGAGAACTTTCAAAAGAAAAACACCATTTTAGCTGCCTGGCATTGAACTAGTCATTATATTCGGAGACGACAAACACACATCCAGTCCAGCCACCCTGCAAATTCCTCTTCACTAATATCTGGGGACTTTTGTCAAAATTGGGAGAGCTGTCTCACAGACTAGTCCAACAACAGATTAACATAGTCATACTCACAGAATCATGCCTTTTGGCTAATGTCTCAGACTCCTGCATCACAATCCTTGGGGGAATAAGAAGGAGTGACCCTGGAAACCTCAACGTTGATACATTACCCCGTGAAGTCTCATGGCATTGGGTCAAATATAGAAAAGTAAACCCGATTTCCACTTACTGTCCTCCTTCAGCCAATGAATCAGTACTCCACCATGTTGAATGCCTACTCCTGCTTCGGTTTCTTATGTGGCTCGATAGCATCACTACTGACCAAGCTGGCTGAGTCATGAAGGACATAGTTGCCAGTCAGGGCTTGTGGCAGGCGGTGAGAAAATCAACATGAAGGAGAAACATACTTGACCTCATCCTTACCAGTCTACCTATTGCAGAGGCATTTGTCCATAACAGTATTGCTATGAGTGGCTAGCACACAGTCCTTCGGGAGATGAAAGCCCATGTTCACACTGAGGGACACCCTCCATTGTATTGTGTGGCACTACCACTGTTCTAAATGGGATAGATTCAGAACAGATCCAGCAGCTCAACATCCATGAGGCAATGTGGGCCATCAGCAGGAGCAGGATTGTGTTTCACCGCAATTTGTAATCTCATGACCTAGCGTTCCTCATTCTCCATTAGCATCAAGCTGGGTGGCCAATCCTGGTTCAATGAGGAGTGTGGAAGAGCATGCCAGGAGCAGCTCCAGGCATACCTAAAGATGGATGCCAGCATGGTGAAGCTGCATCACAGAACTACATTTACGCTAAACTGCTGAAAGCAACTCATGCTATTGACAGAGTTAAATGATCCCACAACCAATGGATTAGATCATAGCTCTGCAGTCTTGCCACATCCAGTCGTCAAAGGCAGTAAACAATTAAACAACTAACTGGAGGAGGAGGCTCCATGAACATCCCCATCCTCTATAATGGGGGAGCCCAGCACAGGAATGTAAAAGATAAGGCTGAAACATTTGCAACCATGTTTCAGTCAGAAGGGCTGATCCGTATCTATAGCTGGTGTAACGCACACAAAAAATGACCATATGCCTGTATAATTTTATTTTAGGCGAAATCATGTCAGTATACAGATTTAATGGTATTTTCTGATTGTTCTTTCTTTGACCAGGAATGTTTACAAGGATTATCGTTTTCTGGAGCTTGCTTGTGACTCTCAGGAGGAGGTAGATAGTTGGAAGGCATCATTTCTTCGAGCTGGTGTTTATCCGGAGAAATCCACTGTAAGTTGTGTATTTTTTTAAAAACTGATATGGTTTAGAGCTTAATTCTAAAGATATGGAAATAGAGTGGAATAGTGAAACAGTAGAAGTGTGGCTAATAAAATTTGTGCCACTGTTGTAACGTTTTTGTATTTCATTTATGAACGTGCACACTACATAGTGGGAAACCAAGATAGTGAGTTGTTTTGATTGACATTATCACCATTTACTTTAATTTAGTTGTTTGATTGTCATAAAGAAGTAGAAAATACTACAGGCAAAAATGCTCTCTTTACATTCTCAGTATTTATTTAGGTGTGCGTGAGGAATGTCTGAATGTATCTCACTTACAAACTATTATCATTATTTTGTTAACGTTTTCTTATATGAAGCATTTTTTCAATACTGTAAAGCACCCCACCTGTGTTTTACATATGTTTGCAGTTATTGAAGTAGTTTTTTAACAGGAATCTTTAGAGAATAGCGAGTTCTGTTGGAATACATGTGTTTGAAACAAACCAATTAATGATGGCATTTAAAAAAATAACGTTTGTAGTCCGATCCCAATTAGATTATATCCTAGGTTTATAAGTATTGTAAAATTATTATGAGTGGGTAGACATATGCATTCAAGTTTTTATTTTAAAATAATAGGCTGCTTACTTATGATTAGCCATTGCATATTAGTGTTTACCCGATTGACCTCTGTAAAGAAAATGGTGGTGGTGGTGGGGTGGGTCTTAGGTCTGCTTGAGTTTTGCATAAGCAAAATAAATTAGCAGGGAAGGTTTTATATAATCTTGCAGTATTCCTACCTAGTAAAACCAGTGATAAATCTGCAACTGCTGTGGATAGTCAAAAGAAAAAAGCTGTCAATGAGTTGGGAAGAACCATTCAAGTCAAACTTCAGGAATATTGTGTATAGTTATAATTTGCAAATGTCATGAGCTACTGTAGAGTTATTTTACTGACTTATGTGTTATTTTAAGAAAAGGGTAAATCTGTAAAAATAATTGTTTGATTATAGTTCACCTTATGGAGTGAATTACACTGTAACTCCACAAATATTTTTTTTTAAATGGATTGACGTCCATATTCTGATGATAATGCTGAATAATTGACCACTTATGTTGCTTGATATTTTCACCCTTTCATGGGTTCAATTTAAATATTTCTGTTGGAATGATTTTGATGTAATTTCTGGAATTTCATTTTGAGCTGCTTTCCCTTTGGTGCTTGTTCTGAAATGTGTATATTTTATTATATTTTTATATTGTTAAATGCCCTTGACCAGTTCTTAAAACACAGCCTAGTTTTCACTTTTTAAATAATCTAATGTGCCGTGCTTACCAATGGCTTGTAGAAGGAATCAATGACGTAATGTAAAATAAAAATGCTGCCAACTTTTTGTTTTAGCATTGGGAACTTATAGCACTTCTCTCATTTATCAAACTAGGAAATATGTTTCTGTGAAATAAATTTGTCTTAACATTTTCAAAAGTTTAACTGCAGCACACATTCTCAATTTTGCTTATAAGCTGCATTGATTATCCGTCTGAATTTTAGCTTCTGAACTTGGAGTCATGCGCTCTTTTATCTGTTTTCATTTAAAATGTATAAATTATAACATACATTGTGCAATTTCTGTAAACTATTATTGGTTCTGTTCTACAAAGAAAATATGTCATTGTTTAAAAGTAATCTTTTACTACCAGTAAATTGGAAAAATAAAGGCATTTTTAATTTATTATATTGAGGTAAGAATGTCTCTGGTTGCTGTGTGACATCACCATAAATGCATCTATAAAGGTTTCCTCTGGTCAGTACTTCTAGCAAAATCATAAATATTTCTGCTTCACTTGTAAATTCACTAGTAACATTGATTAAAGGAAATCTTCTCAAATGCATATTGTAGCCAAGTAGTTCATTTCCCCCATAGGGCAGGATTTTTTGGATGGCGGGATTTCCGGCCCCGACACCCAAAGAGCAACGGGGACGCATTCCTGTTGATACCAACTGTCTCGCAACCATTTAATGCTCCAAGGGACATTAATTGGCTGGAGATGGGACTTCAGGATGAAGTCAAGCCTCGGAGATCTGCCAGCCAGCCAGATCGGCCGGCAGCCCCTTAACCCCGGAGCCCAGGACCAGGCAAGTTGTGGGTGGTCTCACGGCAATATGGAGTAATGAGGCCCGGGGAGAT
Source organism: Cetorhinus maximus (assembly GCF_964194155.1). Classification (NCBI taxonomy): domain Eukaryota; kingdom Metazoa; phylum Chordata; class Chondrichthyes; order Lamniformes; family Cetorhinidae; genus Cetorhinus; species Cetorhinus maximus. The sequence goes on along the minus strand of NC_135895.1, from coordinate 92,451,884 downwards.
GAGGAGAGAGGGATGAGGAGAGGGCACCTGCAGGGGACAGACCTTTTGAGGGGGGTGCTCGATGTGGAAAAGAGGCCCTTGAATGAGGCAACCCCCACCCCTCCCACCACCCCACCACCACCTCCCACCACCTGAGGCCTGAGCTCGCCAGGCTTCCCCTCCTGGTTCTGAACTCCTCTCGTCAGTCTCAAAATTGAGGCCAGGCGGGACACGGCCCTTTAGTGGTCATTAAGCACCCACTTAATGACTCTTGAGCTTTCATTTGTTTGACGCTTTAATCCTCTGTCCCACTCCCATTCTGACCTCTATGCCCTTGACCTCTACACTGTCCCAATGAAGCTCAGTGCAAGCTTAAGGAAGAGCAACTAATTTTTCTATTCAGCACTTTACAGTATTTCTGGCCTTAACTTTGAGGTTAACATCTTAGTATCTTAACTACTATTCGCATTTTCCCATGGATAGCAGGTACTAGTAACGGAGGCTGGCTGCCCAAGAGCCATTGAAAATGGAGGAAGTATGGGCTGATACTTTGGTTGGGGATCCCCTATTGATACATAGCTGGTGGGGTGGTCCACATCCCAGGGTCAGCTCACCTTTCTGCTGCCACATTCCTGGGTCACATGAGCCTTTTCCTTTTTGCCAAATTTTTCATGCTACCCTCCCTTCTGCTATTCGTCTGTACACGATCTGGATTATCTTTCTTCTGTTTCTCTATTTGTCCCATTGCCAGCCACCTTTGCCTTTGCACTATCATTCTTTTTGTCATTTAATCATTCCAGCATCCCCCCGCTAAACCTATCGCAGAACTTGTCCTTTTCCTGCCCTCAGTTCCTGAGTTCTGATGAAGTGTCACCAACCTGGAACATTAACTCTGTTTCTTTCTCCCTAGGTACTTCCTGACCATCTTGAAAGTTTTGATTTTTGCTTTTATTTGAGACTCGTTCTTTGGTGCCAAGAGAAACTAAAATTCATAGAATCTATGTTAAGAGCTGTGCAGATAGAATTTCTTTGTTAACAATTAAAAATTGTTAAAAATTACAATTAACCACTTCCTTTTTCTGATAGTTCTTGTGTTGAACTCTGATACAGAATAGACCAATTCCATCCACCTTGCTCATCTAATATTATTGTATGTTAAATCTGAAGAAATGAAATGGCAATACAGTGCTATTTCGTTCATACCTGCCATGCAAACTTTGGCCAGCTTCAGATGCCTTGCAAACTAAATGCCCTTAATGGAGGTTAGGAACTATTGGTTTTGGTAGCACTGTGCATGTTTATTGTAATACACTACACAGTGAAATTTCTCAAACTCTAATTTCGTCACGCCCAGACAAGGCGTTGACGCACCTCAGACATCCAGCACTTCAGTTGAAAGCCATGTTGAATAAACTTGGCAGTTGATTTCAATGGAGAAAATATTGATATTGCACCAGCACTAACAGAGAAAAACACTGTGAAAGATGTTACTGTAGTGCCTGACTTCAGTTCATATGTGTTTCTGCTTTCTGCACAGCCTGAGAATGAGGAGGCAGTAGGTACAGATAACTTTTCCATGGACCCTCAGCTGGAGAGACAAGTGGAAACCATTCGCAACTTAGTGGAGTCATACATGTGTATCATTAACAAGACTATCCGGGACCTTATGCCAAAGATAATTATGCACCTCATGATAAATAATGTGAGTTTTACTCTGCTTATACAATTCAAGCAAACAAGGAGAATATGAAACCTGCCTTATACTACATTTTAGAATGAAGTTAACCTATTTTTAAAGTTTACGCATATATAGTAACTGTTACCTATGCTATGTAAGCAAAAAAAAGTTCTCCTTCTAAATTGCTACAGAAATGACTAACACATGTATTGTAACTTACTGAGTTATTTAGCTTGGGAGAAAGCCAAATCATTAACAATTCCTAAAACATGCTTCTTGTCAGGTTTCTATGACCTCTGTTGTTTTTATGAGCCCAGTAATGAATAGAGTTGCCTCCCAATCATTGAGGACAAAGATAGATGGCTAGTAGCTTCTACAAACTGGCAAGTGTCAGCCAATCATAGCTCAGGGCTAACATTGAATTATCTGATAGTTTGTGATAAATTGAAACATAGTTCAGGACCAGAAAATACTTTGCAGTTCATCTGGCTGATCCGAAATTGTCCAAAGATTGTTAATTTAAATATCATCTTAATGCATTTTCAACTTAAAAAATTTGTACTTGTTCCAATTTCCTCTTCACTAAAATCTTTTTATGCAATAAGTTGTTTTGAACTAAAATGGATTTTGTGAGAGGGCAGTAGAAGCAGATTCAATAGCAACTTTTAGGCAGGGAATTGGAGTGTCAGCTGTGGCCCACGGCTGATCTGCTGATCCTCACAACCAAGTGATTTAGGCTGGGTGTCATTCCTCTGCTGCTTCTCTAGAGCTTTGAAATCTTCGCCATGTGCAGGGGTCAAAACACACATTCCAAGTGTAGATGTAGCAAAGCTTTACAAAAGCTGAGTATAACTTTGTTTTCTAAGAAGAAAAAGACTTGCATTTACTTGCGTCCTTACTGAAATTAAATTATTCTATGTCCTTTTTTAAATGTACAGTGTAACCCATTGATTCAGTTTGATCTTCTGTATGGTTCAAGCACATTATCTGCTACAATGGCATATGAAAATATCGAATTGATCTGAGTAACTGTTGTTGCACAAAGCTGAACATAAAATCGTTGAATAATTTTGTATACTGGATGGCTATTATTGAAATCGAGATTGCATTGAATGGAATGACCTAGAAATTGCTATAATTTTGGAATCTAGGCTTGGAAAGTTCTCGGAAGCGACCCTAACATGGTTGAATGAACATCAAGCACCAGCTCCCAATTTCCTACCAAACATATTAAAACTTTGGTTGGAATTTTCCGGCCCCGTTGGCATCGGGCGTCATGGCGGGGTGGGGGCAGCGACAATATGGCGAGGTCAAAAATCAGTTTCATACCAGCTTGAAAGCAAAGCGGGATCATCCGATGGTGTCCGACGCCAATCCCACTGGGCGTCAGCATGAACCCGCTTTGCATCCCACTAATGCGTTGCAAAGTAAGGCCTGACTGGAATTGTGCCCCCACGCCAGATTTACTGTAAGCTAGTAGGAAAACACGCCAACCCAGAACACATCTGGACAAGTATGACATGCACAAGTCGGGACTTAGCGTTTGGGCCTTGCTCAGGTCATGGACGTCCGAGGTGAATAAGATGCTGGAGCCCCACAGCTACCGGACCCTGGAGGAACACGTGCATCGCATGCTGGGTGGATTCTCATGGATGTAGCCCCGCCCCAAAGCAGCTCACAGAAGGTAGGAGATCTCCGTTGACATCTTAGGTCTGCTTCAGAACATCACGTGATCGGTGGGTGGGCGGAGGTGCCGGTCATCTCAGATGGACAACTGAAAGTGAATCCCAGCAGGCAGCATTCAGATTGCTCAGTACATTGAGATGAGTGTGAAACGTGAAGGGTCCGCGTGCGTGGGAGAGTGCTTGCATGAGGCTCCGACAGGCCCTGCCATGCACACACTTTTCCCCCCAGAATCACTCTTGGTCCCAGCTGTTCCCTCTGCAGGGACAGAGGATGAGGTTGAGGGGGTCACAGGCAAGGGGGACTCAGAGGGAGAGAACAGCATCTGAGATTTCTGAGTGGATGATTCAGGGGTGTCCAGCTGCTGCTCCTCCTCTCCTCTGGTGCCTGAGGGCCCCGGCCTGACTCCTTGAGGGGAAGGAGCACCTGGAGGGACGTCAAGGTGTCCCGTTTCCCTCACGCGTTGCCACTGCAGGAACTCACCCATGGCCCCTACAATGGATTGCAGGTCTGCATGCATCTCTGCATTCTGCTGGACCAGGGTCTCCCATGGAAATCTCCAATACGTGCACATGTGGGCACCGCTGCATCAGATAGCAGGCAAACACTCTCCTCCAACTCGCATTCCACTCTGTTGAGGGCTTTCAACAGCTCTATGTGATGTTCCCCTGTCTTCTGCTGACTCTGTAGGATGAGTTGGAAGGCCAAATTCAAAGTTTCATCATCTGACTTGGACCTCACAGATTCCTCCTTTCCAACAGTCCTCCAAGTGCCCGGGTGCTCGACTGAACCTGCCTCCTCCTGCTACGGACACAGGTCTGTGTAGTGACCACCAGATTGTGAACCCAAGCCTGCTCTAGATCTAGGTCCCACCGAGGTGTTTGTCTCTGCACTGGTGGAGGGTGTGGCTAAGCGCTGTGACGGATCTTCTGGGCTGCTTATTTTCACCTCTTCACTGGAGGAGGTGCCCTCTTTGCTGCAGATGTGGATGGAACTGAGGGACTGTCTGGCTGAGGGTGTTGGTCCCTGGGCAGAGCTCCCTATGAACCAATGTAAAGATAGTTAGTGCACAGCAGCAGAGTCAAAAGCAGGAGAGAGAGCACTCAGAGTTGCCTTGAGGGGGAGTTGATGTGGTGCAGGATCCTCAGATGGGTGTTCACTGCCAACCTCACTGTCACTGCAGGCAGGGTCCACGTCCTCACCAGTCAGCACGATAGCACACCCCTCAAAGTGAGTGAGGGGCCTAATGTGGGACACTCCACAACCAGTCAGGGACCTCTTCCTGCTGATGTGAGCCAGCTTCTCCTGCATGGGAATAGATGGAGAGAGTGTGAGCAGGACACATGGTACTGTGTGGAATGTTTGTGTGGTGAGCGGCGCCATTGGACAGGAATGAGGATGAGAGTTTGAGAGGATATGAGTCTGATGGAGGTGTGAGGGTGTGTGTGAGTTAGTGGTATTGTCCTTGAGTTGTGAGATCCCTGTGGATGTGTGATGGGTTTGTGATTGTGTGAGTTGAGAGTGATGAGAAGTGAGAATTGCCCTGGCAGAACGGATGAGACCATTCACCTTGTAGCTGCACTGGGTGGCTGTCCTCTTTTGCAGGGCATTGGCAATGACCATCGCTCCTTCTACCTCCCATACTGGATTGGTGATGCCACTGCCTGTCCTGTGGCCAGAGTAAGGTAGAGGACATCACGGCAGGCCTCTACGGTGTCCAAATGGCGTTCCAGTGATGCGACATTAAACCTGGGGTCTGCAGTCTTTTTGCCTTTCGTGGACATCTTCCCTGCAGTAGTCGTGGGCTGGAAGCACTAAGATATGTGCACACAGCTGGACTTTAAATATGGTGCCTGGCGTGATGAAGCAGCGAGGTGATGGCGTGGCGGGCGAATGAGAGCCCTCCTGCCATGGAAACGGCATGTTTCCCGAGAATGCATAAGTAATACGGTGGGTTTGGGACGATACAGCGTGAAAAGCTGCCATTGCGGCCGGCAGGTAAAACGCCGGCTACCGCTCTTAGTGCAAATCTGGAACGATTCCACCCATGGACTGCAGCAGTTCAAGATATCTTCTATCTTCTCAAAGGCAGTTAGGGATGGGCAATAAATGCTGGCCTAGTCAGTGATGCCCACACCCTGTGAATAAATTTTAAAAATCTTTATCTTTCATACATCTGCTAGGAAAGTACTGTCAAGAAAAGATAAACCTCCAAGTACATTAGATCCACCATAGAGTTTAAATTCCAATAAATGTCAACTATTTTTAGTATATAAAACATATCCATTTATTCTGTTGCATGATATCATGGCAAAGATCACTTCAGGTCTCATTTACCAAAAAAAAATTATAGTTGTATTTTGAACCATAGGCATTTACAATCAAATTTCTTGGCTTGCTTCCTGTACTGTAAGAACTTTAATATAAACTGCAATGTGAATGCAGCGCTCAGTGCCACAAACTGAATCTATGAATTTCTACTCTGAAAATGTTAATAGACACACATAAAGTAGCCATTGCTTGATTAATTATTCAGGTGCCAGTATTGAAATTTAACGTTTGTTTATCAGTGTCTTTATCGCACAACAAATTAATTTTTAAAAACTGGTTTCTTTCCCATGAATCTGTCCTCTGACTGTGCTCACACTAATAATTACTTTTCAAATAACTGAAGGAAATAAGAATCTGAGCAATAGGGAGAGGTTATCTGAACCATTAACTTAATTGTCTACTTTTTAAAATTAACAACTGAGTAGGTTAGACTGCAGTTATCCTCTATCTTTCTGTTTTTGTCAAACTCACAGTCCCATCTATGATTAGCCTTGGAATTAAATGTATACTTCTTTCTGCCCATTTCAGCAGATATTTGGTTGGTTCCTTTCCTGAGTAACTTGTAAATCATAGACCATAATTTTACATGGAGGTGGTGGCCCTGCCCCCAGCTGAATATCAGGGGCAAGTCTGCCTCCGCGTGGTAGAAAACCCTTGAGCTGATTTTACGACCTTTGGTCCATTAATTTACTTTTGGCGAGACTTCTGCCCCCATCTGGGTTCCAAGAGCCGTTAACCAATCAAATAGCCGGCAGCTCTCCAGTCCCAACAGCGCCATCGGGAATAGCCACTGCTCGGACTGCAGCAAGTCCCCAGCAAAGAGGAGCCATGTTGCCTGAGACCCCGGTAAGTCTGGGGTTTTGCCGGACCTGGCAGAGCCCAGAGAGGGGTTGGGGTGCCGCCATCAGAGGAGCAGGGGAGAGGAACATGTAAGGAGCATGGGCGGGTGGCTTCCATTGGGCACAAAGTGCCCGAACATAAGGGACCCCATGAACCACACTAGAACTAGGCTATGCCTGGTTAATCCAATGCCACTGGTAAAATACCAGCAGCGGCAGAAAGAGGCCCTTAAGTGGCCATTAATAGGCGACAGGAATGGTGCCACCGCAATCCCATCCAATTTTATGGCCCAAAGGAGTGGGGGCGGGCGGAGGTTAAAATTCCACCCATAATATCAGATCATATTATAAGATGATAAATCATATTTCAACTCAATTCAATAACAACAGCAATTCAAACTACAGAGTTCCCCATTAACTCTCATTTAGCAAATGGTTACATATTTTTGAAAGTATGTCATGTTACCTGACTCAGTTCGGAGAATTCTACTATTTTATACTGCAATTAATATTTTAAAAACTGAAATAATATTTGTTATCATTCAAACCAGAGCTACATAGAAAATTTCCAGCACAAAAGGAAGCCATTCAGCCCATCTCGCTTGTGTCAGCTGACAAAGAGCTATCCAGCCTAATCCCACTTTCCAGTTTAAAATAGCCTTATAGGTTACCAGGCTGACCCTGAAGCTGTTGGTTTATAAGGCCTGTGTTCTCAGCATCTTGCTGTATGACTGTGAAACATGGGAGACTTACAGGAAAAGAAACTCAATAATTTCCATTTTTGCTGTCTACAGTGGGTTATGGTTACAGTCTGACAGGACAAAATCACGAATTTACCAGTCCTGCCAAAGACAGAGCTCCCAAGCATGTTGGCACTAATCAAACAGAGGCGTCTTTGGTGGAATTGGCACGTCTTCAGGATGGAAGATGGTCACATACCCAAGGACCTTCTGTATAATGAGGTAGTGGGAGCTGGATAACCAGTGAGGCACCCAAGGCTTCACTTTACGGAGGCTTGCAAGCATGACATGAAGGCCCTAAACATTGACCTGGGAGTCACTAGTTGGCAAAAGAGGGAAATGGCGACACCTGTAGGCTGGCATGCACCATCATGACTACCTGTAGCTACAGCAGCTTGGCAACAGGCGCTAACGCCAGAAACAACAACCCACAATGTCACTTTGCAGCTTCATGTGCAGCGCTTGTGGCAGAACCTGCCTCTCAAGGATTGCCCTTCATGACCATCAAAGTGCACAAAGGTGCACACAACGAAGACACCCCACCTAAATGGATTGTTTGCTGCGTGTCCATCATCTCATGTAGATGGAAGGATGCCATCACGTAGGTTATGACACTTCAAGTGCATATCCAAGTATGGTCTTTACCCCTACCATCCTTTGAAGCAGCGAGTTCTAGACTTTCACCACTCTCTGGGTGAACAGATTTCTGCTCAACTCCCCTCTAATCCTTTTGGGAATCTATGCCTCCTTGTTATTGACCTCCTTCTGCTAGGGAAATAGGTCTTTCCTACCTTCTCTATCCAGGACCTCTCATAATTTTATACAACTCAATTAAATCTCCCCTCAGCCTCCTCAATCCAAAGAAAACCATCCCAGTTCATCCAATCTTTTCTCATAGCCAAAACTCTCTATTCCTAGCACCATCCTCTTAAAGCTCCTTTGTACCCCCTCTAGTGTGATCTCATCCTTTCTGTAATTCAGTGACCAGAACTACATATGGTACTCTAGCTGTGGCCTGACTAGTGTTTTGTATAGCTTTAGCATAATCTCTCTGCTCTTGTACTCCATGCCTCAACTAACAAAGGAAATTATCCCGTATGCCTTTTTAATGATCTTATCAACCTATCTTGCAACCTTTGGAAATCTGTGGACTTGCACTGCAAAGTTCCTTTGTTCCTACCATTTATTGTATATTCCCTTGCCTTGTTTACCCTCTCCAAATGAATTACCTCACACTTCACCAGACTGAATTCCATTTGCCACTTTACTGCCCACCTGACCAGTTTGTTCATATTTTCCTGCAGCGTGCAGCTATCTTCCTTATTATCAACCACATGACCACTTTTTGTATCATTTGTAAATCTCTTAATCATACTCCATACAATTAGGTCTAAGTCAGTGATATATCTCATGAAAAGCAAGGGGCTTTGTGTTTCCCAGAGTTTTTTCCCCCAAATTGACCTGAGCTTTTATCCAATTTTTTTTTTTGCCTCCCAGAAGATCTCATAGTTTTTGTGGGGGGGGTGAGGAATGTATAAATTGTGATACAAAAGCTTACGCAATTGTGTGGGACAGACTGGTGGATCAGAGGGTCTTTATCTTGCCACCCTTCTTTGTTTGTATAACCTACCCCTTTCTCCCTCATGTACTTATCAATCTAGGACAAGAAGGGTCGATTAGAGTAATGAATTTGATATAATCTACATAGATTTTAACAAGACTTTTAACAAGGCTCCACATGGCAGACTGGTCAGGAAAATTAAACCTCATGGGGTCCGAGAGAAAGTGGCAAGTTGGATCCAAAATTGGCTCAGTGGAAGAAGGCAAAGTGTTATGGTTGACAGGTGATTTTGAGATTGGGTCCCTTGCTGTTCGTGATATATATCAATGATTTGGACTTAAATGTAAGGGGCATGATTCAGGAGTTTGCCGCAGCTAGAGTACTGCATACAGCTCTAGCCAATGCATTACAGGAAAGATGTGATCGTGCTAGGGATGATATAGAGGAAATCTATGAGCATGTTGCCAGAAAGAGAGAATTTTAGCTAGCGAGGAAAGATTGGATAGGCTGGGGTTGTTTCCTTTGGAACAGAGCAATCTTCAGGGAGAATTAATTGAGGCATGAAGCTATGAGCTGATGGGAAGGACCTATTTCCATTAGCAGGTCAATAACCAGAGGGGATAGATTTAAAGCAATTGATGAAAGGATTGGAGGTGAATTAAAGAGTAATATTTTGATCCAGAGGGTGGTGGGCGTCCAGAACTCTCTGCCTGAAAGAGTGATAGAGCCAGAAACCCTCACCGTATTTAAAAAAAATACTTGGATGCACACTTGAGGTACTGTAACCTACAGGACTATGGACCAAGAGCTGGAAGGTGGGATTATGCTGGATACAAATGGCCTCCTTCTGCCCCGTAAATCTGTTTACTCTGTTTGTTTCTGGTATTTGAAAAGTGTTGACTATCCTGCTGCTGCTTTTAGGTCATTGGCAATTTCTTCAGCAGCTAAACGATGATAATCAACCCTGCACACAAACTCAAGCCATTCAACAGTGATCTGAGCAGGTTGGCTGCCTCCTTTACTCATATTACTGGGTTCTCACGCTGAATCAGCAATCTATTCAGTGAATAACTGAGCTGTGCTGACCACAAGGACCCTAACTCTGTCTAATTTATCTTGGGTAGGAGCAGAGTAATTGGCTTGAATATTGGCAGCTGGAAGCCCTTCCTGTTGTTAAAGGGTACCGGGCTGTCCGGCAGGAACCTTTAAAACGGGCTGAGTTTTCCTTCCAGGGTGAGAAACAGAGGTCAGGATTACTTTCTGAGTAAAGGGCAAGTAGGGATGGGCAACAAATGCTGGCCTAGTCAGCAATGCACACGTTCCATGAAAGAATTTTTAAAATCCACAGCCTTGTCTACAGAACACGATTAATTTGAATCCTGCACTTCCAGGCTCCCCCTTTAGAGTAATGTTTTTTATGGGAGGTGGGCATTGCTGGCTAAGCCAGCATTTATTTCCCATCCTTAATTGCCCTTGTTTAGAGGGCATTTAAGAGTCAAGCACATTGCTGTAGGCCAGACCAGGTAAGGATGGCAGATTTCCTTCCCTAAAGGACATTAGTGAACCAGATGGGTTTTTACAACATCCGGCAATGGTTTCAAGGTCATAATCAGTCCTTTAATTCCAGATTCTTATTGAATTCACTTACTGCCATGGTGGGAATTGCACCTGGGTCCCTAGAGCATTACTGTAGAATACTAGTCCAGTGACAATACAGATAAATTCCTGCCACTGCCTCCCCTACTGTAATTGTTACTTCTTTAATATTCCAATTGTTAACTGACCACTATTTTATTGTTTAAAGCAGAGTGAAAACCTTTTAAGTCAAGCAAATATAGCATTTGAATCTAACTCTGAATCTAACTCTCTCGTATATGGGCGGGTAATAAAATGCTGCTGCATGTAATATTTTTTACAAGTACTAAAACCTGCATGATAAAATGATTAAATATGATTGAAACTTATCTTTTTAAATATGTACCAACAGAATACAAAATATTCTTCCATGGGATTGTAGGCAAGGCTAACATTTGTTTCCCACCCCTATTTGCCCTTGAGAAGGTGGTGGTGAGCCATTTTCTTGAATCACTGTAATAGAATATTAATGAAAATAGAAACTTAAAAGCACAGATGGCAAGGACATTGTGCAACAAATGATGTATTGTTTTTAACTCATTGAATTTCAATGCTGATTCCTTTCCAGCAGCAGTCTTGACAAAATAGCAACATGCTGATATTTGATTCAGTTTCAGCTAAATTAATTGGATTTTCCTGTTTTCTTCGAAACTGAGGGGAGCTTTACACATTGCAGATAGACTTTATCATGAATTTAGCAACATATTTATGCAATTTTTTTGAATAATGTTCCATAGACTAAGGACTTTATCAACGCAGAGCTTTTAGCAAAACTGTACTCCTCAGAGGACCAAAACGCTTTGATGGAAGAGTCACCTGAGCAGGCCCAATGGCGTAATGAAACACTACGAACGTACAATGCCATCAGTGAAGCACTGAATATTATTGGTGATATCAACACTAATACGATAACTGTCCCCTTGCCTCCTCCCGTGGATGATTCCTGGCTACGTTCAGGGTGCAGGTATGAATGCAGAAATGACTGTTTAAGTGACAACTTCATATTAATTTATCATCTATTCTATCTTTTAATCCTGAGGGAATTGTATTTATATATTTAATTTAAAATAACTGTGTGTTTGTTTCACAGAGATTTAATGGTTTTACATAAATTCCCAGTTGGAACTAAGGTGGTTCTACTCAGCCCCATCACTATGCCTTCACCTCATTCTCAGAAGGAAGCCCTATTGCACTTATTAGATTTGTTCTTGCCAGGTTTTAAAATAAAACTTTTTGTGTTGGGGACTTGAATTTGTGCTTATAACTCACGTTTTATTTCTTATGCCACATAACCCTTATTTGGGTAACTGTCTCCACTCTGCTCTTATGTCCTGCACAACCTTATCTCACACTTTTTTGGCTTTTTTGGATTTTCCCCTCCTACCCCACAACTCGTTTGAATCTTTCCTCAATGTGTCATGTGCTCTCTCCACAGCAAAATGGCTACCTCTCTGGTTTAGGTGTACATGAAAGTCACCCTATTTGTGGAACCTTTCCTGCTTCTAAAAGTAGTCCCAGTTTCCCATGAAACAGAAGCCCTCCCTTAACCACCATCCTTCCAGCTATGGATTGACAATCTTAGTATTTCTCTTCCTGTCTGGAAGAAACTCAAGATCACCCTATTTACAGAGCTGCGAACCACAAATATGTATACCCCAGCTGAGCAGCCTGGTGCTCTCAGTCAGAGCAGTTAGCAATTTGAAGTGAGCACAACTATAAATTTCTGTAAAGAAATACTGCAACTATAACCATTTTAATAGAAGACAGATTTCTGATTCATCACAATAAATGCACTGAATTGCTTCAGAAATGATTCTCAAAAATTCTGCCTTCCCACTTAAGATAAGTCAAACAAGTCTCTAGAATATTGTCTAATTTTACATATATGTCCTTGATCAGTTTCCCTCCTTATTGTAATATTTCATTGATCCTAGAAGCTCAGTAACTATTGTATTCCATACAGTATTTCAGTAGTTATTCTTTTGGGTTTTCAGATTAATAACAACAGCAAGGGATTCAATCCCTGTTCTGGCTGAGGTAGACTCAGGGCCTCATCCTTACCCTACCCATAGTAAATCCCTACCCAGAGTAGACCACGTTGCATGGTTCAGTGAATATTCACCAGGGACTTGCCTTCAGGCGGAGAACTGAAGAAGAAGCAATTATTCTTATAACCCCCAATCCTGTCCTAATGATATATGTAGTTAGTGCTTTTTAAATGTGTCAATTGATACATTTGTTTTAGTTGCGATCAACTCTTAATGCCCACTGCTCTTTGGGGAAGGGATATTCCTTCTAATCACTTGCATTCCCTGAGGCTTAATTTGTAAATTCACATTCCAGTTCTATGATCACATTAGATGTCAAGTAATCACCATTTTAAAAACATGGATAATATCACTCCTCAAACTACTTTTGTCAAATTGGAGCAATTTTGGTTCCATAATATAACTTGGAAATCCTTGGTTTCAGAATCAAGCATGTTATTCTTTTCTTAATCCTGCACATATCAACGTTCTTTTGGAAGGTTCCCTGAAAATTTTATGGGAACAAACATTTTGGTTCTTCTGGCTGTTCAGCAGAGATCAGTGAAAAATATTCTGTATCTCAAGCATTGCTGTTCATTTTTCTTTTCGTGGAAATTCTGGCTCAGTACCATGATACTTCCCTCCCGAAGTGGAATTTTGCAACTCTTATACTATCCAAACTGCTTTATTGACCTTAAATAATCTCTAAATATTTTAGTCACCATCTGTTTTCCTCTACAAGCACTTTCTGCAGTTCCTTTTAAACTAAATAAAGAGACTACAATATATAAGGAAACACTGAATAAAGGAAGTATTTTGTTAAAAAAATCTAGATCATATAAATCACTCGCCTTTTTTTTTACAAAGTTTCTATTTTTATTTTTAAAAGGCTTTATTCCACTGATGTACGTATTTGATACCATATTTAGAGGCTAAAAAATACTCTTGAAGGTGGCTTTTAAAGCAGTTAATACTTAAAATCTTAGTGGTGATTTTTTTTTTACCCTCAATTTTTTTGCAATCTTTTTCAGTCACATGTCCATTACCTATCACGCTTCAGTGAGCTAAAGCCTAGGGTTAAAGTTGGCTGTAATATTCCTCAGCACAGGGCTTTGTCCTCAAGAGGAGAATTCCCAATTGCACTTGTACCAGTGTTCTGATTTCCATCCTTATGGTGTGTATGAATGGGACTGTCGATTTAGTTTAGTTTTGTGTTGTGGACCAATAGCTATAAGAATTGTTTTGAGAATGCCAAAACCCTTCACTCAGGACTGTTGCTACCACCAGGAGGAAGGCTTTTCTTGTATCAGTTTGGACTCAAATATGGAATCCCAGAGATGAATACTTACCTGCTTGCCTTTCCAATCCGTCCAGATTTGTTATCATTTTCAAGTGTAATACAATCTAGTGTAAAGAAACAAGAGTTAATTATATTTATATAACAGTTATCTTTGACATATCTTTGAGGAACAACTCTAAATAAACTTAATGTATTGCAGAACTCCACCTCCAAGTCCTGCAACTCAACACTGGCAACCTATATCTGGTCATCCACCAGGCAGACCATCTGGACGAGGCCCTCCCTCATCCATTCCACCAATAGGGGCCCCTCCCATTCCCTCTCGCCCAGGCACTCACCCTGTCCTCTGTATTTCCAGCAATGCCGACTTACTTGGATGTCCCCCGCAGATCCCTTCAAGGCCTGCACGTGGCCGCAATGTCCCAAGGTAAGTAGTTACATTGATCTCCAACCTCTTGATTAACAGTTATGCACCTGGCTTTAAGATAAAAGCAAAATACTGCGGATGCTGGAAATCTGAAACAAAAACAAAATGCTGGAAAAACTCAGGAGGTCTAGCAGCATCTATGGAGAGATAAACAGAGTTAACGTTTCCAGTCCGTATGACCCTGTTCAAATTTTATGTGCTGGTCCACTCCTCCGCCACCCCCAACTCCTCATCCTCTTCCAACAGCACCTGTCCATGCATCGCAGAAAGTGCAACATCCGCCCCTTTACCTCCTCCCTCCTCACCGTCGAAGGCCCCAAACTCTCCTTTCAGGTGAAGCAGCGCTCACTTGCTCCTGCTTAAATTTGGCTAACTGCATTCGCTGCTCCCAATGTGGTCTCCTCTACACTGGGGAGACTAAACACAGACTGGGTAACTGCTTTGCGGAACACCTTCTCTCAGTCCGCAAGCATGACCCCGACCTTCCTGTCGTTTGCCATTTCAACCCTCCACCCTGCTCTCATGCCCACATGTCCGTTCTTGGCCTGCTACAATGTGCCAGTGAAGCCCAAAGCAAACTGGAGGAACATCACTTCATCTTCCGATTAGGCACTTCACAGCCTTCCAGACTTAACATTGAGTTCAACAACTTCAGACCATGAACTCTCTCCTCCCTCTTGACTCCTTTTATAATCCAAGTTTTATTTAGTTATTTATTTTTTAACATTATTTTATTCATTTAATGATTTGTTCATTTTTTTATCCTTTTTCCCCAAACCCCCTCCCTCCCCCCACAAGGTAATCTGTTACTTGTTTTTATGTTTTGCTTTATGACCCTCGTTCTGCTATTAACACCTCCTGCTATCTGACCTTTATGCCACTCTCAGCACCTTCTTTAGTCTTTAGTCTTCACCACTACCATTAACACTCCTTTGTTTTGTGTCCATGACATCTTTGTCAATCTCTCCTTAGCTATCACCTATCCCTGATCTTCTATCTCGTTCAACCTGTTCTACTCCCTCTTAAATAGTATAAAATCCATCATATCCAACTTTTCTTTAGTTCTAAAGAAAAGTCATACGGACTCGAAACGTTAACTCTGTTTCTCCCTCCACAGATGCTGCTAGACCTGCTGAGTTTTTCCAGCATTTTCTGTTTTTATTTCTGCTGTTGTTGTGTGTACTTGGCTTTCTTTGCCTTAAATCAATTCTGTAGTCCAGTGCTCTGATTCATCAGTTTGACCATAATATGTCATTGTTTCAGTTTATTTAATTAATTACAGCAGAGCTAGAAAATTACATGAGAAATAAAACAGTAGATTCCTTTACCCTTGCAGTTGCTTGATTTAAGTGTCCTGGGTAGGAGAAATACATACATTATTTCATTTATTCCTGAAGTGTTTAGGGGATAACCTCCAAAACGGGTGTGGGGATTAACACACGCTCTTTCATTGCGATGCAGGCAACGTGTTAAATTTATACTTCTTGCTGTTTTAAATGATTCCTGCATACAGCCATTGCTATCTGCATTGTTGTTTGGCTACACATATCGTCAGGGAGCCAGATACCACGAGTGGCTAGTGCTACTTAAAGACAGCCTGAAGGAGAGGTGTTATTTTGGCTGGGAGAAGTGGTGGGAGTCCTTTGAAAAGTGAACTGTGCTATTGATACTTGAGGAATGGCTGAACATGTGACACAACGTACATCAAGGTTTTCCGACAGCGCACTGAAGGTCTTAGTGTGAGACGTGGAGAAAAGTATGCACAGGTGGCCAGGAAATCCTTCAGACACTGTGGGAAGATGTAGCGTAGCACAAATCAACATGTAACCCCACACACACCCTGGGATACCCCCCTTCCCCAGTAATGTCCTAACCCTGCAACCTCTTCCCTTGCCTGAGGCCACACCCCCCCCCCCCCCACACCCCCCACTCTTATGGCTGGTCTAATAAGTAGAGACCTGCCTGTGAACCCCCCTAAAAGTGATGTGGTGCTGCCTGCGAAGTCTGGCACTGATGACTGCAAGTACTGCCCGAAGCAAACAAGCCCCAAAGTCCCGAGTGAAGTGCAGCTCACCAAGTGCATGCTACTTATGTTCTGTTGTGAAACACGTCAGTGTGTTGTACTCGGATGATCTAGTGTGTGGGGGGATGATTCCGGCGAGCTGAGCTTATAATGATATGCAGATGTATTACGATGAAGTTCCCGACGTGCAGTGGCGGGATATGCAGCCCGCCATTGATGAGCAGAATGGACGATTGCAAACTGGCTTCATGACAGCATGAAACTGATTTTTGGCCTTCCCACCATATTGTCCGCTCATGCCCGCCATGATGCCTGGCACCAGTGGGCACGGAAAATTCCACCCTAGTTGTCATGGTGAGAGACTTCAATGTTCAAATGGTATATCCTTCCAACTGCACACTAGCCTCGTTCCCTGCTCAGTTCACTACCCCAGGACTCTACTAACAACATTCCCTATCAACCAATACAAAACTTTCAATTCATATGCTTTAACCCACCATCACACACTTTGTAATTTGAAAGTCCATAACTCTCAGATCGCATGCATTGGCAGCTATTCAAGCAAGACAGCCACATCAGCCAAACGTACCTAACGTCACTCACTACTCCCCTTTCTTGCAGGAGAAGGTGGCGCATGGCAGGAGGCAGTAGGAAAGAACAGGAGGGGGACAACTGCATTTTTTTATTCAGTCATGAAATGTGGGTGGAGCTAGGGAGGTCAGCATTTATCGGCCATCTCTAATTGCCTTTGAGGTAGTGATGGTGAACTCCCTTCTTGAATGCTGCAGCCCAGGTGATGAACATAAGCCCACTGAGCTGTTTAGCAGGGAGTTCCAGGACATTGACCAAGTGACAATGAAAGAACAATGATGTGTTTCAAAGTGTGCATGTTGTAAGTCTTGGAGGGGAACTTGCAGGTGGTGGTGATGTTCTCATTCTTTTAGGTGGTAAAGGTCACTGGTTTGGGAGGTGCTCCCAGAGACCCCTGTGGAGGAGACAGTGTTGGCCATCCTGAAAGGGATATTGCTGACACCATGACCAAAGGAGGGCTAAAAGTATTGGTGATTAGGGTGTCTGCATACTAAATGCTCCTTCTCTCTTTCTATTTCTTGTTCTTCCCACAATCTCTTCTGAACTGCAACCTGCATGTATGCATACTCATCTCACCTTCTCCTCTCCCATCACCACAATGCAACCATATACTGTTTTAATTTCAGATACCCAAGACCTGGAACCTTCCCAGTGAAATAAAGAGAAAAGAGACTGATACTCCACGTAGCTTAGAAGCTAGAACAGAGCAGGGATCTGCTATGGTGAGACACCAAACACAAGCATGCAGGAGTAGGACAGGGGGAAAGAATAACCCAGGTGCCAGCTTGCTGGAGGGAGAGGTAGCACTCTAGTTCTGCGGAGGAGTCAGATGAGAACTTTGCTAGACTGACTAGGCTACAGAAGAAAGCAGATGAGTGTACATAAACAAATGCTTGACACTGGAAAGCTTGAACAAAATGTCAAGGAGCATGAAGAAATCCAGCACCAACTTGGCACTGGGCATTGTGCAGCATTTGGAGCCCATCCTTTCCAGCTCACCGCCACCTTCCCAAGGGCAGTTAGGGATGGGCAATAAATGCTGACTTAGCCAGCGATGTCAACAATCCATAAATAAATTTTAAAAAATGAATGGGAGGTCAGCTCCATTATTATATCTATGGAACCTTCTGTGATGCAGCATCTGATGGCCAATATCACAGCTTTCTTTGCTGCACAAAAGGCTTTCATCAAAGGTTTGAGTGGCGCAGTGGATGATCAGACTGCTGTTATCATGGCTCTAGATACCATTGTTCAAAGGGCTTACAGGATGTTACAGCAGTCCATCCATCTGTTCTTCAACAGACGCTTAGGATTGCTAAACTGTCACCCTGGGAGAGTGGCAGTGATTCCATGGAACACAAACCCGCTGTTCTCTTTCACGATGACAGCATTCCTACTCCCACTCTCCCCATGCACTTGTTGTGTCAGCCAGTTGGTTCAGATTGCTGCAGCTCAGGCTGAGATAGTGCAGTCTAAAACTGAGCTCTCTAAGCCCAAAGCTACTCGTCCTCCAAGCCGTTAGCAGTCTCAGTTTAAGGTTAGCAGCCTTCCAGCACCTTCTGCATCCAATGGGGAGGCACTGCTTTGGAGCACTAGAATAGGCAAAGGCAAAGGCACGAAGGGAGTGCATGAAGAAAATTAGCTTAATTTTGTATGCATTATGTAATGAGTGAATTTATGAAATTGGATTGGAATGTGTAATTCAGGTAGTTTTTAATTGTTTCTTGTCGAAGAAAGCACAATGAGATGGTCAGTGATAGAGGAAAGATAAGGAATGTGGGACTATCGGTGAATCGTGGAGTGTGGTTGCGGTTACTGGATGAATAATCTGATCATGTAGAAACTGAGCAGAAAGGGGCTATGTACCTTACTGCCTCTCTTCCTCTTCCTGCTCCTCCACTTCCTGTTGCACTTCCTCTACCTTCTCCTCCTCCTCCTCCTGCTTCTTAACTACTTACCATAATAGGTGATAACAAGGACTGTTCCCTCATCATTGCCAGGCTGTGCAACATATTACCACTCAGCTGAGTACTGTAGGATTCTTCCAGAGCGGAAAAGACAGCGGAAGCATTGCTTGAAGAGGTTGATGTTGTGTCCTGTAATGTTCCTGCTGTGCACATATGTGGGTTTTGGATCAGACTCCTGAGCCATGTCATTAGTGGATAACCCTAGTTGTCCAGTAGCCAGCCTTTGGCTTATATGGTAGTTCAAATACAGGTGGCACAGAGGACTAGTGCAGAATGAAGGAATCGTGACTGGTGCCAGGTTAATGGGCATTGGCCTGCATGAAGCACTGACTGTGGCCACACATCAGCTGCAATGTAAGGGAGTGAAATCCCCTTCAGTTTATGAAAATAGCAGAGTTCACATGAAGCACACTTACAGTAATGTACATGCAGAAATTGGTACCCTGCACATGGAAAAGACTGCAATCCGTGCAAAGCCTAGCCGTCGCTCTGCACATTTTTCTCTGGAAAGAGGGAATGAGATAAACGTATTTCTGTGGGCATAGGAAGCCTCAGTGACCTTCCTTGAACAGCAGTGCACTGCAAACTGCATGATGTTGCTTATATCGCCAGCCTGGAAGAAGCCAGATGAATAATAGTTAAGAGCCACAGTCACCTTGGCAGTTACAGCTATCCTTGCCCTGCTTTCAGATTGCAGTTCTGGCTGCAGCAATTGGCAAATTTCAGTCATGACCTCTTTGGTGAAGTGAAGTGAAGACATCCGAAGTATTGGTCCTCACTGAAGTTCAGGTAAGATAGTTGTTTCCTGAAGACCTTAGGTGGATATGGCCTCGTGCTGAGAGCCCTTCTACCCATTCCTCCTCCACCCTCATCTATCAGCTTGTCCTGCTTTGCATAGCCTCTCTTCATTCTTTCAGTCATGCTTAGTTCCTAGAGGAAGCCCCACAGCTTATTTCAGCACAAGGTTTTAAATTATCAAAAAACTACTTCAGCCCCAGTCAGACCACTCTCTGTAAACAATGCAAACTTGAGCCAAATACAGGAAATCTCCAAAAATATGCACAATTGCACCAGTAGCCGGAAGAAATAATCTGGTAACCAACCTGTAATAGTTCATAATCCATTTAAATAGCACTGGTGGTGAGGGCTCCTGTCCACAAAAGCAGAACAAATCTAATCCGACCAATTATTGCCCATCATTCTACTTTAAATCATCAGCAAAGTGCTAGAAGGTGTTATCAACACTGCTATCAAGCAGTACTTACTCAGCAACAACTTGCTCACCAGTGCTTGGTTTGAGTTCTGCCAGGGCCACTTGGCTCCAGACCTCATTACAGCCTTGGTCCAGACATGGACAAAAGAGCTGAATGCAAGAGATGAGGTAAGAGCGGCTACCCTTAACATCAAAGCAGCATTTGACTGAATGTGGCATCCAGGAGTCTTAGCAAAATTGAAGTTAATGGGAATCAAGGGCAAACTCTGCACTGGCTTGCACCATACCTAACTCAAAGGAAGATGTTCGTGGCTGTTGGAGGTCAATCGTTGCAGTCCCGGGATATCGCTGCAAGAGTTCTTCAGGATAGTGCCCTGGGCTCAACTATTTTCAGCTGCTTCAGCAATAACTATCATAAGGTCAGAAGTGGGGATGTTTGTTGATGATTGCACTGTATTCAGTCCCATTCAATGTAGACCATTTGATTGGCACGCCATCCACCACCTTGAACATTCACTCCTTCCAACACCGGTGCATAGTGGCAGTAATGTGTACCATCTACAAGATGCACTGCAGGAATTCGCCAAGACTCCTTCCAGAGTGCCTTGAAAATCCATGACCTCTAACACCTAGAAGCAGTACAGCGGGTACATGGGAACACCACCACCTGCAACTTTCCCTCCTAGTCACACACCATCCTGACTTGGAGACTTATTGCTGTTCCTTCACTGTTGCTGGGTCAAAATACTCCCTATAACAGCACCGTGGATGAACCTGCAACACAGGGACTCTAATGGTTCAAGAAAATGGCTTATCACCACTTTCTCATGGGCAATAAATGACAACATCCAATGAATGAATTAGAAAAATCCATTTAACGTCATGTTCAGCTGAGGTTCAGGCACAGCATTAGCTGGAGTTTAAAGTTTGAAAATGGCAGTATAGGCAGCAAACCAGCATTGTATATTGATTTATGTTATCAGCTAGCTGCATTACTTGTTGCTAGCGGTGATTATCCACCTACATACAAACCCCTTTACTAAGAGTTCATCATGTCAGAAGTGTGCACACACATCTTGAACCCCATTTTCAATCCTTAAGTGACTGTATAGAGCCTAAAAGAACAGCACAATTTTGCCTCCTTAAAATAATTCATGCAAACATTCTTTATGATCAGGCTGAAACGAAACATATGCAAATATTGGAAGAAACTGTTGATCTGATTATAGGTCTTCTGATCTTTCTTTCCTGAATTTGGGGCAAAAAATTAGCTGAGGGAAAATTCTTTCAAGATGTTTGTTTCTGAAAATTTAAGGGTTTTAATCAGATAAAAGGGGTTGACTTATGAGGAAAGGTTGAGCAAGTTGGACCTATACCCATTTAAGTTTAAAAGAATGAAAGGTGATCTTATTGAAACGTAAGATTCTGAGGAGGCTTGACAGGGTAGAGGCTGAGAGGATGTTTCCCCTCGTGAGGGAATCTAGAAATAAGAGGCACAGTTTCAAAATAAGGAGTCTCCCATTTAAGACAGAGATGAGGAGGAATTTCTCCTCTCAAAGGGTCATTAATCTTTAGAATTCTCTTTCACAGAGACCAGGAGGCTGGGCCATTGAATATCTTCAAGGCTGAGTTAGATAGATTTTTGATCTACAAGGGAGTTAAGGGTTATGGGGAAGGAGTTGAGGCCTAATCACATCAGCCATCATCTTAAGTGATTGGCAGAGCAGGCTCAAGGGGCCGAATGGCCTGCTCCTATTTCTTATGTTCTTATGTTGTGTTCTTATGTTCAAAACCGTTTTAGGAGGAACAAGCAAAATACTTCAAATAATAGGTATGAGCAGTAAATGCTTGCCTTGCCAACAACATCCACATCCTGAGAATGAATAAATGCTTACAAATATTCTCAAACAGTATCATGTCAAAAGATAGTAATGTGCATCATTAGCTGAGTCCTCAGCTCCTTGTACCCTCAGAATCTGCTTCAGTATGTGATGCAGAGAAAACAATGGTGCACTCTGTTATTGCTGCTGCTTGGTAAACAGAGAAATGTGCCAAATAGGGAAAGTGATACAACACTCTGCAGTATATCAAATAGGGGGTTATATGTTTAACTACTTTTGGAATTTGTATTTCAAAGGGTAATTATTTGGATTAAACTTAAATTCAGAATGCTTATTTGAAATTCTGTGCATTATCTTTTTATTAATTGCAATCACACAACTAACAGTTGCAGATTTGTAAACTGAAAATGTGAGTGTTAAATTCTTTTAATATTTACACATACACACAGAGGAACTCAAGTAATGTAATACTTTATGTTCAGAGTTCCACACTGATTTTCTTAATTTGATCATTTTTAGAGCAATTTCTTTTAATTCAGTTGCCCAAACATTTCATTCACATGGTTGGAAAGTATGAATCATGGAAATATGGTCAATGCAACTTTATAATGTTTTAAAACTGAAGGAAATCACATTTCAAAGTGATTAGTCTACAACTAATTTGAGGACTTCGTGATTGAAACTTGATATTAGAATTTCATTTTCAAGAGCCACAAAACTCTTCAAAATTTTGTTTTTGCAGTGCTGCCCAATGATTGATTATGTCCTTAGATACTTATCTGAGGGTACATGTGAAAGAGGCCCTGAAATGATAAACCAACTTTTTATTCTCTCTTTTCTTTGAGCTACAGGGATCTCCTAGCTGATGATTTTAGAACTTAATACTCACCCACACCAACCAAATCAGAGATATAATTCGATTCAGTGCCTATAGGCAGCTGCTTTGAGTGTCACTTCCTGGTCACTATTGTAGCCACTAAAAGGGAAACCATATTTCATTATTCCTTTTTTGTATCACCTATTTGCAGCTTTTGCCCGTTTCCTTTATATCCTTTTGTCTCCCAGCCTGTGGAATGGTTACAGCTCTTTGCTTTTGTATAAGCCCTTTCTTCACCAACACTCAAGAAGCCATTGAGGACAAAGCAAATTACTTGATTGACATCTGATCCACTAGCCTAAATATTCAGTTTTGCCACCATCAGCTTACCCTTGTTACAGCATGTACTATCTACAGGGTGTGCTGGAACAAGTCACAAAGCTTTTGTGGTTGCACCTCACAAACCTGCAACCTTCATCACCTAGAAGGCCAAGGGCAGCAGGTGCATGGGGACATCACCACCTGCAAGTTCTGCCCTAAGTCATTCACAATCTGACTTGGAAATATATTGACATTCCATCATTGACACTCTGAAACCCTCTACCTAACAGCATTCTGGAAGCACCTTCATTACATGGACTGCAGTGATTCAAGAAGGTGGTGCATCACCATTTTAGGGGGAGATGGTGGCATAGTGGTAATGTCATTGGACTCGTAATCCAGAGGCCTGGGCTAGCGCGCTGGGAATATGGGTTCAAATCCCACCACAGCAGCTGGTGGAATTTGATTCAATTAATACAATCTGGAATTGAAAAGCTAGCCTTAGTAATGGTGACCATGAAACTATCATCGATTGTAGTAAAAACACATCTGGCTCACTAATATCCTTTAGGGAAGGCAATCAGCTGACCTTACCTGGTCTGGCCTACATGGGACTACAGACCCACAGCAATGTTGTTGACTCTTAACTGCCCTCTGAAATGGCCTAGCAAGCCACTCAGTTCAAGGGCAATTAGGGATGGACAACAAATGCTGGCCTTGCCAATTACATTCACATCCCATGAAGGAATATATTAAAAATTTCTCAGCGCAACTAGTAATGGATGATAAATATCAAAATGAATGAAGAAATAGGTCTTCTACTTAGGTAAAAAACAAAAAACTGCGGATGCTGGAAATCCAAAACAAAAACAGAATTACCTGGAAAAACTCAGCAGGTCTGGCAGCATCGGCGGAGAAGAATAAAGTTGACGTTTCGAGTCCTCATGACCCTTCAACAGAATTGAGTAAAATTAGGAGAGGGGTGAAATATAAGCTGGTTTAAGCTTTTTCACCTTAAACCAACTTATATTTCACCCCTCTCCTAATTTTACTCAATTCTGTTGAAGGGTCATGAGGACTCGAAACGTCAACTTTATTCTTCTCCGCCGATGCTGCCAGACCTGCTGAGTTTTTCCAGGTAATTCTGTTTTTGTTTTCTACTTAGGTGTCTTGTTATTTTTTAATTAGGAAAAACTAGTGAGTAAATGTGCCATCCTTCAAAATAAAAGTTTTATAAAGCCATATGACCATGGGCAGAATTTTCCGCTTGTCAGGCAGGCCCGACCTGAACAAGCATGACATCATGTGTGATGACATCACAGGCCCATTAAGGCCATTAAAGTGCCAACTGAATTAAATTTTTCGCAGCCCGTCCAACCTTACGGGTTGGTGGGCAGGCAGAAAGGCCAAGCGGCCTTTGGATTTTTTGTGAAACCTCATCCATAGGTGGGATGAGGTTTCGTTCAGCGATTTTAAAAAAATTAAAAATTTTCAAACTAATTTCTAACGTGTCCCTGCTCATGTGACAGAGTCTCAGGGAGTCTTTCCTGCGCTACCTCGCGCGCATGTGCAAGCCTGTGCACTTGTCCTCCTCCCCACCACCCCCCCCCCAACACAGGCAGCACTGCAGCACGTGTTTGACACTGGGCAGGCCTTGATTGGCCTGTCAGCGTGAAATTGCGGTCTGGCCCTAATTGCTGGCGATGGTCGGCTTCCCGACCGTCCCTGCTCACCCCCGCCAAGCCCGCCTGACAAGGGCAAAATTCGGCTCCATGATTCATACTTTCTAAGCAAATGAATGAAATGTTGGGGCAACTGAATTAAAGGGAACCCCTTGCTCAACTAGAGATCAGAGATTATGAAAGTCAGTGTGGAAACTTGCACATATTACATCGCACATACACACAGGAGTAACTCAAGTAACTGCTATAAGAATTTATCACCGCCATTTTACGTTTGCATATCTGCCATTGATAGTTGTGTGATTGCAACTAACTGAAAAAAACATAACGCTTAGAATTTCAAAACATTCTGATTTTAAATTTAACCCAATATTTCCTTTCTTAAATATGAATTCCAAAATTAGGGTTAAATCCAATAAACCAATAAACTTTTGGATCATGTGGCAGTGCTGATTTCAGAATATCAGTCATTTCTAATAGACAAAAGTTTATGCAGAGCCCTGATATAATTTGAATATTTTTCCTTAGCTTTTACATGATTTATGCTTTGCTTCTGCTTTTGCTTTATGTGGGTGTATCCCTCCCAGCCATGCTTCAGTTGAGATTGTGTGCCATTTTAGAGATTTTGCTCCTGCCAAGTTATTAACTCAGATTTGCTTTCCTCTTCACATAAACAAGGGAATAGAACACTAGACTTATTCAGTAGTGCCTTTGTTGGGTATAAATCAGACAAGTAAGTTAAACATTCAAGTTTCATAATTAGCTGTATTCTGGAAGTACAGTTTTACTTTGCACAAAATAAAAGGACATAAATTCAGATCATTTTTAAGTCCTTGCACATTTTTATGGAGCATTTAATGTAGAAAGCAGTGCTTTCTGTACTTCTGTCATTGTGCTATCCATATGTTTTTCATAGACATTCCAGCCTGGGCTGTCTTTAGTGATTATCTTTTTAGTGATTGGTGCCCAAGTCCCTTTTTCATTTAGTGGCTGTAAGAAATTTATATAATAAATAAAGCTACACTGCAGAATAGAGGAGTACCATCTTAGCAATGAAAAGATTAATAGATCTTTATTAATATCCTTGCAGGTTACTTCTAATTATAAAACCTCTAGTTTGTGAAAAAAAATGAAAGACATAAATCCTATATGTTAAACGTTTGTTTTTTTAAATGTTTTACTGATATATTGTTATTAACATAATTGTGTTTGTTAAAATATTAGAATGTGCTTTCTAACAGATGCCCTTGATTAAGCTATAAACTGGCACCAATGTAATCATTCAGATACTTATAACTAGACTAGCATTAGACACCACAAAATTTCACTATCATGCTGTCTTCTCTTCCATTTCCCACAGATGTCTCCACGTTGTCATTCCGCCATGTAAATATTTCCATACATAATTTTGCACACATTTAATTTTCAGACAGTACCAAACATGGAGGGCTGGTTGAATCTGAAGAAGCAATGCGAGAATATCAAAATAATTCAAAGGAAAATATATAGGTGGGCAGATCAATGGTAGATTTAATATAGGCAAGTACAGGGGAAAAACTACTGGGTGACATAATGAATTTTATCAAATAACTAAGGCTGATGATGTTCAAAGATATTAGTAGACTCAATGCTTAATATGCCCAATCATTATGAATTGGCAACCAACAAGGCAAATAGAACGTTTAACTATATAATCAGAACAGTAGGGTATAAGTTGGGGAAAGTTATATCTGCCTTGTCTACATTGCCCAGTTCTGATCACTGAGACAAGAGCAGCAACTTGCATGTATATAGCACCTTTAACATACACACAAGGGAGGCAACACCTGGAGGCAGTTGAGACAAGAATCACGAGATTCATTGTCAGGTTTTGGGACTTTTTTGACCAATTTCCACTGATAAATTTGGATTTGTTTTGGGTTTTGATATTATGTTCATACAAGTTTTTCAAAAACGGACTGAGTAACAAGGTGATTAAAATACAAATGAACTAGGCCCTGAAATTGTTTCCCCAAAGACTGTAAACAATAAGCTATTTGTTACCATAATTCAGCAATCAATACCTCACACCCCCATTGTGTTGGGAAGTTCCCTGCTTGGTTATTCAACAGGAACTGTTTGGAGTAGGCACTCTTCGTAGATTGTGAACACGGCAACAAAAAAGACATCGACGGTCAGCCTTTTAATTTGAATGCCATGAGGGCAAGCTTTTACCCTGTTCAAAAGGTTAGGATATAGGATGGTAGTTAGAAGTAATTCTGTTTGCCAAGCAGGGTGATCCACTGAGGTGGAGATGTGGAAGATGTTCATTATTTTATTATTACATAAAGACAAATTCTACTGATTGAATTAAGTAGGTCCAATCAGAACCATTACTTTGTGTACTCATTTGCTGTCAAATAAAGCTACTCAGTGATTCATATCTTGCCTTGCCTTACCAGGTTTTTTCTCTGTTGCCTTTGAAAAGTTGGTGGGGCGCATGATATTCCGTTCAGATCAGAAGGGGACTCTGTTGTTACACTCCTAGGCAATGCTGTTGTGTAAGTGGATATTGTGTAAGTCGACGCGTAAGTCAGCTCCAGCATATAACGGGAATGAGATCTATTAACGAGACCACCCGCGCCACCAAAACCGACATTTACAGCAGACTCGAATTAGTAGCAATTGGTGGCAGCTACCTGAGATTCTGAGATGTTCCTGTGGTGAAGGTGATTCAGAACTTTCTACAGGGAGCTGATAAAAAACATGAAATTTAAAAGACGCCCAAATTAAAAGGAGTTTTGATTGAATTAGCAAGATTCTCAGTTAAAGAGAAAGCCAAAGACAGGAAGTTTCAGTCAGAGCTTGAAGAACACAAGCAAGAAACATTATACTAAGAAGAATGCAGACAGCAAGGGGAGGGGGGAGCAATGAGAATTTGGGGCCCAGGAGAGGGGGCATCACCGTGCCCTCAAGCTAACAGACAGATGGATAGCCGTTTGGTAGTACAGAACTTGAGTATTGCTGAAAAAAGAGACATGCTGTCGAATGTTTTTGGCTTGAACTCATCAGAACAGATTTGCAAGAATACCAGTTGTAAAGGGAACAACAATTTATACTGCATGAGAAGAGAGTGCTGATTGGTTGGAAAGTGTACTCTGATTGATAGAGGTGTTACCAAGGGAAATGCACCAGGGTACAGTTATCTGCCGAGCTTCCATTTAAATTCAAACCAGGTAGGCCGACTCTGATTGACCAAGGCATTGCCATGGAGAATGAACCAGGGAATGGCTGTTCCCCTAATGTTTATTTAGTTGAAAAGGCACAATGTTCCTTCTGTCTGCAAAGAACAGGGCCCTGTGTGTGAATATATGTAGCTTTTAGTACAAGTAAGTGAGCCACGCCACGAGCCTGACTGATAATCTTAAATTGGTTGTCAGTGTAATGCTTAGCACAATCAGGATTATTTAGCAAGTGCAGTCCAATCGTGGAATCACATCTAATGTTGGACACTATGTTTTGAGTTTTGCAAGTGCAGACTGGTTGGGTACGGTGAGTACTTTGCCAGTTGTGAACAGCCGAAGGGGCATGCTGTTTATACGATCTGCCAGTTGTTGGGGGGCCTAGGATCACATCAGCACTGAAATTCATTATTCTTTTGTGTGATGGGAAGAACATATTTTTGGCTTGACAACAGCACCCTACTAGTGGAGAATACCACTTGAGTCACTACTGCAAAGTAATAGTATGAAACAGCTGGCTTCACCTGATGCTCAAATTTTTGAGACACCTTACCCTTCCAGGGTAATCTGAGGTAGACTGGGCAATTTTCAGGACTGAAAGCAGCGGCCTTAGGCCTATCCATGAGTTTGTACGATATACAACGAGCAATGGTCTGATCAGGGTAGCCATTATCCTGCAGGATGGCTTTGATGCTCCTTATTTCGGCATCAAGCTTGCACAGTGAGCAAATAGCTCAGGCCCTATTTACAAGGTTGCCGATAAGGCCAATCGTATAGTGTGTGGAGCTGTAGGAATCCTAATGCTTACATTGACCAGTGAAGGTAGGCTTGCAATAGACAGCAGTGGACAACCCGCTGGCAGATTTCTCAACTAGCACGTCGAGGAAAAGGAGCTCATTTGACTGCTCCATTTCAAAGGTGAATTTGAGCGTAGGGCGGAGCCCATTAAGGTGTGTAAGCTGCAGATTCAAGTATAGCAAACGTATAATCTACGCATCAGAAATATCCAAGGGGTAGGAGGTTAGGTGTCATTTCATCGGAGATGCGTTTCTCATGGAAACAGGCAAAGATGTTTGTGAGAACTGGGCCTAGAGGGGATTCCATGGCGACACTATCTATTTGGGCATACATGGCACTGTGAAAACTGACTCAACTGCACAAGTTTGCTGAGTTCATAAGTTCAATGAATACATTCAGACAATGGCGGCACATCTAGATAGCCATGATATAGTGATGCAGTGCAAATATCTATGGCTTCTCTGAGTGGCACATCAGTGAATGGGCTAGCAATGTCAAACGAGTACCTGGACACGGCATTGCTATTGATATGCTAGTCCTATGTGGTCTCCGCAAAGGTGAAGGAATCCTTCACTGTGTATGTGGAAAATTTGCTCAGAACTGGTTGTAACAATTCACCCGGCCATTTGGCCAATTCATGTTGTGCAGAACCAGCCATAGATAAGATAGGGTGTAAAGGGGCATCACTTTTATGCATCTTGGGCAGCCCATACAGACACAAGTGCAGTGAACCATGAGGACGAATCCTGTCAGATATACCACCCAGCAGTCATTACTTTTACACAAGTCCAACCAGCCTTTTTGTAACTTGCTTTCAAGCAGGGCTGTCCAGTCATGCTTAGCGGCAGCTCCAATGGATATGAATTTGGACCCGTCATTAAGAATGATGTGCATTTTGTTGATGTAGTCACGCTTGTTAAGGATGACAATTACCATCCCTTTGTCAGATTTACTGATGTGTATGTCCGGGTTGATCTAGAGGCCTCACAACGCTACCAGACATTTGTGCTGCATGTGTAAATCAGCAAGTCATTTGGTATCCCGCAATATGCGTGTGCTAGATCAGTTAGACGTGCTTTCAAGGATTCAGTGTCTTCAGTGGTCACTGGTTTGTGGTGGGATAGCTGGGTGTAGAGGAGTTTGAAGTCAGCCAATTTTGTCCTCTAAAGACACTGAATCCTTGAAAGCTGGCATAGCTGATCTGGTGCATGCATATTGCGTGATACCGAATGACTTGGCCAATTGTCACATGCAATGTGAATATCTGGTAGCGCCGCAAGGCCTCAAGGCCAACCCAGACATACCCTGATTGTACCCAACCAACCCTTGCTTATAAAACTCAAAACATAGGGCAGAATTTTGCCCACGTCGGGCGGACTCAACAGGGATGGGTGGGAACAGTCAGGAAGCTGACCGCCACCCGCAATCGGGGCCAGACCGCGATTTCACACTAGTGGACCAATTAAGGCTCACCCAGCATGAAACGCACGCGGCATTGCTCCATACTGCCTGTGTGTGGGGTGGGGGGGGTGGCGGCGGGAGGAGGGTGCACGCTGGAAAAGTTCCCAGAGGCACAGAGCTGCCTCAGGGAGATGAACAGTTTCGAAAATGAAAAATTAAGCTTTGTAAGATGTAAGAAAACATGTCCCCTCATGTGACTCTGTCACATGAACAGGGATATGTTAGAAATTATTATGAAATTTTTTTTTAATGACGGATCGAAGCCTCATCCCGTCCGTGGATGAGGTTTCACAAAAAATGCCACTTGGCCTTTTCGCCTGTCCGCCAACCAATTGTTAATGGCTTTAATAGGTCTTTTAATTGTCGGCAGGCTGCTACCAACTCCCGCACTCGCCCGCCGAATGAAATATCAGCCAGTGCGCGATAATGTCGGGACGCTCACCCAACGCGTCATTTTACGCTTGTTCAGGTCGGGCACGCATCTGCCCAATGAGCGGAAAATTCTGCCCATAGTGTCCAACATTAGCTGTGATTCTGCCATTGGACTGCACTTACTAAACAATCCTGATTGGTGCTAAGAATTACATTGACAACCAATTTAAGATTATCAGTTGGGCTCGCAGTGTGGCTCACTTACCCATGCTAGAAGCTACATATATTCACACACAGGGCCCTGTCCTTTACAGACAGAAGGAGCATGGCACCGTGTTCAACTAAACAAAAGCTTGGGGGCAGCCATTTCCTGGTAATGCCTTGACCAATCAAAGTCGATCTGCCTGGCTTTGATTTAAACAAAATCTTAGTAGTTAACTGTTCCTTAGTGCATTCTCCATGGCAGCGCCTATACTAATCAGAGTCCACTTGACAACCAATCAATACTCTCTTCTCATGCAGTATAAATTGTTGTTCACTTTTCAGTTGGCATTCTTTCAAATCTATCCTGATGAGTGCAAGATGAAAAATCTTCGACAGCATGTCTCTATTTTCAGGGAGGTGGATGTGCAGCGAGTCTGCTGAGTGGAAGTGGCGGGGGTGGGGAGGCACCGTGGTGATGGTGGCTGTGACATTTTAGGCCTGCTACTTTATTAAGTCAAGCCTTATTCCAAATTTTAAAGAGGAAGATGAAATGACCTGTTTTATCTGGGCATTTAAATTGTTAGTTGGTCATTATGTGGCGAAAATGAATGGCCACATGCCTCACAATGTCACTAAGTGGAAAAGCACTTGTAGCATTTTCTCTTGGCAAACTTGTCTATAGCATAGGCAATGATAGTGTATCATGTGTTATTCTCTAACATTGTGAAGTATACAGGCAGAAATATAAGAAACAAAGGAAGAATCTTTCAATACTTACAGGGAAATGGTTATCCAGCTCAAAGGCAAAAGATGTGGCTGGAAAATCAAGGTCTAACAGACCACAATGGTCTTAGCGTTTAATACGAAGTGACAGATTTCTGAAATTACTTTTGAATGATTTCAGAACCTGGCTATTTCATCAGGCATAAAATCTATTGAGTAGCAAGGCACAGATGCTGATCATTTTATGGCCTCACAATCATAGGTGAGAGACCAGGTGCCTCATGCCATCTTACTTGATTTGGGAATTGATGAACATTTCACACTATTGTATTGGCCCTGGTCCCTTAGCCTGGCATTGGCCCTCCTCTCAGTTGTAAATGCAAGAAGGTAAAAATAAAGACACTGGCAATAAGTCAGGTTTTGAAGCAGAGAGTTGTGAAGACAAGATTTCAGCACAAAATATTAGAAGCTGTTTTGTTTAAATAAGGCAAGATGACATTTTGATGTGGTAGAGCATTCGTTCTTTTCTACTATACAAAGACCATATATACTGATAGCATTAAATTAGTCTGATCATAAGTGCAGCAGAGGCAAAAAAAAACATGGAATTATTCAAAAACATTTGTATGTTCTGATAAGAGTTTGTGATGATCTTTCCGGATGAATGAGATCAGATGAGCTGAATAGAAGTAATCATCAGTATGGAGCTTGTGATCATGTAATACTAAACAAAGCGGAAAGCTTGAATCCCAGGAGGCACAATGGAAACTGCCAAATGAGTTAGACAAAATATGTAAATAGCTACAAGAATAGTATTGAAATTTCATATGAACATGTCAACTACTTGACACTTGTCCATATGAAATTTCATCTGCCATTGCTGTTGATGTGCCAATCATTTCAGAGCAGCAATTAACAAGCAAATAAAAAATTGAGCTATATAGACAAAACAATGGAGCATTAATAGAAGGAGTCTTTCTTAATCCGTATCATATAGTTGCTTGGACAAAAGATGGGTTGAGTACTCTGTCAGTGCTTGTTACTGATTCAGAAGGGATATATTCCAGCCCTGGGAAACTTTGGAGAAGAGCCATTAGCTCCAGAGGCCTAAGTCATGATCAAAGACTTGGGCTTTTTAGGCTTAAGTAAGAGGACTTTTAAAGGATGTCATAGAGGTATTTAAGAAATAACTACAGAAAAGGTAAATCTAAAACACTATTTCGTACTAAACTGTGACATTAGGATAAGGAGTACAATGGGCTTAATATGGTGAAATGCAAGGTTAATATTATACACAGTGATTAATATATGGAACTGACTTTTAGCCTGGATAGTAGGGGCAAATCATGACATTATTTAAAGAAGTTAGAGGCTGTTACTGGGAGACTGTATGGTTCTGGCGGGTCAGATGAGGTAAAAGGTGTTTGTCAGTAGTGTGTGTCTTGGAATCTTTTACTGAATCACCATGAGGGCATGGAGTCTTCACAATTCCCTAGCTGTCTAGTTTCCAAATTCAGCTAGATTATTAAGAAAGGTGTTGAGCAGAAAATAGATGCTTCTTAACAGACAAAGAATCATAGAAGCAAAGATGGGAAATCAGTAGATAAATTTCCTTTCTAACTGTTCTTGTTTTATTGGAAATGACCTGGAATGAGTTGCACATTCACCTTCTTAGCCAGGGAATGCTGTGTGTTAAAGGTGTAATATAAATATTTTACATTGCTTTTAAGTTATTACCCCCTGAATTTCAGTGCAGCATTTGTCACCCTAAGCATAAAGGCTATTTATCTGAACAAATATAAAACCATTAAATAAAATAAGTTAAGACACTAATTAAGCTAAATTACATAAAGAAGTTGAAATATAGTCGATAAGGCAACCAGGAAAATATTTTTAGACAAACAAGGTGAACTTATTCATACATAAATGATTGAATTAACAAAGTCAAGAGTTGCCTAAAACTTTACTATTCCAAATGCAAAGCATTAAACAGGTTAGATATACAGTCTCATAGAATGCACCTATGATTCATTGCAGTTTGAGAATGTGTTAACTTGAGGCAATAGCACACAGCCATTTCATTAAAAACAACTGAATTCTCCACATAGAAAAGAGCTCCCCCTGGAGAAATTTCATAATTTTCCTCACATATACCAGTTGCAAATTACGATCACTTGAGTAATGTTTTAGTTGCTTCTATTGCCTGCAAGTATCCAGAGCACGCTGTTGGTCGGCTTGTGACCTTACTCTGCCATCATTTTGCAGTGCTGTGGTTCATGTTCATTTTGGTAGGGACTGTTTTTTTAAGCAGCCTCTATCAGTAAGAGGCTGTCTTGTTTTATTGCTGTTGAGAATTTTTTGGTTCTACCCAACAAAAGTAACATAATGAAAAGATACAGGCTGAAGAGCGCAGTAAGCTCAGAGATACATGAAGTGATAATAAAAATAGTTAATTGAAAACATTTGATAGACATTGTATGTCCATTTTCTCCAAAACGGAACCCCTGGAAGAGCCATCATTGCATGTTGAAGTTAGTTTGAGGAATTTTGTGCCCCATTACAGTGAGCAAGAAATGACCCTTGGTGAGTTAAAGTCCACGAGGAGAAGAACATATGCAGCTCAGTCAAATAAATTCCAGGCACCAAGGATCACTGAGGAAATCATCAGGATGATTGTGTTTATATTCGTGTATTTAACATTATGTTTTTGTCAAATGGACTGACACCTAAAACTTGTCTGCTGAAATTTACAGCAATGATTTGTACAGGAACATTTAGGATAAATAAATTGAAAAGTGTTGTTTCTGAATTATACATTGCTCAAATTTGGAAAGTGGGCATTTTGGCATTGCTTTTTGTGCTGTAGAAAAGCATAAAGTGTTTAAGCGTAAAACATGAAAGCGCCTTACTTTGCAGAGCTCGGTTTGGAAAACATGCAGATGCCTTGTGGCAGGAGGCCCCTACATTCCATTCAAGCTTGCAAGAGGGGGAAGGGATAAGGAGGGGCGTAAACTCATACATTTAATATCGTTCTTCATTCTTGCTCTTATGTCCGAAGGCCTCCCCCTTCACTCACTCGGCCCGCTATAATCTGGCAGTCAGACTCATCCTGACTAAATTAATAAGGCAAAGCTGTGACTTGCAACTAATGCTGTTTTCTGACTTTTAATAAATGAAAAGCAACTGAGTACTGCTTGTTGTTACAGTAAAATAACAAAAGGCAGAAAAGATGCACAAATAGCTTGTCTTAAAATGACTTCCTCTACTCAGATTCATTTGCAGCAGTTGCTTTCAGTAACTTTTAACATAATTTGTCACGTCAGTTATTTGCTGTAATTAAATTGCAGAGAATTTTAAACCACAAAAAATTCAAGGGCTAACCTGAGTTTGTTATTTTAGATGATCTAAATTTGCTTGATAATCACCTGATTTTATTGCAGTTAATGTCTACAGTTAAAGGGGGAATTCTAATCTCTCTATAGAACCTGTTGAAGAATATCTACATTTAAATAAAGGGAATCTTTCAAATATTGTTTTACTAATTTTCAGCATGGTGCTATTTGTTTCTCGAGCTGCTTTCCTTATCTTTTATTTTAGTACCTTTGCTCATCTCCGTTCAGTTGCAAGGACAGGCTTTGCCATTGCATGAGGCCATTGCACATTGCTGTGGTGGACAATGGAGCCAAACATTTGTTTTTGCAAAGCTGGGCAGCAACAGTAACATATTTGTGAATTAGTGAGCAATACCAGAAGATTTTAGTATCTGACACAGCTTAAATTGCAGCCCTCACCAACCCTAATGTGAAGCCAGTGGCCTAACCCTTTATTAAAGTAGTAAGCGAAATTAGAAGGCAGAGGAAGCAAAGGTAAGCATCAAATAGGAACCGAATGCAGAATAATGTTGAAAAGACAAAGTTAAGGGCATTCTATCTGAATGCATGCAGTATTCGCTATAAGGTAGATGATTTGAAGGCACAAATAGAGGTAAATGGGTATGATTTAATTGCCATTATGGAGATGTGGTTACAGGTGACCAAGACTGGGAACTGGATATTCATCATTTAGGAAGGATAGGCAAAAAGAAAAATGAGGTGGGGTAGCGCTGTTAGTAAGGGATGAGATCAGTACATTAGTGAGAGATGATCTTAGATCAAGATGTAGAATTAGTTTGGGTGGAGCTAAGAAACAGCAAGGGGCAGAATGGGTGACTTCAATTTACATATAGGCTGGGTAAACCTAATTAGCACTAATGCTGTGGAGGACAAATTCCTCGAATGGTTACGAGATGGATTTCTGGAGCAGTACATTGAAGAACCAAGTAGGGATCAGGCTATTTTAGATTTAGTATTATGTAATGAGAAGGGCTAATTAATAACCTTGCTGTAAAGGAGCCTTTAGGAAATAGTGGCCATAATAGGGTAGAATTTTACATTAAGTTTGAAAGTGACATAGTTCGTTCTGTAACTAGGGTCTTAAATCTGAACAAAGGTAACTGGTATGAGGGGTGAGTTGGCTATGGGGAAGTGGGAAAATACAATAAAAAAATTGACAGTAGACAGGCAATGGCTAGTAATTAAAGAAGTATTACATGGTCTACAGTGAATATACATTTCTCTAAGACACAAAAACCCAACAGGAAATGTAAAACAATCGTGGCTAACAAAAGAAGTTTAAAACTACATTAGATCAAAGGAAGTGGCTTATAAGGTTTCCAGAAAAAGTGGTAAGACCGAGGATTGGGGGCAATTTAGAATCCAGCAAAGGAGGACCAAGAAACTGATTTAAAAAAAGGGTAAAGAGAATATGAATGCAAGCTAGTGAGAAACATGAAGGCAGACTGTAAAACCTTTAGGAATGAGAAAACGAAAAGGTTAGCAAGGACAAATGTGAATTCATTACGGGTGGAGACAGGAGAATTCATGATGGAGAATAGGAAAATGGCGGAGAAACTAAACGATTACTTTGTGCCTGTCTTCAGAGGAAGATACAGGAAATCTCCCAGAAACAATAGGGAACCAGTGGGTTTGTGAAAATAAGGAACTGAAAGAAACTAGTATTCATAAAGAGATAGTATTTGAAAAATTAATTGGATTGAAGGTTGCTAAATCTCCTGGACCAGATGAGCTACGTCCCAGAGCGTTGAATGAGGTGGCTCTTGAGATACTGGATGAATTGGGTGTTGTCTTTCAAAATTCTGTAGAGTCTGGAATGGTTCCTGCAGACTGGAAAACATGTAACCCCACTATTTAAGAAGGGAGGGAGAGAGAAAATGAAGAAATACATTCCTGTTAGTTTGACATAAGTAGGAGGGAAAATGTTAGAATCTATTATAAAGGATGTAATAACTAGACACTTGGAAAATAATTATATGATTGGGCAGAGTCAACATGGATTTATGAAAGGAAAATCATGTTTGACAAACCTGTTGGAGTTTTTTGAGGATGTTACCTGTAGCCTAGATAAAGGAGAGCCAGTGGATGTGGTGTATCTGGATTTTCAGAAGGCTTTTGATAAGGTTCCACACAGGGAGGTTAGTAAACAAAATTAGAGCACATGTGATTGGGGATAATATACTGGTATGGATGGAGAATTGGTTAATAGACAGAAAAGAGAGAGTAGGAATAAATGGGTCATTCTCAGGGTGGCAGGCTGTGACCATTGGGGTCCAGAAGGATCAATGCTGGGTCCATAGCTGTTCACAATCTATATAAATGATTTGGAATGGAGACCAACTGTAATATTTCCAAATTTGCAGATGACACAAATCTAAGTGTGAATGTAAGTTGTTCATGAGTCACTCGAAGCTAGCATGCAGGTGCATCAAGCAATTAGGAAGGCAAATGGTATGTTGGCTTTCATCGCAAGGGGATTGAAGTACAGGAGTAAAGATGTCTTGCTGCAATTGTATAGAGCCTTGTGAGACTGTACCTGGAGTATTGCGTACAGTTTTTGTCTCCTTATCTAAGGAAGGATATGTTTGCCATGGAGGGAGTGCAACAGAGGTTCACCAAACTAATCCCTGGGGTGAGAGGGTTGTCTCATGCTGGAAGATTGAGGAAACTGGACCTGTATTCTCTAGAGTTTCGAATAATGAGTGGTGATCGCATTAAAACTTACAAAGTTCCTACAGGGCGTGACACTGTAGATGTAGATAGGGTGTTTGCCTTGGCTGGTGAGTCTAGAACTAGGGGACGCAGTCTCAGAATAAGGGGTAGGCCATTTAGGATTGAGATGAGGAGGAATTTCTTCACTCAGAGGGTGATGAATCTTTGTAATTCTCTAGATTCAGCTGTATGACTGCTTTTCCTAAATCTGACTGTTTTACCTCAATTATAGGGTTTCGAGACTTTTGTTAGGCAGGATGAAGATCTTAGTAAATTATATTGAACCGCTGAGTTATGGCTATATCTGTTACCCAAACCTTGAGGTCGTTATGCACCAGGCAGTTTTCTGAAGTCCTAGACCCCATTGCAGTGTGGAGTGCATGGATACTCCCCTGTCACTAACAGAAATACTTTGGGTGGAAAACAAATAAGGAATGCTTGCAAAATCAAACATTTTTTGTAAGTTTATACGGACAACAGGAGATGTCAGGCATTCCTAAATCCAACACAACATTCCCAAGACTGTAATGGTAAGAATGGTTATCATGTCATGAGATTGAAAATTGTGTGCTTAATTTGAAATTTGTACTTCATTGACAATTATCTATTTCCTTGATACTGTGTATATTTTTCTTGTACTTGTGCACTAACAGCATGATATAACTGATTTTGATACTATCATCTACCTTACTGTTTGCAAAATATTAACATATATGTTGATGTGGGTATTAAAATCCACTTTGACAGTGAGCATTGTTCACTTGATATTTGTTTTGAAACTGGCAAGTACGAGACTGTATTTCGCCACATTGCATAATTGTGTAACAAACAAAGCAAAACTTTATGGGCAGGATTTTCCCGGTGGGGGACAGGGCCCACTCGCCGACGCATAAAATGACGCACGGTGACGTTGGATGGAACTCCCGATGTCACCGCGCCCCATTTAAATTTTCCGGTAGGCGGGGGCTCAGCAAAATCAGCTGTGCGCCCGCCAACCTATCAATGGCCAATTGAGGCCAATGACAGAGTCATTAAACTGATTAGTGGATGGGATGAGGTTTCATGTAGGTTTTTAAAAATTTTAATGAAGTTTTTGTAAAAATTATGGACATGTCCCAACTCATGTGACAATGTCACATGAGGGGACATGTTAGGGAAATTTTATTTTTCTATTTTTAGCTTTTTTACATTTAGAGCTGATCTCCCTAAGGCTGCACTTAGCCTCAGGGAGATGAGTGCGCTCTGTCGTGTGCATGCGCAAAAGAGCACACTCTCGATTTTGGGATTCCCCCTGCCCGCACAGGAAGCGCATAGAGCTTCCGTGCGGACGTCATGCTGGGCGGGCCTTAATTGGCCCACCCACGTAAAATGGCACCGTGCCCCCGATCGGGGGTGCTGATCGGAAGCATGCCTGTGCTTGCCTGCCCTTCAACTTCGCCCCCGACAGGGGGGAAAATCCTGGCCTATGCGTTTTCTTAGGTGTATTTCTCAATATGTAGTGAGATGCTGATGCTAATACACTGCTACAATCTCTCTGCTGATTTGTTTACACAAATATCACTTAACCAATTTATTATATACTAGTCAAATTCTTTGTACTATTTTTTAGCAAAAGCAAGAAAACAAAAATCTGCTCAAAATATTCATCAGGTCAGACAGCATCCATGGAGAGACAAACAGAATTAATGCAACAAAAACAGAAAACGCTGGAAAAACTCAGCAGGTCTGACAGCATCTGTGGAGAGAGAAACAGAGTTGACGTTTCGAGTCCGTATGACCCTTTGGGTCAACACGGACTCAAAACATCAACTCGGTTTCTCTCTCCACAGTTGTTGTCAGACCTGCTGAATTTTTCCAACATTTTCTGTTTTTATTTCAGATTTCCAGTGTCCGCAGTATTTTGCTTTATTTTCATCAGAACTGCAAGAAGTTAGAGATGTAACAGTTTATAAGCTGGTACAGAACCAGGAGGTGGGAATACATGACTGTGTTGGTGCTGGATTCTGCTCTTGCCCTGAATTGGAAAATTTCATCAAGTTGCTTCCAGTTTCTACTC
Source organism: Cetorhinus maximus (assembly GCF_964194155.1). Classification (NCBI taxonomy): domain Eukaryota; kingdom Metazoa; phylum Chordata; class Chondrichthyes; order Lamniformes; family Cetorhinidae; genus Cetorhinus; species Cetorhinus maximus. The sequence goes on along the minus strand of NC_135895.1, from coordinate 92,412,290 downwards.
CTCTGTTGTTTTCACATGATTTATGTCTGACTCTTCCATTCCTCAACTTTTCTATCTCTATTTCTAGGGATAGGGTGCCCACCAATCTCTGCTGTAAACTCATTGACTCCCACAGCTACCTTAACTATACTTTCTCCCACCCACTTCTTGTAATGACTCTATTCCATTCTTGCAGTTTTTCTATCTTTGTTGTATCTGTTCTGATGCTGCAACCTTCCATATCAGTGTTTCCAATATATCTTCCTCTTTCCTCAACTGAGGAGTCTTCACCACTATGGTTGACAGGGCCCTTGAGCGTGTCCATCATTCCCACACTTCTACTCTCACCGCCTACACTCCCTCCCAGAATCATGGTAGGGCTCCTCTTAACTTCACCAGCCCACCCCCACCAGCCTCCACGTTCAACTGACCACCCTCCACCATTTGTACCACCTTCGGTTCACTGCCACCACTAAACGTCTTCCTCTTCCGGCATTTCGAAGGGACCGTTCCGTCTGTGACAGCCTGGTCCATTCTTCGATCATCCCAACAACCACTCCCCTTACCCCAGCACGTTCCTGTTGAATCACAGGTGTTGCAATTCCAGCCCTTTTATCTCTTTCCTTTCCACCATCCAGAGCCCCAAACACTCCTTCCAGATAAAACAGCAATTTCCTCATACTTCATTCAACTTAGTATTGTGTATTTGTTGCTCACAATGCATTGGAGAGACCAAATGGAGATTGGGAGATTATTCAGCTGAACACCTCAATTCAGTCTGCAAGAATGACCCCGAGCTCCTGGTCGCTTGTCAATTTAATTCTCCAAACCTCCCAACTCTGACCGTCTCTCCCTCAGCCTCCTAGCTCCACTGATGCTCAACACAAGCTCATGGAACCACACCACATCTTTTGATTGGGCACATTACAACCTTCCGAACTCAATGCTGAGTTAATCAACTTCAGATCATAACCATTGTTCCCATTTTCTCGTACATTCAGTAATGGAGGATGGCTGCACCAGAACTGCTGGTAGTGGCGGAGGTTTGGGCTGGGGATCCTCTAACCATACATAGGCAGTAGCATGGTCCACATTGCTGGAGTCTACCCACTTCTCTTCCACCACATTCCCAGGCAGAGAAGCCTTCTCCTCTTCACCAGTTTCTCCTCCTTTATTATTCTGCTGTAACCATTTACACATCTTCTGGACCATTGTTCCCTCTAACTTCTGTTTGCTGTGTATGACCAGCTTGGTCCACTGTGCAGTCTCTTTAAGATTGACACTTAGCCGTGCATGCACGCAGCTTAAAGTGAACGTTGCTTTTGTGTGATCTCTTTGGTCCTTGTGCGGCACAATCCCATTTGCTGCATGGTCGCGTAGCTTAGAGGGATCATTGCTGTGGATCCAGCTTTTGTTTCTTTACTTGTCCCATCAAAACCCTTTTTTTGCCTTTGCACCATCATCCTGTTTGTGAGGTGTCAGCTGTGGCTCAGTTCATAGCACCCTCGCCTTTGAATCAGAGGGTTGTGGGTTCATGTCCCACTCCTGGAAACCAAGAACTGTGATTGTACTCAAAAGAGTTGCAATCTGTGACTGTTGATAACTCGAAAGAGTATCATCCTGTTTGTCATTTAATTGCTACTGTTTTCCACCCTATCACTTTTACCTTTCCTACTCCCACCACACTCCACATATTCCCTGACTCTGTCCTTTCTTATAAAGTGTGAAATCTCCAACTTCTTCCAGTTCTGATAATGTTTCAACTTGGTGACCTTTTAGCTCTGTCTCTCCACAGATGTCTAACCGTATTGTATTTTAGTCTCTCAAACTCTGCAAACTAGTAATTTGGCAAGATATTTACATCTGGACCTCCATTAACTTTAGTTCTACCTGCAGATGATTTTTTTCTTTGGAATAATTATAATTTCAAAGATATTAAAGAATAAGTGAAGAGTCATCGGTTTTATTAACCATAGTGATGTAATATCCTTTCTTTGACTTGTGGATTTGTTGATAGAGGTGGTTCCTTGGTTAGTTTCTGTAAAATACAAATCAGAACATCCTCATTTCATTTACAACTGTCCCATTATTCATGCTGGTATCTAGCTAATCACATCAGTCCAGACTTTTTGCTCTAGGTTTAGAATGCTCATTTCATTTGCAACTCATCTCCATTTTTTTCTCCTTTTTTATGTTTAGGCGTCCCCCTCCGGCAGTTCCTGGAAGACCTACTTCATAAAGACACTGATTTAACTTATATCCATGTTTATAATGTATTTGTATTTTTTATTTGTTTTATGTCATGCGATTGCACTATTTTCCATGTATATAACTGTTAATTTTATGCTGATAATAAACTCAATTCTATTCTAAATTGTGATGTGCTTTTTGGTTTTAACGTTTTGATTTTTGATGTTGTAAAAAGAGACTTGTATTTATTTTGCACCTTTCATGACCTGGGGACATCCTAAAATGCTTTACAGCCAATGATGTACTTTTGAAGTGTTATCACTGCTGTATTATAGGAAGGAACAGGAATCTCCCACAAACAGGAATGTGATAATTACCAGATAATCAGTTTCTGTGATGTTGATTGAGGGATAAATATTGACTAGGATACCAGGTATAACTCCCCTAATCTTCATTGAGTGAGTGCCATGAAATCATTTTTGTCCACCTGAGAGGGCAGACAGAGCCTCAGTTTAACATCTCACCCAACAGACAGCACCCCTGACAGTGCAGCATTCCCTCAGTACTGAAATTAAATTTCAGTTTAGGTTTTTATGCTAAAGTCCTAGGGTGGGATTTTATAGGCCCCACCCACCACCAGGATCGTCCAGTCCCACCGAATGTCAATGGACTTTTGGCTGGGCTGTCGAATCTCCCATGGCGGGTCCCGCCACGATGGGGCTGGAAAATCCCAGCCCTGGGTTGGAACTTGTACCTACAAATTTCTGGCTCAGAAGCAAAAGTTCTGCCAACTGAGCCACAGCTGATATGGCTATCAAATGCCACACATTAAAGTTTATAACATGACTTCGCACAGCTTGGCTTTTCCAAATGCACACTGACACCTTCTTTCAATGCATGTCAGAAAGTTGTGGCACATTGATCATGATATACTGAAAAGCTGAGGTGAGATAAATAGCATAGGAGGAGATTTGGGTGCAGTGTAACCAGTGCACACTAGGTGAGATGAATGACCTGTTTTTGTACTCAAGTATTCAGTGTAATTTTCTGACGTGCACTGACAGTGGAGGATGTTCCTGACCACTGGCTCACAGCTGGAATATTACCTCTGTACACTGTTTACCAAGGTTGGTGAGAACATCTGCCACAGTTTAAAAAGGAATCTGTCAAATGCACTGTGCTTAGCAAAGCAAATTGTTCAAGTGTTCATGTGAAGTAGATAATGTCTTAATGCCATTAAAATGGTATTTTATTTAGATAATTTTAGATGTTTTTAGATTGAGATTAATGAGTAACATTTTTTCCCCTGAATTTTATGAAAATCAGATCTTCATAAACTGCATATTTATACATTAGAACAAGGAGGTTTAAAATTAAACCTGCATATGTATCATGCCAAAATGTTAAAGTTTGGTGAGCTTGGTGAGGTGGAGTGACTTTTAAATGGGCAAATGTGACATTCATTTTGCACCAGCTATATCCCACTTCCTATAAATAACAGTAAAATAATATTTGCTGAAATGGTTTGAGAAGAGGAAGGGTGACCAAAACACCACTTCTGTTTTTCTTCATATAGCACTATAGGATCTTCAACATTCACTTGAACCCCGGATAGGAATCCCAGTGTTTCATCTGAAGGATGACACGTCCAACAATACTCAGCAATACTCAGTACTGAATCTGTAGTTGCACATCAGGTTTTACACTGTTGCACCAGTGTTCCTAGTTGCCTATTGTGATTCATTACAACAGACTCTCCATTGTCAAAACAGGATAACATCAGACATGTACCATAAAATGATTGTGTAATAGCATAATCTGTGTCCTCTGAGCACAATGGAAACTTTTGTAACAGAGCCTGTGCAATTTTAAAGTATATCTATTTATACATAGCTTGGCAACTACTATGAAATAAATTGCAGAGCACCCATCAATGTCTAGGGTTATTCCACTAACCAATTAGTCTATGCTTTTTTTAGTTCAAGGTGAATATTATGTCTGTATACTCATTTTGAAAATCTGTATGGGGGTAGCAGAGGGCACAGAAGGAGACTGTGAGGAAGACACTTGTATCGGTTCCACAATCCTAGTAAACGTGATTAAATTGATTACTTTTCATGAGAGATGAACATTGGAGAATAATCATTAAAATAGTATCAGGGATGCTGCTATAGAGATATTCTTATTATCTTTTCATGTTAGATGGAGTGGGTGATAATCATTGATTTAATTTGGAATGTGGAAACATAACATTTTAAACAACTGTTATTTTCTGGTAATATATAATTGCCTATTATTTGTTACTATTTAAATGTGAGAAATAGAGGTTGAGTACACTTATTCCTTTCACTGGTAATGTTTCCTTGGAAACTGTATGTATGAGGACAGTTCTTAGCTCAATATTTAAAATATAAAGCTATGCCCTTTAGGAAATTTATAAATGCCAAGGCAATGTTGTGTAGACTCGTAAGAAGATAAATTATAAAGAGAAAATGGCAAGTATCCAACAATTCTTTGCTTTGATTAGTTTTAAGGGGTATATTAATCACCACAGCAATTTTTTATATGTAAGGATAACAAAAAGTTTGTGAATGTACAATAAAAAGTCTTTTGTATTTGAACAGCAAGTATTTTTTTCCCTTCAAAGGTTTACTTGCTGCCTTCAAATTGTACTTGAATTTATATTGTGAAGGCATTCCTCTGTTTCAGAATTAGCCCCAAAAGCGTATCTCATTTTAAAAAACAGTGGGCTTACATTGCAATCCTGCAGAGATTGGCGCCTCACAATACAAGTTTGGAATTCCGTGCAGTATGTTGACATTTAGTGCTATGCTACCATGTCATACAAGTTTATGCACAGTTCGCCGTACAATATAAACTTGGTGAATTTTCCATTATTTGCTTTTCAAGCTTATACTACGTTATGTTGTTTCATGAAGTTCCACCTCATCTCTCAGGATTTCTCTATACATCAGGTAAAAGTGGTTTTGCATTCCATTGTCCAAATATTTGAGGCCTCTTGTTCGTTACGGGAGAATCTGCACTTTCATCTCTCCCTCTCTGCCTTCTCTTTTTTTATTTTCCACTTTTGGAGCTCCATTTTCCCCTATAAGCCAGCCATCACTTGGAAAAGTACAGGAAGGAAAAGGATTCCTCTCTATTTTCACAATATTGAAACTATTCAAGCTCAGCCAACAAAACTCACATTTTAACACTATGCCAAAAAAGGAGGCCCGTGTTAAATTTTCTTTCTTCAATGGTAAGGCTTTCAATTACTTTAGATGTGTATCTATCTCAATTTAAGTCCAAGCAATAGCACTGAATCTGTATATATATTTCAAGAGACTAACTTTAGTACTTACATTCCAAAGAGCATAGTCCACTAAGCAATGGCTGTAAGAACATAAGAAATAGGAGCATGAATAGACCATATGACCCCTCAAGCCTGCTCCACAATTCAATCCAATCATGACGGTTCATCTGCCTCAACTTCACTTTCCCGTCCGCTCCCCATGTCCTTTGATTCCCTGAGAGACCAAAAATCTGTCTGGCTCAGCCTTGAATATATTCAATAATGGAGCATCCACAACCCTCTGGGGTAGAGAATTTCAAAGATTCACAACCCTTTGTGTGAAGAAATTTTTCCTCACCTCAGTCCTAAATGATGGACTCCTTATCCTGAGACCGTGCCTCATGTTCTAAATTCACGTCAGGGTAAAAAGCTTCTCAGTGTCTACTCTGTTGAGCCGCTTCAGAATCTCTCTCCTTCTAAACTCCATAAAGCATACAACAACAACTTTTTATCTGGTGCCTTTAACGTCATGAAATGCCCGTTCATGCTTCATAGAGGCATTATAAAACAATGTATGACAATGAGCCACATAAGGAGATATTAGGCCAGATAACCAAAAGCTTGGTCAAAGAGTTAGGTTTTAAGAAGTGTCTTAAAGGAAGAAAGTGAGGCAGAGAGGTGTAGGGAGGGAATTCCAGAGTTGGAGGCCTAGGCAACTGAATAGGTTCAATTTGCTGAACCTCACATCCCAGGTACCAATCTAGTGAACCTTTGCTGCAACACCTCCAAGGCACCTTCCATGGATATGGAGCTCAAAACTGCTCACAGTACTCCAGGGTACAATCTTTGTAGTAAGACTTCCTTATTCGTATACTCTAATCCCCTTGTAATAAAGACCAATATGCAATTTGCCTTCCTAATTGCTTGCTGTACCTGCATGCTAACCTTGTGCTCCACATGTGAGTAAACCCAAGTCTCTCTGAACATCAAAGTATCACACTTTTTGAAAAAATTCAGTTTTTTTTATTTTTACTCCCAAAGTGAATAACCTCAAACTTCCCCACATTATATTCATTCTGCCACCTTGTTGCCTTTAACCTGTCTATATCTCTTTGCACACTCTTCAGGTCCTCATGGCTTTCATTCCCATCTAGCCTTGTATTGTCAGTAAACTTAAATACATTACTCTTGGTCTCTTCGTCCAAGTCATGGGGTAGAATTTTCCCTACATCGGGGGTGTTGTGCAGGGGTTAATAAAGTGGAGAAATAATTTTTATGACATGTCCCCTCATGTGAAACTGCCAAATGAGCTGGGACATGTGCATTCATTTTAATAAAAATTTGTGTGAAAATTTAAAATCGTTCATGAAACCCTATCCCGCCCGCGGATGAGGTTCCATGAAAAATGCGAAGGCCGCCTGGGCTCTTCACCTGCCCGCCAACCTTAAGGTTGGACGGGCAGCTCAGGTAATTGCTTAGTTGCCTTTTCAAATGGCCTTAATAGGCCTTTGACAGTTCGGCGGGGCGCGCAGTCGACTAAGCTGTGTGCCCGCCGAACTGAAAATCTAAATGATGCGCGGTGAAGTCGGGACGCACGCCCAACATCACCCAGCGTCATTTTACACCTCGGCGAGTGGGCGCCACCCCCGCTCGCTGAGCCAAAGATTCAGGCCATGAATGCAGATTGTAAATAGCTCTGGCCTCAGCATTGATCCTTGCGGCACTCCACTAGTCACAGCCTGCCAACTTAAAATGCCCCATTTATCCCTACTCCCTGCTTCCTATCTGTTAACCAATCCTCCATCCATGCTAAAATATCAACATATGACTCAGATATCAATGGCTAACGGAAGGTTAAAGGTGTTGTGTCACACTGAAGACATATGAGATGGTTGGATCAGAGCCAATTTTAGCTCCAATTTCAATTTGGTTTTTGGAAACGAGCCAAGAATTGCTTAATGGTCCCAAGCCAATAAATATTCATGAAGAAATATTAGCTTTGACTCGGAAAGAGTTCAGGCTCATACAAATGTCCCCAGCCTTATTTATTGAGTTGATCAAGCATTAAATTTTGTGACTGGTAGTGTGTAAACTGGTTATGTACTGTGCTGAAATGTGAATGAATCCTTGCTGTGCTTCTTCTGGTAACAGGATAGGCTGCCATTACAATAGTATATTTTTCAGATAAATAAATGCAATTTAGCTCCAAAGTTGCTGTGTCATCCATTTTGGACCTAAAGATTAAAAATTGATTTAGCTCTGAACATTGTTCTGGCATGTTCAATACAGATGATGGAAATAAATAGTTCAAACTGATTTTACCAGACTCAAGGAAGGCACCAGGCATCGGAGCCAAAGGTGTTCGTAGAATTGTTTCTTTTTTAAAAATCAGTCTTGGGGTTTGGGTGTCACTAGCAAGGACGGCACTTTCCTAACCCTAATTGCCCTTGAGAAGGTGGTGGTGGGCCACCTTCTAGAACTGGTGCAGTGTGTTATGTTAGGAGTTTCAGGTTTTTGACCAAGCAATAATCTCACAGCATCTTTCCAAATTCTTTTCATAGGGTTAAATGCAGTGGATTCCTGTTGATTTGTTTTTGGCAATGAAAGGGATTTGACAATTGGAGATTTTTAAGTCCAATGTTATGTAGCACTTCCTATGAAGAACCAGCTGGATGGATTAGTTTGCAACAAAAACATGTTTTAACTTTAACAATAGCTACAACTTTGTGGAAATTTTGAATGCATTGAATTCACAGGCACTTAAGAATCTAATAAAATATGTTGGTGTGAAAATCATATGAAAATTACTAGAACAAAATATGAATTGCTGCAGCTTGCTTCCAATAAAATTTAAATGGTTCCAAGTATCATGAATAAGTCTACCCTTAGAAGGCAAAAAAATACAGTCTCCTGGGCTGTGAGGCTTGGTAAGGTTTTAGCTTGTGCAGTGACATTGAAATAACAGTAATAAATTTACTCTAACATCACAGCTGGCTCTATTACTGTAACATGACCCTTTACAACTAAAATAAACAGTCATTTTAAAAATCATCACTAATTCTGCTCGCCCTGCTGTCACCCTTTTCTTATCTCTTCCCTCTGCTCTCTGGCCCATTTTTCCTTTAACTCAAATTTTACTATTTTCGAAGTAGTAACCTAACATTTTTTTGCCACTGAGTTTGTGGGGTTTAAAATTTTTCATCTTTCTGTTTCTTCTACAGTCTTGCTCACACCAGCCATTTTGGAACGCTGGTAAAAATACCATGTGGTTGGCTAAAAATTGGCTCAAAGGTTGAATGGCAATGATTGTGCGATTGACCTCGCTGTGTTAGAGATGTGGTCATCCCAATCGCTGGATACATTACTCATTGTTAACCAAGAAGTTAACCAATGGGAATACTCACTTGAACATCTAAGACTAAATGCATAAGTGGCAAGCTAAGGGTTTCTTTTTGCAATATGGAATGTCAAAAGAATGTCAATCCCTTCTGACACTTTTTGGTTAGAACCCACGTAACCTCTTGTTCTCGAATAACCTACCTTCAAGATCCATAGTTGCCTTGTCAATGCCTTCAGTACAGAAAAACAAATATCACCATCAAAGAACCAAATTTGAAGGCTCATGGCCTTGTTAGCAAACAGAGTAGGAATAAATGGGTCATTCTCAGGATGGCAGGCTGTTATTAGTGGGAGTATCACGAGGATTAATGCTCGGGCCACAGCTGTTCACAATCTATATGAATGATTTGGATGCGGGGACTAAATGTAATATTTCCAAATTTGCTGATGACACAAAACTAGATGGGAATGTGAGATGTGAGAATGATGTAAGGAGGCTTCAGGGGGATTTGGGCAGGCTAAGTGAATGGACAAGAATGTGGCAGATGGAACATGATGTGAATAAGTGTGAAGTTTGGTAGAAAAAACAGAAAGACAAAGTATTTCTTAAATGGTGAGAAGTTGGAAAGTGTTGATGTCCAAAGGGACCTGGGTGTCTTTGTTCATGAGTCACTAAATGTTAGCATGCAGGTGCAGCAAGCAATTAGGAAGGCAATTAACATGTTGGCCCTCATTGCAAAGGGATTTGAGTACAGGAGTAAAGATGCCTTGCTGCAATTATAGAGCCTTAGTGAGACCGCACCTGGAGTATTGTGTGCAGTTTTAGTCTCCTTATCTAAGGAGGGATATATTTCCTCAGAGGGAGTGCAACGGAGATTCCCCAGACTAACCCCTGGGATGGCGGCATTGCCCTATGTGGAGAGATTGAGGAAACTAAGCCTATATTCCCTAGAGTTTCAAAGAATGAGAGGTGATCTCATTGAAACTTACAAATTTTTACAGGATGTGACAGGGTAGATGTAGATAGGATGTTTCCCCTGCCTGGTGAGTCCAGAACTAGGGGACACAGTCTCAGAATAAGGGGAAGGCTATTTAAGATTGAGATGAGGAGGAATTTCTTCACTCACAGGGTGGTGAATCTTTGGAATTTTCTACCCCAGAGGGCTGTGGAAGCTCAGACATGTTCAAGACAAATCAAAATATTTCTGGATGTTAACAACATCAAGTGATATGCGGATGGTAGGAAGAATGGTGTATAAGGTAGATGATCAACCATGATCTGTCTGAATGGCGGAGCAGGCTCGATGGGCCAAATGGCCTACTCCTGCTTCTATGTTCCTATGTTTAGGTTTACTGAATCTTCTTCGAGCATTTTGATCTCCCTCCTGCCTTGGGGTTTAGCTGAAGTATATCTACTGCTGCTAAGAAATGACTTGGCCATTACCGAACTGATCTGTTAGTTGGACTCTTGTTATCTTGTAGCCCCATTTTGGAAACAGGGAAATGTGATGCCACAAAGCAAGCTGAGGAAGGGTATCTCATATCTAGTCCAATCTCAGTACAGAATCATTAGATAATTTCTGATCTACCCAGCGTTGTCCACTACATTAGTCACATGTGCCCCCTTACAAATTCAGATGTGGCTAATTGCCTTTCCGATTGATGGATTCCCCAGTCACTTCAATGGAAGAGTGTTCAGCAAAGAAAAAAAGACTGATTTACAGCCTAGGCTGATGTTGTCTCGTGTGTGACGTTAGGCCGAGTGTGAGGCTTTGCGCCGTGCACACTTATCCTGAAGACACATGACTCTATCCTCCTCAAATGTCGGAATCGCTTGATGACAGAAACGTCTCCATTTGGGTCTGTCCAAGGTTGCTTTTCTCCATGTATTGGGATGCCACTCGCAAGCTCTGGGGTTGGCTCTCAGGTTGTTTTATATCCAGATTTGGGACGTCCTGTGGTGTGGGTTCCCCTGCGCAGCTGGCAGTAGAATACTGCCTTTGGTATGCAGGAATCCTCCATGTGAATCACGAGTGACCCAGCGAAGCTGAGCTCTGATGAGCTTACTCTCCGTGCCAGGTCTGCAAGAACCTCGGCAATGGGGATTTTGTCCTGCCACCTGATGTTGCAAATAGATCGCAGACAGTGAAGGTGAAATGCTTCTAATTGCTTTATGTGATGCCGATAGGTTGTCCAAGTCTCGCGCTCATAGGGCAGAATTGTACGCCCCGCAGGCGGGCACGCACCCGACCCGATCGGGCGAGCGTCCTGACGTCATCCCGCACGCGCACAATCTTCAGGTCGAAGGCTGTGTGTGGGTGTCTGGGCCGCACCTGGCATCAATTAAAAGGCCATTAAAAACCCAATTGAGCCCTATTTTACGGTGCCAGTGCGATTTTGTACTTGTCGCACGGGCAAAACGGGCAGGCGGGCAGCCCACATTTTGCAAAACTTCATCCAAGGGAGGGATAAACAGGGTCAGCAGCATTGCCAGTGTGAGTAGTGAAGAGTTTGGGAGATAGTTCGCTGCTGGTGGCTTATTTCAACTTGACAGCTTCACCTCAGTTCTGAGCTTCATCCTTAGCATTTCCAGGCTTCACTTCAGGACTTATTGGTGTCTCAAGGCCCCCGGAGGATTTTAACCATGTGGACCCTTCCATGTATCAGGCAGCCTTCCGTTACCCTGGTAATGAGGATTGTGGTCTCAGCTGGTGGCTCCTCCTCCTCTGAGGAAAAAGAGAGGGGCAGAAGGGAGAGGAGGCCAGGTGTCCCAATGCAGCTTCCAGGAGAGGGGCCTGTGAGAGGAGAGGCGCAGGCACAAGGGGCACAGGGTCAGCAGGTAGCCCAAGGTGGAAGGGGCCGCAGAAGACGCCACTATCCTGCTGCCAGGGTTTACAGGCAGCGCTATCTCAATATGTCCGAGGTGCAATGCTGAAGGAGGCTCCGCCTCCCCAGGGAGACCGTGACCTCCATTTGTCAGATGATTGGAGCTGAGATCAGCTCCGACTGTGTGGATGGACACCCCATACCAGTGGCTCGGAAGATCACAGTGGTCCTCAACTTCTATGCCTCTGGCTCCTTCCAGGGGTCAGTGGGGGATCTTTCTGGAGTGTCCCAATCAGCTGTCAACAGTTGAGTCAAGCTGGTGACAGATGCTCTGTTCAGACAGGTAATGATATTTATGAATTTCCGTACGGATGAGGCCAGCCAGGCTGAGCGAGCCAGAGGCTTTGCAGCAATTGCCGGGTTCCCCCACATCCAGGGTGCCATCAACTGCATCCATGTGGCCATCAAGGTGGCAGTGGGTCAGCCGGGTGCCTTCGTCAACAGGAGGGGCTTCCACTCGATGAACGTGCAGATAGTGTGTGACCAGAGGGTGTAGTTTCTACAAGTCTGTGTAAGGTACCCTGGCAGCTCCCATGACGCTTACATCCTCAGACACTCCCAGGTGCCGAGGCTCTTCAGTGCTCCAGCCTGACTGGATGGATGGCTGCTGGATGACAAGGGCTATCCGTTGAAAAGGTGGCTCATGACGTCTCTCCACCACCCAAGAACAGAGGCAGAGCAGCATTATAATAGGAGTCATGCCTCCACAAGGGCAATGATAGAGAGGACCATTGGTCTTCTGAAGATGCGCTTCCGATGCCTGGGCCGTTCAGGGGGAGCACTACATACCCCCCAGAGCGGGTGTCACTGATAGTGGTTGCACGCTGCGCTCTCCACAATCTGGCACTGGCAAGGGGGTGCGCCACTGGAGGAAGAGGATCTTGAGGCAGCTCCACAGGCCACAAAGGATGAATCCAGCAGTGAGTCAGAAGAGGAACATGGTGAGGAGAATGCTGAGGGTGTGGAGGCAGGCCTCTGGATCCTTCAAAGAGGCAGGGACACCAGGGACGCCTTGATGCAACGCTCCTTCAGCTAGGCTGCCAAAGATCTGCTTCCACCTCATGTCAGGGCTGCCACCTCCATCTTGAATGTCTGAAATTACCCTTTCATTTGAATCCAATTCCACTCAGTGCCTGTACAATAAAGTTTAGAGCCACTCATGTCCAGCATTACATACTGGCGTACCTGAGACCTGAGCGCATCCCCAGAAACCCCTGACCCTGTTCCTGCATCTGCCTCTCCATGAGAGTTGCCACTCTCTCAATGGAGGAGACAGTGCATTCGGCCATGAGGGTCAGCGCAATGCTCATGCTCCGCATGGACTCCTCCACAACAGACACCATGGCACGCAGACCCTCATGGATCTCCGCCAGATTCTCCTGCACATCCCGCTGGACATCCAGCATCTGCCGCTTAATGGACGACTCCAGAAGCTCATCATCTGCCTTCAACTCAGCATCGTCCTGTTTTCCAGCAGACCTCCCACTACCAGCACCCTGGGCATTCTGCCTCCGCCTGCTCCTCAAGCGATTGTGAATACCCTCGTCGCTGTGCTCTGACATTCTAGCCAAGGATCTAATGCCCACCGAGGTGCTGGTATCTGCTCTGATGCCTGGTTCAGAGAGCGGGTGTGAGGCAGGTGCATGTGAAGCCTGGTGGTCCTCTAGCATCAGGGTATCTTTGGGGTCCTGCGATTGAGTGTGTGCTGGTGAATCTAAGGGAGAACAACAACATGTCATTAGTTTAAGTCATCACACTGTCACTGTGCATGCTAGGCACCCTGGTGAGGCAATGGAGATCTGCATCATGGTGCCATCGTCTTTCAATGATCCATGGGGGATCCAGTTTTGAGGCCCCCATCAATGATAGGACTACACAAGAATGTTTGCACCATCCGAAACTCTCACATCTATGCACCGCACTCTTACCTTCGTCTGACACACCAGCCTTTCCACAGCTGTTTGACTGAGGTGTGTGGTGCCTCTCCAGCTCCAAGGCATCCTGCTCAAATCTGGTTAGGATTAGGTGGTTTGTGGGGCCTCCACCGGTCCGCGGCCTTTCAATGTTGTTATGGGTCATCTTCTCCTGAAAGGACAGAGGAGCATTGATTAGCCCACTCTCTACCTGCAGCGCCATTGCAGCCTGGCCAACCCCACCCGAGGATCACCTTGCAGGGCACATCTGAGTCATGACCCTCGTGCTACAAGGCACTCAGTCCAAGCAGCCAGGGCTCACCCCCTTGGCCAGCTCCGGTGTCATTGACAATTGGCACTCAGACTCTAACATCTCTGAGGGGGGATGGCCATATCTTAACACTTCAACACACTGATCCTTGCCAACACGGTACTTGCCCTTCCCGAGCGCAGCAGGTCATTAAACCTTTTGGGGCACTGCACCCTTGTGTGCCGTACAACATCGTCGCTGCTGACCTGGGCTGCCACCTCCTCCCAAGCTATTTTTGTCAGGTGTAGAGGCCTCCTCCTTCCATGTCTGGGGACAAGGGCCTCCCCCCTGGCATCCACCTCCTCCAGGAGGACCGTGAGGCATTCGTCCAAAAACCAGGGGGCTGAGTACCCACCTGACCTGCCCTTTCGCCTGGCGTCTCCAGCTGCACTTGAGGCCATAACCTCGGTGTTCACAACACTGCAAATATGTTCTTCCCTGGAAGCCTTCAAGGAGCTGCCTGCGCCATTTTTAAACCGGCTGCCAGGTCACCATTGGACCCGGCAGCCGACAGGCCCCTGCCCCCGCCCGGCCCTTCCCAACCAATGGGAAGATGCATTACACTAAGCAGGCCTTAATTGGCCGGCCAGCATGAAATCACATGGGGGGGCCCATTTCCTGACCTGTTGGGGGCCCGCCGATCATGCCCGCCTGCCAAGGGTAAAATTCAGGCCATAAAGAAGTGACATAAGAACCACTGCCTGGCAGACTTTGATCTTTGTTCTGAGACAAACTCCGTGCTCTCTCCAAAGTCTGTGATTGAGCCTGACAAACAGTGAGCTCTCTTGTTCCAGGCATTGGTTGATTTGTCACCCAGTGTAGTGTTATCGGAGAGAGTACTCCCCAGATAGCAACAGTTCTGCACTGAAAGAAGGGGTGTGTAGTTGAAAGTGACTGTGGGGTCTTGGAGTACATGGCTAGGGGTGGGGTTGATACAAGGTCTCTGTCTTTTTCAGACTTATTGTCAGGCCAAAGTGTTCTGAGGCTAGGGCAAAGCCATCAACAAGCAGCTGAATGTCTACTGGAGTATATGCTATGAAAGCGCAGTCGTTCACAAACAAGAATTCGCTCAGTAGCTGTTCTGACACATTTGTGTAAGTCTTGAGCCTTTGCAAGTTGAAGAGGTTGCCATTTATCCTGAATTGAATGTGTAATCCTGCGTCAAGATCTTTGAGTGTGTGTTGGAGCATGGCCGAGAAGTATATGGAAAACAGAGCTGGAGCCAATACACAGCCTTGCTTGGTGCCGTTGGTGACAGGAAAGGCATCCGAAGACATACCACTTTGCATCATGCCATGGTGAAATAAGTGAATGACACTGATCATCTTTCAGGGCAGCCATATTTGTACAGAACCAACCACAGACCTTCCCAGCTTACTGTGTCAAAAGCCTTGGTCAGTTCAAGAAACACCATATAGAGGTCCTTATTCTGTTTGCAGGACTTTACTTGAATTTGACGTGCTGCAAAAATCACATCTTCCTGCACAGAAGCCACACAGTGAATCTAAGTACACAGGGACAATGAGGTGAGTGACAATCTGATTAAGAATAACCCTTGCAAGAATTTTCCTGCTGTTGAAGGAAGTGATATTCCACAATGATTGCCACAGATGGACTTGCACCCTTTCCGTTTGTAGAGGTGAATTATGGAGGCATCCTTGTTGTCTTGGGGCACAGCACCCTGATTCCAGACAAGGCACAAGAGACAAGTGAGTTTCCTAACCATGTGAGGCCCTCTGTACTTAAATACTTCAGGTGGGATGCCATCAGCTCCCAGAGACTTGCCCATTGAAAGCTGCTTTGTGGCCTTTTGACTTCCACTGAAGAAGGATTGAGAACAAGCTCTCCCAGAGTGCGGTGCTGTGAAAGCGACTCAATGATGATATTGTACACCATGGATTACTGGTTTAGGAGATAACTGAAGTACTGTGCCCAACAAGAGAGAATCTCATGTCAATTTGTTAGGAGGTGATTGCCATCTCCTGAGAGGATGGGTGTCACACTGTTGGTTTTGGAGTGATAGACTGATCGCAGACCTTCATGTAGAACCTTCAGGTTATTGTTATCAGCAGCTGCTCGAAGTTCATCAGCCTTGTTTTCCCACCTTCAGTTCTTCACCTGACTTAGTTTGACCTGTAGCATGTGTTCTGTGTGATGATATCCGGCGTTTCTTGCTGGTGATTTCTTGTCAGATGTGTAAGATCTGCGAGTGTTGTGCAAAGGTTGCCTTTGTCTTGGGCACTGTCAAACCAGTCTTGGTGCTTCCATTTAACGAATCCTAGGACCTCAGCCGCTGTGCTGTAAGAAACATCCTTTAACTTTTTCCCAAAAAATGTCAACATTGCCCACCCTGATAGCAACAATTCTTGTGGTTAGTTTGTGCTCTAGTCCTTGTCACTTGGCCATGTCTTTAAGAACAGTTACACTAATCTTCCTTTGTGGCTTGACTCTGTGCCAAAGCACCTTAGATTTTATCTTCAAAGACACAACTCCTGACAAGCCAATGGTCAGACCAGCATTCTGCACTCCTAAGGGAGCAGGTAGGGTGCACGCCCTTACGATCTCTCTGTTGTACAATAATGTAGCCCAACATGTGCCAGTGTTTGGATCTGGGATGCATACATGTTGTTTTCAGTTTGTCTGCTTGTTGGAAGACTAAGTTTGTGTGATTGGGTCAAACTCGCTGCACTTAGAGAGAAGGAGCTGGCTATTGGAGTTTGTTCTGCCAATATCATGGTGTCCTCATACTCATCTCCATATATTACAGTCTGTGCCCACTCAGGAATTGAAATCACCACGAATAATGAGTGTTTCCTGCTGGGGTATTCCTCTAATTATCTTACTGAGGTCACCATAGAATGCTTCTTTGACCTCATCTGTATGTGTCATTGTTGGAGCATAGGTATTAATGAGTGTTGCATGCAGGCTTAAACAGAGAATCTTCAGTTGTTTGCTGATCCCTGTAGGAACTGCCAGTTCAGATCGAATGGCAAAGCCTTTCTGTTGAGGCTGGTCCTTGGACTTGCCAATCCAGTAGTATTGCACCAACCTCCTCAAGTTAGGACTCCTCAGTGAGCCTTGTTTCGCTTAGGGCAGCGATGTTAATGTTGTACCTGCTCAGCATTCTGGCTACAAGGTCCGTTTTGCATTCTGGTCTTGTATTGTTGTCAAGAAGTGTTCTGACATTCCAAGAACCAAGCTCCATACAATAACTAGTATCTTTTTCAGTAGATTTCGACTGTGGTGAATGGATGACCAGCTAGGAGCAGTAATCTGGCAGGTGTATGGTGAGCCGGCTGTGTTTAGGGTTCTCTTTCTTCCTCTTCCTAATTGGGGAGAGCAGCACTGTACCTGAAAAGGTCTGCTCTGTCACCTCAGGAGGATACGAACTCCACATCTGCCCCGGTCTGTGGAGAGTGACCATCATCCTGAGGCTGTCTGTGTAAAGACTGCCAGTGGCATCCTCTACCTGTCGTCACTTCCCCCATCACCACAGGGCTTAGAATGTCTGATGTTTTGTTTGATGACTTGCTAACTTGCATGTTGAGTATATTTAAGTGGCTGTGGTTTGTGCCGAACCTCTCCCATGCCCTCGTCCAAGGTAGCTAATCCTGCACTGGTGCAATGTGTGCCACAAACGCAGCAGCTGAAAGGATGCAGGTTTGAGTTGGAAGTTGTCCTTCTCCTAAATGAGCTTCTGAGCCAGCTGAAGAGCCTCATCCTTCCTTGACATGGCCATCCAGTCAATTGGCACTATTTGTGACCTTCTCCATTGTCAGCCGACGTATATCTTACTAGTTACCCCTTAGCTACCAACCAAAGACCATGAAACCTTACTTCCCCTCTCCTAGGCAGGCTGCCAAATAAGGCTGATGAGCCCTACCCACCAACGCAGAGATGTCTGGTTTAAAAGAGCCAAACACCCAGCTTCACACCTCTGCCCACAATTCTGAATGGGGGTTGGCACATGAAGCCAGGCAGCAGTAGTTTGATTAGGAGCGGCTATTTGAGATGCTGATCATATGGGGCTTTTTGTGGATGAAGAGGATCTCGACTCTCTTCACCATCTGGTCCTTCCTAATCCTATGATCACTCAATTTTGGGTTAGTGAATTAAAAATGAATAGTTGATGCAGCATGTTATCATAATACTCATATTTATGTGGCGTATGCATGTGAACTTTAAGCTTTTTATGCATTTGTTGGAAAATGGTAGAGCAAAAAGTGTGCAGCATTTTGTGATTGCGAGGAGTGATTTATTTTCTTGCTCACTGAATGGTGATAGGTGTTTTTTCAGTAAATATACCCATGTGAAATACCTTCGCCTGCACTTTGTGTGTGTGTGTGAGGTATTTTCTACTTTGGGTGCAGAAGTTCCAATAATGATGAGCTATTCTCATACAGTTCGTACCTTGCTTGACCTCTTGTATCTGCAGCTCCCTGTTGTACTGCTTGAATGGCGACCCATCAGGAGGGGGAACTCAATCATGTTGCCGCAAGATGTTTCTCTCTCTGTGTCTCTCTCACACACAGGGAGCTTACAGTGTCTCTCAAGCCCCCAGAGCAAAGGTTGCTTACTGAGATATCCCTTACCCTACGCCACCACACTCAAAGAACTCCCAAGTACATTCAAAAAGCAATTACATCAAGGAGCAGCACACAGCAGGGGAGCCTGACAAGGACTCTTGCCCGTTGCTGGAGTAACACACACACACGCAATTGTTTCTCTCTCTCCCGCAGATGCTGCCAGACCTGGGGAATAGACTGGGGAAGTCAATATTTTATTTGGAATCCATTTGTTCATCCTTATGTTGAGAGGTAATCACACACGAATGTGAGAACAGGAGTTGGCCATTCAGCCCATGGAAAGCATGTTCATCTGGATCATGGCTGATCTGTACCTCCACATCAGTTACTCACCCTTGTCCCATTTCCTTTGATGTGGGGATGCAAAAATCTATCAGTCTCAGTCTTGAAAACTTAAATTGGCCCAGTATCCATGTGCATTTTGAGGGGGTGGGGGTGGGGGGAAGAGTTCCAGATTTCTAGTACTATTTGCATGAAAAAGTGCTTCTTGTTTTCACACCTAAATAGCCTAATCTAATTTTAAGATTTTGTTCTCTTCTGAACTCCCCTAAGAAATTGGTATGTACCAACTTATGGAATTCTTAAATCATTCTAGGCACTTGAATCAGATCACCTCTCAACCCAACTCAGTTGGCAGTATGAGTTAAGTTTTATTGCACAGTGCCTATTAAATCCAGATCAGAATTCGTCAGATTTTTAAAAAAAACAAAATCAATGCATAAAACACCAAAAATTTCTCCATTAAAATGCTGCCAAAAAATAAAAAATCTCCTCTGTCCTAACATGCGCTTTTCTAATTGCAAACTTCCATTTCTCCCCTGTTAAACAGTTTGATTCAAATAAGACATCGGTGTTTGAAAGCAGCAGGGTGATAGACCGGGTAGCGTTGCTGTGGAATTAAAATAGAAAAAAAACCCAGAAAATGCTGCAAATACCCAACAGGTCTGGCAGCATCTGCAGGAGAGAGAGAGAAACAATAGGAGTGTTGGTGTGTGTGTTACTCCAGCAACAGGCGAGAGTCCTTGTCAGGCTCCCCTGCTGTGTGCTGCTCCTTGATGTAATTGCTTTTTGAATGTACTTGGGAGTTCTTTGAGTGTGGTGGCGTGGGTTAAGGGATATCTCAGTAAGCAACCTTTGCTCTGGGGGCTTGAGAGACACTGTAAGCTCCCTGTGTGTGTGAGAGAGAGACACAGAGAGAGAAACATCTTGCGGCAACATGACTGAGTTCCCCCTCCTGATGGGTCGCCATTCAAGCAGTACAACAGGGAGCTGCAGATACAAGAGGTCAAGCAAGGTACGAATGGGAGGCAGCGGCTAGTCAAACCTTGCAGATTTACAAGGAGGGACCTCTCCCTCGCCTCCAGTCCCTTCTCTCAGTCGCTGTGGTCGAAGCCAACCAAGATATTAGCTCCCTCTGTCTGTCATTGCACCGTAAGCCTTGTATCGTCACACCTAACGCTCAGGAAGTGTGTTTCTGTGTAAGGGAAAAGCACAGCAAATCTCTCAGTAACCCAGGGTGTGGGAGTGTGTGTCCCAGCCGGTTGAGGGGGTGGCAGAAGATGATAGTTTTATTTCTAGCGCATAGCGGCATGGAAAAAAAATAGGAACTAACCAGTTACAAAACATTGGCAAAATATGCCCACCTCCCACCTCCAGCAATGTTAACCCTTCACTTTAATTGACATTAATTTTTAACATCATGTTTGCAGAAATATTGACAGATTATTACCCCCGAGTTTTGATAAACAATGCAAGATGTGTTCTCTTGCCGACAAACTCGGGGATGGAAAGATCCTAAATGCATTTAAAATCAGCCAAAATGTAACAACCACAAACGTAAATGCCACTAGAAAGAACTTTGAGACCTGTTTACAGTGGAGGCAGGGATTAGAGATGCAATTTTCCTCAGTGCGAAACAGGAAACAATCCACCCCCTGCCCCTCTCTATTGAATCAAACTATGTGCTTTTAAAACAGAAACAGAAATACCTGGAAAAACTCAGCAGGTCTGGCAGCATCGGTGGAGAAGAAATCAGTTAACGTTTCGAGTCTTTACGACCCTTTGGCAGAACTGAAGCATAGTTAGGAGAAAGGTGAAATATAAGCTGGTTTAAGGTGGGGGGGGCAGGGGGAGAGAGAAGTTGAGGGTGGGGTGATTGTGGAGATAAGCAAGCAGTGATAGGAGCAGATAATCAAAAGATGTCACAGACAAAAGGTTCAAAGAGGTGTTGAAGGTGGTGATATTTGTCTAAGAAAAGTGCTTTTAACCTTAGTTTAAAAGTTGCCAGTGATGACGGTGAGGGAACCGCTCCCCTCTTTGTAAATGGTGCAGATTATTTGATGAAGGAGAAGGGATTGAAGAGTTTTGGTCTGGGGATGGATAAAGCTATTCCAACTATTTCCTTCACAGGTCAGGCTGCACCTATGGAGAAAATCAGAATTGACATTTCAGGCCCATGACCTTCCCATTGCCACCCCATCTTCCAGGAAGGCCCATCTCTCCGGGATTTCTAATCAGTTGTCTCGTTCGCTTTCAATGCTTTCTATTTCCCTTCTCATGTTTGATCAGGTATCTCGCTTTCACATCTCCTGAAAGTTCATCGACCTGAAACGTTAACTCTTTGTTTCCCTCTCCACAGATGCTGCCTGACCTGCTGGGTTATTCCTGTTTTTCTCTCAGATTTCCAGCATCTGCAGTATTTTGCTTTTCTACAACCATTTTCTTGCATCGAGGGTGAAAGTCAGTGCTGGCTGGTTGGCTCCAGTGGCCAGTTGCCTGTTGTCACCTCTATGTATTCTGTGGTGGTTCCCACAAAATACTGTCACCAGCGCAGACATCGCAACTTTATTTAGAGATCGCGGAAATCCCAGTGTTATTTTCCAAAACAGGCCAAATTTAGATAGGATTCCAGGAGGAATATCGAAAACAGTCACTGCGGGGAACCAACATGAAGTAATATAAAAGCAAAATACTGCGGATGCTGGAAATCTAGAACAAAAACTAAAATACCTGGCAAAACTCAGCAGGTCTGACAGCATCTGCGGAGAGGGATACAGTTAACGTTTCGAGTCCGTATGACTCTTCATCAGAACTAAGGAAAAATAAAAGAGGTGAAATATAAGCTGCTTTAAAGGGGGTGGGACAGGTAGAGCTGGATAGACGGCCAGTGATAGGTGGAGATTGCCAAAAGATGTCATAGACTAAAGGACAAAGAGGTGTTGGAGGTGGTGATTTAACTAAGGAATGTGCTAATGGGGACATTGGTAGAAAGCAGGATGAGCAAGGAACAGATAGTCCTAGTGGGGGTGGGGTGAGGGGAAGGAATCGAAATAGGCTAAGAGGTAGAGATAAAACAATGGATGGAAATACATTTAAAAATAATGGAAATAGGTGGGAAAAGAAAAATCTATATAAATTATTGGAAAAGCGGGGATCGGAAAATGGGTGGGGATAGAGGAGAGAGTTCATGATCTAAAGTTGTTGAACTCAATATTCAGTCCGGAAGGCTGTAAAGTGCCTAGTCGGAAGATGAGGTGCTGTTCCTCCAGTTTGCGTTGAGCTTCACTGGAACAATGCAGCAGGCCAAGGACGGACATGTGGGCATGAGAGCAGGGTGGAGTGTTGAAATGGCAAGCGACAGGGAGGTAATACATCGGCTTCTGAGAGGAAATATTGTTTTGGTTATATGCTAAATGTTTTGTGCTTTTACAGACACATGTGCAAAATGTGCCAATGCTTGGACATTTTATCCCTGCAATTGTATGAGCGAGTTTCAACTGCATTTTCTGCTTCTAAACCTGTACCTTTGCTCACTAGCCTCTGCAGGTAGCTGTGATAAATATCGATAGGATCCCAGTCCCGACTGCAAATCTTATCAGAAAGGAATCCGGTTATTCTGTGGCACAAACTACTAATACCCATTATGACCTTGTCAAGGAACAGAGATTTCCTACATCCAGAAGGTAAGTGTAAACTCACGAGATAGTTCTAAAGGTCTTTCCAGAACTAACAAAAATCAAAAGGAACCTTTCACAAGTTACAGGAGTAACCAGTGCTGAAAGTTAATAATGGGCTGCGAAGATGGTTCCGAAAGAAGGAAAACGTTTTGAGTTTAACAATCTAGAAAGGGAAATCTTTGGGAGACGGTACACAAAACTATCCCATTATCCACTTACAAACATGGGCTCAACTCTTGCGGGCACGATATTGGGGAACGCTGGGGTACTCGCCACGATTGAGGGTCACAAAGGCTTTGGAAGTTCCGGGCAGCAGAGTTACATTCGGTTTGCCAGAAGTACAGGTCGTGTGGCGTTTACCAGAAACCCTCAGGGCCGACTGCATTTTAGATTTCAGATCATTTCAGTTTTTGGATACGGCATATAGGCCCAGACCTGCTTACATTACAATAGCCTAAGCCGAGGCTAGCTCGAGTCTAAAGCCAATAAACTGGCTGGAAAAGTACAATGTAAAGGTTGGGTGTGATTGGTGAGGTTCACATCAGCTCAGGTCACAGGTTTCTGGAGCATGAGGTTCAAAAACATGCGGTGTTTAGATGCGCTTGGTTTTCAGATTGATAAAGGATACTTAACCTGTAGCTGATAGTCCCCCCACCTGTACCCCCACTGACCTGAGGACCTGTCAACACATGAACTTGGGCTGTTTGTACTTTTTCTTTTTAACACTGATTTATTTAGTGCTGCTTCAGATAGGTGTAGAGTCTGCTCAGCCCTTAAAATCAGTCTCTCAACAATTCAACACACTCATCATCCCCAGCGCTGCTCAACCCTCCCCCTCCCCACAACACTGCCTACCCCATCACCCCCAGCACTGCTCACCCCCTCCCCCCATCACCCCCAGCACTGCTCCTCCCCTCCCCCCATCACCCCCAACACTGCTCACCCTTTCCCCCCATCACCCCCAGCACTGCTCACCCCCTCCCCCCATCACCCCCAGCACTGCTCCTCCCCTCCCCCCATCACCCCCAACACTGCTCACCCTTTCCCCCCATCACCCCCAGCACTGCTCACCCCCTCCCACCATCACCCCCAGCACTGCTCATCCCCTCCCCCAGCACTGCTCATCCCCTCCCGATCGCCCTTCCCAGCGCTGCTCATCCCCTCCCCCTCCCCAGCGCTGCTCATCCCCTCCCCCCAGCGCTGCTCATCCCCTCCCCCCAGCGCTGCTCACCCCCTCCCCAGCACTGCTCATCCCCCTCCCCCTCCCCAGCGCTGCTCATCCCCTCCCCCTCCCCAGCGCTGCTCATCCCCTCCCCTCCCCCTCCCCAGCGCTGCTCATCCCCTCCCCTCCCCCTCCCCAGCGCTGCTCACCCCCTCCCCCCAGCGCTGCTCACCCCCTCCCCCTCCCCAGCGCTGCTCATCCCCTCCCCCTTCACCTCCCCAGCGCTGCTCACCCCCTCCCCCCATCACCCCCAGCACTGCTCACCCCCTCCCCCATCACCCCAGCACTGCTCACCCCCTCCCCCCATCACCCCCAGCACTGTTCATCCCCTCCCCCCAGCACTGTTCATCCCCTCCCCCCAACACTGCTCATCCCCTCCCCCTCCCCAGCGCTGCTCATCCCCTCCCCCTCCCCAGCGCTGCTCATCCCCCTCCCCCTCCCCAGCGCTGCTCATCCCCTCCCCCCAGCGATGCTCATCCCCCTCCCCTCCCCCTCCCCTCCCCCTCCCCAGTGCTGCTCAGCCCCTCCCCCCAGCGCTGCTCATCCCCTCCCCCTCCCCAGCGCTGCTCACCCCCTCCCCAGCACTGCTCACCCTTTCCCCCCCATCACCCCCAACACTGCTCACCCTTTCCCCCTAACACCCCCAGCACTGCTCACCCTTTCCCCCATCACCCCCAGCACTGCTCACCCTTTCCCCCATCCCCTAGCACTGCTCACCCCCTCCCCCCATCACCCCCAACACTGCTCACCCCCTCCCCCCATCACCCCCAGCACTGCTCACCCTTTCCCCCATCACCCCCAGCACTGCTCACCCTTTCCCCCATCCCCTAGCACTGCTCACCCCCTCCCCCCATCACCCCCAACACTGCTCACCCCCTCCCCCCATCACCCCCAACACTGCTCACCCCCTCTCCCCATCACCCCCAGCACAGCTCATCCCCTCCCCCCATCACGCCCAGCACCGCTCATCCCCTCCCCCCATCACCCCCAGCACTGCTCACCCCCTCCCCCCATCACCCCCAGCACTGCTCACCCTTTCCCCCCATCACCCCCAGCACTGCTCACCCCCTCCCCCCATCACCCCCAGCACTGCTCATCCCATCCCCCCATCACCCCCAGCACAGCTCATCCCATCCCCCCATCACCCCCAGCACAGCTCATCCCCTCCCCCCATCACCCCCAGCACAGCTCATCCTCTCCCCCCATCAACCCCAGCGCTGCTCATCCCCTCCCCTCCCCCTCCCCAGCGCTGCTCACCCCCTCCCCCCATCACCCCCAGCACAGCTCATCCCCTCCCCCCATCACCTCCAACACTTGTTCACCACTCCCCCTCATACCCCAGCATTGCACATCCCTCCCCCACACCCCAGGACAGTTCACCTCCTCCCCCCGCATCCCCAGCACTGTTTACACTCTTACACTAGACGAAGGAGGTGTGTAGAACTGGGAAGGGAGTGGTCAGCCGAGCCAGAGGCACGGGGCGAAGGGGAATGTGAGGAATGCTGGGTGACAGGCCGAGAGACCCATCGGGGATTGTGGGCGAACAGAGTGAGGGAAGGGTGCGGGTGAGCGGAGCTGGGGAGGGGATGCGGATGAGCAGAGTGGGGTAGGGGATGCGGGTGAGCGGAGCTGGGGAGGGGATGCGGATGAGCAGAGTGGGGAAGGGGATGCGGGTGAGCTGAGCAGGGTGGGGTGTGTGGGTGAGCAGAGTGGGGGAGGGCATGCGGATGAGCAGAGTGGGGGAGGGGATGCGGGTGAGCTGAGCAGGGTGGGGGGTGTGGGTGAGCAGAGTGGGGGAGGGGATGCGGGTGAGCTGAGCAGGGTGGGGGGTGTGGGTGAGCAGAGCGGGGGAGGGGATGCGGGTGAGCAGAGTGGGGGAGGGGATGCGGGTGAGCAGAGTGGGGGAGGGGATGCGGGTGAGCAGTGTGGGGGAGGGGATGCGGGTGAGCAGAGCGGGGGAGGGGATGCGGATGAGCAGAGTTGGGGAAGGGGATGCGGGTGAGCTGAGCAGGGTGGGGTGTGTGGGTGAGCAGAGTGGGGGAGGGCATGCGGATGAGCAGAGTGGGGGAGGGGATGCGGGTGAGCTGAGCAGGGTGGGGGGTGTGGGTGAGCAGAGTGGGGGAGGGGATGCGGGTGAGCTGAGCAGGGTGGGGGGTGTGGGTGAGCAGAGCGGGGGAGGGGATGCGGGTGAGCAGAGTGGGGGAGGGGATGCGGGTGAGCAGAGTGGGGGAGGGGATGCGGGTGAGCAGTGTGGGGGAGGGGATGCGGGTGAGCAGAGCGGGGGAGGGGATGCGGATGAGCAGAGTTGGGGAGGGGATGCGGGTGAGCAGAGCGGGGGAGGGGATGTGGATGAGCAGAGTTGGGGAGGGGATGCGGGGGAGGGGATGCGGGGGAGCAGAGTGGGGGAGGGGATGCGGGTGAGCAGAGTGGGGGAGGGGATGCGGGGGAGCAGAGCGAGGGAGGGGATGCGGGGGAGGGGATGCGGGGGAGCAGAGTGGGGGAGGGGATGCGGGTGAGCAGAGTGGGTGAGCAGAGCGGGGGAGGGGATGTGGGTGAGCAGAGTGGGGGAGGGGATGCGGGGGAGGGGATGCGGGTGATCAGAGCGGGGGAGGGGATGCGGGTGAGCAGAGCGGGGGAGGGGATGCGGGTGAGCAGAGCGGGGGAGGGGATGCGGGTGAGCAGAGCGGGGGAGGGGATGCGGGTGAGCAGAGTGGGGGAGGGGATGCGGGGGAGCAGAGCGGGGGCGGGGATGCGGGTGAGCAGAGCGAGGGAGGGGATGCGGGGGAGGGGATGCGGGGGAGCAGAGTGGGGGAGGGGATGCGGGTGAGCAGAGTGGGTGAGCAGAGCGGGGGAGGGGATGTGGGTGAGCAGAGTGGGGGAGGGGATGCGGGGGAGGGGATGCGGGTGATCAGAGCGGGGGAGGGGATGCGGGTGATCAGAGCGGGGGAGGGGATGCGGGTGAGCAGAGCGGGGGAGGGGATGCGGGTGAGCAGAGCGGGGGAGGGGATGCGGGTGAGCAGAGCGGGGGAGGGGATGCGGGTGAGCAGAGCGGGGGAGGGGGTGCGGGTGAGCAGAGCGGGGGAGGGGATGCGGGTGATCAGAGCGGTGGAGGGGATGCGGGTGATCAGAGCGGGGGAGGGGATGCGGGTGAGCAGAGCGGGGGAGGGGATGCGGGTGAGCAGAGTGGGGGAGGGGATGCGGGGGAGGGGGTGCGGGTGAGCAGAGCGGGGGAGGGGATGCGGGTGAGCAGAGCGGGGGAGGGGATGCAGGGGAGCAGAGCGGGGGAGGGGATGCGGGGGAGCAGAGCGGGGGAGGGGATGCGGGTGATCAGAGCGGGGGAGGGGATGCGGGTGATCAGAGCGGGGGAGGGGATGCGGGTGAGCAGAGCGGGGGAGGGGATGCGGGTGAGCAGAGTGGGGGAGGGGATGCGGGGGAGGGGATGCGGGTGATCAGAGCGGGGGAGGGGATGCAGGTGATCAGAGCTGGGGAGGGGATGCGGGTGAGCAGAGTGGGGGAGGGGATGCGGGTGAGCAGAGTTGGGGAGGGGATGCGGGTGAGCAGAGTGGGGGAGGGGATGCGGGTGAGCAGAGTGGGGGAGGGGATGCGGGTGAGCAGAGTGGGGGAGGGGATGCGGGGGAGGGGATGCGGGTGAGCAGAGTGGGGGAGGGGATGCGGGTGAGCAGAGTGGGGGAGGGGATGCGGGGGAGGGGATGCGGGTGAGCAGAGCGGAGTTGTTGGTGGGACGGCTCTTAGAATTAAAAACAGTGAAAATTGAAGGTGGGTCTCAGTGCTGTGCCTTCAGATCATAATTATGCCTCGCCCCGTGGCCTCGCCGGAGGATCCGCTCTCCACACGCGACTGGAAGGTCCAAAGGCTCCAACAGTAAAAAGGTAAGGTCACCGTTTGGAATGCGATCAGTGTGCGCTGTCACTCTGTTGCTCACTGGAGATTCGGGCCATTATTACCACTAGATCTTAAACTGATAAATGTTTGTGTTCATCAAGCTGAGGGATGTTGGTGCTTGGAATGCACTTTGCATTTGAGTCTCAATATCGAGCATTCTGAGGCCAGATATAGGGTTCGCTCTACTCTGCCCGCCAGTGGCCAATGACAGTTTTGGCAGGAAAGGTGCAATCTTCACGAGGCATCTCGTCACCTTGATAACAAGCCCTTTGCACAAATGCAGTGTTAATTCCCTGCCCGCACCGCGTAGCGGGGTCAGAACCCCGGACACCAAAAAAAATAAAAACTTGAACCGATAAAAGATAATCCAAAACAGATTTTGCAAACGGTCCATAACGGCCATATTATGCGTGGAATGTTCTAAAACAGAAATGGTTGTTTTTCTTTTAGTATGTGCCATTCTTGTACGAACATTCTTGGTGAGGCAGTGCCTCACCAGGAGCCTCTGACTCCCTGCTGCAGCAATGTGACATTTTTCCTTTTCCAACACCAGCCATCCTGCCCTCTCTGAATCGGCCCATTCCCATTAAAATGGTATCCAGGATGCGCTCATGACTGCCAGGAAGAGTAAAAATTGATCCCAACAGGCCGGCCAATAGGGAAAAACAGTTTGGACCAGTGCTCTTGTTTCCCAGTTCTTACTGGTGTTCTGTTTTAAGGTATACAAGACTAGTTCGGACCAGTATTCTTATTTCCAGGTTTTTACTGTTTTTTTTCCATTCCGGATGGGCTGGATTTGAACCTAAGTCCTAGTGGTGAAAGGATAGAGTTTAACCCTCTGCACCAACTAGTTCTCCACCATTGTTTTGGCAGTTACATTATTGACTTCGTGTAGTCACCATTGTAGGTTTCCATGATGACAAGTTCTAAGGATAGAATGCAAGTTCCAAGGATACAATCCAATGAGTAGGGAAAATTCCAAGGGATGGACACACCATTCACGGTTGACTAGAAAGGTTAAAGATAGCATCAAACTTAAAGAAAAAGTACATAATTGTGCAAAGATAGGTGGAAGGCCAGTAGTTTGGACAGAATATAAGGAACAGCAAAGGATGACTAAAAGACTAATAAGGAGGGAAAAATTTGTATGAAAGAAAGCTAGCCAGAAATATAATGACAGACGGAGTTTTTATAAATCTTTAAAGAAGATAAGTTAACAAAGTGAGCGTTGGTCCTGTAGAAAGTGAGTCTGGATAATTGATAATGGAAAGCAAGGAGATGGCCGATGAATTGAACAGTTATTTTGCATCAGTTTTCACTATAGAGGATACAAGTAACATCCCAGAAGCAGCTATAAATCAGGAAATGGAAGTGGGGAAGGAAGTCAGGGGAATTACAGTCACCAGAGAAGTGATACTGAGTAAATTGTTGGAGCTGCGGGCTGACAAGAGCCCGGGTCCTGATGGACTTCATCCTAGGGTCTTAAAAGAATTGTCTAGTGAGATTGTTGATGCATTGTTGGTTTTAATTTTCCAAAACTCCCTAGATTCGGGGAAGGTGCTATTAGATTGGAAGATAGCAAATGTAACTCCATTATTCAAAGAGGGAGAGAGACCGAAAGCAGGAAACTACAGGCCAGTTAGCTTCACATCTGTCATAGGGAAAATGTTAGAAGCTATTATTAAAGAAGTTACAGCAGGGGACTTGGATAAGTTCAAGGTCATCAGGCAGAGTCAACATGGTTATGTGAAAGGGAAACCATGTTTAACCAACTTATTGGAGTTCTTTGAGGAAGGAACATGTGGTGTAAATAAAGGGGAACTGGTGGATGTACTGTACTTAGATTTCCAGAAGGTGTTTGATGAAGTGGCACATCAAGGGTTATTGTGGAAAATAAAAGCTCATGGTATAGGCGGCAATATATTGGCAAGGATAGAAGGTTGGCTGGCTAACAGGAAGCAGAGAGTAGGCATAAATGGGTCCTTTTCAAGTTGGCAAGATGTAACGAGTGTTGTGCCACAGGGATCAGTGCTGGGACCTCAACTGTTTTCAATTTATAGAAATAATTTGGATGAAGGGATTGAAAGGATGGTTGCCAAATTTGCTGATGGCACAAAGATAGGTAGGAAAGTAAGTTGTGAAGAGGACATAAGGAGGCTTCAAATAGATATAGATTGGTTAAGTGAGAGAGCAATGATCTGGCAGATGGATTATAATGTGGGGGAATGTGAAATTGCCCATTTTGGCAGGAAGAATAAAAGAGAAGCTTATTATGTAAATGGTGAGAGATTGTAGAGCTCTGAGCTGCAGAGGGATCTGGGTGTCCTAGTGCATGAATCACAAAAGGCTAGTATACAAATACAGCAAGTAATTAGGAAAGCTAATAGAATGTTATCATTTATTGCGAGGGGAATTGAATAGGGAGGTTATGCTTCAGTTGTACAGGGCACTAGTGAATACCACATTTGGAGTGCTGTGTACAGTATTGGTCACCTTATTTAAGCAAGGATGTAAATGCATTGGGAGCAGTTCAAAGAAGGTTTACCAGACTAATACCTGGAATGGGTGGGTTGTCTCATGAGGAAAGGTTGGACAGGCTAGGCTTGTATCAGCTGGAGTTGAGAAAAGTAAGAGGCAAAACATAAGATTCTGAGGGGTCTTGACAGGTTGGATGTGGAGGGGATGTTTCCTCTTGTGGAAGAATCTAGAACTAAGGGTCACTGCTTAAAAATAAGGTGTTGCCCATTTAAAATAGAGATGAGGCAAATTTTTTTCACCAAGGGTCGTGAGCCTTTGGAACTCCCTTTCTGAAAAGTTGGTGGAAGCAGAGCCTTTGAATATTTTTAAGGCAGAGGTGGGTAGATTCTTGGTAAGCAAGGCGGGGGTGATAAGTTATCAGGGGTAGGTGGAATGCAGATTTGAGGTTACTATCAGATCAGCCATGACCTTGTTAAATGGCGGAGCAGGCTCGAGGGGCCGAATGGCCTACTCCTGCTCCTTGTTCGTATTTTCATACGTAAGGATGGTCAATATTTGTGCCCGAGCAGCTTGTCAATTTTGATAGTATTGTGGACCACAGTCATCACAATCCACCCTGATCCATCAGCCTTGCAGCAGGTAGGAGATGTAAGTGTGTGACTCAGCAAGATCACTGAATTCGATGAACACCGCAGAGGGCCTCACTGTCACAGCACCAGGGTCACACCAACATATAACTAGGTATGGGCAGGAAAGGATTACAGAGTCTGAGGGAGACAGATGCCCCAAGAGAATATTCGGGGAGACCTCTAACTCTACTCCGTCACAGAATGTTCTTACCCCCAGAGATAATTTATTACCAAGCAACAATACTTTTGAAATTCAAGGTGACTTTTGAGAGTATGATTCTTTTACCTAGATGATCTAATTTGATTACTTTTGTCAGCAGAGTTCAAGAAATACCTTTAAGAACTTGTTGGCTCCGTTTTGTACCAAAACAAATTCTGTTTCTTTAAAAAAAAATCTTACTCCCACATTTTGAAACTGATCTTGTTAAAAAAACAAACTTGTTAAATAATGGTAAATCTGATCTTTACTGGAAGAACTCTTTGGCAGTTACAGGACAAGTCATGATTTATGAATGTACACCCAATGCATGTTTACACACTGGATTTAGTATGTAGCTCTGAGGGGGCATTTTATGCAACAGAGTTACAGATGCATATGAGTGGGCTTTTTACTTTGCCTTCTCATTTTATAAATTACTTTCTTTCCATTTTTAGATCTCCTCCATTACACACTTCCTCAGCTGAAAGAGCAGAAAAATGTACTGTCCCCATACCTCTTGAAGTGGCTGTGAGCTGGCATTCATTAACCTTCCCTCCCTTCTATTTTTGCAGGAGTTACCTTGCACCCACTTGGCAACTTGCCAACAGCCTGGCTGTGTTTGAAAAATGTCTGGGGAACTCTGTGGTGTGGAGCATTTTTGCACTTTACTGCCAGGCCACCTTGTACCCTGCTTATACTTCTGTTGAATTTGTGATTGCCTTCACTTCTGCCTGGCTCTTTTTGTTAATTTTTCCTTTGTTGCTTATGCCTCATAGTTTGCCTTCTAACCCACCATCAATGAGAGTGAATTCTAAGACCAACTCTGCCAGCATTAGCTCCAACCTACATAAGGCTGTGCAAGTGAAAATAAACCATTTGGTTAGTTCTTCTTTCAAACAGAGCACTGTGTCTCATATGTGTCACGTGGTGAGTCATTTCATTTCTTTTTGGAAAGAGTGAATCATTCAGGTTTTATTAAGACTGGCTAGTTCAACAGTCAAACTCTACATTTATTCTCAAATGCACATTAAGGGCTTTATTGGATGTTGTTGGTGACTATTTTTAAGGGTATTGCAATAGCCCTCTGTTTGCAGCAGTGCAAGCTATTGTTAAGCTCGTCAGCTTTGCTGAACTTCTGTTAACTTGAGTGTTCTTATATAGTTTGCTTTCCTTACTCCTAACTTATATTGTTTTGCCACAGTATTAGGAAGGCAAATGGCACATTGGCCTTTATTGCAAGGGGATTGGAGTACAGCAATAAATAAGTCTTGCTACAATTGTACAAGGTTTTGGTGAGGCCACATCTGGAGTACTGTGTGCAGTTTTGGTCTCCACATTTAAGAAAGGATATACTTGCAGTGGAGGTGGTACAGTGAAGGTTCACTAAACAGGTCCCTGGGATGATGGGGCTGACCTATGATGAGAGGATGAGTAAATTGGGTTTATATTCTCCGGAGTTTAGAAGAATGAGAGGTGATCTCATTGAGACCTACAAAATTCTGAAGGGGCTTGATAGGACTGACGGTCAAGAGATCCCGCTGGTCGGGGAATCTAAAACATGGAGGCACAGTCTTAGGATAAAGGCTGAGATGAGGAGAAATTACTTCACTCAAAGGGTATTGAAACTTTGGAATTCTCTACCCCAGAGGGTTGAGGATGCGCCATTGTTGAAGACATTTAAGGCTGGGATAGACAGATTTTTAGTCTCTCAGAGAATTAAGGGACATGGGGAGCAGGTGGAAGAGGGGAGTTGAAGCCCAAGATCAGTCATGATCATATTGAATGGCGGAGCAGGCTCAATGGGCCATACGGTTTACTTCTGTTTCTTGTATTCTTATGTATTGTGATTTCCAAGACCAGAATATTATTCATTGTTATGGGAGCCTGTTGGTTATATTCCTGTGTTAGAGCGCAGTGTGGCACTGACAGATGAAAGGTATACTGCTGGCTTTACATTGCTCTCTATCTATGGAGCTCTGCACACCAACAGGACAGAGCTATCTTGTCACTATCTTTGCTAGTATTACAAGATTCAAAATGAAATTGGAAATGCTTCAGTTGACCACCTTGCAAGATTTTCTCCAGCTCCTGCTCACTTTTGCATCTTCCTCATTTCTTTCCTTTTTATCGAACGTACTTGTTCCTTTTATTTTCTCCTCCCTCTTCTCTTGATTGCTATTTGTCTTCCCTCCCGCCCTCCCTCTGCTTACAGGCCACTCCTGCCTGTGTATTGCTGTTGGTGGGTGCTGGATTCAGGCTGTTGCAAACTGTTAACGGGAACCCTGGGCCTGGAGTTTGCTGCCTTTGAATAGTCCTAAAGTTAGGCCCAAAAATACATCCAATGTCCCACCCATTTTGCCATTGTCAAAAAAAGCGCTCCAAGATCCTCTGAATTTCATCGGAGTACGCCTGAACTTAAACTGGATGCACATTGACAGAAGCCAACAGAATCCAGGGAAATGTTGAACTTACACCAATGATTTCTTCTTAGAGTCTAGAAAAGCAAGTTTCAACTCATTTAGCCATCATCGGGCTTGAGAACCTGCCAAAGGGGAAGCTTTTCAACAGTAATGTAACTTATTCTGATATCATAAAAACACATCTAAAGAAACAGAAAATACAGAGCAAGTCACAGGATAATTAAAAAGAAAACCTGAAAAACCTGCAATGAAATGCTCGAATTACTTGGGTTCTTGCTGATTACAATCTGGATAGACCCCTGAGCAAGTACAGATGGAGGAGACACACATTTGAGAGTTAGGGTGCGTGGCACTATTGTGGCCAGAGATTCATTTAGGTGGAGAGTTTGATGGATGGAAATAAAAGATCGAGGAGACTTGGGCATGTTGTGATGTTACATCCTCGTTTTTTGAGGAAAGCTCCTGGGAGAGTCCCACGTTCACGAAAACCCTCCCTGAATGAATACCCTAACTATTGACAGCCACATGGGGTTCAATTCAGGAGCCACATGACCCAGAGTTGCCCATTCGTTGGTCAATAAAGTGGGCGGAGCTGTGTGGCAGGGAGGTTTCCGATTGGTGGGAATGATTTCGATCTCCAGTTTTTAACCAGTGGAAGTGTTGACTCACCGAGGGCTTTAATTTATCCAGAGATGACGGCGCTACGAGGCCACAATGTGCATGTTCCATTCCCTCAACCTCCCATGGAGGATGGTGAGGGTGAGTGTCAAGGCTGAGTGCCACCGGATGCGATTCAGGAAATATAGTCACCCTAGGGTTTGTATATTTACATGGTGAACTCGCTTATGCTATAACCCACGCAATCTGTTAAACCACGTAATTTGTTTGCGCCCAGGTGTCTCTGCACAGGAATGTGGAGAACATTCCTGGCTGTATCCTGCGAGAATTCCTGTCAAACAGCCAGTCTGATTTTCATTAGCCGCAGGATTCCCGTAGGAGCTGCCTTGAAGCAAGAGGGGCTCGATTCATTCTGGTGTTTGTCAGCAAATACTGACATGATGACTGCGGCTTCCAAGACGTTGACTTCCAGCATGAAACACTGACGGTTAACATGTGTGGATCAGTCAACAATACGTCACAAGTTACATTTTTTTAAAAAAAATCCCTCCTTTAAATGGAATATTCTACCATAGTGTGGCCTGCCACCTACTGGACAGGAAGATGACTTTTTTTCAAAAAAAATATACTTTATTCATAAAATTTAGAAAATTACATTACGCAACAGTTCAAAGTTGACATTAGACAAAGTGCTAAACAGTTTTGTTTCTTTCAGTACAGTAGGTGCCACTCTGAGGTGCCTCACTACACTTACAATTACAGGTTATATTTACCATACTAATTTCATATCAAACGTAGAGCTTGACGTGGTTCCCCAGCCCCTCGGTGTACTACGACCAGGTGGCCTTAGACCGTGGCCCTTCCCCATCGAGCCTTTGCGACGGCTGCCTCAGGCTTTAGTGTGTCTCTCAGCACATCACCCTGGGCCTTGAAATGTGCCAGTTTGGAACACTCGGTCGCCGACAGCTCTTTGCACTGGAAGGATAGGACATTCGGGGCCGACCAAAGAGAAGTTCTTACTGAGTTGATGGTCCTCCAGCATCAGTTGATATTTATCGCAGTGTGCATCTCTTTCCAGACCTGCTTTGCAAAGGCACATCCCAGAAGGAGGTGGGCGACGGCCTCAGTTCCATCACTTCCAAAATGCGACAAATATATCTCAAGAGTCAGGATCTCAAATCTTTGACCATATTCCAGTGGGAAGATCATGCTACTATTATAACCATAGCCCTGGATAATAACTAACTTTCTTTCTTCCCATTTGTTTTCTGGAATTTTTTTTTTTCATTCATGGGATGTGGGTGTTGCTGGCTGGGCCAGCATTTATTGCCCATCTCTAATTGCCCTTGTGAAGGTGGTGGTGAGCTGCCTTCTTGAACTGCTGCTGTCCATATGGTGTAGGTACACCCACAGTGCTGTTAGGGAGGGAGTTGCAGGATTTTAACCCAGCAACAGTGAAGGAATGGTGATATATTTCCAAGTCAGGATGGTAAGTGACTTGGAGGGGAACTTCCAGATGGTGTATTCCCATGTGCCTGCTGCCCTTGCCCTTCTAGAAGGTAGTCGGCGTGGGTTTGGAAGGTGCTCTCTAAGGAGGCTTGGTGAATTCCTGCCGTGCATCTTGTAGATGGTACACACTGCTGCCTCTGTATGTCAGTGGTGGAGAGAGTGAATATTTATGGATGTGGTGCCAATCAAGCAGGCTGCTTTGTCCTGGATGGTATTGAGCTTCTTGAGTGTTATTGGAGCTGCACTCATCCAGGCAAGCGGAAGTTATTCCATCACACTCCTGACTTGTGCCTTGTAGTTGGTGGACAGGCTTTGGGGAGTCAGGAGGTGAGTTACTTGCCACAGGATTCCTAGCCTCTGACCTGCTCTTGTAGCCACAGTACTTGTATGGCTAGTCCAGTTCAGTTTCTGGTCAATGGTAACCCCCCCAGGATATGGGGGATTCAGCAATGGTAATGCCATTGAATATCAAGGGGTGATGGTTGGATTCTCTCTTGTTGGCGATGGTCATTGTCTGGCACTTGTGTGGCGCTTATTAAGTGACCAATGATTTTTTTTTTTTGAAGCATTGCTTTTCCCCAGGAGAAGAATTGAAATTTGAAATCCTAAATGAAATAGAGCAAATTAAGAAGCTGCAGAGTGACCAGAGGCCTGTTTGTTGCCGCCATGTTGTTAATGGCCAGCTGCTTAAAGCCAGGTACACTAAACCAGTTATTGCTCATTGCTGCTTGTGGGATCTTACTGTGTGCAAATTTGTTGCTGTGTTTCCTGCACCAGAACAGTGACCATACTTCTAAAAGTATTCCATCGGCTATGAAGCACTTTGAGACAACCTGAGATTGTCTGTCTTTAAGTTAGGGTGTGAAATGTAGTACAGGTGTCTCCTGACACATGCCATTCTCAAGCATATATTTTTACATAAATGAGCTGAGATTTTCCATCAATCTTTGATTTTTTTTTTAGGGAATCAGAGCTTGCACAGATAGATGCTTGTTCAGAGATCCACTCTTCCTTCACGATCCTGTTTCTTCCCCCTCTCCTGTGTTTGAAATTTGAGATAATTGTGTCATGTCAAATCCCACAGAGTAATGTTAATTCCTGACAAATGAAAGGGGGATAAATTTGGGTGTGCCCGCTAATGGGTCCCGCTCCCAAATGCGGAGGTCCAAGGACCCCCAGGTTTTGGTCCACGGATGTCATCATAATGTACATAGCGCTGTGGTTGAAGTCCACGCAGATTAATGCTCCAACCTCCAGGTAATTATTAAATTCAAAGGGATCTGGAGGAGGAAAGGGTGGGTCTTGGAGACTGTGATTGATGGGGTTCGGGTCGGAAGATTGCAGCCCAGAAGGATATAACAGTTCGGACCAGGACTCCTATTTCCCAGTTTTTACTGTTTTTTTTTCCATTCTGGGAGACTTCAGGGGTACGAGTTGGGGTTTGGGCCAGAAGCTTGCAGACCTTGGCTGTTCTTTTGGGCGATTCAGAGTGCTGTTGGAGGAGAGGGGCCAATAGGACTGAGGCCAGCAGGAGATTGGGTGGGGGTGCTGGAGGGCAGAGATCTCAGGACTGGGAGTGACGGTGATTAGACTAAGTGCTTATCTGTTTTTACCTGTGGTGCCTAGAGTTGGGTTTCCTGGAGGCAACGAGCAGTAGCTCTGGCTGTCCAGGACAAAGCAAGGCCTCATGCCTGCTTCAGATATGGGTAAAGGACGTCTCTTGCTTGTCCTTTATCAAGATGGTGTCCAACACCCTTCCCATAGGAAGTGTCTATGTGGATCTTAGACCCATTTTTGAGTGTTATTAGGCCATACAGTGCTTAAAAATGGGCACTACAAAGCTCAATTTCTTCCCAAAATGTTTGTTTCATATCTTCACACACAATAATTTCCCTGTGGGATGTAGTGAGGAAATGCTGGAAGGATTAACAGGTTGATTATCAACCTGGTAAAACATGTCATGAAGGCTGATTATCAACCTGGTGAAAAATGTCATGAACACTCTTAGCATGGTCCTGGAGTGGAACTTGAACCTGGAGCTTCTGATAGAGGCAGGGGCGCTAATGAACCACAAGACCTCCATACACAAAACATATATAAAGTGCAGTAATGAGGAAATTCAACGGAAAGTAGTTCGGTTACAGCAGACAATTGCTGCAGAGATTAATGATGCTTTATCT
The DNA here is from genome assembly GCF_964194155.1 of Cetorhinus maximus. NCBI lineage: Eukaryota > Metazoa > Chordata > Chondrichthyes > Lamniformes > Cetorhinidae > Cetorhinus > Cetorhinus maximus. The sequence continues at coordinate 92,374,681 of NC_135895.1, read as the reverse complement.
CTCACATTATCGCCTAACAATTTTCTCCTCAATTTTCTTGCCCATCAGACTGAAGCCCCTCTATCCTGTGGTTGTTGAAGGACCAAGTATTATTCAATGCAGAGGTATTTTGCCAGGTTAGTTAAACTTGAGACTTGTAGGGAAGGAAAAATAGAATCAAAATACTTGGTGAACCCACACTTTATGCTCTGTAGTTATTATAAATGATATCCTGTTCAGACATGATGATTGATTGTATAGACACATAAGGCCATTTACTTTTGTATTTGCCCTTGGGATGTTGGTCTGGTTGGAAAGGCTGCACCTATTGCCTGTCCTGAGCTGCCTCAAGGAGGGAAGGGTTGGTCTTCTCTGTGAACTGCTGCAGCCCTGGTGCTGATGGTATTTCCAAGATACTGCCCTCTGGTGGGGGATTACACTGGGGCCCTTTTCTAATTAACGGCTGGGTGGGGGGAGAGGTTGAGGAGCAGTTTCCCTCTCAATAGGCTGATGATGCAGGAATATATTTTTTTCTCCAGCAGTGCTAAGCTGGGGAAGGGAGTGATCACTGGTGAAACGCTTTCACACAGTTAACAGGTGGCTCATGGTGATCGGGCCTCCTCGCTCCCTTCACTGCACACTTTCCCTCTGCATTTCTTCACTGGGTCCGATCATTGGCTGCCACATTTGCTTCCGCCCCATATTTCACGGCCTTGTGAGTGCTCGTCCTTGCAATATTACTTCTGAAGAGGCACTTTTCATTTATTTTTATCTTCTGCAGCTAAGATTGTAATTTCCGGGCTTGGGGAAACTCTTTGCCCCGTTTGTCATTGCCAGTTGGTCACAGTCCTACATTTCTCTGTGTTTCCTTAGCTCCTGCGCTAACTAGTCTGGAGTTAGATTGAGAATCCTCACCATTATGACATTAACATTATGCTGACATTGGGACAATGCCATTGACGTCCTGTGACCCACACAGATTTTAATATATTGTCGCTCTAGTTTATCACTTTTTTTTTTGCCATCTTAGTTTTTAGTAACACAAATTCCTACATATTGGCATGTGCAACAGCTTTGATTAAACAAGAGAAAAGAATGGAAAATGTAGCTGCCTCAAAAGGCAGTATTTGTGCCTCTATACATCCTGACAAGTTGTAGTCGCTTCTTCTCAGGCAGTCCCTCAGGATCGAGGGTGACCTGTTTCCACTTCGGTGCGATGGGTTCTGAGATGGCGGGTAAATCCAATGCGTGACCTGCAGACTCTGCCACATGTGGGGCAGGCGGCGCTCGAAGGGTTGGGTAGATGGGCTGGTCGGAGGTTTGTGCGCTCTCTCTAATGCCTCGACTTCGCCTCTATACGTTCCTGATGAAGTCTCTCGATGTGTTCGGTGCCTCCCGAGATGAACCTTCTCCATTTTGGTTGGTCACAAGTCAGGGACTCCCAAGAGTGAGTGGGGATGGTTGACCTCTTCAGGGATGCTTTGAGGACCCCCTAGAGTGCAGGGCTACTGGTTTGACAGCACTGGTCTTGGTGGAAGAGCATCACCTAATCCTTCATTTTCTCACTGATAGCATCATCCCACAGAGGTAGTAATTGTGTTATTAATCTGCCCAGTTTTAATTTTGAAATAGCCTATTCCTGGTTTCCGTGACATATCAAGCAGTGGCCTCTTCATTTTAGAGAAATACCATCTTGTCCATCAAGCCTGTCTTTCACAAATGATGACCAGAACATTATGACTAATCACATCACCCCCAAGATCTCCTTTCTCTGTCTCCTGTCTCCAAACCCCAAAGAGTGTCCTCGGAGAGGCAACAAACAGTGATAAAACCCAAGGCTAGTAAGGTGTACTTCATGAACCAATGTTACTTTTGACATTTACAAAGCCTGACTACAAATCTCCGGTTCAACCAATGAGCACCCAAGCACCAATTAAACTCTGGAAGATGGATTTATTGATGAAATGTGAGAGTTATATCTCCCAGCTGTGTTCGCACATCATAAAAAGAAAATAAATTCTATTTCTCAGACTGAAATATATTTTAGTGAAATTTTATTTGCCAATACACGATTGGACTGGCCTTGCTCATAACTATAGACTCCCAGAATAATACAGCACAGAAACGGCCTATTTGGCCCATTATGCCTGTGCCAGCCCTCTAATAGAGCTATAAGTCCCAAGGCCACCGCCCCCCGACCTTGCTATTTCTCCATAGTTTGTGATTCATGGACACCCAGATCCCTCTGCATCTCAGAGCTCTACAATCTCTCACCATTTAGATAATATGCTTCTCTTTTATTCTTCCTACCAAAATGACAATTTCACATTTTCCCACAATATATTCCATCTGCCAGATCATTGCTCTCTCACTTAACCTATCTATATCTGTTTGTAGCCTCCTTATGTCCTCTTCACAACTTACTTTCCTACCTATCTTTGTGTCATCAGCAAATTTGGCAACCATCCCTTCAATCCCTTCATCCAAGTCATTTATAGAAATTGAAAACAGTTGAGGTCCCAGCACTGATCCCTGTGGCACACCACTCGTTACATCTTGCCAACCTGAAAAAGACCCATTTATGCCTACTCTCTGCTTCCTGTTAGCCAGCCAACCTTCTAGCCTTGCCAATATAATACCCTCTATACCATGAGCTTTTATTTTCCGCAATAATCTTTGATGTGCCACTTTATCAAATGCCTTCTGGAAATCTAAGTACAGTACATCCACCAGTTCCCCTTTATCCACAGCACATGTACCTTCCTCAAAGAACTCCAATAAGTTGGTTAAACATGATTTCCCTTTCACATAACCATGTTGACTCTGCCTGATGACCTTGAGCTTATCCAAGTCCCCTGCTGTAACTTCTTTAATAATAGCTTCTAACATTTTCCCTATGACAGATGTTAAGCTAACTGGCCTGTAGTTTCCTGCTTTCTGTCTCCCTATTTGAATAATGGAGTTACATTTGCTATCTTCCAATCCAATTGCAACTTCTCCGAATCTAGGGAGTTTTGGAAAATTAAAACCAATGCATCAACAATCTCACTAGACAATTCTTTTAAGGCCCTAGGATGAAGTCCATCAGGACCCGGGCTCTTGTCAGCCCGCAGCTCCAACAATTTACTCAGTATCACTTCTCTGGTGACTGTAATTCCCCTGACTTCCTTCCCCACTTCCATTTCCTGATTTATAGCTGCTTCTGGGATGTTACTTGAATCCTCTACAGTGAAAACTGATGCAAAATACCTGTTCAATTCATCTGCCATCTCCTTGTTTTCCATTATCACTTCTCCAGACTCACTTTCTATAGGATCAATGCTCACTTTGTTAGCTCTTTTCCTTTTTTAAATATTTATAAAAACTCTTGCTATCTGTTTTTATATTTCTGCCTAGCTTTCTCTCATACTCTAATTTTCCCTCCTTATTAGTCTTTTAGTCATTTTTTGCTGTTCCTTATATTCTATCCAATCTTCTGGCCTTCCACCTATAATGCGGATTCCAGAACTGCATGCAATACTCTAGCTGTGGCCTAACCAGTGTTTTATACAGTTCCAGCATAACCTCCCTGTTCTTATATTCTATACCTCGGCTAATAAAGGCAAGTATCCCATATGCCTTCTTAACCACCTTATCTAACTGTCCTGCTACCTATCTTTGCACAATTATATGCTTTTCCTTTAAGTTTGATATTATCTTTAACCTTTCTAGTTAACCACAGATGAGGTGTCCGTCTCATGGACTTTTTCTTACTCATTGGAAAGTATCTATTCTGTGTAGTCAGAAATATTGCCTCAAATGTTAGCCACTGCATCTCTGTTGACTTATCCCTAAATCTAATTTGCCAATTCACTTTAGCCAGCTCAGCTTTCATGCCCTCATAATTGCCATTATTTAAGTTTAAAAACTTAGCCTCTAAGGTCTTCTGGTGCAGTGGTAGCGTTCCCTACCTCTGGGCCAGAAGCTCTGGGTTCAAGTCCCACGTCAGGACTTGGCGCATTCTTAATGTGGCCAAACAAGTTGATTATCAGCCTGTAAAGCCTTCCAATACACCTGAATGCAGGCTGTAAAAGTGAGAGAGTTTCCTGGTCAGCCGTATTGCAAACAGCAACGGTCGCAGGACTGTAAAGTCCCACCTTTCGTGGGGGTTATATTCCCGCAAAATCTCGCAAAGGGCATACTTGCAAACGATGAACATGCTTTTCAACGGGAGTCGATTAGCTAGGTCCCAGCAATGTGAGGGCAGCATTGGTTTGTGCAGTTACTGTACAGCAAGTTGTGGTACCTGGATATGACAGATGGGGGAGCCTCTGAGCGATGCAAGACATGTACCGACAATTTTAGAAAGAGACAATCCTCATTTAAGGAAAAAAAATGAATCACCTCAGAAGTGGCAGACAAAATTGGTGAATATTTCAAAATTGAAGGAAGCTGTTATTGCAGCTCTTGACTGAGAGATTTGGACATTTCCAGGTTAATCTCTCGCGTTCGGGCTGCGCTTTAGCTGCAACCATTCCAGGCACCACTTCTCACCCCTGTCAGAAAGCTGCTTTAAAGAAAAAGAGAATTAAATGCCCACGGCCAGGCTAATGGAAGGAATCCACTTCCAGAGACTTCCACACTATCTCCCCTTTAGATCGTGTTCAGGCCTCTGCTCCATCATGGCTGCTGTCTCCCCGAGGAAAGAGAAAAGAAGGGAAAGAAAACGTGGATAAGCGATCACGATGGGCGATGCGGTGTATAAAGTGTGTAAATGAACGTGAACAAGGAAGTTGTGGGATTTTACTGTACTTTGCATAATCGTGGACCAATCTAATAGAAGTCCATGGTCACCAATGCCCTCTCAGGGCATGTTACCTGAAGGAGGAATCATACACAGAGGAAAGAGACAGCAGTTAAATAGACATAAACTTGATAACTTTTAATTTATTCTTTGACTGTTAAACATTGAACAGGAATTTTAAGCATTTTGTTAAAATTGTTGAATTTTAATGTTATAGAAATCTCAAACTGTAGGTCCCATCCAGGCCGAGGGCTGAGATTCCATGAGCAGCTCGTCAACTACCTGTCCTATGATGATTGTGTGAGAGAGACACCAGATACCCTTCACCACACCTCCATTTGCTCTCTGAAGGATGAAGAAATAAGCGAGACTTGAGATTTGCAGCGACATGTAGTGTTTTACAAAGAGAGCACCAGGGAAGCTTCACAGATTGCTTCCCTTCCCTGGGGGACTCTCTTAGAGCATTGTCGCCAGCTGGAATGATGGCCCTCTTATGAAGAAATGACCACCACTTCATGAACCAGGGTCATGGAAGAGAAATTGGTGCCAATTATGGTGAGACATTTAACTTAGCTCTGGTTGAATTTTGATACTATGCCAAAAATAGGCAAAATAATTTGGTTTGACCATTGAGAGGCAATGGAAGCCTCATGAGAATCCTTTGGAAGACAATAAAAGGATAGATTCTGGAACATAATCAGTTTACTTGCCTACCAATACTTCTGAGCTATTTTTCTCCTCTCCCTTGAAGACGTTGCCTCCTCACTGGAGTATGATTTCACATGTAGCTTTTACCCTCTTGCCCAATAGACTATTATTCATGAGTGAGATTTGACAGTCAGTCTTGACAGACTGTTAACCCACAAAAGGCCTTATAGCAGAGCCTGATCTGGACTGCATCCAATAGCACATACAGGTACATGCTTCCAATAGAAGCTGTTCGCTGACTGACGAGTGGGAACCCTGAGATCCGCCTTTCTAACTGAGGGACCCTCAACCCAATGGTATTACCTTACAGATTCTTGACTTAGATCAGCTAGCTCAATGCAGAGCCGAGGTTGAACCTAAGATCCTTCTGGCCTGTGTGGCTCCATTAGTAACTGGATAAACTTGCTGAGCTGTTAGGAGAGCTGCTTTATTTGATCTATAACGTAAAGAATTTAGATCACACTATAAACGCAAACTCTTAATGAAGACAGGGCTACAATTACTTTGCTTTTTGACCCTCCTGTTAGCTTGTGAAAAATAAGCCATTTCCCAATAATAAACAGGAGTTTAAAGTGTTGTCTTTGTCTCCCTTGACATATCAAACTCCATTATTAAACTAAATCAAATATAATAGCTTTTAGAGTGTCACTCTTCAATTTGTTCTGAGAACTGAGCTACCAAGGTGAACTTTCCCTTCCCTATAAAGAAGTAGCTTCTCTTGCCTTGATACCTTTCCAGAAGGCTGGATGAGATCAAGAGATGCTTATATGGAGAATTACTGTTGGGAACTTGAGCCCTACTACTTTATAAATCATGTTGTAACCTGCATTACAAGGAGCTTTCATTCATTCGAATTTCTGGTATAAATTCAGATACTGGAAACAGCCACCGGTCTTGATGAAGATCATAAAATCAAAACGCTGCGGATGCTGGAGATCTGAAATAAAAACAGAAAATGCTGGAAAAACTCAGCAGGTCTGGCAGCATCTGTGGAGAGAGAAACAGAGTTAACATTTCAAGTCCAATATGACTCTTCTTCAGAACTGAAGAAAGGTAGAAATGTGATGGGTTTTATGCTGTTGAAACAGGGGAGAGGGTCAAGTGGAACAGAAGGGAAGGTCAGGGATAGATTAGAAGGCAAGGAGGTTAAATAGCAAAGATATCTTGGAATAAAAGGCAATGGTAGGCGTAAAGAAATAAAGCATAGGTCCAGAGTAGGTGTTAATAGCAAAATAAAGGTCAGCTCTGAAGGCAAAAACATGAAAATAAGATAAGAACTAGCATTTGGGGGAGAAAAATTCAAAATAGAGGACAGAGTTCATGGTCTGAAGTTGTTGAACTCAATGTTGAGTCCAGAGGGCTGTAATTGGAAGATGAGGTGCTATTCCTCCAGTTTGCATTGGGCTTCACTGGAACATTGCAGCAGGCCAAGGACAGAAATATGAGCATGAGAGCGAGATGGTGAATTGAAATGGCAAGCAACTGGAAGGTCGGCATCAGGCTTATGGACTGAGCGAAGGTGTTGCACAAAGCGGTCACCCAGTCTGCGTTCAGTCTCCCCAATGTAGGGGACACCGCATTGTAAGCAATGAATACAATATGCTAAATTGAAAAAAGTACTGGAAAGAGTGTTTGGAGACTTGGTCTGAGAGGAGCTGAAAGAGCAGGTCGTACACACCCTGCAATTGCTTGGGAAGGTGCCTTAGGGAGTGGATGAGGTGTTGGGGGTGATAAGAGGAGCGGACAGGGTGTCACAGAAGGAATGGTCCCTTTGGAATGCTAACAGGGGAGGGGAGGAGAAGATGTGTTTGGTGGTGGCATCATGCTGGATTGGGTGGAAATGGCGGAGGATGATCCTTTGAATACGGAGGCTGGTAAGGTGGAAAGTGAGGACAAAGGGAACCCCTATTGTTATTCTGGGAGGGGCAGGAGTGCGGGAAATGGACCGGACACGGTTGAGGGCGCTGTCAACTACAATGGGAATCCTCGGTTCAGAATAAAGGAAGACATGTTGGAAGGTAGCATCATCAGAACAATGGAGATGGAGAAACTGGGGGAATAGAATGGAGCCCTTACTGGAGCAGGGTGTGAGGACATGTAGTCGAGGCAGCTGTGGGAGTCAGTGGGCTTGTAGTGAATGTTACAGACAGTCTACCCTCCCAAGAAATGGAAACAGCAAAGTTAAGGAAGGGAAAGGAAGTGTCGGAGATGGACCATGTGAAGGTGAGAAAAGGGTGGAAATTGGGAGAAAAATGGATGAATTTTTCCAGTTCCAAACGAGAGCAGGATGTGGCACTGATACAGCCATCAACGTACCAGAAAACGTTGTGGGAGGGGGCCTGAGTGTGACTGGAACAAGGAATGAAGATCATGCTGGGCTATCAACGGGGCCCACAGTCCATTGTCAATGTTCTATCATCCACTCAAATGGACCAAGGTATCTGCTCCAATTCATTTCCATGGGGGTAGTAGAGCCTTCACTTAACAATGCTACTGGCACAGCTTGAGTGAAGGAACATCAGCCAGTGGCAAAATACAGGTTAAAATCTTCAGACCAAAAGAAAAATATGGAGAAAAAAAAAAATCAGTTTTTCATTATTTGACACAGCTAAAGTCCTGGCCCACTGGGACCAAGACTCCAGTCATTTCAAAAATATTAACATAGTGGCATTATGAACATCCCCTAATGATGCCGATCATTCCACATTGCAAAACCCAAAGTGGCTGGATAAACATAAAATCCCCACATTAACAGTAAGACATACGGGCCTTAAGCCTAGCACAAACCATCAGAAATAGGTCAGCGATCACTCTGCTGTCCTGCAAAATTCCATCCACCACATATGCTGAACCTTTCAGGTGGTTAACCATCATTGATCCATCATTGATATATGTCACTGTGCAGATGTATCCAGCATACAATTCAGTGCTGAACACGCATCCTCAAGTTAATGAAGAGAATAGAGTCAGGGGTTATGTTTGGAAAGGAACATTCCTGCCTTCAAAACACAGCTGAGTTTTCATAAACTGGAAGCCCTATTTCTTGAGCAGAGAATTTAATCCCACAGAAGTCAGCAGATGCATTCTTTACTGCAGAAACAATCTATGTTATAAAAATGGATTAAGCTGACAGGGGCTGAAATGCAGCAATTTGGAAAAGTGCACCTGTTTCTGGGACAGGCATGGGCGGTGAAAATTGTATCAACCCCGGAACTGAAACCAAGCTGAGCCTAGTGGCACTGCATTGAGAGTGATCTGAAATCGAATGATACTGACCGGACATGGGCCAAAGATAGGAACAGGAACACTATCACAGTCTATTTATTCTCTCTCTCAGGCTGAATGGCTATTTCCAACTGCACACATCAACTGATTTTAGCTTAAGCGTATTTGAGTCTCCCCCTGGGAGTCATGGAGCTCTCATGAAATGCCCCACTAAATGTCCTAATTGGAACTTAAAATCTCCTCAAGTCTCTGATTAAGTGAAAATGCTCACTGACACACCTACAGACCTAATATTATACAGTCATTAGTTAGATCAGGCTGTAATGTAACAGGTCTGCACATGTTTGGCATAATGACTGCAGATAAATTCCCTTCAAATTGACGTGTAATTATCGCACTTACAGTAAACACTCTCAGCATGTATCCTCTTATCATTTATCTGGTATTTATGCTAAATGTAGCCTGAGAGTTTCATCACAGATCTGTGGTGCCTGTCTGCTGCCAAACCATTCCAGAATCTTGCTGTAGTTTGAGCTGGGCCTCTCCTAAGATTTGCAGAGTGAATTGAATTCAATGCCGGAACTGGTGAATTTTTTGCCACCTGGCTCTGCCAGTGGGAGGATTAGATATTTCCTTTGAGAACCATCTGATCTCATCGATTTGTATGCATTCCCAATATAAATCCACAGACACAACCACGAAACCTGGAACGATGAACTCCAATTTGAAATTCATTTCAGGTTAGGTTGCAAGGCTAACTTAAGACTAATCACGAAGGGTCACTTTTACCCTGCAGTTGGCATGCAATGTTTGGCAGGTTCTGCACTACCCACTCTTTGGTTCCATGCTGGATTAATGCCAGGTTAGTCAAGCATGTACAAAATAGCAACAACTTTCATTTATATAGCACCTTTAACATGGTGAAACATCTCAAGGTCCTTCACAGGAGCATTATCAAACAAAATGTGACATGGAGCCACATAAGGAAATATTAAAATAGATGATCAATGGCTTGGTCAAAGAGGTAGGTTTTAAGGAGTGTCTAGGAGAGAGAGAGACAGAGAGATTTAGAGAGAGAATTCCAAAGCATAAGGCCTGGTTATCACTGCGGTGGAGCGATTAAAACTGGAGATGCGCAAGAGGCCAGAATTGGAAGGAGTGCAGAGATATTGGAGGTTTATAGGGCTGAAGGTGGGGAGCTGGTTAGCTCAACTGGCTAGACAGCTAGCGTGTGGATCAGATTAATGAAATTGGTAGCTCAGTCAGGGTCAGATGTGACACCATGATTGCAAACAGACTGGCTTAATCTCAAACGGTGGTCAGGGAAAGGGGTGGAGTTGGTAGCTCGGGAACGGAGTCTGGTACAGGGACCGAAGACAATGGCTTTAGCCTTCCCAGTATTTAATTGGAGGAAACTTCTGCTCATCCAGTACAGGATGTCAGATAAGCAATCTGATAATTTAGCAACAGTGGAGGAGTTAAGAGAGGTGGTGGTGAGGTAGAGCTGGGTGTCGTTGGCATACCTGTGAAAACTGACACTCCGATTTTGGATGATGTCACCGAGGGGCGGCATGTAGATGAGAAATAGGAGTGGACCAAAGATAGATCCTTAGAGGAAACCAGAGGTAACAGTGCAGCAGGAGGATGAGAAGCCATTGCAAGCGATTCTCTGGCTACAATTAGATTGATAATAATGAAACCAGCTGAGAGTAGTCCCACCCAGCTGGACAACAGTGGAGAGGCATTGAAGGAGGATAGTGTGGCCGAGGACTGAGGATAGATTGGGAAGGAAGAGTGGGGGGAAGCTTTACCTTTGTCACTGTCACATAGGATGTTATTTGTGCCTTTGATAAGAGCTGTTTCAAAACTGTGAAAGGACCTACAAATTTGCACTACATGAAAAATCTTGAAATTACCGTAAGGAGAGAAACATGATGATCTGATTTTAGCAGCGCTGTATTGGCAGCCACAAGAAAGAAATGATAGTAGTGTCCAATCAGTTAGAACAGTGACAGAATTCACTTACATCCATCCAGCCAACTTCTACACAGCAAGCTCCCGCAAACAGCAACGTGATAATGACCAGATAAATTGTTTATGTGATGTCAAGAGGGTGCACTATATGGAATTAATCTGATATCTCATTGGCTGGTTTCACATATTAAACATTTCAAAAAGGGACATTTCATTTGAACACAAAGACATCGAATTAAAATGGCTGCCAATTTGCATTTGTATAGCCACATTCCATTTCGTGGAGATGCAGGGCCGATTCTATAGAGGCCCCAACAGACAATGACCTCCCTGGGAGTGTGAGAAGCTTCCTTCCTATCTCATCCAAATGGAAGAATGAACCATTCGGGAGTTAATTGCTGGATCATTAAAAATGAATCACGTTGGCTTTCACAATGGATAAAATGAGCTGATCAACTTCTGTTTAGAATATAAAACCAACATGGAGAGAGGTCATGTGATACAATCTTTTGTGTGGATGCTTGAATTTGGGATTTGGCAGAGGTTTTCTATCTCCTGGAGAGAGCGGCTGTCTTTTTCCTTCCCTCCCTCTCCCTCTCTCTACAAGATTCCATCTAAGCTTTGAACCCTGTTTTGCTGAGTTAAAAGTTTATCTATTTTCCTACAGCAGAGACTCTCTGCTGAAAGCCATTGAGTTTCTACAACAGTGTTGCCAGGAGAAAATGGGTAGATCAGGCAGGACTTTAAACCGACGATCTCTGCTGAAGAATCATTGCCTCCGGATAGAATCAGTGGATATTTATCAACTTTCCTTTTTTATAATCTGCACTTTAACTTGGCCAAGTTTAACATATGATTCTCTGTAAAGTTGTATTTTCGCTGCATGCTTGAGGTTTGAGTGCGTGTGTTGCACACGTTAATGGGAAGTAGGATGTATTTGTACATTTTTAATATTTTTACTTGGGAGATCTTTAGCACAATAAAACTAATCCCTTACGTGTTTAACTCAAGAATACCTGTCTGGCTTAATTCTTACAAACTGTACACAGTCAAGAACATACCGAATTGACAATACAGCATCCTTTTAAAATTCAAAACTTCTGCTACAAGCAAATGAGGAGTGGTAAAAGAGAGGGGGCATTGCACCCTTCCGCACCCCCTCACCTCATCGTAACAGTGATACTCATTGAGGCATAAATATTAGCCAGGGCACTGAGACTATTCCACTGCTCTGCTTCAAAATAGTCACATGGGATCTTTTATGTTCAACCAGGTAGGCAGATGGGGCCTCAGTTTAACTTCCCATCCAAAAGACAGCACCTCCAACAGTGCAGCACTCCCTCAGTACTGCACTAGAGCATCAGCCTTGATTTTTGGCTCTCAAGTCCTGGAGTGGGCCTTAAACCTAAAACCTCCCTGTTTTTTAGCTATAAGAGTGCTACTTACTGAGCTACAGCTGATTCTACATCCCCATACGAGTAGATTCGAACTTACAAGACAAAAATTCAGTGTGGGATTACCGATTGTCATCAGTTTTGTGGTTAGAAGTAAAGTGCCTTTGCTTGTTGAAGGATAGCTATCCAAGTCATTGAAAAGTTGGCAGGACATAGCAAGACCTTTTAAATAGAATCAATAACAGAATCACCGAATGGTTACAGCATGGGAGGAGGCCAGTCAGCCCATCATGTCTGTGCTGGCCCCCTTTGGTTGCAATTCACTTGGTGCCACTGCCCTGCTTTTTCCTGGTAGCCCTGCACATTTCCCTTTTCAGATAAGGATCCAATTCCCTCTTGAATCCCTTGATTGGATCTCCCTCCACCACACTCTCAGACGGTACACCGCAGAACCCAACCTCTCACTGTGTAAAAGAAGCTTTTCCTCATGCCGCCATTGCTTATTTTGCCAATGAAACGCCAGGGTTTATTTTTAAACTTCCTGAGGACTTTCATAAAGCATTGTAGTTTTTTAGTAACTAAATTTGCATTGTAGTTGTTTTTGGGGCTAAAGGTTACCTTTTCCATTAGTATCATCTTAGTTTCACTGAATAGTTGTGTATCTTGGGAGATCTTAGTCATTTTTCTGTGCCCCAGCTAACTTTCCAACCATTCAGATTGATGACCAGAAATGTATGGCCTTCAACACATCGGATTTCCTGATAAATATCCATTATGTGTTCAACTCCATGCTGTAAGTGTGCAATTGGAAAATTACCCCTTTATTGTCGAGCCACACCCATAGCAAAGGCATCAATGCCTAGAGCTGGTTGCAGTGTGGGGAGAGGAAGAGAGTTTCAGGTCGATGACCTTCCATCAGAGCTGCGGAAAGTTAAAAGGGTTTTGAGCAATGGGTGGTGGGTGGTGGGGGTGGGTGGTGGGTTGGGGGAAAGTGACAAAAGGCAGATCTGTGATAGGGTGGAAGACATGAGAGATTGAGTGTCAGAAGAGTTAGTCACAATGGGAATGGAGATGGGACAAGCCTGACCTGCTCAGTATTTCCAGCATTTTATGTTTTTATTACAGACTTCCAGCACCCGCAGTATCCTGCTTTTAAATTGTTTAAGAAATCCTGAATTAGACTGCCACTTAGTGCCACAAACAGCAAATTACAGCATTTCACTGGAGATTTAACAGAATCCAAATTTTGTGAGCAGCAAGGAGCATTTGAAGAAAACTATATTGGTGATACAAATTTTTTAAATTGATGAATGAATAATTTGGATAGCAAGAAATGCTTTCTGTGAAAACTGAATAGGAGGCACCAGGAATACCAGTTATATTTAGGAAATAAAAACAGGAAATGCTAGAAATACTCAGCCGGTCAGGCAGCATTGGTTATTAAAAGTGGTTGGTTCAGATTCTGGAACATGTTTTCATTGAAGAGAGATATGCAGAATTTTCTCATTCTCACAACTAGACGGCCTACATTCAATTACTGACCGATGCTGGAAGGAATGTGAATGAGTCTGAGTTGGACTCATTACGGCACAGAAGGAGACCATTCAGTCCATCGAGCCCATGCCAGCTCTCTGTGTAGCAAGCCAGTGAGTTCCGTTCCTCCATTCTGTCCCAGTAGTCCTGCAAGTTTATTTCCCTCAATCTCATCCAATTTCCTTCTGAAATCATTGTCTCCACTTCCACCATCATTGTAGGCAGCGAGTTTCAGGTGATTACAACTTGCTGCATAAATAAAGTTCTTCTTTGCATCCCCCCTGTATCCTTTGCCCAAATATCACATCCGTGTCCCCGAGTCCTGGTGCCACCAACTAATGGGAACAGCTTTTCCTTGTCCATCTTATCTAAACCTGTCATAATCTTGTCCACCTCTATCAAATCTCCCCTCCATCTCCTTTGCTTCAAGGAGAACAAACCCAGCTTCTCCAGCCTAACCTTCTAGCTAAAATCTCTCATCCCTGGAACCATTCTGATCAATCTCCTCTGCACCCTCTTAAGGACCTTCACATCCTTCCTAAGTGTGGGATGGCAGTTAAGATGATGGCTGGTTGGGGTGGGGGTGGGGGGGAGGGGGCAATCACTCTACTTTTCTGATACATTCCCAGCCCAGCTAACTTAATACGCATCAAAACAGGTTCAGGAGGGCTGCCCCACCAGGCAGGAGGGGGTCTACTTTATACTGTGTTATATGTTGGTTTGACTGGCTGAGGAATGATTGCTGAGACGTTGGTATGTCTAAACAATAACTGGTTTATTAGATATAACTGATCTATACACAGATATATATGACTAGGTGTTACGCTGCTGAAGCTTAGGAACACTCTCCCCTGGACCTTTGGTCATGTGTTCTCTTTGATAGGACCAGTCCCTGGGCGAGGCTCCCCCAAATCATTGTGCTCCTGGGTGAGGAGGGATGAACTGGCTCCCCTTATTTATTCAACCCCTCTCAGCAATAAGGTTAATTTTAAATAAGTATCCCTTCTCTCGTGGACTCCTTTTCCCAGTCCAAATGTATTTATGTTTTAAAAAGAGCCAATTTAACCAGGCTTTCTTGAGTCAACGAAAGAGTGAGTTTATTAGTTACTAAAATGCAAGTAAAAATAATAAAAAATACAACACACACACACACACACACACACAGATTAGAAATGAGAAGTGAGCCCAAAAATAAAAGGTAAGAAAGATATATGAATCAGTCTTTGGCTTGTCCATGAAGAGTAGATGGTGAAATATTGGGACCGTTAAGTTTGGTGATCCTGGTAGAGCTGGCTTTGGCAGTCGAGCTGTTGGTTTGGAGATTCTTGGTTCTGCAGGTTAGCTGAAAGGAGTTGTCCTGTTTCCTTTTCGGCTGTGGCTTTGCTGACTTGTGACTGGCTCCCAGCAATTGGAGAGAGACTTTTTACCTGCAAGTGCAGGAATGTCTAGTTGATGCTCTCTGGCTGTGCTCTTCGTAGCACAAACTAGCACCAGAACAGAATACCAAAGCCAGCACACAGAGACCAGTATTGCAGTTGGCTTTTAACCCCTTTTCTTGTGTATTCCTGGAAGGGGA
The DNA here is from genome assembly GCF_964194155.1 of Cetorhinus maximus. Classification (NCBI taxonomy): domain Eukaryota; kingdom Metazoa; phylum Chordata; class Chondrichthyes; order Lamniformes; family Cetorhinidae; genus Cetorhinus; species Cetorhinus maximus. The sequence continues at coordinate 92,359,509 of NC_135895.1, read as the reverse complement.
AAACAAGCATGTCTTTCACCTAGAAACTGCTTTCTTTCAACCCAGTTCATGTCCACAGTTTGGGATATAACTAAACAGGAGATGGTTTCAGCTGTGCTTGTGATCAGTTTTTGGAATTGCGTCTCTTCCTTTGAAGTGTATGTGTCTGAACTAGGCCTTGGCACCTTTTCAGGTGAGACATCCTGTTCTCTCTGTACTAGTTGGTGAAGTGTAATCCACATCGGAATTTTCCAGGAAGTGGTTATTTTAGTCTCAGCCAGCTTTTGCTTGTATGTCCTTTTTAAAAAAACACATATCTTACTGAAAAGTTCAATATATCCGTAAGCAATTTGGGGCTATAATCCATGGTCAGGACATCTTATATCATCGTTATGGGAGGTGCTATTTGTACAATCCCACACATTAACCCTTACCACCCTAAAACTACATCTACACTCCACCCCCAGGTCTTTGACCATATATTTTTCACATTCGTATTTTACTACTACCCCATCTCCCCGCAAATCTCTGACTTCACAGATTCAGTCTGTCAGGTGACTTCACAACTTGCTCTGATCGTGCTCTTGTCAGACCTGGAGGATCAGTAGTTTCTCTTTGAACTTCTTTTTCTTGACTTGGCTGGTCTTCTTTTAGAGTTGTGGTATCTGGTTCTTTGTTAATTTCTCACTCAACGTCTGGTTCTTCCAAATGTGTGACTGAGGGTTGTCTTTGAGGAATAGAAATAAGATTCCTACAATTTCTTTGTATAGTACCTTCTGAAGTATGTACTAAATAAGATCTCTGTTGAATGTCATCTCTCTGGATTATTGCTCTTTCTTTGCCTTGTGCCATACCCATACCTTGTCTCCTTCCATCAACCTGGGTAGATTCCTTGCATGGTACCTCTGGTTATAGTTGGAAGCCTGTTATTTTCGATTGGACTGCTCCCGTTCTTGAACTCTTTGGTAATCCTGGACTTCTGGCCCTGGAAGTAATTTTTTGGGTAGGATGGGAAGCTGTGTTCAAAGCTTTCTGCCCCTCAACAGTTTGGATGGTGCCAACCCACACTGCAGTGGAGTAGGCCTGTACGTTAGGGATGCCATTGGAAAATCCTCATTCTTCTTTAACAGGCCGATGATGGTGCGGAGGCCCCTTTCGGCCTAACCATTGGATTTTGGACATATCGGGGAACTTGTGATTTGCAGGAATCCACAGTTATCCACAAAGTGGCTGAAGCAGTCATTGGCAAATTGTGGATCATTATTGGAAACAACCTGGTCCGGAATGCTGTGTGTTGCAAAGACTTCCTTTCAGGCCTGGACAATGTGTCCGCTGTCATTTGCAGCTTGCCCTGGACATATACTGTTTTATAAGCAAAGCGCATTAATCTCAACTGGAATCTCTGGGGTATTCTGGTAAGTTCCTCTTCATCAATTTGAAAACTAGGGGTTTGTGGTCTGTCTCTATGACAACTTTTAATTCGATGATATAATTCGAGAATTTCTCGCAAGCCCATGTGACTGCAAGGACCTCTTTCTGTATGACTGAATACCTCCTCTCAGTGTCAGGCAATGCCTGAGACACACAGTAAATCAGTTACAGCACCCATTTGGTTGCTCTTGGTAAAGGACTGCCCTGGACCCTGTAGATGAGGCATTGGCTGCAATTGTGGCTAGTAGGTACACCACTGCTGGGGTTCCTCAGGGTTGTGTCCTTGGCCCAACCGTCTTCAGCTGCTTCACCAATGACCTTCCTTCCATCATTAGATCAGAAGTGGGGATGTTCGCTGATGATTGCACAATGTTCAGCACCATTCGTGACCCCTCAGATACTGAAGCAGCCCATGTCCAAATGCAGCAAGACCTGGACAATATCCAGGCTTGGGCTGACAAGTGGCAATTAACATTTGAGCCACACAAGTGTCAGGCAATGAGCATCTCCAACAAGTGAGAACCTAAACATTACGCCTTGCCATTCAATGGCATTACCATCGCTGAATCCCCCACTATCAACATCCTGGGGGGTTACCATTAACCAGAAATTGAACTGGACCAGCCATATAAATACTGTAGCTACAAAAGCAGGTCAGAGGCTAGGAATCCTGCGGGGGATAACTCACCTCATGACTCCCCAAGGATGTCCACCATCCACAAGGCACAAGTCAGGATTGTGATGGAATACTCCCCACTTGCCTGGATGAGTGCAGCTCCCACAACACTCAAGAAGTTTGACACCATCCAGGACAAAGCAGCTCGCTTGATTGGCACCACATCCACAAACATTTACTCCCTCCACCATTGGCGCACAATAGCAGCAGTGTGTACCATCTACAAGATGCACTGCAGGAATTCACCAAGGCTCCTTAGACAGCACCTTCCAAACCCACAACCACCACCATCTAGAAGGGCAAGGGCAGCAGATCCATGGAATGTCACCACCTGGAATTTGTCCACCAAGCCCGGCACCGTCCTGACTTGAAAATATATCGCCATTCCTTCACTGTCACTGGGTCAAAACCCTGGAACTCCCTCCCTAACAGCACTGTGGGTGTGCCTACACCACATGGGCTGCAGTGGTTCAAGAAGGCATCTTACCACCACCTTCTCAAGGGCAATTAGGGATGGACAATAAATGCTGGCCCAGCCAGCGAAGCCCACATTCCACAAATTAATTTTATAAAAAGAGACAGGTGGTAATGAGATAAGATATACGGTGAAAATAGCATTTTCTTAATTTGTTGAAATGCCAGCTCCCGATGTGAAACCCAACCCTATGCTTGGGCCTTTTTAGTAGCTGTCTTAAGGATTCAGTAACTTGCACTAGGTTCAGCAGGAATTTTGCCAACTGATTAACCATACCAAGGAATTATTGGAGATCGTGGATGGAAGTAGGGATTGCGGATTGACTAATGGCTCTTGTTTTTTGTGGGTCTGCTGTAATGCCCTTGCTACTAACAATGTACCTTAGGAAACAGATAGACATTTTGGAGAATTCACAGTTTTCATTAAGTGTCAGGCCTTCTTCCTGTAGATGGTTCAAAACTGCTTTAACCCTCAGGTCATGTTCTTCGGCAGATTGACCGTGGACTAGGATGTCATCCATGTCACGTATTACTCCTTTGAGGCCCTCTAGAATGGTAGACATGGTTTGTTAGAAAATCTCCGCTGCTGAGGTTATACCAAAGGGTTAAAACAAAACCTCCCGGATTAATGTATGTCGTTAGTAATTTTGGCTTCTCATCCAATGGCAACTGCCAAAATACGCAGTTGGCATCCAATTTTGTGAACATAGCAATCTTGGGCAGCTTCGCCAAGCTTTCGTCCACGGAAGACATCGGATGAAGTTCCCTTGTTAAGTTGAGTTAAGTCTACACAAATGCAAAGGGATCCATTAGATTTAGGAACCGGAACCATTCCAGAACACCAGTCTGTAGACTTAGTGACCAGAGAGTTGATTTCATCCTGGTCATCTCTTCTAGTTGTAGTTGGACTTGTTTCATTAGTGGGTGTGGTACCCTTCTAGGTGTGGAAAGACACACAGGTTTAGCATCTTTTCGCAAAGTAATGCTACATTCGGTCGTAAGCTTTTCAACTTAGAAGGGAGAATTCCTGATTCCGTAGAACATACAATGTTTCCAATATCAGTTTTCCTTTGTACTGGAGTGTTGCCTGTAACTCTCCCTTGACATTTAGTTCAGTCCCTCCTGGACCATATAGCTGGCTTTCTGTTGGCTACAGGCACTTTGTTGGTAGCCCAGTTCTTTGTCGGATAAAATCATTACCGAAAGTATGGTTGCTAAATTTGCTGATGATACTAAGATAGGTAGGAAAGTAAGTTGTGAGGAGGATGTAAGGAGGCTACAGAGTGATATAGATAGGTTAAGTGAGTGGGTAACAATTTGGCAAATGGAGTATAATGTGGGAAAATGTAAATTTGTCCATTTTGGCAGGAAGAATAAAAGAGAAATATATTATCTAAATGGTGAGAGATTGCAGAGCTCTGAGATTCAGAGGGATCTGGGTGTCCTAGTGCATGAATCACAAAAGGTTAGTATGCAGGTACAGCAAGTAATTAGGAAAGCTAATAGGATGTTATTATTTATTGTGAGGGAAATTGATTACAAAAGTAGGGAGGTTATGCTTCAGTTGTACAGGCTGTTGATGAGGCCACATCCGGAGTACTGTGTATAGTTAAAAACAAAAAACTACTGCCGATGCTGGAAATCCAAAACAAAAACAGAATTACCTGGAAAAACTCAGCAGGTCTGGCAGCATCTGATGACGCTACCTTCAAAAACAGTTCCTCTGACATGTCCTCCTTCTTCCTTAACCTAGGTTTTCCACCCACGGTCGTTGACAGGGCCCTCAACCGTGTCCGGCCCATCTCCCGCGCATCCGCCCTCACGCCTTCTCCTCCCTCCCAGAAACATGATAGGGTCCCCCTTGTCCTCACTTATCACCCCACCAGCCTCCACATTCAAAAGATCATCCTCCGCCATTTCTGCCAACTCCAGCATGATGCCACCACCAAACATATCTTCCCTTCACCCCCCCGGCGGCATTCCGTAGGGATCGTTCCCTCTGGGACACCCTGGTCCACTCCTCCATCACCCCCTACTCCTCAACCCCCACCTATGGCACCTCCCCATGCCCACTCAGAAGATGCAACACCTGCCCCTTCACTTCCTCTCTCCTCACCGTCCAAGGGCCCAAACACTCCTTTCAAGTGAAGCAGCATTTCACTTGCATTTCCCCTAACTTAGTCTACTGCATTCCTTGCTCCCAATGCGGTCTCCTCTACATTGGAGAGACCAAACGCAAACTGGGCGACCGCTTTGCAGAACACCTGCGGTCTGTCCACAAGAAAGACCCAAACCTCCCTGTCCCTTGCCATTTTAAAACTCCACCCTGTTCTCTTGCCCACATGTCTGCCCTTGGCTTGCTGCATTGTTCCAGTGAAGCCCAACGCAAACTGGAGGAACAGCACCTCATTTTCCGACTAGGCACTTTACAGCCTTCTGGGCTGAATATTGAATTCAACAACTTTAGATCTTAAACTCCCTCCCCCCATCCCCACCCCGTTTCTTCCCCCTCCCTTTTGTTTTTTCCAATAATTTATATAGATTTTTCTTTTCCCACCTATTTCCATTATTTTAAAATCTACAACTAATACCTTGTTAGTCTTTCCACCCCACCCCCACTAGAGCTGTACCTTGAGTGTCCTGCCATCCATTCTTAATTAGCACTTTTCTTAGATAATATCACCACCTTCAACACCTCTTTGATCCTTTTGTCTGTGACATCTTTTGATTATCTGCTCCTATCACTGCTTGCTTGTCCCTACAACCACCCCACCCTCAACTTCTCTCCCCCTGCCCCCCCACCTTAAACCAGCTTATATTTCACCCCTCTCCTAACTATACTCAGTTCTGTTGAAGGGTCATGTGGACTCGAAACGTCGACTCTTTTCTTCTCCACCGATGCTGCCAGACCTGCTGAGTTTTTCCAGGTAATTCTGTTTTTGTACTGTGTATAGTATTGGTTTCTTTATTTAAGGAAGGATATAAATACATTAGAAGCAATTCAGAGAAGGTTTACTAGACTTATACCAGGAATAGATGGGTTGTCTTATGAGGAAAGGTTGGACAGGCTAGGCTTGTATCCACTGGAGTTTAGAAAAGTAAGAGATGGCTTGATTGAAACCTTTAAGATCCTGAAGGGGCCTTGACATGTTGGATGTGGAGAGCATGTTTCCTCTTGTAGGAGAATCTAGAACTAGGGGTTATGGTTTAAAAATAAGGGGTTGCTCATTTAAGAAAGATGAGAATTTTTTTGTCTCAGAGGGTAGTGAGTTTTTGGAACTCTCTTCCTCAAAGGGCAGTGGGAGTAGAGTCTTTGAATATTTTTAAGGCGGAGGTGGATAGATTCTTGATTAACAAGGGGGTGAAAGGTTATCGGGTGTAGGCAGGAATGTGGAGTGGAGGTTACAATCAGATAAGCCATGATCTTATTGAATGGTGGAACAGGCTTGAGGGGCCGAGTGGCCTACTCCTGCTTCTAATTTGTATGTTCGTATGGAGTATGCTTGCATGGCAGTCAAAGGAAGTGCTACAAGGACATTCTAAAGGCTTCACTTTGGGAGTTTTGATGTTAACTTCGAGTCTTGGGAGAAGCTCACCCAGGATTACTGCACCTGATGCAACCAATGAAAAAAACGGTGCTGCCTCCTTCAAAGGCAAGGGCATATCAGAGGCAGAGAAAATGCCTGGAGAGAAAATCCCGAGCCAGCAGCTAGTTCAGAATTCCCCACCTATCCTGTCCTATTTGCGACGGGACCTTCTGGGTGCTGATGGGCCTTAGCAGTCGCATACCCACCAGAACGCTACCAAACATCCCAGATGGTGAACAGGGTCATCTTTGCCTCGAAAGACGAGCAAGATTGGATCCAACTCCAAAGTTGTACAGCATTTTGTGTCCCCAAGAAAAGGAAAAACCACAAAGCATAAATTTATAGTTTAAATGCATTCAAAGTACAATGCTAAAAGAAAAAAAATCACATGCACCATTAACTATATCCCTCATGTTTATTCCCCATGGAACTTTATTCAGCCACTTGCATGTGAAACAGATGACCAAAGTTGCCTTTTATATTGATCCTCTCTATTGGTATGAAGAAAACAATGAAGAGCAGACATGGTCAAGCAGTTCGCACTGCAGTATCAACAATTTGTCTTTATATAGCACCTTTAATGTATTAAAATTACCCGCAGGGGCATCAGAAAACAAAGTTTTACACCAAACCAGAGAGAAAGATATTAGGGCAGGTGGCCAAAAACTTGATCACAGTGCTAGATTTTAAAGAACATCTTAAAGGAGGAAAGGTAATGTAGGCTGTAGAGGTTTAGGGGAAGAATTCCAGAGCTGAGCGCACAGCTAACAATGGTGGAGCAACGAAAATTGGGGATGCTCAAGAGGCCAGAATTAGATGAGCGCAGATATCTGAGAGAGTTGTGGGCTGGAGAGGATTACAGATATAAGGAGTGACAAGACCATAGAAGGATTTGAAGACAAGGATGAAAATTTTAAGATCAAGAAATTGCTTAAGTAGAAGACAGGTAGAAATGTGATCTTAGTGATGGTGCAGATATGTGGCTGGAAGCTCATCTTAGGGTCAGACATCAGACCAAGTTTATGAACCGTCTGGTACAGCCTCAGAGAAACTTGTCCCTGGATTGCTACACCAGAACCTCGGGAGTAGGGATGGAATGGGTGGCAATGGAGTAGGGAACAAAGACAATGGCCAGGTCTTCCCAGTTCTTAATTGAAAGAAATTTCTATCCATCCAGTACTGGATGCAGAATAAAGAGTTTGATCATTTAGAGAAAGTGGAGGAGTTGAGAGAGGGAGTAGAGAGGTAGAGTTGGGCATTCTCAGTGTACACTTGAACACTGATGCTGTTATTGGATGATCTCATCGAAGGGCAGCAAGTAAATGAGAAATAGGAGGGGGCTTTGGCAGACTAGAAGAAACAGTGCAGGAGTGGGAAGAAAGGACATTGCAGGCGATATAATTAGTTAGGTGAGAGTGGAAGCGAGTGCAGACCCAACCAACTGGATGGTGGAGGAGAGTTGTTGGAACAGGATGGTATGGTCAACTGTATCAAAGACTCCTGATCGGTCAAGAAGGACGAAAAGGGATAGTTTATCTTTGTCACAATCACATAGGGATGTCATTTGGTAGTTTGATAAGAACCATTTTGGTACTTTGGCAGGGGTAGAATGACGATTGGAGCGACTCAAACATTCCCCCCCGTTGGGGGGGAAGTTGAAGTGCAGGCGTGCCTCCGATCGGCATCCGCAATCAGGGGCGCACTGCCATTTTACGTGGGTGGGCCAATTAAGGCCTGCCCAGCGTGACATCTGCAGGGAAGCATAACGCGCTCTCTGTGCGGGCGGAGGGGGGGGGGGGGGGCGGAATCCCTAAACCCAAGAGTGTGCTCTTTCACGCATGCGTAAGAAAGAGCACACTCATCTCCCTGAGGCTACGTGCTGCCTTAGGGATATGGCTCTACTGTCAAAAATATTAAAATCAGAAAACAAAACATTCCCTGACATGTCCCCTCATGTGACACTGTCACATCAGTTGGGACATGTCCATAACTTTTTAAAAAACTTTAATTAAATTTTTAAAACCTACATGAAACCTCATCTCGCCCATGGATGAGGTTTTATGCCTTTTCTAATTCCCGCCAGGGCTCCCGGCCTGCTCGCCAACCTTAAGGTTGGACGGACAGGTCCACTAATTACTTAAATAACTCTGTCAATGGCCTCAATTGGCCATTGACAGGTCAGCGGGCACACAGCTGATTTTGCTGAGCCCCCGCCTACCTGAAAGTATAAATGACATGTGGTGACGTCGGGAGTTCTGCCCAACATCACCGCGCCTCATTTTACGTGTCGGCGAGCGGGCCCCGCCCACCCCCACTGGGAAAATCCTGCCCTTGGAGTTCTGGAAAAGATGGAAACAGAGTTGGCAAGCGACAACACATTCACGGGCTTTGGAGAGGAAAGGGAAATTGGAGATGGGGCAGTAGTTTGCAAGGACAGCGAGGAGTCAAGGGTTGGTTTCTTTGAGCAGAGGGATGAGGGCAGATTTGAAATGAAGTGAGAGGGAGGATGCTAACAATATCAGCTAAGATGGGAGCCAAGAAAGGAAAACGAGTGGTCAGCAGTTCAGTGGGAATAGGATTCAGGGAGTAGGAAGTGGGTCTCATGAGCTCAGGGAGAACATTAGGGGAGTCAGGAAAGAAACTAGAGAAAGATCCAAATTCACAGCTAGGACAAGGGGGAAATCATTAGATTAAATTTGGCACAGTGATCTAGGGGAATGGATGGAGGTGGTTGAGGCAGCTGATTGGATGGTCTCAGTCTTAGTGACAAAGAAGTCACCGAGTTCCTCACACATCATTGGGCCATAACTTCCGATGGACTGGCAATTGAGTCGGATTGCCTTACCTTGAAATCCAGGCAATCCTATCATGCCCGACCTTTTGGCTCAGGCCGGGTGAGATCTGGGCAGTGAAGTGTGTCCCTGGGGCCGAGCTGAGAGAGCTGTAGTGTCGTAGGCAAGTAAGCCAGTCCCCCTATTTTACAGCACTAGCTGCCGTAAATCAGGTAAGTTTAAAGTTCCAACAAGGTCTTTGGCAAACTAGGGAGAAGGTAAATACATAAGGTAAGTGGGTAGGATTGGGGGTCAGGTTTGGACAAGCCTGGGGGGGCGGTATGTTGGCTTGGGCCTGGGGGTGGTATCAGGACAGGTCTTGGGGAGGGTAGGGTTGTCGGGTCAAGTTGTGCCTTGTGGGGTGTGGGAGGGGACAGTGTCAGGTCTGGTCTTTGGTGTGGGGGAGGGGTGTCAGGTCAGGTCCGAGGAGTGATGGGGGTGAGAGTTGGGCCTGTTGTGGCAGGGGAGGCGGGGTGGAGAGTCAGGTCTGACAGCAGTGGTGGGGGGAAACCTTTGAGATGGGGAGTTCCCGTCAGGGAGCGGAGTCCCTTGGGATTGGGGGGAGTCCCTTAGGGAGGTCTGAGAATCCCCAGGGCAGGGATGGGGGAAGAGTCAGGGAGTCCCATAGGGAAAGGGGTGGTCGGGGGGTGCCGGAAGTTCCCTGGGGTTGGGGGGAGTTGGCGTGGGTCTGTACAATAGTTACCCAGAAGCTACAATTGGTTTTAATTCTTTTTCTGGATAATTATTGATGTAACACAGTCTAAACCATCCGAAGTTTGCAACTTAAATCACATTTTCGGGTGGTTCCCAGTGCAGGACAATTGCCCATGGTGGGGGTGTGGGTCCCCAACGGCTCTTTGGGGTACCCCCAAATACGAAACCCTGGAGCTCAGAAATTATGACTCATTGAAGCGAGGGTGGAGGAGAGAGGTTTAAGAAGATGACTTTCAGTATTGGAAAGAAGCTGGGATGGTCCTGGAACAGTGAGCCGTTTTGGCAGATGAGAAGCAGGACCTTATAGTGCTTTAAGTGGTCCAGCCAGCTCTGGAAATGGATAACTAAACCAATTGTAAGGCAACAAAGTTTCTCAGGTTTAATTGGCTTTATCCCTAGCTTTGGAATTCTTCTTTGAGAATTAATCTGATCCAACCCAAAATTGGAACGATCTTATTTCCAGCTCTAAAAGTTTATTCTTCAAGTAAGACAACAAATTAAAAGAATGAAATAGAACATCAGTAAATTTGTTTTATTTCCAATGCTTGAATCAAACATTTTGGACAGTATGGTTTGTCATATGGAAGATTTACTGTTTGTAATATTTGTACAAGACAGTGGAACAATACAGTTGATCATGTTGACTCAGTCTAATTTACAATGTTTCAGCCAACTAGAGTATTTGCAACTTATCTGAAAGCATGTCCACATTGGAAGAACAAACATTCTGCCTTACAGAGATAGGCTTCATACACTCTCAGGTATGATTATGGCTTATTTGCCCCTCTAAGTTACACGGTTACATATTTTATTTGGGAAAAACTGTACAATGTTCATCCATTTAGGCTCTATTTTCAGTTTCCAAAATGTTATTGGTGCAAAATGTGCATGAGATGCAGGAAATTTAAAGCATCTCTTGTTCAGCTGATATTTCTAGAAGTGTGAACTGATAGAAATCTACAACATCAACAACAGACTTACCAATGAATTTGCAAACTACAAGTCACAGTCCTTGGCAACCAAGATTCAGACAAGAGAAATGACTGTCTGAAGTACCTCATGAGCATTTTGAACTAATTTACTGCATGTATATGTACAGATTTTAATGATCAATTCCTTACTATATGTCTGGTTGATTATATCTAAGCTTTTGCCCTTGATCTGTTGTGCATAACATGATTCCTCTGCAATTATATCCAGTTGTCAGCTGTGCCTTTAGTATCAATTTGTTCTCTGCTTGCTGGTCACGTCAAGAAGAGGTTGTATAAAAAACATGGAGGCACTTATTAAAATTTTCAGTCACTGGAATAAATCCACTACGGTCTAATAGATTTGGTTATATGTAAAGCCCTTTTTTCTGTATAATCAATGAAAGATGTTTTCCATATATAAAGAACAGAGGATGATACCTTGTTTTAAAAAGATAGCAACAGAATTATTTGAAAAGCTTAGTTCAAATAATAAAACAAAGCTTAACGATCACTTAGAATTTACTACCAAACTGATTTAACTTTCACTGTAGGCTAATGGGCCTTCAAGTCTACAGTGGCCACAAGGAAGGTGGACAGTCAGAATTCAGGCAGGGTAAAGGTACAGGACTTAGCACAATATAAAACTGAGTGCTAGACCAAGATTATATGCACCTTTTGAAACTATTACTGCAGTTTCGTTTTTATAAACATGATCATCTTACCCAAAGTTGAACCTTGCCTTTTTGTAGACACTAGGAGAGGCAGATTTCCAAGACACTGACAAAAAACCTTTCCTCATAAAGTACCAGTATACACACATCATGTTCCTTCCTTTAGTCTCATTTCTAAACAATATTACCAGATGGTCTGACAAAGCATATTTCTTTCTGGCTCTTGGTTGTGATTCAGCCTTCTGGCAGCTCTAAAGTAGAATAATTCAATGCAAGATGAAAGCTCAACAGCTATTGTCGGATTTTTAAAAGCTTTTAGTCAATTTAAATTGGGTATCCCCACACATATTACAGCAGATTCACAGTGCTTGTATATTAAAGCTTGTGTCTTCCTTTATCTGCTGTACTCTACGGCATGAATACCTCTGTGCTCATAACACTGACAGTGTTGTAGATCTACAAACATTTGTGTTTACAATATGATGTTGGATTAACAGAGCCTGATTCATGAAAATAATGGATGGGGAGGAAGCCAACTTCAATGCTGATTCAGCTGCTGAGTCTTGGCATTCCACAATGAAGCCTAATGTAACCAACACCTGGCCAGAAGTATAAGAGTAAGTGTGTTGCATGTAGCTTGCTCTCCTGGGCAAGAGAAACAACTGGTCAATAGAAAAATGCCTTTAAAAGGCATTTCAAAGTCAGTATCCTTAACAGCTACACAGACCTTTCCAAGTTCAGTTTGGTTTTAAAACAATGGGGACAACTGAAAATAGTCATTAATTCTGATGTGATTAAAACATGTTTTGAAGAATTCAAACAAGTTGTTTTCTAGGTAATATGGTTTCAAGAAAACAACAGTGAAGGCATTTACAAATAATACTGCTTCCAAGTATACACACACACACACACACAGCACACACACACACTAGATTTGCTGTGAAATTACGCACATTTTGTCTCAGTGACATTGTTCCTGAAGCCAAAGCCACAATTAAGTGTTTCTGATGGGTAAGGCTATCCTATCAACCATCTTTGCTCTCTCATAAATGTATACAAGAACGAGAGATTAAAAAATGATCTCCAAACCAAATGAGGTCAGATCACTACAGGGGCCTCAGTGAAGTACTCTGGACCAGAGTGTATTTGCAGTCTCACTGATTCTTTGCAAGCATTAAAGTCCATCAGCTGTTTGCTGCCTTATTTTTTGGCTTCAAGTTTTTTCATCTATGTTACATGGATTGATAGAATAAGTGGGCTAGATTTAAGATCTAAGTAGTTACAGACTGCACTGTCACAGTTTCTATTAAGAACGTGTTGTCCTTTTTGCAGTGCCTAAACATTCGCAAAAACAATTTACATTTCTACAGTGTGTAAACTTCTCTGGTAAAAGTAAATCAGATTATTAAAAGAGCTAGTGGTCTGAATGTGTTATACTTTGGCCCCAGTCATTACTTACTACTACTTTGACAGTGATGCTGTGTGGAGTGAAAAATGCTTAGATACAATTCACAGTGCATTGTTCTCCATATGCAACAGATCTTGGTATTTTAAAGTCTCCATTACACTTGAACAGAGAAACTCAAGCGTTCAAGTCAAAGTATGTTCCCAACATGTACTTAACCATTCCAGAGATGACAACACAACTTGGAAAATTAGTTACACAAACTACCTCTGACCAAAGAGGCTTTCAGAATATAGCAGATTGCCAATGCTGAGGATCCTAGCATTACTCCTCTCGTCAGTGTGCCAGCATAGATCACCAGTTTATTTGGCAATGATATTAAGGCTTTTAGTTCTTAGTTTGGACCACTGACAGGATTGAAAGTTCAGACATGTTCTTTCCTTCTCCCAAATGATTACAATTACGCTCCTCCATTATGACCATAATGTTGCTTAGTTAATAGCCCTATTGAACATGATAGTTTTTTTGAAAAATTACAATAAGGAATTTTCTGCATACACCAATGAAAATAAATGCTGTGGCCTTCCAGGCACCATCTTGTGCTGTGGTGTAACATTCACTTTCCAGGCGCTACGTTCGGCTCCTTCTCTTGTCGTTGAATAAATTTTTCAACATGTATACCTGGAGACATGACACTATAAGCATCACAGACAGGTTCACCATTGACCAGAAATTTACCCGATCATAATTTCCTTCTTGCAGGTTCCGATCCCGTGCCTCGAAAGCTCGAAGCAGCCCCTGAATCTGGTTGCTTTTACTAAGTCTGCCTTTCACGTTGTTTATAGATTCCTAAATAAAAACAGAAACACGTCACACATTTTAGAACATAAGACATTGGGTTACAACAGAAAAGCTGCACAGTGAGTTAAATAGTGGTAGCAGTTTGACACGGCAATTCTACTCTGAAAATTTATTTATTTCTGAAAATAAAATTCTAGACGAAAAGCTAAATATTCTTTAATTTTTTCACAAGGTCAAGGTTTAATTTAATTCCACTGAATCATAGCTCTTCACTCCCAAAAAAGCAGGATGACCTAATTCTCCAGATGATACTTCCACTTGGCTGATTATTGCCCTCAATATTGGAGACAGCCTCAGTTGCATCAGTAGTGGCGTACTCATTTTTCCCAATTGAAGTGCGTGAAATAAAACAAGAGACTCTGGATATGATCACAATTTCACCCACTATCTAAAAGAAATAATTAGAAATGTAAATAAGGTTCACACAAATTTTACCTCCCCCAATTTTGCAAATGCTATTCTTTTTATTAGTTTTAAGCATAACATACACTGATGCAATATTTGCCCGTCAATGCACTTTCAAAGTGGTTTTTCTCTCAGATTCCCTCCACCATTACAATGGAAAACAGAAGTTTAATCTCTATCTACTATATTACTGATCTCAGTCACACATCAACAGAGGGAATGTTGTTTACAAGCACATGACATGCATCTCTGAGCAGCTGAGAGAGCAATAGGGACAGGAGGCTGGGTGAATTTGCCCAGCTAAAATGACAGGGGATCTAAAAAAGGATCCATACTAATCTTCCACTCTGCCTTAGAGGTTTTCTCCTTCCATACATTATTCCCAGAACAGGACTTGAAAGTAGGACCGTCAGGCATGGTCTGTGGAGCTGAATCCCACATCAGTGTATTTAGCAAAAGAGCGATTTCAACAAGTAACTGATAACATATTCAAATACAGAATTTTTGGAGGTGAACACAGAAATAGCACTTTCTGACTTAAATGTGTGCACCTTACTGGGGCATAATGGGTTCTACATACAATTACAATTATACAGGTTCAATTTGTTTTTTCTAACAACTTACAGCTTTAGAATATCTGAGATTTAGGCTTGTTTTGAGTTATTCTGCTACTATATTGGAAGATTTAGCACTTAGGGATTTTGCATTGTAGATTCTGTACCACACCTTCTCATCCATTAGGTGTCGAAATAATCTATCTTTTTTAAGTTAAGATGCTGTCTTTCCCGGTTTTAATTTTGCCCTAAGGTTTATAAATTTTTATGTATATTTGTTGAGCTTGACCACAGATATCCTGTATGATTACAGACCTGCAATTAATACCAAAATAAAGCTTCAATACTTGCCATAAAAATTATAGTTCTTTTGCTGAAAGCACATGTTGCTTTACTATTTAACATGACTGGAAAATAAGGGAAGGTTATTTGCAAACTGGGGAGGGAGTGCTGGGGAAAGAGTTATAGGAAAAGCAAAGCTGACAAACGTCTCTGTACACCATGAGTGCTGGGGTAGAAATCCACCACAGAATTATTATGGTGCAGGAGGAGGCCATTTGGCCCATCGTGTCTGCACTGACTCTCTGAGTGAGCATTATGGCTCAGTGCCATTCTCCTGCCTTTTCCCCGCAACCCTGCACATTGTTTCTATTTAAATGATCATCTAATGCCCTCTTGAATGCCTGGATTTTCCCAAAGTTTTTTCTCACATCGCATTTGCTTCTTTTGCAAATCACTAGATCTATGCCCTTTCATTCTCGATCCTTTTACGAGCAGGAATAGTTTCTCCCTATCTACTCTGTCTAGCCCCTTCATGATTTTGAACACCTCTATCAAATCTCCTCCTAGCCTTCTCCTCACCAAGAAGGACAGTCCCACCTCTCCAATCTACCTTCATAACTGAAGTTTCTCATCCCTGGAACCATTTTTGTAAACCTCTTCTGCACTCTCCCCAATGCGTTCACATCCTTCCTAAAGTGTGGCGCCCAGGACTTTACACAATACTCCAGCTGAGGTCTACCTGTGTCCTGTACATAACTTACTTGTTCTTGTACTCTATTGCCTTCCATACCCTATTAATAAAGCCTAGCATACCATACACTTTATTAACTGGGGAGGAAGTGGTGGGGAAAGAGCTATAAGAAAAGCAAAGCTGCACAAACATCTTTGTGTATTAACTCCACTATCCTGCCTTTAATGACCTATGCACATATACACACAGGTCTCTCTAATCCTTTTTAAAAATTTGTTCATGGGATGCAGGCATCGCTGGATAAGCCAGCATTTCTTGCCCATCCCTAATTGCCCTTGTTCAGAAGGCATTTTGTTTTAAAAGAGTCAACCAGATTGCTGTGGGTCATGTGTAGGCCAGACCCCCAGGTAAGGACATTAGAACAATCCACAATGGTTTCATGGTCATCATCAGATTTTTAATTCCAGATTTTTATTGAATTCAAATTCCATCTGCCATGGTGGAATTCGAAGCTGGGTCCCCAGAGCATTCCCCTCGGTCTCTGGATTACCAGTCCAGTGACAATACCTCTACACCACCACCTCCCCTCCTGCACACCCTTAAGAATTGCACCCTTTATTTAATATTGTCTCTTCATGTTCTTTCTACAAAGATGAATCATCTCACACTTCTCTGCATTGAACTTCACCTGCCACCTGTCTGCCCACTCCACCAACTTTTGAAGTTCTACACTGTCCTCCTCAGAGTTTACAATGCTTCCAAGTTTTGTATCATTCACAAACTTCGAAATTGTCCCCTGCACATCAAGATCTAGATCATTAATATGTAACAGGAAAAGCAAGGTTCCCAGTACCGAGCCCTGGGGAACTCGACTACAAACCTTCCTCCAGCCCAAAAAATGTCCATTAACCATTACTCGCTGCTTCCTATTATTCAGTCAATTTTGTATCCCTTTTCTTCCATGAGCTATAGCTTTTCTCACAAGCCTGTTGTGCGGTACTGTATCGAATGCCTTTTGGAAGTCCATGTCACCACATCAACAGCATTACCCTCATCAACCCTCTCTGTTACCTCTTCAAAAAACTCCAGCAAGCTGGTTAAACACAATTTTCCCTTAAGAAATCCATGCTGGCTCTTCCTAATCAACCCACAGTTTTCCATGTGACTATTAATTCTATCCCAAATAATTGTTTTTAGAAGTGTCCCCAACACCAGAGTTAAACTGATTGGTCTGTAACTGTTGGGCTTATCCGTACAACATTTTTTGAACAAGGGCATGTTTGCAATTCTCTAGTCCTCCACCTCCTGAGTCTAGGGAAGACTGAAAGATTATGGCCCTGCAATTTCCACTCTCACTTCCTTCAATATCCTTGGATGCATCTCATCTGGTCCGAGTGCCTTTTCAACTTTAAATACCGACAGTTTATCCAATAGCTCCTCATTAATTTTGAACCCTTCTAGTGACAGAGTTTCCTCCTCTGTCACCATGGCCTGGGTAGCATCAGCTTCCTTGGTAAAGACAGATGCAAAGTATTCTTTAACACCTCAGCCATGCCCCTGCCTTTAAAATAAATCCCTTTTTTGGTCCCTAATCGGCCCACTCTTTTTACCACCCTTTTACTATTTGTGTGCCTATAGAAGACTTTGGGATTCCCCTTTATGTTGGATGCCAGTCTTTTCTCATAATCCCTCTTCGCTTCTCTTATTTGCTTCTTCACCTCTCCTTTGAACCTTCTGTATTCAACTTAGTTCTCAATTCTATTTTCTACCTGATACCTGTCATAAGCACGCTTTTTCTTCTTTATCTTAATTTCTATCTCCTTTTTCATCCAGGGAGCTCTGGATTTGTTTGCCCTGCCTTTCCCTTTTGAGGGAACATACCTTGACTATGCCCAAACTATTTCTTCTTTGAAGATAGCCCATTGTTCAGCTACAGCTTTTCCCATCAACCTTTGGTTCTAGTCTATCCGGCCCAACCCTGTTCTTGCCCCATTGAAGTCGGGTCTCCCCAAGCTAATTATTCTTATTCTGGATTGCCCACTGTCCTTTCCCACCACTATCCTAAACCTTACGATACAATGGTTACTGTCTCCTAAATGTTCCCCCATTGACATTTGATCTACTTGGCCTATGTCATTTCAAAGAACCAGGTCTAGCAGTGCCTCCTTTCTTGTTGGACTGGACACATACTGCTGTAGAAAATTCTCCTGAACACACCCTAGGAACTCTTGCTCTCTCCACCCTCTTTCCTACCACAATCGCAGCCTATATTCTAGTAATTAAAGTCCCCCATTATAACTAGCCTATAATGTTTGCTTTGCTCTGTAATTTCCCTGCAGATTTGTTCCACTATATGCTTCCCACTAGTTGGTGGCCTTTGGCTACACCGAGCAATGTAACTGCACCCTGTGTGTTCCTTAGCTCTAGCCAAATTGATTCTGTCCTTGAACCCTCTGGTACATCCTCTTTCTCCAACACTGCAATGCTCTCCCTAACCAATGCAAAGGAATGCTCTTCTAAGCCTACCAGAAAACATGGTAGGTTTAGAAGAGTTCCTTTAATTGAAAGCGAAGACAACTTTTCACTTACAATTCTAGAAGCACATGTCTCCTTTATCAAGTTCTCTCTATGCTCTGTTTCAAGTGGGGAAGGTCAAGTGAGGAATTGGCCAAAAGTGGACAACCCAGTAGCTTTGGATAATTACACTCATTTTGAGTATATCTTCTTTTAAAAATGAAGACCATAAAACATTTACATTCATTCACTTTAAAATGCTTGTTCTAAACCTTTAACCCCTCTCCAGTCACAATCCCTCTAGTTTGTTTTGGTGCGCACACATGTAGGACCTAAAGTCTAAGGCTGCAGGACAGGAAGGGCAGCAAAGGGAAAGAGAACAAGAGTATCTGTACCATTTTTTCCATGATTTGTAACAGTACTATTCCAAGATCAGAAAGTGCCCTACAACTTTATCAAGCTGGGCCAGGGCTGGATACACCTGAGCTTAAACTTACAGCTTAATTTTTTCAAAATCCAAGTTAGTGATAGGAAAGGCACCTCACTACTAATGAAAACCAAGAAAATTTACCCCTTTACCTTCACACATTACTGCATTCACCAAAAAAAACTAACAGCTAAACCTATGGTTTGAGATTGCGGCCTTCCATTATGGGAATCAAGCGATCCTACCACTTCTGTCACAGGGATACTTGTTAAATACTGTAGGGTTAGCACATTAACCTACATCACAGCAACACAGGGGTAAGAGTAGTCAAAGACAAAAAGGTCTGAAAATTAGTGGCCAAATATAAAACGGTCTGAATTTTTTTTGTGACATCGTGCGGTGAAATGCAAAAGCTTCTAGGCCACTTCAAATGGGTGGAGTCGTTAGACCTCAAGTGGGTTATTTTCCATTACTTTTCACTTTGTTTACCTTCTATTACCATCAAGACCATGGGCAAATGTATTTGTATAAAATCACTAAAGTGACCTGAGCATTCAATGCAGTTAGTGCATGTAATACAGGACAAACTTCACATTAACAACAGAATGTGACCATACCAGATTATGTACATGTGAAGCAAAGCAAAGGGCTGCAGCAGTGCCTCACAAACTATTTTCCAATCTGACCCCATTTTAACTCTCCGCCATCTTCTCAAGCAAAATAGGATAGGCAATAAAAGCTGGCTTTGCCAGCGCTGCCCACATTCCATGAACGAATACATATAAGAAAAACTTGAAAACTAACATGAACCCAGACGCCAGTAAAAACAAAACAGCAATAAAGCTGGTATATTATTAAAGTTTGTGCATTATAGATAACATATAATAATACATTATATAAATATGAAAATCTGTGTTTTAAAAGTACTTAGTAAAAATTGTATTATCTTACTTGCACATGTTTTAGCCAAGCTTGCCACATCCCATGGTGACAGAATACTCAATGAAGCCCCTCTTTCCATCACCACACACACACACACCCATTTCTTCCCAACCCACCTCCCCTCCCCACACTCATTCATTAAGCAGGTGCTCTTTCCAACACCCCCTCCCCCACACACTCACTCACTAGCTCCTCTTCCCAAACCCCTCCCTCCCCACAACCCCCTACTCACGCCCACCCTCCCTATTCAGTCCTCACTCTCACCTTCCCTCCCCACAGCCTCTCACTCACACCCTCCCTACCCACAGCCCCTCACTCACGCCCAGCCTCCCCATAGCCCCTCACTCATGCCCTCCCTCCCCACCCATCCCCTACTCACACCCTTCCTCCCCATTCAGCCCCCTATTCACACCCTCCCTTGCCACCCACCACCCCCACTCAGCTCCCTACTCACGCCCTCCCTCCCTCCAAACCCATCCCTCTACTCACGCCCTCCCTCCCCACTCAGCCCTTTACCCACGCCTTCCCTCCACACCCACCCCCCCTGCTCAAGCCTCCCCTCCCCACCCACCCCTCTGCTCACACCCCCCCCCTCCCCACTCAGCCCCCTACTCACACCCTCCCTCCCCACTCAGCCCCCTACTCATTCCCTCCCTCTCCCTACTCACGCACCCCCTTACTTATGCCACCCCTCCACCCCCCCACCTCCGGGTGATAGGAGCTTGGGCCTCGGGGGCTCAGAACCTGTTGGACTGGGGAGCATCACCTCTTCTGTCCCTGGGTGCTTGGATAAAGCAAGGGTCCCAAATAGGCCGAGCCATATGCAGAAAGTGGCCTGCTGCTGAGGGCGGGATGTGGCTAAGACCGTGGCTGGCTGGAATCTCCCTCCTGCACCTCGGGACCGGAGCAAGAACCTGGAGCCAAGCAGCTGGCTGCAATTGGGTGAGCGCCAAGTCACTCCGTCCGTAACGGGGCTTCGGACTGGGCGAGGCGATCCAGCTGCCCTGTGCCAGTGGCAGAGATTCCTGCAGTGGAGGTGACACCAGGAAAACGGCCCAGCACAGGAAGGCTGTACACGGGAGCAGCAGCTACTGGGGGCAAGACTTCTACATCACCCAATTACAGACGCAAGTCAAAGCCAGGTCAGAGTTGCCGACAGATTAAAGAGAAGTGGGCTGAGTGATGGCTCCCCTGGGCCAGGTGGAGGCCAGGAAGAGCATTAAAAGGGTGGCATTCCATGATCCAAAAGTCAGAATTCCACCAAATAGCGGAAGCCTCAGATCCCCGTGTAGATGGGGAGCTTACAGGCCATTGCAATCTTATCTAAATTTCTGTTTGCTTTTGCTCAATCTGTTCATTGCTCTCTACATTTCAAACAAAAGCTGTAGCAGAATAAAATGACAAGCTAAACTGCCACCTACTAGAATATCTTCCAATTTCATATCAAGAAATTCCCCTCCTTGTAGAAAATCCTTCCAGCTGTTTGAGTCGCCCTCGGGTTCCATGTTGTCCAGAATAAGCTCAAAGAAGACTATCTTCTCTGAGATAGAACTAAATGAGTTGTCAAAGCAAAACATGTAGTCTCCATTCTCAGTTTCGACGCTAAAAATGCAAGAGAAGTTTTTATTTTAAGGGTGAGGAAATATTCAAATGTTTAAAGGTTGCTCGTCAAAAATGAAAGCGATGCAGATGGCGAATGAGGTAGAAGTTTCTGTCATATCCAACATCCCCAAAATATATGATTTTCTGCGGCTTTGCACTCATACCCTACTTTATAAATTGATAGTATAAGTGACCGGGGGGTGGGGGGCAGATGCCCTCTGTTGAAAAGCAGTGTGAAACTTAAATCAGAATTTGACAATTAAAAGACTGGACAATTCTTATTAAGTTCATCAGTAAATACAGGTTACAGATTGCACTATTTTTGTATTCTAAAGTGAGTGAAAGCTATTTGTCCTTAATCCTTTGATCGTTCAGTGTGCACAGTGTCACCAGCCGCAATCGTTTCCTGTGATGTGTGCCATCAAACATTAAAAGTATTGCAAAACATCGGGGGTTGACTAGCTTTGTGATCAAATGTTAGGTTCAATTTATGTTGCCTGAAATTTCAAATTCTCCAGCAGACAGTGAGTTGAAAGTTGATTGGATTTGTTTTATAGATCTCATCTTGCATTCCCCATGGCTCCACTCAAGCCTACCTCTGGAATCTTTTTTTTTTCTTTTCCAGCCCTGTGTCTCAACTCTGGCCTTCTGTTTCCTTCCACCCCACCCACACCCTACAGCCCTTAGCAGAGGCTTCAGCTGCCTCAGCTAAAATGACACAGGGTTAATTCCTTCACCTTCCCCAGTCATCAAAATGCTGAAATGAACAGAAAATGCTGGAAGTGCTCAAGCAGACCTGAAATGTTGACTCTTGTTTTTATCTCCACAGGTGCTGCCAGGCGGGCAGAGTTATTTCCAGAATTTTCTGATTTTATTTCAGATTTCCAGCATCTGCAGTATTTTGCATCTAAATGTCGATTTGCACTTGTTCAGAACTATAGGAAACCTTTTTCCCTTCAAATGTGCGATATTTCTCTTCAAAAGAAGTTTGAATTCAAATGTTTGAATTATATTTAACAATTTACACGCATATAAACTAACAAACAGAACCAATCCACTGTGACCATTTGGTGACAGTGCCAGTCATATATTAATAGACCTGAACGCATTTAGACAGTCTAGAACAAACACTTGAAAGTCCTTCTTCCTGCTGCCAAGGTATTAGCTGAAGACGGCATTACAGTAGTGACACATGGTTTTATATTCAATAATTTACACTTGTAAACTAAAGAGACAGAGAACCGATCCACAGTGACCATTTGATGTCAGTTGCATTGTAGACCTCAATGTGCTTTAGACAGTCTAGAGGAACACCTGAAGGTCCTTCTTCCTGCTGCCAGGGTATTAGCTGAAGACTGCATTATCCGTGGTAAAAAGAGGGGAGGGAAATACATGCAACTCACACTGCAGATCATGTGAACTGCACATGATTTAGTGCATTGGAGTCACAGTCCACCACATTATTCATTTCATCTAAATGACCTTGGCTCACTAATTGGCAATACCTCACCTCTTCCCTGAAGTTAGCAGTAAAAATCAAGATTTATCAGTATTATAAATAGACTAATAATTCTTAAATAGAAAATACAAATATAAAAGAACACAGATCTGTATTAAGATCCTGTTAAATCTACATAGTTAAACATTTATAGCTGACTGTACACATCTATTACGTCATAGAGGGCAAAGGTCCTGAGAGATGTAACAGGTGAAGTTAATGGGCTGATCATTTTAAAGTCTAACCTGGTGTGACCAACAAAACACGTCTGAAGCTAGACTCATTTGGTAAAAATAACTCCAAGCAGAACCTCTGTTGCTATCACTTACCTGTGTACGCCATCAGATTTCCTCTGATCAAAATACAGAATATTTCCATTTGGTGATGCAATATAGAAATCCACATCTAATCCTGCCCCATCAATCACCTAAAGGGCAGATGAAAAAAATTAATGGACTTTTTCCTCAGGATGCTGTGTATACATTGGATTTATATTTCATCAAAAAATATGCACATGTTTAAAAATGTTTTTATTTGCTCAACCTTTTCAAAACAGGCAGTTACAAAATTCCCCTTCAGTCCATTGATCACATTAAAAGCAAGGGGAGCGATTTGCTGTATATTCACCAATCTACCATTTCATTCTTTTCAATCTGCAGACAAATCGCTCAAATCAAATGGATCAACAGCAACAGTTTCAAGTAAAAAAAAAGTTGCAAATTTGACAGCAGATTACTGAGCAACCGAATTTTGTAGGTTTTGACATTTTCTGTTACGCCTGTTAAAGTGGTCAGGTAAATGCTGTATATTACTGTTGGAGGTTTTAGAGCTTTAAATTATATGTTCCAAAGCAGTTTTTGCATAAACCTAGATAAAGGCAAATTTGTTCTATTGCACTCAAGTGCTCTCGCTTCACAGCCGATTTGAAAGCTAAACTAAAGATGTTCTATGTAAAGTTCTTACAGTGCACAACTGATTCCTTTTGCATACATCAACAAAAGTTAACTAAATTTTAGTTGAAAATCTGCTCACCAACAGTGTTCTACACCAAACTATCATGATTTAGATTAGAGACACTCCACTGTACTAAACCTCCATTTAATAATATCAGCACCCTCCTTGATTCTTCGTTCTTACTCAGAGCAGCCAGCCTTTAGATAGTTTGCCGTGGGGCAGGTTTTTGTATCATTTTGTTTTGTAAAAGCATTCATAGATTGTCCTATTTAAGTGACTGGAAACAAATAGAGAAAAAAATCACATCTTCTGAACCATATCATGCACAAGGATTGTTCCAATATGTTTTTGATATGTTTAATTTACACTGGCAGAGAAAAGTCCCAATCAGCAATTTACTATGCTTTGGATAAAATTATTGAGTTTTCAATAAAGTTGTTCTGGTTTTTTCAATTAATTAAAGTGCCAAAGGCTAACCATTATATTAAATGCGGCAGAATTTCGTATTGCGACATATTACAGATAATTTCATTAATAGCTATGATATCTCTACTCAATTAAATATATATATACTCAAAACTAAATCTTGAAGAGTGCAGATAAACAAGTGGAAAGGACATTGCACTAAAGAAGGACTTTGTACGAACAGGTACAACTCATAATACCTTGAGATTGTCAATGGATGTAAGATGATGTTAAATTACTGCCACATGGTAAGTTTGCCCAATCAATGTGACATTAATCAGTTTAAAACAATTCCAACTGCCCCCCAACCCCTCCCTAAAGTCCAGTAGTCAAAGCATTACCTTAAAAAAAGGTCATTAAAAAAGGGATTATAAAAGTTAAGTTTTGGAATTGTAATGCAGTGATCAGGTTTGGATATAAAATAGCAAAAAGTAAGATGTTTTTGTTTTGCTTCAAATTCTGGCAGGAGAAATGGTAGCCACCATTCTCAAAAAGTTAACTACAAAATTTGATAAACTTGACCAGAGGCAAATGAACACTTCGACAATAATCAAGTTAAATCTGCAAAGTAAATGAGCACGGAAAATTTGCAGTCCAATTAAAGCAGACAGAACAAAAGCTGGTTTGGCGAGTTAATTTGCAATTCATCCAGGTTTGAAGCCTCTTACATTTACATTCTAAAATAATGCAAACTGGTTGCAGTGTATCAGAAATAGAAAGACCCTTGCCCTGGGGAAATGAGGGGAAGGAAAGAGAGAAGCAGCTGGCTAGTAACAGTGTTGTTAAATAGTCTCAATTGCATTTGAGAGGGTGAACAGGAATATAATTTAGAGCTTCAGTTCAAATTGATGAGGCTACATTTAATAAATTAATCTTTGAAAAGCTCCGGGGTATTGCATTGTAATATATCTAAATTAAACTTTGATGCATGTGTCACAGGGCAGTGCATTTTTAAAATCCACCTGCCACATACGCAGGTTTTGTGGTCTGTGAGTCATTATAAGCTAAATTACAAAGTTCAGTGCTGGAAAACCTTTGCGCTATTGGGTCACCCCAGTTTACATTGTATTTGTGGTGTTGGGTCAGTGAACCAATAAATTCTGAGCATGACATCCTGAAGCAAAGGTATACTGCCAACAGACCAGTTTAGATAGGGCCCGGAGGGGTGGTTGCACTGACCTCTTTTCTGTGGCTTTGTGGTAGTTGCACTGACCTCTTTTCTGTGGCTTTGTGGTGGTTGCACTGACCTCTTTTCTGTGGCTTTGTGGTCACTCAGGTGACCCTGTACACATGAGGTCTTCTACAATCGATGGGCGTCACAGGGACTGGTGCACTAGCGACAACGTTATCCTTAATTTGTTAAGTTTCTTTTCTTTTGTATGATTTAGGTGTTTTTTAGTTGCGCCTTTCTAAAAAGAGGGTTTTTTTTGTTGGTTTTTTTTACTTGGGACAACAGGGTGCATGGGTTTACCGAGAAAGGAAATATTGCCAATACTATTCAGAAGAATACACTTTGGTCACATAATTACAGATCCTGATTTCCTGTAAAGTTAATTTTGTAAATTTTCTGTAGAAGCACATTTTTCCCTCCACAGATGAATTTTCCAGACTCTAGGATTCCTAGATTCGTCGGTTAGTTTTGTAATGCCACATGCCAAATATGGCTTCGTGCACAGTAGTGGCAGATCAGAAAAGTGAACATCCAACCTCAGATGTCTAATTTCACAAGAGGTCTCATGATAATTAATAATTAGGCTATCCTCTGTTAATTGTATATCAACTGCGGTTAACTATATTCAGGTGGAGGGTATTGATTGGGTTGTTACTTGAGCACATATAAAAAGACACTTATTGACACTGTGGGTGGTTGAGTTAGGAGGTTTATACTTGTAAAGTTTCACTCTGTTAATAAATCTAAACTGAGTAAAGATTAGCTCCAGTTTCATCCTTCACTAGCTGGCGATCAGGTGTATAAAGTTCTGTCAGCAGGAGTGGCTGCACTTAAGAATTAAAATTCCTTCTTAAAGATGAGCCACTGAGCTTTAATCTTCGGGCAAGCATGACTCTTGACTATGAAAACTGAGCGCAATGGTGCCTGAGGACCTGGTCTACTGAAGTACTCTCCTTAAAGGTGGCAGATAGGTTCTTGAAAGGCTTTTTTTGCATACGCTTTTACTCTTTGCAATATTTTTATCTATTATTTAATAACCCTTCATTTGGGAAACTTTGTTTTCCCCCCCTCTCTCTCATCAGTACTTTACATTCTTCTTACAGTTTGTTTGATGTTACACCTTACATTGAGGTCCACAAAATGACAGGCTCCTGTTTTTCAGACAATTGACGAGCTAAGGTATAAAGGTTGACACGATTATCTCATAGCCAAGTCACACTTTGACAACAACTTGAATTTACACAGCACCTTTAATGCAAGAAATATTCCAAGGCGCTTCACAAATAAGTGCAAGTGAAATGGGTGGAAGGGGAAATTAGACGGTTTAGGTAAAGCTTGATCAGAGTTTATTATTTAAAAGAAAAGGCAGTGAGTTCTCTGCTGCAAATGGTGAATAGAGGTGAGGATGCACAGAGGGCCACAAATAAAAGTTTGAGGGGGAATTTGGGACTACAGGAGATTGCAGTAGTATATGGCAGTGTTAATCTTCACAGGGGCTTATAGATATGGATGAGGATTTTAAATGTCATGTGATGGTGGGGTTGGGGGCAGGTGATAAGGAATGAGCAAGATACTCGGAGCAGTTTTGGACAAGTAACTGTTAATGAAGAGTGGAGGCTGGGAGGCCAGCATGGTGAGCATTTGAGTAGAGTTTGGGGATGATAAAGGCATGGATGCTTTTAACTCGCAAATCAAAATAAGGTAACTGGCCAATCAATAGTATTCTAAAGACGAAAGCAACTTTTTAATATATGAATCAACTAATCAAACTGTCAGGTTAACAAGAACCCACGACTGACACTACACTTTAAAGCTTTGTTATTTTTTGGTCCTCTAGCAACATGCATTATTAATCAGATGTGAATGTGACAGCATCTCTGCCAGTTCCACTCACCAATCAGCTGCTGGGAACTACGTAAAAGCAATTCTTGTTGATTTGAACTGTTAGCTGAGCTCAAGAAAGCAAAGCAGAAATCACAAACTCACGGGGATATATTTCCACCAGAGAGAAATGCTCTGCTGCTTTTGGCCTCCGACTTTGCAATCTGAGTCTGTACACCTCGTGGATCTTCATTCCTATCAGTGTGTCCTCTGATACTCTACCCTCAAGCAGCTCCTGGACTTCACTCATTTCACCTGTCTCCGAGCTCAGACAAGAACCTGTTGATGCTTCATGCTGATTCCACCTTGCTAATTTGTTATTATTCCACCACAGGACCTCTGACTTTAATTCTGGACTCCTTCCTATTCATCCTCATCTATTTTCCTATTGCTGGTTTACAATCATGTTTTAATGTATTCTAATTTCTATGTAATTAGGCCTAAGTAACTTGCGCTCTCCCTACACTCATTCGCATTTTGGCTGCTGCACCAGACCCACACCCATCACTCTATTTCCATCTTTGCTCTCTCTCTTAACTTCTTTTCTCTTCACCTGTCCTAGACTTTCTTCCATTGTCATGCCTCCTTTCACTTTTCTTCTCTCAGGTACTCTGCCCTCCCAATTCCCTACTCCAACCCTTCAGCACTCCTCAACCTTCCTGCTTTCCTGCCACTGTCTCAGGCTTAACTCCACGTGAGATAAACCTTCAGCTTCCTGCTGTGTCTTTCTTGGCATCTTCCAACAGGCTTAGAGGCACTCGACACTGGCTCATTACAAGCAACAACCTCGATTGCCCCAGCCCACTTTCTCGTCGACCTTCCTGTCCAGTGCGCTCACTGGGGGCTAACCTTGCTCATTTTCTTCCTATCCACTTCATCCTTCCCACTGATGACCCTGTGGACTCTGCCAGTGGATCAGCTCTCACCAGCCCTCTATGCATCTCCCTCCAGAATGTCAATTCACTTGTAAACAAAGCCTTTGCCATCCAGGAACTTACTGCTGATGATTGCATCAACATCATGGCCTTAACAGAAACCTGGTGAGGGATGATGACACTTTCCCCCTGAATGAAACCTCCCTGACCGGCTATATCTTCACCACTTGCCCCTCAAGACCATCGTGGTGGTGGTGTGGGACTTATCACAAGGTCACCCTGTGGCCTGACCCCTACTCCTCTGACACTTTCTCCTGTTTTGTGTATCTCACATTTTTCCACCCTCTCACCTCTCATTCGAAATCATGATTCTGTACCTCCCTCCCAGGTATGATAAAAAGTTTTATCACTGAAATTTCTCCACTGGTTTCCTCCCTCAGCCTTTTCACCAAACGACTTCTCATCCTAGTTATTTCAACCTCCATCTCAACTCATGTTCTCTCCCCTCTGAGTTCACTGCCCTCTTATCATCCCTAAATCTCTCCCTCCATGTAAGCTTCCCAATCCATGTTCATAGGTTGACCTTACCATCTCACGTGGTCTTGCTCCTCCTACAATTTTTAATCACAAATAAGGCCATCTCTGATCACTTCCTTGTATTGCTGACTGCACACTTCCCTATTTCATGGCTCAACCCTACCTCCTTTTGCCTTTGACCCTGGAAAAACCTATCCCCCAATTTATTTACAACTGCACTTTCAAAATCTCAATTAGCTAGCCTTTGGCCCTCCATTTGCACAACATTTCTGCAGCTACTGATTTACTAAACCAAGGCCTTACTGTTGCCTTCGATGTCCTAATCCCCAGTAAAACCATTATTCTCTCTCACCCTGGCTACTCCCCTAGCACAACCCTCATCTCCGCTCCCTCAAGTCCAAGGGATGTAGTCTTGAAAGGATATGGCGGGTAACTGGTTTAGCTATCCACTGCCTGATCTGGCTGGATCACTTCAAACACAATCGGGTCCTACTTCCGAGTTTGTGGATTTCTTTGGCACTAATATTGAGACAATCCAATCAGCTACCTCTGCCGAGTCCCTCCTTTCCACTCTCCCACCTGACCAAACCTCCATAAATGCTCTCCCCTGCCCTAGCCCTGAACTGGCATCTTTGTCTAGTTTCTCTCCTATTGTCCTCCCTGAGCTCATCTTGTCCATGAGATTCTCTTCTTGTTTTCTCCATCCTGTTCCCATTAAACTACTGATCACCCAACTTCCCTCTTGGACCCATTGCTACCAATATTGGAAATGGTTCTCTTTACGTGTTATCCCTCTCCTTCAAATCTGTCGTCATCACCCCTCAAAAAAAAACGCTTGAATCCCTTCGTCCTTGCAAACCATTGTTCCATCTCCAACCTCCCTTTCCTCTCCAAAGTCCCTGAACATGTTGTCTGTGGCAGGTGATGAGGGAACCAACAATAGAGAAAGACATACTTGCCCTCATCCTCACCAGCCTGCCTGCCACAGATGCATCTGTACATGACAGTATCAGTAGGAGTGACCACCGCACAGTCCTTGTGGAGACTAAGTCCCATCTCCACACTGAGGTCCCAACTTCACACATCGTGTTGTGTGGCACTATCACAGTGCTAAATGGGATAGGTTTTGAACAGATCTAGCAATTCAAGACTGAACATCCATAAGGTGCTGTGGGCCATCAGCAGCAGCAGAATCGTACTCGAACTGTAACCTCGTGGTCTGGCATATCCCCCGCTCTACCTTTACTACCAAGCCAGGGGATCAACCCTGGTTCAATGAAGAGTGCAGGAGGGCATGCCAGGAGCAGCACCAGGCATACCTAAAAATGAGGTGTCAATCTGGTACAACAACAATCAAGCTACAGCACAGGACTACTTGCATGCCAAACTACATAAGCAGCAAATGATAGACAGAGCTAAGCGATTCCACAACCAACGGATCAGATCTAAGCTCTGCAGTCCTGCCACATCCAGTCGTGAATGATGTGGACAATTAAACAATTCACTGGAGGAGGAGGCTCCACAAATAGCCCTATCCTCAATAATGGAGGAGTCCAGCACATCAGTGTAAAGGATAAGGCTGAAGCATTTGCTACAATCTTCAGCCGGAAGTGCCGAGTGGATGATCCATCTTGGCCTCCTCCTCCGGAGGTCCCCAGCATCACAGATATCAGTCTTCAGCCAATTCAACTCACTCCACATGATATCGAGAAATGGCTGAAGGCACTGTACTTTGAAAAGGCTATGAGCCCTGACAACATTCTGGCAATAATACTGAAGACTTGTGTTCCAGAACTTGCCACGCCCCTAGCCAAGCTGTTCCAGTACAGCTACAACACTGGCATCGACCCAGCAATGTGGAAAATTGCCCAGGTATGTCCTGTACACAAAAATCAGGACAAATCCAACCCGGCCAATTACCGCCCCATCAGTCTACTCTCGATCATCAGTAACATGATGGAAGGGGTAATCAACAGTGCTGTAAGGTGGCACTTGCTTAGAAATAACCTGCTTAGTGATGCTCAGTTTGGGTTCCGCCAGGGCCACTCAGCTTCTGACTTCATTACAGTGTGGGTTCAAACATGGACAAAAGAGCTGAACTCCAGAAGTGAGGTGAGAGTGACTGCCCTTGAAATCAAGGCAGCATTTGACTGAGTGTGGCATCAAGGAGCCCTAGCAAAACTAGAGTCAATGGGAATCAGGGGGAAAACTCTCTGCTGTTTGAAGTCATACCTAGCACAAAGGAAGATGGTTGTGGTTGTTGGAGGTCAATCATCTCAGTTCCAGGACATCACAGCAGGAATTCCTCAGCGGAGTGTCCTCGGTCCAACCACCTTCAGCTGCTTCATCAAACGTCAGAAGTGGGGATGTTTGTTGATGATTGCACAATGTTGAACACCATTAGCGATTCCTCAGTTACTGAAGCAGTCCATGTCCAAATGCAGCAAGACCTGGACAATATCCAGGCTTGGGCTGACAAATGGCAAGTAACATTTGTGCCACAAAAGTGCCAGGCAATGACCATCTCCAACAAGATAGAATCTAACCATTGCCCCTTGACATTCAATGGCATTATCATCACTGAATTCTCCACTATCAACATCCTGGGGGTTATCATTGACCAGATACTGAACTGGTCTAGCCATATAAATACTGTGGTCCAAGAGCAGGTCAGAGGCCAGGAATCCCGTGGCGAGTAACTCACCTCCTGACTCCCCAAAGCCTGTCCACCATCAACAGAGCACAAGTCAGGAGTGTGATGGAATACTCTCCACTTGCTTTAATGAGTGAAGCTCCAACAACACTCAAGAAGCTTGACACCATCCAGGGCAAAGTAGACCACTTGGCTGACACCCTATCCACAAACATTCATTCCCTCCACCACCGACATACAGTGGCACCAGTATGTACCATCTACAAGATGCACTGCAGAAACTCACCAAGGCTCCTTAGGCAGCACCTTTCAAACCCACGACCACTACTATCTAGAAGGACATGGGCAGCAAACACATGGGAACACCACCACCTGGTAGATCCCCTCCAAGTCACTCGTCATCCTGACTTGGAAATATATTGCCGTTACTTCACTGTGACTGGGTCAAAATCCTAAACCTCCCTCCCTAACAGCACTGTGGGTGTACCTACACCACATGGACTGCAGCAGTTCAAGGAGGCAGCTCACCACCACCTTCTCAAGGGCAGTTAGGGATGGGCAATAAATGCTGACCTAGCCAGTGATGCCCACATCCCATTAATGAATTTTTGAAAATCCAGAACTGGATGAGCGGAAATTTCCTCCAATTAAACAGCAGGAGGACTGAAGCCATTGTTTTCAATTCCTGCTCCCAACTCCGTTCCCTGGCTACTGACTCCACCCCTCTCGCTGGCAACAATCTGAGATTAAGCCAGACTGTTCGCAATCTTGGTGGCGTATTTGATCCTGAGGTGAGCTTCTGATCCCATATTTGTGTCTTCATTAAGACTGTATTTGCCCTTCTGTAATAGTGCTCAACCTCATTCCTGGTTCAGCCCATCTGCTCCAGAAACGCTCGTGCATACCTTCGATACCTTTAGACTTGACTATTCCAATACAGTCCTGGTTGGTCTCCCACATTCTACCCTCCGTAAACTTGAGGTCATTCCCAATTAGTGGACACCATTCAGTGTCCATGCCCTCAATTGCCGAGGCCCCAAGCTCTGGAATTCTCTCTGTACGCACCTCTTTCCTCCTTTAAGACATTTCTGAAAGCTTCCTCGTTGACCAAGCTTCTGGTCATCCGACCTAATATCTGACCTTAAATGGTTCAGTGTTATATTTGTTCATATCATACTCCTGTGAAGCACCTTAGGATATTTCATGATGTTAAAGGTGTCATATAAGTTGCTGTTGTTGACTATAGTATGAGCAGAGCAGAATGCATCCCACAGTGCAGGGACAGAAACCATGTCAATGCAAGATTTTCAGTCAGTCCAAAATATTGGATGACTGCTTCCTGGAGATTCACACTTTCTATACTGTTAAGAAAAGTATAACAAGTTATTTGGAAGCCTGTGTACAACATGATTTGAATTATTGTTTTTCCATTAATACAAAAGGACTCCATTCCAGGTTGAATGTTTAAATTTTTACTCTACACGTTATTGCTGGGAAAAAAGAACAATCTGAACAGTCGCAAATTACACCAGCAAAATTATATTTCATAAAGTTAATTGTCTACCATTCCAAAACAAGAACACTCCAGGGATCTGAAACAGAATTATTTTCATGACGAGCAATCAGTTATGACAAATGTCTACACCAGGAACAGTCAGTCTCAATCAGTTGCAACAATGGAACAGATTTCTCAAACTGGGTTTTGAGCAGTGGCTTCTTGCAGTAATTTAGATTATGTTCTCTAACAATTAATTTATGGAATTGGTTGATCCAACAGCATATCTGACAAATACATTTTCTGATTGACTGATCAAAAGAGATAACTAAAAATGAAGCAGTACCCTTGCAGATGCAATCCCAGATACTTTACATTTGCAATTCTAAATGCCCTGTAATTGCAAGCTCAGATACTCAACATTTGCAATTCCACAAGTCCAGCAATTGGAACATCAGCCACCCAACCTTGCAATTTCAGGTACCTTATATTTACAATGCCAGGTACAGGACCCAAATTTGCAATTCCAAATGTCCTGCAATTGCAATCTCAGGTACTCAGATTTGCAATTCCGATTGTGCTACAATTGTATTCAACTTTGCAATCATGCGTACTCCATGTTACCCTAAAACATGACCATTTTATTTATTCTTTCATGGGAAGTGGGTGTCACTGGCAAGGCCAGCTATTGTTGCCCATCACTATTTGCCCTTGAAAAGGTGGTGTTGAGCCCCAGGGTGACCAACTATCCTGTATTTAACAGGATCGTCCTGTAATTTATCTTTTGTCCTGCCTCCAGTTTGGTTGCTCCCCAGGATGCCATTTGTCCTGTATTTCTCAGGAAGTGACTGCGAAACTGCTGGCAAGTCTCATCTGGCCACTGCCCTTGTATCATTGGTTTCTGTATTTGCACATTGTGCTCCTGCACATGGGCTGCATTCTCGGTCAGACCACTCAGCCACAACTCGGAGTTCTGGAGCTGATGCTCATTAAGGTAAGTTGCCAAAGTTTGTGGGTGGGTGCAGGGGTTAGGTAAGGGAAAATGGGGGAAGGGGAAGATCAGACAGGCCCCAAGGATGGAGACTGAGTCCCTCCCAGGGAGGGCCCTGAGACTGGGCTTGGTGCCAGGGGAGTAGCAATACAGTCTGAGTCTTTGGGGGGTGGGGGGAGGGAAAGAGAAGAGACAAGCAAGAGGGGCTAATGAGGGGTGTGGTGAGAGGGGCTCTTGAGGGAGACTGTAGGGCAAGGAGAGTTGGGAAGTGGTGTGCTTGTGTGGTAGAGAGCAGCATGGAGCATCTGGGAAACAGTACGCAGAGAGTTGAGGGGTGCAGACTTTAAGTATAATATATGTGGAATGATGTGAGGGGCCTAGTTTTATAGTTGGGCAATTTCCAATTTCCCAAGACAGGAGCTTAATACTCTTATTAAAGTGGATAATTATCAAGCCCCCTGCTCCCACCCCCACCAGCAACCCCCAAGTGTCCCTTACTTTATTTCCTCAGAGTTGGTCACCCTGGAGTGAGCCACCTTCTTGAACCACTGCAGTCCAGCTGGTGCAGGTACACCCAAGGTAATATTAGGGAGGAAATTTATTGCGAAACAAATCAAAAGCCCGTCGATTTCCATTTTAAGTATTTTAAAAAAAAAGCAACAAAAAAAAGAGGAAGTTTGCCCATGGCCGACCTGATACTCAATTTCCAAGGTAGCATCTTTCTTCATGGTTTGATAGAAACACTCCTTGTGCCCGGCCGGCAGAGTGAAAGTGAAATCGCTGTCAAAGGACTGGGGGAAACTGAGTGAAACTTGCGCCAAGTCAAAGAGGCAGAATAGCAGCGGGAAAGAGAGCAGGCCCATGGCTGAGCCCTTGCTGAGGGAAGCAGAGAACGGAACGGAGGGTCAAAGGCGAGCGCCAGCCACAAGCCAACCTTTGGCCCCCGGAACGGAGGCTACACGAGCACCCGCGCAGCCAATCACATCGCAAAACCCAGCCGCGTCAGACGCCAACCGCCAGCCAGCCTCGCCATTCGCAAGAAAAACTGCCTCTTTGATTCACTGAAAGCATTAATTATTACTCAATTAAATGCGAATTGTATATATACATATGTAACTGTTGTTGTCGGTCTTTAAGCTTTCTGGTATTGGTGTCCCAACCCCCCCCTGACGAATAGCTTCTTGGTCCTTGTAGTCCCGATCATCCCTTCAGACGCTCGAACTTGGCGCAGACTAAAAACAAAACTACAACTCCCGTGGTGCATTGCGGCGAGTGTTTTTTTTTGTGAGATGGGTTTGAGTTGACGTAACGACGGGTAAGAGGAGCTGAACGGGCGTTTCTGTTTGTTGCGTTGCGTCGCGTCGCGTCACGTCACGCAGGGGGTGGGGGCGGGGGGGGCGTTTGGCTTTCTTCCCGCCCCCAAACCCCCCGCCTCGCTTGCCTTTGTCCGTCGCCTTGCGTACGTCACTGGAGGGAGGGGGCGTGGCTTAATGAGGTTCCAACTCGACAGCGCGAGCGGACGGGATTCTCATGTGTGCGGACGCGGCCTGGTGCGTGTGTGTCTGTGAGGGGCAGGGGGAAAGGCTCCGGGGGGGACACTCCATGGGGAGCTGAGTGAGCGGCTGGAAGCGAGGGTGTTAAACCAACCACCCGGCAGCCGGTTGGAGGGAAGAACCACGACGATGTCAATCACTGTGAAAAGATGAACCAGCGGCACGTTTTATTTGTATGTTTGATTCTCTCGGTGTTGTATTGGTGAGTGTCCGTCCCGCCGCTCTTTCTACCGTCTTCCTATTAACTTTCCCCCCCCACCAGCCGCGAAGGGCTAGTCTTTGAGTTCCAGCAGGGCTAGGCCCGGCCTTGCAGCAGGGCGGTATTTCCCTTTTTTTTAAAGCAGCTTCACCTTATTTGAAATGAGGAATGTTTTTTTTTTCTCTGATTGAAGTTTCAGAATATGGAAAGGGCAGTGTCGACTTTTTTTAAAAAGAAAAAAAGATCTTGGCTTCTTGTCCTCTGCGTGGAAGTCGGTTCAAATCCTTGAATTTAGGTCACAGTTGTGTGCATTGTTGGTTTCTTGAAGCTGTTTTGGCCAGTCTACAGCTTTTTCCACTCACTGCTGTCCACTGAATGGTGTCAAAGGTTTAATGTTTTTTCTGGTGGTTCTTGCATCCCCCAATATCATAAATTCTATATACTTTCTATTCTGAATATACAGTTGGTGTTTTTTTACTATATTTAAAGACTGATGTGCTAATTGTAATATCTTGTCACCTGTCTCCTGACACGATGAAAGCCTTCCATTTTCACAATTTCCAAATCAACAGTCATTGTCAGCTGGCCATTAAAAGCTAGTGAGTGAGCTCCTCACCTGCCGTACAGGGGTTCCCTTTACTTTAATTCACTTGAATTCTATTGTGTGGTGTGAAAGTTGCTTTCAAATAGTCAGGTTTTCATGCAAGAGAGTGAAGATGATCAGAGAACTAACGTTTTAGAGGAATGGCAACAGAGATGGACTGCCTATATCTGCCTTTATGCCAACAACCGTACTTGCAGGTACTGATGGTGACTGAGGAGAACTTAAGCATGAAAGCAGTTAGAGACCTGGTAGGAATCTCTGCCACAGGGTTCAACACTACCAATTATAGTTAAGGCCACCGTCTTCCTTCTCTCAACTTTTTGGCCTCTAATTCCTTCAGGCTGGCATAGAGATCACCTGCAGTGTCAGCCAATTTGTTGTCCAGATCAAACAAGTGACTAACTGTCGAGCCAGGTCAGGGCTCTTTTTTTCCTTCTCGATAATTGTTTAATTTCATGGTTCTGCTGAATTTCCCAAAACATGGTGGCCCTTGGACCTATAACAGAAGTGGAGTATATAGAGATTGCGAATTGGCTGAAAGAGTCACCTCCAAATTGAGTTTTTGTGGTTGCCTGTTCTGTGTGAATGAAAGTCATGAGTGAGGTGGTACTAGTCCTAAATTTGGATTTCTTCTTGCCCCCAGTGTGGTTATAACATTAGCATATCTAGCATGGCCTCAAAGATAATCGAGTGTTTGTAGTTTCTTAGCTGTCCAAGTTCAGTTGGTATCACTTGTGTCATCTTGACTTTGAGATTTTTTTCATTAATCACCCATCTTAATGTTCCAATCTTAATAGCAGCTTGAGTCTGACTTGTGCATTAATCTCTCTTCTAAGACACTTCATATTGAATAATTTTTTTCATGCAAAAGGAGGTCATTAAATTAGAAGTGCCTCTTGTGAGCTTTCAGAATTTTCCCACATAGTGACTTCCATATAACTGTTCAGGAACACAAAATATCACAAAACAATACTAAGTGGGATGTAAAGTAATGTTTTCATGTATACTTCCAATTTTCGCTAAAAGAGACTATTTCCTGATTGAATTAATGGCCAAGACAATCAGGGATATTTATTCCTCAGCCAGCATTTCTAAATAGATTGGCACAGATTTTTCTGCCAAATTAACAGTGAGGCTAATGGCAAAGGGCAGATGCACAGTTAAGCGGGGATAACCAACAGTTGCTGTCCCAGTTGCTCTGCTCCACTGTTATTGAGATGCTGCTTTTGGAAAGCTGTGT
Source organism: Cetorhinus maximus (assembly GCF_964194155.1). Taxonomy (NCBI): domain Eukaryota; kingdom Metazoa; phylum Chordata; class Chondrichthyes; order Lamniformes; family Cetorhinidae; genus Cetorhinus; species Cetorhinus maximus. The sequence continues at coordinate 92,322,376 of NC_135895.1, read as the reverse complement.
GGTTCCCTTTAAATCCATGGAATGGTTGAAGTTGCTGTATTTGCCTGAAAGATATGAACTAAACACACCTCAAAGTCACTTCAAGTCTAACTACTCTTTTACTGACATCATTAAGTGTTAATTACTACCAAACAACCTCTCTGGTTTTGAATATTAACTATTGAAAGTGTGGAGTCCTGTTTCTCAGGTTTTAATTTTTGGAGGTTTTTAAAAATGATTTTCTCTCTCCAATCTTTTCTTTCCTTCCCAATTTCTCATTCTGCACCTGATTTGACATTGAATTCAGCCCCTCACAGTGTTTTGCTTTAATTTTGCAATCCTTCAGTTTGATTGGTAAGGAGATACCCTGTTACTTGCCTGGTTCACTCAAATCCCAGACACCCTGTTTCCCTTGCGCCATTATCATCTCTCACTTTCAGCAGCTTCCCAAACAAAAAATTTAAATGAGAAAATCTAACTAAAGGAAGACACTGGCCATTGCCCTGCTACTGCAAATTATGGCCTGATATCTGGTTGATAACCCATTGCTGTTTGTGGAACCTTGCTGTGGCTGCCACATTTCCTGTGTTACAATAGTGCCTAGAGTTCAAAGTACACCGTTGGCTGCAGCATCCTTTGGGATTACCTGAGGTGGCCAGAGGCACTATACAAGTTTCTTTCTCTGACAAGTGCTAAGCATTGAAGGCACAAGGAAAGTGCTTGTTTATGAATACTGGGAGTATTCATGCATATTCTAACTGCAGACTGTTTTGGAACTTGGGACTGCAATGCAGTCGATATAACTGAAAGATGGTTTAGGTCAATAGGTGATTATTGAATATTCCAGATGGACAGAGTAAAAGGGAAAGAAGATGTATTTTTATATGTTGGGCACTAGGTTGGAAGTAGGAAGGGAAAATTATCCAGTAAAATAATCAGATAGGGGATTTCTAACACATGGAGCTAAAACATCTACAGACCACCAGCTTGGACTAAGGGGAGGAAAATTTATCCACGTACACAGGTCACAAAAAGCTAGTGCACCGGTACAACAAGTAATTACAAAGGCTAATGTAATGTTCACCTTTGTCGCAAGGAAGCAGAGGGGGAAATTGTCTAATTTGTAAGCAACCTTGGTCAGACCCCACCTGGAGTACAGCATTTGGTTTTGGGATCCAAATCTTAGGAAAATTAAATATTTACGTTTTATAAAGCAATTTTCATGATTCCAGGACTTCCCAAGGTGCTTTACAGCCAATAAGGTACTTCCGAGTCTAGTCACGGTTTTAACATCGAGAAATGGAGCAACCACTTTGCATATACAAGGTCCCACAACCAGCACTAAGATGATGACCATTTAATTTGTTTTAGTGAACAGCGGTTAAGGGATGCATATTGAGTAGGCCACTGGGAGAATCTTTCTTGCTGCCCTTCAGATAGTATTTTTATCATTTGTGTCCAGCTGAGAGGGTAGATGGGGCCTGGGTTTAATGTCTGAAAGACTGCACCTCTGACAGTGTAGTATTTTCTCAGTAACGTAGTAGCAGCCTGGATTGTGTGCTCGAGTCTCAGGACTGACTTGAATCTGACTTTCTCAATTGGGTAAGAATACTACCACTGAGTTTGTTGGGCCTTAGAGGGGTTGCAGTGCAAATTCACCAGAATGATACTGGGATTTAAAGGGTTAAATTACAAAGACCGGTTTCATAGACCTGGTTTGTATTCCCTTGAGTTTGTGGTTGAGGAATAGTTTGATCAAGATATTTGAAGGGATTTAGTAGGGTATTTACCAAACTATTTCCTCTGGTGGGGGAGTCCAGAACAACAGCACACAAACTTAAAATTAGTAGGCTATTTACAAGTAAAATTAAGAAGCACTGAAGTGGAAATCTCGAACTCTCTTCACACATATGGAACTGGATGCTGGGCCAATTGAAATTTTCAAGATAGATATTTTCATTAGGTAAGCATATCAAGGAGGTACAGAACTGGCATGATCTGATTGGCTGAACTGGCTTGCAGTGCTGAATGACTACTCCTGTTCCAGAGACACCATTTGAAAAGTCTCAAAGTGTTAAAACAGGTTGATTTCCAAGCAAGTACAAGGTAATATGAAATTGGAAATAAAAGTAAGCTTTGTTCATCTTTTCAAGTAGCAGAGGAGGATGACCATGAGTAAGATTACACACCATTTCAGAAATATGTCAGAGTAACCAGAGGGGCAAAACGTAAGAGGAGCTGAGGACTGCAGCTTTTCAACTTTTCCAGCTTTTAAGATGTGAAATGTTAAACTGAAGAAATGCTTTTTAGTATCTTGGTTTATAGCAGGAGAATAGAGCCTGAAAGGTTGTTAATAGGATAATCAGAGACTAGTATGACAATGAATATTTCTTGAAGTGTTCTCAAAACAGCGACATGTCCCAAAGACAGATAATCTGCAGATTTCAGTACTTTGCTGAAGGCTCAAAATAACAAATCACTGGGGGTGAATAATATTTGTCCCAGAGTGTAATGAAGCTGGAAATTAAAATTGCGAAGATATACCATGAGTTGATGAATTCTGAACCACCTTGATGTTTTTGTGAAGGTGACTTGGATGGACAGTGGAAAACCATCAAGTATATTCAAGTTTTGAAAACTCCTTCAATAAAAGCTGCTGCTGAGGGTAAACGACTGCAGTTATGAGGATGGTGTTTAAAAACATTGTAGATGTCAGAAGCATGCAGATAGTTGGTAAGTTAGGCTTACTTCAAGATGTCAAAGTTTAAAACGAGTGAAAGAAGTTGAGGGTAGGTGTGAAGAAGAATTTGTAATTGCATGATCAATGCTCAACATGGTCTGGCAGGTAGGGCAGAAGAGTTAAAACCTCTTGAAATCATTCAGCATTCCATTTGATGATATTTTCAGGGGAATTTTAGGTTTTTTGTCTAGATGGATGAGCAGAGATGTGCAGAATTCACTCCCTGACTTGTCTGTCTCGTGATTATGCTGCAGGTAGTCCTTGTATAACTGATTAATTGTGTGCTTATTATTTAAGTTTATGGTATTTGACATCCTTATATCATAAATGGTTTTACTGTCAAGATGAAGTTGAATTCTCTTTTATATGTACCTATGAATGGTTTCTAGTTGAGTCCCTCGTGATTGACTTTAATTTTCAGCTTGTTAGGTGGCCTTAAACTGTCCCTGAATTATTGGTCATAATACTGCTCAACTTTACTCCTAAAATGCGAGTGTTTCTTGGCTTCTTTTCCTTTCAGTCGATGGTATGAATCCATCTTTACTCTGCCTCTAGGCACAAGTTGTCCTTTTTGTTTTCGTTCTGTAATTAAGCCAGTCTGTCTGAGATGAACAGAAAATGCAGGTCAGATTGCTTTGATGGAGAGAATGGAATAGTTACCCTTTTTAGGTGAAACATTAACTTTCTTTGCAGATGCTGATTAACCTGTTGAGTGTTTCAGCATTTTGTGTTGTTCTGATTTCCAGAAGTTATTTTTGTGTCTAGCCTCTTTGAACTTTCTTCTAACCCAGATTATCTATTTAGTCATATTTAGTTGTATTTTTAACTGGCAAAATGTGATAAATGCATGTCCATTTGTATCCGAATATCAAAACTATCCAGAGAATTCTGTTTTTCACATTTTCGTCTAAATTTGGCCCAGCTTTTTAATCTTGTAAATACACCGATCAGGCCTTCAATGCCCCTCTTCTGATGTGTTGGAGTTCCTGTGGATGTCCATGGCATAGCTTATTGCTTAAATGTTTTCTTGAGCGGCCTGCCAGCTTTGATGATTGAGAGCTCTAAAATAATCATAAATACAGAAAAGAGAAGAAATTTGGCCTTGATGACTGGCTCCAGGCTTGTGGTTTTCAAACCACAGAAATTCCTGCCTTAAGAATTCTATGCATCAAACATTTCCAGAATCCATTTATGTGGGCATTTAAGTGATAAATTGCAGTTAATTGCCCTAATGTGTACAGTATAAATATCACCTTTAGATCAATAAAGTTTTCATGCCATGCTTGTGCAATAAAGGTTTCAAAATGATGTTTTTATTGAGTGCCATTTCTAGGTCTTGTAAAACCATAGCATTTGCTAGTAAATTTGGTATAACTTATATTATGGAAAAAAGTAAATATCTTTGAAATTTCTAAATTGAGTTGCAATTAAGATTATGGCATGCCAAAAGTCAGTACTTGTTTGCATTATGCATTTTGCATTAGATTTTTCTTGTAGCAAAATGTAATTGAATTCTCAACTAATGGGCCCATTTTTAAATGTTTAAACACTGCTGTGCTGGAATGTTTAGTCTCACAAGCAAATTGACTGCATTACAGCCTAAGTCGTCTATTTATGGTTTGTACTAAATGTAGTTTTGTATGAAAGGTGAATAAATGGTTTTAGTAAATATCAACACAATGCCATCTTGCACTCAGACAATGTTCAAAACAACAGATTATTTTAACTCTAGCCATTCAAAACCTATTATTTCCCACTCTGCACATTTAGTTCTGTGGTGGTTCTTACTAATGGAAACGTGATGAAGCAAATATAAATCTGCCTGCTTGAACAGATTATGTTTACTAAATATCTCAAATGGTTTCTCAGCTATTCTTGCTTTCCAAAATTGCACAAGTTCACTTAATAGACCAGATTTTGCTGAGTTCGATTTCCTCCCCCTGCTCTCAAAATTGTGGTGCAAATTGCTGGAAGTCTGAGATGATAGTGGGATTCTGCAATCTTGGTTGAATGATGGCACCAATAGTCTGTCGTCTCAAACAGTGAGATTTCACGATTTGAGAAAGAAGCAGAGCTAATGACTGAGAAAAAGAAAGGGTGAATTAAAGTCAAATTGGATAGATAGAGAAAGAACGATTGGAATGAGAATGAGAAAAAAAATAGAGAACAGAAAAGTAAGAAAAATTAAAACATCTCTCAGAACAATTTACCACCTGCAGGAGTGAGTCTTCAGAGTCTTAATTACAATCATAAGAATTAGGAGCAGGAGTAGGCTACTCGGCCCCTCAAGCCTGCTCTGCCATTCATTTAAATTGTAGCTGACCTGGTTTTGACCTCGTGTCCCTGCCTACCCTCAATAACCTTTCACCCCCTTGCTTATCAAGAATCTACCTATCCCTGCCTTAAAGATATCCAAGTACTGCTGTCACAACCACCTTTTGAGGAAGAGAATTCCAAAGTGTCTCAATCCTCTTGAGAGAAAAAATATTTCCTCATCTCTGTTCTAAATGGGTGACCCCTTATTTTGCAACAGTGACCTCGAGTTTTAAATTCTCACGAGGGTACAACCTTTCCACATTCACCCTGTCAAATCCCCTCAAGGTCTTATATTTTTCAATCAAGTCGTTTCTTACGCTTTGAAACTCCAACAGACACGAGCCTCGCCTGTCCAACCTTTCCTCATGACGATCCGTTCGTTCTAGGTATTAATCTAGTAAACCTTCTCTGAACTACTTCCAATGCAATTATATCTTTCTTTAAATAAGGCGACCAATACTGTACACAGTACTCCAGATGTGGCCGCATCAGTGCTGTGTATAACTGAAGCATAACTTCCCTACTCTTGTATTCATTTCTCCTTGCAATAACTGACGACATCCTATTAGCTTTGCTAATTACTTGCTGCACCTGCATATCAACCTTTTGCAATTCATGCACTAGGACACCCAGATCCCTATGCATCTCAGAGCTCTGCAATCTCTCACTGTTTAGATGATATGCCTCTTCCTTTTTATTCATCCTACTAAAATGGGCAACCTCACTTTTTCCTACATTATAGTCCATTTGCCAGATCTTTGCCCACTCACCTAACCTATCTATCCTTTTGTAGCCTCCTTATGTCCTCCTCACAGCTTACTTTCCTACCTATCTTTGTGTCATCAGCAAATTTAACAACCATACCATCAGTCCCTTAATCCAAATCATTTATATAAATTGTAAAGAGTTGAGGCCCCAGCACTGATCCCTATGCCACGCCACTTGTCACATCCTGCCAACCAGAAAATGACCCATTTATGTGTACTCCCCATTTCCTGTTAGTTAGCCAATCTTCTATCCATGCCAATGTTACCTCCTACACCATGAGCTTATATTTTTGGCTATAACCTTTTGAGGTACCTTATCAAATGCCTTCTGAAAATCTAAGTATAGTACATTCACCAGCTCCCCTTTATCCACAGGACCTGTTACTACTTCAAAGAGCTCCACTAAATTGGTTAAACATGATTTCCCTTTCATGAAACCAAGTTGAATCTGCCTGATTGCCTTGAATTTATTTAAGTGCCCTGTTATGATGTCTAATAGTAGCCTCTATCTTTTTCCCTATGACAGATGTTAGACTAATTGGCCTATACTTTCCTGCTTTCTGTCTCCCTCCCTTTTTGAATAAAGCTACATGAGCTATTTTCCAATCTAATGGAACCTTCCCCGGATCTAATGAATTTTGAAAAATTAAAACCAACGCATCAATATCTCACTAGCCATTTCTTTTAAGACCCTAGAATGAAATCCAGTAGGACCTGGGGACTTGTCAACCTGCAGTTCCAACAATTTGCTAGGTACCACATTCCTGATGATTGTAATTTTCCTAGGTTCCTCCCTCTAATTTTCCTAGGTTCCTCCCTCCCTTTAATTCCTGATTTACAGAATTGTTCCCTTTTTGGGTCTCCAAAGCAGAACCTAAATCTCACCATTTAGAAGAGTCCTTGAGTTGTGAAATATCAGCCCTAACTTTCTAAGGTGAGTTTAATTCATATTTGAGGTGCATATCCAGCAATTTCTTGAATATCTCAGGAATGTTTTACAGCAGAGTAGCACAAATTCCTCTGCAATTTGTGGCATATAAATGGCATATCTGTTTCTCACCGCAAATTGTAAGAAAGAAGGACAACCACCAGATGTCTCGAAGTGCTTTACAGCCATTGTGCTTTTTTTTTAAACACTAATAATCGCAAGCAATTTGAACTCACCTTTACTTTCCAAGTGATTTTTGGGTTTTAAATCACTTCACTGTGGCTGATAAATAATGTAAGAATTAGTACAGACTTTCAAATGGCAATCTTTTCAGAGTCTGTTTCTGAGCTGTAAATTCTATTTGGCCCTACTGGTCTATGTTTATGCTCCAGCTGAGCCGCCTCCTTGCCTTATTCCATCTAACCCAGTCAGCAATTCCTTCTATTCCTTCCTACTTCGCCTATTTCCCTGACCTTTCCGTTAAGACATCTGTGCTATTCATCAATCTTGTATTAGCCCTTTACTTTTTGCTTTGATCTTTAGTAGTTGGAAAATTTTAGGCTCTTTATCTTGGACAGTTTAAATGCAGGCAGGTTATGTCCAAGCATTTTCTGAAGAGACAGGGAAATCAGGTTAATATGAACTGTCACTGTGGGACATGAAAGCTTAATGGAGCATGGTTGCATCTTTTTAATCTTTTTATATAGGGTTTATCAGTAAGCCTGAACACTGTACAAGCCCTCTCATTATGCCCTTAATACTTGATAAATATAACACTGCTATGTTTAGCAACCATCCACCCAGGTTTTCATGCACAAGCTCAACTTGGACACAAAAGAAACTGGGTAAAAGGGGTAAGTGGTCTGGTTGCTCTGTCGGCTAGCTTTCACTTGTGGATAATAGTGGCCTTGAATAAGTCTTATTGTCAACCCTTCCGAAAATTAAGTATAAGAAATGACTAAATGGCACACATGTAAAATGAATAAATGTACCACAAAGTCTTGTTGTAGGTTTCATGTCTTTTGTGCATCGCTGCTGAAATCTACCTGCATCTTCCTTGGTGGGCATGATGGGAAATGGGATGACATTTTCTTTCATTGTGAGTGCTTGTGTTCATATATTAGAATGTTGAGCTTGGACACTCCCTGCTTCAATATTGTACGGAGCTATCTTCTATTTGGAATCAGATGTGTATGGATTAAAGATAAACTTTTATTCTAGTTGTTGAGAGTGTCACGCAGGTAAGTGGAAGACCGATTATTCTATTCCCAAATATGCAGTTTCTCTAAATTTGGATGCTCAACAGGTTAAAGGAAGCAATCATGAAGTGAGTTTTAGATAATTAGCTAATGAGTTATCCAGCAGCGTGCACTCATCTCACTAGTTTATACCAACTAGCAATGGTTCTAAACATGTCCAGTGTTTGGAACAGCAAATAACCTTTTAAATGAAACTGATTTTTAATACCTGTAAGTGCTTCCATGCATGTTGTTGTACTGTGGCTCTTGGGGCTTTGCATAACAAGAACAAAAGAAGGCATTCTCAATTTCTTAAACTGGGACAGCTTTCAATCACTTTACATACATACATCCTGCAGAAAACCTTACATGCTGGTGGTAACTGGAATGTGACAAATGGCACACTGGTTATTTGCACTTGGATAATAACTATACAAACTTCCTGCATTTTTTTTCAGTCATTGTTCAGCATATGTGCATATTTTAATTCCTTTATATAATTTTCCTGCGATGTCTGCCACTCCCTGACTGGAGTCAGGAAGGAGCCCCACTCCCAAGTCTCTGTCTCTGATGTGAGAGAGGGAGAGAGACCATCCACATGCTCCATACACATTATGGCAGTGTCGGCCATGGCTTAGCTGGTAGCGTTCTCATCTGAGTCACAAGGGTCTGGGTTCAAGTCTCACTCTAGCATAAAAGTCAAAGGTTAACTTTCCAGCGCAGTACTGAGGGAATGTTACACTATTGAAAGAGCCATCGTCAGTTGGATTTAAAAGATCCCATGACACTCTTGTGGGAGGGGAGTTATCCCGATGTCCTAACCAATATTTGTCCCTGAATCAGTGTCACAACAGGTTATCTGATCATTATTGATGCTGTTTGTGAGAACTTGTTGTGCTCAAATTGGCTGTTACTCTTTTCTATATTACAACACTGACTACACTTCAGAAGTATTTCATTGGCTATAAAGTGCTTTGGGACATCTGGTGGTTGTGAAAAGCTATATAAACTATAAAAGTGCAAGTAATTCTTTTGCTATCTTGTGCTGTCTTGTTTTATGGGCAAACCTCATTATTTTAATATTGCATAAGCCTTTTTCATTTGTGTTTGTGTGAGTAACTCTAGTGAAGTGCCATTGGATCATGTGTCATGTGATTTAGTTGTCACTGTTGGCTGCCTCCATAATGTCCTTCACCATGGAAGTACGTAATGAATTCATGGTTGCAATACCGTGCAGTATGCAAACCCTGTGTTGCTGAGAACAACTGCTGTACGCTAACAGTTCCTTTGTGGAAATTTCTCCTTATAGAGTCTCATGCTAGTTCAATAAAATACTCATTTGGTCTGTTGTTAAGCAGAACAAGAGGCAGGAGCATAAAGAACACCTTGTACAGCTCATGATTCTCCCCCCCTTATAAACATAGCAACTTGTGACTGGGCTTAGTTCCCAGTTTCTTATGGAACTAGCATTTGTCTAGTAAATGTCAAGTCAGCAATTATTTATGTAGGAGGAGAACAGCTGAGTATTCATGGGATATTTTGTGCATGCGAGTATGGCAGTTAAGTTTACTACTATCCTGATCAGGTATCCGCACATGTCTTCAGAGGTTACTGTGTAGGAATTAAGAGGTGGGGGCTGGTCCAATTTCTACCGCCGTGCAACTAGGGATCGAACCCTGGATCCTGGTGTGTGGTGCAGTTACTAAATCCCCAGATGTTCTACTTTTCTTGTATCCTGTCTCTGCTGCAGTACTTAAGTTTTGCTCTCTTAAAAATTATTCTTGACTGAACAAATCACAATTTAAATAGGTACTGTGGAACCATTGAGTTTGATTTTTCCTTTTCTGACACCACTATCACATGTCAAAAGGGGTGTTGAATACACATTTGGCACCAAGGCAGCAAATAAATAATCATCTAGCTCCTAAATATGATTTGAATGCTGTTAGCTGGGCTGGGTTGTCTTGTTTTTGAACTACTTTAATATTTCTTGTGGTAGCATGCCTTTTAATTATGGATTTGGTTTGGTAACCTCTTGAATTAACCATCCAAACTGCTTGGAGCAATTCTGGTCACCCTGAGCAATGAGTGGGTAGTTAGTCTTGATGAATGAGCAAAGCACAGCAGGTACCATTCAGAAAGCTTGTGTTAGCTAACTACTTTTTTGTTTTGTCTTGTTCTGCTCCATGTTAACAAAATCCATTCTGTAAAACTGTCTGAAATGGATACCACAGGCATGGGCAATGAGCAGCAATGTTAGATATCAGTAACTATTTGCCAGAATGCTAACGAGTAATATTAAGACACCACTATCTCAGTCTCACTAAAGATTTGCTATTTCTTGAGGAAAACTCCCTTTGAATGATTGAATTTATTGCTACTTAGCTTTGAATTTTGATGGAGATGCTGATGGATTTTTTTTTAAGTTTAGCTTTTCCTTTGGCAAATTCTCAAACAAAACCATATTTTTCTCAATATTTTAGTTTAATACAATTAGTTTATATCAACTAATAATTTAAAAGTGAATTTGCAGAGCAGAATTTTTGTAAATTGCAGCTTTGTCTTGATGCCTCCTAACTTATGTCGGATTTGAAATGTGCCACCTAATAACCAGTAACCAAAATGATTAGTAACTGAGAACAAATATAGCACAGTATCAAAAACCAAAATTGCCAAGTGTAATGTGATTACATTTAGTGGAATGGCTCTCTGACTTTACAACTACACACTCTTTGATAGCAAAAAAATGTTGGCTACCTCAATTTGGTGGTGGTTTCAACTATGAAAGTGTTGTGCAGCAAAAAAGCACAAGGCCAACTTACCTCATGCTTTGCTTTCCCTTCCCTCCTGAAAAACTTTGAACCTTTCAAATTGTTCATTTGGTGACGACTTCGCCTGTGGGGAATAATTTCTTCTTTGAGCCCTAAAGATAATGGAGCTGCAATGAACAGTACAGTGGTGTGTCTCAGGGGCAGCATTTGTTTTTCATTACTTATTAGTAGATCTCCGGTGACACTGCTTGCAGTAAGCCAGGCAATTTGATGTTTTATAATAACAGGAGCATTGTGCTGTGTAATTCACAAATATATTCTTGCAGCTTTGTTTAGGATTTCCTGAAGCTTATTGCTGTCTGAGGGAAATATGCAGATTGGCATGTGCTTTTAAAATGGTCACTTCTGGTCAGTAGAAAGTAGTGCTTTGCATGTGTGTTACTTTTATATAATGCATTTGCCGGCAAACGACTTTTGTGCCTCGAGTGGTGCTTCTTTTGAACTGGCTGCTGAAAGACGTGGCTTAGTAAGTGTACAGAGAAAATGCTGGAAATACTCGGTGTACTAGCTACCTGGCTTCATCTTTGCTTCCCTATGGCAGTGCAAGTGAGATTAGTATTCAGGAGGTTGTAGAGTCCATGTTTTTAAACAGTTTGTAGCCATAATACTGCTTTATTTTATTCCTATGGTAGATGGCACTGTTTTTAAAGGACGACAGTGATGTTTTTTGATGGGAAAGAATCCAAAAAAGTATCTCACTGCTGGAAAGGGTGCACAATCAATTAGGGAATATTAATCCAAAATGGAGGGGTCATGTAGTTTTTGAGGTAGAAATTTGTGAGCAAAGCAAACAACATCAAGAACTGGAATTTTAAAAATGAAGTTTGTGTCGTGACATTTTAAATAGCTAATTAATCTTTTTGGCATTTTGTGCATCTGGCAGTATTCTACAAAGGCTTCAAAATAGTTTGAGTCCATATTGCTGCTTACCATTGCACTCTTGCATTAGTTTGTTCGATGATTTCCTATTGATACTCTAGGCTATATGAAAATTGTACACAGCCTTCATTTGCTCAAACTTTGTTTCCTAACATGGAATATGCAATTTTAAATTTTTTTTGTATGTTTCTTTATTAACTTTAACTTCGGCCCACAAGTCAATGAATTTCCTGCTATTCTGTGGTGGACTTTCTTTTATTTGACATTTTTTGGTAGCATTTAATATGTCTTAAGTCCTCCTATCAATTTTGTGTTGGTTAGTTTTTGAGTATATATAGCGTGCATTATGTAGGTGCTCTAAGCCATGATGCTAAACGTAGAACAGATTTGACAGTCCCAACCAACAGCTGCTTGAAATCTATAATGCAAAGAACCATGGTAAGCCCATGGTGAAACAGAAGTAATCTTTATAGTTGGTCGAATACATTTTATGTTAACTAACTTGCTCATAGGAATGCCGAAGGGCAGCTTAACTTACTCTTCCTGTTCTGCAGGAGCCTCATGGGCCTAATAGCTGTACAGGATATTATCTTTGACAGTTGCCCTTTGGGCTACTGTTAAAAATCCATTTGTGCTGCCGTGGTATGCTTTGACAGCATGTAGAAAGCACTAATTAGAGACCAAAGGCAAATTATCCACTTTTCTAGGGTCTATTCAAAAAAATGAAGAGGACCCTAGAAATGCCTTTATTCAAAAAAATGAAGGCATTGGTATGGAATCTCTGCACACTAGAGTACCATTGATTCATCCCCTAGAGACCCTGCTGGATGCTAAATAATACACGGTTAGCAGAATGTCAATTAGTTAGCTGTTGTAGCCGGTTAAATGAATGTGTGAAGTTTGCTTTATGTGGCAGCCCTGTGAATGCAATCAATCTGGACTTAATTTTGGAGATTTCCTAGAACTGGCTACATGCCAAAAGTAACTGACATTCAAGAGAAAAAGAAATGGCATTAAAATGTAGTTGGTACTAATACAGATGGCATTGACGTAGTGTGCTAAGTTTCCCAGAACCCCTTGAGATGTACCAATTTGCCTAACTTATGGCTTATTTTAATATATCTGCTTAACACCTTTCCTGGAAATAAAATACATTGAGTTTAGTCAGTCTAGAAACGCAAACTGTGTTCAACATGCATGTGATCTGAACTCACCAAAAATCAACATTAGCTCATGCCTTCGCAACACTTAATGTAAAATATTTTTGTGCATTCGTTTTTAAGAATTTTTGCATATCGTACAAGCTTGACTAATGAAATGCGGTTGTTCATAACTAGGGTGACTTAATCCACTAAGTTTATCATTTGCTCATTGATGCAACAAATACAGTCGTTTGTATGTGGGATACTTAGGCCTGTCTTTGCTGGAATTATCCAAATAAAAATGTCTTTTCAATATGGACAATTTTCCAAGGAAATAAAGTCTGCACTATTAATTTCTACATGTAATTGTAAGCAGAAACTTATGCAACTTATGTAGGGTTTTCTGCTGATTTTACTCCCAGGTTACAGCAAGGGATCAGGAAGCCCCTTTGGGAACCTACTCTAGGATGAAGAAAATACCTTGTGGCAACTTCCCAACTTTTTTTGTTTTTTAAATTAGATTTGATGCACCTTTTTAAAAAAAAGAGTATAAGTTATATGCTATATAAGCTTATTTGGGGCACATAATTGACCCAAGCACATGTTACTCATTATACAAATTTCAATCTTCGGATGGAGTGGGTTTTATCCGATAAATGCCTGGATAAAAGCTATTCTATGAACACTCTGCCATACTTAGTGTTTAGCAAAGCACTACATAATTGGAAATTTGAAAAGCTTTTGCAATGCAACTAAACTACAAAGGCTTGAGAATGATTTGTAAGAGGACTATCAAATATGTTTAGGTGGCTATTCAGTGTATTAATATTTTACTTTATAATAGCAAAGAGTATAGGTGTTTAGGAGCAATATTTGGCCATTTAGCCTATGATCTATTGTGGCATCCTCTGTTCTTTAAGGAGTACCAAATTTATTTCCTGTACTGCCCTGAAGAAATTAATCAGTTCTATTATTACCTGGAAGAATTTTGGCTGCCACTCTAATCATGTTTTTATATATCAATTATGCATAGAAAGCTGAAGTCAGTTTTAAATGTTACAGTTAGTATTTAGTTGGAAATGGCTGCAGTCAAGATTTTTTTTTATTCTCTTAGGCATAATATTCTTCCTTTTCAAATTCATTGGCCCAGATTTTGCAGTCAGTGGAGAATGAACAGTACTTGCTGTTCATTGCACTTAGAGCTGCCCACAGACTTTTTGTGGTCTTGTGCATGGCAACCTACAATATTATCAGGAGTCTGGAGCATGCTGTACTCTACAGGACATCTGGGAACTGTGTGAATAGGGCAAGCAGCAACATGTCTCTTCAAGCTTGAAGAATCCTTACCTAGGTGCAGAGTCTCAGCTAGGAAGTATGATTTTAAATTTAAAAATCTATGTTAAATCATGTGTAAAAAGCAAAATAGAGGGGAAGGAAAATGAGTTTGAGATGAGACAAAAAAAACTATTTTAATTGGGGAACAAATGAAGTCTCCAAAAATAATTAAACTCTGAAGGAATGAGAACTGCACCAATCACTCTTAATACTTGATATATTTTTAAAGCAAAATTATTTTAAAATAATTTTTTCTAAAATGTTGCCCAGTTGTACTGGTTCAAGGCGGATTTTACATTTGCTAATATGCAAATGAGTTTGAGTGGAAACTTGGCAGGTGGGAAGGATTCTCTGAACTAGCGCAGTGTTGAAGTGGCGACTCTGCCCTCTCATGTCCAAAGTTGAAATACAGCTGAGTTGTGCTCCATCATCTAATCGTTTGCAGAACAAAGTTCAATTCAACAAACAACTAATACCTTGATGGTTGAGGTTATAGAAGCTGCTTGTCATGTTACACTTTCAAATTGTTATTTCATTACATTGCATATTGACCTGTGTTCTCGAAGCAATAATGCTAAATACCAAAATAATGATAATGACTGGTGGGTTGGTGGGTGGGGGCAAGGTGTGGGGGGAAAAAGGAAAGGCTTGGAGGATTTCATGATATTGCTGCTCTTGTCCTAGGCAGCAGAAGTTATGGGTTTGCAAGGCGCTGTTGAATTAAACATGATGTATTGGTGCAGTACATGCTATAAATAGTAATACTGTAGCCACAGTGCTCCTGGTGGTGGAGGGTGTTAATATTGAACCCAACATCAGGGTCCCTTTAGATAATGTCAAACCACTTGCATTGTGGCTGTGGTCCCTGTCCTGGAAAACATTATTTCATCGCCTTTCTGATTTGTCTTGCAGAATGTGGAATGGTTTTGAGGGGTCCAGAATTGAGCTGTTCTTCTGCGAACCCAGCTTCAATTCTAATCATGTAGTTGCTGTGTTGATATGGCTGGCCTGCCTAAGCTTCTGGTCATAGGTAATGGGGGAACTCGGATATTGGTAATGTTGAAGGACAGCACTTTGCCCCTCTTGCCAGCCTAAGCCCGAATGTTGTCAAGACACTGCCATAGGTTGGCATAGACTGCTTTCTCATTGGAGATATGAATGAGCATTGAACACTTTGGAATGATTAGCAAATAACTCCACGCCTGATGAAGAGAAGGTATTTCATTTTAAGTAGCTTGATGAGGATTGTGCTTTCCAAAACTTCTGCAGGAATGCCCTGGGCTTATCGCTGGCCACTGATTAACATAAACATTCATCAATGATGAAAGTATGACTTCAGCCACCTGAGGGCTTTCTCCTTTACCTCCATTGGCACGTTTCTCTAAGGCTCCTTCTTCTAACATTTGTTCAGTTTTATGACACAGCAGTTGGTAAAGGCTGAGTTGTTTAAATCCCAGAGGGAAACTTGCACAACTGACATAACCTATATTTTCAATTGGTATGTTTGAGATGCAGCTTTGAATTCAGGAGTAACCACCGAGCCTCCAAAGGTTTTTTATATAAAACTAAATTAAACATTTATTAACTTAACAAGTTAAACGCATACACGTCTACAAATTACTACCATAATAACTTTTAAACAAACCCCCAAATTAATCACTCCCAGGTAAATCTTCACCAAGGCAACAATAACCCATAGACTTTAAACAGACACCAGGCAAAGCACATTTGACCTTACAAATTCTAAATGAGGTTCCTTTCAATTTGGTTCCTTTGCAGACACATTTGTAGGCTGACAGGCTGGCTAGATCTTAAATGCCTCTGCCTTACACACAAACTCCTTTTTGTTTATACCTAGCTTCTCCTTTGAATATAAATTTTCCATTGTATCCTAGGCTTTTAATGTCACATCTAACAATAACATTTTCATCCCACTGATTTTATTAGTAATGTAAACACATTGCTTGGTGTCTCCCAGCTAGGTGCAAGATTTCACCTATTCTTTTGAATGGTTTATTTAAAAATGCAAATTGCACTTTACCTTTCAACTTCCTTACGTCTATCTAATTAACATCTCAGAACTATTATACATCAAAGCACCCAGACTAGATGGCTTTAATCCAATTAAGACACACACACACACCACTAAACTGTATTTTAAAAATAATTTCCAATAACATTATAGACATTAACATTTTTTCATGAGTCAGTTGTTGCCTTGAAGTCTTTTTGGGTGACAGGAGCATGCATATGAATTGAATTGAATCTAATGTATTTATGCAAGGAGAGGTCCTATATGTTTTCATAGGACTTCAATAAAATTTTAACTGTCAACTAAGAAGTATGCCCATGCTATTCTGAAGCTTGGGCTTAAAGCAAAAGATGTCCTACAAGATAAGTTTAAAACTTTCCCTTTAGGGACCAGCAGAGTACTCCTGCTCCTTGGGGCTGCTGCCCCAGGCTTCCTTTCCTGTGGGAGGCTGAGGGGCAGCAAAGAGGGTTTTATATTGGCTTTGTAAAAAGACCTGTGAGACCTGCATTGTCTATTTAACTAGGTTTCTCCCTTTTGAATAAGAAGATTTGACAAAGCTCTAAAAATTTACATATTTAAGTTGAACAAAAATTTGACCAAAAAAACAACTGTGCAAACGGGAAATGTGCACTAACATTATTTGTAATAAGGTATTTAGATGCTACGCAACAAAGTGCACTCCGTCACAATGAAAACGATAAAATTTATAACTTTCGTACCTTTCACAAGTATGGATATTACTTTTTACATGCACCCTCCCCAAACTGAAAATCTCAATTTTCTTTATATTCTACATGCATCGGCATCTGCCTTACTATCACAACTAGCAGCAATAATTACATCTAGCAATCCTGACCAGTTTTTCTAATGCATCAAGTTTCATTCAAATTTCTAAATTTACAGTATTGGATAATTTTAGCCTGTTCCTCTAGTCTGCTGCTAACAGAATTTCACCCACTCAAACAGAATACTGTATTATTCAAGGCAAGTTCAGGATATCTAACATTGCAAATTCCAGACTAATGATGTCCACATTCTTCAAGATGACTTTCACACAATTATACTTCTGTCAGACATTGGTCCCAGTACAAGATCCCAACTTTCTCGAAGCTTCTCATCAAAGTTTGCCAATGTTTTGACTACACTGTAGCAGCAGCTATCAGTGCTACCATTCATCCTACTAGGGCAATATTTCCATTTATTTATTCATGATTTAAGTGTTGCTGGCACTTATTGCCCATCCCTAATTGCTCTTGAAGGTGGTGGTGGCCTTCCTGAATACAACTGTGTGGCTTATTAAGCCATTTAGGAGGACCCTTAGAGTCAACCATGTGGCTATGGGCCTAGTGTCGCATATGGGCCACACCTGGTAAGGATGGCAGACTTCCTTCTCTAAAGGACTTTAGTGAATCAATCAAATGGGTCTTTGATGACAATCTGGTGATTTCATATCCATTATTACTGAGACGAGCTTTTTATTCCCAGGTTTATTTAAGTAACTGAATTTAAATCCGCAGTGAGATTTGAATTTGTGTTTCCAGATCATTGTGAAATCTGATGGAAACAATTCTTATGTTATCTAACCTGTTCCTATTTCTTCCAGTCTGCCCCTCATCACTTTTCCCAAATAAAAGGAAGGACACATTTGAAGATGACAACCTTAAATGGTGTTTGAGCATACAACTAATGCTGTAAACCCTGTTCACACCAATATTTACACAACTTTAGTGTTTATGCAATAGAAAAGATCCATTTGTACAAGGTATTCACACTGATAAAATTATTTTAACAGATAATCTGAATGCTATATCCTGACTTTATAATGAAAATATGAGAATTAGTTTAAAAACTGTTCTTCCACCTATATAATGTTAGTGGAATAGGAAATTGAAGATAAAAACAAAAAACTACTGCGGATGCTGGAAATCCAAAACAAAAACAGAATTACCTGGAAAAACTCAGCAGGTCTGGCAACATCGGCGGAGAAGAAAAGAGTTGACGTTTCAAGTCCTCATGACCCTTCAACAAATAAAAGGTGTGGCTATGGGTACCCGCATGGGCCCCCAGCTATGCCTGTCTCTTTATGGGGTATGTGGAACATTCCTTGTTCCAGTCCTACTCCGGGCCCCTCCCACAACTCTTTCTCCAGTACATCGATGATTACTTCGGTGCTGCTTCATGCTCTCGTCAGGACCTGGAAAAATTTATTAATTTTGCTTCCAATCTCCACCCCTCCATCATTTTCACATGGTCCATCTCTGACACTTCCCTTCCCTTCCTTGACCTCTCTGTCTCAATTTCTGATGATAGACTGTCCACCAATATCCATTACAAGCCTACCGATTCCCACAGCTACCTCGACTACAGCTCCTCACACACCCCGCTTCCTGTAAGGACTCCATCCCATTCTCTTAGTTCCTTCGCCTCCGTCGCATCTGTTCTGATGATGCTACCTTCAAAAACAGTTCCTCTGACATGTCCTCCTTCCTTAACCGAGGTTTTTCTACCCACAGTGGTTGACAGGGCCCTCAACCGTGTCTGGCCCATCTCCCACGCATCCGCCCTCACGCCTTCTCCTCCCTCCCAGAAACATGATAGGGTCCCCCTTGTCCTCACTTATCACCCCTCCAGCCTCCACATTCAAAGGATCATCCTCCGCCATTTCCGCCAACTCCAGCATGATGTCACCACCAAACACATCTTCCTTTCACCCCGCCCTGGCGGCATTCCGTAGGGATCGTTCCCTCTGGGACACCCTGGTCCACTCCTCCATCACCCCCTACTCCTCAACCCCCACCTATGGCACGCAGAAGATGCAACACCTGCCCCTTCACTTCCTCTCTCCTCACCGACCAAGGGCCCAAACACTCCTTTCAAGTGATGCAGCATTTCACTTGCATTTCCCCTAACTTAGTCTACTGCATTCGTTGCTCCCAATGTGGTCGTCTCTACATTGGAGAGACCAAACGTAAACTGGGCGACCGCTTTGCAGAACACCTGTGGTCTGTCCGCAAGAAAGACCCAAACCTCCCTGTCACTTGCCATTTTAACACTCCACCCTGCTCTCTTGCCCACATGTCTGTCCTTGGCTTGTTGCATTGTTCCAGTGAAGCCCAACGCAAACTGGAGGAACAGCACCTCATCTTCCGACTAGGCACTTTACAGCCTTCCGGACTGAATATTGAATTCAACAACTTTAGATCTTGAACTCCGTCCCCCATCCCCACCCCTTTTCCGTTTCTTCCCCCTCCCTTTTGTTTTTTCCAATAATTTATATAGATTTTTCTTTTCCCACCTATTTCCATTATTTTTAAATCTATACCTGTAATGCCCTTTCAGTCTTTCCACCCCACCCCCACTAGAGCTGTACCTTGAGTGTCCTGCCATCCATTCTTAATTAGCACATTCTCTTAGATAATATCACCACCTTTAACACGTCTTTGTTCCTTTGTTTGTGACATCTTTTGATTATCTGCTCCTATCACTGCTTGCTTGTCCCTACAACCACCCCCCCCACCCCCTAAATTTCGTTTCCCTCCCCCCCCCACCTTAAACCAGCTTATATTTCACCCCTCTCCTAATTTTACTCAGTTCTGTTGAAGGGTCATGAGGACTCGAAACGTCAACTCTTTTCTTCTCCGCCGATGCTGCCAGACCTGCTGAGTTTTTCCAGGTATTTCTGTTTTTGTTTAGGAAATTGAAGTTTTATTTATTTTCTAGGAAAGGATATACAAGCTAATAATCACACTGCAATTTTGTGACAACTTCTTGAGTTTGCAACTTTGAAATGAAAATTGCGCAAAAACATTGAATTTGTTAGAAACCATATAAACTGTTAACATTTTAATGGTAACCAGAAGCTGCATGCAGGTCAATGGAGTTGAGACATACAGATCAATTTGGATCTGATTGAAAGAAGGAGCAGGCTCGAGGGACTGATTTGGCTGACTATTTCTATGTTTTTACTGTTTCTGTACACTGCTGCCTCTATCTTACTTTGAATTCCAGCAAGTTGTATTGTGATTTTTAAAAAGAATTTAAGATGTCAATGATATTTGCTACTTGGGTCATTAAAATACAAAGCCACTTTGTACAATTGCATGCTGCTTCTGAAATGATATTGGCACATTTCTTTGTTTCATTGAGAAAGCAAGATGTCAGCTAAGGTCCATATTGCATACACTGCTAAAGTTGAAAAATAGGAGAGAACTTTTATCCTCCCCAGTCAGATTTGCCCACCTACTAACCAGTGATGGCATATAGCAACCATTCATTAGAATTCTGATGAACTATTTCTCCCCTCTGGTTTGTGAAAATGAGAGAATGCCATCTTGGTAGGAATAAAGCAGGTACCATGCATCAAACCAAGAACTCCTCTGTTCCTGTGTGGTTTAGTGCTGTGTAATGCAATGCATTTGCTCACTGAACCAATGAGAGAGGGATACATAAATCTACCTTTCATATTGGTGGAATCTTGCTGTTTGTTGCCTATTTTTTTCTTTAAGCAGGGAAGGAATTTGTTTCCCTCCGTATGGTTGGGGGTATTTGTATGAGTTAAATCCTGAATACATAAGACAAAGCGTATGAAATAGTGCTTTTTAATCCATAGGACTTAAAGGGGGCTTTATTTGAGTTTCTCAGGGGAGATGTGTGCCCCTTTGTAAAATAATGCTAAAGCTATGTTAATGAAGGCATCAGAGCTACCTGACACATGGATTTGTTTTTGTTTCTTTTCATTGAAGAGTAAACTTGGTTACTTTTCTTATGAATATTGTTTCAATATGTACAAAGTAAATATATTAACTCCAGAAAGAAGCATTTTGTGCCTTAAATATTCAGTTTGCATTTGCCAATGGAAGGCTTTTGTGGCAGTTTTTTCTTTGCTTTAGTATATATTTAGCCTCAAATTTTGCTAACCTTTCAATAGTAACAATGAGCCTAATACGTCTGACTAGGCATTTGGGGAACGGTCCTGCTTTCAGGAGTTGGAATATATTTACAGCAGGGTCTTTGTACTGTACTATGACTGCAAACTTGCTTTAAATACTGAAAGATTGTGTTTTTTAATATGTGAAGTTTAATTACTCTTTGCCAAATTATATTCCTAATTTAAATTACTGAACAAACTAAAGCATTTTTATGAAGAGAGCTTGCTGTTGTGTTTGTTGTTCATACATTTCGTGGCTTTCAAAGTGCTTGACTATGTTGGATTGTGCAACTGGCACAATCGAACATGTATTGAATGAATGCAGAAATTGCTGTTCTGATATGCAGTTCTGTTAAATATGTATTCATGTCTGATACCACAATCATTTAACTACAGTTTGTAGAATTTTCAGCTTCAGAATTGTGTATTTGTCAGTTGCTGTTAATAAGCCAAAGTAGCATAATCTTGAAAGTGTTTATATAAGAATTATTTTTCTGTGGTCTGGCTTCTCTTGTTAATGCACAAGTAATAATGTTGATATTGTATAATCTATTAATGTACTAAAACATGTGAAAGCTTGTGACTATTCCAACAAACTAAAATATATAATTGGGGAATACTAAAATAAAGTCTGTGCTTTACTGTAATAATTCAATCTTGGCATTTGCAGACAACTTGATCTTATGTTTATGGGTTACTTGACATAATCTGACTCACTTGGTTTTAGATCGTAACTTTGTCAATAGGAGAGGTAGTGCAGGCAATCAGTTCAACTTTGTGCATGCAAGTGAGTTTTTTTTTTAAAAAGGCAACTGAATTGACAACTTGTAAATTTTTGAAGTCTTAAATGCTTATGCATTTTTACTTTACCAGTTATAACTCTAGTCACATTTTTTGTAAGTGCAAAAATAGTGGCTGCTTTCATCCCTTCATTCATGTTTATCGTAAATAATTGTACATCCTTAAATAGTTTCAATGGGGAATATGCTGCTTGAAATTTGTGTATTTAAGTTTCACATTATGCAATAATATGCAAAATTATATCTCACATGGTCTGCATTTTTCCCCTCTTATTCACCTCCTCCTGCAAGACTCCATTATGCAGATTATGGGCAAGCGCAGTGGCTAATGCAATCATGCTTCTTGTCATTCCAGCTAACATGCCAGAGTGAAGGAACTCTAAATTAGAAAATAGATTCTGAGGATATAAAATGCATTTCAAGTAAATAATAACCTCTTGGAGATGCATGAAAGCTTAAATTGAAACTTAAACAATTTTAAAATTACAAATTGTTTCCCTTGTCAAATCCGAGGTGGCCTGAAACAATTGAAGCTTGATTGAGATTGATGTATTGAATCAGCTTCGAATCATGGTAAAGCAGTTAAGACTGGCAATTCTTCTAATTATTGCATAAAATAGTCCATCTCCATTTCTCTGGGCAGCGGGAAACTGTATAACAATTTCCTTATTTATGAATATTAACATAGGAGTTTCATTTAAGAATGGCTAGGGTCATTTCTGCTGTTAATCTTTTTTTGCATCGTGCTTTTCTCTCTCCGGCATTCCAAATGTCATGCTTTCTATATCTGTTATGTCCGATGACTGCATTTGAACAAGATGGTCCTCTGCTTGGAAAGAAACCCATCTGTATTAGGATCTGCTGATTTAAACGTCCTAAAATAAACTTTGTGATACTTAGGAATTTGGAAAGCATTCCAGTCAGCTTCAAAACTGCCATGGGCTTTGTGTGTTAATCCTTATTTAACCTACCATGTCTCTGCTGACAGTCTGGAAACTTTCATCCCATTGTTGCTGTATAATTAAAGCATTATTCAGAATTGCAGGATAGCTTATTCCTCGATTTGCTTTTCTGAAAATTCTATCATTGTCCATGTTTGTACGCATGCAGCCCAGATAATCGTAATTCTAGGCGGAACAGCTTTCAGTAAATTGCAATGTGTTGAACATTTGTAGGTATGCTAGGTTTTAAAGAAATTGGTCTATGGACCATTTTGTCATCCTCTGACTCTGCATAGCTTCTTGTACAAATGCCACTAGCTCAAACCCTTTGTTATATTATTTTAAGAATAACATTTTGCTGTGTGGTAATCCATTAATTAGTAGGCTTCAGTCAACAAAGTGCTGATAAAGCAAAGACGGGCATTTCTATTTCAAAATCTTAATACTTTGGTAGGAAGAATGCAAAGCAAAATAATGCTTAACTAGCAATAAACTTTTAAACTTTTGAAACTCAAGGATCCTCATACAAGAAACAAAAAGCAGACAGGTACAGCAAGTAATTAGGAAGGAGAATGGCTTGCAAAGGGGCTGGAGTACTGTGCATAGTTTTGGTCTCCTAAGGGAGGATGTAATTGGTACTCTCTACTCCAGAGGGATGTGGAAGCTCTATCGTTGACGATGCTCAAGGCTGAGATTTTTGGGCTCCAGGGGATCGAGGGAAATGGGGGTCGGGCAGGAAAGTGAAATTGAGTTCAAAAATCAGCCATGATCACTTTGAATGTTAGGCTGGCATGAGTGACTTTACAGCCTGCTCCTATTTCTTATACTCAAACCAAAGAGCGATTGTTGCTTTCAAATAGCAATGGTTAGCAAGGCCTTAGGATGTCATCTGTGATTAAGGACCATTTTAGACCTTTTGTGGGAATGCATATCTGTGCTTGTAGGTCTGCTTTTACTACATGAACAATTTCTCAAAGGGGAAAAGATATATTTCAAAAGTTTCCTAATACTGCACAAGTTTGAAGTACAGTAAGACATAAAATCTGCACTTTGCTACTCTGCAGCGTGCTATGTTGCTGCTTTTAATATGCTACAATATGATCAGTCAGGACTAGAGTGTCTACTTGTGTAAAATATGAATATCTTTATCCAGGAGCAGTCAGTTCCAAGGTCTAACCATATTGAATATGAGAAGTTGATTTGTTCAGCAAACCTCCAAATTGTATTTTTTTTGTCTGCTAGTCATCTTAAACCCTGCTGCTTCTCTATAAATGTTTGTTTGGTAGTCTTACCCTTGGGGGTAAAAATTTCTTTCCTTTTACAGGTGCCCTCATCGGCACGTAGGTTGTACCGGGCAGCAGGAAAGTTCCTCAACACTAACAAATTTTGCACAAGATGAGCACTTTGAAGAAAAGGTTAGAAACTGTATTTAAAATTACATTTTTAATAGGTTTGTGATTGCATAGTAGGTTGTAATAACAGTAGAATACTTACAAACTCAAATGCTTGCTTGCTTTAAAGAAAAGAAGCCCAAGAGCTGCTCTTTTCCTATTTATAAATCCATGGCTGCCAAACATAGTTTTAAAAATCATGGTAATTGGGAGGGGGGAATCATATTGCAGACTCCTAATTTTTCACAGCTGTAAATTATTTGCATGTGTAGTGCAGCTATATAATGCAAACCACAATTTGTTTAGCTTTATCTAACTGCATTCTCCTCTGAGCCACAGAGATATTTATTATATGTTAATCTAGCCCAAGCAGGATGTGACTGGTGAATCTGCAGATGTGAAGCCTTCGGATGTCAACGGTCATGTAGATTCATTACTAGAAGACTGCACAAAAGCAAGCCATCAGGTATGTTACGACCAGGTGAGACAAGGGTGGTGGGGGATTGAAGGGCTTCCTTCTTTTCCTTCTCCTTGTTTGACCGCAACAGGGTTTTTGTTTAAAAGAGGGTTATACTTGCCAGCGGTTATACTTGCCAGTTCAGTGTGTACTTAACTGATTACATGCTGTGATCTATAAAGAACCAGTCTGACAGATTTTCTTGAGCTGAACAAAGTAAGGGGCTAGTTTAATACAGTAAACACTGACCTGAGTAAAATATAAAAATACTTCTGACTTCTGCAACACACATACTCAAACCACACACACAAATATAGATTACAGAGTAGGGAAGGATAAATTTGGCCAAATTACAGTTCATAAAAAAAGATAAACAAAGGTCATAATTTGTAGCTTGCCGCCTTGTCCGGCTACAGAGAGGATTCAAGGGCCTTATTCTCGGCGCTGAGGGAGTTTAAAGTTGTAGCTGGTATTTTCTTCTTCTGGAGATGCTGTGTAAAATTGAAGTCTCTCTTTAAATTCTGTGTCTTTATTGCTGCAGTAGACAATGAAATTTAGTAGAAACAGCTCAGTCTATAGATGGGAGAGCGAGAGCTTTCCTTCACTCGTCTGCTGCTGATGTTCTACCTCAAACATGTGCTTCAAACAATCTTGGTCATGTGATTTCTCTCTAACTGCCAGTATTTTTAAAAAAATTGTATTTTCTACTGATAACTCTCCAGACGAGCTAATAAAGTTATTTTAGTTAAAAAAAAAATCAAGATTTTTTTGCCAAGCAATTAACCTTTTGAAGATTCATTTTCCATTGTTGAACATTGAGGATGCCTCCATAGATACCCTTGATAAGGCGGGAAGAGGGTTGTTTATAAATCCCCAGGGAAGCTAATGTCTGTAATGGAATTCATAGACGTGTTGTCTTTGTGGGGATTTAATTAGATTAGATTCAGCTATCTTTCTGTAGTTTTGAAATAATTTTTGTCTGTCTCAAAGAAAATCTCTTTTTAAAAGTCCCAATATTTAGCAAAAGCACATCTTAGCAGGGAAGATTTAGCCAATTGTGATTTTCTATCCTAACCTTAATAATAACCTGGAATTGTTAGCTCTGTACATTCATTGTAAATTACTCAGTATTTTTAAGGTTGAAATTCAGTTGCTTTCAAAGCAAAGAATTGACTTCTTAGCCAGACATTTGTACCACCTAGTTCCTAGCTTCTTGTCTGTCTGACAGGTGTAGTTATGCCACCAGCCATGTGAAATACCTGCAGAAGCCAATTTTGTCCTGCTGCGTGAAGGAGATCATGAGAAATAGGGGAGGGAATAAAAATGACTAGTGATGTTGATACAGTTCTAGAGTGGAATGTGCTGTAACAAGCAGATGCATTGTATTCTGAACATTCTGACCAGAAGGAAGTAAATGATATCCTATTAAATTCCTTCTGTAAAATTTATATTGGGAGCAGATACAAATTGTTTTCATAATGTTATGAGAATATTTTGTTAGTAAAATATTAAACACTAAGCATGATGATCACTACTTTCAGATTGCAAAAGGTATGCTCATTAACCACATTCCTTTGACAATGAACAACCTGTGATGAGCTACTGTCTCCATCTCGTAGGATCATACAGTTGAGTCCAGCAGACTGTCGGCTTGAGTTCCTTGGTAACAGTCTCTTAGGTTTAAAAACAATTTTACTGTGTTGTTTTTTTTAATTTCATACCAATTATTTTATTAAGCTCTTTGGTATCATGACAAATTTCACACTCCTCCTCCTGTGGGCACTCTTGTTTTGTGTTCCATAGCCATCCTTGGACTCTTTTGTAGCTTGTACAAAAGCCCATTATTCGCACACAAGCCATCAGCAGCTAATGGGAGGCAGTTTGGCGACTGCAGGGAACCTCGGTTGGTAACAATCTGGTCATCACCCAGCAACAGCTCATCTGAGAAGTTTGAGGATTCACTGTGCCATTGGGGAGCCAGTATAAATAAATTAATTTTGAAAAATGTAGGACACACTAATTATACAACTACAGATATTAATGAACTGAAGGTTACTGGATGGCATGATAAATTTGTATTCAGTCCTTTAACTTCTGTGACCCAAGTTGAAACCAGCCTGCACTTGAGGTAGTGTCCTGTGGTTAACACAGTCCTGTGTGAAATTAGATTGGACAATTTCCATTCTGTTTCTCAGTAGAAGTAAGGTACAAAACTGACCATAATTTGGTGCGCAGTGGCATTTTCACTAAGATCACAAGGATGGTCGGTGTGTGAAATGAAAAAAAACTTGCACAAATGCATTAAAGAGAGGGGTCTTCTAAGGTGAGGGATAATTAGAGGGAGTTTTTAGTCTGGATCTGGGAACTGCTATACTTGAGCAGGGAGTGAGAGATGGTAGGGGCTGCAAACAAAAGCCTATATTTCACTAGAGTTGAGGATTGAGATGAGAATTTCAAATTGAAGTTTTGTAACACAGCCAGCATAGTGGGTGGGAGATAATGGTCTGATGGTTCTTCACATGGGACAGGGCACAGGCAACCTTTACCTATTTCTATAATCTTGTTTGCTAATAGTTGAGGCAGGTCATTCCATTTGAGGCTGCTGCCCATATACTAACTTGCACCAAGTACTATTCACCCATTTTCCCCTGTGCTTACTAACCTACATTGGCTCTCAGTTCAGTCCAGTCTCTTTTTAAAAAAAATACCCATCCTTGTTTTCAAACCTTTCCAAAGCCTTAATTTTTGATTGATTAAGCTCTTGTGAAACACCTTGGGATGTTTTACTATGTTAACAGTTGTCGTGGCCCATGTAGGTACCAATGACATAGGAACTAGGAAAGAGGTTGTGCAAAGTCAGTATGAGAGGCTAGGTACCAGATTAAGAAGCAGAACCTCAAAGGTAATAATCTCTGGATTATTACCTGAGCCATGTGCAAATTGGCAAAGGGCAAATAAGATTAGAGAGACAAATGTGTGGCTCAAAGACTGGTGTGGGAGAAGTGGGTTCTGGTTTGTGGGGCACTGGCATCAGTATTGGGGAAAATGGGGGCTGTACCATTGGGATGGTTTATACCTGAATTGTGTTGGGACGAGTATCCTCGCAAATTGTGTAACTAGGGAAGTAGAGAGGCTTTTAAGCTAATCAAGCTTGGGTAGAGGTAGCAATTCAAGGTGTAGAGTGAAGACAGGAGAGCAAAATAGTAATATGAGAAATGAGGGTCAGAGAATGGCAGGAAGGGACAGAGAAAAAACCTAAGAATACATCAACAGTCAAGACTAGATGTTACAAAGGTAACAAAAAGACAAAGCTGAAGGCACTCTATCTGAATGCATGTAGTATTCATAACAGTAAATGAATTGATGGCCCACATTGAAGTAAATAAATATGACCTGATAGCAATTACGGGGACTTGGCTGCAGGACGACGAAGAGCGGGTCCTTAATATTGAGGGGTACATGACATTCAAGAATAGGAAGCTAGGTAAAGGTGGACGAGTAGCACTGTTAATCCAAGAGGGCATTGATGCAATCGTTAAAGATGACCTTGGTTCAGGAGATCAGGATGTAGATTCGGTTTGGGTGGAGTTGAGGAATAGTAGGGGGAAAAAGTCATTAGTGGGAGTGGTCTACACCCCCCCCCCCCACACACACACACACACACACACACACACACACAAACAACAGTAGCCACAGTGTATGTGAAAAACTTATGTGCTTGTGATAAAGGGATGGCAATAATCATGGGTGATTTTAATCTACACACAAACTGGAAAAATCAGATTGGTAGTCGTAGCCTGGATGAGGAGTTCTTAGAATGCTTTCAGAATCACACACAATCTCAGAATCACAGTGCAGAAGAGACCCTTCGGCCCATCAAGTCTGCACCGACACGAGAGAAACACCTGACCTACCTACCTAATCCCATTTACCAGCACTTGGCCCATAGCCTTGAATGTTATGATGTGCCAAGTGCTCATCCAGGTACTTCTTAAAGGATGTGAGGCAACCCGCCTCCACCACCCTCCCAGGCAGTGCATTCCAGACCGTCACCACCCTCTGGGTAAAAAAGTTTTCCCTCACATCCCCCCCTCCCCCCCGAAACCTCCTGCCCCCCACCTTGAACTTATGCCCCCTTGTGGCTGACCCTTCAACTAAGGGGAACAGCTGTTCCCTATCCATCCTGTCCATGCCCCTCATAATCTTGTACACCTCGATCAGGTCGCCCTTCAGTCTTCTCTGCTCCAACGAAAACAACCCAAGTCTATCCAATCTCTCTTCATAACTTAAATGTTTCATCCCAGGCAACATCCTGGTGAATCTCCCCTACACCCCCTCCAGTGCAGTTTCAAGAGAGTTTCTTAGAGCAGCATGTTCTGGAACCAACCAGAGAGAGCAGGTTATATTAGATTTGGTATTGTATAACATGACAGGATTAATTAACGACCTCGGAGTAAAGGCATTCCTAGGTAGCAGCAACCACAATATGATTGAATTTTGCATCTAGTTTGAAAGGGAGAAGAGTGGGTTTAAGACTAGTATCTTAAACTTGAATAAGGGCAACTATATGGGGATGTAAGCTGAGCTAGCTGAAGTGAACTGGGAAACTAGGCTAGAGGACAGCTCAATAGGAAAGCAGTGGCAGTCATTTAAGGGGAAATTTCAGAGTATTCAGGATAAGTACATTCCTACTATTAAGACAAATTCTAAGGGGAGGACTCACCATCTGTGGTTAACTAGAGATGTTAAGGAAAACATCAAATTTAAGGAAAAGGCATACAATTCTGCAAAGATAAGTGGCAGGGCAGGTGATTGGACAGAATATAAAGAATGACAGAATGAGTAAAAGGTTATGCAGGAAAAAGAAGTTAGAGTATGAGAGGAAGCTAGCTAGAAATGTAAAAATGGATAGTAAGAGTTTCTGCAAGTACTTAAAAAGGAAAAGAGTAAGTAAAGTGAGTGTTGGCCCTCTAGAGAGTGACAGTGGAGAGTTAATTGTAGATAATAAGGAAATGACAGAAGAAATGAACAAATGTTTTGCTCTGTGTTCACTGTAGAGGATACAAAGACGTTGCAGTAATAGCTGCAAATCAGAAGGTGAACGGGAGAAAGGAACTTGGTGAAATTGAAATCACTAGGGAAATGGTACTGAGCAAATTGATGGAGCTGCAGGATGACAAGTCTCCGGGTCCCGATGGACTACACCCTAGGGTCTTAAGAGGTGGCTAATGAGGTAGTTGATGCGCTGGTGTGAATTTTCCTCTATTTAAGAAGGGAGGGAGGCAGCAAACAGGAAACTATCGGCCAGTTAGCTTGACGTCTGTCATTAAAGAGGTTATAGCTGGGCACTTAAGAGCTCAAGGCAATGGGGATGAATCAGCATAGTTTTGTGAAAGGAAAATCATGTTTAACCAATTTGTTGGAGAGTAGATAAAGGGGAGCCTGTAGGCATACTGTACTTGGATTTCCAGAAGGCATTTGATAAGGTGCCACATCAAAGATTATTTTGGAAAATAAAAGCGTATGGTGTAGTGGGTAACATATTAGAATGGATAGAAGATTGGCTGGCAGAAAACAGAGTATGCATAAATGGGTCTTTTTCTGATTGGCAGGATGTGACGTGTGACGTCCCACAGGGGCCTTTACTGGGTCCTCAACTTTTTATGATTTACATCAATGACTTAGATGAGGGGAGTGAAGACATGGTAGCTAAATTTGCAGATGACACAAAGATAAGTAGGAAAGTATGCTGTGAAGAGGACATGAGGTTGCAGATGAATATAAATAAATTAAGTGGGCAAAGATCTGGCAAATGGAGTTTAATGTGGGAAAATGTGAAATTGTTCACTTTGGCAGGAAGAACAAAAAAAGCAGAGTATTACTTAAATGGAGAATAGCTGCATAATTCTGAGGTGCAGAGGGACCTAGGTGTTCTAGTACATGAATCACAAAAAGTTAGTAGGCAGGTACAACAAGTAATGAAGACTAATGGAATGCTATCCTTTGTTATGAGAGGGATTGGACATAAAAGTAAGGATGTTATTCTTCAGCTATACAGGGCCTTGGTAAGAACACTTCGAATACTGTGTGCAGTTTTGGTCTCCTTATTTAAGGAAGGATGTAAATGCATTGGAGGTGGTTCAAAGGAGGTTTACTGGATTGATACCTGGAATGAGTGGGTTGTCTTACAAGGAAGGGTTGGACAGACAGGGCTTGTTTCCATTTACAAGGTGGATGTTGAAAGGATGTTTGCTCTTGTGGGCGAGTCCAGAACTGGGGGCACTGTTTTAAAATTAGGGGTCACTCTTAGGACAGAGATGAGAAATTTTTTCTGAGTGTTGTGCAACTTTGGAATTCTCTGCCTCAGAAGGTGGTGGAGGCGGGGTCATTGAATATTTTGAAGGCAGAGTTAGATAGATTCTTGCAGCATCGGTGGAGAAGAAATCAGTTAACGTTTCGAGTCTTCATGACCCTTCGGCAGAACTGAGCGTAGTTAGGAGAAAGGTGAAATATAAGCTGGTCTAAGGTGGGGGGGAGAGAGAAGTTGAGGGTGTGGTGATTGTGGAGATAAGCAAGCAGTGATAGGAGCAGATAATCAAAAGATGTCACAGACAAAAGGATCAAAGAGGTGTTGAAGGTGGTGATATTGTCTAAGAAAAGTGCTAATTAAGAATGGAAGACAGGATACTCAAGGTACAGCTCTAGTGGGGGTGGGGTGGAAAGACTAACAAAGTTTTAGTTTTAGATTTAAAAATAATGGAAATAGGTGGGAAAAGAAGAATCTATATAAATTATTGAAAAAAAAGGGAGGGGGGAGAAACAGGGTGGGGATGGGGGGGAGGGGAGTTTAAGATCTAAAGTTGTTGAATTCAATATTCAGCCCGGAAGGCTGTAAAGTGCCTAGTTGGAAGGTGAGGTGCTGTTCCTCCAATTTGCGTTGGGCTTCACTGGAACAATGCAGCAAGCCAAGGACAGACATGTGGGCAAGAGAACAGGGTGGACTGTTAAAATGGCAAGCGACAGGGAGGTTTGGTTATATTTCACCTTTCTCCCAACTACACTCAGCTCTGCCGAAGGGCCATGAAGACCCGAAACGCCAACCAATCTCCTCCCCACCGATGCCGCCAGACCCGCCGAGCCCCCCCAGGCAACCCTGCCCCTGTTTTGGATTTGCAGCATCCGCAGTAGCTTTTAGCTTTCTGTTTTTATCTCTGTAGATAGATTCTTGTTAGGCAAGGGAATCGGAGGTTATCGGGGTTAGATGGGAATGTGGAAATCGAAACACAAGATGATCGTCCATGATCTATTGAATGGCAACAGGCTCAAGGGACCAAATAGTCTACTCCTGTTCCTATTTCTTATGTTCTTAACATTGCTATAAAAATACAAGTTGCAGAAAGAACGTTTTAAGTTGTTTTGCTATTCTGAGAAGAGAAAATCTTTCAAAATGGAAAGCTTCAGATCGCCAATCTTCAAATGGTGGTTCATCTTTACAAATATTATCTTTAAAATGCCAGATGAACTGCCTTATTTTGCAAACTTCACAGTGTAATTGCCATAGCAGCTGAAATGCATTTCCATGGCGGGAGAAGTTTGTTATAAGCTTGGATTTCACAATTGGCAGTAAAGGAACACCACTCGCATTTCACCTTGCTGAAGTTGCACATGCAGTTGCATGCATTTCTCAATGTGGGTTTCCTCCATTCTGCCATCTTTTCAGCATGGCGCCCTCTTAGAACTACCTTAGAGGTTAGAGAAAGAAACAACCAGCCTGATTGAAGCATTTTCATCGAGACACAGAGCCCATAACAGGAAGTGTAAAGCGTGAAATATAGGGCTGAAACTTCTGAGCTCTAGGGCAGTGGAACTGGGGTTCCCTAGGACCCCCGCCCCACCAGAAGTTTCCAGGTCAGGATTGGACGTCTTTGCTCCAGGCCCCTGACTGGCCAACCGTCCCGTCCCCACCCCCCCCCAGCAACTGAAAGCCTCAGGAGCGCACTGCCCTGCATAGTGTTCTCCTAGCCTGAGTTGGAAGATCCAGCGAGGCAGGTTCGAAAAAGTTTAAAGGTAAGTAGGAATGGAGTGGCAATCTGATTTCCATTCCGTGGAAGTTCAGGCCTCTAAATGTAACCGATGTACAGAACGTGAAACACAGACTAAGAAATAAAGATTGAATTGAAGGAGAGAGCGATAGAGATTGTTGGAGATTTACATTTTCATCACTAATTTTCATTTGAGGAATGAGATTCCACACGCAATTAATTTGTCAAAGCCAGGAGGATTGTTCAGTAGGTATCACTTAATATGCAGTTTTAAAAGCTCTTTTTCTGCTGTTTTTAATGGAGAACTGGGCACATATAGCAAGTTCGTGCTGTTGCAGTTATTTCAACGGGAGGACTGCAACAGCCTACCCTGTGGAGAAGCAGGGTATCTTTGACAGCTGCTTTCAGATTTCCGCAGTTAACTGCCTGATGGACAGAAACTTCTGTATGATTTATCCCTCCAATAAAAGTGAGGACTAATGGCCTGACTGTTGTTAATGTAAAATTTGAGACATTGTATTGTTAATCAGAATTATAAGTGAAATCTGGTACCGCATGACAGTTATGCAACAAATGCACTGAAGAAAGTGTCATGCATGCATTGTATCCACATCGGGCTCCTAATTAAACACGCATATTAAAATAATGTTTTACCTTTAACATGAACCTTTCTTTATGCAGCATGTGAATTCTGAACAGTCTGATTTTCCTGAACCTGGACTGGAGCCTTCTATAGGACTGGAGGAACCTGCTTCTAGTATAGCTGCTAGTACTGATAACATTTCCAGTTCGACTACCTCAGAGAACTCCTCATTCTTGCAGAATAGGCAAGTGTTGCGCTCTAAATTATCATGTGTTTACTCAGAATGCAGGACTAGCTGCACTGGAACCACCTTGTTTACAACTGCTATCCATAAATATAACATTTGACACTACAATAGATATGACATAGTAAGAGCTGTTTAAATGTGATGTAGATCACAAATCAAGTAGCTATTTGGGAGTGTAAATTTTAAAATAAAAGCATTTTTCATAAAGCTGTTTTTTTTCCAGGTTTTCATGTAGTTATTTATTATTTGATGCCACATTTCAATCAATGATCTAGTCTGACTTCCATTTGATCACTTCCCTTTAAAATTTTGAATAACCAACATAATGTGAAGTTTCCTCTCAATGTCTTAAAGGATTGCCATGTTATCAGTGAATTAAAGCTGTTGATGTTTCTTCGCAAAATACAAACATGCCAGTATGATCTAATGATCAAGGCTATGAGAAGCAATCAGAATGAAAGCAAAAATCTGTACCTCAATTTTTAAAAACTGAGTTTGGTTTACTTAGCTGATACTATTTTTAACGGCTTTGATTTAGCTCAGTATATAATGTTTTTTTTTGTTTTAGTTTTCCTATTTAGAATAGTCCATTGGTTGGAGGAAAGTTCCTTTTTGAGTGAAGCAATATGTTAAACAGTATCATTATTTCTTTCCCTTAGTGCAATAGAAAATTCCAGTGATGATATTCCCGTATTAAGCTATGAGCAGTCAAAAGCTGACTGTGATGCTGGAGGGAAAAGTGAGGCTATTCCTCAAAGCAAGCCCCCCTCCTATGTTAGCCTACCTGAAGGGTGAGTATTGAATGAGCATCTATTTTCTCTGTTGTGCTGGATCTACAGTATCTAATTGCTTTCATGCTCTGCTTGCTTCTCATTATTCTAAGCACAAGTTCAGTGTTGTAAAAGAAAATATTTATTTGGCTAGGATATTTTTGGCATTCAATATGGTGCATTTAGAGAACTATTTTTCACTTCTAGTCCTCCGGAGAAACCTAGTGATGGTGGGAAAACCTCTTCAAATGGCAAAGAGGAAACACCTGAATCTGAGCTTTCCGAAATTCCAAAGACAATCTTGCCTGAAGCTGATGAACAGAAGCCAGCAATAGAGAGAACTTCTAACGCCTCACAGGACTTGCTGACTGAAGAGCCAGCAGAAGTAAGTACTATTGCTGCCCGACAAAATGACTTGATACTGTTTTCTTTTGTAATGTTTCTCCATTTCCCAGTCTTTGGAGCCGTTCAAATGCTTCAAGTGCTCCTTGCTGTTGTACTTGAAAATATTGTTGTCTAATGTAGAACATCTACAAAGCACTCGAGATATTTAATGGCAGCTGGAAATGTACCCAGAGCTCCCAGAAATTGCTTCAGGACAGTGCGCTTATACTTTTAACAGCTGCATTGGGAAGATGAGCAAAACAGCCAATGCCGGCAATTATGTTCCAGCTTCAACAGTAAAAATTTACCAATATTAAATAAATGAAGGCTGAGTGAAATTAGGTTATAAATTAAAATATTTGATTGAAGAAAAGAATTGTGTTTTTAATGCTTTGCCTTGGAGAGAGTCTGTAATATAGTCAGACTTAGGTAATTAATCTGTGAGCAAACAATAATGAAAAAAATGATTCAAGTTTTCAACTTCTAAGAAACAAAGAGTAGAGGGTAGAGTTTCTGCTTGAGTGCAATCAGTGATTCCAGTGCAAATACAGTCTAAAATTTCAACCTTTTTTGAGAAGTGTTCACCTCTGATCCAAAGTTTCTACTCAAACTTCTTTGCATGTCACCAAAAGCAAAATCTGCTGGGAGCCAGTGGAACCAGGCATCGTTTTAAAACGCCTATCTTAAAAGAAACAAAATTGCTTTAAAAAATATTCTCTGATCGTTTTGGGAGTGGTAACCGGGTGAAGATTGGTTATACAACTGAAAATGGGTGTATCTCTCAAAATAAGCATTTAAATCCATGTCCATTTGACAGCTTCAAGTAACCCTGTTTTAAATTACTGAAAATAACTTAAAAATCTACTAAACCTATTTTCTAGTCGGGTTGAGATACAGTGGTGAGTTTCTTAATACATTAAAATAATAATTTGAATCCTTCCTGTTGAGTGTTTGGGCCCAAGAGCACCACAGTTTCTGGAGCTTTCTTGAATGTCTGCAAACAAGTGCAATGAGTGGGAACTCCCAATGGTAGTGATTCACTTTGGAGGAGTGGCAGGTTTTGTTGGTGAGGCCTACTTCTGTCCAGTGTTTTCAAAACTATTGCATAATTTTGCAAAAACATATATTGCTGTAAATTGAATTTATACTTAAAATTCCTCCATCTTTGGCACTAGTTGAACCAATGTCAAGGGCTTGAGGGGCTGTATGGCCTACTCCTAGTTGGTGCGTACCCCCACCACCTTCACTGTTTGTTGGGGAGGCAGGGTAAGGTTGCAACTTGTGGGAGAGTATTTTGTTCTCTTCAATTAATGGAATTTTTGACTAAACATTACTCCAACCTCAGTATCTTAGTTTCATGAGCCACAGCAGCATTTTGTAAAGAATTGACCATCTAGTGTATGTAGGCTTAGGGGAAGGTGCACTAAAGTACTAAATGCTATTTAATTATCCTACATGGCCAACTACATTTAGCATTCTTGTCTTTGCAACAGTAAATCATATTTACTATCAATATCAAGTATTAACAGCATTTTAAATTCAGGCCTGTATTAACTGAACTATTTTCTTTGGGCTATGTAGGATACTGAAGTTTCAAAAACAGTAGATGCTGGAGACTCCTCTTCTGTGATTCCACCCAAGGATTCAGGAGACATTCCATCATTTGATGAATGGAAAAAGAAAGTTATGGAAGAGGAGAAAGAGAAAAGTAAGCATTGGAAATCTGCTGGTCGTTAAGAAATCTGTTTGAGACTGCCTGAGGAATTAGAAACCTATAAAAGCGCAAGACCAAAAGAGACTGCAGTCCCATCTGTCTAGCCCCACTGCTCAATCACTCACTCAAATATCTATCTGATTCTGTTTTTTTTTTCCACAATATGCACTTCAGTACCCCCAATGCAATTGATTCTACACTTACACCACTTTAAAGTAGTTTCTGCACCTCCCCTTTTCTAACACTTCTCTGGCTTGTTTAACATATAACATCCCACATGGTATAAGTCTTGATTTGTTTGCAGATCCTAGAAAGTGGGAATTACATTGATATTTAAAGATAGGAAACATTGGATTATTTTTGTATTTGTACAATTCTGTACCTTGGTATTTTAATGGTGGGTTTAAATTTTTGAGTCACTGATTTCCTGGCAAATATAGAAATTAAAGAGTCACTGAACTGGACCAAGGGAATGGAAAAGTGACAGTAACTTGGGTTTAGGACTAATACAAGAACAATTTTGGTAATGTAAATTACTTTTTTTCAGGCCAATCATTGCATACCTCTACTGGTGCCCTCCATTCTGCTAAAAAGCTTCAGAAAAACTTCAATAACTATGCCTCCGTAGAGTGTGGAGCCAAAATTCTGTCTGCTAATCCTGAAGCAAAGGTATTCTATTTTCCTTCAAGAGCATTTTTAATTAAAATGAGCATGCTTTCTGCAGGTTGTATGTTATATCCTATTATGCTTCATTTGTTGTGTCACTTTGGCGTGTTTCTGATTCTAAGGGCAGGATCTTCCGGTCCCGTTGAAGTCACTGGACTTTTGGCTGGCTTGTCACGTTTTCCGGCCCCATCCCAGTCACAGCAGGGCCGGAAAATTGTGGACTAAGACTAAAAACATAGACCTCTCTGCATGGTACTGTTCTTGACAGGGGTAGCTATTAACAACTTAAATTTATATAGCTGTTTTTAAGTTTTAAAAAAAAATTCCCAAAGTACTTCCCTGATAAGAATAACGCGCCGAGCAAGAAAAGAAACTTAAAAGGGTGACCAAAACCTGGCTGAACACAAAGCTTGAGACCTCTAAAGGAGAGAGAGGTTGGGAGCTTTTGGGAGAAAATTTGATAGTAGAATCTCTGTTGCTATAAGTGCTGTCGCCAGTGGTGGAATGAAGAGTTGGGGGGGGCCTGTGATCAGGTTACTGGAAACAAAATTTGGGCGGGCAATTTAGGTCTGGAGGAAACTGCAGAGATAGGGTGGGATGAAGAAGAGGTACAGATTAAATACTAGGTTTTTACATTCAATGAGAGTGAACAGTGAGCCAATGTAGATCAATGAGGACCTGGGTGATGGCCAAGCAGGACTTGGCCAGGTTTCGGCTGAGTTGGAATTTATGGAGGAAAGTAGGTCGGCAAGTAGAACTTGCTATCAAAATAAGGGTGGGGCGAATTGCACTGGCAATTATTTCTGGGTAAATGACATAGCAATGTTAGGTGAGGGGCAGATGCATGTGTTAGATGTAAATATCCAGGTGTTTTCTGGTCTGTACCATTAACTTAGCCCCCCCCCCACTGTTGTTTAAGTTTCAATCTGATGCAAGTTGCATTCAAGTCTGATGGTCCACTTGATCCAAATTTAGCGCTAAGTATTGCATTTTCAAGTTACTAAATGGTGGTTCTCAATTTTGACTGTGTGGCATCCACGTCAAATTGATGGTATTCAGTAACATTACTGTTTTGTGTCCTGACATAACTGGATGGCACAGTGGGTTAGCACACTACCTTGACCTTTTTTGGACACTTGGCTTCTAAGGAGTCTAGACTGAAATGTTGGGTGAATGGGTAATAGGTGAAATGGGTTTGTGTAAGTGTTGATCCAGTTTATCACCAATGTTAAGTCTCAGTACTTTCACTGGCAAGGCAATGAAGATGTAGGAAATTAAAAAAGAACGTTACATTGATGGAGAGAAAGATTCCCATTCGAGGTTGGTGGTTAAGATGTGGATTGAGTTGTGTAATTTGCTCTACAATATCGCAAGAACTTTGGGATGTTTTATTACATTAAAGGTGCTATATAAATGCAAGTTGTTATGTTGTAGCTGTTCTGGAAATGTTTATTGATGCCAAAATTGTTCAGCTCCCTAATGCTGCCTCCTGATCATAAACATTCACTAGTTATAAAGAATGGATGATGTGCAAAACTTCAAACCTCTGCCTCCTCTTAGTGCTTTTTGTCATTTTTGTTATTAAAATATCGCTTTAGCAATATGTCAATGGTGAGCATCTGCACTCTGTTATCTACCAGTATAAAAAGTTAGGTACTTACGGTGCTGTTAAAATTTTACCTTGCAGAGCAATTCCGCAATTTTGATGGAAAATATGGACTTGTACATGTTAAACCCATGCAGCGCCAAAATTTGGTAAGTTCAAATTCATGACATATGAAAGGAAGCAACGTGAAGACTCATTAATTTGTAAAAATGCTATGTACTTCGAAATTAAACAGTGCAGGTGTTGACGATGCATTGTTCTGACTTTTTGACACGGGTTATCCACTATTACAGTTGAGCAAAAAAACAACAAAAGAATGGCTCTTGGTTTTTTTAAGTTTTTATTACAGCTGAATTGCATTCTTCTCCACAGGTTTGTAATAGAATTATGTGAACCAATCCAAGTCCGACAGCTTGACATTGCAAACTTTGAGTTATTTTCCTCTACACCAAAGGACTTCCTAGTTTCTATCAGTGACAGGTATGTTTTATTTTAAGTTGGAAATATTATGCAAAAGATATGTAAACTTTGTAATAATCAGCGCTTCGCAGCTGTTGGCCACCAAGATAATGTACATCAGCCTTACTTCTGGATTAATAAAATTCAACTAGAGCCCATTATCTACTGGCACACAATATGTGGCCGATCTGCTACTGTTCATTTTGCCCCTCTACAGAAGTTCAATTTTACCGTTGCCATTTTTTAAGCTGTGGTTAATACTTACTTTTAAATGGTTTTCTAAATGACCCACTCCCATTTTTTTTTTTTGTCCATGTTTATGTGCAGGTATCCCACCAATAAATGGGTTAAGCTTGGAACATTCCATGCTCTGGATGAGAGAACTGTGCAAAGCTTTCCTTTAGATGAGCAAATGTATGCCAAGTATGTCAAGGTGAGAAATACATTTGTCAAAATGGGAGTGGAAAATGTGAATTGCATTTTACTAGTCCTTCAACGTCTACTCTGGCTTAAATTGTTAATTTTTTTTGGTAGTTAATATTTTCTTTTCATGAATTTCTGGCAGTATTGTGACCTGCATTATCTGCTAGATGTGCAAATGGTGTCCATGTTAAGTTTTGCTGTAATGTACTCAAACTGGAAGGCACTGCCTATAGTCCTGAATGTTGCACATAAATATTTGGCTTAAATGGTTGTGTTCACTGCTGTATCATGTGCTACCAGTTCCTGTCATACAAGCACAGTGCACCCAGAAGGAACCCCAGTATAATCATACTTGTGACTGGTTTTGACTAAATATAGGAATACTTGGTTTAAAAAGAACCTTAGCTGATCTTGGGGAATCTGGCAAGTTTGCGTTGCTGTTGAAGCCTCTGGGAACTTTCAACATGAACCATTCCTCTTGAAAGGCACTGTAAAAGCAGCTTAGATTTTATTCAATTTTGTAGGACTGCTCAGTCCATATTCTTAGTCATTTACATTAGTGCTTAGAGACTAAAATTTTGAAGTAACTTTATGCCAAAATTACCTAGGATTTACAGCCCTAAACTCCAGACTATGTTGGAGAGACTTGCACACATCAGGCAAGTCAGAGACCTTTAAATGGTCAGTGAAGAATGATTGAGATTAGAGATTAAATGTAACCAGCACAATGCATGCAAATTTATAAATTGAACATTTTCAATGGAAGCTATTGTCTGGAGGCTATTGAAGCTAAAATTTCAAATGCTGATTGACCTATTTAAAAGCGCATTTTAAACTACAGACATACCACCAGAGGGAGCTGTACAGCAAACTAATCGCCTTAGTTTGTTCATTAAAAGCATTACATTTCTCGGACAGCATTTGTATATCAATCAAAGCAATAGCAATTTTCCTCAAGATGGAAAATTATCATTGGATTGTTTTCAAAACTACCAACAAAACTTAAAATTTTACTTGGGGAAGTCAGTAGGCTATAATTCATGGTTTGATTGAAGATTCTTGTATCATGACTGGCTTAATTTGTTTCATTAAAATATGGAATATCATAAATATATTTTGTAAAACCAAGCTCTCTTATGATTGCATTTTGATGGCAGCAATCATGAATCGATTTATTTATAATTTTTTATTGCCTTCCCTGAAGTGCAGACTTCTGAGCATTTATGATAGTCTTTGCTTAACCAAAAGATGTACTTTTTGTACAACTAGACTAGTACTTTGCTTGTTCCCCTCCCCCCCCACCCCCTCCATGAAATGGGGCACTCCAATATCATACACTGATTTCCTTGTCAACTCAGCAAGACTGCCTTGGTGAACAGACAGGAGGCTTGAGTGTTAATTGATTTGGATTTGCGATCTGCTGGGTTGGAGCCTCTATTGCGGTTGTATTGGCTCAAAAATGATCTCGCAGCACAAAGACTTCTTTTATAGGTGAAAGCAAATACTTTCAGGTACTGTGCTGTCACTTCGTAAATGGCTGGAGATCTTTTGAAATTACTGAAACATTGCTGATTTAAGATCAATTGGAAATTAGTATGATGTAGTATATGCAAGGCTTGAGACATTCTGTAATCCTTAAAATGAGCAGAATTGCGGTTTCACAAATCTTCAAAATATTCCACAGAACTGCTTTTAAATGTTTCAGTAATTTCACTGTTCCAGTTTTCTAAATATCCGGATAAAGATTTTGTCGCTTATTTTGACATTTCTTTCGGGCCATTCTTTAGAGCACAATATTTGGAGGTAGCCTTTACCTTGGAAAAATTTGAGAATAATCGTACTGTGTGAGCTTGTAGCATGTAGTGATCTATCTTGACTGTTACTACTCTTACTGACATCTTTTTCTCCCTTTCTCTTGCTTCAGATGTTCATCAAATACATAAAGGTTAGCATTATTAGAAGTTAAACACTGGATTGGGAAGTTCTTTTTCGGAGGCACTGCAAACATGCATGAAGCCCAACATTGCATGCCTTTTATTAATAAGTAATGCGCATTGGCAAAACCAACTTGTTCGAATAAATGTCTTTTTAATCCCAACACTGCTGCAAGTGGGGACTTTTATATTATTGCACTGTTCCTGTCACTGAATATTAATTTATTGTCATCATACCCTACAAGCACTTCATGAAGTTTGGTGAAAATCTAATAAATCTAAATTTTCAATGAATTAGTTAAGCTCCCAGTCAGAGTGAAACCTGCAAGTTACCACTAATATTCCCCATACAGTAACTGAAGCTTTAGCACAGAGCCTTGTGTGCTTGGCGTGTGAAGTACTGATTTGTGTTTAAACGACTAATAAATTTTAGTGATACTTGATGTTTCCACCACTGTTATGAGGTGGAAGTTAATACATTTTATTTCTATGGATTCTACCAAAACTTGTTTCCAATTAAAATAAATGATAATTGGCTTCACTTTAATGTACAATTCAAGACTATCCATTTTTAAAAAAAACGAAGTGAAGTGAAAATAGTCAGTAGCTTCATTGTGTCAGGCAGCTGCTGCCTGACTCAGTGACTGTCCTGACTTGCTGATTTTTGCATTAAAAATGAGTGAAAGTGAGTACTGTAGCCCCTGGCAATTTATCATTGAGTGTATCAATAAAAAGCTAAATTGTCACAGCTGGTTCAATTTTAAGCCTTTAAAAAAGTGAAGTTTATTCTTTTGTCCGTTGTTTTCTGTTAAAAATGTATAAACAATCCTATTAACTGTTTTAAGTACCATGTGTATCTAAATATGGAGCATTGTTTCAGTACCTACTGGATTTTCATCAAACTTGAGCCCCTTATGGTCATCAGCTTTTAAGTTCCTTTTAAAAACCATCCTGAGAACCAGTAAGGTACCTGGTTATAATTTGCTAATATTCAGGAACATTATTTGCAACCATATAACTTCAACAATGTTTCTGTGCTCCTCTTGACAATTTTTGTTTTGGGAAGCTTGTTTTTGAAAGGAACCATGTGAACATATTTCTCAAACTCTTAATTTAAACATGTTCAAGTTAAGAATTCAATGAGCCATTTGATAAATGACTTGAACTCATCAGGCTGCAATCTCTCAAATCAGTGCATGTGGAATCTTGCTATTTCTGAAATACCATGCAAAATAAAACCTAAATCATGCTAAGCGCCTAAGAATTGTTTGCAATTGTGCCCTGATTTCCAAAGTATAGAAAATTTTCACTTTTAATTGGTTGAGTTATTTTAGTACTGTAAATAAATCGTATAGTTCTAATCGCAATTGAATAAATCCTTGCCATGGCTCATAAACCCAAGTCTTACAGCTTCCAATGTGTTGGCTTTGATTTTTTTTCTTTTGAGGGTTTCTTGCTTTTGTTGCATTTGTGTGTAGTGAATATTTGAGATCGGTAGCAAAGTCCTTTGTGCCCCATAGACGGATATGCATTTTCTAAACTTCCCTCCATTTCTAAGCAGTTGTGGATCTCCTTGTTTGACTTCATAGGTAAATATGCAAAAAAAAATCTCACTGTCCTTTTCTGAGTAAGAGCATGTAGCATAATAAAGTTACACTTGCCAGGAGATGCTTTTTCATCTATTAAATAAGCTTGTTTTTGAAAGGAACCATGTGAACACATTTCTCAAACTCTTATTTTAAACATGTTCAAGTTATAAATTCATTACATTGCAAGTTGTAAGACTGGTTTATTGCAAATGTTTACCTCCTGCAGTTGTTTCCTACATTTTGTTTTTTACAAATTGCACTTGAAAGTGTAACATGCTAACATTTTCCTATTTTTCCAATATCATTCCATATACTTCGCTCTTAGTTCTGAATTGTTTTCTTTGTGAATGATTTCCAAAAATTTTACCACCCACATTTTTCTCCTAACTCATAGTTGATTGTTGTCTTATGTTAATTCAGTATGTGCTTTTTTTGTAGGTGGAATTAGTATCGCACTTTGGGTCAGAACATTTTTGTCCCCTTAGCCTCATAAGGTAAGACTATAGTTGCAATTCACTGACTGCATGAACCAGTGTTAACATTTTTAAAAAAAAAGCCACTTTTCCAACCTGTGTCTTTCCCAAAGATCAATCCCTGGAATGTTATAACTGTATGAAAGAGAGGTTAGCATCTGGTTTCATCTTCATTGTTGGCAGCTGCCAAATAGAAGACACTTCAATCGCTTAGAAAGAACATTAAAGCTTGACCAAAATGCAGTATTTTTGTTTGCTTAGAATTAGTTTGGTAACTTCTTGCTTGAAAAATACCTAGTTAACAATGCATAAAGAGTTTAGCTAGCAGCAAAATCAAAGAAACAAAGCACGTCCAAGCCAAGTATGCTAGATATGTTGAGAGTTATTCAAACTGTAGGCTTGAAGGGTGATTCTAAGTCGCTTTTCAACTAGCAGATTGTTTCATGTATAACTGTCAATTCTTTTGACTCAAAATTCAAAGTGTCAGCTATGAAAACCCAAGGAAGCCAAGCAGATTTGATTTGGGATAGGGTTTGCTGCTTTTTATCCAAGGCATATTATTGAAAGCTTACCTAGATCTCAAGGTTCGGATAGAAGCACTTGAAGGATGTAAACTTGACATTTATCCTTGATGATTCTCAAGGGTACAAAAGCCAAAAGAGTTGGAGGAGAAAAAAGCTAAAACTGTAGCAATACACAATTTTAAAAAATTCATGTTTTACTTCGGTTCGTTCACTTGCTTTATGGAAATTGGGTTAACCCTGCTTCCTTGCTTCCTTCCCTTGCAAGTAATTTTATTTTCTTTATTCTTTCATGTGATGTGGGCATCGCTGGCAAGGCCAGCATTTGTTGCCCATCCCTAATTGCCCTTGAACTGAGTGACTTGCTAGGCCATTTCAGGGGGCAGTTAAGAGTCAACCACTTTGCAGTGGGTCTGGAGCCACATTGGCCAGACCTGGTAAAGATGGCAGATTTCCTTCTTTAAAGGACATTCGTGAACCAGATGAGATTTTACAACAATCAGTAGTTTCATGGACACCATTAGCGAGACTAGCTTTATATTCCAGATTTATAAACTGAATTCCAATTCTGCCAGCTGCCGTGGTGGGATTTGAACCCATGTCCCCAGAGCATGAGCCTGGGTCTCTGGATCACTAGTCTAGTGACATTACCACTACACCATCAAGAGAGAGCGAGAAAGAATACACATACCACCTGGCAGGCCAATAATAGAATCTGCATGACTAATCAGTGAATTTTAAAAGAGGGTAAGGGTGGCTTATTGTTAGATGTTCTCTAATATTTTTGCAATAGAAATAATG
Organism: Cetorhinus maximus; assembly: GCF_964194155.1. Lineage (NCBI taxonomy): Eukaryota > Metazoa > Chordata > Chondrichthyes > Lamniformes > Cetorhinidae > Cetorhinus > Cetorhinus maximus. The sequence goes on along the minus strand of NC_135895.1, from coordinate 92,277,461 downwards.
ACAGACAATTTTGTGCAGGGTGTTTGGTACCAGCATGGTGGAGGAATATGAAGAAATTGCTGAATCGCAGTACAATACAGAACGCGTAGAATACCTTGATGAAGATTATGGTATGGATTTTTTAATGGTATTTTTTATCTCCATGGTGACTTGCTGTTGGTTATTTTCAGTTGGGAGGCGTCAAGGGAAAGCAGTTCTTTATTCCATGATAACTACCAATATAATGTCTTAATTGTATGATGGTCACTAGTTTTCATGGGCTGAAATTGCACTGCTTGGCTTTTTCCTCTGTTTCTCCATAATCTGAAACAGTCCCATTGCTGTGAGTTGCTTTACCCACAGGTCTGGTTAAGGACCTCTTCAACCTTTATCATTTCAATTTGCCTGCATGTCTGCTAAGTGTTACATAAGCTTGAGTAGACTGGCCACTGTAGTATTGGACTGAGAATTTGTAAGCTAGATATGCATGAAATAATTAGGGCTTCACAATCAAATAAAACAGATGGCTAAAATTGCCAGTGTTTAATCATGTTTTATGTACTTTGAACTGGCAAATAGCTGCAGGCGCTTGTTCAATTCCATGTGGAGACATTTCATAACATTAAGAAATAATTCTTCAATGTGGAAAATCTTCAGGTTGAGCAAGGATTACATAGAAATACATAGAACACAGCACAGAAATGGTCCAGATGGTCCAACAGCCTATGCTGGTATACATATTCCACACAAGTCTCTCTTCATTCTATCTAACTTGTCTCAGCTTTTCAGTGTGTCTTTATATTTCGCAACTACATTTCTGCTTTTCTTTTGAAAGCATCTAAGCTATTTCTAGCATCCAAGGATGGGTGAACTCTCTGCAACTATCATGTGTTGCTTTCCATAACTCAGTAAAATTACTTTCAATTTTGTCATCTTTTTCCAACTAGATGTATTCATTAAATGTTCGACGTGAGAATAGATGATTCAGGTATTTTGTGACTGATTTTGAGAACTTGCTGTGCGTATTACATCCTATCTAACAGCTTATTTTCAAGTTTTGCTACTTCGTTGAAATCTTTAAGCATAGCAAAAGAGATCGTCACCTGAAGGAAGCATGCTAAAATTATTGAAAGTTGAACATATTTTGGGAATGGAATGAGAAGTGCGAGGAAAAAGTACTTGATGAAAAGCAATGTTAGGCAGCAACAGGACATTGTAATTAAAATAAGAATGTCTGACTTTCATTCCTACCTTGCTATTTTCATTTAGATTTTGTTCACCTATTTCCCTCTGTCCCCTCCCTTAACCAAGATTTGCAACTTTTGGTTAATGGGATACAGCAGTAAGTGAAGGCACGGGGTATCTATTGGTTGGAGAGGGTGAATTTGTCTTTTTTTTTCTCTTGATCAGACTTTGGCCACAAAGGCAAAGATACAAACCTCTGACTGCTTTTCCATATTCTCAGCTACAGGCCATGTGCAATTAGGCAGTTAAAGTGGGCAGCAAAATCTTGGTTTGGGGTATGCTGGAGTATCAACATGTCAGATGAATTGATGTGGTGCAGTTTGTTCTCAAACCAGAGTTTCGATTTCAGCAGTATAGGGAAGTGCCAGAAGATGCCTGCCTGCTTGCCGTACCTCCCATAAGATAAGACACAACTGAAAGGAGGTTCATTTTTGCTGCATTTACTCTTCATCTACTGGCGGGTTTGAATTGACTGAGATCCTATAATTTCTTGGTTGCATTTGGCTTCTGCTCTGGGAGAAAAATGAAGGCAATTTACCATATATTTAATAAAACAAATAGAAACAAGAAAAAAATCAAATCTCATTATCCACTTATATTTGAAAAACCCATTTGATGTGCAATGCAGCTAAAATATTTTGGTAGTTTTTTTCCCCCCACTGATGGTTCTTGGCATCAGGTTTTATCCAACTGCTTCCATTGGCCTTTCCCTCATGCCTTCTCCATCCACATTTTTTAACTTAAGTTCTATTGTCCACTTCATAGTTTGTGTCACCCTCTTTCATCATAAATCTAAATTTGAATTAAAATAGATGGTTTCTTGCTGCTAATAGATATCAATAAGCAATTGGAGATTTACTTATAATAGGCAAGGATATGTTAAACCTTAAAAGAAAACTTGAAACTTAATGCCCTCTTAAATGAATATTCACTGAACACAAGTCGTCTGACAGAGTAGGCCAGTCCTACAATTAAAGATTATAGACATTAAGCCGCTTGATTCATGTTCGATTTCAGCCAACAGTTAGACATTATTTCATTTCAAGAAAGAATAGACTTTCATTTATATATGCTTTTTGTAACTCCAAAGCACTTAGGCAGTTAAGTCACTGTTGTAATGAGGTGAAACATGGCAATTGATTTGCACACAACTATGACCCACTAACAGTAATGAGATAATGGTTATATGTTGGTTCAGGGATAAATATTGTCCAGAGCAGAGGGGTCTCCCCTGTTTTGGTTTCTCATGGGACCTTTTGCATCCTACTGAAAGTAACTCAGCCATTAGTTTAAGGTCTTATTTGAAAGACAAGACCTGCAGCAGTACAGCACTGATGGAGTGCTGCATTGAAGTGAGCTACCAAAGAGCCAAGAATGACACAATTTAGTTAAGACGTAAACTAGCAATAACTGAAGAAATGTGGCATTGAATTTTATTCTACAGCTAAGCCCTAAGAATCCATGTATGTTGAGAGAAGCCCCAAATGCCTTAAATTGTAAAGTCTTGGGTCACCATAACCAGAAACAAAATCAGTGATTATTCATTTGTAATAGAAAAGGAAAGAAATGTATGTTCGAGGAAAGTATTGTGTGCCAGAGTTACAGCACTGATTTTTTTATAAGCAGGTGATGAGCTTGCTAAAGAGGGCATATGGGTATAGAAAGTGAGTTCCTTCTTCTTTGCTTTTTTGTTACAATTGCAATGTGATAATATATTGTACCACCTTCTTTCAAATAAACGCCTGTATGTAAAGTTATAGTGATGCAAAACTTAAACACAGGATTTTAATCTGGACTGTTGACTTGCTTGAATGCATTGTTTTTGTGTTCTATAAAGCACCACACATCCAAGTTACTTTTTATTATGACTTGTGGAAGCTAAAAATAAATATTTCTAGAAATATAGTAATTTTCTTCCCTTGCATTCACTCCTGCATCATTTTCGAAACAACACTTTTTGTATGGTGAGGCTCAGTTGCCTAATGGCTGTCTTGCTCAGTTAAGACTCTTTAATTTAGGTAAAGATCCAAGGATGGTGCAGGTGGAAAATTGGGCTAAGGGCTTTGGTGGTGAGTGGGAATAAAGATACTAGCTCGACAAGCAGTCTTTCAAAAATAAAATGTTATATATCTGTGCACAACAATTGCCTGCTTGAGCTCTTAGTCACTATAGACATCTTGTGTTGACAATTGGTTCTCATTTAGGTACTGAGCTAACTACCAATTATGATTTGAACAGTGGGCTCAAAGTACCTCTCAGAAATTGTTGACATTGTATGAATGCTGTTTTTTGGGCAGCTAAAATGCTATGCAAGTACTACTTTATTCTTCAAGTGAGGTCTTCCATGCAGACTACAAGATGTAGGATGATAGATTAAAGCTGAATTTAAGAGGAATGCTAACATTGAGAAAGATATGGACAATTATGTTTTGTAATTGGATCTAGTCTAGCACACTTAAGTTTTAGCCCTTACAAGGGGTATAGTGACAATCCATTACCTTGAATACCTATTTAACTATAATACTAGGGATATAGTGATTAAAACAAAACTAGAATTTAATAAATTAACAATGTCACCAAATGCAAATGTGACAGAATTCTATGAAAGGCCATCGACCTAGAATGTTAACAGTTTCTCTCTCCACAGGTGCTACCTAACCTGGGTATTTCCAACATTTTCTGTTTATTTCACATTTCCGCCTTCAGCAGTATTTTGCTTTTGTCTGACAGAGTAGCCTTTGGGCTGCTTTGTCCACTTAGACCACAACAACTACCCATGCAGAGCTCATTACTTTGAGGTGAATGATCCACTGCCTGGGAAATTGTAGAAGGCAGTGGGATTAAGTAACGTGCTTTGCAAGTCACTACTTACTAATGGGGCTTTGATAAGATGGGGAAATTAGCTTATTCAAACAGTAGCTTGATCTTGATTCAAAAAAGCTGCAGTTTTATTTTTGTTTCCTGTTTGTGCTTGGATTTTGGCAGTGTGCGATTGCACTTCTTCCAGAGATTCAGAATTGAGTCTGGGCTCATGAAAAGCAAAACTGCCTAAACATTTGCTTCTAAAAGTGCAGAATGGCTTTATATGTGTATTGCATTATTTCTACTGTGTGGAGATCTTAATCAAAAATCCTGGAGCAATTTTGACAGCTGCTTTCTTCAACTTTAGCAGCTTATGCACTCAATGCTATCTAATGTTTGCATGTAGCTGTTGTGAAAATGTTTGTATTGTCATTGCTATCAAACAGATTACCCACTGGATTATGGTACTCGAGAAGAAAAATCCTCAAAAAATCTACTGGGTTCAGCCACAAGTGAGTTTTTAATCAAATTTTACTTCCCCATTTTGAGCTGTCACACAGTAAAGGGTGAATTTCAAAAACTTTGACTGCAAATCTGTAACTTTGTGTTCCAGCCTTTAAAATACTCCCTTCCCACACCCTCCACCCAGTACCCTGAAATTAAAAGTTCCTTCCTTCTCCCGTCTTCTCACCTCTTCCTAGATTATCACTTTGCTCAGCCTTCCACTTTGTATGTTTACTAAGTTATAGGGTTGGAAGCTGATTGGTGAATATAATGTTATCTGACCAGTGTAACATTTGGTCCCCATTTCTCATTCCAGGTCTGAGTAATTTTCCAGGTGTGGGGGGAAAAATTAGCATTTTGAGAGAATGAAAAGGGGGAGAAAATGGTCAGTTTCATATGGTTAATCTGTTCTATCCAGCTGGGCTTGCAAGTTGGTTCAAAATGTGTTATATGGTCAGGTTTGTATAATGGATCGAATTGGGAAATGCCCAAGTTCTCTCAGGAGTAATGTTGGATCAAGAACACTGGGGGGGGTGGGGGGGGAGGGAAATGCTCTGCCTTGGGGTCAAAGTAATTTTTGAGATCACCCTTGAGTAGACATCGTCATATAGTGCCATACTGTTCCTTCTTCTGGGATCAGTTATCAAATTATTAGCATTAAAACACAAGTCATTGTTTTCAAACACATATTAAATCCATTGCCTTTCTAGAAGGAGAGATTTATTTTGCAAAGCTATTAATATGTATGTATTTGTCACATCACACTTAACCACTAACTAGTTATTGGATGACTTTGTAAATAGGCTGCCAAGTTATCATAAACTGGATTCATTTTGAAAGTGAATGTTTTGGAGCTATTTAGATGTCTGATTATTGACAGACATCTGCAGGAGCTGAAGTATTGCGTCAATAGTGCAATACTACCTTTTGGGTTTTAACCAAATTTGACAGATAATTCCCGTTCTTGGTTTTAAAAATTTATAGCCCAAAACATGTTTAAAGAATTTTTATTTGAACGCAATGGTGGATGTGTATATCAATACTTTATGTAGCAATATGGGCTTTGTTTTAATTTTAACCAACTTATGAAGCCAGAGCAAAAAATCATTCCTTTTGTGGTTTGTATATGTTACCACAAGATTGGTCAAAGGTGCGTCAAAGTTCTACTCAGCATCATTGTATTGCCTTGTACTTTAAATGAGCGAAACTGGAGTCCTGCTTTGTACACTTATCTTAGTTTCTTCTTTTTAAATTCGCATAATCATATTATTGACTTCTACTTGTTTTTGTACTTCAAATTTCTACTAACCTTGTTAAGAGCAATTTTATCAGACATTGATTTCTTAAATGCCAGACAAACTGGATACTACCTAAATGTATTTATGGTTCCGTAATCCGTAAGAGTATTTGCTACTTGTGTCCAATAAGTTGAACTTCATATATATCATAGTTTGGAAATATCAATGAAATCACATCTACACTTTTGCTGGGAGTAATTTTTTTTGGCTCAACAAGCTTATCCAGCAAGTGGCTGAACAACACATACCACAAAAACCCCAATTTTGACCCCAGGTTCTGCAGAGTTAGCTGATGCTGGCTTGGGACTGGTGAGGATGTTGGAATTGGCCATAGCACCCCTGATTTAGAAATGGAAATTAACCATAGCTCTTGCACCTGATCGCTGCCCTTATCAAAAGTGTGGATCAGATGAATACAGTATCCGATTTGCCTTTGATGCACCCTGTGGTCACAGCACATTGGTGCTTTTTGGTTCTAAACTTAGGTAGCAGCATGACCCATGCCCGTGGAACTGGAGCCCAACAGATATTCAACATCTTTGGCAGAGCAGAGAGCAAATAAGTAAGGGAATTGGGGGGGAGTTGAACTGTGATGCCAGCAATGCTGTGAAACAGCAGATAACAAAGACTAAGGGTTGGCTCTCACCACTGCCCCCCCGCCACACACACACACACACATACACACACACAACAAAAGTAAATAACTCATCCCACCAGCTCAGGAAAAAAATATTTGTAACATAATCAATTTGTCCTTGTTAACAACTGTTTCATAGCATTGCTGGCATCACAGTTTAACTTAATTGTCTAATATGCGCTACAAATGTCTCAAATCCCATTTCCTTGGAGTCAGTAGGTTAGCTTTCTCCTGTCAATGAAATCTCCTGTTGGTTTTTGTCATGTTGCATGATTTGCAGCTAAAACATTAGCATTTTACTTGATCAGTCATGAAAACTAATGACTAATGACAGCAGCACTGATGTGACAATGATGAGACCTGATAGAGTTAATCAGTTGAAATGCTGCACCATGTGCGAATGCCCTATGGAATGGTGATCAGGGCATATGCAACAACATTATAAATATGAAAATGGTCATTGTGTGACTCATTCCTGAGAGAAATAAAGGCTATTATTGTGTGTTGAACTTATGCATTCAGCAGACTGGTGCACATTTCACAATTTACATGGTTTCTGTGAAATTAAGAATTGTACAGTGAACCCTCCTTTTAGCATCAACACTCGCAGGCTTTAACCAAACCCAAGTAGTTTGGCTTTGCTTTTGGATATCAAATTTATTTCTAAAGGTAGCTGTCTGTTTTTGGATTCTGCATATAATTGCAAACTTGGCCTCTAAAATATTTTGCCAAAAACTGATGTCAAAAATTCTTTCACTGCTATTGAGGAAGAGTTTGCATGTTTTTTAAAAAAAAAAGCCCCAAAGAAAAATTATATTAAAGCATGCTTGTATTTGCACAGAAGTTGCATCTGTTAATGCTGTCACACTTACACATTTTCTCTCTGCCCCATGCATTTTGATTTGATGGGCATTTTGATTTGAATGCTTTCCTCACTTGCTAAGAACGCATTTTATGGCAAGAACTTGTGCAAAAATGGGTACATCGATAAAATAGTATTGTTTCTCATTTAATGCTGATAGGTTGTTGTATTTATTTTTACAGTGCAGAAGGAGGCCATTTGGCCCATCAAGCCTGCATTGGCTCTCTGAAAGAGCTTTTCACCGAGTCCCACTCCCCTGCCTTATCCCTGTAACCTTGCACATTCTTTTTTTTCAGGTAGCAATCCAATTCCCTTTTGAATACCTTGATCGAACCTGCCACCACTACCCTTTCAAGAGATTTGTTCCAGACTCCAACCACCCCCTGGGTGAAAAAAATTTTCCTCACACTACATTACTCCTTTTGCCAATTAGTTGGAGTCTGTGCCCTCTAGTCCTTGATGTTCTCTTGAGTGGGAACAGTTTCTCACTATTTACCCTGTTCATACCCCTCAGAATCTTGAATACCTCTATCAGGCCTCTCAGCCATTTCTCCAAGGAAAACAGCCCCAACCTCTTCAATCTATCCTCATACCTACAGATCTTCATCCTGAGAATCATTCTTGTGAATACCCTCTGTACTCTCCAGTGCCTTCACATCCTCAAGTATGGCATCCAGAACTGGATGCAGTACTCCAGATGAGGCCTAACTAGTGTCTTATAGAAGTTCAACATGACCTCCTTACTCTTGTACTCAACCTATTAATAAAGCCTAAGATACTATACGCTTTATTAACTGCTCTCTCAACATGCCCTGCCATCTTCACTGACCTATGTATGTATACACCAAGGTCCCTCTGTTCCTGCACCTCCTTTAGAGGCTCTCCCTTTATTTTATGCTGTCTCACCATATCGTTCCTGCTAAAACGAGTCACCTCACACTTCTCAGCATTGAACTTCATCTGCCACTTGGTCTGCCCAATCCACCAACATGTCTGTCTTTTTGAAGTTCAAGACTACCCCCATCACAGTTGACAACATTTCCAATCTTTGTATCATCTGCAAATTTTTAAATCGTGCCCAGCACACCACAGTCTAGATCATTAACATATGTCAGGAAGAGCAAGGGTCCCAACACTGATCCCTGAGGAACTCCACTACAAACCTCCCTCCAATCTGAAACAACCATTTATCACTATTGTTTCCTGTCACTCAGCTAATTTCCTATCCAAGTGCCTACTTTCCCTATTATTGCATAACCTAGAATTTTGCTCGTAAGTCTGTTATGTGGCACTATCCAGATATACCACATCAACAGCATTTCCCTTATCAACCTTCTCTGTTACCTTCTCAAAAAACTCAAGTTAATTAAACATGAATATCCCTTGATGAACCCATGTTGGCTTTCCTTAATTATCTTGCACTTGTCTAATTGATTATTGATTTTATCCTGTAGTATAGTTCCCAGAAGTTTCCTTAGCATTGAGGTCAAACTGACTGGCCTGTAGTTGCCAGCTTTTTCCTTGTGCCCCTTTTTGAATAAGGGTGTAACATTTGCAGTTCTCCAGTCCTCTGGCACCCACCCTGTGTTTAAGGGAGACTGGAAGATTATCACTGGTGCCTCTGCAATTTCCACTCTCACTTCCTTCAGTACCCTTGGATACATCTCATTCGGTTCTGGTACCTTATCTATTTTAAGTAAAGATAGCCTTTCCAACACCACCTTCCTCTCGATTGTAAGATCTTCGAGTGTACCAGTTACTTCCTCTCTCACCTTGGCCTGAGTAGCAGGCTCTTCCTTTATAAACACAAATGCCGAGTACATGTTCAACGCCTGCACTATTTCTCCAGACCTGATGGTGAATTTATTCCAGTGATTAATGGCCTTGGCTTTAGTCTTGTTTTATGATATTGATTGTAGTCATTACCTATTGTTCATTTATTTGGTGTGTTAGATGCTATGTTTGGAGCACTCTAAAACTAGTTGAAAGCTTCTTTGTGATGCATTGAAATTACCATTTGCTTTAAAGTGAGTTGTGAAATACTAGTTTGAACTAATTTCAAGGTTAAATCTAAGCTGGAATGCTCTTTTTGGATGTTGCATTTCCAGTTCACTTTGCTTACAAGATCAAACTAAAATCTTTAATTATGTACATCCAGATATTTTTCATTAAGTAGAAACATATTCCAAAGGTATATTGCTTTTAAGTTACAAAAGACCCATTCTTTTATGCCCTTTGGTCATCCAGTTGTACATTCCATATAAAAATTTATTTTCTCAATCTACTATATTTGAAGTCTGATCCACAAGTCTCAAATGTTGGCAATCTGCTGAGTGAACTTTTCTCAAACAGTCCTCCTTTCAAATATTATTTTTTCCTTACAGATGCTATTCTGAATATGGTGAACATAGCTGCCAATATGCTTGGGGCCAAGAACGAAGCTGAGGAAATGTCTCAAACAGAAGGTAACCTGACTTTTCAATTACATATATTCTCAGGACCTTTTCGACTGGTGCTTACTAAAGTCCTACTAACAATAAAGGAGGCAAACCACAAAATTATTGTGGTGTTGCTGGAAAGATGAATCTTGGCTAAGGCACTTTTTTCCTCTTCATCTTGTAACTTTAATTTTTTTTTTTTAAGTTCACCTGAATGGGCAGACAGAGCCCCAGTTTAATTACTCACCTAAAACACAACACCTTGTATGCTGTAGATTTCCCTCAGTACCGTGTTAAAACATGTTAGGTTCTGGAGTGGGATTTGAATGCATAATCTCTTCACTTGAATTTGCTGCCAATGAACCAAACTGATTTTTCTTGTCCGAGTCTGTCCTAACATCAAACTTTGAAGCTGAATGCATTGCAAAATAACTCTGTATTTAAAAAAAATATTGGAATGCTTATATTTTTCAGTCAATGGAAGTACTAGATCTGAGAATGAAACTGCGAAATTGGACATTCCTATTCCTGTGCTGGGCCCTAGTCCCACCCCTTCACTACCAGAGTGAGTAGTTACGAGCATTTTAAACACTAAAATAATTGCTCCAAATTAAACTTGGTTAAATTTGATTCTCATGGGGCTTGTTCTTTATTGCTTCAGGTATTTAGTTGACACTGCACGCAGCTGTTCTATCAGAGATTGGATGTGGCCGAGTAGTTTCTAAGGTCTGAAATGGATGGAAATTAAACACAAACCAGCTTAAATTATAGCACTAATAATACTCAATTTGACAACTAGTCATACCATTCAAACCTCCATGCTCATTAATCATAAGCGAAGGTAGTAGCCACTTTTTCAAATAAAAATTTAATCTGCACAGTTTATCAAGCAGACTAGAAACATTGAACAGTGGGGATTTTGAGAGCATATGCGAAGAGTAATTTTGGAAAGTTTTACCTGTGGCACAAATTCCAACTGCAGGGAGAGATGGTTGTAAATGAGAGAAATAAAAACCAAGATTGTTTAAAGAAAGATTGAATGATCATGTGTATTGTATAAACTTTTTCAAATTTACTCAGATCAAACTTGGCAAGTACAATGCATCCTTGTTGTATGAATTGGGTCAGATTTGTCAAAAGGGAAAGCACGTGAAGAATGAAATTAGGACATTATAGCAATATCCATGTATTATAACATTTCTATGAACTTGATTAAATTATTATTATAGAATCATAGAATGATACATCATAGTAGGAGGCCCTTAGGCCCATTGTTTCTATCCTGCATCTTTGAAAGAGCTAACCAATTAATCCCACTCTCCTCTTTTCCCCCCATATCTCTGCACATTTTGTTTCAAGTGTTTATCCACACCTGGAAGTTATTGAATTTGCTTCCATCGCCCATTCAGGCCGTGCATTCCAGATCGACATGGCCTTTTTTTTATATTCCTCATGTTGATGCCGGTTCTTTAGCTAATTAATTTAAATCTCTGACTACTGACCCTTCCACTGGAAACAGTTTCTCCTTATTTATTCCCATTGTAAATGTGCAGAACACATTTTAAAGCTATTGCTGAGGATGACACACCTGTGAAGTGAAATATTAATTTTCTGTTTTAAATTAATACAGATTTTACCTTGTTTTCAAAAAAAGCTGAGTCAATCATTTGTTCTTCCTCTGCACTATTAATATGGCAGCAAATATTCTTGTCTTAAGTCAGCAAAACTCTTCTTTCAACAGTAGACTTTATTAGAAGATTGCATAGCATGGTGGGTTAGAGTATTGTTCTTTCATCTTAGACTGGTGAGACAAAAATTACAGCTCTGCTCACCATAAAGATTGTATATTAGACGCATAAGTTGACTGTCTTAAAGGCCCAGGGATGGACAGCATGGCAAATGTAAATTTTTGCACTGTAGGGTGGGATATCATACTGAGGCTGGGGTTTAAGCCATTTTCTTGGTACCATGTCGAGATAGTTTTACTCTGCACATGGACCACATAACACTGATGGTCCTTAATTGTTACCAGGTGCCAAAAAACTGTTCTTTGTAACTGTTAATGAATTATGTGAAGTTTAATTGATACTCTGTCTTCACCCTTAGGCCAGACTTGGTTGTTGATCATTCCGAAACTGGGGAAGATAGTGAACTGGAGCAAGAACCTTCTGATTCAAGTACTGTCAAAGAGAACCTAATTGTGCAGCTGGTACACGATGAAGACGAGGATTTAGTGAATCGGCAGTCCACTGTCACTCTTCTAAAACCTGAAGATGATGACGATGATTATAATAGAGGCAGTTGGTATGAAACTGAAACACAGATGTACTGCAGTGAACTGCCTACTATTTCTTGTATTCCTAATTTCCCTGAGTATATTTATAAATGCTGCTTCCTTATTGTGGCACTCCAACGGCAACGCAGCGTAACACTCCTAGGTAATGAGAAAATTCAACCGGTTCCTGACGTCCACCAGCCTCTCACTGGGCAGGAGGAAACTGTTTTGGTAAATGAGACTGAAGAAGTGATAGAGGATGAATTGGCCAGCCTACCTGCTGAAAAGGTGTCTAAAGTTAGCAGTGAAAGTCAGTCCAGTACTGATTTGTCTGAGAATTTAATTAATCAGACAGACTCTATCGAGTTGGAACCCAGCCATCCTCCACCTGCTTCTCATTCTCCTGAAGTCAGTACATCTGATACAAAATATGACGTGAAATGTACTGCCATTCTTCAAAGTTCTGATGTTGTCACTGACACACTGGCTGACCAGGTCCATGTTCAACCAGAGCTTACTGTGCCCATTCTGGAACAAGGTACAGAAGCTAAACTGGAGACTACACAAAAGGAAGCCGCTGAAGGTCCAGAGGAAACTTTGCTAATATTAGAAACTGAAGCTGCTAATGAGACGAGCTTGGGTGTTTTATTAAATGGGTCTGTGAACGAAAACCAAGAAACTGCTCAAATACCAATAACGCCTACAGTGCCCATACAGACATCTGATAGTCTTGCTGAGCATCCAGCAACTGAGATTCAGAATGAAACTACTGGCGGAAAAAGGAGCTTGGCAGAAACGGAAGTGCCTTTACTGCCTTCAGGTTCAGATATGTCTGTCTCATCATCAGCAGAGACAAAAGATGAAGAGCAAGCTGCAGAAGATATCCTCCTACCTGTTCCATCCTCAAATGGGCTAAATAGAACAGTTACTGATTTCTACGCAGAATTGCACAATGTTACTGACCTGGGATATACTAATGGGAATCAAGTACATGGATCCAACCAGAAGGAATCTGTATTTATGCGACTCAACAACCGTATCAAGGCGTTAGAAATGAACATGTCCCTGAGTAGCCGGTATCTAGAAGAACTGAGTCAACGGTGTGTACAATAGCCCGGAGTGGTTTTTGCACCCTTTAAGCATTGAATTATGTAGATTTCTTTTGTTTGCAAAATAATGAGACACGGAGTTTGTTTTATTCATTAATCTGTATATTTTGATATTTTGTAGAGAAAAACAAAATTACTTCATAATGAAATCTGTACTTTTGTAATGCTGCTGGCCAGTTAGCAAAGCGCATGAGAGGCTGAGTCTGTTACCATGGGTAAATGCTGTGGCTTTCGTACAGCCAGAAAGTTATGTAGCCTTTGGCGTGATCAGAAATGGCATGATAAGCAATACAAGAAGGCCCACTTGGGGACTGCCCTGAAGGCCAACCCATTTGGTGGTGCCTCCCATACCAAAGGAATAGTCGGGAAAAAGAAGAGTTTTCTTAAGGATTTCTTGTGCAATTCCCCACTCGCTTAGTGTGATGAAGCAGATGCAGCTGTGCTGTTTGGGTTCTGCTATCCTTCGTGAGCCCTTACAGCTGTTATTGTAAAGATCATAATAGGATCCATTTCTTATGAAGTTGCACACACTATGTTGAGATTTACAAGGCAAACAAGTGAAAGGTAGGGTAACTGAACTCAAAGGGTCCGGGAGGTGGTGAAGCAGAGACGGAGAGGGTAAGAGATCAAGTGGGAGGAAGGCAGGAAGAGGGTGGAGGAGAGAGCAACAAAATTTTGATTTCCCATTTCTTTTGATTTTTTTGTGCTTCCACTTTTTGTTTATGATAATTCATCATTTTAATGTTCACTTGTCTGTCACATTTTTCATTTCTCACTTGTCATAGGTTCATCTTTGCAGTGGGAGCAGTTGTGGCCATGAACCCTTTTAAGATGGAGGGGCGGAAAGGCTGTGTGGGATTGCTCATTGCTGTGATGTTAACTCAATGATGGGGTGAATTTGCAGCCATACCTGTTTTGGGGGTGATTTGAGAAGGGAAATGCAGAGGTTTCTGCATACTGGAAGAAAAGACGGTGTCTATGGCAGTCTATGTTCTGTGGATGTCCTTGATATCTGAGTAGTGGGGCTTGGGTCAATCTCTGATCCAAGATGGTTGCCCTTTTGTGTCAGTTTTCTCTTTTACAGGAGTAAAGTGTCTGCTTCATGGTGGGGATTCCCACATTCCTTTATTCCCTTTCAGGCATGCAATGCTGCTTCATTTCTGGTTTGGTGAGGGTAAGGTTGGGGAGAGTAGATCAGGCTTTCTCTCATTTGGGCAGGTGGGGAATGTGTGCAGAATGATGATTGACACCTAGGGTGATGTTTGCTTGGTGACACATCGGGAAGTCTTGTCTGATTTTCTTTCTAATTTTTCTAAAGGAGGAGTGGGAAGGGAACATTTCCACTGAGACCAGGAAAGAACAGCCAATCTCTGCTCACTTGAGGGTGAGGTTGTTTAAATATGTCCAACAATGTTATGGTGCACAAAACTTAATTTCTGCTCTGGGTGGGAAAGGAGAGGAATACTTGACCAATGTCTGCTCTGGGTGGGTGGGAGTTTGTGGGTAGCCAGCCGTCCCTGGTCAATTGACAGGCACATTGCATTATTAAATTTTTGGTATCGCCCACTTCACCAATATATGCTCAATTAGGCAGGAATAGCATTGTGCCCCATCTAAACGTCTGCTGTTGATTTTTTTCGAGTGGTGCTTGGTTTGTGTGCAATGAATGATTTAGATACTTCGCAGAGATCTTAGCTTCCCCAAATTTGACCATTTTAACATGTTGTCAAATTTTTTCATGTTATGACTGAATAGATCAGAGGCCACAGACATAACTCAAGAAAAATGAGCTTCTGGCCACTTGATGGGAATGTACTTTCTGCGAATCAGTAACAAAAGGATTCATCTTGTGACTTGTCTTTCAGTTGGACGTCACAGCATGTAGGGAAGGGAAAGTAGATTGATATAGCTTTGTGTCCAGGATCGCATCTTTCCGTCTCTAAGTTGTGGGTTTCTAGATTGACAAACGTTTAAGTTTGCTTTTTGAACTTTGGGGACTGTCGACAGCAGTTGAGGGCTTGGTGTGTTTTCTATTACTCATCTCCTTAGTATGAGAGACAATTTTCAATCAATGGTGGTTTATTTTTGTTAACAAAACTATGCAAAATAACGTAAGTAGAAGCAGGAATAGGCCATTTAGCCCTTCAAGCCTACCCTGCCATTCAGTAAGATCATGACTGACCTGATTGTGACCTTACTCGACTTTCCTGTCTGCTGCTGCATAACCCTTGACTCGCTTGTAGATCAAAAATCTGTTTTGTGCTGAACAAGCTATAGTTTATGCGCACTGAGTAGGTTGCAGAGGGGCGGGAGGCCTTGAGTTAAGTGGTGGACAAATAATTTGAGACTGTTTTTAATTACCTGTGTCTTCTCAGGAGCTTTTAAAGGCATTGATAGTCCTGTTCAATTACAATTCAACTTCAGTTCCTTTTTGTTAAATTTCCATCGATGGTGTTTAGATTTATAAAGCTCTGTTTTATTACAATGCAATGTTTAATAGTTGCTTTTACTCGCATGGAATTGGTACCGTTTTATTCAGGAAAGGACTGCTCTTGCACTAAGGCTTCAGTAGGCCCCATTAGATGTGGATCCAGTGTATAATAAAAACAAAGTGCTGGAAAAAACACAGCAGGCCTGGCAGCATCTTGGAGAGAGAGTTTTGAGTCCAATGTGACTCTTCAGAACTGAAGAGAGGTAGAAATGTGATGGGTTCCATTGTGATCAACTGGTCGTGGAATGTTAGATTGCATTCACCTTCGAGTGCAGTACCTTTGGATTCCTGAGACCACATGCCATTTTTAATGCATAACAAATATGATTGCCAGTCAACTATTTCAGTGGATTACATCTTCTCCAGTGGAACATATAGAAATTTTGCAAGTATGTAAAGGATAGAATGTATTTAAAAGAAAATCAGTGGTAACTTGATTCTTCTTCCTTTCCACTTTTTTTTAGTTATACCCCCACCATCCCAGTTTCATATTTGCTATTTCCTGTTGCAATAAGCTCTGTATTTCATCCATCCACGTTAATACTTTTTATATATTCAAGGGACAGGGTGAGGCTAGATGGGGCTCTACTTGCTGCTCATCCCTAGTTGCTGTGAGAGAGTGATGTGCCATCTTGGAGATTCTTCTCCCACAGTGTTGCTCAGAGGGATCTCTAGGATTCTGACCCAACAACAGTAAATAATTGGCAATACATACCAAATTTTGATGAATCATTTGGTGGGGAAACTTGGAGGGGTGGTGCCACCATTATCTTGCTGCTGTGATCCTTGTAGAGGTTACAGGGCTGGGAGATGATGTTGAAGCAAGCTTTGAGTTGCTGCAGTGCATCCTGTAGATATTAAATACTGTGACCACAATATGTCAGTAGTGATGTGGGTGCTGATTGTATGAACTGTCTTGAATGTGTTGAGCTCGGCTGTTGCAGCACCTGCACTCATCCAGGTGAGTATTCCATGAGGCTTTTAACTTGAGAATTTTAGGTTATGAAGAAGCTTAAAGGAATCAGGAGGTGAGCCACATTGCAGTGTGCCCAGCCTCTTGAAGCCATAGTGTTGATACGACTAGTCAAGTTAAATTTTTGGTCAGTGGTGACCAAAGATGCTTGTGGGGATTTAGCAATGGTGGCATTGAAAGTCAAAGGGGTGGTGGTGGGATTAATTCTTGTTGGAGATGGCCATCACCTGGCAATTGTGTACCAAGTATGTTACCATTTGTTAGCCCAAGCCTATATATTCTTGGAAGTTCTTATGTAGGCAGGAATGGTCTACTTCATTGTTGGAGGAGTTGTGAATGGACCTGAAAGCTCTAGAATTGTCAGCAGATGCCTAATTCCTGACCTTAGTTGCAGAATAACAAGGCAACTCTCCACTTTGTCAGGTGGATGGCAATGCCATAGCTGTGCTGACTGGTTGAGTAGTAGCTTGTTCTGGTGTGCAGGTCTTCAGCACTACAGCTAAGATATTTCCAGGGCCAATAGCCTTTCTGTTCAGTGATGTTAGCCATTCAGTGCCATGTGGGGTGAGCCAAATTGGCTGAATGTTGGATTTTTCAGTTTCAAACACTTGCAGGCAGACTTGTACCTTGTGCTCATTTGAAGTTGGCAAAGATAGACTAAAATTTCATTTGTATTTCATAATATTAGTACATTCCAAAGTGCATTGCAATCGATGAAAATTCTTTTTTAATGTTGTCACTGTTGAAAAGTAAGGAAAAGCTTGTTGTGCACCAAGGTCCCAGAAGCACCAATGAAGCAAACAGATCATTTGTTTTGGGTGTTGGCTGAGGGGTGAATATTGGCCAGGACACTTGGAGAACTACAATGGTTTTCCTTGAATAGTAACATGTGATCTTTGGTATATAGTAAGAGAGCAGATTGTGGTTTAATGTCTCATCCAACAGACAGCTCCTCCAAAAGTGCAACATTTTCTCAGTACTGCACTGAAGGGCTGCCTTAAATTGTGCTCAAATCATTGGAGTGGAGCTTGAACCAACAACCTTCTGACTTGGAACTAAATGCGACCTACAACTGAGCTGAAGTTGACATAGGGTTGTTAACTTTCCTTCCAGTCATTGCATGAGTGACCATCATTCTTGACTGGATTTTCATGGGCTACAGAACTTTGATTTATTTTGCTTTGGTTGGTCTCAAGTGTTACTTATACATTGTATTTATAGTTTTATCGGGCAGCATGGTAATATTAGTAATTTTTGTATAAAAATCTGCTTTCCTAAGTTTTCATTAAAGGTATTGCTCATGTGCTGCCGTCAAGGACATTGAATCATTGGGGTATTTTCACAGTTGACTTTTAGTACCTTGTCCAGTTGGCCATTATTCATGTGAACCTGGGCAGTGTGTATTGGCAAAGCGTTTAACTGCAGGACATCTTTCAGCCAAGTCCAATTCTAGAATCCGGTGCCTAATGCAAACACTTCAAGTACCTGCATGATGGCCAGCGAATCTGCATGATGGCCAGCAAATCTGGATGATGGGCTGTTATCCCAGCCCCTTTTTGATGTGCAGTGAGGTTAATTACAGCACTTGTGCCGTCACCACCATGGCTGAGGGCAGCTGACTTCAAGTTTACGACCAAACCTGGGGCCATTCTGGTTTGCCAGATGCTACTTGCTGGGTAAACCTGCTGACCACTGAGGAAACGCCCTCAATTTTTTTACAGTTAGTGGGAATGTTTTGAAGACTGGGGAGAGGAAAAAGAAATCCCCCTGGCACTTTGCTAGTCATGCCAATCAAACCTTTTTAATTCAGGCCCATTTCAATCGTGCTTCACTTTCTGTCTTTTCAGTGTCTAACTCCAAGCTCCTCACCCTTCTGCTGAACTGAAGAATGTTTACTGGTGGCAGTATTTGATTTTGGATTTGGACCCAGAACTTTTCTTAAAAAAGCTTCAGTATCTATTTCTCAGGCTTAGTCTTTCTTGCACTAAAGTGACACTGAAACTATTAATCACTAATAATTTAGTTATTTGTGAACTGTAGTAGGTATTACCTATTCAAATTAAGTGTCTTTTAATCAATGTATAACATTTTTTGGATATTTGCATGTCTGGCTTCATGATTCCATTAGCTTCGTTAATTCAACAATAGTACTGATTTATGTCTATTTTCAGGTAAGTCACTGAAGGCCATTATGACACTGAGCGTGCATACAATTCAGCAACCTTCACTAGTCTTCATTCAGACTATCAAATTGTGCCATTGTATTCTGAGAAATAATGTTTTGCTTTCTAGGTATCGCAAACAAATGGAAGAAATGCAAAAGGCATTTAACAAGACCATTATAAAACTACAGAATACTTCAAGAATAGCAGAGGAGAAGGTATTTTATAATAATACTTCCCAACGGTCGTCTAGAAATCTGCTGATTTAGTACGTTAAGTACATTGTGATGTACTCAGCCCTATAGATCAGGAAGGTTCTGAGTTGGCTGATAGCAGCAGTTTAACTGTGTTGGCCTTACTCTGTGTGTATTCCCTGGTTAATTTTTTTTCCTCTTGTGCTGTCTACTAATTCTCTGCCTCTTCATATCTATCCTTTCCCTCATGCTCGGTCTGTTAGGTTTTCTTGCTCGTGTACTGTGAATCTGACTTTTTACTTCTACCACTCTTTATCTAGTTCTTTGTTTCTCCCCAGCTCACCCTGCCCCTTTGCGTTTTGGACTGGATTTTGTGGCCGCAATTGTACTCGCTGCTCACCTTAGAAATTGGCATGCAGCAATAGTGATGCCACACTCTGATGAGCAACTAGTTAGATTGAATTATTCTCATAGACAGCAAATGAGGAAGTTAAAAGCACTAAATTCCTTTGCTTTTAAATTTTCAGATAACGTAATAAATGATCGACTGAATTTAGAAGGCAAAAAAATCAATATAAACCAACTTTGAAAAAAATAATTTAAGAATGTGAAATTCTCAGTCAAACTGGAGAAATTTGACATTCCGCAAATATAAAATTAGCTTCCCAGGGCCAGTAGGGGTGTTTAACAGTAATAATGAACTTAGAATGCCATTAAAAAACCTAATTACATCCCATTCAGCAAAATATAACTTTTTCAAGGATTTTCACAGCAAGATTAACGGCGTAGAAGTGGGCATTCTTATCAGTTCATGAGTTTTCCCTATTGATTGCAGTCTGGGGGTGGGGGTGTTTCAACAAAGTGTATCTTCTGGAGGAGCAGAGAATCACTAACAGCAGCTCCTGGATTTCCATGTTTCGTGCATGTGCAGACTTAAGTTGCTATCAGTTTCGGTTGCGTAATGGTGAATAAGAGTTTCACTGTCAATACCACTGCAAAATCTGGGTTTTAATTTGCCCTCTGATAAAGGATTGCAGTAAACCACCACAATCCTTTTAGCAATTAAAGGTTTAATACTGGCTTTCATTGAAGCAATATGCATTTCTTGTGGTGTTCAATGTGTTCGGTGATTCATTATTTATTGATCAAATGTTACCTCTAGAAATTGCTGTTCAGTCAATTTCAAAATAAAAGGAAACCTTTCCACTGCCCAGTTGACTTGTACCCAGATCCATCAAATAACATTGAATGGAGGAAGCTGTATTTTCAGAGTTTGAGTATCATCTGCACTTTTAAAGAAATTATGGGTTGAAGTAAGCAGGCCTCTCTTCCTCATTCCCAGGGGAGAAACTGTTCCAAGTGATAACCCAGTTTAAAACATACAAAATTAAATTCGTAGAGTTCTGTAGCTTTGAAATGAACTAATTGAATACAGGTTGGCTTGGGGTTTTTTTGACAAACAAGTATTGTATTTACAAAGCTTTATGTATCAATGTCAAAATGTTATCGACTCCTATTTCAGAAATGTTTTGGTGGGCAGCAATTTGTTGGCTGATTGTTCAGGTTTTTTTTAAATACAGGATCAGCGGCAAACTGAAGCAATTGGTTTACTTCAGGGACAGCTTGCAAACATGACAGAACTGGTGAGAAATCTATCTGAAACAGTGAAAAAACTGGACCATGAGGTGAATAATTTTTAAATTACTTGGTAATTGGTGTTGTGAAATTGTATGGAAACTTTCGCATGATTCGAATATGACAGTTTTGATTAAATTGCATTACTTGTGAACTAAGGGAGGAATCCAGTTAAGTGACTAGGATGGCATTTGTGTGTAATACCCCTCATTCCTTATACTAAATTATGAATCCTGCTTAATGTTTTGTGCTGGAAGAAGCTGCCCCTCGTGGTGTCAGCAAATTGAAAATGTATACTTAAGATCTAAAATGACCTTTGCTTGGGTATAATAAGCTCGGGATTGCAAGTGTTGTAGTTACTTGAGCTAAATTAAGGAGCATCTTCGTAACACAAATATTCACATACTGGTAGTAATTTGGGCTTTTAACACATCAAATGTATTCCCTCCTAGGTTTCTGATCGCCAGAGCTACCTTGTGGTTTCCTTAGCTGTTTGTATAATTCTGGCTGTGCTACTTTGTGTGCAACGTTGCTGGAACAACCCTTTGTCACAAGATGTTCATTCGTCTACAGTTCCCAAAAGCAATCACTACCCTAGCCCAAAAAGGTAAATGATGTTTTTTTTAATGTTTGTAGCCTGATGTTGCACAAAATAGCAGTTTTAAGTAGAAACTGTTACCAGAAAGGTATCTTTTTACCGTCACTAGAAACCTATAGCAAAACTCTACCTTAATGAGATTCATAGGAAGTGGCAAACTTGGGAAAATATGCTGCATTAATTTTAGGGTGCTGAAGAAATTATTTTAAGTGCTCAGATTGTAAATATTACATTTAGAAATAGAATGCAAGAGGGAAGGCGAATGTACCTTGCTGCAACTAGGCTCATACTTGCATTCACAACTAATCTCTTTTTTTTGCAGTCAGGGAAGGTACTTGTGAAAACTGCTTTTACAATCTTGTGTCTCAACCATACTTCAAAAGGTCTGCCATGTGCAAATGCACAAATTGCATACCTGTGGAGTATATCAACAAGAAATTGTTGTGCTAACATTACTGATCAAAATCAATAGTTATTTAAGCAGATTTTAGATTATCACCCAAGTCCTGAAGCTCTAACATTTTAAAAAACTATTGGTCTGAGAAGTTTTGGATAAAAAGGGATCAAGCCTGACTATCCTTTAGTTATTTTATGCTGGTTTGCTTTAGCAGGTATTCCAGCTTAGTAGCTCAAGTAAACAAGTACTAGAATAAAATTGCAGAGCTGTAACTTAAATCCAAAGCTCATTTTCCTGAGCACCGCACCAGTTTTGACTGAGAGCACAATTACCCTGTTACTGTGCCTGTGAAATGTTACTGTGAATCAGCCTTTCGGAACGTACAAGGGAATGCCTCTTAATGACTTCTGATTTTCCTCCTCACTTCTGGGCAAGTATCTGGCCGCCACGTGCCATATATACAGCATGCTTTAGATCATGAATTCAGCATCGTGAAGGAAATGAATCACGCTACAGTGCATTAATACTTCACCCAATCATGAAATCCAACCCTTTATTAACCTTAGACGTTTGAGATCAGTTGCAGACTTCTTGCTATTATAGTTGGTATGTTTTGTGTTAAGAGGCTTTTGTGAGATTTTTTTGGATGGACTTTAAAGGAACACCATGTTAAATGCTTCCTGTTCAAGGATGACCAATGCTTCTGAATTGTATTCAAAATATCCTCAACAATCCATACTAATTTGAAACTAAATTTTTGTCTGTAGCTAGGCTTTTAATCTAGTATGCTATCTAAAGCCAAACAAACTGATTAACAGTAGCCACAGTTACATTGTAACATGTTTTTTGTAGAATAAAGGGATAAATGGGACACTATTGGTAAAAATTGTATTCCAGATTTTTCCCTTGCACAACATGGTGTGTGAAAATGTTTCTGCTGCACTTCAGTCTTGGTGCAGTATTTTTGAACAAACACTGAGAACTTGGTTTTGCAGTGCAGCTCCCTATGTCATTTACCTAAGGGTGAGTTTGAGAGTTCAGGTGGTCATTAAATTGCTGTTAAGTTTATTGTTGGAATAAAATGATTCTTATTTTAATTAGTTATCTAGTGTACTTGTATAATTTGATCAATATGTTTAAGATAAAATAAGAACAATAATGTTTAATGAAGGCATGCATAATTTAGCAGCTCCTTTTATATTGCATAGGTGTTTTTCTTCCTATGATGACATGAATCTTCGCAGACGAACTTCCTTCCCCCTCGTTCGTTCAAAGTCTTTTCAGTTACCTACAACAGAAGGTGCATATCATTTAAGATCAATTTTAAGTTGCTTATAAAAGTCTACACTGAATTTGAAAACCTGAGCAGTACCAATATGAAATTTTCCATTAAGATATTTACACTTGCTTATTTTAATGTTTTTCTTCCCTCATTATTTGTTAGCGCTTGGTAATCAACAAGAGAAGAGTTTATCATCACCAGAGGGAAGGTTCAGGGGCCAGAGCAATAAATCAGTCAGTGGAGGAGCTATATCATCGGAAGGCAGTACAGTTCGAGGCAACTCAGTGCGAACAGAATCTTTTCTTTAACTATGTATTGCTGAATAAAAGTTGCACTTCAGTGATTTGACAACAGCAATGTGTGAGAGAATTTTAGTACTAAAGACCATCATAAGCATATGTGTGCTGTTTCTTGTTGCAGGTTTGAAGGCAATTTTTAAAGTTCCTTTGCACCTAGCTAAATCACTAAAATAATTTGGAATTCAGCACCCATTTTGGAATGGGTGAATATACAAGAAGCGTCTCTGAACTGCAAGCAAGACATTTGCAGGGTAGTATAGTGACTGTTACTGGAACAGTAACCCAGAGACCTCAACTAATAATCCAAAAAACGAATTCAAATCCCATGATGGCCGAATTTTATTTCCAGCTATTTTAATTCAAAATCATTAGAAACCTAGTTGCTTCACTAAATCCCTTTTAGGGAAGGAAGCTTCCTGCCCATAACTGATCTGACCTCTGCCTCCGATTTGGTTGACTATTAACTACCCTCTGAAGTGGCCTTTCGGGCCACTACAAAGTACATGGCCTGCCGCAGTTCAAGAAGCAGCATGTCATCACCTCAGGAAAATGGCAGCCTTGTTAGTGACTGCCACGTCATTGAGTGTAAATATTTTTTTAACAAATTTATTTATAATTAATTCTGTCTAACTCAAAACAATAATTCCCAGGTGTTCTTGTGATGTTGGATATGCCTTCTTCCTACTTAGCAATTTAAACTGCACATATCTTAAATTCATCTTGCCTTAGGGCCAGTTGATTGCATGCATTAGAACATTTTTGCTTCCCTAATATGTTTCCGTTTCCGCCTCCAGGGGCGAGCACAATTTAAAGTCAGAATGGTTAAAATGATGAGGTGGGAGGCAAGTGTAGCTGACCTTTCCCCTGCATCATACCCCAACCCTCCATTAATGCTATTGAAATAGGAAAAAGACAATTAATGAGCTTATTTTAATGCAATTGTACTCGTATAAAGCAATGTTGAATATCTTGGGAATGTTCCACCTTGTGGACATTGTCGGGTTAGATTTGTTGAGCAGGATGTAGGGTCATTTAACACTAACATTTTTCTCTCCAGAAAGATGGAGAAGAAAATAGGTATTCACTAGAGTAGGCATGAACAGGTGGCTGGCTATGCTAGAATCACTATACATGAGCTCTAAAGAGGAGCTGAATGCTTTTCTTTCTCACTTTGAATTCAGTCATTTGAACTTTTGAGTTTATTTTCACATGAGATCAGTTGCATTATCTTCTTTTCAGGCAAGAGAAAACTAATCAACTTTTAATAGGCAAATTGTAAATTTACATAAATGTGCTATTTTCGTAAGTGTCTCCACCTAATTTATAAGTGAGTTAGAAAATGTGAATCAAAAACAGAATTACCTGGAAAAACTCAGCAGGTCTGGCAGCATCAGCGGAGAAGAAAAGAGTTGACATTTCGAGTCCTCATGACCCTTCAACAGAACTGGAACCTATTTAGTTCTGTTGAAGGGTCATGAGGACTCGAAACTTCAACTCTTTTCTTCTCCACCGATGCTGCCAGACCTGCTGAGTTTTTCCAGGTAATTCTGTTTTTTGTTTTGGATTTCCAGCATCCGCAGTAGTTTTTTGTTTTTAGAAAATGTGAATTCTTGTTTCCCCATTTCACATTGCTAATAACTGTACTAACTTCTCTCTTTTTAGTGGGTCCAGATGACTTGTACATTGTAGAACCACTAAAGTTTTTACAAGACAATAAAAAGGTACTGTGTTATTTACCTTGGAGTATTTTTGGTGACTCAAGTTTTAACTATAGCTTAACCAACCAATGCTTTAGTCTGAATAACGGAAGAGATATGTACTGAATATTTTCATTTCTCTTTGTTAACTAACAAAAGTTGTACGTTTTCATTTTGATTTTTTTTAAATAGAAAAAACGCTGCAGAACAAAAATCGAGAAGGTTCACACTGTAAAACCCACAGAGTCTGTCATCCCAATGGTTAATGGAGGGATAAAACCTTGCAAACCTCTTTCAAATCCAAGTGACTTTTCTAGCACTGGTGTTGTCTACAGTTCTTCTCACAAAGGCCCTCCATCTGAAGGGGGCTCAGAGACCTCATCGCAATCAGAAGAATCCTATTTTTGCGGCATTTCAGCGTGCACAAGCCTCTGCAATGGACAACCGCAAAAGACTAAAACTGAAAAGCGATCTTTGAAAAGGAAGAAGTCAAAGGTCACAGATCAAGGGAAGTTCATTAGTAACTTGATACAGACTAAATCGGGATCAATGCCAAGTTTGCATGATATAATAAAAGGAAACAAGGATATTACAGTGGGAGCATTTGGTGTCACAACAGTTTCGGGCCACGTGTGATTGTGATTTATCGACTTTGGATTGGAACTGCCTCTTCCTGTTCTGCGTTTATGGTTTACAAGGTGCTTTCAACCTTGCAATGCCTGAGTTTCAGGCTACTAGTCTACCGATGCGAGAGTCTGTCTTCAGGGTGGAGAGGGTTGCACTTTTTTATCTGTCTCATGGGAAGCAGCATTCTACAAGTCAGTTTTGAAGGGTACAAGAGACAAGAATCTCCCAGATCTTTTGCAAGGGGATGCCGTGGAATTAACTGGATTAAGAATCAGCATAATTAACTGGTTATGGATGGAACAGGGATTAATGCATAATTTCTGCATCAAGCTGTATTCCTCGTTCTTGCACCTTTCCATATTTGTGCCTTTGTATATTTATAATGTAGCTGAAAGACGGAGATAATCGATCTCTGATTTACCTTGTGTTCAGCTTTCCTTTTAATTATACAGAATTTGACAGTGTAACACTATAGTGCTGTAGAGATGGCCTGCTCATAGTCAGGTGGATTTAAATTCCAAAAATGTCAAATGAAAAAGGTAATGGGGGAGGGTTCCAATGAAAATTATTTTTCTGCAAATCAACTTCAAATTTAGTTTATTGTAGGTGAGCCGACTACTTCTAAATTGGCTACAGATTTGTTTGCATTTCACCTGGTACTTTCACATCTTGGTACAGTGTTTTTATTTCTGAGGCATATATATTAGAAAGGTATGAAAGTTTTTTTGAATGTATATATTTGTGAATGAATGAGTGAGTGTTCGAGGAGAGCATTCTTTAATGGCGTAACATACATGATGTCAAATCGTTAACTTATAGTTCAATGTGCACTTTCATTTTTTTTTATTCCAGTGTCTTTTGCTCAATTGAAGTTTGTCAAATCTTGTAACGTAACTAATTTAATACTGGATTTCATGTGTTCTGTGCCCCGCCCACCTCTAACCCATCGAGTTTGCCTCTGGTGGTGGTAATTTTACCCAACTGATCTGCACGTTAGCCACTCACAGCACTTGAGGACCGTTTGTTATGGACCTTCGCGAGCAGGTCCAAAGTTAAGTAACGTTATTTATATGTTTTTAAAACTTGTTGTTTTGAGTGCTATGCACAACACTGTGGATACATGAGCATAATGTGACTGCACAGCTGTAGTGCCATTAGAAAACTGTGAATTTCTAAATAAAACTGAACACTTTATTGTCTTTGCTCTGTTAAAATAAGTTGAATTTCCTTTTGCCCCTCCTTTTTTATTAGATCCAGGAACTAATAAAAAAAATTAAACATTTGTATCTTTTTGTTATTATGCAATCAAGCTAAAGGGTGGTCTATGTTTCATGGATGGTGCTTTTTTCTTGTCATTATTAATGTTGCATTTGCAATCATTTGCGCTTTTGCCTAAGTGACTGAACCTGTTTCAGTGTACTAGTGTGATATCCCATGGTTTTGCTTGCAGATTTGACCAGTACCCAAAAGATTAGTATTATGGACTGAAAAATCTTCCCCAATGCTTATCTTTTAATGGATAACCCCCCTCATCTGTTCGATGTTGAACTTCCATGCTTAATTTCAGTCCTGAAAATAATTCTGATCCAATCCTCCTCTTAATGACTGACATGACAGTTATGAGACAAAGACCTTTTATAAAAACTATAAATATGCTCTCTTCCCTTTCTTATCTCCTATCCCAAAGTTGAATTTCATTCCTCCTTGCTCTCTGCACATGTCATTCCCCTTCATTCCTTTGTATTCTCACCTTAGCTAATAGGATCTCTCTCTCAAGTCTCCTGTCTGTCCACGTGTGTATCTCTTTTGCCTTTCCTTATTTTTCTAGCCTTACACATTCACAATACTGTTCTCTCTTGCTTCCTTTCTCCACCTGATCTTGCACGCAGTGTGTACATGCACCTCTTCTCTGCTGCTCCCCATCCATTGCTAATTTCTGCTATTTTTGTTATTTGTTAGTAACTTCAGAACAGTGTGTAAATTTAAACACACTATGATGACTAGGCAGAATTTTAATTGAGCATTTGTTGCTGTAGAGCCCTGGCAATGTACTAATGTTCCATATGGTAACTCTACATAAAGACTCTTGTTTAAATAACTTCGCTTTCAGTTGTGCTAATTTTCTAAAAAGATGACACTTGGCAAGCACTAGATTTGACCAACTTAATCAGACTGTCTGATGTTTGTACTCTCATTGCCCATCTTGGACATTGACCTTTATCAGCTGCTTATAGGTGGAGCTAGTGGTAGTTGTTTGAGACTTTATCACACTCGAGGTTGTTCTACTGATACAAGGGACAATCGTGTGAATTCTGCTCCAGCAGACCTGTTTTGCATATTAAATGCCTTTTGACCAAATATCCATGGCATTTCATTCCGGTCCACTGACCAGAGTCTCAAATGATACCAATTTTTCGAGTTGTCTAGCCGCACCACTTTTTTCATTTTCAATTTAGACCACAATGGTGGTAGCCATTTCCCATGCTAATTCATCAGAACATTGCAACCCATTTACATGCACTTCGTTGGTGACCTAGTTTTAATCAGGATTTGGCTCAAAAAGTAAAATAATTACTGAATTACCTTAAAATGCACAGTGATAGTTTTAGTTAATTCTTTAGAACTGTTTGGACTCAGTTGCATTGGATGCCTGACCAGTCTTCAATCATTCTCTCCCCTGCCCACCATCACCACCATAAGTTGACTTGGATCTGACTGGAATATAAAGGAATAAAATTAAATGCATAAAATTGATTGTACAGTTCTGGACTCTTTTATTCATGGTTTGTTTTTTCCTCGTTTTTGGGAAATTGGCACAATCGAGAGAGAGAGGTTATTTAAACAGAAGTACCATAAGGGTGGTTAGTACGTTGCTCAACACCAACAAATGCTCACGTGTAATGACTGAAGTTTGGTTATTTTTCTTTTAAAAGAACGTGTTTTTGGCTTCACTGTTACCAAACTGCATCAGGTGCGGTTTTCCCATCAAGTGGCTAGTTGGTATTGGAGTACGCCAGTTTCCTTTTTAATTTAAATAGTTACTTGTTTGCTTTATCTGGTAACTGAAAATGTGTTGTGGGGTAATGCTGTTCTTTTCCATGGTAGGATGATATGGAACAGCAGATACTTAAACAGTTAAGAATTGACAAGCAGTAGAAAGAGGGGGACTTTTTTGCTGCATCATCGAAGTTTCTAGTTTGTTTTTGAGCTTTCTCCCTCAGTTCAGTTACGTTGAAGCCAAATCCGAAATGTTTCTAAGCTGAGACTCATATTAGTACACAGCATGATACCTTCGCCCTGTGAGCTACTGAGACATTACTAAAATACGTCAATAGATGGTGCCAGTGCAATTGTGAATAACAAATTGGAAGTTAATTTTAATCACTTATCTTCCTGTGGTGTAGCAAAAAATTATCTCCTCATAAACAAAATGAGGTGAAAGACTTGAACAGAGACTAAAAAATATTAAGGCTGCAAAATTTAGCTCCATAGTCCACAATTTATTCACTGAGTGCCACTTTGTCTTCAAGATGGTGTTCACAGTGCCCAAGTGCATTGGTACTAGCCACACCAGGTACCATTTTGGTGAGGGTGTTAGTCCGTGCATAGGGAGTCTGCCAGAAGTGAGCAATATAGGCAGATTTGTGATATAAATCAATAAATAATGATTTGAACCAATGTTCCCAATTAATGCTGTCCCTTAACCATGCAAAGTTGGATGTGCATTCATCCGTCTGATCTGGCTGGTTGGCAACAGCAAGAGCACTGATGGAGAGGCAGTGGTGGGAGAACAAATGCTGTTATCTTGAGAGGGAAAGTCCGTGCTCCATGACACCAATGGGTGTCTCAGCAATCTTACTAATGTGTTGGAGGGCAGATTGCTGGACTTCTGTGTCACTCTAATCTTTTTCGTATGCTGGTATACACAACCTAGGATTGCAGCAGTCTGAGTGCTTGGTGGCAAGTTGTGCTTGCGTGACCTCAGTCTGAGCTTCCACTGCACCAGTCAAGCTGTTGGATGGCTTCTATTTGTGCTGTAATGGAAGCTGACACATGGCTGTGAGACACTGCATCTTAATTTAACCTGCAACTGTCCTCAAGGAGTTGGCTACTTCAGTGCTGGAGAGGATGGGCTTCAAGTTTTTCATCATGTCCTATGCCAAGTTGGTGCTGGACTCCACTGTGCTCCTTGATATTCATTGCAGGCTTCCTGGCAGACCTGCCATTGCATAAGCTTTTCAATGTGCAAATCTATCTATCTCCTGCCCTATCAAGGTTCTCAGTTGATTCCTCTGCAGTAGAACTCATGTGCAACCTCACCGTTTGGCAAGCTGGAGCCTGCATCACCCTTGTACCCTGCCCTGCCTGCTGACCATTCGTGGCCGGTGGCTCACCACATACTGATCCCATCTTTAGCTATTCTCTAAAGCATACGTAGCATCGGCATTGGAGAAGGTGGTTGTGTGAGGTTCAGTGACTATCTTTATCACCATTTTCCTGCTTTTCCTCTTGCTGCTTCTCCACTCCCTGGGCAGATTACAGTTTTTGGGTATCTGAAAGGAGAAAAGCACAATGGTGGGAAAGTGGGAGGCAAGCAAGTGGTGCATACTTAACACTATCTGCAGCTTGTAAATCAGAAAGGGTTGTGGGACGTGTGGAGGAGGATTGAGTTTGAACCTTATGATGTCATTGGCTTTTTTAACTCCGCTGCTGACCACCACCTCATTCATGGCTAGTCCAATGATGGTGGGCACTAACCCCTCTATTGGGGTAAGGACATGCAGCTGTGCCTGTCCCTGGTTTGGGCTGCTGCCTCCAGTTATTCACCACCTTGTCCTGTGAGAGAAAGGGAAGTGAGTGTGTGATGCAATTTATTTGGCTGTCATGTTTGAATTATCTGGCAGTGTGTGCAAGCTGTGAGATAAGGTTATAGGATGCTAAGTGTGTGTGTGAGGGAGGTAAAGCATATGAACATTAGGTATGAGTTGTGATTAATAGGGATTGTTGGTAGGTGAGTGCTGGGCATATGGTGCAGTTGGTGGGATATTGTATTTGAAGATGCATTCACTGACTGACCCCTCGTGTGAGATCATTGAACTTCTTGTGACACTGCATCCAGGCCCTCAGGGCTAGAATCCTGGCTTTGAGCATCATGAATATTTGGCCCCATTGCTTTCACATTATATCTGAAGGGCCTCCTGTGGAGAGATGACTTCTCTCCACCTTTTGCATCAAGGCTTCCAATGCAGTGCAAGAAAATCCTGGAGCTTGTACCATTCCTGTGTCTTTCACGGCGAGCTCACATTTGAATGACTTCCAGCAGCTACTCTAAGCAAACTGCACTTCCCCTTTAAGGCTTCCTTGAACTTGTGCTACCCTCTCAAGATTTTGCATCAGATGTGCAATCACTCAACACAATTAGCACTGGCTGCACAATAATTTAAATGAACAGGCAGCATGTAGTTTGCATGCTGCATGCATTGAAAGCAACGAATGGGGATTAATTGTGCAGGGCCTGAGCTGTAATGTAATACAATCCTAGACAAGAAGATGATATCAGAACATTAAAGAATGAGGAAAGACTTTTTGGCTTATCAAAACTTGACCCTCATACCTGAATTTATAGTAAGTAAATAACAAAAAGTGCTGGAAATACTCAGGCCTGGCAGCATCTATGGAGAGACTGAGTTAAAGTTTCAGGTCAATGAACTTTCACCAGAATTTAGTATCCGGTTGTATTATGAATGACCTATGTATTTTTCCTTTACTACTCGAGCAAACAAATTATTTTGACCATTCATCACAATTTCTGACCAAACTGTCCCCATATTTCTCATCAAAAAATTATTGGAAGAAACTGCTAATAGAATTAATCCTAAAAGCTGCCTATCTTTTTCAAAAGTGATAGATGAGTTTTAATGTATAAAATAGTTACATTGTTAGCCATGTTGCACGAAGAAACCAAGGTTCCTTTTCCACCATAAATTTACAATAGTTTTTTCATTAGACTGACAAAATTCTCATCAAAACAATAGTTGCAGGCCAATGATATCCTTGTGTTAACTTATCCTTATCAAACAGTAATTGTCCACAAACTATAGGGTGTTATTTAGGCAGTGTTAAATTTTAACTTTTAAACCAATGTCTGACAATTAACATTGAGTCAAAAATATGCCACTGTCCCTGGTCTCGAGCAAGATTTGAAGGCAATGAATCGGGAATGGGTTGACCCTATATCTTGCAAAAGGTCTTTTCAAATATATTGCAATTTAAACATTTAGATGCTTTATGGAGCTCTTCAACAGCATTATTAACAAATTAGTTTGATTTTTGACTGTATTGTGCAATTGTCCATACTTTCACTGACTATTTCCTTCTTTGTAAATATATTTGTAATTGAGCAGTCCCCAGTAAGTGGATTCCACCACATCCTTAACCTTTTTGTAAAATTTCCAGTGTAAATAAACTAGTGCAGTGGATCCTTTCTACTGAATCCATTAAACAAATGTTGACTTCCCCATTGCATGAAACTCGGTCAAGTGTTTTATGCACATAAATTTGTTTGTAATCTGCAATGTAAATTTGGATTTGCGTGCTGGGTAAAACCTAAAAGTGCCTAACTTTTGCTTTGTATGACACAGTTGGAGATTTACAAATTTTCTGAGCATTTACATTTCCTGAAAAATAATTTTCATCAAAAATTTGTAAATCCTTTTATCTTGATATTCAAATGCATTATTTTGTTTTGCTGAAAGTTAAATCCTTTTAGCGTTATGTTTTGGTGCATAATTAGACCTGTTATGCCTATCAAATTGAAATGGATTGTCCAAATCACGAGGCAATATCACAGAAACATACAGCACAGAAAGAGGCCATTCATCCCATCATGCCTGTACTGGTTCTTTGAAGGAGCTATCCAATTGGTCTGTGTTATTCTTCTGGACCAATGGGGTTTGTAGGTAGAAGATGAACATTAGTGTTTTTCTCAAGGGACATCTTTCTTGTATGCATGCCTACATTAGTTACTTTTCCTTTTACCGATAGTGAAATTTGAATACCATAAAAACAGGGCAGCTTCAACGTAGCAGTAAGCCAGTCAGCCCTTTGAGCCAGCAACTCGCTCTTTTTTAAAACAATCTGAAGCTAATTTTTGAGCATTTGAAAGCAATACCCAACTCTATTCTTCATTTTCTATATTATTGAGAATGAATTTGAATAGATAAGGATCTGTTAAGAGTCTCATCACGTGTTTGTGACATGACAATTATGACATGATTGAGCTGTCTTTAGCCAAATGTACGAGTCACTACAGTTTCTCCATTTGTCCCCTTAATGACTTTCCTATCTCGGTAGTGAGGAGGGAGGGAAGATAAGCCAGTGTAACCTCTACTCCCACACATACTGGTTACAGAGTGAATGTGAACAGAAGGCAGCCCACCCTTTCAGATTGGAGTGGAGAGATTAGAAATTATTATTTTTCAGGAATCATATATTGGTGCAAAATATTGCTTGTACAGAGCACAAAGGCCTCAATATTTAAGTTTGCACTTTATCAAGATCACTTGTAAACCTATTGAATTAACCTTCACTTGAATTTTAGAGACCGTCATGCTAAGCAGTTGAGCAAACCTTGGTTTGTAGCGATTGACATCTAGGCAACCCAGAAAAAGCTATGTCTATACCAAGTTGGGGCAATTAAAAGTAAAATTTTGACATCGGCGAGTGCACGCACATTTCATTTCAGTGTGTAATTTATGACATGCGAGGTATATGTTAAGGTTAACAACATAGTTGGACATTATAATTTTGGTGAAGCATTATGAAATGGACAGCAGAGCTTTGGATGTTCTGAGGTTTAGGGTAGGTGGAGGATGCAAGACTGACCAGTGTAGTATTGGAATAGTTGAAACGGAATGAGGATTTTGGCGACGTCTAAACTGGGGTAGAGGAGGGAGAGGTTACAAAGGTGAAAATAGGCCACCTGGGGAAATGGCATTGGGGATGTCTGAAACTTAACTTGAGAT
Source organism: Cetorhinus maximus (assembly GCF_964194155.1). Taxonomy (NCBI): domain Eukaryota; kingdom Metazoa; phylum Chordata; class Chondrichthyes; order Lamniformes; family Cetorhinidae; genus Cetorhinus; species Cetorhinus maximus. The sequence continues at coordinate 92,243,933 of NC_135895.1, read as the reverse complement.
TGACTAGGACTCCAAGGTTGCAAATAGCCTGGTTCAACCTGGCTGACCTACATTAGCTCCTGGTCCCCAATTACTCCAATTTAAGATTTTCATCATTTTTATTTAAATCTCATCTTAGCCGCCTTCCCTATTTCTCTAATCTTCTTTGGTTCCACAATCCTCCTAAAAATCATTCTTCAACTCTAGCCTCTTTTTTTGTATTTCCCTCCTTTGCCCCATCTTTGGTGGTCATACCTTCAGCTTTCTAGATCCTACACCTAGAATTTTTTTCTCATTTTGCTTCTTGACTTCCCACTAAGTCCACATCTTTGACCAAGCTTTTGATAACCTTGTTAGCTCCTCCTTTGGCTCAATGTCCACTTTTGCTTGATCATACTTCTGTGAAATGTCTTGAGACATTTTCCATGTTGAGTTGCTGTATAGACGCATATTGTTTCTCATGTTGTTGGGTTTGGTGTAACCGGATTTAATTCATGTACTTCACCACATTTCCAACAGTATATTTGCAAAAGCCAATACATTATTAAACAAAGGTTACAGCTGTATATGAACAGAATTTCCCTTAAATTTGGATGGGAAAGTCACTATTCTATTAAGTTATACGAGTGTGGTGGTTATAAAAACACTCCCTTGCATATTCAGGGCTTGATGCATATCACCTCCCACTGATGCAACTGCGATTCCCTAGGCATAATGTGCATGATTAGGAGGATAGCGGCAAAGTACCATTTTATGTTGTGCTGTTAACCATGCTTTTATTCGCTCATGGTATGTGGCCGTCACTGGCTAGGCCAATGTTTATTGTCCCTAATTGCCCTTATTCAAAGAGCATTTAAGAGTCAACCACATTGCTGTGGGTCTGGAATCATATGTAGGCCAGACCAGGCAAGGTAAGGACGGCAGATTTCCTTTCCTGAAGGGTATTAGTGAACCAGATGGGTTTTAATGACAATTAGCAATAGTTTCATGGTCATCATCAGACTTTTAATTCTAGATTTTTATTGAGTTCAAATTTCACCATCTGCAGGTCCCCAGAATATTATCCGGGATCTCTGGAATACTAGTTCAGTGACAGTACCACTATGCCACCACCTCCATGTTGCTACAAAGAACTCAAATTCCTGTTGGGCTGTAAATCTGAGCTCATCATTTGTTCTAGCTGTCCTCCTTGGCGAGAGCTCAAGACTCTGCGGTCAAAAGGCCTGACAGTGAAAGTTTGAAGCCATGTCAATGATCTTTGGTTAACTGAATGCCCTAATACTTGAACCAGGCAAATCTGTAGAACGCTGTTCATTGACCAGCTAATTTACTCCTTAATAGAATCTGGAGAGGTAAGCTTGTCACCTGGAGCTGAGACACTGGATTCCAGATGGCATTGTGAGGCATTGTCCCGACAAGCTGCAGTAAGGATAGTAAGTTTCCTAGTGATTTGTAATAGTAAGCTGTTTCACTTTAGTTTATTAAAGCCCAGTAGTACCTTCACACACACTTGGGAATGTCCTAAGCCTTGGCTCTGCCAATCTGTGTCTGAGCCTTTAGATATTGGGAAGGTGGGAATCTCTTCTATAAGGAGAGTCTGTTTTGGATAAAGACAAATCCTCACGTTTTAGACAAAAATCGTAATCTGATTCTGTATATATATGGGGAGATTGTGGCATAGTGATAATGTAACTGAACTAGTAATTTATAGGTCCAGGTTACCGTACTTTGCACACATTTGATCACTTGCTCTTTCCCCCCAACTCCGCACTAATTTAATTTTTGCATCTTATCATAATTTACCAAATTGATAAGAGTTGCTCTTTGTCATTAACTTATGGAAATATTTAGCAAGATGAAGATCTTGGATGACTCAGGCAGCAGTTCCCATACTAATCTCAAGATCAAGCTATAACCGTCTTTTATGTAGGACTCCAGAGATGAGACCATGACATTCAGCTATGCAACATGGCATGCATTCTTAGTGCATAACTGAAGTTGCAGCATTATCCTGAGGATTTTTGAGGGCTTTTCTTTTAGATTGAGGTGTTTTAGTGCAGATAGAGAAATAAGCACCCTTCAGTTTGCCTTGTTCCACAGGGCATGTTATCTATGCACAAGACCCTGCCACAGCTTTAGCCACAGCATTACTTCCTGTTTACATCTGAGGCAAGAAGAAATGGAACATAGTACTTGTGCTAAAAATATTTCAAAGTTCTTATCAAAAGATGTACAAAATGCAGCATGCAAGTGAAAGATTTCATAGACTTTGGTAAGTGCCTGTGAAAGTCAGTATAGTTTAGCTTGTTTAAAAAATTTTCATAATTTGAATCCACTTTAATAACATTTGAGTTCTTGATGGAATTATTTTTTGAAATAATGCATTTTTTGTAATTGCTTCATTTATATCAATGTCCTAAACAATGCCCTTCTCATTGCACAGCAACATATGGGGGCAGTGAAAAAGTGGCTCCCTCCTCACCATTGCTACTGAAATGTTCCTGAAGTAGGAGTATTTTGATGGTGTTACTGTGGTCTGAATAACTTTTTCCAGCACTTTCATTATAAATCTTACTAATTATATGATCTAATCTGCACCTTTTTTAATGGTTTAAGACTTAGGATAAATTTCTCTTGCGCATCCGTCTCCAGTAACAATTATGGGATTGAATGCAGCTTTTTGTTTAACCTCTCCATGTTGTATCATGGTAATGGCCTCGTATTCCTGACTAGCTTCCTTTGCAAAAAGGGAAGAGACTTGTGAAGCATCGATCAATAACTCACCCAATGATTGCACGCTGGGCAAGTATCAGGAGAGTGGTCCATTTCCAACGTGCTGTCAGTGCGCAATGAGGCTGACCACAAACCTTGACCAAAGCTAATAGAATTTTGAATTACATGGCTAAAATGATAAAATATAGGTATGGGGAAGTAATGATCAAACTATATAGTGACCTATTCAGACTGAATCTAGTTCTGGTAATCAAGACATGAGACATTCGAATGCAAAGAACAGCCCCGAGACTCAGGAAAAGAGGCTTGAATTTTTTGATCTGGATTAGAAGCATCGGAGGGGATCTTGGTGTATTTCAGATTAAGTGTATAGGAAACAATACTACTTTTTACATTAAACAACAGGAATAGAACAAGCGAACATAGATTCAAACTAGATGATTACTATTAGTACAGATATTAGAGAATTCTACACAGTAATCAACATGTGGTTTAACTTTCGTACAAAGTAGGTGGCAAAACCACTTAAATATATAAATTGGGTGCAACATACCTGACACTTTTGCAGTTCCCTTCCATGAATAGCTGGCATAGCTTGTGGCTGGTACTACTATGGCCATGTTGAAAAATAAAAATAGGGAATTATTTTTGGTCACTGTACTTTTGTTCAATTTAAGCAGTTGGTATCAAATATTATGAGCTGCACTATTGCACCGAGATTTACCAGATTTTTATTTTGCTGCATGGTGTGTTACCAACACCCTTTCAGGCAGTGCATACTGCCTGCACATTAATGGAGAAGTGAGTTCCACTGTTTTCATCCTAATAACCTAATTAAAATATTCATATTTAATGTTTGTAAATGGTAAAAGAAATGATAACCTGAAATATATTCACAATAGCTGAGTATTTCCATCCAAAATCAAATGAGAAATCTCTAGCTGACTGCATTAAGGAAAGGCAGAAGTGCCTCTGATATCTAATGCTCTGTTCAAGTTGATAGCTGAACTCACCATTGAAGCAGCATGTATTGGTAGGAGACATTGCTTATTTTCTCCTCAACCAGCCACATCATAGAAATTTTTATAAATATATTTCACGTGGTAACCCACCATCTACTGGAAGTGGCATCGTTTTTTTTGAACGCTGCAGCCTTAATGGAGATGTTAAACTGAAATGCGACCACAGACATCGTAGAATGGTACAGCACAGAAGGAAGCGATTCAGCCCATTCTGCCTGCACTGATTCTTTGAAAGAGCTATGCAATTAGTCCCATTCTCCTGCTAGTTTCCCATACCGCTGCCAGTATTTCCAATTCCCTTCAGAAAACTGCCATTAAATCATCTTCCACCACCCTTTTTTAAGGCAGTGTATTCCAGATCACAATAACCTGCTGGATAAAAGAACCACCTTTTGCTAGTTGCCTTAAACCTGTGTCCTCTGATGACAGGCCCTCTTGTCAGTGGAAACAATTTCTCCTTCCTTACTCTGTCAAATCCTTTCAAAATTCTGAACTTCTATTCATTCTCAAACTCCTATTCACTCTTCCTTAACTTTCTTAGCTCCAAGGAGAACAATCCCACTTCTAAAGTCTCTCCACATCACTGAAGAACCTCATCCGTGGTATCGTTCAATAAATTCTCTTTGTGCTTGCCCTAGGGCCTTGATATCCTTCCTAAAGTGCGGGGTGGAATTTTATGCCAGTGGGATTTTATGGTCCTGCCAAAACCAATGGACTTTTGAACACTTCATCGCGTTTTACAGCCCAGCCCTTGCCATAACGGGGCTGTAAAATTCCGACCGTGGTGTCCGCAGTACCCCAACGGAGGCCGAGCCATTGATTTAGTATAACTTTTTATTCTTTCATGGGATGTAGGTATTATTGGCTGGGCCAGCATTTATTGCCCATCCCTAATTACCCTTGAGAAGGTGGTGGTGAGCTCCATCCTTGAATCGCTACAGTCCATGTGATGTAGGTACACCCACAGTTAGGGAGTTCCAGGATTTTGTTAAGGAGGGAGTTCCAGGATCTTGACTCACTGATGGTGAAGGAATGGCAATATATTTCCAAGTCAGGGATGGTGTGTGACTTGGAGGAGAACTTGCAGGCGGCGGTGTCCCATGCACCTGCTGACCTTGTCCTTCTAAGCAGGTTTGTAAGGTGCTGCCTAAGGAGCCTTGGTGAGTTCCTGCAGTGCATCTTGTAGATGGGTACACACTGCTGCCACTGTGCATGGCTTGAGTGGTAGATTGAGTGTATTTTTGTGGATGGGTATGCTAATCATGCGGGCTGCTTTGTCCTGGATGGTGGTAAGATCCTTGAGTGTTGTTGGAGCTGCACTCATCCAGGAAAGTGGAAAGAGTTCCATCACACTCCTGACTTGTACCTTGTAGATGGGGGCAGGCTTTGGGGAGGTGAGTTACTCTCCGCAGAATTTGCAGCCTCTGACTTGCTCTTGTAGCACAGTATTTATATGGTTGATCCAGTTCAGCTTCTGTTCAATTGCAACCCCCAGGATATTGATGGGGAATTCAGCGATCGTAATGAGATTGAATCTCAAGGGGCAATGGTTAGATTCTCTCTTGTTGGAGATGGTCATTGCCTGGCACTTGTGTGGCGTGACTGTTATTTGCCACTTATCAGCCCAAGCCTGAATGTTGTCCCGGTCTTGCTGCATTTGGACATGGACTTCTTCTGTATCTAAGAAGTTGTGAATGGTGCTGAACATTGTGCAATCATCAGCGAACATCCCTACTTTTTCCCTCACCACAGACCCAGTCTAGCAGCTATGTCCTTTAGGACTTGGCCAGCTCAATCTGTAGTGGTGCTACTGAGCCATTATTGGTGACAGATGTTGAAGTCCCCCACCCAGAGTACATTCTGTGCCCTTTCCACTCTCAGTGCTTCCTCCAAGTGGTGTTCAACATGGCAGAGTACTGATTGATCAGCTGAGGTGGTAATCAGCAGGAGGTTTCCTTGCCCATTTTTGATCTGATGCCATGAGACTTCATGGGGTCTAGAGTCAATGTTGAGGACTCCCAGGGCAATTCCATCCTTGTGGTATACCAGTGTGCTGCTACCTCTGGGTCTGTCTTGCCGGTGGGACAGGACATACCCAGGGATGGTGATGGTGGAGTCTGGACATTGTAAGGGATGATTCTATAGGCTGTTGCTCTGGTCTGTGAGACAGCTCTCCCAATTTTGGCACAAGCTGCCGGGTGTTAGTAAGGAGGACTTTGCAGGGTTGACAGGGCTGAGTTTGCTATTGTCGTTTCCAGTACCGAGGTCGATGCCGGGTGATCCGAACAGTTTTATTCCTTTGATACAACTGAGCGTGCTAGGCCACTTCAAAGTCAACCACATACCTGTGGAGTCACATGTAGGCCAGACCAGATAAGGGCGGCAGGGGCATTAGGGAACCAGATGTTTTTTTTTAAAAACAACAATTAATCAACTGGTTTCATGGTCACTATTACCGAGACTAAGCTTTTTAATTCCAGATTTATTAATTGAATTTAAATTCCATCAGCCACTGTGATGGGATTTGAACCCATGTCCCCAGAGCCTGGGCCTTTGGATTGCTAGTCTAATGACATGACCACTACACCACTGCCTCCCCTTCCTTGCTGTTGTACTCTAAGCCTCTATTTATAAAGCCCAGAATCCAATATGCTTTTTGAAAATACCTTTCTCAACTTGCTCTGCTATGTATGTTTACCCTGTTCAGCCTTCCTTCCAAAATGTATCACTGCACCCTTCTCTGCATTAAATTTCTCCAGTCTGACTAGTCCTTCTGAAGCCTGATACCACTCTCCTCACTGTTTATACATCTGAGTTGTGTTTCATCTACCAAACTTTGAAATAATGCCCTGTATGTGAAAGTCCAGGTGAATAATGTACTTACGAACATACATACGAACAAGGAGTAGGCCATTCGGCACCTTGAGCCTGGTCCGCCATTTAATAAGATCATGGCTGATCTGATAGTAACCTCAAATCTGCCTACCCCCAATAAGCTATCGCCCCTTTGCTGACCAAGAATCTATCCACCTCCGCCTTAAAAATATTCAAAGATTCTGCTTCCACTGTCGTTTTGGGAAGAGAATTCCAAAGAGGCACAACCCTCTGAAAGAAAACATTTCACCTCATCCCCGTTTTAAATGGGTGACCCCTTATTTTTAAACAGTGGCCCCTAGTTCTAGATTCTCCCACAAGAGGAAACATCCTCTCCACATCGACCCTGTCAAGTCCCCTCAGGATCTTATGTTTCAATCAAGTCACCTCTTATTCTTCTAAACTCCAATGGATACAAGCCTAGCCTGTCCAACCTTTCCTCATAAGACAACCTGCCCATTCCAGGTATTAGTCCTGTAAACCTTCTCTGAACTGCTTCCAATGCATTTACATCCTTCCTTAAGTAAGGTGACCAACACTGTACATAGTACTCCAGATGTGATCTCACTAGTGTCTGTATAACTGAAGCATAACCTCCCTACTTTTGTATTCAATTTCCCTCACAATAAATGATAACATTCTATTAGCTTTCCTAATAAGTTGCTGTACCTACATACCAGCCTTTTGTGATTCATATACTAAGACACCCAGATCTCTCCACATCTCAGAGCACTGCAATCTCTCACCATTTAGATAATATGCCTCACTTTTATTCTTCCTGCCAAAATGGGCAATTTCACATTTTCCCACATTATACCCCATTTGCCAGATCTTTGCTCACTCACTTAACCTATCTATCTCTTTTTGTAGCTTCCTTACATCCTCTTCACAAATTACTTTCCTACCTACCTGTGTGTCATCAGCAAATTTGGCAGCATCCCACTCATCTCTTCATCCAAGCCATTTATATCAATTGTCAACAGTTGAGGTCCCAGCACTGATCCCTGTGGCATACCACTCGTTACATCTTGCCAACCTGAAAAATACACATTTATGCCTACTCTCTGCTTCCTGTTAGCCAGCCAGCCTTCTATCCATGCCAATATGCTAGCCACTATATCATGAGCTTTTATTTTCCATAATAACCTTTGATGTGGCATTTTATCAAATGCCTTCTGGAAATCTAAGTACAGTACATCCACCGGTTCCCCTTTATCCACAGCACATGTTGCTTCCTCAAAGAACTCCAACAAGTTGGTTAAACATGATTTCCCTTTCACAAAACCATGTTGACTCGCCTGATGACCTTGAACATATCCAAGTGCCCTGCTATAGCTTCTTTAATAATAGCTTCTAACATTTTCCCTATGACAGATATTAAGCTAACTGGCCTGTAGTTTCCTGCTTTCTGTCTCCCTCCCTTTTTTGAATAATGGAGTTACATTTGCTATCTTCCAATCTAATGGAACCTTTCCTGAATCTAGGGAGTTTTGGAAAATTAAAACCAATGTATCAACTATCTCACTAGCCACTTCTTTTAAGGCCCTAGGATGAAGTCCATCAGGACCTGGGCACATGTCAGCCCACAACTCCAACAATTTACTCAGTATCACTTCTCTGGTGATTGTAATTTTCCTGAGTTCCTCCCTCCCATTTCCTGATTTATAGCTGCTTCTGGGATGTTACTTGTATTCTCTATAGTGAAGTGATGCAAAATACCTGTTCAATTCATCTGCCATTTGCTTGTTTTCCATTATCAATTCTCCAGATTCACTTTCTATAGGACCAACGCTCACTTTGTTAACATGTTTAAGCTTTTAAAATTATTTATGAAAACTCTTACTATCTGTTTTTATTTTTCTGGCTAGCTTTCTCTCATACTCTAACTTCTCCCTTCTTATTAATCTTTTAGTCATCTTTTGCTGTTCCTTATATACTGTCTAATCTTCTGGCCTTCCACCTATCTTTGCGCAATTATATACTTTTTCTTTAAGTTTGATACTATCCTTAACCTTTCCAGTTCACCACAGATGGTGTGTCCATCCCTTGGACTTTTTTCTTACTCATTGGATTGTATTTATTCTGTGTATTCTGAAATATCCCCTTAAATATTTGCCACTGCATCCCTATTGACCTATCCTTTAACCTAATTTGCCAATACACTTTAGCCAGCTCTTCTTTCATGCCCTCATAATTGCCCTAATTCATGTTTAAAAACATAGTCTTGGACCCACTCCTCTCTCCCTCAAACTGAATGTAAAATTCAAGCAGATTATGGTCACTGCTACCTAGGGGTGCCTTCACTAAGGGATCATTAATTAATCCCATCTTGTTGCACAATACCGGGTCTAGTACAGCCTGCTCTCTGGTTGACTCCAGAACATGCTGTTCCAAGAAACTATCCCGGAAACATTCTATGAATTTAGGCTACCTTTGCCCACCTGACTTTCCCATTCTTCATGCAGATTAAAATCGCCATGATTATCACAGTGCCTTTCTGACAAGCTCCCTTTATTTCTTCCTTTATGCTCCATTCTACCGTGTGGTTACTATTAGGGGGCCTGTACATAACTCCCACAAATGATTTCTTGCTTTTACCATTTCTTATCTCTACCCAAACTGTTTCCACATCCTGGTTTCCTGAACTTAGGTCATTGCCCTCTATTGTGCTAACACCATCATGAACTAATAGGGCAATCCTTCCACCCTTTCCTCATTTCCTGTCCTTCCTAAATGTCCTATACCCTTTAGTATTCAGCTCCCAACCCATATAGTATTTAGCCTATTTATCTCCAACCATCACCCCCCTCTTGTCTGTGACATTGGCAGTATCCTCCTCTCTCGATTAAAGACAGATGCATGGTACGCATTTTGTGCCTCAGCTACACTATCTGCCTCCACAAGATTATTTTTTCTGTCCCTAATTGGCTCTACCCTTCCTTGACTCAGCTTTTACTCTTTATATCTTTATGAAAGACTTTCCCTTTTATGTTAGCTCTTAATCTTTTCTCATACACTCTCTTTGCCCCTCATTTCCTGTTTCAGTTCTTTGTATTCTGCTGGATTGTTAGCTGTGCCTCGGTTGGTAGCACTGAGTTAGTTCCAGGTACTTATTGAAACTTTCAGCTGTGTCATCTTAGCATTTTGTTCAATTGTAATATTTTTCCAAGGATATCTGAACATTGTTAACCTACTCAGCCACACCCTCACCTCACCTTTGATGTCCTAATCCCCAGTAAAACCATTACTCTCTCTAACCCTGGCCATTCCTCTAGCACAACCTTCACCTCCACTCCCTTAAGTCCAAGGGACACAGTCTTGAAAGGATATGTTGGATAACTGGTTTAGCCCTCCACTGCCAAATCTGCTAGGATCACTTAAAACACTATTGGGTCCTAGCCTCACCTGCTAAAATTTCTCACTATTTCAGAATAATCCTGGATGCAAAGGTAACCCCCAGTTTCTTTACTTTTTTTTATTCATTCACAGGGATGTGGGCTTCGCTGGCTAAGCCAGCATTTATTGCCCATCCCTAGTTGCCTTGAGAAGGTGGTGGTGAGCTGCCTTCTTGAACTGCTGCAGTTCATGTGGTGTAGGTACACCCACAGTGCTGTTAGGAAGGGAGTTCCAGGATTTTGACCCAACGACAGTGAAGGAACAGTGATATATTTCCAAGTCAGGATGGTGAGTGACTTGGAGGGGAACTTCCAGGTGGTGGTGTTCCCATCTATCTGCTGTCCTTGTCCATCTAGGTGGCAGTGGTCATGGGTTTGGAAGGTGCTGTCTTAGGAGCCTTAGTGAATTCCTGCAGTGCCTCTTGTAGATGGTACACACTGTTGCCACTGTGCGTCGGTGGTGGAGGGAGTGAATGTTTGTGGATGTGGTGTCAGTTGAGTGGGCTGCTTTGTCCTGGATGGTGTCAAGCTTCTTGAGTGTTGTTGGAGCTGCACTCATCCAGGCAAGTGGAGAGTATTCCATCACATTCCTGACTTGTGCTTTGTAGATGGTGGACAGGCTTTGGGGAGTCAGGAGGTGTGTTACTCGTTGCACAATTCCTAGCATCTGCAAACTGTCTTGTTAAACCCCTGTCCCCTCCACCCTCACCAACAACAAGTGCAAGGAGCTCATGGATTTCTTTGTCACTAAAATGAGATAATCTAATCAACTACCTCTACAATGTCCTTCCACCACCCAACCTGGCCAAACCTCTTTTAATGCTTTCCCCCTGCCCTAGCCCTGGACTCGCACCTTTCTCTTGTTCCTTTCCTATCTCCCTTCATGGCCTCACTGAGTTAATATTGTCCATGAGACTCACTACCTAGTCCCTTGATTCTGTTCCCATTAAACTACAGATCACCTAACTTCCCCTATTGGTCTCCATGTTAACAAATTTTGTTAACTGTTGTCTCTTCAGATGCTTTGTCTCTCGCCTTTAAATCTGCCATCATTACCCATCTCCTCAAGAAAAAAACAACACTTCACCCCCTCTGTTCTTGCACGCTACCACCCCAGATCCAACCTTTTCCTCTCCACAGTCCTTGAACATGTTGTCACCTTCCAAATCTGTTCCCACCTTTCCTGGCACTCCAAGTTTAAATCTCTCAAATAGGTTTTTTTCATTCGCTGGCTGGGCCAGCATTTATTGCCCATCCCTAGTTTCCCTTGAGAAGGTGGTGGTGAGCTGCCTTCTTGAACTGCTGCAGTCCATGTGATGTAGGTACACACACAGTGCTGTTAGGGAGGGAGTTCCAGGAATTTGACCCAATGACAGTGAAGGAACGGCGATATATTTCCAAGTCAGGATGGCGAGTGGCTGGGAGGGGAATTTCCAGGTGGTGGTGTTCCCATGTGTCTGCTGCCCTTGTCCTTCCAGATGGTAGTGGTCGTGGGTTTGGAAGATGCTGTCTGAGGAGACTTGGTGAATTCCTGCAGTGCATCTTGTAGATGGTACACACTGTTGCCGCTGCACTGCTGGTGATGGAGGGAGTGAATGTTTGTGGATGGGGTGCCAATCAAGTGGGCTGCTTTATCCTGGACGGTGTCAAGCTTCTTGAGTGTTGTGGGAGCTGCACTTATCCAGGCAAGTGGGGAGTATTCCATCACACTCCTGATTTGTGCCTTGTAGATGGGGGACAGGCTTTGGGGAGTCAGGAGGTAAGTTACTCGTTGCATGATTCCTAGCCTCTGACCTTCTCTTGTAGCCACGGTATTTATATGGCTAGTCCAGTTCAGTTTCTGGTCAATGGTAACCCCCAGGAAGTTGATAGTGGGGGATTCAGTGATGGTAATGCCAATGAACATCAAGGGGCGATGGTTGGAGTCTCTCTTGTTGGAGATGGACATTGCCTGACACTTGTGTGGTGTGAATGTTACTTGCCACTTGTCAGCCCAAGCCTGGATATTGTCCAGATATTGCTGCATTTGGACATGGACTTCTTCAGTATTTGAGGAGTCGCGAATGGTGCTGAACATTGTGCAATCATCAGCAAACATCCCCACTTCTGACCTTATCATGGAAGGAAGCTCATTGATGAAGAAGCTGAAGATGGTTGGGCTGAGGACACTACCCTGAGGAACTCCTGCAGTGATGTCCTGGAGCTGAGATGACTGACCTCCAACAACCACAACCATCTTCTTTTGTGCCAGGTATGACTCCAACCAGTGGAGAGTTTTCCCCCTGATTCCCATTGACTCCAGTTTTGCTAGGGCTCCTTGATGCCACACTCAGTCAAATACTGTCTTGATGTCAAGGGCAGTCACTCTCACCTCACCTCGGGAGTTCAGCTCTTTTGCTTATGTTTGAACCAAGGCTGTAATGAGGTCAGGAGCTGAGTGGCCCTGGCAGAATCCAAACTGGGTGTCAGTGAGCAGGTTATTGCTAAGTAAGTGCTGTTTGATAGCACAGTTGATGACCCCTTCTATTACTTTACTGATGGAGAGTAGACTGATAAGGCGTTAATTGGCCAGGTTGGATTTGTCCTGCTTTTTGTGTACAGGACATACCTGGGCAATATTCCACATTGCTGGGTAGATGCCAGTGTTGTAGCTATACTGAACAGCTTGGCTAGGGGCGCGCCTCGTGCTGAAGCACAAGTCTTCAGTACTATTGCCAGAATGTTGTCAGGGCCCATCACCTTTACAGTATCCAGTGCCTTCAGCTGTTTCTTGATATCACGTGGAATGAATCGAATTGGCTGAAGACTGGCATCTGTGATGCTAGGGATCTCCGGAGGAGGCCGAGATGGATCATCCACTCGGCTGAAGATTGTAGCAAATGCCTTATCTTTTGCACTGATGTGCTGGGCTCCCCCATCATTGAGGATGGGGATATTTGTGGAGCCTCCTCCAGTGAGTTGTTTAATTGTCCACCACCATTCATAACTGGATGTGGCAGGACTGCAGAGCTTAGATCTGATTCATTGGTTGTGGGTTCACTTAGCTCTGTCTTATCTCTTACTGCTTATGCTGTTTGACAAACAATAGTCCTGTGTTATAGCTTCACCAGGTTGGCACCTCATTTTTAGGTATGCCTGGTGTTGCTCCTGGCATGCCCTGCTGCACTCTTCATTGAGCCAGGGTTGATCCCCTGGCTTGGTGGTAATGGTAGAGTGGGGGATATGCTGGGCCATGAGGTTACAGATTGTATACGAGTACAATTTCTGCCCCTGCCTCAGTATTGAAATGGCTCTTACCAAAGTCACAAATTACATCCTTTATGACTGTGACAAATGCAAACCTTCCCTCCTTGTTCTGCTCAACCTGTCCACTTCCTTTGACACTGTTGACCATACCATCCTCATCCAATGCCTCTCCACTGTTGTTCAGCTGGGTGGGACTCTTCTTACCTGGCTCCATTCTTATCTATCTAATCTTAGCCAGAAGAATCACTTGCAATGGTTTCCCTGCTAGTTCCTGCACTGTTACCTCTGGTTGGCTCTCCTTGACGACATCATCTGAAGGCACAGCATTAGTTTTCACATGTACGCTGACGACACCCAGTTCTACCTCAACACCATCTCTTTCGACTCCTCCGCTGTTGCGAAATTACCAGACTGCTTGTCCAATATGGGAAAAAATTTCCTCCAATTAAATAGTGGGAAGACTGAAGCCATTGTTTTCAGTCCCCGCTCCAAACTGCATTCCCTAACTACAAACTCCATCTCACCCCTTGGCAGCAGTCTGAGAAACTGGTTTATTTGCATCCTTGGCTTCACATTTGACCCTGAGATGAGCTTCTGACCTATGTGGGCCATCACTAAGACTGTCCATTTCCACTTCTGGAGCATCATCCGCTTGCACCCCTGTCTCAGCGCTGCTGAAATGCTCATCCATGCCTTTGTTACCTCTAGACTTGACTATTCTAAAGCACTCCTGGCTGGTATCCCACATTCTACCCTTCATAAGCTTGAGGTCATCCAAAACTTGGATACCCGAGCTCAACTTGCAACAAGTCCCATTGCGCCATCATCCCTGGGCTCGCTGACCTAAATTGGCTCCCCTTGATTTTGAGAAGTATTTTCTTCTTCATGTGCTTGCTCAAACTCATTTGCATATCAGCAAACTTAAATTCTGGCATGAACCAGCCCAACTGGGCAGTGTTTTAGAATGCAATATTTAAAGAAAAAAACACTTTTTTTCTTTAAAAATAAAGTTCTGTAATGTATTTTAACAGCAGTAATTTAGTGCAATTTGCTTAACACAGCTGAAAATGGAGGGCTATGACAAAAAAAAAAGCATTTTTAATCGGTATCTAGTCCACCATCTGTGAGTAGCGCTACTTTAAATAACCGAAAATGCTGGAAACATTCAGCAAGCCAGGCAGCATCGGCAGAGCGAGAAAGAGTTAACGTTTCCAGCCAATGACCTTTTGTTAGAACTGGAAAAAGTTACAGATGTAACAGGTTTTAAACAAGTACAGATAGATGGGTCTAAAGGAGATATACTTGGGATTAGCAGAATCATCGCTATCATTTTGTTTGCTTACTTGCCCCTTTACCACTCTCTTTTGCCTTGCATCATAAACCTTTTTGTCATTTAATCTCTCCTGCCGTATCTCTTGTTCTTTCATCCCCTCCCTCCACTAGCTTAAAACCCAATTTCTTTTAGTTCTATCTCGAACTTCTTTCAGTCCTGATGCAAGGTCATCGCCCCAAATTGCTAATGCCATTTCTGTCTCTACAGATGTTGACTGGCCTGCTGAGAATTTTCAGCATTTTCTATGTCTATTTTAAACAAAGGATGGGTCTGGAGGGGGTGTAAATGCGATTAGCAAAATCATTGCCGACAGCTGCTCTCTGGGGAAAAAAAAATAGGGACAGAGGTTATGATCTGACATTGTCGAACTCAGTGTTGAAGCCAGAAGGCTGTAAAGTGCCTAATCGAAAGATGGGTGCTATTCCTTGAGCTTATTTTGAGTTTCATTGGAACAGAACAGGAGGCTGATAGAGAGGTCAGAGTGGGAGCAAGGTGGAGGATTAAAATAGCAGGTGGTCAGAAGCTCAGAGTCATGCTTGTGAACTGAGCTGAAGTGTTCTGCAAAGTGGCTCCCCAACCTGTGTTCAGTCCCCCCAGTGTAGAAGAAACCTCGAGCTGTACCTTGAGTGTCCTGCCATCCATTCTTAATTAGCACTTTTCTTAGATAATATCACCACCTTCAACACCTCTTTGAACCTTTTGTCTGTGACATCTTTTGATTATCTGCTTCTATCACTGCTTGCTTATCCCTACAACCACCCCACCCTCAACTTCTCTCTCCCCCCGCCCCCCATCTTAGACCAGCTTATATTTCACCTCTCTCCTAACTATACTTCAGTTCTGCCGAAGGGTCGTGAGGACTCGAAACGTCAACTGTTTTCTTCTCCACCGATGCTGCCAGACCTGCTGAGTTTTTCCAGGTAATTCTGTTTTTGTTGTAGAAGAAACCTCATTGTGAGCAGCGAATACCATAGACTAAATTGAAGGAAGCACAAGTAAATCATGGTTTCACCTAGGAGTGATTGGGACCCTGGATGGTGGGAACAGAGGGGGTGAATGGACAGATGTCCCATCTCCTGTGGGAAGAGGAGAGGGTGATTGAGGAGTGGATCAGGGTGTTGTGGAGGGACCAGTCACTTTAGAATGCTGACTGTGGAGGAGAGGCTGTGTTTGGTGGTGGAGTTATGCTAGAGCTGGCAGAAATGGTGGCGAATGATCCATTGAATGGGAAGGCTGGTGGGAAGACCGGTGAGGACAAGGGGAACAAAGGTTCAGGAAGGGAAGGACAGAGGTGAGAGCAGAAGGGTGGGAAATGGGTGAGCATGGTTCCGGGCCCTATCAGCCACACTATACTAGTGTGCAGTGCAACAGTCTTTCTTGCTAAATTAAAAGCTTTTAAAATGTACGTATTCTTGTCCCTGTGCCAAAACAAAATAACCTAATTTTAGGAACCTCTTTGAGGTTCTGCAAACAGGCTCCATGAGTAGAATCTCTCGATGATGATTAATTCAATCTGAGGCTGTCACCAGTCTTTGAGGGTAGGGAGGGAGTTTCCATTTCTCGTGCAATGTTTCTTAAACTAAGGCAAAAGATAACGGAAACTCAATTTATGCAGGATGTGTTTTATGCTTGAAAATCCATGAGCTTTTGCACTTGTTTAGCTCGAGGAGCCGAGTGATTTACTCCTTCTCCTAGTTCATATGTTCGGCTGATTTCAGATGAATTACACTGAAAAAGTGCAGCCTAGCGGAAACTCTAGGCCAGGAGTGGGGAACCCTTCTCTTATCAAGGGCCACTCTCAGATAGGCAAAATCAGTCACAGGCCACACACATAAAAACCAACTTAATTTTTTTTTTAGTGAGCATACAGGAACATCCAACTCACCCACTGCTTTCTTGTGATTGGCTGAGTTTGCTTTTCCTTAATGAGTAGCACAGCTTCTGTGCCCCAATCACACTACTCCTGAAATTCAGCTCAACTTTTTGCTTGCTTTCCTTTCCCATTCTCTCTCTCTCTCTCTCTGTCTCTCTCTCCCTTATCTTACTTTGTCTGTCTGTCTCTCGCTCTCCTTTCCCACTCTGTCTCAGCCCCAATCCAGCCCAGGGCAGTGACTTAACAACCCAAGGCACTGGCCAACTCCCAGTCTGAGGCTGCACTCAGGCCTGGAGCCTGGGGTCTTTCTCAGTCTGCAGGGGTTGAGCCCATGTCCTGGGACACCAATGGAACTGGGGGCGGGAGAGGATGAGCTGCTGATGGAGCCGGTGCCCTGCTCCCTTTCTCCCTGCCCTTGGCTACTCACTATCAAGTTTATAGTGTGGAACTTCTAATTTCTGTGCTGTCCCAACAAATTCCTCCAGTCTAGAAAGGATTGTTTCTCTGTTGTCAAATCCATCTCTGAGTTGAGATCTGACTGTCCTATTGAAAAGTAGATAAAATAATAAGTTATTAGAAGTGGATAAAGAATACTAAATACTTGTTTGTCTTCTTTCTGTGTAACGGTACAAAAACAATTTTTCCTGCTCCCCTTTATTCTCTACTTCCCCTACAGCATACCGTCATTCTGACCAGCCAAGTCATGGCTGACCTGGAAATCTGTTTTCAGATCTTTCCTATTAAGCCTCTTGAGTTGGCCACCCACTGTGGCTGCCCGATTACTCACACTTCACCACCCAATTGGCACCTGGCAGCTTCCCGTCCTTGCCCTGTGCTCCTGCTCCTGGGCCTCTGGTAACTGCAGCCATGGCTCAGGCATCAGAACATGGCTGGGGCTGGCCCCCCAGAGTGCAGCACACGGGGTTGGGTCGGGGACGGATTCTGAAATCTCCCCGTGGGCTGGATGAAAAAGTGCAACGGGCCAGATCTGGGCCACGGGTTCCCCACCCCTGTTCTAGGCCTCAGCGTACATATTTTTCCATTTTAATTGGCTGAGTTATAATTGACCTAGTGAATAAATAGTTCTGACAGCTTCTGGGCCTCCCCATTCTTCAATAAAGTGCCCATAATAGATTAACGAATAAGATCAGAGAATGTGGAGTCAGGAGACAAGTTGCAGAATGAATTGCTAACTGGCTTTAAGACAGAAATAGAGAGTGGGCGTAAAGGATAGGCAGAAGGCGGGAAGTGCTGTTCTACAGGGCTCAGTGCTGGGACTACTGCTGCTCACAATTTACATTATATGTTTGGACTTTGGAATCAAAACTACAACTTCTAAATTTGCAGATGACACCAAATCAGGAGAAGGGTGGTGGGGAGGTGCAGTGGTGGGGGGATAGTCAATACTAAGGAGGACTGCAATAAATTACAGGAGAGCATTAAGACATTTGCAGATTGGGCAAATAATTGGCAAATGAATTTCAACACAAATTGTGAGGTAGTACATTTGGTAGGAAGAATAGGGAGGTCATTTATTACTTGCAAGGTGCAAGTCTAGTGGGGGCAGAGGAACAAAGGGATCATTAAAAGTCACGTGACAGGTTAGCAAGGCCATTTTAAAATCAGTGGGTTTTATTTTTAAAGGGATAGAATTGAAAAGTACTGAAGTTGTGCTAAACCTGTATCGAACCTTGGTTTGACCACAGAATTGTGTGCAATTCTGGTTGCCGAATTATAGCAGGGTCATGGAGGAACTGGAAAGGATGCAGAGAAAATTTATCAAGAGGATCCCAGAAATGCGTGAGTATACACATCGGGGAAAATAAATCTTTCTTGAAAATAAGAAGGCTGAGGGGGTAACCTAGTGGAGGTTGTTAAAATTATGAGAGGTTTTGATAAACTGGATACAGAGAAAATGCGGGGAAGAGTATAACTAGAGGTCATCAATAAGTAGTCACCAAGAAATCCAGTAGGGAATTCAGAAGAAACTTCTTCACCCAAAGAGTGGTGAAAGTGTGGAGCTCACTACCACAGGGAATGGTTGAAGTGATAGATGCATAAAAGGGGAAGCCAGACAAAGATACGAGGGAGAAGGGAAAAGATGGTTATTATGGTATATTTCGATGAGGAAAGATGGGAGGAGACTTGGGTGCGCTATAAACACCGCATGGCCTGGTTGGGCTGCCTGTTTCTGTGCCATAAATCCAGTGTATGTAATTCTGTAACATGTTTTTCATACTAATTTGTAGTAACTGGGTAGCTCCTCGTATTAACCTTGTAAGGGGTGATACTCGTCTGCTTGTTTCTTTAAGATGCACTTAGATGTCGGGTTGATAGATATGTTATCTTTATCTTGTGGTTTGTGAAGAGGATGCATGGAGAAGTAGAAAAGACTGAATGATGTGAAGATCTGCTCGCTGACAGACTAGTGCCTGTCACTGACAACCCACCAGCTGGCGTGTTTTGAGAATTATAAGCAGCCTGATTACACGGATGGGTGAAGGTGTGAACTTGACAAATGCAAGAGTTGTTAAGGATAACGCAGTGTAATTGGTAAAAATTTGCAAAAGTAAAGCTGGATGCAATTTTCATTTTGTAATATGCAAATATTGCTCTCTCTGCTTCAGTGGCTGAGAAACATCTAATGGTCGTTTGATACCTTGCCATTTTTTTGGAACATGTCATGCAAATGGGGCTTAATCTGTTCAAGACTGACCTGCCACTATGCTTGTGTGAAATAATAGTTATTTACATAACGCTTTAGTGAAGACTTATGAAAAATAACTTGCAATATAATATATAACAAGTATATATAGATGAATCTTTAACTCTCTCTACACCACGTGAAATTTACCCAGAGAATTGAATTTGGGGATTCGTGTTTGGGGGATGGAAGAATGGGTGAGTAAAGTGGGGGGGTGGAAGAATGGGTGAGTAAGGGGGGGTGGAAGAATGGGTGAGTAAAGGAGGGGACTTGGCCCCAGGTTTTTTGCCAGAGCTGCTCTGTCATCATTCACCACCAGTTGCACCAGCGTAACCCAATTTGATTTTGCAGCTGATTTCCCCCTCCTGTTCTATGGGAAGTCCCTAATTTCCACTTGCTACTTTCTCTTGATGGGTTAGCTGCAAACTGGAACTCTGTGTATGCCCCATCAGAATGCAACACTTTTTATTTTCTTAACATTCTCTCATATAAAAAAAAGCAGGGCAGTCACCACGTTCACTAAAGATACACAAGTTCTTATAGCGATTTGGCAGAAAAGGAGAAAGAAAGACTTGCATATACATAACGCTTTTCATGACCACTGGACGTCCCAATGCACTTTACAGCCAATTAAGCAATTTTTGAAGTGTAGCCACTGTTGTAAAGTTGGCAACATGGCAGCCAGTTTGCACACAGCAAACTCCCACAATAGCATGGGATTGTGACTAGATAATCTGTTCTTTTGTGATGCTGATTGAGGGATAAATATTAACCAGGACACTGGGGATAACTTCTTCTTCTTCAAAATAGTGCCATTGGGTCTTCTACATCCATCCGTGACAGTCAGATGGGGCCTCAGTTTAACACCTCATTCGAAAAGTATGAAACATTGGAAACCCTGAATTGAAGTTTATTGCCTCCTCTCTAAAAGCTAGACTTTGTTAATTTTTTTTTGTCTGTGCTTATTATTATAAGCAATATATAAACACAAGGGTCCAGAGGGAAAAGATACGGAGGTCTGAACATTTGACTATCATATTAGCTAACTTAAAAGAACTTAAAGTCTTAAAATCCATTCTATATTAGATTTTGTTTATGTACGAGACTGTTTGCTCTCCAACCAATGTAAATAATCCTGGAGAGGCTAATGTGATTAGCTGTATTGCTCTTTTCCCATTCAGCCATCTCCTCAGAATGTACATCCTGCATTTCGAAGGGTAATAGGAGGAAAATGCCCCGATGCCTTCCACACAGAATCTGATCCTAGAAGATTCTGTAGAGCAGGCTGTTTTATGCGAAGTGCTTATTCTCTGCTGTATCAATGTGAGAAATATCATTGGGGTTTCAGAACTCCAGAGTGTCCAGTATCACAGGTGCAGACCCACTCCAGTGAAAAAAAAAATTGCACTTTGAAAGCTCTGTTCCTGGTGGACACTTCACTGCTAACAATTGTTTGATAATTTACTTAAAACACAAATTAGGAACAAGGAATGGTTTTTGGGCCAACGTAGCTCCTATTATTAAGGTCAAGGCTTTGGGCCTGCACAGACCATCAATTTGGGCCCACACAGACCATTGATTCCATCTTCCCCTGTACCCCTCTGCATTATTGATTAGGAATCTGTTCCATTTCCTTTCTGAATGTATCAGTGAGTTAGCATTCATTGCGCTGCGTTCCGGTTTCACAACTCCAAATGTGAATTCTTTATTCCTGAATCCGTACACACTTTGTGGTCCATATTTCCTAATTTAACTCAAATCCACTGCCACGTTAACCCCACTAATTTCCCATTATGGTTCTTATGCATAATCTTTGCATTTTTGGAAGCACAATAACCAAAATTGGATATTCTTTTATGTTGACTCCCTTAGAGTTGTACCATACATTTCTTGCACCTTCAAAAATTTTACCATTCTATTTCTCAGTATAGTGTGGGGGATTGACACTGTTCTCAGCAGCAAAGAGTGAGAGTTCAGCGGCCGTGTTGCCTGCCTGGTGCCAGGGTCCGGGACATCTGCTCAGGGCTGGAGGAGAATTTGCAGTGGGAGGGGGAGGATCCAGTTGTCGTGGTCCATGCAGGTACAATGACATAGGTAGAACTAGGAAAGAGGTTCAGCATAGAGAGTATGAGGAACTAAGCACTAAACTAAAAAGCAGAACCTCAAAGGTTATAATCTCTGGATTATTACCTGACCCACATGCAAATTGGCATAGGCTACATAAAATTAGGGAGATGAATATGTGGCTCAAAGACTGGTGCGGGAGAAGTGGGACACTGGCACCAGTACTGGAGAAAGTGGGAGCTGTACCTTTGGGATGGTCTACACCTGAACCATGCTGGGACCAGTCCTTGTGAATTGCATAGCTAGGGAAGTAGAGAGGGTTTTAAACTAAATAGTGGGGGCAAGGGATCAAATGTGGGTTGATGTGGTATATCAAAGAGTAGAGTCAAGGGAAGAGAGGAGGGTATTAATATGGGAACTGATAAACAGATTGTGACAGGAAGGGACAGAGATTACAAATCTAAGAGTATATCAATAGATAAGCCTGGAGGTTACAAAAATAATAAAAGGACAAAACTAAAGGCTCTGTATCTGGATGATTGTGGCATACGAAACAAAACAAATAAACTGATAGTGCAAATAGGGATTAATAAGTACAACCTAATAGCCATTACAGAGACATAGCTGCAGGATGGAATTGATTGGGACCTGAATATTGAAGTGTACGTGACTTTTAGGAAGGATAGGAAGTTAGGAAAAGGTGGAGAGGTGGTTCTGTTAATTAAAGAAGACATTATCACAATGCAGAAGGATGACCTAAATTCAGGAAACCAGGATATAGAAGTGGTTTGGGTAAAGATGAGGAATAATAAAGACAAGAAGTCACTTGTGGGAATGGTGTACAGGCCCCCTAACAGTAAACGCACGATAGAGAGGGGTATCAAAGAAGAAATTGTGGGAGCTTGTCAGAAAGGTACAGCGATTATCACCGAGGATTTTAATCTACATATAGACCTGAATAATCAGATGGCAAAGGTATTGTAGATGATGATTTCATAGAATGTTTTTAGGATAATTTCTTAGATCAGCACATTGTGGAGCCAACCAGGGAGCAGGCTATACTGGACCTGGTATTGTGTATTGAGATTTGGTTACTTAATGACTTCATAGTAAAGGCACCCCTAAGTAACAGTGATCAAAATATGATTGAATTTTCATTCAGTTTCGGGAAGAGAAGAGTGCGTCTAAGACTAGTATTTTAAACTTAAATAAGGGCAATTATGGAGGCATGAAAGCAGCGCTAGTGAAAATGAACTGCCAAATGAGGTTAAGGGATTGTCAATTGAGATGTAGTTGCAGACGTTTTAAGGGAATATGTCTGAATACACAGAATTAGATGCATTCCAACAAGAAAGAAAAATTCCAAGAGGAGGACCCATCATCTGTCGTCAACTAAAAGTGAAAGATTGTATTAAACTTAAAGAAAAAGCATATAATTGTGCAAAGATGGGTGCCAGGTCAAAAGATTGGATAGAATATATAACACAGCAGAGAATGACTAAAAGATTAATGAGGGAAAAATTAGAGTACAAGAGAAAGCTAGCTAGAAATATAAAGATAGAGTAAGATTTTCTATAGATATTTAAAAAAAGAAAAGAGTTAACAATGTGAGCATGGGTCCTATAGAAAGTGAGTCTGGGGAGTTAATAATGGAAAATAAGGAGATGGCAGATTAATTGAACACTTATTTTGCATTGGTCTTCACTCTAGAGGGTACAAGTAACATCCCAGAAATGGCTATAAGCCAGGAATTGGAAGGGAGGAACGCAAGAAAATTACAATCACCAAGGAAGTGGCACTTAGCAAAATGTTGGAACTGCGGGTTGACAACTCCTTGAGCCCTGATGGATTTCATCCTAGGGTCTTAAAAGAAGTGGCTAGTGAGATAGTTGATGCGTTGGTTTTAATTTTCCAAAGTTCACTAGATTAGGGGAAGGTTCAATTCAATTTGAAAATAGCTAACGTAACTCCTTTATTCAAAAAGGGAAGGAGACAGCAGGCAGGGAACTATAGGCCAGTTAGCTTAACATCTGTCATAGGGAAAATGTTAGAAGCTATTATTAAATAAGTTATAGCGGGGCACTTGGATAAGCTCAAGGTCATCAGCCAGAATCAACATAGTTTTGTGAAAGGGAAATCCTGTTTAATAAATTTATTGGAGCTCTTTAAAGAAGTAATAGGTGCTGTGGATAAAGGGGATCCGGTGGATGTATTGTACTTAGATTTTCAGAATGCATTTGATAAGGTGCCTCATCAAAAGTTATTGTGGAAAATAAAAGCTCATGGTGTAGTGGGTAAAATATTGTCATGGATAGAGGATTGGCTAGCTCACAGGAAACAGAGTAGGCATAAATGGCTCTTTTTCTGGTTGGCAGGATGTAACTAGTGATGTGCCACAGGGGTCAGTGCTGGGACCTCAACTTTATACAATTTGGATGATGGGACTGATGGTGTGGTTGCTAAATTTGCTGATGACACAAAGATAGGTAGGAAAGTAATTTGTGAAGAGGACATAAGCAGGCTACAAAAGGATATAAATAGGTTAAGTGAGTGGGCAAAAATCTGGCAACTGGAGTATAATTTAGGAAAATGTCAGGTTGTCCATTTTGGCAGGACAAATAAAAAGGAAGCATATTATCTAAATGGTGAGAGATTGCAGAGCTCTGAGATGCTGAGGGATCGTGGTGTCGTAGTACATGAATTGCTCAAGGTTAGTATGCGGCTGCGGCAAGTAATTAGCAAAGCTAATAGAATGTTATTGTTTATTGTAAAGGGAATCGAATACAAGAGTAGGGAGATTATGTTTCAGTTATACACAGCATTGGTGAGACCACATCTGGAGCACTGTGCACAGTATTGGTCTCCTTATTTAAGGAAAGATGTAAATGCATTGGAAACAGTTCAGAGAAGGTTTGCTAGATTAATACCTGGGATGGGTGAATTTCCTTATGAGGAATGGTTGGACAGGCTAGGCTTGTATCCGCTGGAGTTTAGAAAAGTAAGAGGTGACCTGATTGAAACATATATGATCCTGAGAGGTCTTGACAGGGTAGATGTGGAGAGGATGTTTCCTCTTGTGGGAGAATCTAGAACTAGGGGCCACTGTTTAAAAATAAGGGATTGCTCATTTAAGACAAAGATGAGGAAAATTGTTTTCTCTCAGAAGGTTGTGAGACTTTAGAATTCTCTTCCTCAAAAGGTGGTTGAGGCAGAGTCTTTGAATATCTTTAAGGCAGAGGTGGATAGATTCTTGATAAGCAAGGGTGTGAAAGCTTATTGGGGGTAGGCAGAAATGTGAATTTGGGGTTAAAATTAGAGCAGCCATGATCTTATTGAATGGCAGAGCAGGCTCGAGGGGCCAAGTGGTCTACTCCTGCTCCTAATTCGTATGTTCTCTTACAGCCTGTTCATCTGTGGTGGATTTACAGTTAGTGGGGCCCTGAGCTCAGTTTCATCTTTGGGCCCCGACCTCCCCACCCTGGGACCCTACCTCCGTACCCCCCACCCCAACAACCCCCCTCCGCCCCCCCAAAACTACAGGACTTTGGTTATTTCACCGGCTTCTTCACGGTCATATAACTACTTCTGCAGACTATCATTTAACCTCAATTCTCGTCACTCAATTGAAAAAATTAGTGTCTCTAATGAGATGATACAACTGAAAACCTGTATGCAAATGAGCACTGCTTTACTCTTGTGGTTCAATCAGTTAGTACGTGGTACATTAATGGCAGGATTGAGGCGTGTGCAATGCGAGGCTGTGAGTTGGAGCCAAACCTAGAGGGATTTCTGTTGAGCAGCTCATGTTGTGAAACACATGAATTTTTGACTGGCTGGGGAACGGGACGCGATGCAATCTCGAGCAATAAAATAATTTAATTGGAAGGGACCAATTTCTGTAGATTGAGAACGGATCTGTCCCGGTTAAATATCTCAAGTATCAACACAAATGCTGCAAATACTCAGCAGATGAAGCAGCTTCTGTGGAGAGAGAAACGAAGGCTATGATCTTTTTGATATCGCTGATCCTGCACTGTGTGTTTCATCTCAGTATTGACTCTTTAGCTCGTTTCATGTTGTTCAATTTATTGCCAATTTCTCGGATCGAAAAATGTTGCAGTGATGATTACTATAATTAATGTAATGATTACCATAATCTAAACCATCCGATGTTTATCGGTAGAAGATGTTATGAATAGGTTAAACATTCAGGACAGAGATTAAAGTCTGTGGTTAAGCTCAATCTTATAAAACAGTTAATTTATACCTGAGTTCACCTCACAACTTACTTATTGCCCTTTAAAATGCATCAATATATGAAGTAGGCAATAGAATTTTCGAAATAAGTGAGACAGTGTGGGCGGGAGGGGTGTCATTAAGTAGTTTTCCGACTAGCGGTCTCCAGGTTAATTTAACCTGGGGGTCATCATGTAGTTTCTCGACTAGCGGTCTCCAGGTTAATTTAACCTGTGACTCTCTTTGCTCTCTTTCCCTGTCTTTACACTGGAGTTTTTAAAAGAAAGACTGAAATGTAATAACACTTTGAGACACCTGGTGGTCGTGAATAACGACAATAGAGCCAATAAAGTACTGTTAGTTGCAGTCACTGTTGCACACAGGAAGCTCCCACAAACAACACGTGACCTTTACTGGATAAAAGCAAAATACTGCGGATGCTGGAAATCTGAAACAAAAACAGAAAATGCTGGAAAAACTCAGCAGCTCTAACAGCATCTGTGGAGAGAAAAAAAAAGTTAACATTTCAAGTCCTTACGGCTCTTTTTCAGAGATAAAGAAAAGTAAAAATGTGATGAAATTCATACTGTTTAAGGGGGGTGGAGAAGGTGAAGCTGGACAGAGGGCCAGTGATAGATGGAGGCAACGGAGAGATTGCCAGAGTTGTCATGGACAAAAGGACAAAGGGGTGTTAATGATAGTAGTACTGGTTAAAGGAGGTGCTGATGGTGGCATTAAGGTCAGAAAGCAGAATGTGATAATAGCAGGACAAGAGTAAGCACTCTGGAAAGAACAACATGAGCAAGGGACAGATAGCTCAGGTGGGGTGGGGGAGGGGACAATTGTGGGAAAATATAATATAAAAGGTGGGGATAAAACAATTAATAAAAATGAAAATAAGTGGATAAAAAATAAAAAAAATAAAAATGAATATTGAAAAAAGGGGATAAAAAAAGGGGTGAGGATAGAGGAGAGAGTTTATGGTCTGAAGTTGTTGAACTCAATGTTAAGTCCGGAAGGCTGTAAAGTGCCTAATCGGAAGATGGGGTGCTGTTCCTCCAGTTTGCCTTGGGCTTCACGGGAACCTTTACCGGATAACCTGCTTTGGTGATGCTGGTTGATGGATAGCAGGACTGCAGGGAACATCCCCCTCCTCTTCCAGAAAACAGAGCCAGTCCCAACCCCCCATTAACACACACACAACAAAAAGGGCTGGAGCTTCAAGAAAACATCAAAACCACCCCCTTTCCTACCCGGCTCCCTCTGAATGAATAGCAGCGCAATAGAATGGCATCCCCATTGCCTCTCGCTCCATTCCCCATTGCCTGTCGATCCATTCCCCATTGCCTCTCGCTCCATTCCCCACTCCCCTGGCCTCCCAGTCATTGTTCAGTTCAACTCGGATCTCCAATCGGTTTTTGCAACATTCAGGCTTTTCTTTCCCCTGCCGCTGTACTGCCTGCAAAGAGCAGGGTTATTATGCAGTAAAATGAATGTGCTGTGCATCTGGATCATTCCTCTCTCTCTATTCCCCCACCCCCACCCCAGCCCTCTCGTTTCTCACCTACATTGAAAACTGAGCAATCTGGAGCCTCTGAAAGGTAGAACCGTGTCACCACTCCTCCCCCAGGAACCGGGTTATATTCATTCACTATCACTTTTTAGATCAATAGCTGATCTATCTCACAGTGATCTGGGGGTGTGTTTGAGTTTTTTTTAACACTTCTCAGGTAGTAGGGGTTGTGATAGACGAACATTCAGTGTGTTTAATAGCTGTTTTAATGATGTCTCTCTGCACCGAGCTGCCACTCTTTCGCACATCACAGACTCCCTCAGACTGAAAAGTAATTGGCCGTTTTTTTTTCTATCCTACATAGAAACGGGGATCCAGTGGGAATAAGGCGTTTCTTGCCCTGGGACAATTGCATCAAATGCATTCGGCGCAATAACTTCTGGTGTATTTGTTTCTAATCGTCTCAAGGTCTGAATGTTAAAAAAAAAAATACCATCCTGAAACAGTCACAGTGAAAAGTCAAGATCCGTTCCTGCAGAAAATTCAATGCCGTCTGTTAGGTGCCGGCACCAGGTTTTAAAATAAAAGCAACGAAGGGCTGGAGAGGGGTTTGAATCGAAAGCCATTTCCAGTGATCGCAAGCACATTCGGCAGTGGTTCCGCAACAGCAAGGGTTAATATATAATCTGCTCTCACAGAATAATTCTGCAGAATGTTAGTAACACCTCTGGGACTAGAAACAAGTAACAGTCAAGAAATGATCTTAATGTGAAACATTTCGTTCCAGCTGCAAAAAAAAACACCCCACGAAATACAATGAAATGCCCATGTGTATCAGGCACTCAACTTGCTGTTTAGGGGAGGGCGACAACAACTCATATCGGCTGCAAACATAAACTAAAACAAATAATTGATACATTTGGGAGAACAACCGCAGGCGTGAAGGAAGTTGATGCAAGTTGCTAATGGAATCCAAGTGTCCAGTTGTCTATGAAATCCTCCATAAATCATACTACATTGTCTGATGAAGAGTCACACGGACTCGAAACGTTAGCTGTAACTCTTTCGAGTTATCAACAGATCGCATGTAACTCTTTCGAGTACATTCACAGTTCTTGGTTTCCGGGAGTGGGACATGAACCCACAACCTATTCCTCTCCGCAGATGCTGTCAGACCTGCTGAGTTTTTCCAGCAATTTTTGTTTTTGTTTCAGATTTCCAGCATCCGCAGTATTTTGCTTTTATACCACATTGTCACCTGATTTACAAAAGTCCAAGCTAACGGTAAAACAAAATGTATTTGTTTGGGGGGGGGGCGGGTGCATGTTAAAATTCTGTTGCATTTCAGTGAGGCAGAATACCTCTGTCCCGCCTCATTTAATGGTTTAAGGCTAATACCTGGAAATGCTGAAGAGAAAAGGGGACCCCCATTGTTGACAAGACACCTGTGCTCTGTTTGGTGAAAGTGTGTTTGTTTGTGGCTGGCTGATTTGACGGACTTGTCTGCCTCCAATATACACAACGTGAAAAATAAAAACAAAAAAACTACTGCGGATGCTGGAAATCCAAAACAAAAACAGAATTACCTGGAAAAACTCAGCAGGTCTGGCAACATCGGCGGAGAAAAGAGTCGACGTTCTGTTGAAGGGTCGTGAGGACTCGAAACGTCGACTCTTTTCTTCTCCGCCGATGCTGCCAGACCTGCTGAGTTTTTCCAGGTAATTCTGTTTTTGTGTTGACGTGAAAAATAAAGCCTGGCACCTTTATATACATAAAAAAAACAACGCCAAACAAAATCACGTTATCAGTCCGGCACTCACTCATCAGTTAGGCCCCCACCCGCCCCCTGTCATTCTGGGGGCCCCCATGTCACAGTGTGTTTCATTGCAAATCTGCCCCTGCTGTTCGTAGGCCAAAAACCCAACTGTTTCCTTCTGATGGTAGAATATCTGACCTCTGCCTGTTGTTTTCCTTCCCCTTCATCTTATTGACAAGATTGTAAATTAATTGCTTATTTGGAAGGAGATTCATCTCCTAACTGGGTCATTTATCCAGAAGGAACCTACAGCCCCCCAATTGCATTAATTGGACCAGATCTCGCTGTAAAAGTAATGGCAAGTTCACGATCACAAGCTGCAGATGACGCACAAATTGGTCAGCAGTTCAGGAGAGGAAGAGATACATCATGTGATTTGAATCCCTATAACACTTGCTGTTTCAATTTACACCACTCCATCATTGCTTCACACAATGTCATCTCTCCCTGAACCTCCCCATTATTTTTAAGAACTTGCTGGATTGGTACATTAATTCCCCATTAAACTTGTTGCAGTAAATAGGACTTGTCAGTAAAAGGCTACTTAAGCTGTTAAGCACTTGATAATTGTTGGCGCAATGCCAATCAACCTCTCTAGCCCTGTTTGGAGTCTCGTGTATTAAATTCTTCTTAGATATTTAGAAGATTTCAAATGTTAAATGTTCACTCTTACTTTCCCTATTTGTCTCTCTTTTGTTATTCTTAACTCAATCTTCATTTCCCTCAAAAGTTCTCTTTCTTGGTCCTGATTTGACTCTAATTAACCCTCCTGCTCCATGATTCCCTGCTTTTTCCCAATCCTTAAATCTCTTTGGTTAAGGAGCTACACTAATGATCCTGCCATTAACTAAGGCTCGAGATACCCAGTTGAGTTCCGCGCACCTCCAGCAGATTAATGTGCAGAAGGTTTTAAGCTGAAAGGAAAATGTTTAACTAAGGGCGTACACCACAGGATGCCCTGCTGCAGTAAGACCTGGCCCAATATTTCTTCGATGCATCCATGGTTTTCATTTTGCATTCTATCTGGAAGTTTAGTGATTCCTCCATGATGATTGTCTGGGCTTCTCTTTCAGCTCTCTGGGCTAAATAGCATGTGACCTTCATAACGTGCTTAGAATAAAGAAACTAATTTAGTTTCCTATTCTAACATAAATAACTGCAGCCAAAATCTTGACCTTGGTTTCTGCTTCTGCTTTAGTTGTGTTGGCATCACAGACTAATATCCGTATTCTGCCAACATTGATATGGTTAGCGCTATTTAAACCAAATGTGATCTGCTGAAATGATAGTCCTGACAATCAAAATTTTTAAATGGAAATAATCCAAAGATAGATCATGAAGATTAAGTGCTGGGGCTGTGACTGTTTCCTTTGACAACTTGCTGGGATTGACCTTGGGAAGAAAGATTGTCTTGGAAACAAATGCTCTTTGTAGTTTGGCTACCTCAATTGCCAGAGAACACCAGGTACTTGTTTCTGTCAATTCCCAGAAGTCCATTCCATATTTTATAGAAGATGGTCAGTCTATTTTCCCCCTCCTTTTCTGTACTGATTCCATTCCAAATCTTTGATGAGACCCGGCGTATTTCCCATACTGATTTGTGCAGAATTGTGCAGCACATCTTTGGAATGCTTCAATCTTAGTTATATATATCTCACCATATAAGGATCCCACACTCAACTTGCATATTCCAAGGCTGGGTGAACAAATGTTTGGTAAGCTATAACTCTGATATTTTTGTTGCAATACCAAAGATCCCTCCTCAGAAAATCTTCCTTCCCCGTTTTGCAAATATTCATGGGGTGGAAGCATCCCAGATTTGCACTAAGTGTGGTAGCAGGCGGGTAAAGCGACGTTTTACCTGCCGGCCGCGATGGTGGGTTTTCACGCCGTATCGTCCCAAACCCGCCACATTGTCTATGCATTCCCGGGAAACACGCCGTTTCCATGCCAGTGGGCTCTCTTCTCCCACCCGCCATCACTTTACTGTTCCATCACGCTGGGCGCCATATTTAAAGTCCAGCCACGTGCACACCTCTCAGCACTTCCAGCCCATGACTACTGCAGGGAAGATGTCCATGAAAGGCAAGAAGACTGCAGCCCCCACCAGGTTTAGTGACGCGTCACTGGAATGACTTTTGGATGCTGCGGAGGCCTGCCGGGATGTCCTCTACCCTGCTCTGGCCACAGGGTGGACAGCGGCATCACCAACCAGGTTTGGGAGGCAGTGGCAGTGCCAATGCCCTGCAAAAGAGGACAGCCACCCAATGCCGCTATAATATGAATGGTCTCATCCATTCCGCCAGGGTAGCTCATTCTTCTCATCACTCTCAACTCTTACACTCACAAACCCATCTCACATCCACAGGGATCTCACACCTCAAGGGGCAACACCACAAACCCTCACACACACCCTCACATCTCCATCAGGCTCATATCCTCTGGAGCTCACATCCTCACCCTGTCCATGGCTCCGCTCACCACACAAACATTCTACGCAGTGCCATGTGTCCTGCTCACACTCTCTCCATCTGTCTTCAAGCAGGAGAAGCCTGCTCACATTAGCAGGGAGAGGTCCCAGGCCAGGGGTGAGGGTGGAGTGGCCCACATTAGGTCTCTCACTCACTTTGAGGAGCGTGCCATCGTGCTGACTGGTGAGGACATGGATCCTGCCCACAGCGATGGTGAGGTTGGTGGTGAACACCTATGTGAGGATCCTGCACCACATCATCAATCATCCATCATCCACCCCTCAATGTAAATGTGAGTGCTCTCTCTCCTTTAGTTATCCAGGGCATTGGTGAGACCGCACCTCGATTACATTTTTGGTCTCCTCATTTAAGGAATGATGTAAATGCATTGGAGGCGGATCAGAGGGTGTTTACTATATTGATACCTGGAATAAGTGGGCTGCCTCAGGAGGAAATGTTAGACAGACTGGGCTTGGGCTTGTTTCCACTGGAGTTTAGAAGAGTGAGGGGTGATTCGATTGAAGTATACAAGATCCTGAACAGCCTCGACAAGGTGGATGTGGAAAGGATGTTTCCTCTTGTGGGTGAGTCCAGAACTAGGGGGCACTGTTTTAAAATTAGGCGTCACCCTTTTAGGACAGAGAAGAGGAGAAAATTTTTCTCTCAGACAGTTGTGCGACTTTGGAACTCTCTGCCTCAGAAGGCGGTGAATATTTTGATTTATATTTATTGATTATATTTATCATTGAATATTTTTAAGGCGAAGGTAGATAGATTCTTGTTAGGCAAGGGACTCAAAGGTTACCGGGGTTGGAAGAGAATGTGGAAATCAAAACACAAGAAGATCAGCAGGTTCGAGGGCCGAATGGTCCACTCCTGTTCCTATTTCTTATGTTCTTTTGACTCTGCTGCCATGAACTAATAATCTTCACTTTGGTTCACAGGGATCTCTGCCAAGGGACCAACACCCTCAGCCAGCCAGTCCCTCAGCACCATCCATGTCCTCACCTCCAGCCAAGAGGACACCACCTCCAGTGAAGAGGTGAAAATAAGCAGCCCAGAAGACCCGTCACTGCAGAGGGAGCAGCCGGGCCCACGAGTGATTCTGGAGGGAAAAGTGTGTGTGTGGCAGGGCCTTTTGGAGCCTCGTGCAAACACACAGAATTGACTGGGAGATGAGCCTAGCAGGAAAGACAGTGGAACAGCAATGGCAGGAGTTTCTGGGAGTAATTTGGGAGACACAGCAAAAATTCATCCCTAGGAAGAAGAAGCATGCTAAAGGGAGGACGAGGCAACCATGGCTGACAAGGGAAGTCAGGGACAGCATAAAAGCTAAAGAGAAAGCATACAATGCGGTGAAGAGCAGTGGGAAACCAGGGGATTGGGAAGCCTACAAAGACCAACAGAGGACAACTAAAAAAGAAATAAGGAGGGAGAAGATTAAATATGAGGGTAAACTAGCCAGTAATATAAAAGAAGATTGCAAGAGTTTTTTTAGATATATAAAGGGTAAGAGAGAGGCAAAAGTGGACATTGGGCCGCTGGAAAATGACGCTGGAGAAGTAGTAGTGGGGAACAAAGAAATGGCGGAGAAACTTTGCATCAGTCTTCATGGTGGAAGACACGAGTAACATCCCCAAAGTTCAAGAGAGTCAGGGGGCAGAGGTGAGAATAGTGGCCATTACCAAGGAGAAGGTGCTAGGAAAACTGAAAGGTCTGAAGGTGGATAAATCACCTGGACCAGATGGATTACACCCCAGAGTTCTGAAGGAGATAGCTGAAGAGATAGTGGAGGCGTTAGTGGTGATCTTTCAGGAATCACTGGAGTCAGGGAGGGTCCCAGAGCACTGGAAAATCGCTAATGTAACCCCCCGTTTAAGAAGGGAGTGAGGCAAAAGACGGGAAATTACAGGCCGATTAGCCTGACCTCGGTCGTTGGTAAGATTTTAGAGTCCGTTACTAAGGATGAGATTTCAGAATACTTGGAAGTGCATGGTAAAATAGGGCAAAGTCAGCATGGTTTCATCAAGGGGAGGTCATGCCTGACAAATCTGTCAGAATTCTTTGAGGAGGTAACGAGCAGGATAGACAAAGGAGAGCCAATGGATGTTATCTACTTGGACTTCCAGAAGGCCTTTGACAAGGTGCTGCGCAGGATGCTACTCAGTAAGATAAGAGCCCATGGTGTTAGAGGCAAGGTACTAGCATGGATAGAAGATTGGCTGCCTGGCAGGAGGCAGAGAGTGGGGATAAGGGGGTCCTTCTCAGGATGGCGGCCGGTGACTAGTGGAGTTCCGCGGGGGTCAGTGTTGGGACCACAACTTTTCACTTTATACATTAATGATCTAGATAAAGGAACTGAGGGCATTCTGGCTAAGTTTGCAGATGATACAAAGATAGGTGGAGGGACAGGTAGTATTGAGGAGGCGGGGAGGCTGCAGAAGGATTTGGACAGGTTAGGAGAATGGGCAAAGAAGTGGCAGATGGAATACAACGTGGGGAAGTGTGAGGTCATGCACTTTGGTAGGAAGAATAGAGGCATAGACTATTTTCTAAATGGGGAGAGAATTCAGAAATCTGGAGTGCAAAGGGACTTGGGAGTCCTAGTCCAGGATTCTCTTAAGGTTAACTTGCAGGTTGAGTCGGTAGTTAGGAAGGCAAATGCAATGTTGGCATTTATTTCGAGAGGACAAGAATATAAAAGCAGGGATGCGCTGCTGAGACTTTATAAGGCTCTGGTCAGACCACATTTAGAATATTTTGAGCAATTTTGGGCCCCCTATCTCAGGAAGGATGTTCTGGCCCTGGAGAGGGTCCATAGGAGGTTCATGAGAATGATCCCAGGAATGGAAGGCTTAACATATGAAGAATGTTTGAGGACTCTGGGTCTATACTTGATGGAGTTTAGAAGGATGAGGGGGGGATCTGATTGAAACTTACAGAATACTGAAAGGCCTGGATAGAGTGGACGTGGGGAAGATGTTTCCATTAGTAGGAGAGACTAGGACCCGAGGGCACAGCCTCAGAGTAAAGGGAAGACCTTTTAGAACAGAGATGAGGAGAAACTTCTTTAGCCAGAGAGTGGTGAATCTATGGAATTCATTGCCACAGAAGGCTGTGGAGGCCAGGTCATTGAGTGTATTTAAGACCGAGATAGACAGGTTCTTGATTGGTAAGGGGATCAAAGGTTACGGGGAGAAGGTGGGAGAATGGGGTTGAGAAACTTATCAGCCATGATTGAATGGCGGAGCAGACTCGATGGGCTGAATGGCCTAATTCCTGCTCCTATGTCTTATGGTCTTATGGTCCCACACATGCAGAGCCTTCATCTACCACACTCATCTCAATGTCCGGAGTATTTTCACTGCTGCCTGCTGGGGTTCACTTTCTGTTGTCCATTTGAGCTGACCTGCATCTCCACCCACCCACTGATCACATTCCCATGCAGCACATCACCTTGCCCACCATGACCATCATTTCACTTTCAGTTTAGCAAGCATAGTCTGGTTTCACTGCATTGTGCACTCCCCTATCTTTTACCCTTCCCCAGTCACCCATTTCCTTTCCTCGATCAGAGTTGACCCCACATCGTCATCACCTTCCGCCTCTCCTCTGTTACCTACCAGCCACAGCCCTTTTCCTTCAGGGATGTCCAGATGAAGCATGTTCCCCTTCTTCCTGAAAATCCCACCCCCATCCACATTCACCTCCCTGACCTCCTCCTTCCCACCCCCAGGGTCCTTGTCTGCCTTTGGGCCCCCACCAACCACCCTCGCCACCCCTTCTATCACTACCGTCAAACCCTCACCCTCCCACCCTACCGCCTCACTCTGCCCCTGGCCATTCTCACCCTTCCTCCATACTACACCCACCCTCAGTTCGCTTCCCAGGAGGCAGACATAGACCAATCCAACCCCTCCCATTCACGTTCACCTGCACATCGCCCCATCCGCACCCCTCCCCACCTTCACACCCCTTCCCCCCTGGAACCCCTTCCCCCCACCAAACCCCGGTCCTCCCACCCCCTGGACTCTCTGCCCACTTAGTCCCTCCCTGTTCCTGACTCCCTCCTCCACCCTTACCTCTTCCGCCATCCTTAGTCTCTCCCCCTCCTGACTCCTTCCTCCGCCCTTACCTCTTCCTCCAGCCTTACTCCCTCCCCTCTCCGCACTCCTTCCTTCCCCTGGACTCCCTCCCCTCTCCGCACCCCTTCCTCCCACTGGACACCCACCCCTCTCCACACTCCTTCCATTGCACCTTCCACCCCCCTTACAACTACATCTCCCGTTAAGCCCTCCCCCTCGCCGTTCTCCCTCACCCCCCCAAAACTCCCTCCTGAAACCTTAATTCCGCCCACCCCCCAGCCTCACTCCATTCTGACACCTTCATTTCCTCCTCGCAACCTCATCCCCCCTTCTTCCTCTCCTAGCCGATCCTAGCTCTTTCTCTCCCACCCCTTCGATCATCATCCATTGTGAGCATCAACGGTGACTTTCCAACATCCGTGAGCTGCTTCATGTCCATGCAGAGCCATGTCCGCGCGAATCCACCCAGCTTGCCATGGACGTTCCTCCAGTGTGCCGCTGGTGTCGGGCTCCAGCATCTTCTGCTCCTCAGGTGTCCGCGATGTGGGCAAGGCCCTGGTGGGTAATCCCGACTTCTGTACGTCACAGTTGTCAAGACGCGTTCTACACTGGCGCGCTTTCCCACTGACGTGGGCAGATGATCCAGCGGGTTGGGGGTCTGATGCCGACGGGCAGGCCTGATAATGGTATGCCGATGTATTACAATGAGATTCCTGACGTCCAATGGTGGAGAATGCGGCCCGCCGTCGACGGGCTGTGTAGATGATCGTGAACTGGTTTCAGGCCGTTGTGAATCCGATCGGTCCACGTTGTCCGCTCGCGCCACCGAACACGCCCGACGCCGGCAGGCAGGGAAAACCCCGGCCTTGGAGCTTCTGTCAACTTTCAGCCATTAATGTTGCCATTTCAACCTTTGCAGCTTTTAACAACTACTGCTGTTCAGCTAAACGGGAGTACTTACACCACACGGACTGCAGTGGGGGAAGGAAGAGGCTCACCACCAGCTTCTCAAGGCTGATTCGGAATGAGAAACAGTTACTGGCGTAGACAACGATGCCCACATCGCACGAATAAATTAAAAATATGGCACTTTCAGCCACCTGTGAGCTGTATTGAATGGGTGGAAAGGTTCTCTTTACCGGTAGCCGGAATGTGTCAGTTACACTTCTTGATATTTTCATAGCAAAAATGCCAATTTTAAAATATTTTTGTGATTTATCTATTTTGGTCTACTCTTACTAAGTCAGTCTGATGCACCTTGCTCTGTCTCATACTGGCACAATTTGCCTTGAGAGGGGAAATCCCTTTGTGAGACCAAACACTTCTTTGCCAAAATTCTCAGAATACCATGAAATATTTATATAATTATTAATTCTAAATTCTTCACACTGATTTTACCCCTCTTAGTTTAAATGTTGGACTTTTTAATTGTTAGACAGTTCTAATTTAATGGCTGGTGCTATAATATACATACCAAGCAGTCTCATACTTCCTCAAATACTTATATAAGCACCAATCGCAGACTTTCCCATCCTGACAGGGATGCCTCTGTGAATAAGTCACAAATAACATTTGCACCATACAATTGCTAGGCAATGACTATATCCAACCAAAGAGATTCTAATCAGCCCCCATTGACATTCAGTAGAATTACTACTGTTAAATCCACCCACCATCTACATCCTGGAGCCATTGTTGATCAGAAACCTAACTGGACCAGCTGCATAAATACTGGAGTTACAAGAGCAGATTGGAGGCTGAGGATTCTGAGGTGAATGACACCTCCTGACTCCCCAAAGCTTTTCCACCATCTACACGGCATAAGTCAGGAGTGTGATGGAATGCTCTTAATTTGCCTGGATGAGTGCAGCTCCAACAGCACTCCAGAAACTTGACACCATCCAGGACAAAGCAGTCTGCTCGATCGGCACCCCCTCCATCACTGTAAACAGTCACCCCTCCACCACAGTTCACCCATGGCTGCATTATGTACCATCTACAAGATGTACTGCAGCATCTTACAAACTTCTAGCTACCAGCTAGAAGAACAGGGGGCAGCAGACTTATGGTATCATCACCACCTTCATGTTCTTTGCAAAGTCTCACACCATCCTAACTTGGAAATATATCACATTTCTTCACCGTCTCTGGGTCAAAATTGTGGAACCCTCCCCTGCTGTGCTGTACACACAAGAACACATGAGAATTAGGAGTGGTGGTAGGCTATGACTCTATGACTCTTCCTAACAGTCTTGTGGGAGTACCTTCACCACAAGCACTGCAGCACCACCTTCTCAAGGGTAATTAGGGATGGGCAATAAGTGATGGTCTTGCCAATGACTCCCACATCCTGAAAATGAAAATGAATCATCATCAAATGCTAAGAAAGAGGGCACCCTGGATCCCATAGTAATTGTGGGCACTCCAGCCCTCCCACCTGTACCCATCACTGTTGATGTCCCCATGCCCCATGTGGATCTCACCCCCTCCCCATCTCAAGGCTGTGTGCAAGGTCACATACAGAGGAGAACCCCCCAAGGACATTGTTGAATACCCGCCCCACTTATAGGCTGCAGACGCATCCCCTAACCACAACCACCCCATCTGCAGCCCAGCACCGAGCCAGACAACTCCATCACCACCGACTGTGAGGCATGCCCTGAACGCCGAGCTGTGCCTTATCCCAAATGAGCACACAGGCCTTGCCTCTCTTTTCATTCTTAACCTTTAAACAGAGAATGTATTATGGTACTTTAGTTAACAATGAGATTAAATCTTTTTCTTCACAGTCTGTCTGGCCATCACCTGTCCACCACATCCTGGAGTGTCAAGGATGTCATGGGTGTCAGAAGCATGAACTAATTTCCATCACCATAGTCCATTTGCAAGCCTTGCAATTGCTTTTCCTGAGAGTATCTAGACTTGCAAAGATATAAACCAGGCTTGTCCAACCTTGTCGTGTGGGGCGGTAGGGGGGGGGCGGGGGGGCACAGTTCCATTTTTTTCTCACCCATGAGCAAATTTTGGAAAGATAGAGTTTGGCACAACATTAAACATGAAGAAAAGAAGCAACTTGCTGAGCAGAAATAAAGCAATGTCAAAGCAATAAATGGATAATTTAAAAAAAAGAGTGATTTTTAAAATTCATTTACAGGATGTGGGTGTCACTGGCTGGGCCAACATTTATTGCCCGTCCCTAATTGCCCTTGAGATGGTGGTGGTGAGCTGCCTTCTTGAACTGCTGCAGTCCATGTGGTGTAGGTACACCCACAGTGCTGTTAGGGAGGGAGTTCCAGGATTTTGACCCGGGGCTCTTCAGTGCTCCAGCCCAGCTGAATGGATGGCTGCTGGGCGACAAGGGCTATCCTCTCAGAAGGTGGGTCATGACGCCCGTCCGCCATCCAAGAACAGAGGCTGAGCAGCGGTACAATAGGAGACACGCCTCCACAAGGGCCATGGTACAGAGAACCATTGGTCTTCTCAAGATGCACTTCCGATGCCTGGACCGTTCAGGGGCCGCACTGCAATACCCCCCCAGATCATGTGTCACTGATAGTGGTTGTACGCTGCACTCTCCACAATCTGGCGCTGGAAAAGGGGGGCACAGCAGAGGAAGAAGATGTAGACGCAGATGCTCTGGCAGCAGACGATGAGCCCAGTAGTGAGTTCGAGGACGAGCACACTCAGGTGAACGCTGAGAGGATAGACGCTGACCTGGGCAACCTCCAGGGAGGCAGGGATACCTGGGAGGCTTTGATCCAAGGCTCCTTCAGCTAGCACACTAAAGATGAACCACCAACACATGCCAGGGCTGCAGGCTCCACACTCGATACCTGAGAGCAAAATCTGCTTGATCAGGAACCATTAACTATGTGCCTTTTTAATAAAGCTCAATGATAAACAAATCACTCATAACATCATGGGTTCCCCTTCACCTGCAGGACTACTGAAGCACCCAGAGGCTTGTTGAGAACCAACACATTTAATGATTTGCAGCTTGGCATACAGAAATCAAAGTAAATTAAAGATGTTGAACGGCACACCAACTTAAAAGTAACTTAAAAGTGGGGCAAAGAAAACCACCAGTGATAAGCCCGTGTTGTGCCTAAGGTGATTTACGTTTATGCTTGTGGGTCCTACGTCTCGGTGCCCCTCCCTCGCTGGCAGCGGCATTGGAGACAGCCTGCTCACTCTGCTGTCCTGTTGGCCTTGATGACCTTGGCAGGAGTTCTCTGGCCCATGGAGCCTGTGCTGGTCCCGGCTAGGAGGAAATGGCCAATGGCACAGCTGGCATCTCCCCAGTCACCGCAGCCTCATCAGATGACACGGTCACTGGCAGAGAGGCAGAGGAGCTGCTGCTGTCATCCAGAGCGCCCTGAGAGGAGCCCGCAGAGACGACAGGCAACTCGTGCGCCAATGTGAGGTCGCTTTGGACCTCCCTGCTCAGCATTGATGGATGGGCACCAAGCTGGGATACTGGGTGCCTCAACCATCTCCCACACTGACACTGACCAGCTGAGGTCAATGCCACTGTGAGGGTTGCAGGTCTGTGCGCATCCCCAGGAAGCCCTGATTGTTCTCCTGTGGGAGCCTCTCCATGAGAGTCGCCACTCTCTCCATGGAGGAGGATTTGCACTCGGCCATGACGGTCAACGCATTGCTGATGCTCCGCATGGACTCCTCCATCACAGGGACCATAACACGCATTCCCTCATGTATCTCCGCCAGATCCTCCCACACACCCTGCTGGACTTCCAGTATCTGCTGCCTCAGGGACAACTCCAGAGGGACATCATCAGCCACCGACTGAGCGTGTTCCTGGTCCCCAGCATTCCTCCAACTGCCGGTGCCCTGGGCATTCTCTGCCTCCGCCTGGACCTCAAGGGAGTGTGAAGTGCCCTCACCGCTGTGCACCGAGATACTAGCCGACAGTCTTATTTCAGCCGAGGCACTGGTATCTGCGCTGGTGCCTGCCTGGCTGAGAGGGTGTGATGCTGGTGAGTTAATATCTTCTGGGCCCTCAGGGGTCAGTGGCAGTCCCTCTGCCTCCTGAGTCCGGGCGTGCTCCGGTGAGGCTGAAAGGAAGGACAAGGACATTTGATTAGCAGAAGTTGTTACACTGTTAATGTGTAAGCCTGGCACCCGGATCAGGATGCGCTCTCCTCATTCCATTATCAATGGGGATCCCGTGTTGGAAGCTGAAATCAATATACAGCCAACAGTGGAATGTTTGCACTGACAGACATTGTGACCTCAGTGCACGGCCCTCTTACCTCTCACTGGCACCCCAAGCTCACCGTGGCCGGTAGACCTGGGCACATGGTGCCTCTCCTGCTCGTACCTGGTGATGATGAGCGCTTCAATCTCCCTGAGGCACGGAGCTGCCTCAGGGAGAATGACGGGCTTCTGAAATTATTAAATAAAAGGTTTATAGATTTATTTAAACCTGTCCTCTCACGTGACTGTGTCACATGAGATGGGGCATGTTTTTATATTTATGAAATTTAAAAAATTTGTTTAACAAAAGCTTTAGGAAACCTCATCCCGCTCGTGGATGAGGTTTCCTAAAAAATGCGAAGGCCGCTTGGCCTTTTCGCCTGCCCCGCTAACCGTAAGGTTGGACGGGCAGCGCTACTAATTACATGAATTGCTTCCTTAATGGCCTTAGTAGGCCGATTACATATCGACGGGCGTGCAGCCGACTCTAGCGTGTGTGCCTGCCGAACGAAATATCGTGGGACTGCGCAATGATGTCGGGATGCACGCCTGACGTCATCGCGCGTCATTTTGAGCGTCAGCGTGTCATGCCTGCCCCTCCCCCCACGTTGAATGAAAAATTCTGCCCATCATGCTGGTGAACAATGATGGCCAGAAAACCCTCAGGAATATTAGAATGCTGGATACTCTCTGTACTCCCAGGTCCCATTCTCTGACACCCAAGACGATTCCCGCTTTTAATCATCATTGCAAATTCTGCTGATAAAATCTTCAGGTAATGATGCTCCAATCAAAGAGAATATCACGGTTTGCACTGTTTGGACTGGAATCTGTGGAGGGATCAATTCTGCAGTTACCGGGTCTCATGTCCCAAAAGAAAAGATTTGACGTACTCTCAATTTGAAGGTAATTTAAAAATTCCATCAACAAAGAGTATTTTCAAGTTATTAATACTTTGTGATCTGACTCTTCCCTGCTCCCCCCTCAAACATTGCAAATTTTCATTTGTTACTTTAAAAACATTCCACTGTTACCTTGGTACCCCTTCAAAGAAAAATCAAATCGATGTAAATATTTTTGAAGAATTGTTTTTGACTCTTATTGAGTAATGTTAAGGAGGGAGCTGGCTGAGAGTTAGTTAAATCAGTAGATACAATCTTTTAGCCAGGGTGTTTTAGTGATCTCATAATTCCAACCATATGTTAATGAACTTGGCTTAAGAAGTTCAAACCCAGTTACCCCCTCCCCCCAGCAAGTTTCCAAGATGACTTACTTAGGACTCACTGTGGAAACATTTTTTTTTAAAAGAGACAAACAGAATAATGTTAAAATGAATCACCATTATTTTTACATTTTAGAAGCTGGCATATTTTTTCTCAGATACTATAGCACAGGTTGATATTTTCAGACCATTCTCCATACTTAAACGGCACTACATATTGAATGTTGGCTTGGGGTGGTCAAATGGTATCATTGAGAATGGAGCGCGTCAATGGATTGAAAGCAAGGAACCATGTGTTGGTTCAGCTTTTGGTTCTCTATGGGATGTGGACATTGTGCACCCTCATGACCATAGGACACAGAGTGTCTATTGGACACCAGAATGAGGAAGTAAATTTATTGGTCGGGATATTCCTTAGGAAGGAGGTAACTTTCTAGTTGTAGCTGAAGCCTGGGCATAGCTTTGTCAAATTGTGATATATTCCTGAGGAGAGAGCCATTCTGAGCCACAATTGAGAATGCAGCTCCCTACAATGAGAATTATATTAGCCTAGGAGCACCAGCATTCCTGTGGATGACTGATTAGCTATGAGCTTGGGTTGAGGGATAGGGTGAGCGGTAGGAGAGAAGATATCATGTCTCGGAAGCAACAAGAAATGGAAGTATCCTCATGAATTATAATGTGCCCAGTGGATGCAGTTCCTTCAGCAAAAGAATGGAAGTGGAGTTTATTGAGGTAAAACAGAAAATAGTGGAAAAACTCAGCAGGTCTAACAGCATCTGTGGAGGGAAAAACAGAGTTAACTCTGTTTTTTTCCTTGACAGATGCTGTTAGACCTGCTGAGTTTTTCCAGCATTTTCTGTTTTTGTTTCAGATTTCCAGCATCTGCAGTATTTTGCGTTTATTGAGGTAAGTTCATTTTGTGCCTTTGACCTGGATCCTTCTTTTTCTCCAATATGTGGATGCTCTGAGAGTTAACCTCTGTCATCTTATGTTTTGATCATAGTTCAGATCTGGTTGCCCTGGGCATCGTGTGTCTTTTGTGGCCATAGAGATGAACATGGTGCAGTTTTCTAGGATTCGGGCAAAGCAAAGTGTCCGGATAATTTTGTGCTGCATCAGCACTGTTGTTTGAACTGATTCCAATAGCGTTTTAGACTCACTGTACAAACTATCCATGAATAATTGTTCGGTCATTCAGTCTGATACAAGAATGTCTGGTGTAACTGAAATGAATTATCCTTAGAATGCGTGTGGATGTGAAACAGAAATTCTTTGGGTTAATTTAACACATTGGTACATTGCGTAGAATTTTAATGGAACATGCAAGCAGATTGTTTGGGGTTTGGGCGGGGGGAGCTGAAGTTTGCTGGCAGCAGGTTGGAACCTGGTCATTGCAGTAGCTGACTTTCCTGTCAATGTTTAATTGCTGTTTATTACCTTGGTTGCTTAGTTGACTACAGCAGGTTTGATGGCTGCTCTCTTTGTCCCAGAACAGCTTCTATTGTTATTTTAAAAACAGGCAACAAACATAGCTGTCTCATCCACATGACCTGTTACAAGTTC
The DNA here is from genome assembly GCF_964194155.1 of Cetorhinus maximus. Classification (NCBI taxonomy): domain Eukaryota; kingdom Metazoa; phylum Chordata; class Chondrichthyes; order Lamniformes; family Cetorhinidae; genus Cetorhinus; species Cetorhinus maximus. The sequence continues at coordinate 92,200,584 of NC_135895.1, read as the reverse complement.
AAAGTCCTTTTCCAAATAAGGCGGTGTGTTAGGCCAATAAATATCCTGTGTTGTGGCTTTTCACACTCAGATTTTTGAGTTTGGACGAGAGGCCATCACAATACAATGAAAGGCAATGGATCCATTTCACATTCATCGAAACCCTTTGAGTTTTGATGTCCCTGGTGAAACATGGAGACAAGTTGTCTGCAAACCCCATTGTCTACAAGCTTGGTCCATCCTTAAATAATGAGATGTGTGAATTTCACAAGTTGCTGAGTGGTTGCTTCACTCAGGTCCATATTTAATCAGGGGATGCTGGGGAGGTGGTTGCATAGTGGTATTGACACTGGATTTGTAATCCAGAGACCTAGGGTAATTCTCTGGAGACCTAGGGTCAAATCCCACCATGACAGATGGTGGAATTTGAATTCAATAAATATCTGGAATTAAAAGTCTAATGATGACTCTGAAACAATTGTCATAAAAACCCATCTGGTTCACTAATGCTGTCCTTACCTGGCCTGGCCTACATGTGACTCCAGGCCAACAGCAATGTGGTTGACTCTTAAAAATGCCCCCTGAGCAAGGGCAATTAGGATGGGCAATAAATGCTGGCCTAGCCAGTGACACCCACATCCCATGAATGAATAAATAAAAAGATATTGGCTGCAGACTAGACTGTCTACAGTTCAAAAGTCACATGGTATGCTGCAGCTTTCATGTTCACTTTTTAAAATATAGCTTTAAACTTTGAAATGTTTTCATGACTCATGACAACTTGTTTTCACCACTAAAATGTGAAGATCTGCACAATGTGGACTTTGAACACTTTCCCTATATGACTAATAATGTCTTTCATCTCCCACATGTCCTTCCTGTGTTGGAGGAGGTTGAGCAGTCCCCGGAGGAGGGCATGCACTCTGATGGAAAACCTCCACATAATTTATGCACACCTGTCCTGCAGTCAGCATCACAGTGAAGCAGTCTGGGAAGAGTGTCCTGCAGTCAGCATCGCGGTGAAGCAGTCTGGGAAGAATGTCCAGCAGTCAGCATCGCAGTGAATCAGTCTGGGAAGAGTGTCCTGCAGTCAGCATCATGGTGAATCAGTCTGGGAAGAGTGTCCTGTAGTCAGCATCGCGGTGAAGCAGTCTGGGAAGAGTTTCCTGTAGTCAGCATCGCGGTGAAGCAGTCTGGGAAGAGTGTCCTGCAGTCAGCATCATGGTGAATCAGTCTGGGAAGAGTTTCCTGTAGTCAGCATCGCGGTGAAGCAGTCTGGGAAGAGTTTCCTGTAGTCAGCATCGCGGTGAAGCAGTCTGGGAAGAGTTTCCTGTAGTCAGCATCGCGGTGAAGCAGTCTAGAAAGAGTGTGCTGCAGTCAGCATCCCAGTGAAGCAGTCTGGAAAGAGTGTGCTGCAGTCAGCATCGCGGTGAAGCAGTCTGGGAAGAGTGTGCTGCAGTCAGCATTGGGGTGAATCAGTCTGGGAAGAGTGTCCTGCAGTCAGCATCACGGTGAAGCAGTCTGGGAAGACTGTCCTGTAGTCAGCATCGTGGTGAAGCAGTCTTGGAAGAGTGTCCAGCAGTCAGCATCACGGTGAATCAGTCTGGGAAGAGTGTCCTGTAGTCAGCATCACGGTGAATCAGTCTGGGAAGAGTGTCCTGCAGTCAGCATCGCGGTGAAGCAGTCTGGGAAGAGTGTCCTGTAGTCAGCATCGTGGTGAAGCAGTCTTGGAAGAGTGTCCAGCAGTCAGCATCACGATGAATCAGCCTGGGAAGAGTGTCCAGCAGTCAGCATCACGGTGAATCAGTCTGGGAAGAGTGTCCAGCAGTCAGCATCGCGGTGAAGCAGTCTGGGAAGAGTGTTCTACAGTCAGTTCTTGTTGAAAATAACAAGAGTGACACCACAAGACAGCACGAAAGAGCAGTGGAGAGATCAGAACCAGCGCGAGTGTGAGGAAGCTTCAAAAAGTGATGTCAGCACAAAGGTGAGAGCTGATCGGTGAGTAGAGGGTAAGTGTTTTTCTCCAGTATTTCTCCAGTTTAAAATAGATTAAGCTAAGGAAAGGTAAGGGTTCTAGTTTTTATTTAAAGTACATAAATAATTTAACGTTTTTTTACTGTATTTAACTTAAAGTAAGGGTTTTTTTCAACTAAAGACATGACAGGGCAGCTCAGTCCCATGTTATGTACTGCCTGCAAAATGTGGGAAGTCCTAGACGCTCCTTGCGGTCTGACCGACCATGTGTACAGGAAGTGCTACCACTGCAACTACTTGAGCTCCGAGTTTTGGAACTTGAGCGGCAGCTGGAGGCCTGAGGTGCATCCGTGAGGCTGAGAGTTTCGTGAATAGCACGTTTTTAGATGTGGTCACCCCACAACTTACAGAAGTGCAGACAGAGAGGGAATGGGTGACCATCAGTCAGAAGAAAGATGTCAGGCAAGTAGTCAGGAAATCCCCAGGGTGCATCTCACTCGAGAACCGTTTTTCTGTGTTGGAAAACGGTGAGAATGACGGTTCTTCTGGGGAGTGCAGCCATGCTCATGGCATTGTGAGTGGCTCAGCTGCACGGAGTGGGGAGGAAAAAGAGGGGAAGATCAATAATGGTAGGAGACTCTATATTAAGGGGTGTTTCTGCGGCCAAAGACGTGACTCCAGGATGGTATGTTGCCTCCCTGGTTCCAGGGCCAAGGTTGTCACTGAACAGTTGCAGGGCATTCTAAAGGGGGAGGGCAAACAGACAGAGATCGTGGTACATATTGGTACCAATGACACAGGTAGGAGGGATGAGGTCCTGCAAGCAGAATTTAGGGAGCTACGAAACAGATTAAAAAAAGGACCTTAAAGGTAGTAATCCCTGGATTACTTCGGTGCCACGCACTAGTGAATATAGAAATAGGGGGTTAGTCCAGATGAATGCGTGGCTGGAGAGATGGTGCAGGAGGGAGGGCTTTAGATTTCTGGGGCATTGGGACTGTTTCTGAGGGCGGTGGGACCTGTACAAGGCGAACGGGTTGCACCTGAACTGGAATGGGACCAACATCCTTGCAGTGAGGTTTACTAGTGCTGTTGGGGAGGGTTTAAACTAAATTGGCAGGGGATGGGATCCTGAGAGGAGGTTCAGCAGGGGGAGATGCACAGCCAAAATTAGAAGAGAGAGCAAGTGAGTCTGGAAGGCATAGAAATTATAGGCCAGTTAAGGCACAAGGGAGTTTGGCAAGGTTGGATGGTATTTATTTTAATGCAAGGAGTCTGAAGAATAAGGCTGATGACTTGAGGGCACAAATTAACACATGGAAGTGTGATGTCATTGCTGTCACAGAGACATGGTTGAGAGAGGGGCAGGATTGGCAGCTCAATATTCCAGGATATAGGGTCTTCAAGCGAGACAGGGAAGGAGGTAAAAGAGGAGGGGTTATCGCAATATTGATCAAGGAATCAATTACAGCAGTAAGGAGGGATGACATCTTAGAAGGCTCCTCAAATGAAGCCTTATGGGTAGAACTTAAAACAAAAGGAGCAATCACATTGCTGGGAGTGTACTATAGGCCCCCAAACAGTCAGAGAGAAACAGAAGAGCAGATATGTAGGCAAATTTCAGAGAAGTGTAAAAATAATAGGATAGTAATAGTAGGGGATTTCAATTTTCCCAACATTAACTGGGTTAGTCATAGTGTGATAGGTTTAGAGGGAGTGGAATTCTTAAAATGCATCCAGGAGGGCTTTTTAAGCCAGTACGTAGAAGGTCCTATAGGAGAGGAGGCGGTCCTGGACTTAATTTTAGGGAATGAAGCTGGGCAAGTGGCAGAGGTATCAATGGGGGAGCATTTTGCAGATAGTGATCATAACTCCGTTAGATTCAAGGTTGTTATGGAAAAGGACAAGGATGGGCCATAAATCAGAGTTCTAAATTGGGGGAAGGCTGATTTTAATAAGATCAGATATGATTTGGCCAGAGTGGGCTGGGAGCAGCTACTTTTAGGTAAATCTGCGTTAGAGCAGTGGGACTCATTCAAGAAGGAAATAGGGAGAGTACAGGGCCAACATATTTCCTTGATCAATATTGCGATAACCCCTCCTCTTTTACCTCCTTCCCTGTCTCGCCTGAAGACCCTATATCCAACATATAAAGACAAAGGGTGGGTCCAACAAATCCAGGGAACCCTGGATGTTGAGGGATTATGGGATTGGATAAAGAGAAAAAGGAAGGCTTATGGCACATACCAAGTGCTCAAAACAGCGGAAGCCCTAGAGGAGTATGGAATGTGCAGGGGGGAACACTGGTTAGGCCACAGCTAGACTATTGCATGCAGTTCTGGAATCCGCATTATAGGAAGGATGTGATTGCACTAGAGAGAGTGCAGAGGAGATTTACCAGGATGTTGCCTGGGCTGGAGAGTTTTAGTTATGAGGAGAGATTGGATAGACAGGTTATTTTCCCTGGAGCAGAGGAGATTGAGGGGGGACATGATTGAGGTGTATAAAATTATGAGGGGCATAGATAGGGTAGACAGGAAGGAACTTTTCCCCTTGGTGGAGGGATCAATCACCAGGGGACATAGATTTAAGGTAAGGGGCAGGAGGTTTAGAAGGGATGTGAGGAAGAATTCTTTCCCCCAGAGGGTGGTGGGAATCTGGAACTCACTGCCTGAAAGGGTGGTAGAGGCAGAAACCCTCATAACATTTAAGAAGTATTTGGATGTACACTTGCGATGCCATGGCATACAAGGCTATGGACCTAGTGCTGTAAAATGGGATTAGAATAGTTAGGTGCTTGTTTGACCGGCACAGACTTAATGGGCCGAAGGGCCTTTTTCTGTGCTGTAGACCTCCAGGACTCTATGATGCTATTACCTTCCATCAGTGCGGAAAGACACACCTTGGTATGGACTCCAGTAGAGACAGCTAGCTTATCAGTCTGATATTTTAGCAACACGTGGAGGAGTTAAGTGAGATAAAGTTGGGTATCGCCAGTGTACATGTGGAAACTGAAATTGTGTTTTCAGATGATGTCACCAAGGTGCAGCATTTAGGTGAGAGATAGGAAGGCACCAAGGATCGATCCTTGGGGGACACCAGCGGCAGAATTTTCCCGTTGGTGTGCAGGGGTGCACGCCGACGTGTAAAATGACGCGCAGTGATGTCGGGCATGCGTCCTGATGTCACCGCACGCCATCGTGATATTTTGGAAGTCAGGTGCGCTATAAGTTCAGATGTGTGCCCTCCATTAATTAACGGGCCAGTTAAGGCCCTTGAGGCAGCATTTGACCTCGATTTTTCACAGCTTGTGAGATCTTCAGGACGCAACGGGCAGGCAGGTAGGAGACATTTGTATAAACTTCATTCCCCGGGTGGGATAAGAGGGGTGAGTGGGGTCACGAATGTGATCTTTCAGGTATTTAAGTGTTAACGTTGTTTATACTTGCCTGTGTGAGCAAGAAGACTTCAAAACTCATACCAGCTGCTAGGACAGGAATAAAAGCCTTCGTCAGGACTTTACACTAAAGATCATTTTTGGGGCCTGCAGCTTTCAGGAAGCCTTCCCTTAGCCTGGGAACGGGAGTTGTGCTCTCCACTGGAGACACCTCCTCTGAGGAGGAAGGGAGGGCCAGAGGGGGGAGGGGGCCAGGAGTCCATATTCAGCCTCCAGGGGAGCCACCTTTGGGAGGAGAGATACAGGCACAAGGGGCGCAGGGCCAATAGGAAGTCCAAGGCGGAAGGGGCCGCAGAAGATGCCACCATCCTGCTGCCAGGGTTTACAGGCGGCGAAGCAGCTACCTCAATATGTCTGAGGTGCAGTGCCGAAGGAGGCTCCGTTTCTGAAGGGAGACAGTCAACTCTATCTGTCAGATGATTGGCCCTGAGATCTCCCCTAACAGTGTGGGTGGACACCCCATGCCAGTGGCTCTGAAGGTCACAGCTGCCCTCAACTTCTATGCCTCTGGCTCTTTCCAGGGGTCAGTGGGTGATCTTTGCGGTGTCTCCCAATCAGCTGTCCATACTTGTGTCAAGCAGGTGACAGACGCTCTGCCAAGGCATGCATTGTCCTTCATCCACTACCGCTGGGACGAGGCAAGCCAGACACAGTGAGCCAGAGGCTTTGTGGCGATTGCTGGCTTCCCCCGCGTCCAGGGTGCTATAGACTGTACACATGTGGCCATCAAGGCGCCAGCAGGTGAGCCCGGTGCCTTCGTCAACAGGAAGGGCTTCCACTCCATGAACGTGCAGATAGTGTGTGATCACAGGATGCAGATTCTGCAAGTCTGTGCAAGGTACCCAGGCAGCTCCCACGACACCTACATCCTCAGACACTCCCAGGTGCCAGGGCTCTTCAGTGCTCCGGCCCGGCTGGATGGATGGCTGCTGGGTGACAAGGGCTATCCCCTCAGAAGATGGCTCATGACGCCTCTCCGCCATCCAAGAACAGAAGCTGAGCAGCGCTACAATAGGAGTCACGCCTCCACAAGGGCTGTGGTAGAGAGAACCATTGGTCTTCTCAAAATGTGCTTCCGATGCCTGGACTACTCAGGGGGCGCACTCCAGTACCCCCCAGAATGTGTCTTGCTGATAGTGGTTGCATGCTGCACTCTCCACAATCTGGTGCTGGAAAGGGGGGACACTGCGGACGATGAAGACGTGGACGCAGTGGCTGCGGCTGCACACGATGAGTCCAGCAGTGAGTCTGAGGATGAGCACGCACAGGGAAATGTTGAGGGGGTAGACGCTGACCCGGGCACGCTCCAGGGAGGCAGGGACACCCGGGAGGCTTTAATCCAAAGAATCTTCAGCTGACACAGCACAGATGGACCTTCAAAACACGCCAGGGCTGCAGGCTCCACACTCGATACATGAGTGCTAAATCAGCCTGGATAGGAACATTAACTAAGGCCCTTGTCAATAAAGCTCAATGTCAAACAACTCACTCATAACATCGTGGGTTCCCGTCCACTTGCAGAAGGAATCACTCTAAGGTATGGCAACATGTCAAAATTTATTGAGAACAAATGTAACTTCATAAACCAAAAAAAAGGTGTTGGACATCACACCAAGTCTTAAATGAACTAATAGTGGGCCACCATAAAAGCACCAGTGAGAAACCCGTGGTGTGCCTAAGGTTACTTAAATTTACGCTTATGGGTGCTATGTCTTGGTGCTGACCCCTCGCTGGGACTGGCATCTGAGACAGCCTGCTCACTCTGCTGTCCTGTTGGCCTCGATGACCTTGGTGGACGTCCTCTGGCCCGTGGACCCTGTGCTGGCCCCGCCTGGGAGGGAGCTGCCAGTTCCACAGCTGGCATCTCCCCAGTCGCCGCAGCCTCATCGGATGTCACAGTCCTTGGCAGAGGGGCAGAGGAGCTGCTGCCCTCATCCAGAGCGCCCTGAGAGGAGCTCGCAGAGACGACAGGCAGCTGCTGCGCCGATGTGAGGTCGCTTTAGACCTCCCTGCTCACCATAGATGGATGCGCACTGAGCCGGGATACTTGGTGCCCAAACCATCTCTCACTGACCAGCTGAGGCCAATGCCGCTGTGAGGGCTTGCAGGTCCGAGCGCAACCCCAGGATTAGGCCCTGATTGGTCTCCTGGAGGAGCCTCTCCATGAGAGTTGGAGGAAGCATGGCACTCGGCCATGAGGCTCAATGTATCGGTGATGCTCCGCGTGGACCCAAGCATGGGCACCATGCCACACATAGCCTCATGTATCTCCACCAGATCCTCCCACACACCCTGCTGCACTTCCAGCATTCGCTACCTCAGGGACGACTCCAGTGACACATCATCAGCCAGCGACCGAGCATATACCTGGTCCCCTGCAGTCCTCCGACTGCCGGCACCCTGGGCACTCTCTGTCTCTGCCCTCACCCCAAGCGAGTGTGAAGTGCCCTCACCGCTGTGCCCCAGGACACTAGCCGAAGATCTAATTCCCACTGAGGAGCTAGTATCTGCACTGGTGCCTGCCGGGCACAGATGGTGTGACGTTGGTGAGTGGATTTGCTCTGGGGCCTTAGGGGTGAGAGGTGGGCCCTCTGCCTCCTCCTCCCGGCCCTGCTCTGGTGATGCTGAAAGGAAGAAAAGGGACATTTGATTAGTTACAATGCAGGCAATGTCAATTTGCATCCCTGTCCCCCGGATCATTCTGCGCTCATCCTTCCATAATCAATGGTCAACCCATGTTGCTAACTTCAATCATGGAGCATTCAGCAGTGTCATGGCTTCTGGGACACACATACCTCCCCGTGGCACCCCATCCTCACCTCCACCGGTGGACCTGGGAACATGGTGCCTCTCCAGATCCATGGCCTGCTGCTTGTAAACTGTTGGGATCGCCAACTGGGCCTGGCCTCCACCCGTCCGCATCCTCTCTGTGGAATTGTGCGCAGTCTTTCCCCGAAAAGGAGAGAATTGATTAGTCCAGCCTGTACCTGGATTCCCATCGCATCCCTGCCACCCCAGCCAGAGCAGGGCATTGCAGGCCTCCAGTTCTTCATTACCCTGCAGCTGCCGCACACTGACCCAAACAAGCCAGGGCTGACCCCCGACCCCCCATTGCCCAAATGCTGCCTCCATCACATTTGGCACCTCACGGTGTCACTTTGCTAAGCAAGGAGGCACAAGCACGTGGAGCGCAAAGGCCAGCAGATGGATTGGTGCCCCGCCAACTGGAAGCTCCCCTCCCAGCATGTTAGCACCCTGACTTTGACATGGTTCCCAGCTCCAGCACTCTGCCTAGGTGCAGATCCTTGAGTTTCACCCCCATTCTATACTCTGGGTGTCAGTGTCACACATGCTGCGGGTGAAGAACCTACCCTAGCTCAACACTCCCAGGGTGAACTCGGCATGGGCAATATCTGCTGTCACACTCAGCAAGGGATCCATGCCCGTGGAGGATTCAATGCCGTTACTGTACTCATGGGGTGGGGGCGTGGGGAGCGGAGGGCTGGGGGGAAAGGGTGATGGCTGCATTAGTGACTTGAGGTAACATGGTACTCACCCTTCCCGAGTGCAGGAGATTGTTGAATCTTTTGCGGCACTGGACCCATGTGCGCTGCACCACATCATGGGAGCTGACATTCGGCCAACTGCTCCCACACACGTTTGGTCATTCAGCCTCTGTCTCCCGTTCCTCAGAAGAAGGACCTCCCACTGTGCTACCACCTCCTCCAGGGGGGCAGCTCAGCACTCGTTGGAGAAATGAGGGGCACACTGACCTGGTGGCCTACCCTCCGGCCTGGCCTACTCTGATGGCCTACCCTCCGGCCTGGCCTGCCCTGCTGGGCCTACCCTCCGGCCTGGCCTGCCCCACTGCCCTACCCTCCGGCCTGGCCTGCCCCACTGGCCTACCCTCCGGCCTGGCCTGCCCCACTGCCCTACCCTCTGGCCTGGCCTGCCCCACTGCCCTACCCTCCGGCCTGGCCTGCCCCACTGGCCTACCCTCCGGCCTGGCCTGCCCCACTGCCCTACCCTCCGGCCTGGCCTGCCCCGCTGGCCTACTCTCCAGACTTGCGTCATGCACATTGCCCCTCTGCTGTTCTCTTCTCCCGGTCATTGTGAGCAGCCTTGCAAAGGCTGCCAGGCCTTCATTTAAACAGGCCGCCAGGTCACCAATGCCTGATGCTGCCCGCCCACTCCCGCTGTCCACGGAGTTGTGAACTACACAAGGCAGGCAGGCCTTAATTGGCCTGCCCATGTAAAATGGCGGCGCGGATCTGACTGTCAGTGGCGATTGGGTCCGAGCCTGCTCCTACACGGCCTGCCTGACATGGGGAAAATTCTCCCCTAGAGGTAATGGTGTGGGAGAGGGAAGAGCAGTCATTGATGTTGATTCTCTGGGTATAGATAGATATGAATGGAACCAGGTGGGTGCAGTCCTACCCAGCTGGACGACAGTGCAGAGGTGTTGGAGAAGGATAGTGTGGTCAACCATGCCAAAGGCTGCAGACAGGTGGAGAAGGATTGGGAGAGGTAGTTTGCCTTTGTCACAGTTGTACAGGATGTCATTTGTGACTTTGGTAAGTGTTGTTTTGGTGTAGCCGCTGGGGCGGAAACTGGATTTGAGGGATTCAAACATGGAATTCTGAGAAAGATGGACATGGATTTGTGAGGCCGCAATGTGCTCAAGGCTTTTGCAGAGGAAAGGGGTTGGATTTGGGGTGTAGTTTGGGAGGTCAAGGGTGGCCTTTTTGAGGAGAGGGGTCGATTCAGATTTTCCCTAGTTAAATCATTGACACACAGTGCTAGCCATCTTCCACTTATTAATATATTCAATCCTTCCACACTTTATCTGCAGGTTAGATGCCAGTCACAAGACTGTAGCTATGCAATTGAAGTGTGAGTGGAACAATGTAAACTGTGGCATGAGATAATTAGAGTAATACTAATTATGGATTTCATTCTTGAGCCTTCTTGCTTTCTGAGCTGTTCCACACTATCAGTATGGTTTCATTTTACATAATTTGCCTTTCACATGTAAATATTCAAGAAGTTCATGCAGCGATGAGACATTTAGCTCCCCTGTAACTTCACCACACATGGTGAATCATTGATCTGTTGGAGCTGTCAAACAGTTGCAGTCCGTGTCACCGAGAGATGCTTCACAGGGAACAGAAGGATAAAAATCACCAAGCCTCCTTAGACAGCATCTTCCGAACCCACATCCTCTACCACCTAGAAGGACAAGTGCAGCAGATACATGGGAACACCACCACCTGGAAGTTCCCCTCCAAGCCACTCACCATCCTGACTTGGAAATATATCACCGTTCCTTCACTGTCGCTGGGTCAAAGTCCTGGAACTCCCTCCCTGACAGCACTGTGGGTGTACCTACACTATGTGGACTGCAGCGGTTCAAGAAGGCAGCTCATCACCACCTTCTCAAGGGCAATTAGGGATGGACAATAAATGCTGGCCTAGCCAGCAAATCCCACATCCCATGGGTGAGTTCCTGCAGTGCATTATGCTTTTTGATGTGGGGTCTAGAGATGATTGACTTTAAGCACTTGTGGGCATTTTATGCAAATTATGAGATAGCTCATAAATGGCACTGGCTCCTGATTTTCTTAGCTACAATGAGAAACAGTGTTTGACTATTCCTGGGTTAGCTCTAGCGACTTAATCTTTACAAAGAAAGACCATCAATCTGAAACAAAGAGCGGAATTTTCCCAACTGTATTAGCCAGTCAGGAACCCACTGGCAGCTTCAGCGGGCTTTACTGTGACTCTTTAACTGAGGCATGGTATCATAGCATCTTAGCTCCAGGTCCTGTGGCTTATCAGAGGATTATTAGGGAATGACGCGCTGAATCTGTTAAAGGATTTCGGATGAAAGAGATCAGTCTATGGAGTTTTGAGGCTGCAGCGACCACAGGAACGGAGGGGAGACCTGGGAAGACTGCTCTTGGATCTGAGGAATTTGCAGTCAGGTAAGGTTCTCCCAAGGACGGCAATCTCTTCAACCCAACAGGTGTGGATGGAAGTGACTGAGGAGGTGAGCAGCAGAAGTGTACTCTCTTCAACCTGGCAACAGTGCACCAAGAGGGTCCAGTTCCTCAGGAGGGTGGGAAAGGTGAATGGCATAAGACTTTCAGGTGCCAAATTCCACACTCTGACTATCCCAGAATTCTCCTCAGGTCAACACACCTTGTAGCTCCACTCATTCACATGAACAGAAGAAATAGGAGCAGGAGTAGACTATATGGCCTATTAAGCCTGCTCTGCCATTCCATGTGACTATGGCTGATCTTGGGCTTCAACTCCATCTTCCTGCCCACTCTCCACATCCCGCAATTCCCTGCGAGACCGAAAATCTAACTATTCCAGCCTTAAGTGCATTCCTCTTTCTGCAGGCATCTCGCATCCCCATTTGAACATCCAACACATGCACACCCTCCCTCATTCTATAGCCCTCTCGCACCCAAGCCTCATAATGACTCTCCACAAATAGGAAGGACCTATTTCCATTGTCAGAGAGGTCAATAACCAAGGGACATAGATTTGAAGTAAATGGTAGAAGGAAATTGAGGAGAATGTTTTTCATCTAGTGGGTGCCAACTGTCTGGAACCAACTGCCTGAAAGGGTGTAGAGGTAGAAATCCTCATAACATTTTAAAAATACTTGGATACACACTTGAAGTGCTACAAGGTTATAGACCAAGAGCTTGGAAAGTGGAATTAGGCTGCAAAGACATTTTTTGGGTGACACAGAGATGATGGGCTGAATGGCCTCTCTTGTAATATGCCTTTTAGAGATTGCAGAAAGACATCACTTGAAAGGAAGTGTGTCATGTGGTCCAGTTTTAGTTTCGCTGTTGCTTCCAGTGGAGCACACATAGACAGCTCTGCAGCCATGATGCCTTCAAGCTTTATACCTATGGCCAGAATTTTTCGCTCATTGGGTGGGTGCATGCCTGACCTGAACAAGCGTAAAATGATGCGTGATGATGTCGGGCGAGTGTCCCGATGTCACTGTGCGCTCGCATGATATTTTGGTTAGCGGGTGTGCGCGGGAGTTGGCAATGCGCCCATCGACAATTAACAGGCCTATTAAAGTACCAGCGAAATGAAATTTTTCGCTGCCCATCCAACCTTACGGCTGGCGGGCAGCCGAAAGGGCCAAATGGCTTTTGGACTTTTTAGGAAACTTCATCCACGGGCAGGATGAGGTTTCCAACAGCAATTTAAAAGTTAAATAAAAATGTTAACATTTCATTAATGACACGTCCCTGCTCAAGTGGCAGAGAGTCACATGTGGGGACATGTTTTTTTTAACATTTTAAAAGTCCTTATTTTTCATTTTTTAAATCTTCAGCTAACTGAGGCAGCTCTGTGCCTCAGGGAGCATTCACTGTGTGAACTTGCTGCTCCCCCCACCACACAGGCAGCGCTGAGTGCTGCAAGCGCACGTTTCGTGCTGGACGGGCCTTAATTGGCCCACCAGCGTGAAATCACGGTCGTGGCCCGATTGTTGGCGGTGGTCGGCTTCCCGACCTCTCCCGCTCGCCCCCACCCAGCCCGCCCGACGAGGGCAACATTCTGCCCCACGTATATCTGCTATCACGTGCCTGGTCTCGATAAATGAACCCACCCTTATGAGTGATTGGTGTTTTTATATCATTATAACAGCTTCCTCCTGTGCTGTAAATTTCTATGCTTTTATAATTCTATAGACTGCCATTTTGCTGTTCGGTAATTAAAACATCAGTACACTTAAAGCAAAATTATGTAATTAAAATAGAGGAAAATGATTAAAATCATAAAAGCAAATATAAAGAAAATTAAAAAGAATGATAATCTCATCTTGGATTTAACCACCATGTCAGCTGGGTTCATTTACTCTTGCTTCATTAACCTGGAAATAACTGGCACACCGTCTGGCTTATTTTGTACAGCGGCAACGCCATAAAAGCCACAAGTGACCTCAACATACACGTCCAAACACCTTGGGTCTTCACAGAAATTACATCCAAAGTATGGTGTTTTAAAAAAAAAAATCACTGTTTGGCCTACCGAGTGGTAACTCGATCTTTCCAAGTGACTTTCGGGCACAAAAATGTCAACTGCGCATTTCACTCCCACCAACTCACCCACTGCATTACCTCTACTGCTCTCGGGAAATGTCTTGCAATAGCAATATTGAAAACGGAATAACAATCGGGCTGAATTCTGCCAGTCTGGTCATATTGATAGAATATGTAGTAGATTTTCATTTCTTTATAAAGTGAGAAACCAAGATGGGCGTCCATAGCACAGGGGACACCACCAAAGAAGGGGAGGAGGCAGAGCAGAAAACAGTGATGAGCTGACATCGAACTTGGATTTTAGCGTGTCAGTAATTCTAGGAGATGAGGTCTTGTGGTGCAGCCGGTAGTCTCCAAGCCAGAAGCTCTGGGTTTGAGTCCGACCCCAGAACTTGAGGGCCGAGGAGGGCACGTTCACAACGTGGCTAAGCAGGTTGAGTATCGATCTACAAATCCTTCCGACACAGGCCAGTGAAGGTCAAATAAGAATGGGAGAGATTTCTGATCAGCCATGTGATGGAGAGAACGTTGGAGCCTCTAACATCACAATCCATAGCTCCAGCCGGCAACATGCATGTAAAAGTGCATGTTACCACAGTAGCTTAGACTCCCTGAGTGCATTGTAACACCACCACCACCAAGGAGACTGAGGGAAGTTAAAGAGTTCTGAGTTTTGAAGCTCAAAGAAGAAGAAGAATGCATTAGCAGATATCAACATCTATCTTGGTCGATGTCAACAGGGCCTATCCCTTTGTGAAAGTTTGTGAAAAGAACCAAAAATCAGGAAGAATGTAGCTAATCGGCAACCATCGGGTACCCTGTAGGGGTGTGGTCACAATTATAGATGCATAGAATCACAGAAAAATACAACACAGAAAGAGGCCATTTCACCCACCAAGACTGCACTGGCTTTTTCCAAGAGCAATCTAGTTAGTCCCACTGTCTCACTCTATCCCAATACTCCAGGAGCCTTTCTCCTTCAAGTATTTATCCAATTCCCTTTCGAAGGTGACTACTGAATGTTTACCCATCACCCTGTCAGACAACACATTCAAAATCCTAACCTCTCGTTAGGTAAAAATGTTTTTCTTTATGTTGCTGGTGGTTCTTTTGTCAATAACTTTAAATTTGTGCCCTCTGGTTATTGATACTTTAGCCATTGGAAACAGTTACCTTTCATTTTCTCCAAACAATTAATGATTTTAAACAGCTCCATCCAATCTCCTCAAATTTCCCTGCTGTAAGGAGAACATCCCTTGCGTCTCCAGTCTATCCACGTGGCTGAAGCCTCGTATCCCTGGAACCATTCTAGGAAACCTCTGCTGTGTTTTCTTTTAAGACTTCACGTGTGTGGTGTGGTGGCCCCATTAGATACTAGGCGCTAGCTGGGGCTGAACTAGTGTTGAGTTTAGAATGCCTTTGAGGCTTTTGTTCTCTATGCCTGTATCTATTAAGCTCAGCATCCAATATGTTTTTGTAACTGCTTTGTTAACCTATCCTGCCACCTTCAAGGATTTGAACAACAAGTACCCCAGTTTTTTCATTCTCCTGTAACGATTTTTCTTGTCACCAATCTTGGTGTTAACATCATAAAATGCGCCAGAGTATGCTGCTCAGTTGATTGCTGGCACAGATCAGAGCCTAGTGTGGAGAGCAAGGGAAGGAATGAGCAATTATACAAACCCAGGGTCTGCGATGTCCAGTGTCAGCGCGACCACATTTTCTAACTCTTCCGAATCGGATTCTGTGGAATTACAACTGAAGCTCAATGATATGGATGCACTGCAGACATTAGCAGTGCACTATACCATACATGTTATTTACTGCATATCTTTCTTTGCCAGACATCATCTTTTAGAAGTATTTCAGTACAACAGCATATAAAGTAGGTTGAAATAATGCTTGCATTGTTCACAATGTCTTACAAGCTAGATCCTAGCATAATCTCAGGAAAGTTTCTGTTACAATCTGTGCAAGCATACTGGAAAGGACTTGTAATTATATCGTGCCTTTCACAACTTCGGGACAGCCCAATTTTTTTTTTTACAGCCAAATACTTTTTAAGTGTAGTCACTGGGGTAACATCCTTGGTCTAGAGGCAACCAAAATTTTGTAGCTCTATCATGGGTTATTTCACTGCATTTATTGAGGAAAAAGATGCATTAATTTACGATGTATTTTGATCTAACATTTTGCTCCTAAATTCCTTCTTGAAATTTGTTGTTTAATTTTCACAATTGCACTTGTCTTAGTATGGAGATGGCATCCTACGTATGCAGGAACTCACAAGTCTTGTTTTTATGAACCTGTCAAACAACTGCATCACTATACTGGTATATCCCTTGTTATTGAAGTTCAAAGTGACGGAAAGTGAACACCAGGAAATCTCTAACACCCACGCAAGCTGTGATGAGAAATTATTTGGGGTGTGTACTCTTTTATTCTTGTACTGTTGCAGATCAGTGGGGTTTTCACCTTTTTGAACTGAGTGAGCCATGGGTATCTCACTGAAACCCTGTTAATGTGAGCGCATTGATAATTGAAGTGGAGTTCTGAAGTGCCACCTGAAGTTAAACGCTTTGGCACAAAGATTTTCGACTTCAAAATCCTCTTAGAAATTTCCAGTGTGGAAAAACAATAACAGAATTTTGTGCTACACTGTCTATTGATAAGCAATGAACAACAGAGCTGCTGCTCTGTGAATTTTTGTCTCACATTCCTTTATCCACTGCCTTCACGCACACCTTCCGCACCCCGGACTCAGGTTTCATGTCATGGATGTTCTTCATGAAGTAAAATAACATCTTAAAATATAATATTAAATAGACAAGAGTACAGGAGACAAAACTATCATTGTAAAAAATACTGTGGAGGGGCTTACTTTCCTTAACAATAAATGAAATACATAGAGACAACAAGATAAAAATTTGTATGATTTAAACCTTGTAGTTGTGATCCTTCTTCCTCCCACCTACCCCAGGTTTGAACTAGACAATTATGCAGTATAATTAGAGTTGGACGCTTTTACACAATATGTACAATAGGACCTTTATTATTGCGATAAATTCAAGGGAACCTGCTGCCCTCCCCAATGGCTGATACAAATTGTTGGAATATAAAATAATGGAGGAAATATTGCCCCATTGCAATGCAGAATGAAAACTGTTGAACAATACAGACAGTACTTTATGCTTAATCTGACACAGGATAATATTTCCTCCTGGTTTAGTATCGAAGTTCCCAGCAAGTGCAAAGAAAACCTTTACCTTACTAATATTAAACATGAGACATTTCTAGAAAAGATGGTTGGTAGCCTGACTCCCATTAGTCTCTTGCAGCGTATCCTTCATTCGTGAAAAGGCTGATAGGCTCATATGTCCTTACTCCTATCCTGTGGCTGATTTTGTCTGTATACTATCTATCCCTTTCCCCCTGCCTGCACACCACCCCTGTCCCCTGAAACCCTCAAACAATTATTGGAGGGGCAAAAGAAAATAGACACCTGCACCCAATTGTGGCAAAAGTTCCTTTGACCCATAGGTCATTGGGTTGATCTTACAAAGCCATTTTCACATAGATGGGGGTGAAGCTCAAGGTCTAAACTCAATGAATTTCTTGAGTGGTACTTGAGATAGCTTCCCTAGGAACAATAAACCAACAATAGAACAAGTCTTAGTGATGAGTAATAAGCCAGATTAGTCAACAAATTAATGATAAGGCAACACCTTACGAACAATGTTCAGAAGCATTTGTAGAATACGGGACCTGTTGTTAGGAAATGGAGATAGTTAAAGTAAGTTATATTTGTATGTGTAAGTGTTAGGAATGAATTTTAGCTTTAATGTTTAAGTTTAATTTGTATTTGTGTGTTAAGAAAAGGTCAGGTTGAGTTTTAGTTTCACTTTAAATGGTGCCTGCATTTCTAATGAGTTTTACGACTCCTAAAGAGAAGTTAAGCAAACACAAGAGTAGAAAAAAGCTGTGCTGTCGCCTAGCAACAGGAGTCCAGGGAGGAAAGCCCCACCCACATACGCACACTGGCAGAGCAGTTGAAATCAGTTTGAGTTCAGTTGGCAGCAGCTGTCAGGCAGAAGCAGCCTGGACAGGGCAGAAAGCCAGTCCCCAGCTAAAGTTGGTTGAAAGAATGCCAGAGAGAGACTGGAACAAAGGGGACAGATAGAAAGTCCAAAGCTAAAGAAGAAAGGTCCCAAGGCCGCAGGAGTGAGGCAAAAACAGGATAAAGTCCCAAGCAGACCTTCTCGTCAAAGCAAGGACAGGAACCTGGAAAAGGTCCTGTTAAGTGAAGTTAAGAGTGAGGGGCAGAGAAAGGTTCCAAGCTTCAAGCTTAAAGCTCCAAGCTGCAGAAGGCACATTTAAAGCGATATAAAGGCTTTTGAGAAGTCAGAAGGTCTAAAGAGGCAACTGAAGGTCTGTAACCTTTAGCTACGTGCATGTGAAGCAATGGTGTACTGTTGATGGCTGAGTCCAGAGAGAGAGAGTGCATGGAAGAAAGCTTGAATGTATGTGGCGACCTAGGGCAGAGGAACATCGGAAGGGGGGTTCGAAAGCCTGGAGGTGAACCCTTGGGGAAGGCATCTGAGAGAAAGCGTTGGTTTGGGAGAAGATTCCAAAACGAGTTCTTAGAGAGTGGAGATTGGAAACCCTCGTGTGAAGGACCGAGTTCAGTGAGACTGGTTGGCTCACAATGTGACAAGTGTCTTGGGGGAGTTGAAGAGAGATCCATAGCATCTGGTTGAAGTGGCATCTGTCACTTGGTTTCAGAGTATGGTGTGTCTGACCACAGGTTTACATGGATTGTGTACTTAATGTAAACATTAGAGTATAAGGTAGCCTTTGCAACTTATGTTGTCCTTACAAATCTGTATATACCTGTAAAGGTATAGCTCTGGGTGAAGGAGTATTGTAATATAGTGCATCTTTTCTTGTTAAATAAACGTTTTATACTTTTGTTAAAACTTCATTGGCTGACTTCGGTGACTCTGTTCAGTAGCCACTCTCCATGTATCTAAACAGACAATTGAAAGTTAGGATCTATCAAGCTGGGTTCCACTCTGGGATCAGGCCTGTCCAGTGGTAACATCAGCTGGGATCATAACACTGTGCATACCCCTAAAAAGCAAAAGCTCAACTTGTGTAATTCAACAGCCTTGGCCAAAACAAAAGGTGAGAGGTAGTATAAAACTAAAAGAATGGACTTCAACAATGCAAAGAACAGTGGAGATCCCGCAAACTGGGAGAGATATAAAGAACATCAAAGAGATATAAACAAAATATGAAAAGCATCAAAAAAGAGAACATGCGAAAATCCTTAAGACGGATAGCAAGAATAACACTGAAACTTTTTATAAATATGCAAAGGGAAAGAGGGTGACTAAGGGTAATGTGGCCCCTTAAAGACAGGCCTGGGTGACACTGTGATTGAAATTAAGGAAATGGCAGGTTGCTAAATGATTACTTTGTATTGGTCTTCACCATAGAGGACGAGGATAGACTACCAGGAGGTACAAGGGGAAATAAACAATAAATACAGGGGAGGAACTTATGGGGCAGGATTTTCTGTTCGTCGGGCGGGCCCGGGAATGGCTACGAAATGGACCCCAGCCCCCTATTGAGCTCCGACTGCAATTAACGGCCAGCCAGCGTGAAACACGCGCTGAGAGCCCCAGCGCTGCTGGGGTGGGTGGGGGGAGGCGGGTGCGAGAGGAGCACGAGCGGTGAAGTTTGTGCATGTGCAAGGTAGCACGCATTGAAAGCTCCCTGAAGGCACAGAGCTGCCTCAGGGAGCTGAAGAATTTTAAAATGAAAAGTAAAGGTTTTAAAAAATAAGGGAAACATGTGACTCAGTCAGGTGAGCAGGGACGTAATAAAAATGATGTTTCAAAGTTTTTATTTTAAAAAAAAAAAAATGATGGCTGGAAACCTCATCCTGCCTGTGGATGAGGTTTCCTAAAAAATGCAAAGGCCGCCTGGCTTATTCACCCAACCGCCAACTGTAAGGTTGGACGGGCAGCAAAAAAAAGGGTTAAATTAATTGATTAATAGCTTTAATAGGCCTCTTAATTGTCGGTGGGCATGCTGCTGGGCTTTCACGCCCGTCTGCTGACCGAAAAATCACACAAGTGCGCGATGATGTTGGGACGCTCACCTGACGTCATCAGGCACTATTTTACTCCCGATTGGATCGGGAGTGTGCCCGCCCACAGGAAGTAAAATTCTGCTCATAGATTTAATTTAAGTTTAAAATGGCGATGGAAAAATAAAACAGATGATAAACAAAAATCCAGGACCTGATATTTGCACCCCAGGGTATTAAAAGAAGTAGGTGAATAAATTGTAGATGCACTAATTATGGTCTTCCCACACTCTCTTGATTCAGGAATTAGTCCCTTGGATTGGAAGATTGCCAATGCCACTCTATTATTTAAGAAGTGTGGGAGAAATAACCCAGGAACTTACAGACCTATTAGTCTAACAGCTGTTGTGGGAAGGTTATTAGAATCGGTTATCGGGGCAGAGTGACTGAGCACTTGGATAAATATGGACTGATCAATAAGGACCAGCATGGATTTGAGAAGGATAAACATGTCTAACTAACCTAGTTGTACTTTTTGAGGAAGTCACTAACATGTAGATATGGATGTATTTATGATTGCTACTTGTATTGACTTCCAGAAGGCATTCAATAAAGTTCCACACAAGAGACTGTTAAGTTACCTGAAGGCACATGGAATCAGACATGGGGCTGAATTTTCTGGCTGGCGGCGTTTGGGGGGGGGTGGGGGGTGGAGTGGGAGTGGGTGTGGACCCATTCGCTGCCCGCGATCAGGTCCGTGCTGCCATTTTACGCGGGTGGGCCAATTAAGGTGCCGATTGGCGCATCAAAGGCCTTAAGTGGCCTGTTAATTAATGGTGGGCGTGCATCGGAGACCACCACGTGCCTGCCAAATGAAATATCGCAATGGCGCGCGGTGACGTCAGGACGCTCACCCGATGTCACCGTGTGCCAGTTTACGCGCGTGCGTGTGGGGCCTGCCCCCGCTGGGAAAATTCTGCCCGTGAACTTACGACATAGGTAGGGAATTGGTTAGGTAGTGAAAGTAGGGATGAAGGATATGTTCTCCAATTGGCAGGATGCGACCAATGGCATACCCCAGGAAACCTGTGCTGGGACCTCCGCTTTTCACTATATTTATAAATGACTCAGATGAAGGAATAGGGAGCCATATATAAAAGTTTGTTGTGACACTAGTTTAAGTGGCATAGCAAGTAATGTAGATGATAGTTGCAAAGAAACATTGATAGTGAGTGGACAAAACTGAGAAAGATGGAGTTCAACATGGGGTAGTTCAACATGATGTCACCTACTTTAGACTTAAAAAATATGGATTAGAATATTTTCTAAATGGGGAAGAGCCAGAAACTGTGGAGGAACAGAGAGGTTTAGAGGTCATGTACAACAATCGCTAAAATAGTGGACAGGTGCAAAAATACTTAAAAAGTTAATGGAATGATAGCATTCATCTCAAATGGGGTGGAATACAAAAGGTTAAAAGTTATGTAATTGTTGTATCAAGCTCTGGGTATACTGCATCTGGAATACTTCATTCAGTTCTAGGTACTGCACCTCAAGATCTAGTAGCCTTGGCAATGTACAGCGCAGACTTACCAGAATGGTCCTGACGTTAAAAGAATTAAGCCTATTACGGGAAATGGAATCATTGTGGGTAAATGGAGCTGAGGTCCCTGCCAACCATGACCTAGCTGAATGGTGGTACGAGCTCGAGGAAACCACTTGTTTGGAAAAAATAGCTCTGAGGCCAGAATGTCTTTAGATTTGTAATGGCTCTGAGATTGTGAGACTGTTAGAATCAAAACCTCTTTAGATTGCAGTTTCACTCTACACTGAGAAAGACATTCTATCCAGTTTCCATTGTCGATTGTTCTTAGTTCAGCTTTGGAGACTTACACTGATTTACCACTGGCTCCACTCAGCAACCTTTCCACCACAAGAACTCCCAAACCCTCCCCACCTCCACACACAGGATCCTTGTCAGAAAAGACTTTTGGAAACTTAAAATGCTGCTTTCAATGCCTTTACAGTAGTTCACACAGACATGTGAGAATATATAGTTTACAAAGGAAGGTTTAACAATGTGAATGACGCAGTAAGATGATTTTTACAGATCTTGATTTTTACAGATTTCTGAAAACAATAAAATTAGCCCTTTGCAGTTCTGATTAAAAAACAGATTTACATTTAGAGATTGATGTGGTTATCTTCTTTTCATTTGAAAAACACAACTCTGCAGAAACAACATATGGCAAAGGTTATCAATTAAATATCTTTGAATGTAGTTAATCTCTCCTTAGTTTCACTCCATCCATGACACTAAGCTTCTGCTTCTCAATAATCCAACGTAGAAATGAGACAGGATTAGCTGTGGATGGCCAGCCTGCTCACTGCTTTTCCTGACCTCCCTGGCTTGCACAGCATGACTAAGATCAGGAACGTGTGTGGGAGTGTTTCATCACGACAGTTGTTTTGGAAAATTGCAAACATTGATATGTAGGTTACGAAGTTGTGTACCTCGCTTGGGTGAAGGGCAGTTGAAGCTCCGTGGGATGCTGTTCAGTTTAATCGTGTTTGTTTAGCCATGCATTTGCTGAAGTTCTTGAAGTTACTTTCCTTCATAAGATGCCTTTTCTTCATATGCTCGCAAGCACGGTCACCACATTCGAGGCGAGCTGTTTCGTAAGGTCGTTGTGTCTGGGTTGAGCAGCACAAAACATGATTGGGTGCTGAGTTTGCCATTTCCTCTTGGCCTTCCTGTGGGATGATAGAACAGCAGGCAGCTGACTTACTGCAAGATGGTCATGACTTTGGGGTAGAAATTTATCTCAGGCAGTGGCACAAAAAGAATAGTTATCAGCTGCTCATTAAACACAACGACTGATATTTAGTTATATTGCAGTCAATGGAATTACCCCTTTCTGCTCTGTAACATGAAATGCACCATTGCCCTGAAAATGTCAGTTTTCAAGCAGGAGCTCTTACTTTTCCCTTTTTAAAAGAATGGGAGAGCTACAGCAGCTTAAAAGAAGTCAACTCTTCCCTCTACTAGTTTGAATAACTATTGATGATTAAATAGAGTAGGGCAATCCAACTGAATGGTTAGAAAGGTTATTAATCACATTTGGGCAGAGTGAAGTTACCATGGCAACAGTGGTTAACTCTGACTCCATTCCGACTTGCCATCTGGAGCTGTGGTGCTGAAATATTATGCCAAATTTAGTTATCAATGACCTTTTAACTCACTATAGTTTAGCTCACTAAAATGAAACTAAAACAATATTTTCCTTTCCGAATTTATCTCTCAGAACCACACGAAAGCTTTATGCAAGTAGAACTCAACTCCAATTGCCAACAACAGCTTGCATTCATATAGCTCCTTTCATGTAGTAAAGGTCCCAAGGCAATTCACAAGAAAGGTATCAAACAAATTGACACGGAGGCACGTCTGGCATTATTAGGACGGGTGACCCAAAGTTTGGTCAAAGATGTAGGTTTTAAGGAGCAGGGAAAGAGAGAAAGGTGGAGAGGCAGGAGATTTAGGGAGGGAATTCCAGAGTTTAGAGCCTAGGCAAATGAAGACACAGCCGACAATGGTGGAGCAAAGAAAATTGGGCTGAAATGGAGAAGCGCAGAGAGGGCGTAACTATACAACTTGTCTCTGTGCTGTCATAAGTTAATCCAATGATCTCTTAATTAGAATAAAAACAGAAATTGATGGAAAAACTCAGCAGGTCTGGCAGCATCTCCGGAGAGACAAACGGAGTTAATGCTTCGAGTTGAATGTGACTCTTCTTTGGAACTTCTTTTGAACTTCTGAAGAAGTCATATTTGACATGAAACATTGGCTGGAATTTTCCACCCCCTCACGCCAGTGGGATCTTCTGGTCCCACCGATGTGAATGGAGATTTGCACCACCCACTGGCCACGCTGCAGAGGAACCCGCCGCAGGGGGGTGCTGGAAATTTCCGGCCATTAACTCTGCTTTTCTCTCTCTCTGCAGTTGCTACCAGGCCCTGCTGAGCTTTTCCAGCACTTTCTGTTTTTATTTCAGATTTCCAGCATCTGCAGAACGCTGCTTTTATTTTAATCTTTTAACTGAAGTAATTCTGAAGGACTGGCTGTGTTTTGGACAAGTACCTGACATTGAATCAAAACGGAAACTCAAAATGCTGAAAGTTCTGTTTTATTAAAAAAAAGGCCCACACTTCAAAGAGGATGTGTTGCCATGGTTTTCTTTGAGCCCCATGTTGCATAAAATACAGGCTAATTTTTACTCTCTTTTAGGGGTACCATGATTATTGATAAACTCGTAAACCCGTATTGTTGGCTGCAGTTATTTCCTTTGTGAAATGACAATGTGCCACTTCTGTAGATGCTGCTGGACAACATTATAAGCCTTGTGGTGCTATCTGACTGGCTTTCTCAGCCCCAAGGACCGGGCCAAAATTTGGCATAGACATTGATCCTCAACAATACAGTAAAGCCCCACCTTTCGCTAACTCCCTTATTCGCGCAAAAGCCTTTGTACACCAGTTCACCCATGTAGGGCCCAAATTCGTTTATCCGTGGTTTGAAAAGTAAAAAATTAGAAGCCATCATTAGAAAATGCTAAGAAAAGCCGCCTGAATGAAGTTTAAAGAAAGGGAAGATGTTCATGACGTATTTCCTGGAGCCAACCTCTTCCCACACCCCCCACCCCAATAGCCCCGGCAACAAGAGCTTTTCATGGCCCCGGCAACAAGAACTCTCCATGGCCCCAGCAACAAGAACTCCCCGTGGCCCCAGCAACAAGAACTCCCTGTGGCCCCGGCAACAAGAAATTCCCGTAGCCCTGGCAACAAGAAATTCCCATGGCCCCGGCAACAAGAAATTCCTGTGGCCCCGGCAACAAGAAATTCCTGTGGCCCCGGTAACAAGAAATTCCCATGGCCCCGGCAACAAGAACTCCCCGTGGCCCCAGCAACAAGAACTCCCCGTGGCCCCGGCAACAAGAAATTCCCGTGGCCCTGGCAATAAGAACTCCCTGGGCCCCGGCAGCAAGAACTCCCCATGGCCTCGGCAACAAGAAATTCCCGTGGCCCCGGCAACAAGAAATTCCCGTAGCCCTGGCAACAAGAAATTCCCATGGCCCCGGCAACAAGAAATTCCTGTGGCCCCGGCAACAAGAAATTCCCGTGGCCCCGGCAACAAGAAATTCCTGTGGCCCCGGTAACAAGAAATTCCCATGGCCCCGGCAACAAGAACTCCCCGTGGCCCCGGCAACAAGAACTCCCCGTGGCCCCGGCAACAAGAAATTCCCGTGGCCCTGGCAATAAGAACTCCCTGGGCCCCGGCAGCAAGAACTCCCCATGGCCTCGGCAACAAGAAATTCCCGTGGCCCCGGCAACAAGAAATTCCCGTGGCCCTGGCAATAAGAACTCCCTGGGCTCCGGCAACAAGAACTCCCCGTGGTCCCGGCAACAAGAACTTCCCGTGGCCCCGGCAACAAGAACTCCCTGTGGCCCCGGAAACAAGAACTTCCCGTGGCCCCGGCAACAAGAAATCCCCATGGCCCTAATCGCAGTCCACCTTCACTCGCAAGTAAGATGCCCCAAGTAGGACAAATTTTACATTTTTCTTGTTTTATTAAACAATTTCTCCAGTAAATTTCTCTTTAAATTTATTAAAAACATAGTTTTTTTCTTGCCTTTGATCCTTTCTACATGTAAAGTTTTAGGATGGCTGGAACCTGTCCTATTGACTCCCATTGTAAAGTATTCTCGTTGTTCGCGATTTCGCCATTTGTGAGGTTTCACAGGAACGTAACACCTGCAAATGGCGGGACTTTACTGTACTTTCTTAATTCCACATCTGCCAGGTCAGGTAGAAAGCAATTGTGCTAGCAAACACAAAGTGAGGTGATGGCAGGCTTGTTTTTCCTTCCCCCTCTTATTCCCCAAGTAAATGTAATACTGCTATTTAAGGAAGGAGGAGGAGAACTACAAACTGGTTAGCCTGACATGAGTCATCTGGAAAATACTGGAAACTATTACAGTCTTAACAATACACTTAGAAAATCATAGTATGATCAGTCCCCCTTGTCCTCACTTATCACCCCACCAGCCTCCGCATTCAAAGGATCATCCTCCTCCATTTCCGCCAACTCCAGCATGATGCCACCACCAAACACATCTTCCCTTCACCTCCCCTGGCGGCTTTCCGCAGGGATCGTTCCTTCCGGGACACCCTGGTCCACTCCTCCATCACTCCCTGTACCTCAACCCCCTCCCACTGCACCTTCCCACGCAACCGCAGAAGGTGCAACACCTGCCCCTTTACTTCCCCCCTCCTCACCGTCCAGGGGTCCAAACACTCCTTTCAAGTGAAGCAGCATTTCATTTGCACTTCCCTCAATTTAGTCTACTGCATTTGCTGCTCCCAGTGCGGTTTCCTCTGCATTGGAGAGACCAAACGCAGACTGGGTGACCGCTTTGCAGAACATCTTCGGTCTGTCCGCAAGCATGGCCCAGACCTCCCTGTCGCTTGCCATTTCAACACACCACCCTGCTCTCATGCCCACATGTCCGTCCTTGGCCTGCTGCAATGTTCCAGCGAAGCTCAACGCAAACTGGAGGAACAGCACCTCATCTTCCGACTAGGCACTTTACAGTCTTCTGGACTTAATATTGAGTTCAACAATTTCAGATCATGAACTCTCTCCTCCATCCCCACCCACTTTCCGATCCCCCCTTTCCCAATAATTTATAATTTTTTTTACAAATATGTTTTTCTTTTCCCACCTATTTTAAAATTTATTTCGATCTATTGTTTCATCTCCACCTTTTAGCCCATTTCGATCCCTTCCCCCCACCCCACACCTACTAGGGCCATCTGCCACTTGCTTGTCCTGCTTGTTACCCTTAATGTCCCCATTAGCACATCCTTTAGATAATATCACCACAGTCAACACCCCTTTGTCCTTTTATCTATGGCATCTTTGGCAGTCTCTTCTTGGCCTCCACCTATCACTGGCCCCCTATTGAGCTCCTCCTGTCCCACCCCCCTCTACCAGCTTATATTTAATCTCATTTCTATATTTTTTAGGTCTGATGAAGGGTCATATGGACTCAAAATGTCAACTGTATCCCTCTCCACAGATGCTGTCAGACCTGCTGAGTTTTTCCAGGTATTTTTTGTTTTGGTCCTAGATTTCCAGCATCTGCAGTATTTTGCTTTTATCATAGTACGATCAGACAGAGTTAACATGGTTCTGTGAAAGAGAAATTGTGCTTGAGAAATTTAGTAGAGTTTTTCGAGGATGTAACTAGTAGGGTAGGTAAAGGAGAGCCAGTAGATGTAGTATACTTGGCTTTCCAAAAGGCATTCAATAAGGTGCCACAAAACAGGTTCGTATGCAGGATAAGGGCTCATTGAGTTGGGGGTAATACATTAGCATGGATGAAGCATTGTCCTATGTCAAATGTCCTAACAAATTAACTTGAAGATCCTTGTCTTTGTTTTCCAAGTCCCTTTGTAGCCTTACCCATTGTGGTTTAGCAATTCAATGAAATCATGGCTGATCTGCAACCTAACTTCATTTACTCACCTTTGCCCCATTTACTGTATCTGGCTAACAAAAACCTGTCAATCTGATTTCAAATTAACAATTGATCTAGCATCAATTTCTGCTGGCGGAAGAGAGCTCCAAACTTCTACTACCCTTTGCATGAAGAACTGTTTCCTAATTTCACTTGCGAAAGGTTTGTTTAGGCCTTGTCCATAGAGTTTCCATATGCACTATCACTCCTCTGATGCCAATTTATTCTTTGTGTTCCCTACTGCCTCATGTCTGTTACTCCTTCTTCTTCTTGAGTTCTATGCCTGAAGGCAGGTCCTACCCACAGTGCTCCGATCTCCACTATGGATAGGACAAGCAGGTAGATCCTGAACCAACCCAGCCAGAACAAGGATCAAACTCCATGCTGTTGACACCAATCTGATCCACACTGGCCATCTAGCTAATTTGTGCCCAAAGGAGTCTGAGTTGCTTTGGCAACATAAACGTTTACATGCATGTTGTAGCCTGGAGCTATGGACAGTGATGCTAGAGGCTCCAATTTCTTTCCATCACATGGCTGACCAGGAACCTCCCCTGCTCTCACCGCCTGCCACAAGTTGGAATGATTCACAAGTTGATATTCAATCTGTTTGACAGCTTTATGAACGCACCTTCCTTGGCTATCAAGCCCTAGAATTCTGGCTCAGAGGCAGGGATGCTACCCACTGTGCCACAAGGCCTTAATCGGCCTTTTAATTGTCGGCTGGTGGGCTGCTGACTCCGACTCGTGCCTGCTGACCAAAATATCACGAGAGTGCGCGATGACGTTGGGACGCACGCCCAATGTCATCACGCGTCTTTTTACGCTCGGTCGGGTCAGGTGTGTGCCCACCCGCTGAGCTAAAAATCCTGCCCTATGTGTAACCAGGAGCAAACCCAAGGACTGGAACTGTCAAAGACAATGGGTCTGGTAATCGACAAAACGCTTTAAAATTGGTATAAATATCGCTTCCATTAATGTGTGTGGAGGTGGTGTGCGGCACTTCCTTGTAGCAGATGTAATATACAAAACTGCTCTGCCCTGGTTAATTAAGTGTACATCCCGGGTCTAAAAAGCGAGCTGCTGGCTCTATTGCAGCAGCTCCCAATGTTGATGGTGATGTCCAGGCCAGTGATTCTGGGCAGTGACTTCAACTGCATCATCATTGTGGCTGGACAATCTGGCAGAGCTGACAGCAAACTGGACGTCACATCCAGACTCTTAATGGAATTGGTCAAAGATGCCAAACTTCCTGACATCTTCAGCAACCCTGAAGATGGAGTGCCGCATAGATACACCTGGTAGAGGCCAGACCGGCTCTTTTGTTGCAGGATAAACTTCCTGTTTGTGTCCTGTGCATTCATGGTCAGATCCACTGATGTCAAGCCGATGTTCTTCCCTTACCTACAGGCCGGGTATCACTTACAGGAAGAACAGAGGGTTGGCAGGGGGGATCGAAGCTGAATGTGAGTTTGCTGACCCCAGACAACATTGAGGAACTCAAAAACGATTACAAAGGTTGGAGAACTTTGAAGCTCCTCTTTGAGTCTCTGACGCACTGGTGGGAAGTGATCAAGGTGAACATCAAGATTTTATTTATCCTCAAAGGTGTTCAGAAGGCTAGAGAGGAACAGAGGGAAATGTCTCGGCTCCAGAAAAGCATGCAGAATCTGCTCCGGCTACAGTCAGTGAAGGTCGATATCAAAGGGGATCTCTAAGAAGTGAGAAACAAGCTGGCCTCACTCTTTGCTTCGGAGGCCTCAAAGATCATCTTCTGCTCTGTGGAGCAGGGTGAGATGTGCTCGTGTTACTTCTTCCAGAAGGTACACAGAGAGAGCTCTGGATCAGCAGCGTGAAGGAAGAAGACAGCTTAGTAACGTCATCGCAGTCTGACATATTGAGGATCAGCAAATCCCTTTATGCCAGATTGTATGATGTGAAGCTCACAGACAGCACGGCCTCCCAATCCTTCCTGTCCTCTATCATGGAGGTCTTAGATGACAGTACATGGGAGAGTCTGGACAAATTGATAACTCTGGATGAGCCAAGGCCCTCGCGTCCTTTGAGAAGAGTAAAATTCCTGGAAGCAACGGCTTTCCGGTAGTGTTGTATTTAGCTCTGTGGGACTGGATCAGCTCAGACCTGCTGGGAGTGTATGTGGGCATGCTTCTGGCCGGCAGTGTGTCAGAATCCACGAGGAAAGGCATCACCCTCATCTACAAGTGGACAGAGAGATGGAGGAAATCAAAAATTGGCAACCTATTTCACTGCTGAATGTGGATTACAAAATTCTGTCCGGTGTCATTGTCAATCAGGTCAAGTATGCTCTGAGCTCTGGAGTTGGTGATCAGCCCTGACCAGACCTGCGCTGTACCCAGCAGGAAGATCTCTGATAGCTTTGCAATACTCAGGATTGCCTATATACGAGACAGGGCATGGACACCTGCCTCATTATCCTGGACCAGGAGAAGGCCTTTGACAGAGTATCGCGCATCTAAATGGTAGATGTGCTCTCCAAAATTTTGGGTTTGGGGAGAGAATCCGCAATTGGATCCAACTACTCTACTCAAACATTAGTAGTACAGTTTCAATCAATGGGTGGGAATCAGAAAGCCTTCCAGTCAAATCTGGAGTCAGGCAGGGCTGTCCTTTCACTGAGGATCTCACTGCTTGTCTTGTTCATGTGTTGTATCAAAACGTTTCCGAGTCCATCAGGAAGGATACGGACATAAGAAGGATGACAATCCTAGGCAGTGAAAGCCTCCCTGTACATGGATGACGTCAGTGTCTTCTGCTCAGATCTGCTATTGATGCACAGAATGATCAGCAGTGACCAGTTTGAACTGGCTTTGGGAGCCAAGGTAAACCGTGGCAAGAAGGAGGTCATGTTCTTTGGGAAATGGGCCGACTGATACTTCGTTCCTTTCACCGTCAGGTCAGGCCACCTGAAGGTCCTGGGGATCTGGTTCAGAGGGACCAGGGCATGCGTTAGAAACTGGAGGAGTGCGTAGCTATGGTGAAACAAAAACTGGGCATCAGGTATGAGGCACACTGTAGGTGGCTCAGGTCTGGCCCATTTCTCACTCCTGCACTGTGGCGATCACCCAAGCCATCTTCCGCTTTATCTGAAGGTCTAAAATAGACTGTGTTCACAGGGACACGATGTACAGACCTCTAGATAAAGGGGGTAAAAATGTACCCAACATTGCCCTCACCCTGATGGTCACCTTTGTGTGTTGCTGCATCGGGTTGTGTGTAGACCCTCGGTACATAAACACCAAATGTCACTATGTGCTGAGGTTGTACCTGTACTTGGTGTTGTGAAGGATGGGTCTGGCTATGTTGCTGTGGAACAATCCGTTCAGTTGGACTGTGTCTACCGTTTATCCCTCGGAAGAGTTTAATCAGAAAAACGCCTTTGACATGAGTCCACACGTAATGTCCTTGAGGCCCTGTGGGAAAAGGTGATGGTGGATCCTGTCGGATGGTTCCCTGAGCTGACTGTCAAAGTCATTTGGCGGAATGTCTCAGCACCAGAACTTTCAAACAAGTACCAAGATGTAGCCTGGCTGGTCATGAGAAAGGCACCCCCCCCAGACCCCCGGCAGATCCCTAGCATCTCACCACCACCACACATTGCCCTTGAAGTGGCTGTGGGGAAGGGACTGTTGTCCACCTCCTTCTGGAATGTGCCTTTGTAAAGAGGGTCTGGAGCGAGATGCAGTTGTTTTTGTAGAGGTTCACCTTGAGTAGCTTTGTGACACAGGACTCTGTGCTCTAGGGGCTGTTCCCAGGGACGCACACCGAGGCAAACATCAACAATAGCTGGAGGACCATTAACTCGGTGAAAGATGCTCTTTGGTCTGCCTAAAGCTTGTTGGTCTTCCAGTGCAAAGAGTTGCCCTCGACTGAGTGTTGCAGGCTGGACGGTCTTTCAGCCATGTTATGGCTAGGGGCTGGAAACTGTGGAACTCCTTGGGCTGTATGCTTGAGATGTCTGCACATTGTGAATATCAAGGGTATTGCAATTTTATTGGGGCACCTCAGAGTGGGACATGCTGTATGAAGAAAAGTTAACTTCATTGCACTTTCTGTAACATTCAATTTGAAATGTTATGTACTTTTACAAATTTTATGAATAAAGTATATTTTTGGAATAAAAAATGAAGGCAGTTCTCCCAGGAAGTGGTTAGTTCATTGCAGCCATCGCTGTCCCCAAATGCAGGATACTCGACTGCAAAATTTGCACTCCCCACCCCCCGCCTGGTTACAATTTTAAAAATTGTTTTATTTTTAAAATCTTTTTTAAATCTATGTTCCTTCCTGATGTATTTTGAAGTTGTTATTGATCATCTAAGTGAGAAGTGATTCCTAGCTCTCCTGTGACAAAAAAGAAAATCCAGGTTTGAATCGGTTTCAATCATGCTTCAAAAGTGGCTATTGATCGTGTTTCAACTGCTCGTTGGGGATTAGGCCCAATCCCCACTTTAGTTTTTCATTATCGCCTTTAGTGCAAGCTTCTCTGCAGTTTCTGGCAGTAAAGAAGGCAGCTGGAGCAACATTTCATCGATATATGTCTCTGAGGTAGTTCGAATAAAATTTAGTGGTGTTAACCGGGGCTCGAGGGAGTTTCCACCCCTGCCACAGCACGAAAATGGCCCTAACCAAGTTAAATGATATCCTCTGTGACTGTTACCACGGTGCATTATTCCAATTCACCCCTTCTATCTTTCTATGTCTTTGATCCTGTTAGCTACATCATCCTCATCCAATGTCTTTTCCCTGTCATCCAGCTCAATGGGATTGTTCTTGCTTGTTTCCACTCTTATCTTACTGGTCATAACTGGAGCAACTCCAGCAATAGTTCCTTTTCCCGCCCTATATCATGACAACCCCTCTGCCCACTCTTACTCAGTTACCTGCTGTCCCTTTGCAACATCATTCACATACATGGAATTAACTTCTACATATGCAGCGATAATTTCTCCATCACTTCTCTATAGCTCTCCAGTGCCTTTGAACTATCAGACTGCTAGTCCATAATCCTGGCTCAGGAAGTTTTCAATTTATAATCCGACTGAATATTGGGAAGACCAAAACCATGATCTTCAAACTCCACCCCACCCCAACCACCAAAAGTGTATTTGCAATAGATCTCATTGCCCTCCTCGTTGAATTCCACTGTTTGCAACCTCAGTATACTATTTAGCTCTGAGCTGAACTTCTGACCACATGTTGTCTCCATCACAAGGACCATCTACGTCCACTTCTGTAACATCGCCTGTTTCTGCCCTTAGCTCCATCCATCTGTTTTTCAAACATTGATCCATGCCTCTGTTACCTCCAAACTGGGCTGTTCCAACGCTCTCCATGCAGCCATCCATCTTCCGCCCTCTAAACTTCATCTCATCCAAACTGGTTGCTATGCAGATTATCCCTATCTGGCACCAAGTCCCACTTATACATGACCCCATGTTCTCGCTGACCCATACTGGTTCTCGGCCCCCCAAGACTGTAAATTTAAAATTCTCATTTTTGTATTTAAATCATTCCATGTCCTTGACCCTTCCAATTTCTGTACTCCCTTTTAACCCCACAACACCCACCCCCAAGATCCTGGCCTCTTGTACAATTCCCCCTCCCTTTGTTCCATGTAGGTGGCTGTACCTTCTGCGCTTTAAGCCCCGTGGTCTGGTTTGCCTGCCTAAAACCGCCTGTGGAAGAAATTCATTCATGTAGTGCTGCTTCTATGATATCACTGATATCTTTGAAGAACATCATGCACAGGTGGTGGCTCATGGCACTGTCTGGCTGCCTCCCCAACCACCCACCCACAAGAGGTAGGTTTTAAGGAGTGTCTTAAAGGAGGAACGCGAGGTAGAAAGGCAGAGAATGTGTAGGAGGGGAATTCCCGATCTTGGGGTCTTGAAGGCATGGCCAGCAATGGTGGAACATTTACATTTGGGGATGCACAAGAGACCAGAATTAGAGGAGCGCAGATAACTCATGAGGCTGGAGGAGATTACAGGAACGGGGGAGGGGCGAGGCCATGGAGTGATTTGAAAACAGGAATGAGAATTTCAAAATCAAGACATTGCTTGACTGGGAACCAATGTGTGCACAGGAGTAATAGGTGAACGGGACTTGCTGCGAGTTAAGACACAGGAAGCAAAACTCTGGCTGACTTGAAGTTTATGGGGGGTAGAATGTGGGAGGCCAGCCAGTTGGGTGACGATAGTTTTAATTGCGTCTCCCTTAAGCACCTGGGGACATTGTCATATTTTAAGGCACTAAATAAATGCTGACTGTTGTTGAAGAAGAGCTAAAGATTTTATTGTAACGAGGTAATGTCCTCCACCAGACAGCCTGGTTACACTAATTGTCAGGTCAAGCAAGCCCATTGATACCAGATATGAAAGCACCGTGGTTTTACTGTTGTATACAGAACTATTATGAATTTAAAGAGAATAATATATATTATTTCATGAAAATAGGTGCACAGGAATGTTAATCAGCCTCTGGTTGTCTCAGTAGTGACATAATTTTCAAAAGCAGCCAGTGTGATGATACATATTGTGCAATAGTGTGCAACTCAATAGAAACGATTGAGAGTCATTGTCTAGCTTGCAGCAGTGTTACAACATGCTCGAAGTGCCCACTCTCTGGTCCCACTGGGGGATGTGGCATAGAGGCCCTCCAGGGACTGAAGGGAAATGAAAACACCAATGGTTGGTGGTCTCCTAAAATTGTATTGATCTCAAAATGAAACCCTTCTCTTTTTTTAAGATGGGGAATGATTCATGGCCTCTGATGATTCCGGGATATAGTGTGGTGGGGTGGGGGTGGGAAAGAGAGGGAAGTGCTGAAGTGAAGTGAACCGATAGGGGCTTCTTTGACTGTTGCTGATTGAGGTCTACTTTAACGGTAATGAATGGCATCATACGTTTCTGTTTCTGTCCAATTTGCAGCCAACTCCTCCTATGCTGTTACTGACTGAAAGTGGCTGGAGCTGAGAACCATCAAGTTCTGATCAAGACAGCTGAAATCTCACTGACCACAATTTGGAAACAGTTAGAGAAACTCGAAATTCAAACGGCACTGTTAACTCTTCTCGGAGTGTGGGTGGGGTGTGTGTGAAGCAAGGAGCACCACAAAGGTACTGAGATTGCTATAAAAAAGACAGTTTCAGTTTACAATGATGCAGCGATGCCAGATGTAAAGTTATGGCCTCCAGTTTCATATCTGATTTGATATATTGACCAGGCTGGAGGACATGGCTAGCAGAGCCAGCTGTACTTATTTTCTACTTCCACCTCTTAAAATCATTAAATGCTGCATAGTATTTTAAGAGCGTAATTCTTTAATAGGAATTTAGCAGGACTTGAGAGGAGTGTGACTCGAGAGGAATGTCTTAATTTGACTTTAAACGCTGTGTGCAACGTGCACGTAGCTATGACAGTAAATCCAAGGTGCGCAGTAGGAACATAGGACCAGGAGTAGGCCATTCAGCCCATCAAGCCTGCTCCGCCATTCAACTAGATCATGGCTGATTGTCTACCTCAATTTCCCGCGTTATCTTTGTATCTGTTTATTCCTCCACAGCACCGTACAAATTATAGTTTAATCTCACAAACACAAGAACATAAAACACAAGAAAGAGGAGCAGGAATAGACCACATGGTCCATTAAGCCTGCTCCACCACTCAATACGATCATGGCTGATCTTGGGCTTCAACTCCATTTTCCCGCCCACTCCCCATATCCCTTAATTTCCTGAGAGACTAAAAATCTGTCTATCCCAGCCTTAAATCTACTCAACGATGGAGCATCCACAACCCTCTGGGGTAGAGAATTCCAAAGATTCACAATCCTTTGAGTGAAGCAATTTCTCCTCATCTGGGTTCTAAATGATTGGCCCCTTATCCTGAGACTGTGCTGCCTGTTTTAGATTCCCCAACCAGCTGAAACAATCTTTCTGCGTCCACCCTATCAAGCCCCTTCAGTATTGTGTAGGTTTCAATAAGATCGCCTCTCATTCTTGTAAACTCAAGAGAATATAGACCCAATTTACTCAGCCTCTCATCATAGGAAAGCCCCCTCATTCCAGCGACCAAATTAGTGAACCTTTGCTGTACCACCTCCAATACAAGTATATCCTTTCTTAAATGTGGAGACCAAAACTGCACACAGTATTCCAGATGTGGTCTCACTAAAACACTGTACAATTGCAGCAAATCTTCTTTATTCATGTAGTCCAATCCCCTTGCTGTAAAGGCCAACATGCCATTTGCCTTCCTAATCGCGTGCTGCATCTGCATGCTAACTTTCTGCGTTCCTTGTATGAACACACTCAAGTCCCTTTTAGCATCAACATTTACAAGTAACACCTTTTAAAAAATGTTCTGCTTTTCTATTCTTACGACTTCACACTTCCCCACATTATACTCCATCTGCCATCTTGTTGCCCTCTCACTTAACCTGTCTATATCTCTTTGTAGTCTCTCTGTGCACTCCCCAAAGCTTGCCTTTTCACCTAGGTTGGTATTATCAGCAAATTAAGGCTACACATAATGGCTCATGAAGTATGTGTGTAAATATAATATTTGGAAGACTGGTGATTTTTTAAAGTTTGGTTAAATGACCGCATAATAGTTTTTGATCTTTTTGAACGTTGAATTTAAGTGCAAAATTCAGATCGTGTTGGAAATTCTAGTTGCACAAATAAGTCAATTTTTGCTCCATTTGGTCTACACTCAGATTTTACAAACGCTACAGAGCATAACAGCAAAGATATTATACAGAGGAGTTCATTGCATCTAGCATGTATGCAGATGCTGTTTTAAAGATGTACACTTAGATATAATTTAGATGCACACCCCAAAAACAGAAATGGAAATGTGTCTTTAGTCATCAGTCAGTAGCCACACAGGGCAGAGATACTCAAGTACAATTCATACAAGTAAGGTGGCAAGAGGGTCAATTCTAACTTTAAGCTGTGACAGGAAACAGGCCCAGCAGATTGGCTACCTGTCAGGAAAGAAATGGAAAATTGGGTAGGGTGTATTATGAGCGGCCGGCTTGCCAGTTACTGTCTCTGCAGGAGGTTAAAATCAGCCCCAAGTATTTAGGAGGAAAAGGGAAAAATGGACAATAAAATAAGAGTCAATCTAGTGCTTGATGAATGATGTATACAAACTTGCATTAATAAATTCAACTTTTTTTTTGAGGAAACCTTCAAGCCTGCTCCGCCATTCATTATGATCATGGGTGATTATCAAACTCAATAGCCTGCTCCTGCTTTCTCCCCATATGCTTTGATCCCTTTCGCCCCAAGAGCTATATCTAACTCCTTCTTGAAAACATACAATGTTTTGGCCTCAACTACTTTCTGTGGTAGCGAATTCCACAGGCTCACCACTCTCTGGGTGGAGAAATTTCTCCTCATCTCAGTCCTAAATGGTCTACCCTGTATCCTCAGACTGTGACCCCTGGTTCTGGACTCCCCCACCATCGGGAACATCCTTCCTGCATCTACCCTGTCTAGTCCTGTTAGAATTTTATAGGTTTCTATGAGATCCCCCCGTCATTCTTCTGAACTCCAGCAAATATAATCCTAACTGACTCAATCTCTCCTCATATGTCAGTCCTGCCATCCCAGGAATCAGCCTGGTAAACCTTCACTGCACTCCCTCTATAGCAAGAACATCCTTCCTCAGATAAGGAGACCAAAACTGCACACAAAATTCCAGGTGTGGTCTCACCAAGGCCCTGTATAATTGCAGTAAGACACCCCTGCTCCTGTACTCGAATCCTCTGGCTATGAAGACCAACATATCATTTGCCTTCTTTACCGCCTGCTGCACCTGCATACTTACATTCAGCGACTGGTGTACATGGACACCCAGGTCTCGTTGTACATTCCCCTCTCTCAATTTATAGCCATTCAGATAATAATCTGCCTTCCTGTTTTTGCTACCAAAGTGGATAACCTCACATTTATCCACATTATACTGCATCTGTCATGCATTTGCCCACTCACTCAGCTTGTCCAAATCACACTGAAGCATCTCTGCATCCTCCTCACAGCTCACCCTCCCACCCAGCTTTGTGTCATCTGCAAATTTGGAGATATTACATTTAGTTCCCTCATCTAAATCATTAATATATCTTGTGAATAGCTGGGGTCCCAGCACCGATCCCTGCGGTACCCCACTAGTCACTGCCTGCCATTCGGAAAAAGACCCGTTTATTCCTACTCTTTGTTTCCTGTCTGTCAATCAGTTCTCTATCCAACTCGATTCACCACCCCCAATCCCATGCACTTTAATTTTACTATCTCTTATGTGGGACTTTGTCAAAAGCCTTCTGAAAGTCCAAATAAACAACATCCACTGGCTCCCACTCATCAACTCTACTAGTTACATTCTCGAAAAATTCCAGTAGATTTGTCAAGCGTGATTTCCCTTTCATAAATCCATGCTGACTCTGTCCGATTTTGCCACTGTTTTCCAAGTGTTCAGCTATTAAATCTTTTATAATGGACTCTAGAATTTTCCCCACTACTGACATCAGGCTGACTGGTCTATAATTCCCTGTTTTCTCTCTACCTCCCTTTTTAAATAGTGGGGTTACATTAGCTACCCTCCAATCTGTAGGAACTGTTCCAGAGCCTATAGAATCTCGGAAGATGACCACCAATGCATCCACTATTTCTATGGCCACTTCCTTAAGTACTCTGGGATGTAGATTATCAGGCCCTGGGGATTTATCGGCCTTCAATCCCATCAATTTCTCCAACACCATTTCCCTACTAATACTGATTTCTTTCAGTTCCTCCCTTTCACTAAACCCTGTGTTCCCCAACATTTCTAGTATGTTATTTGTGTCCTCCTTTGTGAAGACAGAACCAAAGTATGTAGTTAGTTGGTCAGCCACTTCCTTGTTCCCCATTATAAATTCCCCTGTTTCTGACTGTAAGGGACCTACATTTGTCTTCACCGATCTTTTTTTCTTCACATACCTATAGAAACTTTTACAGTCAGTTTTTATGTTCCCCACAAGCTTACTCTCGTACTCTATTTTCCCCTTCTTAATCAATCCCTTGGTCCTCCTTTGCTGAATTCTAAAGTGCTCCCAATCCTCAGGTCTGTTGTTTTTTCTGGCCAATTTGTATGCCTTTTCCTTGAATCTAATACTATCTCTAATTTCCCTTGTAAACCATGGTTTGGCCACCTTTCCTATTTTACTTATGTGCCAGACAGGAATAAACAATTGTTGCAGTTCAACCATGCGCTCTTTGAATGTTTGTCATTGCCTATCCACCGTCATCCTTTTAAGTAACGTTTCCCAATCCATCATAGCCAACTCGTGCCTCATACCATCGTAGTTTCCTTTATTAAGACTCAGGACCCTAGTCTCAGAATCAACTACGTAACTCTCCATCTTGATGATGAATTCTAACATATTATGGTCGCTCATCCCCAAGGGGCCTCACACAACTAGATTGCCAATTATTCCTTTCTCATTACACAATACCCAGTCTAGGATGGCCTGTTCTCTAGTTGGTTCCTCAGCGTATTGGTCCAGAAAACCATCCCGTATACACTCCAGGAATTCCTCCTCTATGGTATTGTTCCTAATTTGATTTGCCCAATCTATATGCAGATTAAAGTCACCCATAATTACAGATATTCCTTTCTTTGCATGGGTCTCTAATTTCCTGTTTAATGCCATTCCCAACATCACCACTGCAGTTTGGGGGTCTATATACAACCCCCACTAATGTTTTTTGCCCCTTAGTGTTTCTCAGCTCTACCCATACAGATTCCACATTGTTGGAGCTAATATCTTTCCTCACTATTGCGTTAATTTCCTCTTTAACCAGCAACGAAACTCCACCGCCTTTTGCTTTTTGTCTGTCCTTCCGAAAACCCCTGGATGTTCAGTTCCATCCCTGGTCACCCTGCAGCCATGTCTCTGTAATCCCGATTATATCAAACCTGTTTACATCTATTTGCGCGGTTAATTCACCCACTTTATTGCGAATGCTCCTCGCGTTAAGGCACAAAGCCTTAAGGCTTGTCTTTTTAACATTACTTGTCCCGTTCCCACTATTTTTCACTGAGGCCCTGTTTGATTCTTGCCATTGATTTCTCTGACTATCACTTTTCTTATTCCCCTTTCTGTCTTTTGTTCTTGTCCTTGATTCCCCCTACTCTGACTCCTTGCATAGGTTCCAATCCCCCTGCCATTTTAGTTTAAACCCTCCCCAACCACTCCAGCAAATATTCCCCCTAGGACATCGGTCCAGGTCCTGCCCAGGTGTAACCCGTCCAGTTTGTACTGATCCCACCTCCCCCAGAACCGGTCCCAATGTCCCAGGAATCTGAAACCCTCCCCCTCACACCATCTCTTCAGCCACGTATTCATCCGACATATCCTGCTATTTCTACTTTGATTAGTGCGTGGCACTGGTAATAATCATGACATCACTTCCTTTGAGGTCCTACTTTTCAACTTACTTCCTAACTCCCTATATTCTGCTTTTAGGACCTCTTCCCTTTTTTTTAACCTATGTCGTTTGTACCAATGTGTACCACAACCCCTGGCTGTTCACCCTCCCCCTTCAGAATGTTCTGTAGCCGCTCTGAGACATCCTTGACCCTAGCACCAGGGAGGCAACATACCATCCTGGAGTCTCGTTTGCGGCCACAGAAACGCCTATCTATTCCCCTTACAATTGAATCCCTTATAACTATTGCATCCCCACACTTTTTACTCCTCCCCTGTGCAGCAGAGCCAACC
This sequence comes from Cetorhinus maximus, assembly GCF_964194155.1. NCBI lineage: Eukaryota > Metazoa > Chordata > Chondrichthyes > Lamniformes > Cetorhinidae > Cetorhinus > Cetorhinus maximus. The sequence goes on along the minus strand of NC_135895.1, from coordinate 92,160,620 downwards.
ATGGTGCAACGAATTTGGCTGTTGCTGCTTTCCTTCGAGAGGCCATTCCCCCCAACAGTGTCCAAGGACAGGACTTCTGTTGCAAGATGCTTGAACCACATTGGAGAGTGATTAATTAATACTTTTGGGAAGAGCTTTACTATTTAAATCGTTGTTTAATGCAGTTTTATGACCTGACTCTGCTTTGAGACATTGGATAATCATAGAACTCTGAGAGCAATAGCCGACATGATTCCAAAGTTTGTCGTAACTCTCCTGCTGGCTCTCCAACATTAAGTCCTGGATGAGCCAACATGACCACTATCTTAATGTTTGCAGCATCAGAGCTATCCCTTTTTTGCTCCAGCCAGCACCTAAATGCCTTTGGCCTTCAATCCATTGACACTCCTGGCTGCCATCTTGGGCTGAACCAGTTTTGGGTAACCCTGGCATACTGTACAATCCCAGCTTCCTTCCACATTAATTGCCAAGATTTTTTTTCTTGAAACTTTGCAGCATTACCCCTAACTCTGCCACTGTCTCTACCTCTACCCCCCTGCATTGAAACCTTTCTGTATGTCATCATTACTTTTGAGGCTTGGTTTCTCTACCCGCTAGTTGGCCTCCCTGTCTCAACACTTTACGTGCTTCATCTCATTCAAAATGCTGTCTTCACCAGCACAAAGTGCCACATTCCCATCACCCTGTCATCTCCAAGATCTAGTGCGATGGTTTCTCTCCCTGGCAACAGTCTGAAATCAAGTCAGCTTGCTTGCAACCTTGCTGTCACATTTGGTCAAGAGATGAGCTTCCACCCTCAGATTCATGTCATCACTAAGACCGCCTATTTCCACCCAGAACCATAGAAAAGTTATGGCACAGAAGGAGGCCATTCAGTCCATCGTGTCTGCACTAGCCAAAAAAGAAAAAAAGTATGAAACTAGCCGTCCATTCTAATCCCACTTTCCAGTGCCTGGTCTGTAGCCTTGCAGGTTACAGCACTTCAGGTTCAGATCCAGGTGCCTTTTAAATCAGCTGAGGGTTTTCTGTCTCCGCCACCAAACCAGGCAGTGAATTCCAGACACCCACCACCCTCTGGGTGAAGAAGTTCTTCCTCATGTCCCCTCTAATCCTTCCACCAATCACCTTAAATCTGTGCCCCCTGGTAATGGACCTCTCCGCTAGGGAAAATGGGTCTTTCCCATCTACTCTGCCTAGGCCCCTCATAATTTTGTACACCTCAATTAAGTCACCCCATAGCCTCTGTTCTAAGGAAAACAACTCCAGCCTATCCAATCTTTCCTCATAGCTGCAATTTTCAAGCTCTGACAACATTCTTGTAAATCTCCTCTGCACTCTCTCCAGAATAATTATGTTCTTCCTATAATGTGTGACCAGAACTGTACACAAAATTCCAGCTGTGGCCTAACTAGCATTTTATACAGTTCCATCATTACATCCCTGCTTTTATATTCATTACCTTGTCCAATAAAGGAAAGCGTTCCATATGCTTTCTTTACCACCTTATTCACCTGTTCTACCATCTCAGGGACCTGTGGAGAAGCACTCCAAGGTCTCTCACTCTCTCAATATCCTCCCGTTTATTGAGTATTCCCTTGCTTTGTTTGCCCTCCCCTCAATGCATTACCTCACACTCCTCTGAATTGAATTCCATTTGCTACTTTTCCGCCCACTCAACCAAACCATTGATATTATTCTGGAGTCGATAGCTATCCTCTTCACTATCAACTAAACGGCCAATTTTTGTGTCATCTGCAAATTTCCCAATCATGCCTCCCTCATTTAAGTCCAAATCATTGATATATACACTAACAGCAAGGGCCCCAACACTGAACCCTGTGCACTGGAAACCGCTTTCCATTCACAAAAACACCTATTGACCATTACCCTTTGTTACCTCCGTAACATCGTTGGACTTTGCTGCAGTCTCAGCTCATCTGCTGCTGAAACCCTTATCCATATCTTCGATACTTCTAATCTCAACTATTTCAACGCATTCCTTTCTGCTATCCCACATTCTTCTTTGCCTGAGGTTATCTAAAGCTCTGCTATCTGTGTCTCAACTCGCAGCAAGTCCCGTTCCCCTACTACCACTGTGCTCGTTGACCTACACTGGTTCTCGGTCAAGCAATGTCTTGACTTTAAAATTCTCATCCTTGTTTTCAAATCCCTCCATGGCCTCACCCTTCCCTATCTCCATAATCTCCTCTATCCCTCTCAAAGGCACCTGTGCTCCTTGAATTCTGGCCTCTTGTGCATTCCCAATCACAATTGCACCATCACTGATGGCCGTGCCTTCAGTTGCCTAGGCCCCAGGCTCTGGAATTCCTGCCTTACTCCTCTCCGCCCCTTGGCCTCACTTTCGTCCTTTAAGACACTCCTGAAAACCTACCTCTTTGACCAAGATTTTGGTCATCTGACCTAATCTCTCCTTATGTGGCTAGGTGTCATACTTTTTAAAATATAATTCTAAAGTAAAGTGCCTTGGGATGTTTCACTACATTATGGGCAGAATTTTCTGCCTGTTGGGTGGGTGGGCCCGACCCAATCTCCGGTGGGCGAGGAGCTGATTCCCGCCAGCGAAGCGGGCCGCACCGCCATTTTACGTGGGCAGGCCAGCGTGATATCCGGCGGGAAGTGTTATGTGCTTCCTGTGTGGGCTGGGGGGATTCCCTACGAGCAAGAGTACGCTCTTTCATGCATGCGCACAAAAGAGCGCATGTCTGCCTGAGGCTAAGTGCAGCCTCAGGGAGATTGCTTCCACTTTGAACAATATTAAAAATAGAGAAAAAAAAACTTCCTAACATGTCCCCCGATGTGACAATGTCACATGAGATGGGGCATGTTCACAATTTACCGAATAATTTTATTAAAATTTTTAAAACCCTGCATGAAACCTGGATGAGGTTTCATGTTTTCTCTATTTGCTGCTGGGGCTCCTGGCCTGCCCGCCAACCTTAAGGTTGGACGGGCAGGTCCTTTAATTGTTTAAATGATCCTGTCAATAGCCTCAATTGGCCATTGACAGGTCGGTGGGCCCGCAGCTGATGTTGCTGCGCCCCCGCCTTCCTGAAAATTTAAATGGGGCGGGGTGATGTCGGGGGTTCCGCCCGATGTCTTCCCGCGTCATTTTACGCATCGGCGAGCGGGCCCCGCCCTCTGCTCGCCAACGGCAAAATTCTGCCCTATAGGTTCGAGATAAAGGTAAGTTGGGCTAAAAGGCTCTGCTGAATAGTATCTTCCCACTGGTACTGGTCCTCACATCCCAGCGAGGTGGACAGGTTGTGGCACTGCTCAGAGCTTGTCTTTCCGCCAAGACTGCCCCAGCTAAAACCTGCATGAGATGAGCCTGCTACACTGGCCTAGAGGCGCGAACTTCTATTAAAACATGTACTTCAAGTCCTCAATGGCCGAACATGTAGATGAACAAGGAACATGTGCCCCTCAACCGTTGTGAAGGTGGATAAAGGCTGAAGTAGGACTGACAATCTCCAGTTGTCATGCCACTGGGTAAAGATTGCCAACACATCAAAATTGTGCAGGGTTGTCAACTGCGAAACGACTTCCTCACATTAAAAGATGACATGCGCAGTCCTTGACCAGGGACACCTTAAAGCCCTACCGTGGTGGACGAGTGGTGCCGGAGACAGAGTTGTGAAGCTGGAAACCTCTTGTCACAAATCTGCATGTAGACACTGAATACCTGGTGGTTGCTGAATGTTTGGATTTGGGACAGAAATGGCTCCCGAGGGCAGCATCCATGACTGAGCAATTCTTTTTAAGGTCCCTTCTGCTCACCTCACTTGAAGAAGGGGCTAGAAAAGGTACCCCAAACATAGGCTGTTTCAAACTGTCCTGACTGGGAAACTGCACCTGTAGGGATCACCACCTTTGCAAACACACACAAGCAATAAAATCCATTTATTTCTGTACCTGGAATGTATGCACCCTTATGGACAATCACAACAATAAATGCCCCAAAACGAGAACTGCCATAGTTTCTCAGGAGCTTGCAAGATATAACATCAATGTTGCTGCTCTCAGTGAAACAGAACTCCCTGCAGAAGGCCAGCTTATAGAGGAAAGAGGAGGATACATTTTCTTCTGAAGGGGAAACTAGAGGAAGATCATCGTATCCATCAAAATCAGAATCATGGATATACTTACAGAACTTCCAAGTGGCATTAATGAATGACTCACAATCCTACGACTTCAGTTTAGTGGCAACCAAAGGGCCACAGTCATCGTTGTTTCTGCCCCCACACTCCATTCTACTGATGAAACCAAAGAGCTCTTTTATGCAGACCTGGATTCTGTACTGGCAGCCGTACCAAAACAAGACAAACTTATCTTACTGGGAGATTTTAATGCCAGGGTTGGACGCAACTACACCGTCTGTGAGGGCTGCATGGGGAAAGAAGGAGCCAAGAAATCAATGCCAATGGTCTCCTCCTCCTCCTCACCAAGTGTGCTGAACATGAGTCTACCATCACAAGCACACTCTTTCATCAGAAAGATAAATACAAAACACTGTGGAAACATCCCCCAGCCAAGATTTGGCACCTCAAGGACTCTGTCATTTCCCAGCAAGGGATAGGAAGAATGTACACATCATCCATGATATTCGAGGTGCAAACTACTGGTGGACAGACCACAGACTTGTACGCTCTACCATGAAAATATGCTGCGCACCCAAACACAAGGCTCCTCAAAGAAATCCAGGAGAACATTTATCATCTACATTCTCCAGGATATGAAAATTAGAGCACAATTCCAGGGTGCAACTTTTTCCAGTCTTGCTCTCAGAGGATCCAATGGTTCCAATTGTTAACTGGATCCAGGCTGGTTAAAAACTAAGGCACAGCTGCTTCCTTTGCTGGAGAGTTTAATGACTTAGTTCATATTCAATACCACTCCAACTGCTTCCCCCACCAGTGTCCCAGCTATCCCCATTTATAGGTGTACAAATACCCTTCACCTGTTTAACAATATAATTGCCATTAAACCTTAACAATGTAATTAACAAGACATTGACACCAGTGTGAAGGGCTTTGGGGCAAGATAAAATCTGTGATCTAAGAAATGTGCATCCAGATCATTGGATGTGGATTTTGCACCGAGATTGGTTCGACCAGAATGATAAAGGAATATGCAAAATTCTTGACTGGAAACGCCAAGCCTTCATTACATGTCAAAATCATCCTATATCACAGTAGAAACAAGAAGAATACTTACTACTCAAACCTGAAGCTCAGAAAATGATATGTGTCATCAAGAATAAGTGGTGGGTAAAGAAGGTCAATGAAGCCCAATGCTACACAGATCCACATGACACGCAAAGCTTCCTCCAGGCCACCAAGTCCATCTATGGACCAAAACCAAATGGTCCCTCCCCTTTCCAAGACAATACAGCCATCTGAGAATGTTGGAAGGAGCATTACTGAAACCTTCTCAATTGGGATTCAACAGTGTTAGACAAAACCATCAGATATATCACTCAACAGCAGTCAAACTTTTGTATGCTGTCAACATTTGCTGAAATACAAAAGGCTATCCAACAGATGAAGAATATAAAAGCATGTGATCCAGACAACATCCCTGCAGAAATCTATAAAGCTGCTGGTCATGAACTCTTGCTCAAACTCTCAGACCTTTTTTCTAAAATCTGGGAAGAAGAGGTACTATCTCCCGACTTTCACAATGCCGTCATTATTTCACTTTTCAAGAAGGGTGATAAATCTGCATGTGGGTTCCATAGAGGCATATCCCTTCTGCCCACTGTGGGGACGATTCTCACACAAATCCTCCTGAATTGCCTCCTATCGGTCAATGAAGACATACTGCCGGAGACCCCATGTGGTTTCCAGCTAGGAAGCACAGAAGTGATTTTTGTCGCTCAACGAATCCAAAAAAGTTTCTAGAACAATGCAAAGAGCTCTACATGACCCTTATTGATCTGTCAAAGGTCTTTGACTCCATCAACCACGAATCCCTTTGGAAAGTCCTCCAGAGACTTGGATGTCTTTCAAAATTTGTTACTATCCTGTAACTTCTGCATGGTAGCATGACAGCAACTGCCCTTTGCAATGGATTGGAGACTAAGCCCTTTCATACCAGATGGGCATCAAGCAAGACCGTATGATTGCACCAATTTTCTTCACTATCTACCTCAGCCTGATCATGGACCTCATGGAACTCATTCATGACCAACTTCCACAAGGGGTTGTGATTGACTTTTGATTCAACAGGAAGCTTTTTAACTTCAACAGGCTGACAGCCAAGTCCAACAAATCCATAACTTACAATATGCCGACATTAGCCCAGTCATGGCCCACACTGGAATTGGCATTCAGGCCACACTCAATCTCTTTAACGTGACAAACTAAAGGGTTGGTCTCTCACCTGACATCAGCCAAAATCATCCACCAGCCCTCCCCAGGACAAGCACCGACATCTCCAGCCATTGTTATTGAATAGAATTCATTGAACACTTCTTATATCTTTGAAGATACCTTTCTCAAATTGCCACCGTCAAAGAGGAGATCCAGCACAGAATCAGCTGTGCCAGTGCAGCCTTCCAAAAGTTGCACAACTGGATCTTTGACAACAGAGATCTCCATAAGAGGATAAAGGCTTTAGTGTAAAGTACTGCTGTCACCATAATCCTTCGGAATGGTAGTGAGACTTGGGTCGCTTACCAAAGGCACCTCCAGATGCTCCAGTGTCCAGCAGTGTCTCCACAGGACACTCAAAGTCAAGTGGGAAGACAAGCGAACAAATTCTAGCATCCCCACTGAAGCCAATTCCTCCAACATTGCAACCATGATCATGAGAAATCAGCTTCGCTGGTCTGGACAATGTTTCCGTATGCTAAATAATCGACTTCCAAAATGGATCCTCTTTTCACAACTTAGGTATGGCACCCGATCTCAAGGAGCTCAGAGAAAACATTTTGAGGACACTCTTCAGGTCTCATTGAAAAGGGGACAAATTGACACCGCTGCGTGGGAGGAACTTGCCGCTAACTGTGTCATGTGGCGGCGCCTCATCCAACAAGCTGCAACACAGTCGAAAACTGACTGCATAAACTCTGCTGTGCAGAAACGATCGAGATGGGAGGAGAGAAAGAGCAGAACCCTGGCTTGAGAACTCCCCTCCCTCAGCACAAATATGGTCCTATCTGCCCAAAGACGTGTGGCTCCAGGATAGACCTGCTGAATGACCTGAGGCCTGAGGGCACACAAATCATGATGTTTCGAGGGACTGACAATAATGATAAATATAAATTGTTGTTGATGTTGTTGCTGTCCTCCCTCAAATCTCCTGCTTTGTAAGCCAACATGGACACTTCATCCTTCTACCATTGGCCTTATATTCAGTTCCACTATTTCTGACTATTCATCAAATGATGATAATTCCACTCAAACTACTTGGCCTGTTCCCTCGGCCTTGCCACTTGACTCCCCACTTTCAAAACATAAACTTCCTCAAAATGCTGACTGAAACATCCCTCTCTCTCTCCTTTCCCTCTTTCCTTCTTGGGTTGACATCCACCCATGTTTAATACTCACTGCTTAGAGTTTTGGGGCATTTTTCCAGAACGTACTTCAATCTGGAACGATGGGCTATTCAAACAGCTGTGGAGGCAGGGCTGGAGACGGAGGGCCTGCAATTTCCCGCCAGTGGCCGCCATGCCGGTCTCCTGCCTCATTCCCATTGTTGGGCCATATTTTTCTGGGGAGGACCCAGTGGTTGGGGGTGTGGGGGGTGGGGGGGTGGGGGGGGGGGTGGTGGGGTGGTGTGGTCAGGTGGTGGTGAGGGATTTGGGGGTACCAGCAACCCATCCACAATAGGTCAATTAAAGGGCTTATTATGTGGTCCACTCTCCACAGACTGATTGGAATTGAGGCCAAAATATTATTCAGCAGCCCCCTAGTGGCAAACTGGGGTGGAGAGGATGGCAGCACTCCAACTAGCTATGGAACCCAACACCCCTCTGCACACACCACAGCCATAGTGTCACTGGTAGGACCACTTGTTGTCCACTGGATGGGCTGCCCCTCCATTCTGATGGCCTTTTTAATGGTAAACATTTTGAAAATCTCTTCAGGAGGCAGCTGCATCTCGAGGCACTCTCTCTCTCTTATTTAAATCAGCAGTGCCCACCACAGACGGTGTGACTGCCGAGGTGTCAGTGCTGGAGAGCCTCCTGTCGGCCCTCCAGCCTTGGGAGTCTGCCCACCATCCTGACATGGACACAATGTGGGATTGGGACCAGGAAATACCCCCCTTCAGGACTTCGGGGTCCTGACCCCAGAACAAAAATTCAACCCAATGTGCCTTAAATTCAACTTAAGAAAAGCACAGCTCCATCTGAATTTTTCCATTTTGCCCGCACATCTTTTTTATTTAGCCTTTCAGAACATGAAGTGTGTACTGTGGTTTCTTATTCTCTAAGAACTTATTACTAACTGCTCAGATTCATTTCACATGGGACCCATCCATAAGGCCAATGCAGCGTGGTCTCTGTCCTAACATTCCTTTCTTCTGTTTACAGCAAATTGGAGGTTTCTGTCTAGACTCAGATTTGTGCTGCATTACAACTTTGAGTGTAACCTGAATAGTACAACCTGACTTAACAGTGACCCTTTACTACAGTAAGACACAGCAGGCACTGTTGGTTTCTATCTTGTTCTTCCTGCTTCCAAATCTACGTCCTCTGCCTCCTAGAAGAACAAGGGCAGCATGTTAATGTCATATCAATTACATTGTTAAGGTTTGTTAATGTCTTGTCAATAACATTATTAAAGTTTGTTAATGTCAATTACGTTGTTGCGGTTAAGAGAAACAGATGGATATTAAGAGATGGGTATTAACTGTCTTTGAGCACATATAAATAGGGGAATGCGGGGGCTGGGGTGCATCATCAACCCCGGAAATGACATTTTGATTTAACTTTGTAAATTTCCTTTCACTTTTTTGTTTTAGTTACCGTGCCCACCAGGGGCTGTCATCCCTGTTTATTAGTTTAATTGATTGATTTTTGGTTTCTTCAAAAGAGAATATAAATAGGGGAACATGGGAGCTGGGATGCATCATCACCCCTGGAAATGACACTTTGATTTGATTTTGTAAGTTTCCTCTGATGCTTTGTTTTTGTTACAGTGCCCCACCAGGGGCCATTTACGCCCCTCATTTACTGACTTTTCTTTATTTATTGGTTTTTGTTTCATCAAAAAGAGCATAAATGGGGGAACATGAATAGGGCCAGGCAGCGGGCGGTTGAGGGGGGTTGTCCGAGCTGAGTGTCTGCCCCTCTTCCGCGGCTATATTCACGGATGGGTAATCCTGGAGCGGGAGCACGCGGTGTCCACCGATACACTAGAGGCCTTCTGCAACCGGCGGGCACTGCAGGGGCTGGGGTGCATTGTCATCATGGGAAATGATATTTTGGTTTAGTTAGTTAAGTTTTGTTTGACGTTTTTGTTTTCGTTACAGTGCCCCACCAGGGGCTGTTGCCTAAGTTATTTGTTTATTTTATTAATTTTTTGTTTTGTTTATTTAAAAAAAAAGAGAATATAAATAGCGGAAATTTGATGTCGTAGGTTACCTTGGACCTCAGTCCCACAATTTGAGCTGGCTTGCGAAAATTCCCTCCATGCCTTCCCATTCTGCACAGAGGGGTTTCCTCCGTGGGCTACTGCTGCAAATCCATCACTTCCTCGCCCTTGCCAGCCATCTAGACACGCTGTGGCGTTCTGTCCTGCTGTCTAGTGGTGGCGGGGGTCCCCAGTGGAGGGCTGTCTACGTGGGAGCCCTCTCCTTTACCATCGGGGAATTGGCATGGAGGGTGTTGCATGCAGCAGTCCTGTGCAATAGGAGGCTAAGTTGGTTCATGGACTCCCAGGCCGCCTGCCTTTTCAGTGGCCTTAAGGAGACCATGTTCCATGCCCTTGCAGATTGCCAGAGGTTTCTGTCCCTTTGAGGGGGCTGCTCCTCAAAGTTTGGTTGCACTTCAGCCCCACTCTCCTGATCTTTGGACACCCGGTATAGAGGGGGGAGGGAGGGAGGGGGTGAGGAGGGAGCAGGGCCACCATGTAAGCCTGTGCCTGGGCCTGGCCAAAATGGTCATTAACAGGTCCAGGCAGCAGGCGGTCAAGGGGGTCATTTGGCCCAACTGTCTGCTCCTCTTCTGCAGCTATGTTCATGGCCGGGTGTCACTGGAGAGGGAGCATAAAATGTCCCGCAGTATGCTTGAGGCCTTCTGCAGCAGCTGGTGCACAACATCAGCCCCAGAAACAACATTTTAATTTAATTTAATAAATTTCCTTTTAAAGTTTTGTTTTTTGTTACAGTGCCCCTTTAAGGGGCTTGCAATTAGTTAATTAGTTTATTTGTTAATTAGTTCTATGGTTTACCTAAAGAGCATATAAATAGGGATAGCTGGGTTGAGTGGGAGGGTTGCTGTGAGGCTGAACAGTCAATAAACTCTCTCAATAAAGAAAAGCTCTTTGTCTTGGTTTCAGCTTCCACCAACCAGCTTAGATCGTGTTAACACAGCAGATGCATGGGAGCACCACTGCCTGCAAGACATACACCATCCTGACTTGGAACAATATTCGCCATCGTTCCTTCACTGAGACCGGGTCAAAATCCTGGATTTGTAGATTTACTCTTAAGATTTGATGATAACTTTAAAATGTCATTGGCCTTCCGTATTCACAACAATGAAAAGAAATGTAAACCATTAGTTCTCTTGATTCGAGACCTGACTGAGCCCTGTCTTTTTTTACCTCCTGCATGACCACAGTCTGTGTGTCCGTGTCTAGCTGCAAGATTTGAATCGAAAGTACAAGGTGAAGATCATTATCAATCTAATCTCGCTTGGTGACTCAAGCCTTTGGAGCAATGTTGGGCAGCTGTGGGCAGCAGCTAACCCGGCGTGTTGACATTTAGGTGCTCTTTTCAAAGAACCTGCAAGCTCACTAAATGTGCTGTGAAGCAAAAAGGATCAGCCTGCTGTAAAAATTCTTTAACCAAGTTTACAATCATGAACTTTCATAACGTTTTGTCTTAATTTTGAAGAGGGCATTTAATCAAATGTGGAACCCTTCTGGTCTCTCAATAGTCAGGGCTATTTTGTTCAGTTTTCCTTATTCCTTTTCTCCCTTTCCAGTTGTGCATACAGTTGGATATTTAATTTTTTTTATCCTATTCCCACTGTTGGTCCAGATGAAATCGATACATCACTATAGATTTGGAATCAAATCTGGGACCTTTCTTGTCAGTCTGGCTCTTTTTCTTCAACACCAGGAGTGGGAGAGGAGTGCAAAGACTGGGAAGTTAATAGGAAATCACAGCCATTTCTACCAGGGTAAAGGTTAGTAATGTAAAGCAAGTTAAGAGTTAAATAAATTCTGATCTCCTGCATTTCTTTTTGGAAAATACCGAATACAAGCATAATCTTGAAATGTAGCTGGAATTTAAATGTAAATATAAATAAAGGGGAAAAAAGAAAGACTAGTATTTATGTGGCATGGTTCACAAACTGAAGGGCGGAATTTAGAATGGGTGATCTGGGTTCCATCCACTAGTGGGAAACCTGTGTCACTTTTCCAAGGGGTGATACTATTTAAATGGAACAAGACACTTGAGTGGGCAGCATTGGGCCTCCCACAGAATTAAGGCCCCAGTAGGGCAGAAATCTGGCCCACGAGAGCTGTCGGCCAATCAGAGGTTGGTAGATCTACATTACAGGCCGCACCACCAGGACTGGTGGTCGCTGCTGGTAATACAGTGAGGCTATCACCAGGAATCATCTTTGAATCCTTGGAGTTGGGTGAGTGGGGAAAGTTGGGATTTGCGGAGAGGGGGTGAGGGGTTCTCGGTGAGTGGGAGGGGGTGTTGAATGCAATGGCATTGGGTGGCTCTTGGCAGGCAACCCCTTCCCAATACCGTGTCCTTCAATTGAGCAGGCGTGCCTTTGGAAGAGGGACTCACCCGGGAGGCAGCTAGCAAACCCGACAGAGTTTGCTGGGCGATCTTCAGGAGGAAATTAAGGGATGCCTGCGGAGGCCCGGGAGAATCCCCGGACCACCGCTCATTCCTGGTAGGCTCAGGGATAATGACCTTTAAGTGGCTCAGTAATGAGCCTAATTAGTCTGTGGGCGGGTTCCCCTGTGTTGTAAGGGTTGTTTTGGTGTCTCACTGAGAGTTCTGATGGCTTGTATGGTTGAACATAAAACTGTTTATCAACAACTCATAACTATATACATCTCCAAGGTACAGATCTACATGGGTGCTGACTCCATGCTGGCTTCTTCCAGAACCTTCTACACACAGTCTACTGTCACATGACTCTCTACATCACTATGCGGGTGGTACTGTACCCAGTACCACATTAATCCTTGCTCTGCCAGATACCCTTATGCTATATCTTCCCCCAAGTCTTTACCCAACATATTTACATTACCATTATGCTACTTATTCTGCCCCCATCAAGCCTCATCTTTATAAATTCAGATGGTCTGAAGGCTTTATGACTCTGCCAGATATTGTCCTTTTCACATTTGGACGATGGTCTTAGTTGCTTTGGGCTGACTTTATTGGTTCAGAGTTTAGTTTGTAAGTATTCTGTGTCTCCTTGGTACTTGGATGTCTCAAAAACCAGGGTTTCAAGACTTGGTTTGCTTCTTGCACTCTGCAGTGTTCTGTTTCTCTTTATCAACAATCCATCTTCTATGATCCAATACCATGGGTTTACCCCGTTCTTTCCGAAGGGAGAGTTCACTCTAGCCATTCCTAGAGTGGACTCGGGCTTTCTTTTCCTATGGGGTCTGCCAGGTTCTTGCTGGAAGTTGACATGTTAAAAATGGAACCTTAATTCCCACCTGTCTCACAATTTTACCCAAATATTTGATTACTCTCTTATTTTCCAATTGCTTTTTGAGCTTATGAATCTTTTCATTCAACCCAGCAACTACTCTGGCATGTTCAGTTGTCTTTGTTTCAGAGTTATCTGCGGGACTCCTAAATAAGTTTAACAACTTCAGTTGGGCATTCAGTTCCTTTCAGAGTCTTTCTTCCATGGTCACTGCTCCTTAGACACTTTCAATTCACTCATTAGATCCTCAATCTGTTCCTTAGAATTTTCTTTTTCTGCTTTTAAAGTCTGGATTTGCTCTCCCAGATTGTAATTCTCTTTTGGTATCTTTCAAGCTCACTTTCTGTAATTTTACTTCTGCTAGTTGTTTCTGAGACTCCATGCTCTTTTGTGCGAGCTTATATTTTCTCTTGCCATTCTAGGTTCTTGATTGTTATTTCTTCATATATATCTTTGGAAATGTAATGCTTTTCCAAGTTTTCTTCCAAATGTCCAACCATCATCTTCAGCTCTGCCGCCTCTTTCTTGTCCCTTTGGCTTCCTCCTAGAATATAGAACATTCCTGTGTCTTCTCTGCCAACTCAGTTCTTTCAGAGTGACATTAAATTCATTTTGCTTCAATTCATAATTTTTCAGAGGAGCAAACAATGACCTTGAGGGATCCTTGTAGCGTGTGAAGGTCCTTCAACAGGTTTTCATTTCCTTTGCGAAGCTCAATTGTTTCTTCTTGAATTTTCTTATAATTCAACAGAGTCTCCTTGACTTTGTCCCGCTGTCCCTCCTTTCTGCTGTTCAAGGTAGTCTTCATTTCTTCATGCTGTTGAAGGGTTATGTACTTATTTTGTATTAGATTTTGAAGGACAATCAGCTGTTCTTTCAAATGTACTTTCTTGTTGGCCTCTTGCCAACTCACACTGTGCTTCAGTGCATTGCTTTGTTGCAGCTGATAGTTCCAACACAGCTTTTTCTGAAATAGTATTCAACTTTTTTAACTCCTCATGTATTTCCAGGGACACGTATTTGTTCTTTAAAAAGTCTTTCAAGGTCACAACTTCCTTGAGTGCCTATTCTGACTCCTGTTGTGCCTGACTGTACTTCTTGTTCAGTTTTCCCAACTCCTGCTTCAATTTGCCAACAATGGAATTCACAATCGTTATTTCCTCCTTGTACCTTTGTGATACCTCGGAAATGTGTTTGTTCAGATCTCAAACAGTTTGATTCTTTGAAGACCTTAGTTTATTGTATGTTTTCAAAGGTATATACTTAGCTTGAATCTTGTATTTCAAATCTTCCAATCTAGCTTTGATAGGATCATTTTCCAAGCTTATTTCATTTTCCTTTTGCCGGGTTTGTTTAATTTGGATTTCAAATGATAGCTTTCCTTCATTCAGAGCCAGCTGCTTGATCCGCATTGCTACCTACTGTTGCAGTTTGGATAATGTATTGGGATTCCCAAAAAGATATATTTATGAGACTTCTGGAAAGTCCTCTGCCTCTCTAGCACTCTTGTGTGGTTTGTTTGGGGGAAAGACTTTTATCCTTTTGTAGCTTCAGTGGGATTTTTAGATGTATTCATCAAAGGCTTTCAAAGCTGGTTGACAAAAGCTGGACTGTTTCGTCAGCAGGTTCACAAAACAGGTATAAAAAGGTATTAATTTGTATTTCTCCTGATTTCCTACTTAATCCTGATGTACTCCTGTAATCGAATAATTTTCTTCTTCATGATGCACAACTTTGGATATGGTTTGGCCCTTGCCTTAGCCTAAATTAGTCTGATAATATTACTTTGCTATTCGCAGAGGTGAGTGCAGCTTTAAATGTCGTTGCCCTTTTAAGAATGGTTGTGCAGTAACCACTTTTTTCCTTCTGCTTTTCTTCCCATGCTTGTTGGGTTTTGGCAGGCTCCCTTGGTGCTGATGGGGCTGTTTTTTAAAACTTCATGACTCAGCAGAAAACCTTTAAAACAAGAAGTTTGGACCACCTAGGGGTTTTTTTTAAACTGGAGAAACTTTACTGGAAGGTAATTTTTCAGCTCTGCCGTTACAAGTAAACTACTCTGCAAAATTCTAGTTCCGTAGGAAACAAACTTGGAATTGTGAAACTGTCTTTGATCATGGGAAGAAAACAACCAGGAGTCGATGGAAACTCTGGACATTTCGAACCCTTTGACCAATGCAACATCACCTAAAAATATAATCGCACAACTGGAGAAGAATGCAAAGCTACAGAGGCTGCTCACTGCTGCCGCTCTACTCTTGATACTTGTTTCATTGTTGTGAGTTACTTGGCATGCAGTTTACGCATCCAAATTACAGCAGGACATTACAAACTAAAACATGTACATTGTGCTGTAGCATACGCTTAAATTCTTAAACAAATGTGAAAAACTGACCATTTTCATTATTATTTTGTAGGTCAGTTCTATCAAACAGACAACTGGTAAGAATAAAACATTTTTTTCCTTTTTGGCATCATTTAAAAAAAATGTAGAAAAAGTGGGAATAGAATTTTAAATTCTCATTCATCACTTAATACCTCCAAAAATAAGACAAAGTAATGTTTTCCTATGTTGATTCATTGTTACACTTATTTTGTTATCTTATTGAAGTGCACAGCCTTACTAATCAAAGCAAAGTTGGAAAGAGGGCTGCACACCTTAAAGTTCAGTACTTATTGTTTGTTTGATATGTTGGCAGTTCAAATGTATCAAGGAAAATGGAGTTGAAGAAGGAAGTACATTAAATAGTGCAACTTATAGGTGATTTGATTGCTTTAGTAGGGGAATGTACATTGGCCAGTGTGGTCTTGAGTTATACAGACTGCGGTGAACATTGCCTGTGCTTAATGAATCAATCTCATTTGGCTCTAAGCCACAGCTCTTCAGCAGAACTAAGTGGTGCTGGCTACAGAGATGAACTAAAATTAGACTGGTTTACTGAACTTGATTGTTATTCAGCTAACAAGTGGATATTATGTGAGAAAATATCCTCCAGAAAGACAGGGGCCCGGATTTTCGCTCGCAGGTCGGGTTTACAGAGTCGGGAGAATTCCCGGTTCTGCAAACCCGATTTTTAACCATGGCTGCCTGGAGATGGTGCTTTCAGTCAGGGCTGGGTTAGATGCCAGGGTGGGTGACCTCTGCAGAACTGAGGAGACTGCTGGGTGTGGAGGCAAGCTGGGTGAAAGGTCAGCCTTGGGGTTCCTGCAATGTGTGCAAAACTTAAAAATAAAGAATAAAACGTGAAACATCCCTCCAGCTCTCATCCCTCACCTCCATACACTCTCCACGCCCCATCCATGCGAACAAATACCACCTCATGCCCTGTACCCACCCCATAGCCCCTCATACCCTGCATGCCAATGTATGCCCCTCCATCCACCCTTTGACACTTTATAGCTCCTACACCAACTTAGTGCCAGGTCATGACAAACGTACCCTCCCACTCACCATCCCTTTCCCTTACACCTGTCATGCCAACTCACCCAATATCCACCATGGGCAGACCTCAGGACCCATACAGACATGAGATAAAATGAAGTTCTAAGTGACTTCACTATATTGAAAAAAAATTCTTAATAACCCATTTACTACATTTACATCCCTTCAACTAAATAAAACCTTATAACAACAAATATTTTATTCAAGTGCACAATCCCTTATAACAAGTATTGCAATACATAGTCCACTTCAAAGAGTCTATAGCCATTTGTAGCTGTCGATCAAACTGAAATAGTAGGCACCCTATTCTGATAATGGATAGTTGTGAAATCAGTCATGCAGTAGGTATCCACAGACAGAGTGAAAAAGCAAACAATGATTTTTTTCCAACACTCCAGACATTTTTTTCCCCAAAGATTTAAAGGGCAGGACCTTTAAATGCCAGGACTTGCTGACAGCTCCCTTTGATAGATGCTTTCAACAGTTCCTCTTGACACTTTTAACAGTTGATTTTGACAGGTATGTTGACAATTCCAATGACCTTGGCAGTAATGAGTTTATGCACTTTTTATGCACATTTATGCCTACTTTAACAATTGCACACAGCACTTCACCTACCCAATGGGCACCTACCTCCACCAACCAAAGCATATTTTACCTCCTCAAAAAGAGTCCTGGGGCTAGATTCAAAGGGGTACCTTATCTCTCCAAAGGCTATCCAAATAAATCCACCAAGTTCAGACCTGCTCTTATCAGGTTTAATCTGCACACTTTGGGTTTCACACTCCTGGCCTACCAAAATCCCACTTCAGTGGAGGCAGCTGATGATTTAACCGGCCTGCTGCCTCCCTAAATAATGCATGAGCGAAACCTGCCGGCCCCCATTCCTGCCCCTGCGAAAAGGGGAATTTCTGTATTCGGGGGCGGGACTTAAGACTTTTGCCCACTTCTGCCATTTTGTTCCAATGGAGAGGCTTTCTATCACTGAGAAACTCTGGGCCAGGTTTAGACTTTGTATGATAGTATCAGAGGTTGACATTGGGATCACACATGAGGAATGGTCACTAGGGTTGGGTACTGTAGAGCCAATGCACCATGGCACTCTGCATCAGTTGTTACTTCAAGATTAAGGGAGGTGATGGTGAAATGGTATGCGGCTCGGTTTATAATTTTTCATTCAGTATTGAATGTGAGGGGAAGGGAGGCCGGCTCCCATGGATGAATGAGCTGGGGGTATGTCTGGGGAGGTGCCTTGGGGCACAGCATAGCGAAGCAGAGGCCTAGACTTTCCTTGTGTGGCCTGGAGGAGCTCTCTGGCTTCTCCCGAATCCACAGATTTATAGTTAATTTTTAGGGCCCCTGTCTCAGATTTTAAGGAGGTGGCCTGTAGAAAGGCTCTAGTTGTTGCGTTAAGAGGCCATTGGGATCATATTACCCTGGCTAGCATATATGAATGAGGCTCCTGCCTGGGTTCAGCGATCAACTTAGTCTCTGGAAAAAGAATTAGGTTTAAATCTGCTGAGGGATGGAAAGGAAACACCAAATAGAGGCCTTTGAGATTAACTCCCTTTCTGCCCTATGTCTGATCATCAACCTTGTTTGCCAAGTTTACACCCCAGTTCGTGACATTGGAAGTCTGATTTTCTGATTTATTTAAAAAAAAACACTACAGGCTATGGTTTCACTAAGAATTTCAAGACAATCACTTGGGAAGGAATCCGTGGTATTGCCATCATGAGACGAGTCCATTTTACCAAGAGTTATCCATGGACTTGGGCTTTTCTTTATTTATTCAAAGATTCTTTTTAGGGACTTTAACTGTGTAAGGGGCAGATTGCTAAAACAAAATGTGTTTAAAAAGATCTGAACAGTATCCTAGGGATATCTCTAATGAGAACAAAGAAAAGTTACTATTGTTCCATGAATATGAGCAATTGGTGTGAAAGTACTTATCAAGCACGAATATTTACGTTAAGCAAAGGAGATAACATTTATGTCAATGTGTCACATCCAGACTCAGTTCATTTTGATGATGCTTCTACATACCTCGGATTGCCAATTTTCAGTATTCTTGATTACGGGTGGAATTTTCCCAGAATTGCACTAAATGCAGTAGTGGGCAGGTAAAATGGAGTCCTACCCACCGACGAAATTAGAGGGTTTTCACGCCACATCATCTCGAGCCCGCCTCAATATTTATTAATTCCCGGGAAACATGCAGTTCCCATGGCGGGCGGGCTCTCATTCGCCCACTCGCCATCACCCCGCTGTTGCATCACGCCGGCTGCCATCTTTAAATGGCAGCCGCCAGCAAAGCGCTCATCACCACCAGCTCACCACCGCTGCCCAGGAGACATGGCCAGCAAAGGGAAAAAGACTGCAGCCCCCCCACTTCAACGACAGGTCCCTCGAGCGACTGCTATATGCCGTGGAGGCCCGCCAGCATGTGCTCTATCCCCACTCTGGCCGCAGGATGGACAGTAATGTCACCAACCCGGCTTGGGAGGCGGTGGCGATGGTGGTCAGTGCAAATACCCTGCAGAGGAGGACAGCCACCCAGTGCCGCAAAAGGATGAATGATCTCTGTTCCGCCAGGGTAAGTCGCTCTTTTCATCACTCCCAACTCACACACTCACAAACCCATCACACATCCACAGGGACCTCACTCACTGCCAGTGCAAGGGACATCACCATTCACTCTCTCACACACACCATCATTATCCTCATCCTATCCATGGAACCACTCACCACCCACACAGGCCAGGCACATTTATCATCTGGCCCGGCAGGAGTCCTGATACACTCTCCCCATCTCTATCCATGCAGGACAAACTGGCTCACAACAGGAGGGAAAGGTCGCAGACAGGTGGAGGGATGCTAGAGATCAAAGTTCTGACAGAATTCGAAAACAGAGCCATCCAGCTGGCCGGCGAGGATCTGGACCAGTCCTGTGCTGATGTTGTGATCGGCGCTGCTCTACCAAGTGAGGATCCAGCAGTGCAACATCCATCAGACAACCATGCCGTGAGTGGTGTGTCCTGTTTCACAGGCCACTTCCATGCACTAACTATCTCCCCTTGCTTTCGCAGGCACATCTGCCAAACAGCCGACAGAGTCCATGACCCAGGGCCTCCAGTCAAGCCCTGGATAAACCTCTGAAGAGGAATCTGTAGGCACCCTCCCTGAAGTCCCGTCACAGACTGGGCGTAGGGCAGAGGTTAGAAAAGTAGTTGCATAGTCTGGGCACAGGTGTTGATCATTTGTACATACTGTTCACTATTGTCAATAAACTCCTAAGAATGTTTCCCTGCCTGTGGCTCCTTGTTCTAGTGAGCAGTGTTCTTGTCAGTCAGATGTGAAACCTTTCTGCACAAGATAAAAGGCAGGTGTCTCAGTCCAGGGCCTCTTCCCTGTGCTCTGTGCAGCCTTCAGACCACAGTGATGATCCAGCCTCACACTCCCTGGAAACATTACTGATACCTGCACCTCGGCGGTGCTGGTCATTGCTGCCAGAATGTAGTGGGCAGGTGCCACAGGGTTCTCTCATTCTCTCTGTGTGTGATCTGCAGGTGGGGCTGGCCCCCATCACACCAGCATCTGCGACCAGTGATGCTGTGCACCAGCTCCTGAAGGGCTGAGGCGCTGAAGGTGGACACAGCATCAGATGCGTCTAAAGTTTCATGGCTGCATCTCTGAGATGGCCCTGATCATGGAGCGCAACCAAGCTACCCTCGGCCAGACAGGAGTCGGACGTGTTCAGAGGCTATGTGAAGATCTATGGAGTGTCCCCACTGCATGTTGTCATCATCCTCCTGCAATTGAGTGACTATTAGAGCCTCCACTGCATCTCCATGACAGGAGCATTCTCACAGAGTATATTAGTGCCAGAGCCAGACTGGAGTCAAACGTTCACAACTGTGATGTGAGGATCTATGGGCACACCTCACTGCATGTCGTCATCATCCTTCACAAATCTGGCAGCTATGAGGGCCTCCCGAGTGCACCTGCCTTGTCTAGGCAGTGCGAGAGCCTTATCCCTGTCATCGACACCACCGAGGACCCCTTACCCTCATCTCGTTGGCATTCTCCTCATCGGAGATGTGCAGATCCTCCATCTCCTCCTCAGCCAACTCCTCACCCCATTGCAGCACCAGGTTGTAAAGGGCGCAGCAGACGACGACGATGCATGACATCCTCTGTGGACTGTATTGCGGGGCTCCACCAGACCGGTCCATGCACCGGAATCATATCTTCAGCATCCCGATGGTCTGCTCCACCATGTTGCGATCTGCTGCATGAGCCTCATTATAGTGTCGCTCTGCTGCAGTCTGAGGCCACCGCACGGGTGTCATCAGCCACGGCCTCTGCGGGTAGCTCTTGTCCTTAAGAAGCCAACCCTGCAGCCTCTCTGGACCCTGGAAGACTGCAGGGATCTGTGAGTGACTCAGGATGTAGGCATCATGCACACTCCCTGGAAACCATGCACACCTGCAGGATACGTTTCTGGTGGTCGCACACCAGATGCACATTCAGTGAGTGGAAACCCTTGTGGTTGATGAAGTCTATTGAGTGCAGCGATGGAGATCTGAGCACCACATGAGCACAGTCAATCGCACCCTGTACCTGTGGGAATCCCGAGATCAGGGCAAATCCAGTGGCCTTTGCTTCCTGGCTGTCCCGGTCCCAGGCGAAATGCACAAAGCTGTGTGCCATGGAGAAGATAACATCTGTGACCTCATGGATGCATTGAATGATTGTGAAACCACACAGAGGTCACCTGTGGAGCCCTGAAAGGTGCCACTGGCATAGAAATTGAGCGGCGCAGTCACTTTCACAGCCACTGGCAGTGGATGCCCTCCATGTCCCCTTGGCGCCAAGTCCTGCAGTAAGTGGCAGGTGTGAGCGACCAGGTCCCTAGACATGGGCAGTCATTGGCGACACTGGTTCTCAGTCATCTGCAGGAATGGCAGGTGGCGTTTATAGACCCTGGGCATCGCTAGGCGCTGACCAGCCACGGTTCACTGTCACTCCTGGGCAGCATGTGCGGGAGTCCCTGCTGCCCCTTCTTCCTGAGGTTGCTGCTCCTGCCTTTGCGCAGCCAGGAGCCTTGGTTGCTCTCTCCTCAGCCTTCTACAGTCTCTGTAGACCATCAGGCACACAGCTAGGTCACCAGGATCCATGATCCTGATGTGGTCCTCCTGCAGCATGAAAGAGAGAGATGTGGTTATCATGGCTGTACTTAGCGCCTTTCCTGGCCCTGTGTGACTGCCCCTTAATGCTTCCCGGAGAGTGTTGGTCAGTCCTCAGATGGTCAGAGATGAGTGCGCTGCATGGCTGCCCTGTCAAACTGCGACATGGGGGACACTGGTCCAAACCGGGATGCTGAGATTGCAATGGGCTGTGAGCACCTCCAGCAGTGACTGCTACGTGGCCAGTGTTGGCGAGGAGATTGTACAACGTGTGCAGTCCAACTGCTCCACGGTCCAATAAAGTGGTTGCGGGGTAGTGTGGGAGATGTAAAGTCTGGAGCGCTTGGTGGCCCTTTGGTGCCTCCATGTTGCTTGCCTGGGCGGGCAGGCTAGGAGTCTGACCCCAGTCATATCACTGTGGCTGTGCCTGATCTGTCTCAGTTGCAGGGGCATGGTCAGTTTATACAGGTGTCCCTAATGCGTGGCCACTCCCCTCACTTACCCAGACCCCCACCTCGAATGCCTGGGTGCAGGATGCAGAGCCAGGGTAGCACTTGACCCCCCCCACCCTCACCCCCACCCCCACCCCCACCAACAATGGTCGCCTCCAAGGCTGGCCGGCACTTGCCCCTGGACACCATCCCACCCCCCTCAGAAGTCACCTCCGAGGCTGGCCATCACTTGCCCCTGGAAAATGCCCCCCACCTCAGCAGTCACCTCGGGGGCCGGCCAGCACTCGGCCCCGGACACCCCCTCACCCTCAGCACTGGCCTCTGTGGCCAGGTATCATTTGCCCCGCCGTGGCCCCACACCCACACCACCCCCCCCAACCCCACCGCACCCCCACCCCCCCCCCAACCGAGGCCTGTAAAGAATAGGTGAGCTGTAGAGAACACTGCTGATCACTCACCTCAGTTCCCCCAAAGTGAAGGCCGCCAAGTGCACGTCGCCTGTGTGCTGTTGTGAAACACGTGGGCGTGCTTTCCCACCAGCGTGGACGGACGATACAGTGGGGGTTCCAAGAGCCTGGCAGGATGGCCTTTTAATTATGTGCTGATGTATTACAATAAGCTCACCGCTGACTGGTGGCGGGAAACGCGGTGCGCAGTCGGTGGGCTGAGCGGACGATCGGGACCGGCCTTCACTCCGCCATGAAGTAGGTCACGCCATATTTTCAGCACACCTATCACCTATTACACCCCCGCCAGCGCACTGGGAAAATTCCGCCCTATATTTCTCTGGCATACAGTCATCGATCTGCTTTCAGGTATTTTTATTTAATTGGCATCAGTAAAACTAGAGCTCTCCAATAAAGCCATTTTAAAAATATTTCTATTTCACATCTTATAATTTTTTTATTCATTCATGGGATGTGGGCTTCGCTGGCTGGGCCAGCATTTATTGCCCATCCCTAATTGCCCTTGAGAAGGTGACGGTGAGCTGCCTTCTTGAACCGCTGCAGTCCATGTGGTGTAGGTACACCCACAGTGCTGTTAGGGAGGGAGCACCAGGATTTTGACCCAGTGACAGTGAAGGAACGGTGATATATTTCCAAGTCAGGATGGTGAGTGGCTTGGAGAGGAACTTCCAGATGGTGGTGTTCCCATGTATCTGCTGCCCATGTCCTTCTAGATGGTAGCAGTCATGAGTTTGGAAGATGCTGTCTAAGGAGCCTTGATGAGTTCCTGCAGTGCATCTTGTAGATGGTACACACTGCTGCCACTATTCATTGGTGGTGGAGGGAGTGAATGTTTGTGGATGGCATGCCAATCAAGCGGGCTATTTTGTCCTGGGTGGTGTTAAGTTTCTAGAGTGCTTTTGGACCTGCACTTCTTCATGCAAGTGGAGAGTATTCCATCACACTCCTAACTTGTGCTCTGTTGATGGTGGACAGGCTTTGGGGAGTCAGGAAGTGAGTTACTCACCACAGGATTCCTAGCCTCTGACCTGCTCTTGTAACCACAGTATTTATGTGGTTAGCCCAGTTACATTTCTGGTCATTGGTAAACCCCAGGATGTTGATAGTCAGGGATTCAGCGATGGTAATGCCTTTGAATGTCAAAAGGCAATGGTTAGATTCTCTCGTGTTGGAGATGGTCATTGCCTGACACTTGTGTGGCGCGAACGTTATTTGCCATTTGTCAGCCCAAGCCTGGATATTGTCCAGGTCTTGGACATTTGGACATCAGGCATTTGGACATGGACTCCTTCAGTATATAAGGAGTCGTGAATGGTGCTGAACATTGTGCAATCATCAGTGAACATCCCCACTTTTGAACTGAAATGTTTGACCTCCAACAACCACATATTGAGTTCAACAATTTTAGATCATGAACTCTCTCCTCCATCCCCACCCCCTTTCCGATCCCCCCTTTTTTTCCAATAATTTATATAGATTTTTCTTTTCCCACCTATTTCCATCATTTTTAAATGTATTTCCATCCATTGTTTTATCTCTACCTTTTAGCCCATTTCGATCCCTTCCCTTCACCCCAACTCCCGCCCCCCCCCCCCCCCCCAACCCCCACTAGGGCTATCTGTACCTTGCTAGTCCTGTTTTCTACCCTTAATTAGCACATTCCTTAGATAATATCACCACCTTCAACACCTCTTTGTCCTTTTGTCTATGACATCTTTTGGCTATCTCCACCTATCACTGGCCCTCTATCCAGCTCTACTTGTCCCACCCCCCCTTAAACCAGCTTATATTTCACCTCTTTTCTATTTTTATTTAGTTCTGTTGAAGAGTCATACGGACTCGAAACGTTAACTGTGTTCCTCTCCGCAGATGCTGCCAGACCTGCTGAGTTTTTCCAGGTATTTTTATTTTTGTTTTGGATTTCCAGCATCCGCAGTTTTTTGCTTTTATCTTAGTATTTAATTGACTGCCACTTCTCTTCAAGAAATGCCTAACTAGAAGAAGTATTGCTCTTCTCTCCGACAGGATTTCCGTATCTCTCTTTTGCCTTGTTCACCTTCATTGCTTTCCATTTCTCTCCTGGTGTTTGACAAGGTGTTTACTAAAACCCGCTTTCACAGCCATATTTCCTTCCTCAGTGACTGTCTCCGTCTCCGACTTATCCCACGTGGATTTCAACTGAATTTCCATCCCTCATGTTTCGAACCCACCCAGGATTACAGGTATCTCTGGGACATACAACGCTCCTCGGACTGCTGTTCCCGTCGCATTCTGAGATCCACATTCAGTGCCATGCGCCGCCATATGAACACACTCGACCTCTCCCTCCAGCAGCACCGCCGCACCCTATTTCTAAGCTGCCCATGCCCCCAGATTCATTTTATTCTTCGTCTCATGCGACGCCTCAACAAGAAACTTTGTCTCTTTCTTTCAGGTGCAAAGGAATTCAAGCTCCAACAACTCATTGACACCAACACCCATCCAGGACCCTCCACCCCTGCCTCTCCATCTGTCCCCATCCCGTCTTCCAATTCCAGCCCCGGCCGTGTATTCACCATACCCCCGGACCTTCCCCTCTCCGATGCTGAACGTTCAGTGCTCAGCAAAGGACTTAGTTTCATACCCTTACGCCCTCATCTCAATGAATTTCGGGCTCGGCATGATGCTGAACTCTTCTTCCGCCGCCTTCGTCTCCGTGCTCACTTCTTTGGGCAGGAGTCCTCTCCCCGTTCAACGGATCCTTTTACCCACCTCCAATATTCTCCCTCCACCTGGACCCCTCCCTCTGGATTCTTACCTTCTCTTGATCTTTTCATTGAGAACTGTCGGCGTGACATCAGTCGTCTCAATTTCTCTGCTCCTCTCACCCACTCTAACCTGTCTCTCTCTGAACTTGCTGCATTCCGTTCTCTCAGGTCCAACCCTGACATTGTCATCAAACCCGCTGACAAGGGTGGTGCTGTTGTTGTCTGGTGCACTGAACTCTACCTCGCAGAGGCTGAGCGTCAACTCGCAGACACTTCCTCCTACCTTCCCCTGGACCATGACCCCACTACTGAACATCAAGCCATTGTTTCCAGGACTGTTACTGACCTCATCTGCTCTGGAGATCTTCCTTCCACAGCTTCCAACCTCATAGTCTCCCAACTTCGGACGGCCCGCTTCTACCTCCTACCCAAAATACACAAACAGGACTGTCCCGGCAGACCGATCATGTCAGCCTGTTCCTGCCCCATGGAACTCATTTCTTGCTATCTTGACTCCATTCTCTCTCCCCTTGTCCAGTCCCTTCCCACCTACATCCGTGATTCCTCTGACACCCTACGTCATATCAACAATTTCCAGTTCCCTGGCCCCAACCGCTTCCTCTTCACCATGGGCGTCCAATCCCTCTATACCTCCATTCCCCACCGGGGTGATCTGTTGGCTCTCCGCTTCTTCCTCGAACAGAGGCCCGAACAATCCCCATCCACCACTACTCTCCTCCGTCTGGCTGAACTTGTTCTCACACTGAACAATTTCTCCTTAAACTCCTCTCACTTCCTCCAAATAAAAGGTGTGGCTATGGGTACCAGCATGGGCCCCAGTTATGCCTGTCTCTTTAAGGGGTATATGGAACATTCCTTGTTCCAGTCCTACTCCGGCCCCCTCCCACAACTCTTTCTCCGGTACATCGATGATTGCTTCGGTGCTGCTTCATGCTCTCGTCTGGACCTGGAAAAATTTATCAATTTTGCTTCCAATTTCCACCCCTCCATCATTTTCACATGGTCCATCTCTGACACTTCCCTTCCCTTCCTTGACCTCTCTGTCTCAATTTCTGGTGATAGACTGTCCACCAATATTCATTACAAGCCTACCGACTCCCACAGCTACCTCGACTACAGCTCCTCACACCCCGCTTCCTGTAAGGACTCCATCCCATTCTCTCAGTTCCTTCGCCTCCATCGCATCTGTTCTGATGATGCCACTTTCAAAAACAGTTCCTCTGACATGTTTTCATTCTTCCTTAACCGAGGTTTTCCACCCATGGTGGTTGACAGGGCCCTCAACCGTGTCCGGCCCATCTCCCGCGCATCCACCCTCACGCCTTCCTCTCCCTCCCAGAACCATGATAGGGTCCCCCTTTGTCCTCACTTATCACCCCACCAGCCTCCGCATTCAAAGGATCATCCTCAGCCATTTCTGCCAACTCCAGCAAGATGCCACCACCAAACACATCTTCCCTTCACCCCCCCTGGCGGCATTCCGCAGGGATCATTCCCTCTGGGACACCCTGGTCCACTCCTCCATCACCCCCTACTCCTCAACCCCCTCCCACGGCAGCTTCCCATGCAACCGCAGAAGATGCAACATCTGCCCCTTTACTTCCCCTCTCCTCACCGCCCAAGGGCCCAAACACTCCTTTCAAGTGAAGCAGCATTTCACTTGCACTTCCCTCAATTTAGTCTCCTGCATTCGTTGCTCCCAATGCGGTCTCCTCTACATTGGAGAGACCAAACGCAGACTGGGTGACCGCTTTGCAGAACACCTTCGGTCTGTCCGCAAGCATGACCCAGACCTCCCTGTCGCTTGCCATTTCAACACACCACCCTGTTCTCATGCCCACATGTCTGTCCTTGGCTTGCTGCATTGTTCCAGTGAAGCTCAACGCAAACTGGAGGAACAGCATGTCATCTTCCGACTAGGCACGTTACAGCCTTCCGGACTGAATATTGAGTTCAACAGTTTTAGATCATGAACTCTCTCCTCCATCCCCACCCACTTCTTTTTCCAATAATTTATATAGATTTTTCTTTTCCCACCTATTTCCATTATTTTTAAGTGTATTTCCATCCATTGTTTTATCTCTACCTTTTAGCCTATTTCGATCCCTTCCCTTCACCCCACCCCACCCCCACTAGGGCTATCTGTACCTTGCTTGTCCTGCTTTCTACCCTTAATTAGCACATTCCTTGGATAATATCACCACCTTCAACACCACTTTGTCCTTTTGTCTATGACATCTTTTGGCTATCACCATCTATCACTGGCCCTCTATCCAGCTCTACCTGTCCCACCCACCCCCCCTTAAACCAGCTTATATTTCACCTCTTTTCTATTTTTACTTAGTTCTGTTGAAGAGTCATATGGACTCGAAACATTAACTGTGTTCCTCTCCGCAGATGCTGCCAGACCTGCTGAGTTTTTCCAGGTATTTTTATTTTTGTTTTGGATTTCCAGCATCCGCAGTTTTTTGCTTTTACCACAACCATCTTCCTTTGTGCTAGGTATGACTCCAACCAGTGGAGAGTTTTCCCCAATTCCTGTTGACTCCAGTTTTGCTAGGTCTCCCTGATAAACTCAGTCAAATGCTGCCTTGATTTCAAGGGCAGTCACTCTCACCTCAGGAGTTCAGCGCTTTGGTCCATGTTTGAACCAAGGCTGTAATGAGGTCAGGGGCTGAGTGGCCCTGGATCTGAGCATTAAGCAGGTTGTTGCTAAGCAAGTGTCGCTTGATAGCGCTGTTGATGAACCCTTCCATCACTTTACTATAACTAATCAAGTCATCTTTTTTTCTGATTATAGTAGGTCAAATGGATCAGTTGAATATAATGCATTACTTTTAAATTTATTAAGGCTCTAGTGTCAAACAAATTAGAATCGGGTAGATGGTTAGAGAAAGCCAATTTCAATCTTTGGTTTGCACTCAAATTCTCTGATTCAACAAATTACATTCTGTATTTAATTTACCTAACCTACATTCACATTGTTACAGGTATTCATTGCAGTTGGAATATGATTGTAGCTATAACAATGTGATAACCTCTCTGCTGAATATTTTATTAGTTGCATAATCTAGCTAATGCAGGAGTCAACAGCAAACCACTGCTGTACGTTGCCAAGCACAATCATGAACCAATCCAATGGAAGGCCATGGTCGCTAATGCCCTCTTGAAGGAGGAGGAGAAATCTAGCTAAGTATTAAAGACAAATTAAGGAAAGTTAAGTACAATCCAATTAATTTAGGATGAACTGTTTCATTTGTTAGTGCATTATTCACTGACCAAGAATTCAGATTAAATTTTGAGTAAACCTTTTTGTATCACAAATTCATATATATTTTGAATGCTTTAATGTTTTTTTATGCAATAATATAAATTTTGCATGGTTTCTTAATTAAAGGATGGGAAGTGCAATAGCAAAGGTTTCTTTTTCTGTTGGGGTAGTTTCTTGTGCAATTGTTATTTTATAAACGTCCTCTACAACTGCACCCTGTTTTCCTTAACTGGCTCTGACGATGTGAATTGAATTGACAATATGAAAGGAGAATGGTGTAGAATGTAAGGAACGAGTGTTAATCAGACTGTCCTGACATATTCTCATGTCATTGATTTATCTTTCCATTGTAATGTTAGCCTTTAGTCTTTGTCTGTTAAGTGGGGAAGAGTAAGTCAGTGTAAAGTGCCACTGGGTTATTGGGCCAGGGCTGACACTGACCAGTTTCAGGATAAAGAATAACAGATTTAATTAAAGACCAGGATTGTATAATTTGATAACAATGTGGAATAGCAGTTAGTTCTGCAAATGAAAGTTTTTGAGTGCACAGGTGCTGGACTCCCTATCCGGGAAGCTTGAGACTGGACGTGTGCCGGATTTGAGGATTTTACAGATTTTAGGTCCTGTACTTATAATACATAAAATAAAGAAAAATAAAGTATGAAAAATAAAGTTAACAGTCTCCTCCCATTGTGCTCTCACCACATAACAGTTGGTGAGCTGCTGAAGTTCCATGGAACTCGTGCGTCTCCTACAACATTCAAATCACGGCGCAAAATCACTGTTAATGACCCCCATAACAGCCTGAATTACCTGCCACTGGCCTGTAGGCTCCTTTTCCTGCTCCCCAACTATCCCTGAGGCATTTGACCAGCGATGGGAAGAAGTCAGGGAGCCATCTAGACGCATTCTCCCAGTATTTTCCTGGCTTTCCCAACACAACTGGCATCACCGATTGTAACAGAAATAAAACTCCCAGTCTTCTTTGACAAGGTCGTCTGTCAGTTATGCTTCTTAGGAAGAAATGGACAGCTGGAGGGAGACATACAGTACAGCCTTTCCTGAAACCAAGATAACAAAATATCACAGACCGAGGCGAATCAAATAAAGAATAAAAGGGTTTGAGTGCGAATTTTAAATTGCCGGTTTTGGGCTCCTTCCAGATTTTGGGATGTCAGATAAGGGTCTGGTACCTGTACATTGTCCTGTTAAGTTGGGGTTTCTGTAGAAGTGGGATATTAACTGGTATTACATAGAATATACACCATAGAAAACAGGCCATTCAGACTATACAAACCCATGGTGCTGTTTATGCTCCACTCAAGCCTCCTCTCACCTTTCCTCATCTAACTGTCTCAGCATAACCCTATATTCTCAACTTCCTCATATTGTCACGATGATGTGCCTTGTGCGTGTGATATTAATCTGTAATTTCATTGGCTGATCAAATAGATACTGAACCATTTAAAATGATTCTTTTAAAAAAAGCAAGCAGAGAATCATCCCAGATTTGCACCATGTGCGGTAGCAGGCCAGAAAAACGCTGGCCGCAATGGCGGCTTTTCACGCCGTATCGTCCCAAACCCACCTCATTAATTATGCGTTCCCAGAACACACGCCATTTTCATGGCCGGCGGGCTCCGATTCGCCTGCCACGCTGTCACCTTGTCGCTTCATCGCACCAGGCACCACAGTTAAAGTACGGCCATGCTCAGAGCTTCCAGCTCAGGACTCCAGCAAAGAAGACATGGTCCCAAAAGGCAAGAGGGCTGCAGCCATCGAGCACCTTTTGGACACCGTGGAGGTCCGCTGTGATGTCCTCTACCCCCCACTCTGGCCACAGGAGGGGCAGCTACATTACCACTCCGGCTTGGTAGGCGATGGCAGTGGTGATCGCTGCCAATGTTGCGCAGAAGATGTTGGCCATCCAATGCAGATAGAGGATGAATGATTTCATCCGTGCAACCAGGGTATGGCAACCATCTCATCACCCTAAACTCAGATACTCAAGTTCATCACACATTCGCTGGCATCTAATTCGCTGCCAGTTCAAGGGATATCAGCACCCATTCTCACACACCTCCTGCCTCCTCAGCCCTCAACACCTTGAGGCCACTTGCACAGATCAACATGTGCCCCCACACACACCGTGGGATACCCTCCTTCCCCAGTACAACCCTCGTCCTGCAACATCTTCCCTTGCCTAAGGCCACTTCTCTCCATTCCCCAAGCAAGCCCTAGCCCTGCAACCATTGAAAAGCCACCCACATATGGCTGATCTGGTAGGTACAGACCTGCCCATGAGCCTCCCTAAAAGTGATGTGGTGCTGTCTGTGAAGCCTGGCGCTGATGACTGCAAGTGCTGACCGAAGCAAGGCAGACAAACAAACCTTAAAGTCCCAAGAGAAGTGCAGCCGACCAAGTGCACGCCTTGTATATGCTGTTGTGAAACACATCGGCGGACAATCCAGCTGGGTGGGATGAGTCCAGCAGGCTGGCCTTACAATGAGATGCAGATGTATTACAATGAGGTTCCAGATGTCCAATGGCAAGAAACGCGGCTCGGCATCGACAGGCTGAGCGGACAATCACAAACTGGTTTCACGATGTTGTGAAACCGATTTTTGGCCTTCTTGCCATATTGTCCACTCACGCCACCGAACATGCCTGACACCAGCGGGCATGGAAAATCCCGGCCACTGACTTAAGATGGGTGCCACAAGTCATCTGATGTCTGGTGTTACCAGTTGACCAATTTTCTGGAAGTTTCCAATATGGAGTACAATTAAGACATGCCCAGGCATTCTCATGGAATTTCACACCTGCTAATGTCAAGAACTACTTCAAAAGATTTACTGAAACTGTACTGGACCTCACATTTGCATTTCTATAAGGCTACCTCTTAAGTGGAGACAGAAAGTCTACCAGGACAATAGATAAATAGAAAGGTGTTCTTCCTATGCCACCAAGTCATTCAGAAGTTAATGTCTCGCACACTACAGAATCTAATCACCTCAGCCATAAAACAGTAGCCCTGGTTGTTAAGACACGAGCTATGCAAATACCTTCTGAAATTATTATGTCGAAAGGGATCATGTGACTGGAGTAACCATTTTCTGAATGTCTTTTATTACAGCATGCAAGCTGCTGAGGAGTGGTCTGGAGAACATGCCAGTGGGGCAGTAATACTTTCCCCCTCCTGCTCTCTCTCTCAAGTTAAGACACTACCTCTGTTACAGTTTAAAAATCCAGCACAGAGATAGTGAATCTCCATCAAAAGAAACCTCAGGTGCAAAAATCATTGACTTCTGGAAAAGATGGATTATGTTTTAAAAAGAAATGGCCTCCAGCAATTGCAGTTTTACAAGGGCTTCAACTCTTGGAATTTCAGACACAGACACCAACAAAGGACTCGTAAACAGTGTACTCTCTATATTTTTTACCTTTTAGCATTGAATTTTAATTTGGCTAAGAAAGCAAATACCCGCTGTATAACATGTAATTTTGCATGCTTGTGTATGTGTGTGTTGCAAATGTTGGGCATGGATTTATCTTTTTAAATAGTTTTATATCATTACCTGTGTTGGTTTTTAACTCAATAAAAACGAACTCCTTTTTGTTTTAAATTCAAGAAAGCTCACCAGGCTAGTTTCTATGCAATCAGGGCATAAATGGTTAAGCACAGACAGTGAGTAAATACCTTTCTCTTTGCAAATTCACAAAAAATTTATGGTCAGACTAGGAGTGATATAATAGGGGAGTCATTTTTACCCCTCCTCAGAAACTATATGCTTATCTAGCTTCCGCTTAAATGCACTTTAACCACTCCTGGTGGTAACGAGTTCCGTATTCTTGCTACTCTTTGGGTAAAGAGGGTTCCTTTAAATTCCCTATTGGATTTCTTGGTGATTGTCTTATATTGATTTGATGGTCTCTTACTTTTGCTCTTCCCCACAACTGGAAACACAAACTTTGGGATGGATTTTAAATTCCCAGTGCACTGGGAGTGGCAGTGGCGTGGTCCGATAGCGCGTGGGACACCCGGAAGTAAGTGCAGCTCAACTGCCGGTGGCTTTTTAACCCAGTCACTGCATTAGTGTATTATTTCCAGAGTTCCTTACCAATTGACATGAGTGGAGGGGATGATGACTCACATGAGCAAATCCAATTTTGAAGGAACACTCCAACAATGCAATTTGATAGAATTTGGAATTGGGAGAACAACAGATGGAGTTGGCAGAAAGGAGCCCAGATATTCAAAGATGGCACCTTGTTTTAGTGATGCCTCTAGGAATGTGATGCTGTAAGGATTGTAGGGAGATACTCTTGCTGAATGTCAGGAGGAAGGAACCTGCTAATGAAACAAAGAAGGCAAGGCCATAAGATTGGCAGCAGGAGCATGGTGCCAGTTGTGGATTCAATGCCAGAAGTGGTTTAAATACTTCAGCAGTGGTGGATTCAACTACATCCTGATGTGTGTACTACACAAATCCCCTCCCGCTAGCTTCTGGAACATAGTCCAGCACATCATTTTTCAGGCCAACTTAACTTGCAGGTGCTTCCAGGCCTCTTTGTCCATGCATTTCTTCACATTCCCATCTGACCATCCGCCACTGATACGCACTATCATATTTAAGCAATGTCAGGCCTCTCCTTCATAGACACCCTCAATAAATTATCTCCATCCATCCATTCAACACATACCATTCTTCTCGCTCATTCTTTCCTTCAATGTTGGAGAAAAGAGCACAGAACACAAGGGAGAGGCAGGGAACTGAAGGTGGGCCTCTAGTCAGCTGTAGAGGGGAGCATATGGAATCTTGGCATGCCTGACCACTGGAGAAGGAGAAATGGGAGCCTCCCAACTGCCCCTGTTGGAAGAACTAAATATCAGACAGTCATGTGGCAGACAACACTAATGCACCTTGACTTGATGTCAACAACAAGTTTATCATGTACAAGTTAGAGACATTCTGAATCAAGTGAGGCAGAGGAATCTCTGGATAGTCAGCCACATCCCATAGGAAAGCACAGGTTCAGATGAGTAAACCATAAGTAATTTGTTCATTTAACTAAAGCAGTATCTCTAATTTTAACATAGGCTATGAATGAGCAAGTTTTTGTAGTAGAAAAGACTACAGATGGCAGGGCAGGCTATGTGTCTCGATTGCATTACATGTGAGTTTGTCAACAGTGAGACTGTCCCAGATTCCCACATCTGCAGGAAATGTCTCAGTAACTGTGGCTCAGAGTAACATTTCTGGACCTGTCTTACTCACCCCCAGAACATCTCCATGCTCACTATAACATCACCTGTTAAGATATTCCCTTGTTTTAGTCTCACTGCTGGATTGTTTTCAACTATTTCATCTCTTAGGTAATTCTGATGTCGCTCTCCCAATTTCCATATTATCCCAACTCCCTCTTTCTCTGCTCTAACCCAGCTCTCATTCTCCCTGCTTTATCCCAGCTCCATCCTCTATGCTTTATCCCAGCTCCCACTCTCTCCACTTAATCCCAAATCCCGCTCCCTCTGCTTTATCCCAGCTCCCACTCGCTATATTTTATTCTAGCGCCCACTGTCTCTGCATTATCCCAGATCCCACTCTCTCTCTCCTTTATCTCAGCTCCCACTCTCTTCACTTCATCCCAGTTCCCACTCTTCCTGTTTTATCCCAGATTTCACTTGCTCTGCTTTATCTCAAGTCCCACTCTTTCTGCTTTATCCCAGCTCCCACTCTCTCTGCTATATCCCAGCTCCCACTCTCTCTGCTTTATCCCAGCTCCCACTCTCTCTCCACTTTATTCCAGCTCCCGCTCCCTCTGCTTTATCGCAGCTTCCACACTCTCTCTATTCTATCCAGTTCCCACTCTCCCTCTGCTTTATTCCAACTCCCACCCTCATCAGTTCATAGTATGGTACTGAAGCAAAGGCAGATTTATAATTTAAGTTTCATTTGGTAAAATAATAGTTCAATATAATGAGTGAAATTGTTGAGAAGATTAAAGTTATAAAATAGAAGAAAGAGTTGTAAGGGTGAACAAAGCTATTAATAAGGGATAAGTCAACGAAATCTGCCTTCTATAGAGCTATATTTTAACTTTTGGATAACAATGCAATGTAGAGTTGTAGGGATTGTCATACAGGGGGAGTAAGAGAAATTGGGCATTTTTAATGAGTTTTTTTGATTCGATTAAGGTTTGATCAGCTTATATACTGAGCTCAGACCTGTGATGTGTTTGATTGCCTTAACTAAGACTGCAGATCGAGTTTGAAGTACATTGGTTAAATAAATACTTAAGTACTACTACATGGGATGTTTGCTTAATAAACCTGTGACTTGTTATGTTCAATACTTAAGAATTCAGTTGATTTGAGGAGTAAATAGTAGTTGGCAAAAGTCACAAACACTATGTGAGGTGCCAATGAGCAAACTGAGCATTTGGCTTGTCAGGTATTGTAGATTTGAGCTTGTCAGGTATTATCGATTTGAGCTTGTCAGGTATTGTAGATTTGAGCTTGTCAGGTATTGTAGATTTGAGCTTATCAGGTATTATCGATTTGAGCTTGTCAGGTATTGTAGATTTGAACTTGTCAGGTATTATCGATTTGAGCTTGTCAGGTATTGTAGATTTGATCTTGTCAGGTATTGTAGATTTGAGCTTGTCAGGTATTGTAGATTTGATCTTGTCAGGTATTGTAGATTTGAGCTTGTCAGGTATTGTAGATTTGAACTTGTCAGGTATTGTAGATTTGAACTTGTCAGCTATTATCGATTTGAGCTTGTCAGGTATTATCAATTTGAGCTTGTCAGGTTTTGTAGATTTGAGCTTGTCAGGTATTATCGATTTGAGCTTGTCAGGTATTGTAGATTTGAGCTTGTCAGGTATTATCGATTTGAGCTTGTCAGGTATTGTAGATTTGAGCTTGTCAGGTATTATCGATTTGAGTTTGTCAGGTATTGTAGATTTGAGCTTGTCAGGTATTATCGATTTGAGTTTGTCAGGTATTGTAGATTTGAGCTTGTCAGGTATTATCGATTTGAGCTTGTCAGGTATTGTAGATTTGAGCTTGTCAGGTATTATCGATTTGAGCTTGTCAGGTTTTGTAGATTTGAGCTTGTCAGGTATTATCGATTTGAGCTTGTCAGGTATTGTAGATTTGAGCTTGTCAGGTATTATCGATTTGAGCTTGTCAGGTATTGTAGATTTGAGCTTGTCAGGTATTATCGATTTGAGTTTGTCAGGTATTGTAGATTTGAGCTTGTCAGGTTTTGTAGATTTGAGCTTGTCAGGTATTGTAGATTTGAGCTTGTCAGGTATTGTAGATTTGAGCTTGTCAGGTATTGTCGATTTGAGCTTGTCAGGTATTATCGATTTGAGCTTGTCAGGTATTGTAGATTTGAGCTTGTCAGGTATTATCGATTTGAGCTTGTCAGGTTTTGTAGATTTGAGCTTGTCAGGTATTGTAGATTTGAGCTTGTCAGGTATTGTAGATTTGAGCTTGTCAGGTATTGTAGATTTGAGTTTGTCAGGTATTGTAGATTTGAGCTTGTCAGGTATTATCGATTTGAGCTTGTCAGGTATTGTAGATATGAGCTTGTCAGGTATTATCGATTTGAGCTTGTCAGGTATTGTAGATTTGAGCTTGTCAGGTATTGTAGATTTGAGCTTGTCAGGTATTGTAGATTTGAGCTTGTCAGGTATGATTGATTTGAGCTTGTCAGGTATTATTGATTTGAGCTTGTCAGGTATTGTAGATATGAGCTTGTCAGGTATTGGAGATATGAGCTTGTCAGGTATTATCGATTTGAGTTTGTCAGGTATTATCGATTTGAGCTTGTCAGGTATTATCGATTTGAGCTTGTCAGGTATTGTAGATTTGAGCTTGTCAGGTATTGTAGATTTGAGCTTGTCAGGTTTTGTAGATTTGAGCTTGTCAGGTATTGTAGATTTGAGCTTGTCAGGTATTGTAGATTTGAGCTTGTCAGGTATTGTCGATTTGAGCTTGTCAGGTATTATCGATTTGAGCTTGTCAGGTATTGTAGATTTGAGCTTGTCAGGTATTGTAGATTTGAGCTTGTCAGGTATTGTAGATTTGAGCTTGTCAGGTATGATTGATTTGAGCTTGTCAGGTATTATCGATTTGAGCTTGTCAGGTATTATCGATTTGAGCTTGTCAGGTATTATTGATTTGAGCTTGTCAGGTATTGTAGATTTGAGCTTGTCAGGTATTGTAGATTTGAGCTTGTCAGGTATTATCGATTTGAGCTTGTCAGGTATTGTAGATTTGAGCTTGTCAGGTATTATCGATTTGAGCTTGTCAGGTTTTGTAGATTTGAGCTTGTCAGGTATTATCGATTTGAGCTTGTCAGGTATTGTAGATTTGAGCTTGTCAGGTATTGTAGATTTGAGCTTGTCAGGTATTATCGATTTGAGCTTGTCAGGTATTGTAGATTTGAGCTTGTCAGGTATTATTGATTTGAGCTTGTCAGGTATTGTAGATTTGAGCTTGTCAGGTATTGTAGATTTGAGCTTGTCAGGTATTATCGATTTGAGCTTGTCAGGTATTGTAGATTTGAGCTTGTCAGGTTTTGTAGATTTGAGCTTGTCAGGTATTATCGATTTGAGCTTGTCAGGTATTGTAGATTTGAGCTTGTCAGGTATTATCGATTTGAGCTTGTCAGGTTTTGTAGATTTGAGCTTGTCAGGTATTATTGATTTGAGCTTGTCAGGTTTTGTAGATTTGAGCTCGTCAGGTATTATCGATTTGAGCTTGTCAGGTATTGTAGATTTGAGCTTGTCAGGTATTGTCGATTTGAGCCTGTCAGGTATTGTAGATTTGAGCTTGTCAGGTATTGTAGATTTGAGCTTGTCAGGTATTATCGATTTGAGCTTGTCAGGTATTGTAGATTTGAGCTTGTCAGGTATTGTCGATTTGAGCTTGTCAGGTATTGTAGATTTGAGCTTGTCAGGTATTGTAGATTTGAGCTTGTCAGGTATTGTAGATTTGAGCTTGTCAGGTATTATCGATTTGAGTTTGTCAGGTATTGTAGATTTGAGCTTGTCAGGTATTGTAGATTTGAGCTTGTCAGGTATTGTAGATATGAGCTTGTCAGGTATTGTAGATATGAGCTTGTCAGGTATTATCGATTTGAGTTTGTCAGGTATTGTAGATTTGAGCTTGTCAGGTATTATCGATTTGAGCTTGTCAGGTATTATCGATTTGAGCTTGTCAGGTATTGTAGATTTGAGCTTGTCAGGTATTGTAGATATGAGCTTGTCAGGTATTGTAGATTTGAACTTGTCAGGTATTGTAGATTTGAGCCTGTCAGGTGTTGTAATGTTCAATTAGTTGTCATACAGCTGGGTCCAGATGTGTAAGAGAGCTCCTTGCTTTGGCAACAAGTACTAGGGATTTTATCTAAGAACGTTAAATTTAGTACAATTACAAACTTCTCTCCCTCTGATAGTTTGGAGCAGAGAGGCAATCCCAAGTGAGTGCTACATGGCAGGAAAAGTTCTTCCAACTTCTGTGATCAGTTATTCTTCCTGGTCCCGTTCACAGCCACATTATGAAGCATAGGAACAGTATCCTTAGGGTCACCACAGTCTGGGAGAGCATGAAAGAGAAAGAAATTACTGCTGCTCACATCTATTGACTATTGAAGTGATTTGATATTTGTGAGTTTAACCTACAATCAAATTAGCAGATTGCTCAGTCTCTGATCCAGTATAACCATATTCTCACATCCACCATTTGTATAAACTGACATACAATATTTACTTCATTTTTTTCACCATATCTTCATCCCCCAAATCCCACCCTCTCTTTAACTATTTATATATTTACCTATTTGTATTATCTGCTAACATTATCTCAGGTTCCCTTTTGTTCCCTTCCCTTAGTTCTAGTCTCACTTTCTGCTTCTCCATTGCATGTATTACTCCTCATAATTTTCTTCAATATTCTTGTTCCATTGTAGCTTTAATTTTCTCTTTATCCATAAACAGTTATCCTTTGCTGACCCCATTTTTCCCTTCTAGGAATATATCAATATTGTATTTTGATAATGGAATGGAAAGGTACACATCCAAGTTTACCAATGACATAAAGATGGGTGGAATTGTAAGCAGTGTAGATAAAAGCATACATTTACGAAGAAGCATTAGATTAAACACATGAGCATAACTGTGACAAATGGATTTCAATGTAAGCAAATGTGAGACGATCCACTTTGGATCTAAAATGAACAGGACAGAGTGCTTTCTAAATTATGAAGCAAAGAAAGAAAGAGATGTGAGAGGTCCATGTATATAAATCATTAAAAAGTCATGGGCAGGTACAGAAAATAATCAAAATGGCTATTGACGTGCTGGCCTTTATATCGAGATGACTCGAATACAAGAAGGTAGAAATTGGGCTACAGCTATGCAAAACCACATCTGGAGTTCTGTACTGTGAGCAGCTCTCAGCACCAAATCTCAGGAAGGATATATTGCCCTTCGCAGGAGTTTAATATAGATTTACCAGAATGATACCTGAACGACAAGAAAAGATTACACAGACTGGGGTTGGATTCCCTAGAATTTATAAGGTTAAGGGTTAGGGGGTGATTTGATTGATGTTTTCAAGATATTTAGGCAAATTGATAGGGTAGATAGAGATGAACTATTTCCGCTGGTTGAAGAGTCTAGGACGAGGGGCATAGCCAAAAAAAGTCAGAAGAGAAGTTAACAAGCACTTTGACGCGCAAAGGATGGTGAAAGTTTGGAACTATTCTGTAAATAGCAATTGATACCAGGTCACTGAGTTAATTTTGAACCTGAGATCGATAGATTTTTGTTAACCAAAAGTATTAAGGGACATTGGCCAAAGGGTATGTGGAGTTTGGTCACCATGATCCCACTGGGCTAAATCTTCTTATCTGACTAACTTTGCTCTTTCCAGTTCAGCCTCCTTACCGTTAAAACTTCACTGGGCGAAATTTTACGGCAGCGGGATTTTACATTCCCGCCAAAGCCAATGAGGTTTAGAATGTCTGGCTGCATTTTACGGCCCTGTCCCTGCCGAAACGGGACCGTAAAGTTCTGCCCATTATCTTTTTCCATTTTAACTTTGAACCTAACAATGTTGTGGCCAATATTTTCAACGAGTTCTCCTATCCTCTTTAGGTATTTATCCCACTTTATTTCCTGGAACTAAATCAATCAGCCTTTCCCTGTATTATTATCTTCTGCTGCTATTCAGTCATTTCAGTCACCTTGAGGTGGGGAAAGGGTTAACAAACAACGTAAAGCATTTCATGAGTTAAAAAAAAGATCTGGCTTTCTTTTTCATTTCCTTTCTTACTCCAAGTGCTAAAGAGAATAAAAATTGAAAATGTTGTAGAAGCTAATACTTCTTTAAGTGAATGCAAATTAAAAAACACCATTGCAAAAACAAGGCTGTAAAAATGTAAACAAAATAAATTATGGAAGGATTGTTTAGTTATTAAAGCAAATGGATTAATAAAAGTTGCAGTGGTTGCCTGCATTACCGTTAACGTGATATATGTGGTTATCACTTGGGTCTTGTGCAACTGTTTGCATCAAGAGGTGATGTGTGCTTGAGCCGAAGTGTACTTCAAAACAAATGTGGCCCGTGTGATCTCTGTTTTCGAAAAGGTCGCCTATTTACAGAGAGAAAACAAGGAAACAAGTCAGATCACTGTAAAACAATTTACAATAGGCTAGCAACGTGCTCACCAGCACAGCAAGAACCAGCGTCTATAGGAAACAGACCATTCTGCATCTGTATCAAGCTCGGTTTTAGATTATGCAGCCAAGGAACCTTTATCCCTCGCAAATGCTTGACAGCGAGGACCCTCCCTCATGTCAGCCAACAACTGCGTGGCCAGACCTTCCAGGCCTCAGAATTGAGAAGAAATTGGGCTGGCTAAAAGTCTGTCATTTTGCCATTGTCAGCATGCTTTTCATAGCACTGACTGGGCTTGTGTTTGGTATATGTTACGTATACCAACTCCAACAAAACGTTGAGCAACTGAAGCAGGTGAGTTATCAATTTACAGATTATTGAAACAAATTGAAAATGTACATATAAAAGAAGAAATTAGCGCCAGTTTTGCTGAACACTTGTAATATTTTCAGAAGATCGAAGGCAGTCCACAGAATGGACCAGAGAAGCAAATTGGTGAGTATAATTTTTTTTTTTTTAGAAACATATTTATATGAAGAAAACTTCATGGTGATTGAGGAGATCTTGCAACTGATGCCTTTATTTCTCATTGGGGATATTATATGGCTTATAAAACTAATAAGGTCTAAATGTGCTATGTTGTAGGAGCTGAGGACATGGCCAAGCCAAAGAGTGAAGTTAAAATGGCTGCCCACCTTACAGGTCTGTAGATAATCTTGTCTGTTCCACAAGTGAAAAAGGAAACCAGTTACTGGGAAGAAATAGGGGGAAATAAATTTATGGGAAATAGTAAGTAAAAAGTGGATGAATGTGAGAACTCGCAGGATAAAAAAAGTAAAGAAAATGCAGAACAACAATAGAAAGAAAGAAAAAGGAAATGGAGATTTTTTTATGCAGAAAGCATTAAAATGTATATATCTTGAAATCCTAAACAATTGTTTCAGCCTGCTTGATCATAAATGAATGGCGAATATATCTAAAGCAGTTGTGGTTATTCAACAAGTGTTAGATAATATGTTTGTCTAACTTTAATATGCCATCTCAGGAAAATCAACAAGTGATCATTCCGATAGATTGATGTGGGAGAATTCTTTGGGTCATGCCTTTACACAGGGGATTGACTACAAGGATGGAGCATTGATCATCAATGAAACTGGACAATACTTTATTTACGCAAAAGTCTATTTCCGTGGAATGCAATGTGAGGCAGTCCCATTACAACAAACTGTATTCAAACACACTGAGAATTATCAAAATGACCTGAGTCTAATGAAAATCAATGTGATAAATTACTGTAGTGATACAGGAACATGGGGGAAGAATACCTTTCAGGCCGGAATATTTCAATTGAGTGAAAGAGTGCGTCTGTTTGTCAGTGTCTCACATCCAAGAATGGTTAGTACTGACGAGTTAATGACTTTCTTTGGGGTATACAAGCTTTAGGTCATGCTCTTAACATCCATGTGACCTCCAAACATATTAACGATCTTTGAACTTCAAATCACAATGCAGCACAGTAATTAATGTGACACAAGAAGTTCAAATGGTTGACGAAGCTGTGACTATATGCTAATTTTTTTCCTCACACTCCTTTCTACAATATTATAAGCAGCAGAGTATTTAAAGTTCAAAAAGTCTGCAGTATGAAAGATTTAAATTTGTAAGCCAGCAATTAAAATATGTACTTCATGCAATTATATTGTTTATTTACAATTTCTTTATTTCCAATTTTCTCTCCATATGATTTAAGTTGAGATATAGTTCAATGGACATGAATAGCCTTCAATAGTGTCCGATATAAGTGGTCATTTTTTATGTGTGAGCTTGGACAGTGTGCATTACCAAACTATTTTTACCAGAGGTAGAGGGTATCATCTTTGAGCTCAGTAGTCTATTCACCTGATACCCAACTCCCACCTTGATTCAGTAACCATAAGGCCATAAGACCATAAGATGTAGGAGCAGAAGTAGGCCATTCAGCCCATCGAGTCTGCTCCGCCATTCAATGAGCTCATGGCTGATCTGATAATCCTCAACTCCACTTTCCTGCCTTGTCCCCATAACCCTTGATTCCCTTACTGATTAAAAATCTGACTACCTCAGCCTTGAATATACTTAACGACCCAGCCTCTACAGCCCTCTGTGGTAAAGAATTCCACAGATTGACTACCCTCTGAGGGAAGAAATTCCTCCTCATCTCTGTTTTAAATGGGTGCCCCCTTACTCTGAGATTATGCCCTCTGGTCCTAGACTCTCCCAAAAGGGGAAACAATCTCTCAGCATCGACTCTGTCAAGCCCCTAAGAATCTTATATGTTTCAATAAAGTCTCCTCTCATTCTTCTAAATTCCAATGAGTACAGGCCCAACCTATTCAACCTCTCCTCATGAGGAAATCCCTCCATGCCTGGGATCAACCTAGTGAACCTTCTCTGGTCTGCCTCTAATGCCAGTATATTTCTCTTTAGATAAGGGGACCAAAATTGTTCACAGTATTCTAGGTGTGGTCTAACTAGTGCCTTGTATAGTTTTAGCAAGACTTCCCTATTTTTATACTCCATTCCCTTTGAAATAAAGGCCAACATTCCATTTGCCTTCCTTATTAACTTGTATGTTAGCTTTTTGGGATTCATGCACAAGGACCCTCAAATACCTCTGTGCAGTCTTTCTCCATTTAAATAATATTCAGCTCCTCTATTCTTCCTGCCAAAGTGCATAACCTCACATTTTCCCACATTATACTCCAGCTGCCAAGTATTTGCCCACTCACGTAACCTGTCTATATCCCTCTGTAGACTTCTTGTGTCATGCTCACCACTTGCCTTCCCACTATTTTTGTGTCATTCGCAAACTTGGCGATAGTACATTCGCTTCCCTCATCTAAGTCATTAAGACATATTGTAAATAATTGAGGACCCAGCACTGATCCCTGTGGCATTCCACTAGTTACAGGTTGCCATCCCCGAAAACGCCCCCCTTATCCCAACTCTCTGTCTTCTATTAGTTAGCCAATCCTCTATCCATGCTAATATACTACCCCCAACACCATGGACTCTTATCTTATCAAGTACCCTTGTGTGTGGCACCTTATCGAATGTCTTTTGGAAATCCAAATATATTGCATCTACTGGTTCCCCTTTATCTATCCTGCTTGTTACCTCCTCAAAGAATTCTAATACATTTGTTAGGCATGATTTCCCCTTCATGAAGCCATGCTGACTCTGCTTGATTATATTCTGCATTTCTAAATGCTCTGCTATTACATCCTTTATAATAGACTCCAACATTTTCCCAATGACAGATGTTAAGCTAATTGGCCTATAGTTACCTGTTTTTTGTCTCCCTCCCTTTTTGAATAAGGGTGTTACATTGGTCGTTCTACAATCCTCTGGGACTTTTCCAGAGTCTAAGGATCCTTGGAAGATTACTAGCAGTGTATCCGCTATCTCTGTAGCTACTTCCTTTAATATCCTAGGATGCAACCCATCAGGTCCAGTGGACCTATCGGCCTTTAGCCCCATTCGTTTCTCTAGTACTTTGTCTATAGTGATAGTTATTGTATTCATTTCCTCCCCCCCAATCTTTGCCCCATGATTATTTAGTATTTTTCGAATGCTATTAGTATCTTCTACCTTGAAAACTGAAGCAAAGTATCTGT
The DNA here is from genome assembly GCF_964194155.1 of Cetorhinus maximus. Lineage (NCBI taxonomy): Eukaryota > Metazoa > Chordata > Chondrichthyes > Lamniformes > Cetorhinidae > Cetorhinus > Cetorhinus maximus. Next base: position 92,116,797 of record NC_135895.1, on the reverse strand, counting down.
TCAACTCCTCTACCGTTTTCTGGTTCCCCATTATTATTTCCCCAGCCTCATTCTCTAAGGGGCCTATGTTCACTTTGGCCTCTCTCTTCCTTTTTATATATTTAAAGAAGCTCTTGCTGTCCATTTTTATATTACTTGCTCTACTCGAGGTTTATTTTCTCCCTCTATCATTTTTTTGATCATTTTTTTTGGTTTTTAAAGCTTCCCCTGTCTTACCACTACTCTTTGGCACATTGTATGTTTTTCTTTCAATTTGATACTGTCCTTAACTTCCTTGGTTAACCATGGTTGATTTATCCCCTTCCTTGAATCCTTCTTCCTCACTGGGATATATCGTTGTTGAGAGTCATGAACTATTTCCTTAAATGTCTGCCATGGTTCATCAGCCACCTTTGCTTCCGACCCAAGTTTCTCACTCTCAAACTGAATGCTAAATTCTACCATGTTACGGTCACTGTTTCCTAGGGGATTCTTTACTCTGAGATCATTTATTAAACCTGCCTCATTACACATTACCAGATCCAAAATAGCCTGATCTCTGGTTGGATTCACAATATATTGTTTTAAGAAATTGTCCAGAATACACTGCATGAATTCTTGCTCGTGGCTACCTCTGCCAATTTGATTTTCCCAATCTACATGAAGATTAAAGTCACCCATGATTAATGTACTGCCTTTTTCACATGCCCTCATTATCTCCTGATTTATTCTCTGTCCTACAGTATAGCTACTATCAGGGGGCCTATAGGCTACTCCCACCAGTGTCTTCTTCCCCTTGTTATTTCTTCCCTCCACTCATATGGATTCTACATCTTCCGATCCAAGATCCTTTCTTGCTACTGTACTTATTCCACCTCGTACTAACAAAGCTACCCCACCACCCTTTCCTTCCTGCCTATCCTTTCGAAAAGTTACATACCCCTGAATATTTAGTTCTCAGTTCCTTGTAACCACATCTCTGTAATGGCTATAAGTTCATACCCATTAACCCCTACTTGTGCCGTTAATTCATTTATTTTGTTCCAAATACGATGTGCATTTAAGTAATGGGCCATTAATTTTGTCTTTTTACCACTTTTTCCTTCTTTGACCCTATTTGCTGCTTTTTTTTATGTTTGTACACTCTGTCCCTTTCTGTCACACTCTGGGTATCAATACCTAAATAGCTGCCCTGCAAGGCTGCCATATCCTTTTGCTTTGTAAGCCTACATATCCCCTTTCCAGAACCCTCCCCCCTCCCCATTTAGTTTAAAGCCCTCTCTACAGCCCTAGTAACCTAGTAACCCCTAATTCCTCTGCCTAACAGCAACCTATCAATTGCAGTTTTGACATTTTCAATTGCCCTCATCTTAATGGCTTTTTGGGGGAGAAATTTCCAGATTTCCGCTACCTTTTGCACTTCCTGATTTTAATGTTGATGTTATTCTCCCTTTTTCTGGTCTGTCCCACCAGGGGAAATAGTTTCTCTCTGTCTACCCTATCAAGTAGTCTAAGCTTCTTAAATACCACAATTATCTTACCCCTAAACGCAAGGGAATGTAAGCCTAATTTAACCTTTTTAGTCCTGCTGGTATCATTCTGGTGAATCTGCACTGCACCCCCTCCAATGTTGATAGATCCTTCCTGAGTTATGGTGCCCAGAACTGCATGCAGTATACAAGGTGAGATCTAATGAAGCATACAACTAAAATATATCTTCCATCCCTTTGTATTCCAACCTACTTCAGATAAAGGCCAACATTCAATTAGCCTTCATAATTAGACTTTGTGTCTGTCCAATACCTTTTAGTGATTTCTGAACATGCATCCCAAAATCTTTCTGCTCCTCAGTGGTTCCTAGCTTTTTACCACTTCTTAAATCAATGACAGGACATGAAGTGTTTCATCAAAGAATGAATGGGCCAAGTAGTTCAATATGCCAAAATGTGCCATGTTGACTCCAATGCAATGCATGGCTACACCATGATGTAATTGCCCCTGTAGAGTGTTTCAATCACATGTCCCTTATTTTTTATGGCGAGTGCTGCTTTCTGGTTTCTATTCAACACTTTTAACAGCACTGTGGAGTGAAGTCTGCACTATTGACTTGGAGAACATGGATCCAGCAACAGTGGTGGCCTGATTTAGTGGGTTTAGACTGGATGGCTCCTTGGAGCAGCGTTGCTTATTGCATCAGTGCACTGCACCATTGTATGGGGCATGCTCGGATCCCACAATGAGGAACATAGCCACTTATGGTAAAGTGATTGGAAGTGCCACACATTAGATTCCTCCTAAATTCCTCACGTGTTTTTTTTATTCATTCATGGGATGTGGGCATCACTGGCTAGGTCAACATTTCTTGCCCACCCCTAATTGCCCTAGTGAAGGTTGTGGCAAGCTGCCTTCTTGAACCATTGCACTCCATGTGGTGTAGGTACATCCACAGTGCTGTTAGGGAGGGAGTTCCAGGATTTTGACCCAGTAACAGTGAAGGAACGGCGATATATTTCCAAGTCAGGATGGTGAGTGGCTTAGAGGGGAACTTCCAGGTGGATGTGAATCCATGTGTCTGCTACCCTTATCCTTCCAGATGGTAGTGGTTGTGGGTTTGGAAGGTGCTATCTGAGGAGTACGAAGTGACGATGTTTTTCAAGACAAATCATCACGCCACAATTGAATGTTCAAGATGGGGTTGGGGTTGATTTCCATACTGCTTTTCCAGAGTGGTAAATTCAATAAGTCTAGCTCTTTGTACATGTCGGTTAAGCTATAACATTAAGGGAATAACTTTATCTTTTGCTACTTTGCTCTTTATTGTACTGTCACGAGCAAGGTTCAGAATCAAATTAATTGTATGTTCTCAAGTCACTTTGTAATAAGAAAAAGTGAATATAATATATGCTATTGCAAAATAAAGCTTTAATACTTGCATTTGTTTATGTATCTTTATGTGAGGACTTGGAATCAGTGATGATGATACCTATTAACACTAAGTTAGCAGCAAGTTAGATGTCAGATGGCAATTAAATATTTAGAAATGAGCAGGAGCAAGTGTTTCTGGTGGGAGTTTGCCCAGCTTGGAATCTACCATATCTTTGGTTCAAGGCAGACTCTCAGCCCCCGTTTGCTGCTATGTTAGGATGAAATTTAGATACAGACAGCTGTAGAAATACAAAAAACATCATCTGGTGTACGACATGCTGTGAATCAGGATACTGCATCAGAAAAAGACTTTGATATGTATAACATTTAAATAGGGCAGTCTGACACAAATAACTACATTTGCATTCAGTCAAAGGACGATTACTCCCTGTTGAAGCTGCAGAGACAACTAGGTTATAGTCAACCAGTTTTTACATACGGCTGGGCAGGGAGGGTCTGGCCTTACCAGTGCGACTATAAAAACTGGAAAAGCAAAAACCCTAAACTCTGAGGCTGTTTTCTCAATCTTACTCAAATTTCTCCCGAAAGCAATTCACTAGAAACCAAGCTCTCCGTTCCTTTTGTATGTAGTTTCTTCCGATAGACCAGTTTCTTAGTTTTTTAACAAGTTCCTTTAAATGACGATGGTTCAATGCCTCCATAGCACAGCAGAGTAGCCACCCTCCAGACACAGAACTGAGGCATCGCTCATCTGATCAAAAAGTTGTTTCAAATTGTATCAACGTTTTTAGAGTTTACTTTTGAGTTTGGTCATCATTTCTGCTGCTTCCCCCTGGGGTGAAAAGGGCACTGAACTCTTCAAAGGAGTTCAATAGTTCATCCATCTGTCAGTTGAGACGATAAATCGAGGCCCCTCAGTCTGCTTTCTCAGGTAGATGTAAAACTCCTCACCGCACTTTCGAAGAAGTGCCGAGGAGTTCTGGTCAATATTTATCCCTCAACCAACAACTCTAAACCAGGTGATTTGGTCATTATCCCAGTGCTATTATTTGGACATTGCTGAGTACAAATTGGCTGCTCTGTTTCATAAATTTAAAAAAAAATGACTGCATTTCAAAAGTACTTCATTTGTTGTAAAGCACTTTGGGACATCTTGAAGTTGATATAAATGCAAGTTATTTCTTTCTTTCCTTCTTTTCCTCCTTTCTTCCTTCCATCCCTCCTTCCTTTCTTACTTTTTCCCTTCCTTTCATTCTTTTCCTTGTTTTCTTTTTACCTTTTATTCCCTCATTCTGATTTTTGGATTTCTAATTTTGGGTTAGCAACATTTAGGTTTCAGTTTTACAGTGAGGGCTTTGGCTGCTATAAAAAGCTTAGCAGTTCAGGAGAACATTCAGAATAAATCTTGTTTAAACGAAGTAAGATGACCCACTGATGTGGCGAAGAGTGATGCATTCTTTATTTTGAATTATTATGTAAAGTTTCACTGATTAAACCAGTCTGATCATGAAACCTGTTTTTTATTTTGAAATTAGCAAATAAATGCCGGCCTAGCCAGTGACACCCACATTCCACGAATGAATAAAAAATATTACTGTGAAATAAAACAGTTTATGGATTTTTATCAAGCTCCCTCTGGCTCATTTTGTTTTTGCAGAGATTAATGAAGTACACATACAATAAAACGCACGTTTCATTCAGATCACAAGGGCATACAATGGCTATTCCTCGGGGGTTTTGTCATTATGAAAATAGGTACAAGGTAGTGTGTGTCAACTCCCGTGAATGTGAGATACTTATGGAAATGATTAGTAATATGGAGCCTTAGTGCATATCCATGACAGGCCTCAATTTGCAATGGGCTGTCTTGTATCATTGAGAGTGTGCAGGTTGTACATGTGTTAGATCGCTTACATGACAATAAATGTTCTGGCACTACTTAAACCTCGATAAGGACGAAGGAAGTTCCTTCAGGGGAACCTGCAAATTGTGATTTAATCGTATTGCTTGTTTGCAGTACCTTTCCTCTCTCTCACAAACATTACCTGCAGAAGAACAGCAGAAGCAATAACAGAGAACATGAACTCCACTGGAGCTTGTTGGGTTGTTTGGGAGTGAGGGAGTGTTTGCAGTGGGGGGTGGGTGGACGGTGGTGGTGGGGGCGGTGCAGATGACAAAAAAGTACCAATGTTAAAAATAGTCCACTACAAAAAATGCTGGTCTGATTAGCTGTACGTGAACTGATTGTTGTCACTTAACTTACATCTTAACAAGATGTGATCTGTTCACTGAAGACCTGTTTCAGCCTGAAATAGCCAGCATGTTTAACTTACTAAAAGTGGAGACTATATAACTGATGATAATGGTAATGAATATTCTTTGGCACTATTTGTCCAATTTGAATGTGGAATCAGAGAATCATGCAGCACTGATAGCGGCCATTCAACCCACTGTGGCTCTGTCAGCTCTTTGTAAAACTATCCAATTCGCCCCACTCCTCAGCTCTTTCCCCATAGTGATGCAAATTTTTCCCATTCAGGTATATATCCAATTTCTGACCAATACAGCAACAAGTATTTTTCCAATCTCCTTTTGAATGTTATAATTGGAGGATGAAGTGGCTGAGTGGTTAAGGCGATGGATTGTTAATCCATTGTGCTCTGCAAGTATGTGTTTGATTTCCAGTTGGTTTTAATTCTCTTTCCAGAGAGCAGTGGAGACTGGGTCATTGAGTATAGTCAAGGCTGAGTTAGACAGGTTTTTGATCTACAAGGGACTCAAGGGATAAGGGGACGTGGAGGTGGGGGTTGGGAGCAGCAGATGGGAAAGTAGAGTTAAGGCCACAATCAGATCAGCCATGATGTTATTGAATGGCAGAGCAGGCTCGATGGGCTGAATGGCCTACTCCTGTTCCTATTTCTCGGGCAGAAATTTACGTTGAGCGGGCGGGTGCGCACCTGATCTACTCGAGCGTAAAATGACGCGCGATGACGTTGGACGAGTGTCCCGACGTCATCTGGCACTCGTGCGATATTTTGGTCAGCGGGTGCGCGTGGGAATCGGCAGCACGCCCACTGGCAATGAACAGGCCATTATAGCTCTCATTGAATGAAACTTTTTACTACCCGCTTACGGTTGACGGGCAGGCAAAAAAGCCAAGCGGCCTTTGGATTTTTTAGGAAGCCTCATCCATGGGCGGGATGAGGTTTCCAACAGCAATGAGGGGACATGAATCACATGAGGGGGCATAGAAACATAGAAAATAGGAGCAGGAGTAGGCCATTCGGCCCTTTGAGCCTGCTCCGCCATTCATAATGATCATGGCTGATTATCCAACTCAATAGCCTGCTCCTGCTTTCTCCCCATGTCCTTTGATCCCTTTCGCCCCAAGAGCTATATCTAACTCCTTCTTGAAAACATACAATGTTTTGGTCTCAACTACTTTCTGTGGTAACGAATTCCACAGGCTCACCACTCTCTGGGTGAAGAAATTTCTCCTCATCTCAGTCCTAAATGGTCTACCCTGTATCCTCAGACTGTGACCCCGGTTCTGGACTCCCCCACCATCGGGAACATCCTTCCTGCATCTACCCTGTCTAGTCCTGTTAGAATTTTATAGGATTCTATGAGATCCCCCCTCATATATTCAGCGAATATAATCCTAACCAACTCAATCTCTCCTCATATGTCAGTCCCGCCATCCCAGGAATCAGTCTGGTCAACCTTCGCTGCACTCCCTCTATAGCAAGAACATCCTTCCTCAGTTAAGGAGACCAAAACTGCACACAATATTCCAGGTGTGGTCTCACCAAGGCCCTGTATAATTGCAGCAAGATATCCCTACTCCTGTACGTGAATTCTCTGGCTATGAAGGCCAACATACCATTTGCCTTTTTTACTGCCTGCTGCACCTGCATGCTTACCTTCAGCGACTGGTGTACGAGGACACCCAGGTCTCATTGCACATTCCCCTCTCTCAATTTATAGCCATTCAGATAATAATCTGCCTTCCTGTTTTTGCTACCAAAGTGGATAACCTCACATTTATCCACATTATACTGCATCTGTCATGCGTTTGCCCACTCACTCAGCTTGTCCAAATCACACTGAAGCATCTCTGCATCCTCCTCACAGCTCACCCTCCCACCCAGCTTTGTGTCATCTGCAAATTTGGAGATATTACATTTGGTTCCCTCATCTAAATCATTAATATATCTTGTGAATAGCTGGGGTCCCAGCACCAATCCCTCCCACTAGTCACTGCCTGCCATTCGGACAAAGACCAATTTATTCCTACTCTTTGTTTCCTGTCTGCCAACCAGTTTTCTATCCAACTCAATACATTACCCCCAACCCCATGTGCTTTAATTTTACACTAACCTCTTATGTGGGACTTTGTCAAAAGCCTTCTGAAAGTCCAAATAAACCACATCCACTGGCTCCCCCTCATCAACTCTACTAGTTACATCCTCGAAAAATTCCAGTAGATTTGTCAAGCATGATTTCCCTTTCATAAATCCATGCTGACTCTGTCCGATTCTGCCACTGTTTTCCACGTGCTCAGCTATTAAATCTTTTATAATGGACTCTAGAAATTTCCCCCACTGCCGACGTACGATGGGGCATGTTTTTGACATTGCTAACTTTTTTATATTTAATGTTATAAGCCTTCAGCTCCCTGAGGCTGGCCTGTGCCTCAGGGAGCGTTCACTGCAGGCGCTCGCACGCATGCACGAACTTCCGCGCTGGCCCTCTCCCTGCCCCCCACCGCGACAGCGCTGAGCGCTGCAGCGCGCGATTCATGCTGGCTGCCCGTTAATTGGCCAGCCAGTGTGGAATTCGATGTCGGGGCTCGATCGCGGGCAGTGGTCGGTTTTGCGACTGCTCGTGGTTCCACTTGCCGTGCCTGCCCGACAAGGTAAAAATCCTGGCCTTTATGTTCTTATTATTAAGTCTGTACCTGCCACCATTTCAGGCATCCCAGGTCAACATGGACAGAATTTTACACCCAGCGGGCGGGCGCGTGCCCAACCCGATCAGGTGTAAAATCGCGCGAGATGACGTTGGCCAAGCGTCCCGACGTCATCGCGCCATATCTCGCTCGGCGGGCGCGGGCGGCCGTCAAGATCGTCCCCGCCGACAATTAAGCCCATTGACAGCGCAATTGAAAGCGATTTTTCGTGGCGCATCCAGCCTTACGGGTGGCGGCGGACGGGCCAATCGACCGTGCAGCCTTTACATTTTTCATGAAACCTCGTCCAAGGGCGGGATGAAATCTCCGTTAGGAAATAAAATAAAAACAAGTATCTGGGAACAGCATTATTATGAGGTGTGCTTTCAGGTGCTTGATTGTGCTGCATGGACATTGTATTTCCAGCTTTTTTATGCTTGATTTTATGACTGGCAGCTCCCTGAGGCAGCTGTCTATCTTCAGAGAGCTCTCTCGCAGTGCTCGCCCGCACCCACGGTGATGTCGTCGCCCGCCCTCACCCCGGCAACGCTGAGCTTTTAAGCGCGCGTCTTACGTGAATTGGCCAGGCAGCGTGAAATCACGGTTGGGGGCTGACCACGGTCAGGGGTCCATTTCCCGATTGCTCTCGGGCCCACCGATCGCGCGGGCCTGACGAGGAAAAATTCAGGCCCGTAACTCGTTATATAAAAATGCTATTACAAAATCAGACTAGACCTCAAAATTTTATTAAGGTTCCAGACAAGACCTCAAAATTTGTTTAAGACCTGGTTCGGGGTCAGCAACTTTTTATGGTTAAAGACAACAAAATTAGAAACCCCAGTTTCTTGCTAAGAGAATAAAGGCACAAGGTTCCAGCAGTTAATGGCCGGAAGTTTCCGGCCCCTCCTGCCAAAGTCAACGGACATTCGAATGGCTCACCGCATCAGCTGTGGAGGAACCCACCACACCAGGGCCGGAAAATCCCAGCCAATAACTTATCATACAAAAATCAGCAAAGCAAACAGCCAACACTATCGAGCTTACACTCTGTAACAGCCAGAATTAACATGAGGTCAACATGAATTAACAGGCAGGTTGTGATCGTGCACATGACAAACTGCACATTAAATGGCAGACACCAACTAGACAGGTTCCCTTCTCAGCAGCACACCCAGATCACAGTCATCATTGCGAGTCACAGAAGTTCTTTAAATCCGTCTTCCTCATGAGGAATTTTAGCTCTCCTCCTTCAAAGAGCTAGTCATATCCTGCTGACAGCTCTACTTTACCCGAGTTCCATGGGTACAATCCTTAACCCAAAAGGCACACTATTCCCGATGTGTCTCAAATCTGCTCAAGGGTCTAGCCCTCTTGATCTTCTTTACCAGCTGAGCTGACCTCCTACCGAGACCCATATCCCTCCTGTGTTGGCCAGGCTACATTCCAGTGTCTAAACACAGGCAAGGATCCAGCTTCTCAGCCATGCTGCTGCCAATAACAGCCTGGGCTCCCCCGATCCCCAACTCTTAGCAGCACAGTCGCGTGGAGTTGAATTTTCTCGTTGTTTGACCCCAGCTCAGTGACCCTTGAACTGACAGTACGACCTATTTAATATCTTCCAACAGGGTTCCACCCCATCCTGTCCTGAGGCAGGGTTGACTGTTGAGGTTTTGCAGCATTTCCAGCTTTTATTTCGAATGTGACAACCCTTGGTACATTCGGTAGCTTAAATGTTACAATATCCAGTCAACCAGGGGTCACTCAACACATGTGGTAACTTCCAAAAAAAAACGATATAAAAAATTCAAAATTATAAATTCCCTCACAATATTTTTTATCCTGTTATCTTTGGTTCTTTTGCCAGTTACCTGTGCCACCTGGTTGCCAACACATCTGCCACTGGAAATGGTTTCTCCTTATTTACTCTATCAAACACTTCAATATTTTGAACACCTCTGTCAGATAGATCTCCCCTTCACCTTCTCTGCTTTAAGGATAAAAACTCCAGGTTCAACGTAACTGAAATCTTTCATCCCTGGTACAATTCCAGTAAATCTCCTCTGCATCCTCTCTAAGGATCTGATACTATCCTAAAGTGTGGTGACCAGAATTTTCCACAACATTTCGAGCTGGGGTCCGACCAGTGTTTTATGTAAAAAAAATTGCACAGCTTCTTTGCTTTTGTAGCCAATAGGGAAAATATTATCTTAAAAAGGGTGGGTTCGGGTCAGGTGGGCGGAAGTGTTAAAAGTCTAAATTCCAACTCCAATCTGCCCCCTTTTGGTTTTAAAGGAGGTGGGACAGGGCACGAGGCTATATTTCAAATAGCAGGAGGCAATTTGAAATATAACCCAGGCTGGCCGAGTTTCCCAGGCCTCGGAATCCTGTCAGCTAACCCAAGGCAAGGGACTGCTGAATAAGAACGTAAGTGCCTTTCCATTTACCTGCTGGATCCAACTTGTCTGTCTGGCCAAACCCCTGGGATTGAGCAACACCCGCCCCTTCAACCTCCCCATTCCAATTTCCTCTGACCATGTTCCCATGAGGCCCCTGATATTCCCTGCCATCAAGGCCTCTGACTTTCCCTTGCCCTGACCTCCACCCTTCCCCTAATCCTCTGATCTCTTCCTCACTTCCCACCAGGCCTCTGGCTTCCACCCACGAGGTCTCTGATCTCCTATCTCCAGTGAGGTCTCCTACCCCGACCCCTGGCTACCTAACCATCAGGCCTTCAATCACCGATCCCCTGATGCCACCTGGATTAGACGATTAGACACTCCCTATCAGTCCCAGCATTCAGCCAAGACTCAGCAATCCACTACCCCCATGATCACAGTCACTTAGCACCACCATCCCCACCCCCCTCCCCCACCCTGGTTAGACTTCTTCTGCCTCTGGTTGAGGTGCCTACAGCTCCTGAATCCTGCAGCCTCCTGTGGCCTCCTCTGGATTGCTTTCTATCTGATTGGAAGCCAAGCCTGCCAATCAGCATGTGAGGAAAGCCTGATGTCTGGATTTCCTGCACTCTATCATCACCCCCCCACCCCTATTCCTGGTGGGTCAGGAAAGCTAAAATCACACACTCTATGACTCTATTTATAAAGTGATGGATCCTGAATGACATTTCAACTGCCTTCTCCACTGACCCTGTCACCTTCCAAGACTTTTATACATACATTTCCACGAGTCTCTGTTCCCATATTCTCTTTAAGCTCTGCTACTTTACATTGCCTCTCCTCACTCTCCCTACCAAAAGGTTTGTTACATTTCTGGGTTTTATGTTATTCGCAAACTCTGAAATTATACCTTGTACATCCAAAGCCCAGGCCATCCATCAAAAAGTGCAATGGTTCCAAAACTGACCCTCAGGGAACATCACATCACATTTCCCTGGAGTCTGAAAAACAGCTGTTCACCATTACTCTCTGTTCCTTAGCCACTTCCATATCCAGGCTGCCAATGGTCCATTAATCTTATAGAGTTCTATTTTTCTAACAATTCTATTTTACATTACTTTATTAAAATTTTTTTGAAAGTCCATATATACAACTTCAACCACACTGCCCTCATCGACCTTCTCTACCACTTCATATTACTTGGAAAATAAGAATAATCAAAATAGGGTCAAGGAGCAATGCAGTCTGGGAGACACACTAGTCACTAAATGTTGTGATGCAGGACAATATGAGCATTACAAAAGCTAACCAAGGGCTGGGGTTTATTTCTAGAGGAATATCAATGAAAAGTAGAGAATCTATGCTGAACTTGTGTTGAACCTTATTTAGATTATGCTTGAAACATTGTGAAATACAATTCCTGCTGTCTTATTACGAAAGGATATAGAGGAGGGGATGGAAAACAAGATGATGCCAGAACTGTGAGGTTATACCTAGTAGGAAAGGATGAACAGGCTGGGCCTCTCTTCTCTTGAACTAAGAGGGCTGGGGGCTGACCTAATAGAGGTCTTTAAAATTGTGAAAATATTTGACAGAGTAGACACAGAGCGAGTGTTTCAACTTATGGAAAACAGCAAAACTAGGGGCCATTATTTTGAGATCTTCTGATTAAGAGTCTTCTGCCACAATCTCCACCATAGGTAGGACAAAGAGGCAGGTCCCGAATCCACCACAGCTGGGGCAGGTATCAAACCCCACTCTGTTGGCACCAATCTGAGCCACACCAGCCAATCAGCCCCCAAGGTTTCCATGGCAACATACACTTTTACATGCATGTTGTAACCTGAACATATGATTAGTGATGGTAGAGGCACCAATTTCTTCCCATCACATGGCTGACCAGGAATCTCCTCCACCTGCCATTGGCATATGTTGGAAGGAATTACAAGTTGATAATCAACCTGTTTGGCCACGTTATGAAAGCACATTCCTTGGCCATCAAGTCCTGGAGTGGGACTTGAACTCAGAGCTTCTGGCTCAGAGGCAGGGAAACTACCCACTGCACCACAAGACCTCCTTCATTATACAATAGTCATCAAGAAACCAAATAGAAGAAATGCTTTTTTTTACGCAGAGAGTGGTGAGAATGTGGAACTTACTGCCACAGTGAGTAGTTGAGGTGAATAGTATCTTTAAAGGGATGTTAGGTAAGTATATGAGGGAGATGGGAATAGAAGGTTTTCCTCATAGAGTTAAGTGAAGAAGGTTGGGAGGAGGTTCATGTGGAGCATAAACGTTGGCACGGACTGATAGCATTGAATGGCTTGTTTATGTTGTTACATATTCTGTGTAATTCTATGTAATTCATAAAAAAATGGGTTGAACATTTAAGAAGCAACACAAAACTTCAGGTGTTAGATTTTCATGAGTTGAGCACCCTTGCGGCAGTGAGGGGAAGATCTGCTGGGAATTTCTGCCATGGTTCCTTCCTGGAATTCTGCTTCGGGTTGATTTTGGCTGAAGGCAAAATATGGGCTCCATCAAATATCCTCAGCTGACTCTGTTTAGGCTTATCTATAGATAATTGCCTCACTTGGCCAAGTTACCAGAGACCAATTAACATCTGCAGCAACAGTCTTCAGGAAGGCTTAAGTATCTTTAGAGAAGGAACTCAGGCCGCAAATATAAAGTTATGTTAAGTGTTGATTTGCTTGACCACCTAAATTCCGATTAAAGAGTCAGCACTTCATACAGATTACGATAAGCTGGGCAACCCTCGATTTGCAATTCTGTGATTTCCTCATTGCGTTTGTCATTTTCCATGTAAAGTGAACCCACTTAACCAGCAGGGGTTATCCTCCGATGCAATTCTGGCCTCCAGAATTTTTATTCTGTTAAATTTCAGTAATGGTTGAAATCATCCAGCAGAGTGATTTGCATTTTCCATTTGAAGAAATTATGATGAATTCCAAGGTGAGTTAATTGAGTCAGCAACGACGATGGTTAACCCACAGCGTCCTGACAATGCAAGTTTCTGAGTATCATAATTTTGACCTACATTGTGGACACTTATTACTTAACGCTCTTATTCCCTATCCAAATATGTTATTTTCAAGACCTCCCTGCATTCTCTTGGTTAAGAGTTAAGACTAAAGTTAAGGCTCATCACATCATTTTCTTATTTTCTTTGTTCATTCCCAGTATGAAGCTGTTGCTGGCGAGGCTAAGAATTATTGCCCACCCTTAGTGAGATAGCACAGAATTTCAACCCAACAAGATGGTTGGTTCAAGCTCACTTCTAAAACCTAGAATGGTCCAGCAGCATAGTAGGGCTTTTTTGTTTAAATTGAGAGATCTCAATGGGGATGGGGTTGGGGCGGGGGGTTGGTGGGGAGATGGCCCTTCATGCAGGAGACCATTATGATTAAAAAGAATAAAAAAGAAAAGTGGTAAAACAGCCATTAAGGATGAGGTGATATCAAGATTTAAAGATCCGGAGATTGCAGGAGGAAGGGAAGACAATGACGATACATAGAATTGAGTTACTCTTCAACCCTGAAAGGATTGCTTTGTTGATGGTGGATAGTGTACTTTAAAGTCACACGATTATTTCCTCAGCTTCTTTGAACACCATATTCAATAATAACTGATTAGGTACAGCCGTGACCTCTACCACCTCGAAGGTCAATAAGGGCAGTAGGATCATGGGAACAGCATCAAGTGTAAATTCTCCTCTAATTCACCATCCTGATTTGGAGCTATATTGCCGTTCTTTCATCATCGCGGAGTCAAAGTCCTGGAACTTCCTTCCAATAGTACTTTAGGTATATCTAAACCTCATGGACCTGAAGTGGTTCAAGTAGGTGGCTCACCACCGCCTTCACAAAGGAAATTAGGGATGAGCAATGAAATGCGAGCTGCCAGCAATGCCCACAATCCATGAATAAATAAGAACAAAAACTGTTCTGACCACTACTTATTCCTCAATCAACATCAGATAAACAGACTATCAAGCCATTTATCTCATTGCATTTTATGGGACTTTCACTGGGCAAATTAGATTGTGTTTTCTACAATACAACAATGACCACAATTCAGAAAGCACCTCATTGGCTGTGAAGCACTTTCTGATGTCTTGAGATCCTGAAAGTCATTAAATAAATGCAAGTTTGCATCAAGGAGCCCTAGCAGACCTGGAGTCAATAGGAATCAGAGAGAAAATTCTCCACTGGTTGAAGTCATTCCTAGCATCGAGGAAGACGGTTGTGGTCGTTGGAGGTCAATTATCTCTGTTTTGGGACATCACTGCAGGGGTTCCTCAGGGCAGTGTCCTAGGCCCAAGCATCGTCAGCTGCTCCATCAATGACCTTCCCTCCATCCTAAGGTCAGAAGTGGGGAAGCTCGCTGATGATTGCACAATGTTCAGCACCATTCGCGCCTCTTCAGATACTGAAGCAGTCTGTGTCCATTTGCAGCAAGACCTGGACAATATTCAACGGACTTACCATCGCTGAATCCCACTATCAACATCCTGCGGATTACCATTGACCAGAAATTGAATTGGACCAATATAAATACTGTGGCTACAAGAGCAGGTGAGACCTGGGAACCCTGCGGCGAGTAACTCACCTCCTGATTCCCCAAAGCCTGTGCACCATCTACACAGCACAAGTCAGGAGTACGATGGAATACTCTCTACTTGCCTGGATGAGTGCAAATCCAACAATGCTCAAGAAGCTCAACACCATCCAGGGCACAGCAGCCTGCTTGGTTGGCACACCAACCACCATCTTAAACATTCACTCTCTCCACCACTGACGCACAGTGGCAGCAGTGTGTACCGATAAAATGCACTGCAGCAACTCACCAAGCCCTGTTTGACAACACCTTCCAAACTCCAAACACCTTGAAAACTCTAACACCTAGAAGGACAAGGGCAGCAGATGGGAACATCATCACCTGGAAGTTCCCCTCCAAGCCACTCACCATCCTGACTTGGAAATATATCGCCGTTCCTTCACTGTTGCTGGGTCAAAACCCTGGAACTCCCTCCTTAACAGCACTGTGGGTGTACCTACACCACATGGACTGCAGCGGTTCAAGAAGGCAGCTCACCACCGCCTTCTCAAGGGCAATTAGGGATGGGCAATAAATGCTGGTCTAGCCAGCGACACCTTCATCATATGAACAAATAAATTAAAAATGTTTTTCTTTCTTTTTAATTAATGAGGCATTGAATGTGTTCATTCACCTCTTTAAACAATTTGGTCTTTAACATTGAGTAGAATATTTCAAGAGAGATACTGCATCATGTGTTTTTCTGTAAAGTAATTCACAGTGAGGGCAATCCATGAGGCAATCACCTCACACCATGACATTTGGAGACAGGAAGGTGCAACTTTCAAAAGTGCAACACTCAGTCCACTCTGGTGTGTATTTTTTAAGCTACCCTGCAATGTCAAAGAGAGTGAGGAATCAAACAATAACTTCTCAATTCGAAGCATTGCATGGTCAGGTTGTCACATTCACAAACTCCCTATCGGCCTCCCACACACAACCTCCCAATAATGCAGGATTAAATGTGTGGTTGGGCTGCAAAGGACATGTTGAGTTCTGACATCTGAACTGTTACCTAGTGTGCATCATTATGATTTGCGATGTCTCACTGACGCGTCTAAAGCCACAATTGGCTTGAGGCAGCAACTGCAAAAACAGCTAAGGCAAAGCCACAAGCCTTCGATGCAAATGTTGATCAGTTGATAAAGCACACATTTTTCTGAAGTAACTTGTGGAAACGTTTCGTCTGCTGTTGTCATACTTCAATCAAAAGTGGGTGTGTGCGTGGGCCGCACGCAGAACGGATTCTCACTATAAAAACCCGGCCCGGGGATTTGAGCAGAACTTCAAAGCGTGGTCTGCAATACGTGAGCCAGTGGATTACTCTGATCTTAGAGAGACTACTGAAGGAGAGATCAGCGTACACCATAGGAAACACTGAGCTGGGGGCTTGTATTTTGTGCAACTGAACCATGCAACAGAGCTACCTATATCCGCAAGTGTATATGGTGGATGGCAATCCAAACCTCAATCCTTACGTTCCTGGGCCAGCCTGGGCACTGCCCACCTTGAAGAAAAAGAGAAAACTGGACTGGAGGACTATGGGCACCATTCTGCTTCTGAACCTGGTCCTCCTGGCACTGATCGGGCTGGCTCTAGGGGCAGTCTATTTACTTGAGCTTCAAAAGGAGATCCGAGAAATGAAACAGGTACATCCCCACGCAGAATTATGGAAGGTCGAGGTGGGAGAAATAAGCAACTGAGGTCAGAAACTGCAAACTAATTTTGTTTTCCCCTTTTTATTAGGATAATGGAGACAAGGGTCCATATGCAGAGAAAATTATTGGTGAGTATGGGATGATTCAATGCAAATATGCAATATTTCAAAAGTATGAGGTGAAAATCTAGCACATGTGCTTCTATTGCCTCTTGAGACCCCCCAGCTCACATCAGAGGATTCTATTATGTTTTAGAATGAGACAGGATAATTTTGAAATTCCAAAGAGAATGATAATATAAGAAAGACAATGCACAACCAGCATCAAACTGAATGGAAATTAACAGTGAGGATATGGGCAGCCACAAACACACTTACTTTGATCTATTTCTGAATGGGTGGGAGTGTGGAAAATGCTGATTTAATTTCACCTCTTGTAACCTGACATTGGACCGAGATTCACAATAAGTGTTCCAGTACTGGTCCGAACTGTCTTTTTCCTTCTAGATTGCAATTCATGTTTGGAATAATACAACAGCCTGTAACAATACCCATTTGAATTAGATTCAGTCAAACCAACTGACTTGCACAAGAAAAGTTACCTAATGTTGAGCTTGTATTTGTGTACAATATGATGTTCTCTGCTGCTCTGTCACTGACTGCTATGAATTAATTACTTATATCTCTTAATAGGAGCTCAGAACATCACAAAGCTAACCAAGGATCTCAGAACAGCAGCACACCTCACAGGTCAGTAACTCATAATCGCCATGTAGAAAGAGTAGAATGAATGTAAAGAAAGAGGATGTGAAGGGGAAGAGGAGAAAGTGAAAGAAAAACGAATGGCAGAGAAGCAAGGATAGGTCAAGCAAAGCAGTGAATCAAAATTGAAAGATGAGCAATGCAGATATAGGGGGAAGAAATCATCGAGAGAAGGGAAACAAAGCAGATTTGACAGAAGAGAACCTGTAAAATAAGGAATAAAGTATAGAGTGATCATTTTAAAGATCACTTCTATCATGAATGGTTTGAATCAATATCAGATTGAGCTGCTTGTCCAATAGTGGACATTGGCATTTGGTCAAACTACAGCAAACAAAAGATTCTATTGCCCTTAAATTTGTGCAGCATAGGAATAGGACATAGGAACAGGAGAAGGCCATTCAGCCCATCGAACCTGCATCAACAGTGCCCCCTGCTCTCAGGAATTACCTGAGGAAAGGTCAAGAACTTTAGACTTGTTCTCGCTCGGAAAGGAGAGGTTTCAGGGTGCCTGATTGGAAGTTTTCAAATTGGTAAAGGAGAGTTGATAAAGTTAATTCAAACTTTTCACGTCAACAAAAGCTTCAGGCACTGGGGGGCAGCATCATTTAAGAATTAGAAAATTAAGGTTTCACAGAAGGTAGAAATACTCATATAGACCAAGCTGTAAGAGAAAGTCAATTGAGCCTTATGGTAAAATCTGATTGAAGAGACAACTAGGTATATTTCTGGTTAGTGTGTGAAGGGATTGAGGAGAAGGTTGGACTAATACCAACAGAAAATGCATGGATTTGTATGACTTTTCCTGTTCCTAGTCTTCCCACATCCAAAGGTCGCCAAATCAGACATCCTTTCCACATCGTAAAAATCAAAAGTTGGTGTAGTATTGCTATCTTGCCACTAGTTGTCGCCAACACAATTAATAACTGCTGAATTATACATACATTGACTGTTACCGTGTATCAGCTCTCCAACTTCTCTCAATCTTGATTTCTTGAATCTGGTATTAGACTTCTGAAAATTATAATTCTAAGTCTGAATGCATTTGTTTCTCATCAATTTACATTTTAAGTATCAATTTTATTCAAATATGAGAGAAGGTAAGGAAATTACATGCTTGCTCACAGGTATAATTAATACTACTTCCCATTGATTATAAAAGGAATGGGATGTTAGTTTACAACTAAGTTAGTTTTAATTTACAGGCCTGTGTTTTAGTGGAATTGAAGATCTATATTTTGGAGTATTTTTGCCCTGATCTAGATTCAGGTTGTCAATGCTAGGTAAACATATTGACTTCCCCAGAAGGCAAAAACAGTAGAAATTGGGAAATAAGAATACTGGTCCGAACTGGTCTTGTATACCTTAAATTGGAGCATCAGTAAAAACTAGGAAATAAGAATACTGGTCCGAACTGGTCTTGTACCTTAAAATGGAGCATCAGTAAAAACTAGGAAATAAGAGTACTAGTCCGAACTGGTCTTGTATACCTTAAACTGGAGCATCAGTAAAAACTAGGAAATAAGAATACTGGTCCGAACTGGTCTTGTATACCTTAAAATGGAGCATCAGTTAAAAACTAGGAAATAAGAGTACTAGTCCGAACTGGTCTTGTATAACTTAAAATGGAGCATCAGTTAAATACTAGGAAATAAGAGTACTAGTCCGAACTGGTCTTGTATACCTTAAATTGGAGCATCAGTAAAAACTAGGAAATAAGAATACTGGTCCGAACTGGTCTTGTATACCTTAAAATGGAGCATCAGTAAAAACTAGGAAATAAGAATACTGGTCTGAACTGGTCTTGTATACCTTAAAATGGAGCATCAGTTAAAAACTAGGAAATAAGAGTACTAGTCCGAACTGGTCTTGTATACCTTAAATTGGAGCATCAGTAAAAACTAGGAAATAAGAATACTGGTCCGAACTGGTCTTGTATACCTTAAAATGGAGCATCAGTAAAAACTAGGAAATAAGAATACTGGTCTGAACTGGTCTTGTATACCTTAAAATGGAGCATCAGTTAAAAACTAGGAAATAAGAGTACTAGTCCGAACTGGTCTTGTATACCTTAAATTGGAGCATCAGTAAAAACTAGGAAATAAGAATACTGGTCCGAACTGGTCTTGTATACCTTAAAATGGAGCATCAGTAAAAACTAGGAAATAAGAGTACTAGTCCGAACTGGTCTTGTACCTTAAACTGGAGCATCAGTAAAAACTAGGAAATAAGAATACTGGTCCGAACTGGTCTTGTATACCTTAAACTGGAGCATCAGTAAAAACTAGGAAATAAGAGTACTAGTCCGAACTGGTCTTGTACCTTAAACTGGAGCATCAGTAAAAACTAGGAAATAAGAATACTGGTCCGAACTGGTCTTGTATACCTTAAAATGGAGCATCAGTAAAAACTAGGAAATAAGAGTACTGGTCCGAACTGGTCTTGTACCTTAAACTGGAGCATCAGTTAAAAACTAGGAAATAAGAGTACTGGTCCGAACTGTCTTTTTCCTTCTGGATTGCAATTCATGTTTGGAACAATACAACAGCTTCCATACCTGTAACAATACCCATTTGAATTAGAAATTATATCATACTTAAAATTCCATTCACTATTACATAATAATCCTTACAAATCAGGTGCCCAAGGAGATACATTTGCCTCGAGCGTTCAGTCTCTGTTGTCCTAGACACTCATGTAATATAAGTACTCCAAACACTTAAAACAGTATTCAGTGCACATTTGTCTAAGTCTGATTGTTCTTTAATCTTTATTTGCAATGAATTTATTGCAGGGGATTTAATCACTGCGGGTTCCAACCCACTCGTGTGGGATGATCGGAAAGGCCTTGCCTTCACCAGCGGGGTACGATACAAAGACAGAGGCCTGATCGTCAACGAAACTGGGATTTTCTTTGTTTACTCAAAGATTTATTTCCGATCACACAAGTGTGACCCTAGAAAGAACTTAGAACACATCCTGTTCAAACGAACGAACCGCTATCATAAAGACGTGATTCTAATGGAAACCAGCAAAAAAAACTATTGTTCTGTGAATGAAGGGGAATGGGCTACAAATAGTTATCAAGCAGGAATAATACGCCTTTTTAAAGGTGAATCCATTTATGTAAATGTGTCAGATTCAAAGCTAGTTAACTTCGATGAGACAAAAACTTTCTTTGGATTGTATAAGCTTTAGTTCACATTGCTAATTTATATATTATTGAAAAACTGAAATAACTCTATTTAAAAAAAAATAAAAATGCACTCTACCTACTCATGTCCCAAGCACCACCATTTAAAATCTTTAGGCTTTAATTCCTCCCAAGACCCAGAACGTCATTTCCCAACCAGTAACAGATTTGAGAAGGCAACGAACCTTGATATTCCTATGCTTTTTCCCAGAGAATGAAACTGTTCCTCCCCTTGGCACCTCCCCAGTGGCCCAGCCTGAGAAAGAGTATTTGCCCTGTGAGGCAAAAGGGGGAGGATGGGGCACAGAGTGAAAAGAGGTGGCACTTGTAGAGTGCACTAGTACACTGATGTACTGTGATGCCACACCACTTGCAGTCGCGTTGCTCTTCCAACTGTTGTCTGTTGACCTATAAGCATTGGCAAACAGATTGTAATATGCAGCAAATAACAATTGATTGGAAATGTTATAATGATATGCTTGCACAGTATTCAAAGATACAAGGAAAATGTATATGCAACAATTGGAACTGTGCAAACATTGAAGAAGACCACTTTGATTTGGAACAGGAATGGTCATGACAGACTTGGACACATGATAAAGCTCTTGGCCTTAATAATGATTTAATCATTTCCGAAGCCTGCTTGAATTGGGCTAAAGTGCAAATGGAACGGGCTGTATCATACAATGCAAATTTATCCCAGTGAAATGTAGAGAGGCTTTGCCTGAGAAATGTACTGTTCTGTATGGATGGCCTTATGGCATTACTGATTTGTGATTGTTCAATATGAAAAGTACCTGTGGTAGCAAAGCATGTCCGAATGGACAGTCCCTTTGAATTTATATCACTTTAAACCACAGCACACTATGGTAATCAATTTATGATTAGTTTTTGTGCAATAATAACTTCCACAATGACAATTGTAGAATGTAAATCTTAGATTTGTTTATTTTTATATAAGGCAAATTATTTATGAATAAAACTAAATTTTGGAAAACAAACTACAGAAATGAGTAAAACAAAAACAGAATTACCTGGAAAAACTCAGCAGGTCTGGCAGCGTCAGCGGAGAAGAAAAGAGTTGACATTTCGAGTCCTCCTGACCCTTCAGCAGAACTGAGTAAAGTTAGGAGAGAGGTGAAATATAAGCTGGTTTAAGGTGGGGGGAGAGAAGTTGGAGGTGGTGGGGGGGGGTGGGGGGAGGTGGTTGTAGGGACAAGCAAGCAGTGATAGGAGCAGATAATCAAAAGATGTCACAGACAAAGGAACAAAGACGTGTTAAAGGTGGTGATATTATCTAAGAGAATGTGCTAATTAAGAATGGATGGCAGGACACTCAAGGTACAGCTCTAGTGGGGGTGGGGTGGAAAGACTGACAGGGCATTACAGGTATAGATTTAAAAATAATGGAAATAGGTGGGAAAAGAAAAATCCATATAAATTATTGGAAAAAACAAAAGGGAGGGGGAAGAAACGGAAAGTGGGTGGGGATGGGGGATGGAGTTCAAGATCTAAAGTTGTTGAATTCAATATTCAGTCCGGAAGGCTGTAAAGTGCCTAGACGGAAGATGAGGTGCTGTTCCTCCAGTTTGCGTTGGGCTTCACTGGAACAATGCAGCAAGCCAAGGACAGACATGTGGGCAAGAGAGCAGGGTGGAGTGTTAAAATGGCAAGCGACAGGGAGGCTTGGGTCTTTCTTGCGGACAGACCGCAGATGTTCTGCAAAGCGGTCACCAAGTTTACATCTGGTCTCTCCAATGTAGAGGAGACCACATTGGGAGCAACGAATGCAGTAGACTAAGTTAGGGGAAATGCAAGTGAAATGCTGCTTCACTTGAAAGGAGTGTTTGGGCCCTTGGATGGTGAGGAGAGAGGAAGTGAAGGGGCAGGTGTTGTATCTTCTGCGTGGGCATGGGGAGATGCCATAGGTGGGGGTTGAGGAGTAGGGGGTGATGGAGGAGTGGACCAGGGTGTCCCGGAGGGAATGATCCCTACGGAATGCCGCCGGGGGGGTGAAGGGAAGATGTGTTTGGTGGTGGCATCATGGTGGAGTTGGCGGAAATGGCGGAGGATGATCCTTTGAATGCGGAGGCTGGTGGGGTGATAAGTGAGGACAAGGGAGACCCTATCATGTTCTGGGAGGGAGGAGAAGGCGTGAGGGCGGATGCGCGGGAGATGGGCCGGACACGGTTGAGGCCCTGTCAACTGCCGTGGGTGGAAACCTTGGTTAATGAAGAAGGAGGACATGTCAGAGGAACTGTTTTTGAAGGTAGCATCATCAGAACAGATGCGACGGAGCCGAAGGAACTGAGAGAATGGGATGGAGTCCTTACAGGAAGCGGGGTGTGAGGAGCTGTAGTCGAGGTAGCTGTGGGAGTCGGTAGGCTTGTAATGGATATGGGTGGACAGTCTATCACCAGAAATTGAGACAGAGAGGTCAAGGAAGGGAAGGGAAGTGTCAGAGATGGACCATGTGAAAATGATGGAGGGGTGGAGATTGGAAGCAAAATTAATAAATTTTTCCAGGTCCCGACGAGAGCATGAAGCAGCACCGAAGTAATCATCGATGTACCGGAGAAAGAGTTGTGGGAGGGGGCCGGAGTAGGACTGGAACAAGGAATGTTCCACATACTCCATAAAGAGACAGGCATAGCTGGGGCCCATGTGGGCACCCATAGCCACACCTTTTGTTTGGAGGAAGTGAGAGGAGTTAAAGGAGAAATTGTTCAGTGTGAGAACAAGTTCAGCCAGACGGAGGAGAGTAGTGGTGGATGGGGATTGTTGGGGCCTCTGTTCAAGGAAGAAGCTAAGGGCCCTCAGACCATCCTGGTGGGGGATGGAGGTGTAGAGGGATTGGACGTCCATGGTGAAGAGGAAGCGGTTGGGGCCAGGGAACTGGAAATCGTTGATGTGACGTAAGGTGTCAGAGGAATCACGGATGTAGGTGGGAAGGGACTGGACAAGGGGAGAGAGAAGGGAGTCAAGATAACGAGAAATGAGTTCCGTGGGGCAGGAACAGGCTGACACGATCGGTCTGCCCGGAGAGTTCTGTTGGTGGATTTTGGGTAGGAGGTAGAAGCGGGCCGTCCGAGGTTGGGCGACTATCAGGTTGGAAGCTGTGGGAGGAAGATCTCCAGAGGAGATGAGGTCAGTGACAGTCCTGGAAACAATGGCTTGATGTTCAGTGGTGGGGTCATGGTCCGGGGAGAGGTAGGAGGAAGTGTCTGCGAGTTGACGCTCAGCCTCCGCGAGGTGGAAGTCAGTGCGCCAGACAACAACAGCACCACCCTTGTCAGCGGGTTTGATGACAATGTTGGGGTTGGACCTGAGAGAACGGAGTGCAGCAAGTTCAGGGAGAGACAGGTTAGAGTGGGTGAGAGGAGCAGAGAAATTGAGACGACTAATGTCACAGAAATGAGTAACCATCTGTGCTTAGGAAACTGTTGGCATACTTTTTGTTTCCTTTTTAATGTGGATGAAAAATCCTATTTATTTTCTTCCTTTTCAAATGTAACTTTGTACAAGTCTCCCTGGGCCATTTAGCACCCGCAGCCCAAAATAGGGTTGTCTCAGTGGTGCTCTTCAGGCCTGATAGGAGGTGAAGGTATGACAATATCCCTTTACATCCCTGCCTCTTTTTCCTGTTTTGCCTCTTCCACTCCAGTGAAAAAGGCCCTAGCTTCCTCACAATGGTCTTGCTGAGATCAGGAGCAAGCCCTTCATTGCACATAGTACCAGCGCTTGAGGTCCAGAATTTTTTTTTATTATTCATTCATTGGACGTGGGTATCGCTGGCTAAGCCAGCATTTATTGCCCATCCCTAGTTGCCCTTGAGAAGGTGGTGGTGAGCTGCCTTCTTGAACCGCTGCAGTCCATGTGGTGTAGGTACACCCACAGTGCTGTTAGGGAGGGAATTCCAGGATTTTGACTCAGCGACAGTGAAGGAACGGTGATATATTTCCAAGTCAGGATGATGTGTGTCTTGGAGGGGAACTTCCAGGTGGTGGTGTTCCCATGTGTCTGCTGCCCTTGTCCTTCTAGGTGGTAGAGGTCACGGGTTTGGAAGGTGCTGTCGAAGGAGCCTTGGTGAGTTGCTGCTGTGCACCTTGTAGATGGTACACACTGCTGCCACTGTGTGTCGTTGGTGGAAGGATTGAATGTTGAAGGTGGCGGATGGGGTGCCAATCAAGCGGGCTGCTTTGTCTTGGGTGGTGTCAAGCTTCTTGAGTGTTGTTGGAGCTGCACTCATCCAGATAAGTGGGGAGTATTCCATCACACTCCTGACTTGTGCCTTGTAGATGGTGGACAGGCTTTGGGGAGTCAGGGAGTGAGTTACTTGCCACAGGATTCCTAGCCTCTGATCTGCCCTTGTAGCCACAGTGTTTCTGGTGAACGGTAACCCCCAGGATGTTGATAGTGGGGGATTCAGCGATGGTAATGCCATTGAATGTCAAGGGGCGATGGTTAGATTCTCTTTTGTTAGAGATGGTCATTGCCTGGCACTTGTGTGACGCGACTAATACTTGCTACTTGTCAGCCAGGGCTGGATATTGTCCAGCTCCTGTTCATTTGGACAGTATCTTCTGCAGTTATGTCATGCAGGTGGCACAGGAACCAGCAGGTGGTGTGGCCCACTCTCCGTAAGCGGGCAAGTCCTCCCAGAAGCACTACGTGACCCAAATTAGCACCCTCCAGTGTTTAAACTTTTCATATCTTTCCAGATATGCCAACAATTTGCATCTACTGCTCCTTGTTAAACCCGTGGTGTACTCTGGCTCCGGGATCAATCAGATTGCCTGGTCTTGTTTTGAGCAGACCTTTGCTGTCACTTAGGAAATTACAGGACCTGTTCTGTTAGCAAGGCCAAGAATTAAAAAGTCAGTGCATCCTCTTGCATCATTGTAAACCATATTGAGTGTGGACTGATTCTCAGAATTGGCTGATATTAATAGCCATCCGATCACAGTGTTTAGCAGTAAAACACCCATCATGAATAACTGTTTAAATAGAAATCACGCTGCTGCAATTCTGGGTCATTCAGTTTTTCCTCAGCAGTTGGACTATGCGAACAAGGCTTGGAAAACCATAAAATGCATAACTTTTTTGATTTTATTTATGTTTCAATTTTGCACGGTTCTTGAGATGTTAATTTCTGTAATGAGTTCAAGAAAACCGCAAATCTGAAATAATTAGGAGAATGGTATTCATTATAAATCTGTGACTTTAACTCCATGAAAGATGTGACTAATTCTAAACCAGATGTGGATTGCTTATTCACTGTCTCAAAGCCCCAAATTATCTTCTCAATGTACAAATAATATGGACTGAGCAAGACAATCTATGCCACTTCACATAGATCGTAATTCTATTTTTGCAATAATTATTGCAGTAACTGTGTCCATGTTACTTATTTGAGACTAGCGAGGGCAATTAGGGATCAGCAATAAATGCTTGCCTAGCCAGCGACACCCACATCCCGTGAGTGAATAAAAAAAAAAGTAAACATCCCTATAGTTTCATTGCCCACTCCCTGAGTCAGTACCCTCACTGTGACTGAGATCTCTCTATAATCTTAGGCCTCCACTATCGCCAATATGAGTCCTCCACAGGAAGTGAGTTAGCGAGGCCTAGCAAAAGGGCCTCCTCCCTATGGTGAAGTAAAATTTGTCTGCTTGGCTGAGACCTACTGAAGAACAGCCGCTGCACTTTGAAAGCAATGCATTTTGCACGTGCAGTGTTTTGACACATTTCAAAGTGATAAGGAGCTGTCTGAAGCTAACTGTCTGTCATGTTGTGTACGTTGCCATGTGCGTGCAAAGCATACGTGTTTGTAAGGTGTCAACCATGCTGACGTGCATACCGTGCCAGTGTCTCAGCTGGTGGCTGTGGGTGTCAGATTAAATGACGAGGTCTCTTCATCAGCACTGTGCTCTCAGTTCCTTTCCTCCTCCCAGGGCTCCTGTAGCTGGACAGGTGGTAGTTAAGGGTGTCTTAAAGCAGAAACACAGAAGGAGCAGATTGATGTGAGGGAAGTGGGGGATGGGGTGGGAGGCAGGAGGTGCGTGGTCACACCATCCGCAGCTTACTCATCATGCCAGGCAGATGGCTGAATCTTGGGAGCAGTATATATGGGACAGTGAAGCAGGAGGCAGTATATTTGGTATCAAAGAAAGGAAGAAGCTGGCCTCTGCCACCTAGAAGGGCAAGGGCAGCAGTCACATAGGAACACCACCACCTGCAAGTTCCCCTCCAAGTCCCGCACCATCCTGACTTGGAAATATATCGCCGTTCCTTCACTGTCGCTGGGTTAAAACTCCTGGAACTACCTCACTAACAGCACTGTGGGTGTACCTACACTACACGGAGTGCAGCGGTTCAAGAAGGCAGCTCACCACCACCTTCTGAAGGGCAACAAGGGACAATTATTGCCCATGAACAAATAAAAAAAATTAGGGTGGGAGAATTAGGGAGCAATTTTAAAAAATTTTTTCATGGGATGTGTTCATCAATGGCAAGGACAGCATTTGTTTTTTTTGAATTCATTTATGGAATGTGGGCAATGCTGGCAGGTTAGCATTTATTTCCCATCCCTAATTGCCCTTGAGAAGGTGGTGGTGAGCTGCCTTCTTGAACCGCTGCAGTCTGTGTGGTGTAGGTACACCCACAGTGCTGTTAGGGAGGGAGTTCCAGGATTTTGACCCAGCGACAGTGAAGGAACAGCGATATGTTTCCAAATCAGCATGGTGGGTAGCTTGGAGGGGAACCTCCAGGTGGTGGTGTTCCCATATGTCTGCTGCCCTTGTCTTTTGAGATAGTAGTGGTCATGGGTTTGGATGATGCTTTCTAAGGTGAGTTGGTGAGTTCCTGCAGTTCATCTTGTAGGTCGTACACACTGCTGCCACTGTGCGTCAGTGTTGGAGGGAGTGAATGTTTGTGTATAGGGTGCCAATCAAGTGGGTCCTGGATGGTGTCCAGCTTCTTGAGTATTGTTGGAGCTGCACGTATCCTGGCAAGTGGGGAGTATTCCAACACACTCCTGACTTGTGCCTTGTAGATGGTAGACAGCCTGTAGACAAGCTTTGGGGAGACAGGAGGTGAGTTACTCGCCGCAGGATTCCTAGCCTCTGACCTGCTCTTGTAGCCACAGTATTTATATGGCTAGTCCAGTTCAGTTTCTGGTCAATGGTAACCCCCAGGATGTTGATAGTGAGGAGTTCAGCGATGGTAATGCCATTGAATGTCAAGGGGCGATGGTTGGATTCTCTCTTGTTGGAGATGGTCATTGCCTGGCACTTGTGTGGCTCAAATGTTACTTGCCACTTTTCAGCCCAAGCCTTCTTATTGCCCAGATCTTGTTGCATTTGGACATGGACTGCTTCAGTATCTGAGGAGTTACGAATGGTGCTGAACATTGTGCAATCATCAGTTAACCTCCCCACTTCTGACCTTATGTTGGAAGGAAGGTCAATGATGAAGCAATTGAAGATGGTTGGGCCTAGGACACTACCCTGAGGAACACCTGCAGTGATGTCCTGGAACTGAGATGATTGACTCCTAACTACCACAACCATCTTCCTTTGTGCTAGGTATGACTCCAACCAGCGGAGAGTTCTCCCCCTGATTCCCATTGACTCCAGTTTTGCTCGGTCTCCTTGATGCCACACGTGGTCAAATGTTGCCTTGATATCAAGGCCAATCACTCTCATCTCACCTCTGGCATTTATCTCTTTTGTCCATGCTTGAACCAAGCCTGTAATGAGGTCAGGAGCTGGTGGAACTCAAACTATCTGGGGAGAGTGTCCTGCAGTCAGCATCGAGGTGAAGCAGCCTGGGAAGATTGTCCTGCAGTCAGTTCTTGTTGAAAATAACAAGAGTGACATCACAAATCATATCTGCGAGAGAGCGGCAGAGAAATCAGAACCAGCGCAAGTGTGGGGAAGCTTCAAAAAGTGACGTCAGCACAAAGGTGAGAACTGATTGGTGAGTAGAGTGTAAGTGTTCTTCTCCTGTTTAAAATAGATTAAGCTAAGGAAAGGTGAGGGTTCTAGTTTTTATTTAAAGTACATAAATAATTTAACATTTTTTTTACTGTATTTAACTTAAAGTAAGGGCTTTGTTTCAACTAGAGGCATGGCAGCTGAGTCCCATGGTATGTACCGCCTGCAACATGTGGGAAGTCCTAGGCGCTCCTTGCGCTCTGACCGACCACATGTGCAGGAAGTGCCACCAGCTGCAGCTACTTGAGCTCCAAGTTTTGGAGCTTGAGCGGCAGCTGGAGGCCTGAGGTGCATCCGCGAGGCTGAGAGTTTCGTGGATAGCACGTTTTTAGATGTAGTCTCCCCACAACTTACAGAAGTGCAGACAGAGAGGGAATGGGTGACCATCAGTCAGAAGAAAGGTGTCAGGCAGGTAGTCAGGAAATCCCCAGGGTGCATCTCGCTTGAGAACCATTTTTCTGTGTTGGAAAACGGTAAGAATGACGGTTCCTCTGGGGAGTCCAGCCATGCTCATGGCATAGCAAGTGGCCCAGCTGCACGGAAGGGGGAGGAAGAAGAGGGGAAGAGCAATAGTGGTAGGAGACTCGATAGTAAGGGGAACAGGCAGGCGTTTCTGTGGCCGTAGACGTGACTCCAGGATGGTATGTTGCCTCCCTGGTGCCAGGGTCAAGAATGTCACTGAACGGCTGCAGGGCATTCTAAAGGGGGAGGGCAAACAGACAGAGATCGTGGTACATATTGATACTAATGGTATAAGTAGAAAGAGGGATGAGGTCCTGCAAGCAGAATTTAGGGAGCTAGGAAACAAATTAAAAAACAGGACCTCAAAGGTAGTAATCTCTGGATTACTTCCGATGCCACGCGCTAGTGAGTATAGAAATAGAGGGTTAGTCCAGATGAATGCGTGGCTGGAGAGATGGTGCAGGAGGGAGGGCTTTAGATTTCTGGGGCATTGGGACCGTTTCTGGGAGCAGTGGGACCTGTACAAGGCGGATGGGTTGCACCTGAACCGGAATGGGACCAACATCCTTGCAAGGAGGTTTACTAGTGCTGTTGGGGAGGGTTTAAACTAACTTGCCAGGGGATGGGATCCTGAGAGGAGGTTCAGCAGGGGGAGATGCACAGCCAAAATTAGAAGAGAAAGCGAGTGAGTCTGGAAGGCATAGAAATTATAGGCCAGTTAAGGCATAAGGGAGTTTGGCAAGGTTGGATGGTATTTATTTTAATGCAAAGAGTCTGACGAATAAGGCAGATGAGATGAGGGCACAAATTAACACATGGAAGTGTGATGTCATTGCTGTCACAAAGACATGGTTGAGAGAGGGGCAGGATTGGTAGCCCAGTATTCCAGGATATAGGGTCTTCAGGCGAGACAGGGAAGGAGGTAAAAGAGGAGGGTGTATTGCAATATTGATCAAGGAATCAATTACAGCAGTGAGGAGGGATGACATCTTAGAAGGCTCCTCGAATGAAGCCATATGGGTAGAACTTAAAAACAAAAAAGGAGCAATCACATTGCTGGGAGTGTACTATAGTCCCCCAAACAGTCAGAGAGAAATAGAAGAGCAGATATGTAGGCAAATTTCAGAGAAGTGTAAAAATAATAGGGTAGTGGGGGAATTCAATTTCCCCAACATTAACTGGGTTAGTCATAGTGTGATAGGTTTAGAGGGAATGGAATTCTTAAAATGCATCCAGGAGAGCTTTTTAAGCCGGTACGTAGAAGGTCCTACAAGATGGGGCGTGGTCCTGGACTTAATTTTAGGGAATGAAGCTGGGCAAGTGGTAGAGGTATCAATGGGGGAGCATTTTGCAGATAGTGATCATAACTCCTTAAGATTCAAGGTTGTTATGGAAAAGGACAAGGATGGGCCAGAAATCAGAGTTCTAAATTGGGGGAAGGCTGATTTTAATAAGATCAGATATGATTTGGCCAGAGTGGGCTGGGAGCAGCTACTTTTAGGTAAATCTGCATCAGAACAGTGGGACTCATTCAAGAAGCAAATAGGGAGAGTACAGGGCCAACATATTCCAGTAAAGATAAAGGGTGGGACCAACAAATCCAAAAAACCCTGGATGTCGAGGGATATACAGGATTGGATAAAGAGAAAAAGGGAGGTTTATGGCAGATACCGAGGGTTCAAAACAGCGGAAGCCCTGGAGGAGTATAGAATGTGTAGGGGGGAACTTAAAAAGGAAATTAGGAGACAAAAAGGGGGCATGAAAAAACATTGGCAGGTAAAATAAAGGAAAATCCAAAGTTATTTTACAAGTACAATAAGAGAATAACTAGGGAAAGAGTAGGGCCCATTAAGCACCATAGTGACAACTTGTGTGTGGAACCGGAAGATGTAGGTTGGGTTCTAAATGAATACTTTGTGTCGGTGTTCACAAGTGAGAGGGACAGCGTGGGTTGGCAGAAGGACTGTGATATAATTAATGAAATTAGCAAAGAAAGGAAGGAGGTTCTAAGCTGTCTGGCAGACTTAAAAGTAGATAAACCTCCAGGCCCGGATGAAATGTATCCCAGGCTGTTGAGTGAGGCAACAGAGGAGATAGCAGGGGCGCTAGCAATAAGTTTCAATACCTTTCTGGCCACAGGAGAGATGCCAGAGGACAGGAGGACGGCCAATGTGCTACCATTATTCAAGAAGGGAGGAAGGAATAAACCAGGGAACTACAGGCCAGTCAGTCTTACCTCAGTGATGGGGAAACTACTGGAAGCAATTCTGGAGAACAGAATTCATCTACACCTGGAGTGGCAGGGATTAATCAAGGACAGTCAGCATGGTTTTGTTAAGGGGAGGTCATGTCTGACCAATTTGATTGAATTTTTCGAAGAGGTGGCCAGGTGTGTAGATGAGGGCAATGCATTTGACGTAGTCTACTTGGACTTCAGCAAGGCTTTTGTTTAAGGTCCCCCATGGGAGACTGATAACGAAGGTAAGAGCCCATGGGATCCAAGGCAATTTGGCAAATTGGATCCAGAATTGGCTGAGTGACAGGAAACAGAGGGTGATGGTTGAGGGGTGTTTTTCTGACTGGACGCCTGTGTCCAGTGGGGTTCCACAGGGTTCAGTGTTGGGTCCCTTGCTGTTTGTGGTATATATAAACGATTTAGACTTGAATGTAGGATGGTTGATCAGTAAGTTCACGGATGATACAAAAATTGGTGGTGTGGTAAATAGTGAGGAGGATAGCCTTAGATTACAGGAGGATATAGACGGGCTGATCAGTGGCAAACGGAATTTAATCCGGATAAGTGTGAGGTGATGCACTTGGGCAGGACAAACAAGTTACAGGAATACATGATGAATGGTAGGATCCTGGGAAGTACCGAGGATCAGAGGGACCTTGGTGTGCATGTCCACCGGGCCATTAAGGTAGTGGGACAGGTAGACAAGGTGGTTAAGAAGGCATTTGGGATACTTGCCTTTATTAGCTGAGGCATAGGATATAAGAGCAGGGAGGTTATACTGGAACTGTATAAAACACTGGTTAGGCCACAGCTAGAGTATTGCATGCAGTTCTGGAATCCGCATTATAGGGAGGATGTGATTACACTAGAGAGAGTGCAGAGGAGATTTACCAGGATGTTGCCTGGGCTGGAGAGTTTTAGTTATGAGGAGAGATTGGATAGAATGGGGTTATTTTCCCTGGAGCAGAGGAGATTGAGAGGGGACATGATTGAGGTGTATAAGATTATGAGGGGCATAGATAGCGTAGACGGGGAGGAACTTTCCCCTTGGTGGAGGGATGAGTAACCAGGGGACTAGATTTAAGGTAAGGGGCAGGATATTTAGAGGGGATGTGAGGAAGAATTTTTTCACCCAGAGGGTAGTGGGAATCTAGAACTCACTGCCTGAAAGGGTGGTAGAGGACGAAACCCTCATAAAATTTAAGAAGTATTTGGATGTATGCCATGGCACCGCAAGTGCACAAGGCTATGGGCCTAGTGCTGGAAAATGGAATTAGAATAGTTAGGTACTTCTTTGACTGGCACATGGGCCAAAGGGCCTTTTTCTATGCTGTAGAGCTCCATGACTCTGTGACTATGACTCTAACGCTTGTTGGCTTGCTAGGCCATTTCAGAAGGCGATTAAAAGTCAACCACATTGCTCTGGGTCTGGATTCACATGTGGTCAGACCAGGTAAGGATGGCAGATTTCCTTTCCTAAAGCTGTCATGGTGGGATTTAAACCCACGTCCCCAGAGCATTAGCCTGGGCCTCTGGATTACTAGGACAGTTGCATTACCACTAACCGCGATCTCCTCACCAACTATATTTGGGATGGAAGGCCTGAGAAGAGTGTATTCCAGATCAGTGAATCCTGGAGTAGTATATTTTGGATGGGAGAAGCTGGGATCTGTATATTTGGGATGAGAGAAGTGGGGAGCAGTATATTTGGAATGGGAGAAGCCAGGTACACTATATTTGGGGTGAGAGAAACCAGGAGTAGGTTATTTGGAATGAGAGAAGTTGGGAGATGTACATTTGGGATATGGGAGAGGCAGTATGTATTTTTTTTATTTGTTCCTGGGATGTGGGCATCACTGGCAAGGCCAGTATTTGTTGCCCATCTCTAATTTCCCTTGAGAAGGTGGTGGTGAGCTGCCTTCTTGAACCTAAGCTGTCCATGTGGTGTAGGTACACCCACAGTGACGTTAGGAAGTGAGTATCAGGCTCTTGACTCAGCAACAGTGATGAAGAGTGATATATTTCCAAGCCAGAATTGTGTATGCTTTGGAGATGAACTTGCAGGTGGTGGTTTTCTGATCTGTCTGGCCCTTATCCTTCTAGGTGGTAGTGGTTGTGGCTTTGGAAGGTGCTGTTAAAGGAGGCTTGATGAGCTTCTGTAGTGCATCTTGTAGATTGCCTAAACTGCTTCCACTGTGCATCAATGGTAGAGGGAGGGATTTTTTAAAGTGCTGGTTAGGGTGCTGATCAAGAGGGCTGCTTTGTCCTGGATGGTGTTGGGCATCTTGAGAGTTGTTGTGGAGCTCCACTTATCCAGGCAAATTGAGTATATTCCAATACCCTTCTGGCTCATGCCTTGTAGCTGGTGGAAAGTGGAAAGACTTTGGGAAGTCAGGAGGGGAGTTTGTCACCACGGAATACCCAGCCTCTGCACTGCCCTTATAGCTATGGCATTTATATAGCTGACCTAGTTAATGTTCCGGTCAAAGGAAGCGCACAGGATATTGATGGAGGAGATATCAGTGACAGTAATACTATTGAACATCAACAGGAGGTGGTTAGATTGGCACTTATGTCATGATCTTGGTAGAGACCAGCTGTTTTTAAATAGAAGAAATATGAAATCCCAGTTACTTACTAAAGGAATGAAGCCAAAAGATTCCATGGTTTAAAACAGAAGAAGTTTTACTATACAAGAGTCAAGAAAGCAAACACTAAATACTATCTATCCTATACTCTAACATCCAGGATTAACGAGTTAAACATGAACTAACAGGCAAATTGTTGTTGAATATAAACTATAAATTGCACCTTAAATGGCAGATTCAACTAAGACAGATCTTACAGATTGGCTCAGCAGTGCACTCAGATTTTAGTAATCACACAAACACAAAGTCCTTCAAACCCTGCCTTCCTGATGAGGAATTTCAGCTCCAATCCTTCTAGTACCTAATCTGATCCCGAGCCTATAGCGGTGCATAACCAACTTGAGTTTCACAGGCATGGTCTTCACTACAACTGGCACGTGTTTGTAGAACCTGCTCAACTCGGTCTGGATGGTGTAGATCCAGCGCTGCTATCTTCAAGTAACAAATATTGCTACCGAAACTTACTCTGATTATTCTCAGCTTCTGGATCTAGCTTCTTCTTGAGTTTTCTTCAGCCTGTCTGTCCTGCTCTAGTTATCTTGACAATAACTACTGCTCAGCTTGGACTGATTTGTGTCCTTTTATATCTTTCAGCAAGGTTTAATTTTGATTTCTCAACCTCAAGCTTGCTCCTGATTTCTTTAGAGGCAGGGAAGCTCCATTTCTATTTGAGGTTGATCTTTCCTGCTTCCCTTTCAGTTTCATTTTCAGTTCAGCTTCTAATTGAGGTAGGGTCTGCATCAAACACTTTGGGCCAAATTGGAGACCTGATGTACAACTGAGATGTGCATTGGGACCCTGTGGAATTCCCGATGTGTGGACCTTCATGGGAATTGTGCCAGAAATCTCAACTTCTGAAAGGCAATTCCCCTAATCCCCGGGACCCATCACAAATGTTTCCAACTCTGAGTTAGAGCCAGAGGCTTTGGACAATTCCGATGTATTTGCCTGAAAGTTATCCAGGAAATGTCAGATAGATTAAAACCTAGTCTAACTCCTGCATAACGACACAACCAGCTCCCCAATTACAGCCCCAACCTCAGAAGCATTTTTAAGGCAAAGCTAGATAGATCCCTGATCAACAAGGGGGGGAGAAAGGTTATCGGGGATAGGCAGGAATGTGGGGTTGAGGTTACAGTCAGATCAGCCATGATCTTATAGAATGGCGCAGTAGGCTTGAGGGGCCGAGTGGCCTACTCCTGCTCCTAATTCGTATGTTTGCATGTCTACCCCTCACTACCCTCCCTGGGGAGTTGGTGGCACAGTGGTATTGTCACTGGGTTAGTGTTCCAGAGACCCAGGGTAATGCTCCGGGGACCTGCGTTCGAATCCCACCATGGCAGATGGTGAAATTTGAATTCAATCTGGAATTAAAACTCTGATGATGACCGTGGAACCATTTCTGATTATTGTAAAAACCCATCTGGTTCACTAATGGCCCTTTATGGAAGAAAATCTGCTGTCCTTACCTGGTCTGACCTACATGTGACTCCAGACCCACAGCAATGTGGGTGACCCTTAAATGCCCCCTGAACAAGGGCAATTATGGATGGGCAATAAATACTGGCCCAGAATAAAAAAAATTCCCCAACCCCCAGACCACCCTCCCATCAACACAACTACCTTCCCAATTCTCCCCACTACTCCCTGACCGCCTGTCAACCCTCCTGACCTGACTACCCAACTATCCCCCCGATCTCCCAACTACCCTCCTGACCTTAGCTGACTACCCACTCAATGAACTACCCCCTACCAACTTATTCACCACACCCACCTACCCAGCTCATACACCGACCTACTTACCCACATCATCCACTTATCTCCTACCCACTTACCCTTCAACCCACCTCACTCATTCGCTAACATTCAAACTGGGCCTTTAAATTTATTGTATGGCAGCTGGTGTAAAAAGAGAGTGTCTTCGGCACTGATCCTCTTCGCATGTCTATCCATGGATTCCTGCACTGCGGGAGTTCTCCTGGATGCTGCATTGGAAGTCAGACCCTTTTAAACATAACCAGTTTTCTGACTGATCAGCGTTGGATGCAGAGATTTGTTTTTAGGCCATGCAGGGGCAGCTGAGACCTGTTGTTTGCAATTCCTGTCACGTGGGAACTCCAGGATGCTCTATGCTTTTTGAAGGACCGCGTTTGAGGGAAGTCTCTCCAGCTGCTTGAGATCGAGCTCATGATTTCTGAGCTTGAGGGACAGCCAGAGTTACTGCGGAACATCAGGGAGGATGGGAGTTTCCTGGATGGTCCATTCCAGGAGGTGGCTACCCGACAGGCAGTGAGAGTTCAGGAAAGTATGTGGGTGGCCATCTGGAAAGAGTAGGAAAAGGCAGGGGGTGCAGGGGTCTACAGGGTGTGTGCCACTCCTAGATACGCAGCATTAGAGAGAGCCAGGAGTTATGATACATTGAAGGAGTGCTTTCCAGACCATGGCACTAATGGGACTACACAGGAGGCAACAGTGAACAGTAGAAACACAGTGGTTATATAGAATTCCATAGGTATGGGGATATAAGTTATTTCTATAACTGTCATTGAGAGTCCTGCATGGTGTGTTGCCTCCTTGGTGCCAGAGTAAAGGACATTATAGTGAGGGTGCAGAACTTTTTGCAGGGAGTAGGGAGCGAGCCAGGAGTTGTGGTACACGTTGGTACCAGTGACATACTGTACAGAGGACAGGTATTGCAGCCCTACAGTCAGGCTTCCAGGAGCTAGGGAAGAAATTGAAAAATAGGACCTTGAAGGTAGTAATCTCCGGATTACTCCCTGAGCCATGCAGCAGCAAATACAAGAAGATTGATCCACTCCATGTGTGACTTGAGGCATGATGCAGGGGGGAGGGTTTCAGATTCTTGGACCATTGGGACCAGGTCTGGTGCAGGACGCACCCATTCAATAGAGGTATAAGGTTCGGATTGGGGGGTACCCCAAAGATGCACTGGGGAATCCCATTCGGAAGTTCCCAAGTAAGGATTTCCATGGCAATTGGGAACCATCCAAAAATGGGATTTAAATTGCAAGCTTCGGATGGTTCTGACTGTGTTACACAAATAGTTACCCAGAAAAAGTTAGAAGAATTAAATCCTCTTCTAACTTCTGGGTAACTATTGCACAGACTCAGACAGACTCCCCATGGGACACACCTCACACTCCCAACGCCCACCCCCACCCCCCCCACCCCCAACCAGGAGATTCCCCCGCACACATCCCCCCCCCCACCCGCCCAACTACACACGCCCTCAGCACGGTATTCCCCAGCTCCCGACCTGCCATGCAATTTCCTCACCACCCATGGGCCTGACCACAACCCCCTAACCAGACCCGACCCGACCTCCCCAGCTGCCTGCTTGCCAACCCCGACCTGAACTGACCTCCCCACCAACCCCCTCAAGCTCAACCTGACCCGACCCCCCACCATACCCGACCTGATCCGAACCCCACCCCCCACAGATCTGACACCCCCCTCACAGGTCTGACCCGACATGACCCAACTGCTCCCCCAAGGTCCAACCCACCCCATAACCTCCCCGACCTGTCCTGACCCCCCTGAATATCCCGACCCCCGCCCCCTGCCCCCCGAGATGCAACCCCTCCCCCCCACCTCAATCATCCTGAGGTCCGACCCTCCCACTCCCAACTGCTCCCCACCCCCCCCAAAGGTCTGACACCCCCACCCACCTTCCCGAGGTCTGACTGCAACAACACACCTACCCAAGGTCTGGCATGCCCCAATGCCCACCGCTGCCCCCCTGACTCCAGACCCATCCCCTGAGGTCCAACCCCCGTTCACCCCCACCTGAGGCACCACCGCCCCCACCCCCACCGAGGTCCAATCCCTCCCACCGCCCCTCCCCCACCCCGAGCCCTGACCCACCCGACCTCCGATCTCCCACCAACATCCGATCCCCCCCTCACCCCCCGAACCCTATCCACTCACCTTCTCCTTGAGCAATTTCAATGGGACCTTTAACTTACCAGCTTTATGGCAGCTCGTGCTGTCCTCCATCAGTTCGACAGAGCTGCTCTTTGACGCTGGGCTTCAGGGACGAGCTGCACTGCTTGGATAACGCCCGGCTCGAGTTACAAGGTCGGGCGAGAGAGGCTCAGGATAAAATTCAGGTAAGCAATCGGGCACAAAGTGGCACTTCGACGCTGATTGCCACACTAAGGAAGTAACGATCAGGTATGATCACGCTAGTGAGGGTATTCTACAGATCTCTAAATAGTGAGAGACAGATAGAGGAGTCAATCTGCAGCAACATAACAAGACCCATAGTGAGGAGGTCTTTAATTCCCCAAATATTGATTAGAGTAAAGTGAAAGGAGAGGGTGAAATTTCTAAAATATGTTCAGGGGAATTTTCTTGACAAGTATGTTCTCGGTCCAACTAAGGAGGCATTACAAACTTGTGCTGGGGAATGAGGTGAGCCAATTAGACCAAGTGCCTGTGAGAGTACACTTGGGTAAGAGTGATCATTGCATCATAGTGTTTACATTAGCAATGGAGATGAGCAAAGAGCAACCTAAAGCAGAATTTCTAAATTGGAGGAGCACAAACTTCAATGGAATGAAAGGAATCTAGTCAGAGTAAAAAGGAGTCAAAGTTTGACAGGAAAAAGTGTAAAGGAACAGTGGGTGAACTTTAAGGAGGAGATGTTTCAGGTACAGGCTATGCCCATTCCAAGGCAAAAGGAAAGCAGGGGAACCAAAGTTAGAATTCCTTGGATGACAAGGGAGATAATTGGTATATGATGAAACCAAATAAAGAGGGCATATGATACATGTCTGGTGAGTTCTTCAAGTGAAGAACCAGGCCAAATACAAAAGTTGCGAGGGGAAGTGAAGAGCAAAGTAAGAATGGCAAAGCGAGAAGATGAGAATAGAACGGCAGTTAACATAAAAGGATCCCAAAAATCTTCAAATGGAATGTAAATAGGTAGTGGGCAGTAAGAGGCTGGAGGAGGTCCAATCAGGGACAAAGGAAGTGACATATGTGTAGAGGCACAGGCAAGGCCAGTACTTAATGAGCATTTTGTATCAGCGTTTACCAAGGAAAAGGAAATTGACAAAATATTGGTAGAAACAAAGATGGTAGAGGTAATTGTTGGGGTGAAAATTGATAGGCAAGATGTATTGGAAAGGCTGGCTAAACTGACAGTGGATAAACCACTGGCTCTAGATGATTTGTATCTCAGTTTTCTTTTTCAGGGAAAGGGGGGTGGAGATTGTGGAAGGGCTTGCCATAAGCTTCCAATCTCCCCTAGATATGGGAGAGTTGCCAGAGGATCGGAAAGTGGCAAATGTGACACCCTTGTTCAAAGAAAGGGTGTAAGGACATTCCTAGTAACTACAGGCTGGTCAATTTAACATCCACAGTGGGTAAGGTTTTAGAATATTAGGGAAAAAATAAAAAGCACTTGGAAAGGTTTGAGTAAATTAAGGAGAACCAGCACGATTTGTTAAATTAAGGCAGGTTGTGCTTGTCTAATCTAATTGAATTTTTTGATGAAGTAACAGAGAAGGTTGATGAAGGGAATGTGGTAGATGTTGTCTATATGGATTCCAAGAAAGTCTTTGACAAAGTACCATATAAAAGGCTGGTGAACAAAATTGAGGCTTGTGGAATAGGAGGGTTAGTGTTAACCTGGATAAAAGGCAGCTAAGGCAGAAAACAGTGAATTGTGGTAAATGGTTGTTTTTCAGACTGGACGATCATAGGGAGTGGTGTTCCCCAAGGGATAGTGCTAGGACCACTAATTTTTTGATATATATAAATGGCTCGGATATTCAAATGCATTGTAAAATTTCAAACTTTAGCAAACTTGGAGATATAACAAACAGTGCGGATGCTACCAATTGACTGCAACAGGACATAGATAGACTAGCAGAATGTGCAGAGAAGTGGCACATGCAATTTAATACAGAGAAGTGTGGGGAGATTCTTTTTGGCTGAAGGGATAGGGAGGGGCAACATAGACTTAATGGCACAGTTCTGAAGGCAGGGAAGGTGTTGGCGGACAGCTCTCCTACCCATAGACCAACTGAACCACTTATGTGGCCTATTAAGGGCCTCTTCCCATCACCACTGACATTTTACTTGCATGAGGGGACCCTCCCTCACATGGAGAGACCACCAAGTAAAACCAAGTAAATCCCACAGGGTTCGAAGGCAGGCACACCTCCGCAGGCACTCTTTGGCTCATGGAGGGGATCCCAGGCAGCAATGCAGTCTTCCATCGCCACCATTACCCCCCGCCTCACCCCCACCTCCCTACCCTGGCTAGGGCCTGCTTTACCATCCTCTGCACCCTCGGACCTCACTTTGCTGGTTGTGAGGTGCTGAACATCCATTGCATTCTCTGCCTCGAGGTGCAGTCCCGGCAGTGGCCATTACTTTTGGCTGTGCTGCTGAGGCTGCGGAGCTGCCAGCCTTCTGATTGGCTGGCAGCTCCTGGCTACCATTGACAAGATGTGGGTCTGGGACCCGCCGACCGCCAGAATGGGGTCAGCCCCTACTTTGAAGCCTGTCAGTGGGCCCCCTGTCACAATGACTAAATCCATCCCCATGATTCTATGACTCTGCTGCAACAGCTTGACTAGGGGCGTGGCTAGATCCGGAACGCAAGTCTTCAGTACGACTGCCAGGATGTTATCAGGGCCTGTAGTCTTTGTTGGATCCAGTGCCTTCAGCCATTTCTTAATGTCACATGGAGTGAATCGAAATGTCTGAAAATTGGCAGCTGTGATGCTGGGGATCTCAGGAGGTGGCCAAGATGGATCATCCATCCGGCACCTCTGACTAAGGCAGTTGAAAATGTGCCAGCCTTGCCTTTTGCATTGATATGTTGGGCTCCTCCATCATTGAGGATGGGGATGTTTGTGGAGCCTCCTCCTCTGGTCTGAGTGTGATCATTTTTGGAGGGTGGTAGAATCTGGTATGTCTGGGATGAGCTTGTGTTGAATTTTAATCCCAAAAACCTGCGCGTTGGGAATCAGGTGAAATATTAAAACTTAAAGAGGACGATTTTCCCAGCAAGCTTTAGGCTTTAAAAGCCTCCGAGGTGCCCAACCGGGGCCTTGGGCTGCAAAATGGACTTAACTCACATCACCTTGGTAAAGGAAATGAAGTCTCACTGGGAACAGCTGCCCAGAGGATCCTTAAGGGGCTGAATGGCAATTATGTTGCCTGCTAGTGCTCACTTGAAGAAGCTTCACGCTATTTTGGTGGCTTGTGTTTGAACTGATGTCCCCTCAGAACCCCACAGATTAGGAGTAAATAAAAGTTGTTGCTGAGGATTTCTAGCACTAGTTAAAGCCATGCTCAACTTTTACCGTTCACTTGTTGATGAAAATTTTAGACGGTCTTTGGAGACACATGAGGAGACCTTCGAAGGAGCTTCTCAAAAATTCACCGACATGCAATCAACAGTTATTCTGGAAATTCTCTGTGGGCTTCACATAAAGAGGGTGGGTGCCGCGCTATCCTACCCTAATGGACACCTTATAGCAGTGGCCAGGAGACAGGAAGTGCTTGGTCATTGACATTATGCTAGTGATCCCCGTTGGTCGGGAGGAGAAATAGGAGGAGGGCATGAGGCCAGGAAGAGAACTGCGCAGGCGATGGCGTGGTGGTATTGTCATTGGGCTAGTAATACAGAGACCCAGGGTAATGCTCTGGGCACCTGAGTTCGAATCCCACCACGGCAGATGGTGGAATTTGAATTCAATAAAAATCTGGAATTAAAAGTCTGATGATGACCATGAAACCATTGTCGATTGTTGTAAAAACCCATCTGGTTCACTAGTGCCCTTAGGGAAGGAAATCCGCTGTCCTTACTTGGTCTGGCCTACATGTCACTCCTCCACCTTAAATGCCCTCTGAATTGGCCTTGAAAGCCCTCAGTTGTATCAAACTGCTACAAAGCCTCAAATAAGGGAATGGACCTGGACAGACCACCAGGCATCAATCTAGGCACTGGAAACGACAACGGCAAACTCAGCCTTGTCGACCCCGCAAGGGCCTCCTTACTAACATCTGGGGGCTAGTGCCAAAATTGGGAGAAATATCTCGCAGACTAGTCAAGCGACAGCCTCATGGAATCATGGTGTACCAGACACCACCATAACCATCCCAGCAGAGGTGGCGGCACAGTTACATTTGGAAAAGAGTTGTCCTGGGAACACTCAACCTCGACTCTGGACCCCATGAAGTTTCATGGCATCAGGTCAAACATGTACAAGGAAACCTCCTGCAGATTACCATGTACCGTGCCCCCCTCAGCTGATGATCAGTTCTCCTCCATGTTGAACATCACTTGGAGGAAGCACTGAGGGTGGCAAGGGTGCAGAATGTACTCTGGATTGGGGACTTCAATGTCGATCACTAAGAGTGGCTTGGTAACACCACTACTGACCAAGCACCAAAGGACATAGTTGCTAGACTGGGTCTGCAGCAGGTGGTGAGGGAACCAACAAGAAAAACATACTTGACATCATCCCCGCCAACCTGCCTGCCGCAGATGCATCTGACCAAGACAGTATTAGTAGGAGTGACCACCGCACAATTGTTGTGGAGACAAAGTCCCATTTTCACATTGAGGATACCCTCCATCATATTGTGTGGCACTACCACCGTGCTAAATGGGACAGATTTTGAACAGATCTAGCAACTCAAGACTGGGGATCCACGAGGCGCTGTGGACCATCAACAGCAGCAGAATTGTACTCAACACAATCTGTAACCTCATCCGGCATATCCCCCACTCTACCATTACCATCAAGGCAGGGGATCAACCTTGGTTCAATGAAGAGTGCAGGAGGGCATGCCAGGAGCACCAGGCATACCGGAAAAAGAAGTGTCAACCCCATGAAGCTATGACACAGGACTATTTGCGTGCCAAACAGCATAAGCAGCAAGTGATAGACAGAGCTAACTGGTCCCACAACCAACGGATCAGATCTATAAGGCCAGAAAATGTAGGAGAAGTAGGCCATTCAGCCCATCGAGTCTGCTCTGCCATTCAATGAGATCATGGCTGATCTGATAATCCTAAATTCCACTTTTCGCCATAACCCTTGATTCCCTTACTGACTAAAAATCTGTCTATCTCAGCCTTGAATTTACTTAACGACCCAGCCTCTACAGCCCTCTGCGGTAAAGAATTCCACAGATTCACTACCCTCAGAAGAAATTCCTCCTCAGCTCTGTTTTAAATTGGTACCCCTTACTCTGAGGTTATGCCCTCTGGTCCTAGACTCTCTAACAACCTCTCAGCATCGACCCGGTCAAGCCCTCTAAGAACCTTATATGTTTCAATAAGGTCAACTCCTGTTGAACTTTTATGTTAGCTTTTTGGGATTCATGCACAAGGACTCCCAAATCCCTCTGTGCTGCAGCCTTCTGCAGTCTTTCTCCATTTAAATAATATTCAGTCCCTCTATTCTTCCTGCCAAAGTGCATAACCTCACATTTTCCCACATTATATATTCCAGCTGCCAAGTATTTGCCCACTCACGTAACCTGTCTATATCCCTCTGTAGACTCCTTGTGTCACCCTCACCACTTGCCTTCCCGCCTATTTTTGTGTCATTCGCAAACTTGGCGATAGTACATTCGCTTCCCTCATCTAAGTCATTAATATATATTGTAAATAATTGTGGCCCCAGCACTGATTCCTGTGGCACTCCACTAGTTACAGGTTGCCATCCCCGAAAATGCACCCCTTATCCCAACTCTCTGTCTTCTATTAGTTAGCCAATCCTCTATCTATGCTAATATACTACCCCCAACACCATGGGCTCTTATCTTATCAAGTACCCTTATGTGTGGCACCTTATCGAATGCCTTTTGGAAATCCAACTATATTGCATCTACTGGTTCCCCTTTATCTATCCTGCTTGTTACCTCCTCAAAGAATTCTAATACATTTGTTAGGCATGACTTCCCCTTCATGAAGCCATGCTGACTCTG
The DNA here is from genome assembly GCF_964194155.1 of Cetorhinus maximus. Lineage (NCBI taxonomy): Eukaryota > Metazoa > Chordata > Chondrichthyes > Lamniformes > Cetorhinidae > Cetorhinus > Cetorhinus maximus. The sequence continues at coordinate 92,073,032 of NC_135895.1, read as the reverse complement.
CTTGATTTGATTATGCATTTATAAATGCTCTGCTATTACACTCTTTATAATAGACTCCAACATTTTCCCAATGACAGAGGTTAAGCTAACTGGCCTATAATTACCTGTTTTTTTTGTCTCCCTCCTTTTTTGAATAAGGGTGTTACATTGGCCATTCTTCAATCCTCTGGTACTTTTCCAGAGTCTAAGGATTCTTGGAAGATTACTACCAGTGTATCCACTATCTCTGTAGCTACTTCCTTTAATATCCTAGGATGCAGCCCATCAGGTGCAGGGGACCTATCGGCCTTTAGCCCCATTAGTTTCCGTATTACTTTTTCTATAGTGATAGTTATTGTATTTATTTCTTCCCCCCCACTTTGCCCCTTGATTATTTAGTAATTTTGGAATGCTAATAGTCTCTTCTACCTGAAGACTGAAGCAAAGTGTTTATTCACCTCTTCTGCCATTTCCTGGTTCCCCATTATTATTTCCCCAACCCCATTCTCTAAGGGGCCTATGTTCACTTTGGCCTCTCTCTTCATTTTTATATATTTAAAGAAGCTCTTACTGTCCGTTTTTTTATAGTATATTGCGAGTTTATCCTCAAAGTTTATTTTCTCCCTCTTTATATTTTTGTTGGTTTTTAAAACTTTCCCTCTGGCTTACCATTAATCTTTGCCACATTCTATGTTTTTTCTTTCAATTTGATACTGTCCTTAACTTCCTTGGTTAACCATGGTTGATTTATCCCCTTCCTTGAATCCTTCTTCCTCACTGGGATATGTTTTTGTTGAGAGTCATGAACTATTTCCTTAAACGTCTGCCATTGTTCATCAGCCATCTCATCTGCTAAGCTCCTTTCCCAGTCCACTCCAGTCAACTCTGCCCTCATTCCATTGTAATTACCCTGATTTAAGTTTAGTACAGTTGCTTCTGACCCAAGTGTCTCACTCTCAAACTGAATGCTAAATTCTACCATATTATGATCACTGTTTCCTAGGGGATTCTTTACTCTGAGACCAATTATTAAACCTGCCTCATTACACATTACCAGGTCCAAAATAGCCTGATCTGTGGTTGGATTCACAATATATTGTTCTAAGGGACTGTCTCGAATACGCTCTATGAATTCTTGCTTGTGTCTACCTCTGCCAATTTGATTTTCCCAATCTAGATGAAGATTAAAGTCACCCATGGTTAATGTACTGCCTTTTTCACATGCCCCCATTATCTCCTGATTTATTCTCTGGCTACAGTATAGCTACTGTCAGGGAGCTTATAGACGACTCCCACCAGTGTCTTCTTCTGCTTGTTATTTCTTACCTCCACCCATATGGATTCTACATCTTCCGATCCAAGATCCTTTCTTGCTATTGTACTTTGCTACTTTTTTTTAATGTTTGTACACTCTGTCCATTCCTGTCACACTCTGGGTATCATTACTTAAATAGCTGCCCTGCAAGGCTGCCATGTCCTTTTGCTTTGTAAGCCTAGGTATCCCCTTTCCAGAACCCTCCCCCTTCTATTTAGTTTAAAGCCCTCCCTACAGCCCTAGTTGTTCGGTTTGCCAGGACACTGGTCCCAGCACGGTTCAAGTGAAGCCCGTCCCACCAGAACAGCTCCCTTCCACCCCAGTACTGGTGCCAGTGCCCCATGAACTGAAACCCATTCCTCCCACACCAATCTCTGAGCCATAAATTTAACTCAACTTTATTTACCCGATGCCAGTTTGCCCGTGGCTCAGGTAGCAATCCCGAGATTATTACCTTGGAGGTTCTGCTTTTTAATTTGGCTTCTAACTGTTCAAATTCTTTCAGCTGAACCTCCTTTCTAGTCCTATCAATGTCATTGGTACCGACAGGGACGATGACAACTGGATCCCTCCCCTCCCACTCTAAGTTCCTCTCCAGCCCTGAGGAGAAGTTCTTAACCCTGGCACCGGGTAGGCAAAACAACCTTCAGGACTCATGCTCATGGCTGCAGAGAACAGTATCTATACTCCTAATTATACTGTCCCCTGCCACTACTACGTTCCCATATCCTCCTCCCACTTGAATGGCTCCCTGTACCACGGTGCCGTGGTGAGTTCGCTCATCCTCCTTGCAGTCCCCGCTCTCATCCACACAGCTTGCAAGAGCCTTGTAACTGCTGGCCAGTTGCAGGGTCTGAGCCTCCTTTAACACTACCCCCTGGGTCCCCAAACCTGCTTCGCCTGCAGTCACACCCTCCTGTCCCTGATCACAGACCAAATTTGAATTACCTAATCTGAGGGCTGTGACCGCCTCCTGGAGCAAAGTGTCCAGGTAGCTTTCCCCCTTCCTGATGTGGCGCAATATCTGCAGCTCGGACTCCGGCTCCTTAACTCGGGTCCGAAGTTCCTCAAGCTGCAAACACTTAGTACAGATGTGTTCACTCTGGATCACTTGGTGTCCAGCAGCTCCCACATGCTGCAGCAGCAACACATCACCCGTCCTACCATTGCTATTGTATTTTATTCAATTAATTAGTTAATTACTCTACTCTTTGCACTTAATTATAATTTTTTTTATATACATGCCACTATCAATCTTATACTTAGCAAGCTATCTTTAAGAAAAAGAGAGAAAAAAGACTAGAAATCTAAACACAAACTAAAGACCTTACTTTTACTTTAAAGACTAGAAATACTCACCAATCCTACTCACCAACCAGCTGCTCTCTGTGCACTTTTCCCTCTTGTGCTCTTTAATGGTCTCACACTCTCTCACAGTTAAAGGCCCCGCTCCTCTCTCACACTCTCGCTGTAAATCACCACGCTGTTTCTCTCACACTCTCCCTGTAAATCACCACGCTGTTTCTCTCACACTCTCACTGTAAATCACCACGCTGTTTCTCTCACACTCTCGCTGTAAATCACCACGCTGTTTCTCTCACACTCTCTCGCTGTAAAGTCTAAGATCTAAGCTCTGCAGTTCTGCCCTATCCAGTCATGAATGGTGGTGGACAATTGAACAACTCACCGAAGGAGGAGGCTCCACAAATATCCCCACTCTCAATGATGGGGGAGCCCAGCACATCAGTGTAAAAGATAAGGCTGAAGCACTTGCTACAATCTTCAGCCAGAAGTGCCAAGTAGATGATCCATCTCGGCCTCCTCTGGCGCTCCCCGTCATCACAGGTACCAATCTTCAGCCAGTTCAATTCGCTCCACATGATATCAAGAAATGGCTGAAAGTACTGGATAGTGCAAAGGCTATGGGCCCTGACAATATTCCGACAATAGTACTGAAGACGGGCTCCAAAACTTGCCGCGCCCCTAGCCAAGCTGTTCCAGTACAGCTACAACACTAGCATCTACCCAGCTATATGGAAAATTGCCCAGGTATGTCCTGTAAACAAAAAGCAGGACAAATCCAACCCGGCCAATTACCACCCCATCAGTCTACTCTCGATCATCAGTAAAATAATGGAAGGGGTCATCAACAGTGCTATCAAGCAGCACTTGCTTAGCAATAACCTACTCACTGGCGCCCAGTTTGGGTTCCGCCAGGGCCACTCAGCTCCTGACCTCATTACAGCCTTGGTTCAAACATTGACAAAAGAGCTGAACTCCCGAGGTGAGGAGAGAGTGACTACCCTTGACATCAAGGCCCCATTTGACCGAGTATGGCATCAAGGAACCCTAGCAAAACTGGAGTCAATGGGAATCAGGGGGAAAACTCTCCACTGGTTGGAGTCTTACCTAGCACAAAGGAAGATAGTTGTAGTTGTTGGAGGTCAATCATCTCAGCTCCAGGACATCACTGCAGGAGTTCCTCAGGGTAGTGTCCTAGGCCCAACCATCTTCAGCTGGTTCATCAATGACCTTCCTTCCATCATAAGGTCAGAAATAGGGATGTTTGCTGATGATTGCACAATGTTCAGCACCATTCATGACTCCTCAGATACTAAAGCAGCCCATGTCCAAATGCAACAAGACCTGGACAGTATCTAGGCTTGGGCTGACAAGTGGCAAGTAACATTCGCGCCACACAAGTGTCAGGCAATGACCATCTCCAACAAGGGAGAATCCAACCACCACCCCTTGATGTTCAATGGCATTACCATCACTGAATCTCCCACTAACAACATCCTGGGGGTTACCATTGACCAGAAACTGAACTGGACTAGCCATATAAATATTAAATAAATATAAATATTACTTGGCTATTAGAGCAGGTCAGGGGCTAGGAATCCTGTGGTGAGTAATTCACCTCCTGACTCCCCAAAGCCTGTCCAGCATCTATAATGCACAAGTCAGGAGTGTGATGGAATACTCCCCACTTGCCTGGATGAGTGCAGCTCCCACAACACTCAAAAAGCTTGACACCATCCAGGACAAAGCAGCCCACTTGATTGGCACCACATCCACAAACATTCACTCCCTCCACCACCGACACACAGTAGCAGCAGTGTGTACCATCTACAAGGTGCACTGCAGGGAATTCACCAAGGCTCCTTGGACAGCACCTTCCAAACCCACGCCCACTACCATCTAGAAGGGCAAGGGCAGCAGATAGATGAGAACACCACCACTGGGAAGTTCCCCTACAAGTCACTCACCGTCCTGACTTGGAAATATATCACCGTTCCTTCACTATCGCTGGGTCAAAATCCTGGAACTCCCTAACAGCACTGTGGGTGTACCTACACCACATGGACTGCAGCGGTTCAAGAAGGCGGCTCACCACCACCTTGGAATGGGCAATAAATGTTGGCCCTGCCAGCGAAGCCCACATCCCGTGAATGAATTTTTAAAAAGAGCAGCATCAGCTGCTGCGGGAGAGAGGGGGAGGGGTGTCAGGGGGGCCAAGTGGCTTCCTTTCCTCCCCAGTGGGTACAGGACATCCCCCCTCCTCTGCACCTCCTCCACCAGAAACTCTCGTGCCGTGTCTGAGAAACTGTGTCCTCTTGATTCCTGAGACATCCTGAAACCGGCTGTTATGTGTCAGTCGACATACCCCACGTCTTCAGTAGAAATGGGTGTGTGGAGCCCACACGTACAGTTCTATGGAAACTGCTTTGAATTGGTGTCTGAATGCTAAACCTGCAGGTATCTATTTTCGTGCATGCTACTCGTGGTCCCTTTTACATGTAACGTGGGCTTTTTGATTCTCCACCCTCAAAGTAGGAGTGAACAAAAATATGTGCAGCTCAATTTTCAGCTTGTGTCCTGCTACGCTGTGTATTTTCTTTATTTTTACATGTCGTGTTCTTATATTCAGGACTCTTGCCATGTATGTTGAAGAGCCACTTTAGTTCTCTGCCCACTCCATTCAAAACCTCTAGAATTAAAACTGGCTACAAATTGCATTTATATAGCTCCTTTAAGGTAGTAAAACATCCTGTGGTTCTTCAACAGGAGCACAATCGAGTAAAAGTTGACACTGAGACGCATAAGGCGATATTGGGCTAAAAACAGGATTGTTCCTATTGCATGATTTGCAATTAGCCGCCACCCAGTCCCATTGAGGTAGACAGGATGTAAACTTTGTGCTACCTCCTTGTTTCCATGATTACAATGCTGAGCTGAATGTGACCCGCCCTGCTGGCTGGCTGAACGCTCAGCAGAGGGCCCAGCAGAGTATGTGGCTAGAATATGTTACAGTTAGTCTTCAAGCTCTGAAAGGCAGCCTGCATCTCTTCAAGGGAACTGCAATCATTATTAGGAAGCATTACTCTTGTACTGCAAATGGCTGCAAGGAGGAAAATATCAAATGGTGCAACAGGCACAAGGGAGGAATCTCAGACTGCTGCTGCCTGTTGCCAATTAAGGGGGTGCAGTCCTAAGCAAGGGCCTCGAGGCTCAGATCTGTTTGAGGTTGGCCTCCAAGGCCATCTGCAATCTCTCCCACTATGAAAGGCAGCAGCCTTCCACCATGCTGCAGCCACTGGAGTATCCCTAGGATGGGCAAAGGCACCTGCATTGTAGGCACTAAGAGGGTGCACAAGGATGAACAGTTTGTTTGTGTATGCATTATTGTTTTGTGTTGTTGGATAGAGTTTCCGGGGGAAAGTTTTTTTTGTTGGTGGCTCTTATTTTAGGATTTTGGCCAAGAGGAAGCTGTGATGGCATATAGCAGTGTGATGGGAGTTGGGGAATTATGCAGCAATAGTGATGATAGAATGGCAACTGGAGCCTCAGGGGCTGCTTAAGGGCTGCTTGTGTGGAGCAGAGAGGTTCCAGGTGCCTAGTCTTTGCCTCTAACTCTGCTTTTTCTCCTCCTCCTGAGGTGGCCTCAGTATGAGTGGTGGCAAGAACTTTGCCCTCTTAATAGCGAGGTTGTGGAGGATATAGCAGACTACCATCAATTTGGGAGACAGCCTCTGACAAATATTGTAGGGAACCCCCTGAGCAGTCCAGGCATTGAAACTTTGAGAACTCTGGCCCTGGTGGCAGGTTGGCTCCCACTGTAACCTCCCAGATGCAGTGGTGGATGCCTAACTGGGAAATGTTAGTGGTGATGTTGCCCGGTCCTGCATGGTTATGTAGAAATTGAGAGCAATGGTGACCTTAATGGACACTGGCAGTGCCGTTTTTAACCTGCTGTGTGGCTGTGGGTTCTGTTGGATGAGGTGGTACAGTTCAGTATCCACTTCCTTGGTGAGCCTTAGTCACCTCACCAATTGCTCCTGGTTGAGGTGGAGTTAGGAGAATAGCTCCTTGAGGACTCTTGGTAGGTGGAGTATGCTGCTGGGAACCCTCTTCCTCCTCCCTCTGCACACGGCTTCCCCTCTCTGCACCCTGTGCTACATTTCCATGTCGCGCTGCAGACCAAGAACGACTGCCTCCATATTCTAGCAGCGTTTCTGTGGACACGTCACAAAACTCCTCTGACCGCTCTGTCAGGATCCAGCAAAGCTCCCCCAAGGACACAGCAGGGTACTTCCACAAACTTGGCAAGGCCAACAGTAAGTCAAAAGCACCTCACCTGTAAATTGGATGTCTGCCTCTCTAAGTAGTGTTAGTAGTGGTGGGGGTGGGGTCCTTTCTGCAGCTGAACACATGGGAGGAAGAGGGTTTGCAAAATGTGCATCAAAGCAGTCAGAGACTATCTGACATCACACTTCTAGTGCACGTATGACACGTCCACACCAAGCACTCTTTCATGCATAGGGCACACTGGAAGTGGTCAGAGGCACTGAACCTGCCATTTTGAGGGACGCTGGCTTCCGTAATCTCAACTCTAGTGGTGCTAGGGAGTTGAATTTTGCAGCCATTAGGACATTGATCAAAAACTTGATCGAGGGGCATGTTTTTGGGTGCAAAGGAGAAGAAAGAGGTAGAGAGGCATCTTCAAGAGGCTTTCACCTTCCTAGCCACCAGGCTCAGCATGAGATTTGCTATTGTTATTTAATTTACTTGAATATAGGAGAGTGAGGGGTGACCAAATCAAGGTATTTAAATTATTAAATTATTAAAAAGATTTGATCAGGCAGATTGGAGAAACTATTTCCACTGGTGGTAGGATCAAGAACACTGTGGCACAATCTAAAAGCTCGAGCTAGGCTGCTCTGGAGTGAAATCAAGAGGCATTCTTTTCACACAAAGGGTAGTAGGGATCTGGAATTTATTCCCCTGGAAGGCAATTGATGCTGAGACAAATGGTGCCTTCAAGACTGAGAGCGATAGATTTTTGTTTGGTAATGAGGGCGAGGGCTATGGAGTTAAGGAGGTTAGGTGGAGTTGAGGTACGAATCAGCCAGGATCTAGGAACAGTCCATCGAGCCTGCTCCCCTTTTCAATTAGATCGTAGCTGAATGTCTACCTTAATGCCATTTTCAATGCCACTTTCGTGTGCTATCTCCATATCCCATGACGTTATTAGTCTCCAGAAATCTAAGGAATTGAGGGGCCTCAAGGGACCAAATGGCCTACTTCTGCTCCTATTTTGTATGTTCATATGTTCTATCTTGACCATGCACTAAAGAATTGAACATACAAGTAAGGGTGTCATGCTACAGTTTTACAAGGCATTGGTGAGTTTTGGTCTCTAAGGAAGGATGTAAATGCATTGGAGGTGGTTCAGTGGAGGTTTACTAGATTGATAACTGGAATGAGTGGGTTGTCTTAGGTTGGGCAGGCTGGGCTTGTTTCCACTGAATTTTCAAAGAGTGAGGGGTGACTTGATTGAAGAATATAAGATCTTGAATGGTCTTGACAAGGTGGGTGTGGAAAGAACGTTTCCTCTAGTGAATGAGTCCAGAACTAGGAGGCACTGTTTAAAATTAGGGGGGCCACCCTTTTAGGACAGAAATGAGAAGAAATGTTTTCTCTCAGAGGGTCGTGTGACTTTGGAACTCTCTGCCTCGGAAGGTGGTGGAGGCGGGGCCATTGAATATTTTTAAGGCAGAGGTAGATAGATTCTTGTTGGGCAAAGGAATCAAAGGTTATCGGGGGTAGATGGGAATGTGGAAATTGAAACACAAGCAGATCAGCCATGATCTTATTGAATGGTGGAGCAGGCTTGAGGGGCTGAATGGCCTACTCCTGTTCCCATTTCATATGTTCTGTCTTGAACATCTTCAATGATTGAGCTTCCAAAGTCCTCTGGGGTAGAGAATTCCAAAGATTCACCACCCTCTGAGTGAACTGTGAAGCAGGCTCGAGGTGCTGAAGGGCCCACTGCTGTTCCTATCTTAAATTCCTAATGAATTGCGTTGTTCCCCATGTCATTGAAGGATAAAAACCTTTGAAGTGAATCTGCTTTGAAATTTATGTTGTGAAATGTGTGGGGTTCAGAACACGAAAGCCAAACTAGTTTGCCAACGCAATCAGTCAGGTCATGGCCAGGTAAATCTATTAAAAGATTGTCCCTACAAGGTGTGGAATACCTGCACTATTTGAAGAATAGGGCTGCTTACAAAAATGCGATTGGTGAATAATTCAGGGCGATAGTATTAGCACAGTGATTGTAAGGATATGGCGAGGCTCCAGTGTCACAATCCCAAATTCTAGCTGCAAGCATGGAGTGAGTATAGTGATTTAACTCCCCATGCACTGGGATCCTAAAAGTGAAACTCACTGTAGCACCTGTAGGTTTCGCGTTGTAAACGCCTGCTCCATTCTCAAAGTAAACTGCAGGGAAAGTTGCTCTGCCTAGCTGCGCACAATCCAAATGCACCCTCACGGATGAAGGAAAGCAAAATATCAGCACAGGTTAAATGAAACCGGGCAATCCACACTAACGTGGATAATTTCTCCCCCACTGCTCAATCTGGATCTAGAATCAATCAGCATAGGAGGAGGAATTTGCTTCATCCTGCTATTTGAAAGGCATAGTCCTGAAAATTATTTTGCAAGTATTTATCCAATTCCCTTTTCAAAATTACTATTGAATCTGCTTCTACCGCCCTTTAAGACAGTCCCTTCCGGATCATACCAACTTGCTGCTTTAAAAACACAATCCTCTTCATTCTCCCTCTGGTTCTTTTGCCAGTTATCTTAAATCAGTGTCCTCTTGTTACTGATAGTCCTGCCAATTGGAAACAGCTTTTCCTTAGTTACTCTATGAAAATCACAGATAATTTCAAACACCTCGATTCAACCTCCTCTTATCCTTCTCTGTTCTGAGGAGAACACAATCCCAGCTTCTCCGATCCCTCCAGATGGTCTCTAGCCCCTAGTATCATTCTGGTAGATCTCCCCTGTGACCTCGCCAAGGTTTTGGTAAACAATGCCAGTAGAAATCCATTAGCTGCCGATCATTATTTCTCACTGTACACTGAAGTTGGAAGACTAGGCAGCTTTTTCGCCTATGTTGTCCTGTTGTGAGAGAAAGTGCCTTGGGGCTGGAATCATTTTCAACCTAATAATTTTCTTAAATTCCCTCCTTTATATACTTCAATCTGCCGCAAAACACAGATTGAAATGCAGCACACTCATTTTAGGAAATAATTGGGAAAGCGTTCACACTGAAGTCATGGATTGAGCAGCAATGTTTCAGAATTATAGATTGATATGAACTCTGACCTTTTCTCACCCCAATCCTTTTTTATTTTTAGGGTCTAGGAATGAACTTGTTATACACATCCTCGGTCCAGCTCTACCTGTCCCACCCTACCCCCCACTCAACCAGCTTATATTTCACCTCATTTCTGTATTTCCTTAGTTCTGTTGAAGAGTCATACGGACTCGAAACGTTAACTGTGTTCCTCTCCACAGATGCTGCCAGACCTGCTGAGTTTTTCCAGGTATTTTTGTTTTTGTTTCAGATTTCCAGCATCCGCAGTTTTTTGCTTTTATCTTGTTATACACATGTTGGTGGGGGTGGGGTGGGGGGGTTGCGATTTGGCAATGAAACTGCCTTTTTTTTTTAAAGGAACATAGGAATCGCCAGATGTAAACACAAGATCCACCTAGTGTGCTTCTACCAGACTGGTAGATGCAATGATGGAGTTGTTGAGAACTCATAATAAATCGATCTTTATCAGTCAATTTACAACATGTCCAGACATGAGGTGGGGAAAATCCCCAGTGGTAGAGAGCTTTGCTTTTTCATATATATAAAAAAGAAAATCACACATCTAACAACAATTAGATTTGATGTATTCATTGACATTTATTAGTATTTCAATTTTAATTGTTGGATCTATATTTGAATCATGTTGGAGATTTTCTTTTTCTTACCCAACCTCTACTGAGTCATGCACCACGTCCCCTACACGTTTTGTGTATGTGGGGGAGGAAATGTTGCAAATTACTTACTTAATTAAACATTTTTGTTTGTAACAGGAAACACCAAGCAACGGAAATAGGCTTATAGAGGCAATCTTGCAACAAATGGGGCAAAGGTAATGTACTGTGAGGACCAGTGACGGTGTTCAGTATTAAATGTAAACTGTCCTCAATACCTTGGATATTCAGGCAGGATTCATTGCATATTCAATCAGGTTGTTAAACAAAAAGGTAAAAGAAAAAAGGACAAGGTGCAATGTTTAGACTTTCACCTTTAAGCTCACTTTGATTGGATGGAAACATTTTTTGGCAGCCTCCCATGCTTCAGGAGGAAGGAGTCCATGTGTGGGCATAACTGATTGGGTCTTCTTATATAAAGGGAAGGAAACTCCTACACGGAGTGAGACAGCAGTTGCACGTCTGAGGGACAGAAGATCAGTGCATTGTTCTACGCGGAACTGAAAAAGGAAGGAGGCCCAGATATCGAAGATACCAAACAACATTTTGGACACTGGTTTCTGGACTAATCATGGAACCTGATTACCGATACCCACAAGTTTACACCGTGGGTAGTGATCCAAACCTTACTTGTTACCCAGCAGCTGTGAACCCAGTACTGGTGCCAACGCTGATGAAAAAAAGGAAGGACTGGCAGAAAACATGCACTGTTATGATTCTGATCCTGACATTCATAATACTGGCATGCCTGGCGTTGGGCGCATTCTACTTATTCCAACTCCACAAGAAACTCGACAAAATAAAACAGGTACGTGCTTTTTGGTACGCTGGACTGAAAGTTTACAATCGCTTGAAAGCAGAATTTAGAAAACAAAGATGTTATTTTTCTTGTTTTGACCAGGTTCAGGATGATGATGGTCAACAAGCAAAGATTGTTGGTGAGTACAGTATAAAAAATGGCTTAATTTTCATGCGAATACAGGGTATTTCAATTCCAAATACACTTATATTCAAGTCTAGACACATGGAGAAAGATCTATTTGGGCTAATTGCACTCAGAAAAGGGTTCCATCCAACTTTATGTTAAGTGCTTGAGAATGATGCAGCAATCTTCAAGATTCAAAAATCAACAGATAATATGAAGTGATTATACACAAACTGGCTTAAAGGAGAGTGATAATGAGTAGAGAATAGAATGATGTGGGACAACCAAGGTGCTAAACATATGAATTTTGGCACATTTCAGAATGAACTGGGGTGTGAAAGGCACCAATTTTAAATTCATTTCTTTTCTACTTCTTTTGTGTGAATCTCACTTTGAACTCAGCCATTGATTTGGGTCAAATGGGGGGCTTCTCCTGTGTTATAGCAGTCTATAATTTTATGATTCAATCAACCTGAGTGACTAACGAAAGTAGGCCTACTTACATCAAGAACAAAGCTTTAACTTGTTTCGTGTGCGCTGGGTTGTGCTGCTATTTATCGATGTCTATTTCTTATAAATCTCTCTTAGGACCTTCAGAGATCAAAAAAGCACCCGAGATTGTTGCACACCTCACAGGTTAGTGATTATCTCAAGGATGTGGTGTATGGTTGGTGGGGGTGGGTGAGGAGGAATGGAGGTAAGACAATGATCAAATACCAAGCAATAAAGAGGAAATCAATGTAAAATATAATAAGGTCAAGCATTAGAGAAATATTGCAGAGGTAAAAATGGGCAGAATTTTCACCCCCAAATAGGGGTGAATGCAGGGGCAGGTGGGCACAAAGATTTGCACCGCCCCGTGATATGCTAGTTTACTGCATATCCTGCCCCGGAGGTATTTTCCCAGAGGAGAAATTGGTGTTGGAATGGCTACTCGCCTGCAAGTGGCAGGCAATCTATTAAAGCCAATTGTATATGAAATTTGTGAACAGCAGGCTGGTGGACCAGTCTTCCAGGCACGTTTTAAGGCCTTCCTCACCTACCTGGCCACAGTTGTGGCCTCAGGCCACGCTGTGGGGGTGTTCCCAATGAGTTTTAAAAGCCACGAAGAGGGCACCTCAAGATGGGAGCTTCCTCTCCCTCCCATACCTGCAATGGCAGGCTGCAGATTCTTCCGAGCTGGGGGGCCTCCTACGGGCACTTCAGCTTCTGGAGTCCACCTTCTATCCTTAATTGGATGGCGAGCCCACCCCTGGCCACTAATTGTCCAATTTAGGGAAAAACACCGCCGGGTGCCCGTTTCCCCACACAGTGGTCAAACTTTTGTGGAGGCGGCGGGGGTCTTGGCTGCCAGCTGGACAACGGGCATGATCCCCATGTTGCCTCTTTAAGAAAAGGCCTGCCACACCTTGTGCCACTTAATAGGCCCCCTATCTTTGAGTGCTTTTGAATGAGGGATAATCCCACCTAACTACGCTGGAAAAGCTCAGCAGGTCTGACAGCATCTGTGGGGACAGAAAAACAAAGTTAACATTTCGAGTCCTTGTGGCCCTTCTAACAGGCTCTGAAGAAGGGTCATACAGACTCGAAAAGTTAACTTTTGTTTTTCTCTCTCTACAGATGCTGTCAGGCCAGCTGGGTTTTTCCAGCATTTTTTTGTTTCAATTCAGTCAGAGGTATACCTGTGCCTCTGGGTTGGAATCCTGTGGGAGCCATCCCAGGGATGAGACTTTGTTGGGTGGCAAACTAGGAGACAGGGAGCCGACGAAATAGTGCGGAGCTGTGTTGGGATGGCACCTTGTGGCCGGAGCATTTTCCCAGCGGTGAGACTAGATGCAGAGGCGGCTGCCCAGGCTGCAGATTCTTCCGAGCTGGAGGGCATCATGGAGATGGGCGGCCAACTTGCATACTAACAGGCCCTATTGTGAGCCATTTTACAGGGTCTTTGACTTCTTGCCAATGGCAGAATGGGCCCCCTGCTACGTGTGGGGCGCTGCCAGTTTAATTGAGGTGGCCTCCTTCCAAAGAGGGGCCCATGGGCAGGGAAGGTAGCAGCCCTGCAGCCCCAATGGTATACACGGAGGGGGTTCTACGCTGAACTTGCCCCCATGAAATTTTTTTATTTTTTGGCATTTACCTGTCGGAGGCTTGAGGTCTCCTGCCTCAGCAGTACCCTCCACTCCTGGTGGTGTTGCCAAGGCTTCAGAGTTGCCAGGCCTCTGCAGCAGCAGGAGCCCACCCGCCATCCCCAATTGCACGGCTGGCCCTCAAGTGACCAATTAGTAGTCCGCCTGTGGCAAAATTATGGACCTGGCCCAGTGCCGGCAAGTGAGGAATTCAGCACCCACTTTTCACCCTGAAGTCCACGGTAAAATTTAGTCCATCATCCAGGCTGAGACTCTGAAAGGCAACACTGAGGGAGTGCTGCAATGTGGAAGGTGCTGCTCTTCGGGTGAGAGGTTAAGCCATGGCTCCGATCATCTATTCTGTTCGTTCAAGTGACATTAAACATGGTGAATTTTGAAGAAAACTGGAGGGTTCTTTTGGTGTCTGGGTCAGCATTCCTCAGTTGGCCAACAACACCAAGAAAGAAGAGAAGTTGCTTGTGGGACATCGATAGTACAAAATGGCTGCCTTGTTAGCTTATGCAACCACAGAAATGACACTTCAAAAAGTCGACTTGCTTGTACAGTGACGTTATGACATTAAAATGATATAGAAATGCAAATTTAATATTAATAAAAACCGACAGGCTAAAAAAGCGGCTAAACAGTTCATCAAACAAAAAAAAATGAAGATGAAGGAAGATGACAAGAGTTTTGTCATGTTAACATGGCAGGTCTATAAATCAGCATGATTCTTTTACTGCACATAAAATTAATTATGTAACACAGTTTTAAAGTTATTCAAGAATCCATAGGTTACATAATCAGAAAACTGACTGTATTGCGCTCATTTGTACTGACTTTAGCATTTTGTTCACAATGATTATCTCAAAGGAATGAACTTCATTAAGAATTCCATGACACTCGTGTGGGACGCTATGAGGGACCTTGCCTTCACCCAAGGAGTAAGCTACAGTGACGGAGCATTAATCATTAAAGAATCTGGATATTACCTTATTTACTCCAAAGTCTACTTCCGAGGACAGGAATGCCAATCAGTCACGTTGCTGGAACAAACTGTGTTCAAACGGACTGAACGTTATCCTAAACCTATTGGACTGATGAAAACCAGGAGCAGCATTAATTGTCTTGGGAATAGTGGAGAGTGGTCGAGAGATAGCTTTCAATCAGGAATATTTAATTTATCGAAAGGCGAACGCATATATGTTAATGTGTCAAATCCATCCTTAGTTAACTTTGATCAGTTTAACACATTTTTTGGATTACATAAGGTTTAATTTGCATTTTTAATGCATGTTTTCATTTACTATGGGTCAATGACCAATGGACCTAAGTAAGCTTGTAAGTTATTTTCTACATTAGAGAAGCACTCGGGAAAGAATAATTAAATAATGTGTCTTAGTTACTCAAGCCTGCAGTAGAATCGATAGAATATATATTGAAAAGTGTGGGAGAGAGGGCGAGATCGATTCATGCAAAGGAGGTTTACAGTTTTACAACAGTAATGCTGTGTAATAAACTAATTCGAACCTGATAATGATTTAATCATATTCAGAGTCTGCTTACATTGGGTTTGGCTATGACTGGATTTGCCATTGTAAAACTTTACTTCACATTACTGTTTATGGACTGAATGAGGTTTCTGACAGCTATTTGTGATTGTTACTTGCGAACAAAGTAAGCTGTGCCAATGAAACCTAATGGATAGTTTATTCGGACTCTTGTATTAAGAGGGCAGAGATCAGAAATTTCGATTCTGTAGTATCTGTTTTCTCAGGCTATGGGAGCCATTTTGTGCAGTGAGAATGTTAGTGTGAGTATCAGGAGTGAGTGTCAGAAGGATGCAGTGCAACAGGTCTTGACGTCAATCAGTATGCAGTGCTCATTTGACACCAACTGTGCCATTTTTGACCTCACTGCTCTGGCTAATATCCCCTTTCTTAACCTTGCACAGCTGGACACATGTTGAGCAACAGGAAGAACCACCCCAACAGCACTAGTTAAAGTTATCATCAACTACTCTCATCTTGCTGAGTTCTGGAAGAGTTCCAAAGTCCACAGGGAGTGATGTGACATATGATGAAGACCTTGGTTCTCACTTCATTGGTTCTTCTCATAACACTTGCTCTCTGTCATGGGCGCAGTAATTTCTATGTCTCTTTGGCCTGTAACACGACAGGGAGGATGAGCAGAGGTAACACGGAGTAGGACAAGCTGCTTGAAGATGGAGAAAGAGAAGGGGAGAGGGTTCTGAGCAGGAAGCCATATCCACTCAATGTTTTCAGGGAGCAATTCTCTTACCTTAACCTCAACGAGGAACAGTGCATGAAAAATATCTCCATTTTACAAAGGGAATGCTCACTGCCTATTTCAAGCAGATCTACTGCCTCAGTGCAGGGTGAGGGAGGGCATTGCCAATCGCTATAAAGATGATCATTGCCATGAACCTCTTCATGTCAGAATCCTTCCAGATTGGAGCAAGTGACTTGTCTGAATATCTCACAGTTCGCCATCACTGCTGTGCAAGGCAGGTGACTGACGCTCTTCATGTCAGGAGAGCGGAATACATTTTATGCTCTCTTTCCAGAGAGAAGCAAGTGGAACAAGCATGTGGCTTCACTATGATAGCAGGGTTTCCCCTGGTGCAGGGTGTCATTGACTGGATGCATGTTACTTTGTGGGTGACACATCCAAATACAGAGATATACCAGAACCACAAAGGGTTCCACATTCTGGATGAGACACCCCCATGGCCAGCAGATCATGCAGATTAATGCCTTGTATCCTGGAAGCAGTCATTACATCTTTATGCTGTGCCAGTCTGCTGTACTGTATTTGAGCCAACACATCAAAACAGAGAGTGGTTACTGGGAGATAAGGGCTATCCACTGACTACCTGGCTCCCCACTTGAGTGCGCAACCCAAGGACGTGGGCAGTGTGCATACAATGAGAGCCAGACTGCCACACGAGATGTCACTGAAGAAACCATTGGGGTACTCAAGCAATGCTTCTGCTGGACTGCTCTGGAGGAGAGCTGTGGTACTCACCAGAGCATGATTCATGGTTCTGTTGCACAACCTTACCAACATGAGGGCACATCCCCTTCCACCATGTATATGGCGAGTGGCTACAGAGGAAGATGAGGAATAGGAGAAGGAGAAGTAAAAAGGCCACATGCAGGCTGACATTGTATGATTGCAGTCTGACCGCCCACTGCAGCACTTGTACAATGAGGTGGCTTCTGATTGGATGCAAGTTTCTGAGGAAACTGAGACATTAGTCCTCAGACGCTGCATCAGGGTTGGACACATAAGTGTTCTCATAGAGTTGGCCACCACTTCCATGCTAAAAGAATGAGCTCCAAGCTCTGACAGGGTGAATGTGGAGAGGATATTTCCTCTTGTGGGAGAATCTAGAACTCAGGGTCATTGTTTAAAAATAAGGGGTCATTCATTTAAGAGAGATGAGGAGAAATTTTTTCTCTCTGAGGGTTGAGAGTCTTTGGAACTCTTCCTCAAAAGGCAGTGGAAGCAGAGTCTTTGAATATTTTTAAGGTAGAACGAAATAGATTCTTGATTAACAAGGGGGTGAAAGGTTATCGGGGATAGGCAGGAATGTGGGGTTGAGGTTACATTCAGATCAGCCATGATCTTATTGAATTGCGGAGTGGCTTGAGGGGCTGAGTGGCCTACCCCTGCTCCTATTTCGTATGTTCGTATTTTCTTTGAGGCATGGGGTGACAGTAACTGGAATGTGTTAACTGGGCAGCAGATATCATTTTCTGGTATCAGGGTTTGGCACCCACCCTGATGGGTTGCAGACACATAAACTGTTGTTGCACCTTTCATTGCTGGAACCACTGTTTGATGAATATCAGTACTATAGCCAACAACAGTGCACTCATACATTTTATGCTGAATTACAAGCCTGATGATGAATCAACCCATTATTACTCAGTATTATTGACTAACCTGTTCATAAATGAGACCAGGAGGGTTGCATCAGGGTCAGGGGGAGGAATCGTGGGCCCTGGTTCTTCTCCTGTTTCCAGGACCCTTATCTCTGCTCCCCCTAGCACTTTTAACCCTTCCCCTCACATCCTTCAGGTGCTCAGAATTGGAAACCACAGTCACGGAGGGGTAAATCTGTTTCGTATAGTTTTAGAGAAACCTCAGCTTTTGTACTCTATGCATCTATTTATAAATCCCCATCGAAAGTTCAGGTTTCAGTATGATACACTGTGCAACCACGGCTTTGTCAGATAATTACACACAACTTGGTCATTCCTATTACGCAACCAGCTCTGCTTCTTTGAACCTGGGCCCTATGCACTATCCAGGCAGCAACATCCAAAAGGCTTGCGCCTCACAAGCACCTCAAGCAACAGTCCCAGTATATTCTATTGGCGCACGACTCCTGGTTTCACTTTCAAGTTGGTAAAACCTTCCAGTAAATTAGCAACAACCAACTGACCTGCAATAATGTGTTATTCCTATCAACACAAGAGGGCTTTGTTAACAGAAAACTGCAACCTTGCATTGATTAATAAATATTTTCTCTTTTTAAATTGAAACTTAGCACACTTACAAAAGCCCATCATGGAGCATATCATAGGAGATCAAAGTACTGCAGATGCTGGGAATCTGAAATATAAAGCAGAAAATGCTAGAAATACTCAGCAGGCCGGGCAGCATCTGTGAAGAGAGAAAAGAATCATCAGGTCCAAAGAAGGATCACTGACTTCTGTTTCTCTCTGCACAGATGTCACCAGGTGTGCTGAGCATTTCCAACACTTCAGCCCTCCAAACAGCAGTCAGATTTCTTGTGAACCCCTCATTCCCCTCAGCCAGAAACTCAGCAGCAGTTGCTTGAGATCCAGTTTGGCACAATATTAAATATGAATTTTTAAAAAATGTTAAGGTAGGAAGGAAGGAAACAACTTGCTGAGCCAAAAAAAAAAATCAATGTCAAAGCAATAAATTGATAATTTAAAAAAGAATAATTAATGAAATTAACCATTAACAAAAGTGCCAAGCAGCAGAGCTATCTAATAAAACCTTTTCTGTCTTTCCACTTAAGAAGTAGAGCTAGAGGGAGACAGACTAGGCCCTAAGTCCTGGTCACCTGGGAAGGGGGAGGGGACTGGGGCTGAAGGAAGGACTTAGGTTTAACTGACATTCACCCCTGGTGGTACACACTCCGAGCTAGTCTCAGAGGAGTTCATATGAAAGTGGGGGTCGGTTTGTGCTATGTGGACTTCAGGACTCATAGAAGATGCCGGGAGGGAAGGGCTTTCAGTAGGGGAGGTAAAGTAAACATGGAGACACTTACCTTGCACTCCAGCAGCCTCCAGGCTCCATCCAGACAAGAAAACAGCACGCGAGTCTGACAACGCCCAATCAGAAGTCCACGAGGAGGTAGGCAAGAAAAGGAAAGGCTGGGGAATTTGGCAATGACTGATGCTGTTCAGAACACCAGAAATCATTGGCCTAGTAGCCTGTCAATCAAGATGGTTTACGCGCCAGATTGGCTGCTATGGACACTGACCATCCAGAACGACAGGCTACTCAGTCAATGAGGCCAGGCTCCCTAAAGCCAACCATACGCTCCACTCCAGGGCCCTAGGTTAAACATGTCAGATTACATTCCTTCTACTCAACTCTAGATATCTGTGCAATCCAGTGCCCTGTGTACTGGTGTAGTCCTAATAAGACAGCTAATGAAAAGCTTACAAATCTCAGGGCTGAGAACGCCTATCATTTAGCAGATTAACTCCATCTGTGTTGCACCTTGAGGGCCCTAAAGCCAGGTGTTTGCCAAACTCAGGGATAGACTTCTTTAAAATCCTGACATCATTTGATAGATATTTCCACTTGTAGATCAGACCAGAATTCGGGGCCATAAATATAAGCTAGTCACTAATAAATCCAATAGGGAATTCAGGAGAAATTTCTTGACTTACGGAGTAGTGAGATTGTGGAACTCACCACCACAGTGAATCATTGAGACGATTAGATGCATTCAAGAGAAATGTAGATAAGCATATGAGGAAGAAAGGAATAGAAGGACATATTGATAGGGTTAGGTGAAAAAGGTGGGAGGAAACTTGCACGGAGCATAAAATACCAGTATTTGGGGCAGGGGTGATGGAGACAATGGCGTGGTGATAATGACACTGGACCGGTAATCCAGAGGCCCAGGCTAATATTTGGAGAACACAAGTTCAAATCCCACCATGGCAGCTGGTGGAGTTTAAATTCAATTAATAAATCCGGAAGAGAAAGCTAGTCTCAGTAATGATGACCATGAACTATCATCGCTTGTTGTAAAAATCTACCTGGTTCACTAATGCCCTTTAGGGAAGGAAACCTGCCGTCCTTACCTGGTCTGGCTTACATGTGAGTCCAGATCCACAGCAATGTGATTGACTCTTAACTGCCCTTTGAAATGGCCAAGCAAGACACTCAGTTCAAGGGCAATTAGGGATGGGCAACAAATGATGGCCTTGTTGGCAACACCCACATCCCATGAAATAATAAACAAAATGGCGTGTTAAATAACCATTTCTGTGTTGCCAAAGCTGTAGTAACTTGGTAACCAAAATCCTCTGAGCTTGGGGAAGTTTAGTTTGTCCCTGTTGCGTGAGAATGTTTACTCCAAATTGAGTAAACAGTAAAATGATTAGACCAGTGGCTGGCTTTGCAGACTCCCAGTCACAATGATGTGTTCTCATGTGCGTCCATCCAAAACTGAGAAGTCTAAAGCTAATTTTGATACTTGACAATTCGTACACATTTCATCTGAATAAACAATGCTTAATTTTAAAATGTTTTGCTTATTTGTGAATGAATGTTGCTTGCAACCATGAAAAATGGAGAAAGACATTGAGATGTGTGGGGTGCACAGCATCAATGGACCGTGGGTAGAAACACAAACTATGTGTATGGGGTCATCTCAGAGTTAGAGCTCTCAATTTCCACAGTGATTTCCAGTTGAAGACACATATTTAATGACAATATCAGTAATAGAGAAAGAAATGTGCCTGAATAGATTTGACTGTTCTCACAGTGTTGTTCTGACAATAAGCCTTGACACCAATTAAGGGTTATGACAGCCAAATTCTCAGGGACTGGCCCAAAGATTCTCTCAGTAAATCATTTGCTTCACTTTGGTCCCAAATTTCTGGGCTTGGGGGTTGTTATTAGTCAGAATAAAGATATTCATTCTATCCATTGAATTGAACAACTACCACAAACGAAATGCAAAGTCTTTCTGCACTCTGCTACTCTGCACATATGGGGCTTCAGGTCAGCAGCATGGGCAAGATTATTGGAGCAGCAAATGAGCATTTGCAACACTTCCTGTGATCTTGTCTCTCTTTAGAGATGAAAAGAAGAAAGTGCAAAAGCTGTACATAGGAAATGAAAATGAAAAATTCTAGAAATGAGCAGTAAGTCATAGAGTCATTGCGTCTCAGAAGGAGGTTTTTCGGCCCATTGAGCCCATGCTGGCTCTCTGCTGAATAATCCAATCAGTCCCATTTCCCCTGCTCTATCCTGTTTACCTGAAAGTTTAAGTCCCTCAAGAGCACATCCAATTTCCTTTAGAAGTCACATCATCTCCTCTTCCACCATGCACATTGGCATCAAGTTCTAGGTCATTACCACTTGTTGCATAAAAATGTTCACATTCCACCTCCATCTCTTGCCCAAAGCCTGTGTCCTCTTGTCTTTGTATGATCAGGTAATGGGCACAATTTTCTTTGTCTATTTTATCTAAACCTGTCATAATCTTGTACACATCTATCAGATCTCTCCAAACCTCCTTTGCTCCAAGGAGAACAACCCCAGCTTCTCCAACACAACCTTGAAGCTAATAATCTCTCATCCCTGGAACCATTCTGGTATACTCCTCTGCACTCTCTCAAGGACATTCATATTCTTCCTAAAGTGTGGTGATCAGAACTGGATACAATACTCTAGCTATAGCCTAACCAGAGCTATATAAAGGTTCAAATTAAATTCCCTTCTTTGTGTACTCACTACCTTTATTTATCAAGCTCCCAAGATGCCTTATGCTTTGCACGGTGTTCTCTCAATATTTCAAAGATCTACACACATGGACCACCCAAGTCTCTATGTCCTGCACTTACATCAGCAAATTTTGATATCTTACTCTGTATTCCAAAATCCAAGTCATTTATATATATATATATAAAAGCAGTGGTCCGAGCACTGACCCTTGTGGAATAGCACTGTCTACTGTTCTCCAGTCTGAAAAACAACAATTTTCCATGACTCGCTGTTTTCTGTCCTTAAACCAATGTTTCATCCAAACTGACACTAAGCCTCCAATTCCATGAGTCTCAATTTTGTTAACTAGCCTTTTATGTGGTTCTTCATCAAACATTTTCTTAAAATCCATACAGGCAACATCCACCACATTCCCTTCGTCAACCTTCTGTTACTTCATCAAAAGATTCAATTAGATTAGTGAAGCATGATCTGTTTTTTACAAACCCATGCTGCTTCTCCTTAATTAGCTCAAACCTCTTCAGATGTTTTGGTTTTTTTCCTCGATTAGTATTTCTAAAATCTTATCCACCACTGATGTTAAATTTGCTGGCCTGTAGTTACTGACTTTACACCCTTTCTTGAACAAGGGCATCACATTTGACACTTTCCAATTCCCTGGAACCTCTGGGAAGATTATTTTGGGAAGATTATGGCAAGTGCTTTCTCTCCAGCCCCACTTCCTTTAGCAAACTGGGATACAAGCCACTTGGAGCTGGCAACTTACCACTCTAAGCATAACCAGCCTTTAGCAGCACATCCATCTATCAATTTTCACCCCATTCATTACCTCTACCATCTCCAGTTCTCCCAATATTTTGTCAGCATCCTCTTACTTAGTAAACATCAACACATAGTACTCATTAAGCTTTCTAGCCTTGTCTTGTGCCTCTAAGCATATATCACCCTCATATACCACCCTGCCTTTACTACCCACTTCCTATTAGCACTTTGGGAAAGTAATTTGTCAATTTAAGAGTCAACCATGTGTAGGACCAGACCAGGTAGGACAGCAGACTTCCTTCCCTAAAGGGAATTAGTGAACCAGGTGAAGGGTTCAGGGCAGCATGCCAGGAGCTGCACCAGGCATACCTAAAAATGAGATGTCAACCTGGTTGTCATGAAGTTATTAATATATATAATATTTTGGAAAATATTTTTCTTTTAAAATAGAGGTTTAGTCTGCGGGTATGTCTTAATTGGATTAAAGACAATTAGTCTGGGTGCTTTGATACGTACTAGTTTTGATATGGAAGAGAGATAGCGTGCATTTGCATTTTTTGAATAGAGCATTCAAGAAGCGGGGTGAAAACTTGATGCCTTTCGAGCAGCTATCAAGCAATATGTTTATATTACTAATAAAATTGGTATTATGAAAGGGGTTTCATTGTTAAAAGGTGAAGTTCAAAGAGGCTGGTGAGACAATGAGAATTTGAATTCAATCAGTGGTGGTAGGTATAACTTCAGTAGTTTCCGGGTGTGTAGGCAGAGGCAATGTAAGATCAAAAGGCAGCTGTAAGCCTCCAACTGGCTCCACAGTGAAAAAAACCTCATTTTGAATTTGTAAGGTGAAAATGCTTTGCCTGGTGTTTGGTTAAGTCTATGGGTTGCTGTTGCCTTAATGGAGATTAGTTTGGGAATTTGTTAAAAGTTATGATAGTAGTAATTTGTAGCCATGTGTATATATATTTTAAATCTGTGTACATTAATAAAATGTTTCAATTAGTTTAATGTACAACCTGAAGAACTGATGGTCTGATTCCTGAATTTAGAGTCGCATCTCAAACAAAACACTTAAAATTATAGGTTAGGACAGTTGTTTAAAGTTTCCCTCCAGGACTTTTTAAGTAACTCCACTTTACCAATTACATCCATCATAATACTGGTGAAGCTACAACACAGGACTACTTGTATACCAAACAGCATAACCAGCAAGTGATAGACAGAGTTAAGCGATTCCACAATTAACGGATCAGATCTAAGCTCTGCAGTCCTGCCACATCCAGTCATGAATGGTGGTGGACAATTAAACAACTCACAGGAGGAGGAGTCTCCATGAATATCCCCATCCTCAATGATGGAGTAGCCCAGCACAAGATAAGGCTGAAGCATTTGCAGCAATCTTCAGCCAGAAGTGCCGAGTGGATGATCCATCTCAGCCTCCTCTGGAGGTCCCTAGCATCACAGATGCCAATCTTCAGCCAATTCAATTCAGCCTACATGATGTCAAGAAATGACTGAAGGCACTGGATACTGCAAAGGCTATGGGCCGTGACAATATTCCGCAGTAGTACTTCAGATTTGTGCTCCAGAATGAGCTATGCTCCTAGCCAAGGTCAGTTTGGGTTCCACCAGGGCCACTCAGCTTCTGTTCGCTGAAGATTGCACAATGTTCATCACCATTCATGACTCCTCAGATACTGAAGCAGTCTATGCCCATATGCAGCAAGACCTGGACAATATTCAGGCTTGGGTTGACAAGTGGCAAGTAACATTCATGCCACACAAGCATCAGGCAATGACCATCTCCAACAAGAGAGAATCTAACCTTCTCGCCTTGACATTCAATGGCATTATCTCGCTGATTCCCACACCATCAACATCCTGGGGGTTGCCATTGTCCAGAAACTGAACTGGACTAATCATATAAAAACTGTGGCTACAAGAACAGGTCAAAAGCTCAGAATTCTGTGGAGAGTAACTCACCTCTTGATTCCCCAAAGCCTGTCCACCATCTACAAGGCACAAGTCAGGAGTGTGATGGAATACTCTCCACTTGCTTGGATGAGTGCAGCTCCCAAGCACTCAAGAAGCTCAAAACCATCCACAAAGCAGTCCGCTTGATTGGCACTCCACCCATCATCTTAAACATTCACTCTGTCCACCACCGACACACAGTGACAGCAGTGTGTACCATCTGCAAGATGCACTGCAGAAACTTACCAAAGCTTCTTTGAAGAACCTTCAGAAACTGCGACCTCTACCGCCAAGGAGGAGAAGGGCAGCAGGCACATGGGAACACCACCACCTGGACATTCCCCTCCAAGCCACACACCAGCCTGACTTGGAAATATATCACCGTTCCTTCACTGTCGCTGGGGCAAAATCTTTGAACTCCCTTCCTAACAGCACCCTGGGTGTACCTACACTACATGGACTGCAGCGGTTCAAGAAGTCAGCTCACCACCACCTTCTCAAGGGAAATTAGGGATGGGCAATAAATGTTGGCCTACATCCTGTGAACGGAAATGAAAAAAATTTGTGCAAAAAAAAAGGAAGCTCCAAAGTCTGAGAGAGAAGGGAGGCTTCCAAATCTCTAACATCTTGGACTGGCCATTGTGAGGGGAAGTGGCATAAAGTGAGTAACCTTAAGGGAAAGAGATTAAACAAGATCTAAAAAATAGGGGCTCAGAGCAAAATCAAAAGAGAACAACTATATACTAATATTCTACAGCATTTTCTTTAAGTTGCTGCAGTTTGTAGTTAGCAACTATCACATTGTTCATCCAGATACTGAATGGTCATTGGACTCGAAGAAGAACCACGGTGTATTTTTTAACTGCCAGCAAGAGAAGAATAAAGGTCAGTGGTTGCATTGCACTGGCAGTTGTACATCCTTTCGCATTAACGTAGGCCATATAGAGTGTGGACTGATTCTTAGAATTGACTTACAATAATAGCCAACAGGTAGCTCTCGTCTTTAATGTCATGACCACTCCTCTAACCAATATTTCCTGCAAACGGCTTTCAAATATGTATCATGTTATAGTGTTTCTGGGTCAATTGTCAGCATTACAATATTGAATGTTACAAGGCGATACCTATGTCCGATGATACAGGATGGGCTTAATATTCAGAAAAAGAAACTCTACAAAGTACTGCTTTAATTAACATTTAAGATATTTCTTGAGAATCAGCCCTGCAAAATACAGCCACAATGTACTTATGAATCTATAATAACCAACTCATAATTCCTCAAATGCTTCCCCCTTTCCCATTTAGTAAACGGTATCACTGGGAAATTCAGTTGTGTATCGCTATGGCTGCCATTTCAGGCTCAAAATGGTGTCTAGGATATGTATGCATGCTTCTGCTGCTGGCTGTGTTGGATGCTATTTTGGTAAGGGCATTAGCACATGTCGAGCAAGCAGGTTGTGGAATCAGTTGGTGTGTAATTCTGACTTGATGCCACAATTGCCATTTTCGACCTGAATGGTTCAGTGAGTGTCCTCTCGTAATCTTGGGTAGCTGGACATGCAGTCAAGAGTGGGAAGGACGTCCCATCAGCACTATTTAAAAAAAGATCAACTACCAACAGTTTAATTGCTGATTGATTTCTTCTGGTTCTTGCTGAGTTTGTAAGGATGTTTGGTTTTCTGTACTCTTACTTAACATTGGTGAAGTCGACAGGGAGTGGTGTGGCATGTGCTGGAAGTCTTAGTTTGACTTCAAGGGTTCTGACTGGACCACTTGCTCCTATCATGACTTTTGTGCATATGAGATTTTTGCTTATGGTGACTTGACCTTAAAGTAAAGTATCAGGTATGATGTGGCGGGCATCATGGAGACATGGCTGCAAGGGGATCAGGACTGGGAGTTAAATATCCAAGGATATACATCCTATAGAAAAGATAGGCAGGTTAGCAGAGGGGGTGGGGTTGCTTTGTTAGTAAGAAATGAAATTAAATCGATAGCAAGAAATGATGTAGGGTCAGATGATGTAGAATCTGTGTGGGTAGAGTTGAGGAACCGCAAAGATAAATAAACCATAATGGCAATTATGTACAGGCCTCCGAACAGTAGTCAGGATGTGGGGCACAAGATACACCAGGAGATAGAAAAGGCGTGTAAGAAAGGCATGGTTACAGTGATCATGGGGGATTTCAATATGCAGGTAGACTGGGAAAATCAGGTTGGTAGTGGATCCCAAGAAAAGGAATTTGTGGAATGTCTACGAGATGGCTTTTTGGAGCAGCTTGTAGTGGAGCCCACTAGGGAACAGGCAATTCTAGATTTAATGATGTGTAATGAGGCAGATTTGATAAGGGAGCTTAAGGCGAAGGAACCCTTAGGAGGAAGTGACCATAATATGATAGAATTTACCCTGTAATTTGAGAGGAAAAAGCTGGAATCAGATGTAACGGTATTACAGTTGAATAAAGGCAACTACAGAGGCATGAGGGAGGAGCTGGCCAGAATTGACTGGGAGATGAGCCTAGCAGGAAAGACAGTGGAACAGCAATGGCAGGAGTTTCTGGGAGTAATTTGGGAGACACAGCAAAAATTCATGCCTAGGAAGAAGAAGCGTACTAAAGGGAGGACGAGGCAACCATGGCTGACAAGGGGAAGTCAGGGACAGCATAAAAGCTAAAGAGAAAGCATACAATGTGGCGAAGAGCAGTGGGAAACCAGGGGATTGGGAAGCCTACAAAGACCAACAGAGGACAATTAAAAAAGAAATAAGGAGGGAGAAGATTAAATATGAGGGTAAACTAGCCAGTAATATAAAAGAAGATTGCAAGAGTTTTTTTAGATGTCTAAAGGGTAAGAGAGAGGAAAAAGTGGACATTGGGCCGCTGGAAAATGATGCTGGAGAAGTAGTAGTGGGGAACAAAGAAACGTCTGCCAGAAGTACGCAGAATAGGCAGATTATGATGTCAATCAGTGTGCAAGGCATAACTGACACCATTTCTGTCATTATGGTACTCCACTCTCCAGCCTACACCCTCTCCTAATCTCTCACAACTGAAGTTAGGATAAGCAGCATGAAGGTACCACCACTGGCACTTTTTAAAGGGATCATTATTACTTAAAGATCAGTTGCTAGTTGATTTCTTTCGGCTGTTGGTACAATTCTGCAGGTGTCTGATGCCTTTAGTAGTTGTTCCAAGTTGTTAAAGTCTGCAGGGAGTGGTGTGGCAGATGCTGAAGGATTTTCTTTTGCTGACTTCAAGGCTTCTGAGCAAACCAGTTGCTTCCAGACATGAGTGGCAAATCGGGCTTCCTTTTGGCATTGAGTATGACTGGGAGAATGAGCAGTGACTACCCAGAGCAGGACAAGATGCTGGAAGAGGGAGGGGAAGAAGTGATCTCAGCAGAAGACTATATATGCAGAGGATCTGTAGGGGGAAGGTCTGTTTCGGAGCAGATTGCAGGAGTGCAAAGATGCCCAGAGCCATGATGGTGGAAGCTGTTTGCACTGCAGTGGAAGCTGATACATCTGTGATCAGATGCTGAATCATATCTGGGTCCACAACTGTTCACATGGAGTTGACCACTACTGCCATTCTGGAAAGGACGGGCTCCAAGTTCTGCATAAGGCACTGTGCCAAGTTGGTGCCAGACTCCTCCATGTTCCTTGATATTGAGCACAGGCTTTCTGGCAGGCTTCCTAATGCACCAAACATTTCATTGTGCACACCCATCAGCCTTGCCCTGTAGCCTGCCTCATTGAAGTGCTCATCTGAATTCTCTGCAGCAGGATTTGTATAGGCCTTGCCTTCTGGGAAGTTGGCACCTGTCCATCCTTGTCCCTTGCCCTGGTTGCAACTATCTCAGAGTATCACCACATGCAGATCCAACTTCTACATTATTGTCTACAATATGCTTAGTGTAAGTAAAGAAATAGTACTAGAAAAATTAATGGGACTAAGTGGTAGCAAATTCCTTGATATTCAGCCATTGTTTTGTTGAATGATAGGGCAGGTTCATAGGGTCAAATAGCCCATTCAAATGTCTATTTCTTATGTCCAGCGAGTTAACGAAGAGAATGGATAAAGGTAATGTAATTTATATGGACTTACAAAAGACATTTGCTCAAGTGCCACAAAATAGGCTTGTTAACAAGTTGAAGCACAGGGAATAAAAGTGGCAGTGGCAGCATGGCTACAGTGGCTAAATGACAGGAAACAAAGAGTAGTAGTCAACAGTTGTGTTTGGACTGGAGGAATATATACAGTTGAGTTCCCTATGGGTTAGTACTAGGATCACTGCTCTTCTTCAAATATATTAATGATCTAGATGTGTACAGGGCACTGTTTCAAAATTTGCAGACAACACAAAACCTGGGATTGTAATGGACTGTGAGGACAATAATGGTAGACTTCAAGTGGATATAAACAGGCTGCTGGATTGGGCAGACATGTGCTAGCTGAAATTTTAATGCAGAGAAGGGTAGAGTGATACATTTTGATATTAAGAATGAGGGCAAGCAATATAAAGTACAAGATACGATTGTAAAGGGAACACAGAGATGTGGGGGTACATGTGCATAAATTGTTGAAGGTTGCGAAAATGGTTAAAAAGGCACACAGGACCCTGAGCTTTATAAATCATGACATAGAGTACGAAATCAAGGAAGTTATGATGAACCTTTATAAAATACTGGTTCAGCTTTAACTGCAATATTGTATCCAATTTTGACCACCATCCTTCAGGAAAGATGTGAGGGCTTTAGGTTGTAGAAAAGAATGGTTCCAGAGATGAAGGACTTCAGTATAAATGGATAGATTGGAAAGGCTGGGGTTGTTCTCCTTAGAGAAGAGAAGGTTGAGAGAAGATTTGATAGGAGTATTCAAAATCATGAACGGTCTAGACAGAACGGATATAGGGAAGACATTCCCTTGGTAGAACGGTCGAGAACCAGAGGACACCAATAGAAAGTGAATAGCAGAAGAACCAAAGAGGACATGAGGAAAACTCTTTTTATGTAATGAGTAATTAGGATCTAGAATGCACTGCCTGAGAGTGTGGTGAAGGCAGGTTCAATCGTAGCTTTCAAGAGGGAATTGGATAAGCAGCCAACAAGAAAAAAGTTTGCAAGGCTTCAGGGAAAGGGTGGGGAAGAGGAACTAACTGAGTTGCTCTTGTAAAGGGCCAGCATGGACACAATAGGCCAAGAGGTCTTCCATGCTGCCACTATTCTATAATTCTATGATTCAATGCACTGTAAGATATTCCCTTGTTAAATAGTTTATAGAGGTGGACCCATGGAACAAACAATACAAGACAGAGATTTCTGGAAAGAGCTTGATTTACTTAAAAATCAACAGGAGATTACAAATGCTAGAATATATCATAAAGGATGCGATAAATGGACACTTGGATAATAATGATCTGATTGGGCATAGCCAACATTGATTTATGAAAGGTAAATCATGTTGGACGAACCTGTTGGAGTTCTTTGAGGATGTTACTAACAGAATTGATAAAGGGGAGTCAGTGGACTTGGTATACCTGGATTTTCAGAAGGCTTTTGATAAAATTCCTTACAGGAGGTTGGTTAACAAAATTAAAGCACATGGAGATAATATACTGGCATGGATTAAGGATTGGTTAACAGGCAGAAAACAGAGTAGGAATAAACAGGTCATTCTTGCTTTGGCGGGCTGTGGCCACTGGGTATTGCAGTGTTTGGGCCCCAGTTGTTCATGATATATATCAATGATTTGGATGTGGGGACCAAATGTAATATTTCCAAATTCGCGGATGACACAATGTTAGGAGCTAAGTAGAATGTGTGTTGTGAGGAAGATGCAAGGCAGCTTCAGGAGGATTTGGACAGGCTTAGTGAGTGGGCAAGAACATGGCAGATGGAATATAATGTGGAAAAATCTGAGATTATCCAATTTGGCAGGAGGAACAGATGTGCAGAGTATTTCTTAAATGCTAAGAGATTAGAGAGTGTAGATGTACAAAGGGTCCTGGGTGTCTTCATCAATAAGTTACTGAAAGCTAACATGCAGGTGCAGCAAGCAGTTAGGAAGGCGAATGGTATGTTAGCCTTTATTGAAAGAAGATTTGAGTACAGTAGTAGCAAAGTCTTGCTTCAATTGTATAGAACCTTGGTTAGACCACACCTGGAGTTTTGATCCCCTTAACTTAGGAAAGATATTATTGCTATAGAGGAAGTGCAAGGAAAGTTCACCAGACTTGTTCCTGGGATGGCGGGACTATCCTATGAAGAGAGGTTGGGGAAACTGGGCCTGTATTCTTTAGAGTCTCGAAGAATGAGAGGTGATCTCATTGAAACCTACGAATACTTAAAAGGATAGACAAGGTAAATTCAACTAAGATGGTTGGGGAGTCTAAAACCAGGGGACATAATTTCAAAATAAAGAGGAAGCCACTTAGGACCGAGATGAGGAGAAACATTTTTACTCAGAGGGCTGTGAATCTTTGGAATTCTCTAACCCAGAGGGCTGTGGAAACTCAGTCATTGAATATGTTTAAAATAAAGATTGACAGATTTCTAAATACTAATGACATAATAGGATACGGGGATAGTGTGGGATAAAGGCATTGAAGTGGACGATCAGCCATGATCGTATTGAATGGCGGAGCAGGCTCAATGGGCTGAATGGCCAACTCCTGCTCCTATGACTCCCACTGTGGGATAGGCCAGCGTCTCATGACTGACCAGCTCACTTTAACGAGGAATCAGCATGTCATCAGCGCATACGCGCCCACATTTGAGGCAACAGAGGTTTAATTGTAAGAGAAGCCTTGCAATAACATTCTCTCTGTTACTGTCACTGTGTAGTCATAAAGCTTGGGTTTTACACCATTGCAGAGTGAACCCGGCACACTAGCGCCCTTGGCTTTGAAAAAGTCTGTAATCTTGTGTCAAAAGATTTTTCAAAGACGCAAATGCAGTGGAAAATTGGGCCAATTCCTCAAATAAACTGCGGGCATGAGAGTGTTTGAAAATGCAATATAACAATTTGACCCGAATAGAAAGATTCAATTTTCAATTATTTCAGCAGAGCATTTGTCTTTTAAAATAGGACTATTCACCTCGACGGTTCCTGTTTTTTTTTGGAGCAAGTGCAGTGTGTAACTCACTCACCTGCAGAGTCTGCATCAGGAAATGGGTTGCATCCAAACTTATATTTAGGCAAAGGGAATGAAGAATCTTTATAGGTGGGCTTTCTGTTTCTCACTATTGATGTCTAAGGGACAGTGTCAGTGAAAGCTACGCTATTCAGCCATCATAGGCCTCATTAAGTGAGTTACCTCAGTCCTCACCCAGATGAAGAGAAACTATTGATCTCGTCTGGGTAGGGAAGCTGACCTAGTCCATCTCATTATGGAAAACCGCATGGGTGATCATGGAGGCAGCTCTGATCATGGTACTGGTAGGAATTTATGGAAGTGCTTCCCAGACTTCTTCCAGCTAGGTGTGACTCCATTTCAATGCCTCAGACTTAGTGTGACCTTGGAAGGTGGGTGGGGGTTGGGGGGAGGTTAGTTTCAGCTGCAGACTAGGGAGGGGGTGGGGAGGGGGCCGGGACGAGGGGGAGGGGGTGGGGAGAAGTTCAGAGTGGTAGGAATTGTTTAAACTGTGGGGGGTTTTTTTTGGAAACATCACCTACCTCTTCTCAGGCTTTTTTCGCAGCAGCAATCAGGCCTCAAAGATCTGTCCAATAGGCTGTGCCCACCAATAGAAAAGAACACGAGGATTTAAAGGGGTCTCGCAGATGTTAGCGTTCACTCCGAGCTCCACGGCAGCCATTGCTCCCTCGGATCTCGCCATCACAAAATCTCATTGCGTGACCCCACTCACCCCACATTTTGGGAAACCCTGATTTATGGTGTAGAATGTTCCTGCTGGAACAGGAGATATCGGACAGCATGTCAAGAAGGAAAGCAAAAACTTACATTTATATAGCACCAATCATGAGCTCAATACGCCTCAAAGTTCTTTTCAAGCAATGAAGTACTTTTTGAAGTTTAGTCACTCTTGTGGTGCAGGAAACAGCAGTTAATTTATACACAGCAAAATCCCACAAACACATACCTTTAACCTTGTGAGAAATGTGATAATCACCTGGGGTGAGCGTCCCGATGTCATCATGCACTCGTGCGATATTTCACTTGGCGGCCACGCACAGAAGTTGGGAGAGTACCTGCCGACAATTAAACGGGCAATTAAGCCTATTAACGGCATCATTGACTCTGATTTTACGTAGCCCGTCCAACCTTATGGTTGGCGGACGGGAGAATCGGCCAGGTGGCCTTTGCATTTTTCATCAAACCTCATTCACAGGGAGGATGAGATTTCCGTGATGAAATAAAATTAAAATAAATTCCTGTGGACAGCATTTTTATCAGCTATATTTTCAGGTGATTGATTATGATGCATGGATACATTTTTCAGCTTTTAAAACCTTTATTTCAGCTTTGTCAGGTCTCTAGCTCCCTGGGGCTGCTGTCTGCCTTCAGGGAGCTTTCTTGCAGTGCTCACCTGCGCCCACGGAAACGTTAACGCCCGTCCTCTTCCCGCCCCCGCCCCGGCAGCGCTGAGCATTTCAGCGCGCGTTTCACGCTGGCTGGCTGTTACTTAGGCCAGCCAGTGTGAAATCGTGGTCGGGGGCTGATCGCGGGTGGCAGTCTGTTTCCTGATCGCTCCCGGGCCTGCCGATCAGGCAAGCCTGCCAAAGGTAAAACTCAGGCCCAGGTCACTTGTTTTTAGTAATGTTGGTTGAGGGATAAATATTGTCCAGGGAACTGGGGTGAACTCCCCTGTTCTTCTTCAAACTATTACCATGGGATTTTTTTTACACTCAGCCAAGATGACTAGATGCCTCACTCAAAAGATGTCACCTGTAACAGTGCAGAACTCTCTCAGTACTGCAAAGGAGTGTGAATC
Source organism: Cetorhinus maximus (assembly GCF_964194155.1). Taxonomy (NCBI): domain Eukaryota; kingdom Metazoa; phylum Chordata; class Chondrichthyes; order Lamniformes; family Cetorhinidae; genus Cetorhinus; species Cetorhinus maximus. The sequence goes on along the minus strand of NC_135895.1, from coordinate 92,039,622 downwards.
AGAAACAAAGATTAGCAAGACTGAACATGACTGCTAGCTTGAAATACATGCATGTTGTACTGCCTACAAGATGACATGCCCACACACACACACACACACACACACACAGCTAACTGCTTCTGAACCCCAGCTTCCTGTGTAAAAAACACACCCTTCTGTCAGGTTTTCCATATAACACTTCTTTTTCACTAAAATGTACTTTTACACAAAAGCATATCCGTTAAACGCAAACATCACCTCCCCCTTTAGCCAGGAACAAATTGGTCAGGCGGTTTGCAGATTCACTTTGGTCTAGGGAGGAGTATTGGCTCAGGTATCTCAGTTTGTTTGCTTAGAAATGGAAGGTTCTGCTGTCCCACTCGTTCCTGTTCAGGTTCAACAGTTGCAACTACAGGTTCTACAAGTTTGTCAGTTGAATCAAGTTGGGTTTCACCAACTGGAGCAGATGCTTTCCTGAAATCTTCCACTATGACTGGAGATCCCTGGAAATTTGGTTCCTTGGGTTTGGCTTCTCTAATCTGGTCAGTGTGTCTCTTCCAGATTCCACAGGAAGATTCAACGTCATAGGTCAGTGGTTCTCGATGCTCGATGATTCTTCCCAGGAGCCACTTTGGTGTCCCACAGTAATTTCGGACCCAAACAGACTGATCCAGATTAAATTTAGGAGCTGGTTCGCTTGTGTCATGTGACCTTTTCTGATCATGTTGCCTTGAACCAATCCTTCCTTTCAAATCTGGACAAAGCAAATCCATTCTGGTACGCAGTCAATCGGTTCAGCAGGAAATATGTCTGTTGTTGAATGTGGAGTGTTATGATACATCAAAAAGTTCTTTAGCTTCAACTTCCAATCTGATTGCATCCCCTCCTTCAATATGGCCGTTTTGAATGTCTGGACAAAGCACTCCTCTTCACCATTTGAGGATGGGTGGTAAGGCGAGATGAGAATCTGTTTGATTCCATTGTTTTTCAGGAATGTTTGAAATTCACATGATGTGAACTGTGTGCCATTGTCAGGCACAACCTGCTCCGGCAATCCAAAAGCAGTGAACACATTCCGGAGAGCATCAATGGTCTTTGCTGAAATAGTCGACTTCATGGGAATAACATGAGGCCACTTTGCGTGGGCATCCACCACAATCAGGAACGTATGTCTGGCAAAGTCCACATGGAGTTTCTGCCATGGGTGGTCAGGCCAAGCCCGCGGATGTAAAGGGGCAGGTGCAGGAGAGACTTCATTTCTTGGCATGGAAGACAATCACTGACCATGCCTTTGATGCCTTTATCCAGGTGTAGCCAACATACATGTAGATGAGCTAAAGCTTTCATTTTGACAATTCCCATGTGACAGGTGAAGTTCTTCTCATACTCGTGTCTGGAATTTTGGAGGAATAACAACTCTGATTCCCATAACAAACAACCATCTTGCAGAGTCAGCTCAAATCTACGCATGTAGTAAGGTTTAAGCTCAGTAATCGCTTCTTGAGGTACACACCAACCCTTCTGTGTGTACAGGTAAACTTTGGAGAGCACAGCATCCCCCTGCGTTTCGAGTCGAACTTGATTCACTTTAACAGGTGACATGTCTATCTGGATCACATTGAAAGCAGTGACTTCACTTCGGATTGTGGAGCTGTGGTGTAACGGAAGTCTGGAAAGTGCGTCCGCACTTCCATGATTCTCAGTCGAGCGAAATGTAATTTCGTACTGGTAAGCAGATAAGATCAGTGCCCACCTTCGTAGGTGTGCAGTGGCAATTATTGGGGTTTGTGACTTCAGGATAAGCAACCAGATCAAAGGCTTGTGATCTGTAATTAACGTGGATTTACGCCCACTCAAATATTGGTGGAACTTCTTGACTCTATAGATTAGCCCAAGAGCTTCCTTCTCAATTTGGGCATAATTTTGTTCTGCCTTGGACAATGTGCGTGAGGCGTATGCAATGGGCCTTTCACTGCCATCAGGAAATGTGCGGGAGGTGACAGCTCCAACACCATATCCAGATGTTTCACAAGCCAGGCTGACAGGTAACTTTTCATTGAAAGGTGCCAGGACTTTAGCAGAAGTGAGCTCTTGCTCCAGTTCCTTGAAACTTTCCTGACAGGCTTGTGACCAATCCCATTTTGCATTCTTCTCCAGCAGACTAATCCGTGGTGCTGCCTTGGTAACCAAACTGGAAATAGTAATTCACAGATCCCAAAAATGAACTGAGCTCCTTAACATTTTTGGGCTGTGGTGCATTCTTGGGGAAGCTTTGGCCTTCACAGCAAGTTTGGCTTCAATTGCGTGGATTTTCTGGCCCCATCGCGGGTGGGACCCGCCGAGGGCGAGGCGACACCCCAGCCAGGAATCCATTAACTGCGGTGGGACCGGAAAATCCCGGCAGGGCCGGGCACGGAAAATCCCGCCCAATGTCTTTAATAACTCCAAGGCCTTCTTTGAAGACATCAGCATGCTTGTCTAACAAGGACTGCAAAGTGGGGTTGCAAATGCGCTTTGTTTATTTTATTCCAGTCCAGCCGAATTTCTTTTAGCCAGTTCCTGCCCATGAGCGATGGACGATCCCGTTTCACAATGATAAGTGCTAACCTTGCTATTTGATCTCCATATTTAGCTTGAACATTTGGACATTTTTCCACGTATATTCACAGGCTCACCAGAGTAGGTGCTGAGCTGGAGGAGGGTTTTCTCCAATAGGCGTTTCTTGAAATATCTTCTCTGAAGCAATAGGAACTGATGCTCCAGTGTCAACCTCCATTTCAACCATTTTACCATTTAAGGCAATGCCAACTTTTGGTCATTCATCTAGTTTCAGATCAGACTGAATGAAATACAATTGCTCTTCTGCATTGTCGCTGTTAGTTTAGCTTTCTGTCTCATCTGGACTTGCGTTACATTTGTATTTTGTTTCTAAGTAATGCGTCTTTTTAAACTGCCTTGATATTTTCAAGCGCGACTTGTCTGTGTGCTCCTGGCGATGCCCTTTTCTCGGTGGTACTGCTTCACTGTGATCAGCCTTTGATCTGTATACATGCTGTATGTGTCCTTTTTCTCCACAGTCGTGACAATTAGCGTTTTTCCAATTACCGGCTTCTGCATTATGCCCTATTCTGTTGCAGCGGTAACATGCTTGAAAGCGAGTGTACCCTGACTTTACTATTTTAACTTTGGCATTGTTAGAATGCGCTTTCAAATCTCCAGCTTGTTTCTCTGCCATTTCTATGCTTTGCGCAGTCTTGAACACTTTCTTCAGTGTCAACTTTTTCTCCGCTAACAATCTACGCTGAATTCTTTCATTTCTTAGTCCACAAACCAAGCGATCACGCAAATCTTCTTCCAGGTAACCTATAAAGTCACAATGTTCCGCTAATTTTCCCAACTCAGCCAGGAACTGGGAAACGGACTCACTCTCATGCTGTTCTCTTTAGTGAAACGTGGATCTCTCGGCAATATTTGCTGGTGTGGGATTGAAGTGCTTTTTCAAAATGTCCACAAGCCCTTTAAAGCTTTTACCTGCTGGCTTGTCAGGAGCAATGAGATTTCTCAGCAAAGTGAAATTTTTCATTCCAAAGACTGTAAGAAACACTGAGGCCTGCTTTTCCTCTTCAGTCTCATTCGCAATGAGAAACTGTTCCATTTGCTCGACATAAACTACAAAGTCCAGCGTAGCTGGATCAAAAGCCTCTAAAGCCTCTAATAATGATGACCCCCATCCTCATCACCATTTGAAGTGTTTTGTCATTCTTAACAATTAAGAACACACACACAGCCATCTGTTTCTGAACTCCAACTTCCTGTGTAAAAAAAAGAAGGTTCCTTTATTCCTTATTCTACAACAGAGGGCAATACGTCTGGGACCCGGCACACCCTGCTGTCAGGTCTTTTTATATAACACTTCTTTTTAACTGAACGGTCCTTTTACAAAAAAGCATAAACGTTAAACACAAACATCGCAAACTGGTATAATTACTTTTGTCTGAGTTCTGCCTTTTTAATGTGGAACATAATTTTGCTCTTTGCACAACCTCTTCCATTCATTAAAAGGAGAGTCAATGTATTAATTTTGTGGGGGTGTGTGCAGTGATGATCAAACCACAGTGATGGAGAGTAAGTGGTGCAGCAACCACAGCGATGATGCAAACTCCATGATGTCAACTATGGGTCAGAGTGCTCTGCGTTTCATTGGTCCGTGGAATGAGTTATTGTTCCTGAGAACTTTATATTGATTCAGACATCTTTCACGTATCATGGTGATCATCTTTTTGTTAGAAGCAAACTGGCATTGTTATGTTTTCGACAGTGCTGATATGCTGTTCAATCAAATTTACAAAATATTTCAACATTTCTGACGATCGAACATAAACTTTATCATTGTGTTTTGATTTGTTGTTCAGATTAGTAGCTGTATTATTTTAAAGCTGACTGAAAGATACCACACTGGTGGGACATTGATTCCTGCGAAATGGCTGCACTCTGCACCTTCAGTCTACTCCTTCTACACGATTAGCTGCCTCTCTTTCTCCAACTCCCTATGCTCAAGACCAACTCACTGCTACATCCCCTCTTTCATTGCCGCCTTCTGTAAAACCTGCTGCCGTCTCCTGTAAAACCTGCTGCCCTGTCCTGTAAAACCTGCTGACGCCTCCGGTAAAACCTGCTGCCGTCTCCTGAAAAAACCTGCTGACGTCTCCTGTAAAACCTGCTGCTGTCTCCTGGAAAACCTGCTGCAGTCTCCTGTAAAACCTGCTGCTATCTCCTGTAAAACCTGCTGCTGTCTCCTGTAAAACCGGCTGCCGTCTCCTGTAAAACCTGCTGCCGTCTCCTGTAAAACCTGCTGCCGCCTCCTGTAAAACCTGCAGCCGTCTCCTGTAAAACATGCTGCCGTCTCCTGTAAAACCAGCTGCCGTCTCCTGTAAAACCTGCTGCTCTCTCCTGTAAAACCTGCTGCTCTCTCCTGTAAAACCTGCTGCTCTCTCCTGTAAAACCAGTTGCCGTCTCCTGTAAAACCTGCCGATGTCTCCTGTAAAACCTGCTGCCGTCTCCAGTAAAACCTGCTGCTCTCTCCTGTAAAACGTGCTGCTCTCTCCTGTAAAACCGGTTGCCGTCTCCCGTAAAATCTGCTGATGTCTCCTGTAAAAACTGCTGCCCTCTCCTGTAAAACCTGCTGCTCTCTCCTGTAAAACTTGCTGCCGTGTCCTGTAAAACCTGCTGCAGTCTCCTGTAAAACCTGCTGCTCTCTCCTGTAAAACCTGCTGCTCTCTCCTGTATAATCTGCTGTCGTCTCCTGTAAAACCTGCTGTCCTCTCCTGTAAAACCTGCTGCCCTCTACTGAAAAACCTGCTGCCACCTCCTGTAAAACCTGCTGCTGTCTCCTGTAAAACTTGCTGCCCTCTCCTGTAAAAACTGCTGCCGCCTCCTGTAAAATCTGCTGCTCTCTCCTGTAAAACCTGCTGCTGTCTCCTGTAAAACCTGCTGCCCTCTCCTGTAAAACCTGCTGCTGTCTCCTGTAAAACCTGCTGCTCTCTCCTGTAAAACCTGCTGTCCTCTCCTGTAAAACCTGCTGCCCTCTTCTGAAAAACGTGCTGCTGTCACCTGTAAATCCTGCTGCCCTCTCCTGTAAAACCTGCTGCTGTCTCCTGTAAAACCTGGTGCTCTCTCCTGTAAAGCCTGCTGCCATCTCCTGTAAAACTTGCTGCTCGCTCCTGTAAAACCTGCTGCCATCTCCTGTAAAACCTGCTGCTCTCTCCTGTAAAACCTGCTGCCCTCTCCTGTAAAACCTGCTGCCATCACCTTTAAAACCTGCTGCCGTCTCCTGTAAAAGCTGCTGCCGTCTCCTGTAAAACCTGCTGCCGCCTCCTGTAAAACCTGCTGCCGCCTCCTGTAAAACCTGCTGCCCTCTCCTGTAAAATCTGCTGCCGTCACCTTTAAAACCTGCTGCCGTCTCCTGTAAAACCTGCTGCCTTTTCCTGTAAAACCTGGTGCTGTCTCCTGTAAAACCTGCTGCTCTCTCCTGCAAATCCTGTTGCTGTCTCCTGCAAAACCTGCTGCCGTCTTCTTTAAAACCTGCTGCCGCCTCCTGTAAAACCTGCTGCCCCCTCCTGTAAAACCTGCAGCCGTCGCCTGTAAAACCTGCTACCCTCTCCTGTAAAACCTGTTGCTGTCTCCTGTAAAACCTGCTGCCGTCTCCTGTAAAACCTGCTGCAGACTGCTGTAAAACCTGTTGCCGTCTCCTGGAAAACCTGCTGCCATCTCCTGTAAAACCTGCTGCCGTCTCATGTTAAACCTGCTGCTGTCTCCTGTAAAACCTGCTTCCGTCTCAAGTAAAACCTGCTGCTGTCTCCTGTAAAACCTGGTGCTCTCTCCTGTAAAGCCTGCTGCCATCTCCTGTAAAACCTGCTGCTCTCTCCTGTAAAACCTGCTGCCATCTCCTTAAAACCTGCTGCTCTCTCCTGTAAAACCTGCTGCCCTCTCCTGTAAAATCTGCTGCCGTCACCTTTAAAACCTACTGCCGTCTCCTGTAAAACCTGCTGCCGTCTCCTGTAAAACCTGCTGCCTTTTACTGTAAAACCTGGTGCTGTCTCCTGTAAAATCTGCTGCCGTCTGCTGTAAAACCTGCTGCCCTCTCCTGTAAAACCTGCTGCCGTCTCCTGTAAAACCTGCTGCCGTCTCCTGTAAATCCTGCTGCCGTCTCCTGTAAAACCTGCTGCTGTCTCCTGTAATATCTGCTGCTGTCTCCTGTAAAACCTGCTGCCGTCTCCTGAAAAACCTGCTGCTGTCTCCTGTAAAACCTCCTGCCGTCTCCGGTAAAACCTGCTGCTGTCTCCTGTAAAACCTGATGCCGTCTCGGGTAAAACCTGTTGCCGTCTCCTGTAAAACCTGCTGCCGACTGATGTAAAACCTGCTGCCGCCTCCTGTAAATCCTGTTGCTGTCTCCTGTAAAACCTGCTGCCGTCTCCTGTAAAACCTTCTGCCGTCACCTGTAAAACCTTCTGCCGTCTCCTGTAAAACCTTCTGCCGTCTCCTGTAAAACCTGCTGCTGTCTCCTGTAAAACCTGATGCCGTCTCGGGTAAAACCTGTTGCCGTCTCCTGTAAAACCTGCTGCCGACTGATGTAAAACCTGCTGCCGCCTCCTGTAAATCCTGTTGCTGTCTCTGGTAAAACCTGCTGCCGTCTCCTGTAAAACCTTCTGCCGTCACCTGTAAAACCTTCTGCCGTCTCCTGTAAAACCTGCTGCTGTCTCCTGTAAAACCTGCTACCGTCTCCTGTAAAACCTGCGGCCGTTTCTTGTAAAACCTGCTGCCATCTCCTGTAAAACCTGCTACCGTCTCCTGTAAAACCTGCTGCTGTCTCCTGTAAAACCTGCTACCGTCTCCTGTAAAACCTGCAGCCGTCTCCTGTAAAACCTGCTGCCGTCTCCTGTAAAACCTGCTGCTGTCTCCCGTTAAACCTGCTGCCCTCTCCTGCAAAAACTGCTGCCGCCTCCTGTAAAACCTGCTGCTCTCTCCAGTAAAACCTGCTGCTCTGTCCTGTAAAACCTGCGGCCGTCTCCTGTAAAGCTTGCTGCTGCCTCCTGGAAAACCTGCTGCTCTCTCCTGCAAAACCTGCTGTCCTCTCCGGTAAAACCTGCTGCGCCCTTCTGAAAAACCTGCTGCTGTCACCTGTAAAACCTGCTGCCATCTCCTGTAAAACCTGGTGATCTCTCCTGTAAAGCCTGCTGCCATCGCCTGTAAAACCTGCTGCTCTCTCCTGTAAAACCTGCTGCCGTCTCCTGTAAAACCTGCTGGTGTCTCCTGTAAAACCTGCTGCCCTCTCCGGTAATACCTGCTGCCGTCTCCTGTAAAACCTGCTGGTGTCACCTGTAAAACCTGCTGCCGTCTCGTGTAAAACCTGCTGCCATCTACTGTAAAACCTGCTGCGGTCTCCTGTAAAACCTGCTGCCGTCTCCTGTAAAACCTGCTGCTGTCTCATGTAAAACCTGCTGCTGTCTCCTGTAAAACCTGCTGCTCTCTCCGCTAAAACCTGCTGCCGTCTCCTGTATAATCTGCTGCTGTTTCCTGTAAAACCTGCTGCCGTCTCCTGTAAAACCTGCTGCCCACTCCTGTAACACCTGTTGATCTCTCCTGTAAAGCCTGCTTCCGTCTCCTGTAAAACCTGCTGCTGTTTCCTTTAAAACCTGCTGCCGTCTCCTGTAAAACCTGTTGCTGTCTCGTGTAAAGCCTGCTGCTGTCTCATGTAATATCTGCTGCCGTCTCCTGTAAAACCTGCTGCCGTCTCCTGTAAAACCTGCTGAAGTCTCCTGTAAAACCTGCTGCAGTCTCCTGTAAAACCTGCTCAAGTCTCCTGTAAAACCTGCTGCCGTCTCCTGTAAAACCTGTTGCCGTGTCCTGTAAAACCTGCTGCTGTCTCCTGTAAAGCCTAATGCCCTCTCCTGTAAAACCTGCTGCCGCTTCCTATAAAACCTGCTGCCGTCTCCTGTAAAACCTGCTGCTTTCTACTGTAACTGTAAAATCTGCCGCTGTCTCCTGTACAACCTGCTGCTGTTTCCTGTAAAACCTGCTGCCGCCTCCTGTATAACCTGCTGCTGTCTCCTGTAACACCTGTTGCTGTCTCCTGTAAAGCCTGCTGCTGTCTCCTGTAAAACCTGCTACCATCTCCTGTAAAACCTGCTGCCGCTTCCTATAAAACCTGCTGCCGTCTCCTGTAAAACCTGCTGCTTTCTACTGTAAAAACTGCTGCCGTCTCCTGTAAAATCTGCCGCTGTCTCCTGTACAACCTGCTGCTGTTTCCTGTAAAACCTGCTGCCGCCTCCTGTATAACCTGCTGCTGTCTCCTGTAACACCTGTTGCTGTCTCCTGTAAAGCCTGCTGCTGTCTCCTGTAAAACCTGCTACCATCTCCTGTAAAACCTGCTGCCGTCTCTTGTAAAACCTGCTGCCGTCCCCTGTAAAACCTGCTACCGTCTCCTGTAAAACCTGCTGCTGACTACTGTAAAACCTGCTACCGTCTCCTGTGAAGCCTGCTGCCGTCTCCTGTAAAACCTGCTGCCCTCTCCTGTAAAACCTGCTGCTGTCTCGTGTAAAACCTGCTGCCGCCTCTGTAAAAGCTTCTGCTGTCTCCTGTAAAACCTGCTGCTGTCTCCCGTAAAACCTGCTGCTGTCTCCTGTAAAACCTGCTGCCCTCTCCTGTAAAACCTGCTGCTCTCTCCTGTAATACCTGCTGCTGTCTCCTGTAAAACCTGCTGCCCTCTCCTGTAAAACCTGCTGCTGCCTCCTGTAAAAGCTGCTGCTCTCTACTGTATAACCTGCTGTCCTCTCCTGTAAAAGCTGCTGCCCTCTTCTGAAAAACCTGCTGCTGTCACCTGTAAAACCTACTGCCCTCTCCTGTAAAACCTGCTGCTGTCTCCTGTAAAAGCTGGTGCTCTCTCCTGTAAAACCCGCTGCCATCTCCTGTAAAACCTGCTGCTCTCTCCTGTAAAACATGCTGCCGTCTCCTGTAAAACCTGCTGGTGTCTCCTGTAAAACCTGCTGCCCTCTCCTGTAAAACCTGCTGCTGTCTCCTGTAAAACCTGCTGCCGTCTCCTGTAAAACCTGCTGGTGTCTCCGGTAAAACCTGCTGCCATCTACTGTAAAACCTGCTGCTGTCTCCTGTAAAACCTGCTGCTGTCTCCTGTAAAACCTGATGCTGTCTCCTGTAAAACCTGCTGCTGTCTCCTGTAAAACCTGATGCTGTCTCATGTAAAACCTGCTGCTGTCTGCTGTAAAACCTGCTGCTGACTCCTGTAAAACCTGCTGCTGTTTCCTGTAAAACATGCTGCCGTTTCATGTAAAACCTGCTGCTGTCACCTGTAAAACCTGCTGCCATCTCCTGTAAAACCTGGTGATCTCTCCTGTAAAGCCTGCTGCCATCGCCTGTAAAACCTGCTGCTCTCTCCTGTAAAACCTGCTGCCATCGCCTGTAAAACCTGCTGCTCTCTCCTGTAAAACCTGCTGCCCTATCCTGTAAAACCTGCTGCCGTCACCTTTAAAACCTGCTGCCGTCTCCTGTAAAACCTGCTGCCGTCTCCTGTAAAACCTACTGCCTTCTCCTGTAAAACCTGGTGCTGTCTCCTGTAAAACCTGCTGCCGTCTCCTGTAAAACCTGCTGCCCTCTCCTGTAAAACCCGCTGCCTCCTCCTGTAAAACCTGCTGCTGTATCCTGTAAAACCTGCTGCCGTCTCCTGTAAAACCTGCTGCCCTCTACTGTAAAAACTGCTGCCGCCTGCTGCAAAAAATGCTGCTGTCTCCTGTAAAACCTGCTGCTGTCTCCTGTAAAACCTGCTGCCGTCTCCTGTAAAACCTGCTGGTGTCACTTGTAAAACCTGCTGCTGTCTCATGTTAAGCCTGCTGCCATCTCCTGTAAAAATTGCTGCTCTCTCCTGTAAAACCTGCTGCCATCTCCTGTAAAACCTGCTGCTCTCTCCTGTAAAAGCTGCTGCCCTCTCCTGTAAAATCTGCTGCCGTCTCCTTTAAAACCTGCTGCCGTCTCCTGTAAAACCTGCTGCCGTCTCCTGTAAAACCTGCTGCCATCTACTGTAAAAACTGCTGCCGCCTGCTGCAAAAAATGCTGCTGTCTCCTGTAAAACCTGCTGCTGTCTCCTGTAAAACCTGCTACCGTCTCCTGTAAAACCTGCAGCCGTCTCCTGTAAAACCTGCTGCCGTCTCCTGTAAAACCTGCTGCTGTCTCCTGTAAATCCTGCTGCCCTCTCCTGTAAAACCTGCAGCCGTCTCCTGTAAAACCTGCTGCTGTCTCCTGTAAAACCTGCTGCTGTCTCCTGTAAATCCTGCTGCCCTCTCCTGTAAAACCTGCTGCTGTTTCCTGTACAACCTGCTGCCGTCTCCTGTAAAACCTGCTGGTGTCTCCTGTAAAACCTGCTGCCCTCTCCGGTAATACCTGCTGCCGTCTCCTGTAAAACCTGCTGGTGTCACCTGTAAAACCTGCTGCCGTCTCGTGTAAAACCTGCTGCCATCTACTGTAAAACCTGCTGCGGTCTCCTGTAAAACCTGCTGCCGTCTCCTGTAAAACCTGCTGCTGTCTCATGTAAAACCTGCTGCTGTCTCCTGTAAAACCTGCTGCTGACTCCTGTAAAACCTGCTGCTGGTTCCTATAAAACCTGCTGCCGTTTCCTGTAAAACCATCTGCTGTCTCCTGTAAAACCTGCTGCTCTCTCCGCTAAAACCTGCTGCCGTCTGCTGTATAATCTGCTGCTGTCTCCTGTAAAACCTGCTACCGTCTCCTGTAAAACCTGCGGCCGTTTCTTGTAAAACCTGCTGCCATCTCCTGTAAAACCTGCTACCGTCTCCTGTAAAACCTGCTGCTGTCTCCTGTAAAACCTGCTACCGTCTCCTGTAAAACCTGCAGCCGTCTCCTGTAAAACCTGCTGCCGTCTCCTGTAAAACCTGCTGCTGTCTCCTGTTAAACCTGCTGCCCTCTCCTGCAAAAACTGCTGCCGCCTCCTGTAAAACCTGCTGCTCTCTCCAGTAAAACCTGCTGCTCTGTCATGTAAAACCTGCGGCCGTCTCCTGTAAAGCTTGCTGCTGCCTCCTGGAAAACCTGCTGCTGTCTCCTGTAAAACCTGCTGCTGTCTCCTGTAAAACCTGCTGCTCTCTCCTGTATAACCTGCTGCTGCCTCCTGGAAAACCTGCTGCTCTCTCCTGCAAAACCTGCTGTCCTCTCCGGTAAAACCTGCTGCGCCCTTCTGAAAAACCTGCTGCTGTCACCTGTAAAACCTGCTGCCATCTCCTGTAAAACCTGGTGATCTCTCCTGTAAAGCCTGCTGCCATCGCCTGTAAAACCTGCTGCTCTCTCCTGTAAAACCTGCTGCCATCGCCTGTAAAACCTGCTGCTCTCTCCTGTAAAACCTGCTGCCCTATCCTGTAAAACCTGCTGCCGTCACCTTTAAAACCTGCTGCCGTCTCCCGTAAAACCTGCTGCTGTCTCCTGTAAAACCTGCTGCCCTCTCCTGTACTAACTGCTGCTCTCTCCAGTAAAACCTGCTGCTGTCTCCTGTAAAACCTGCTGCTGTCTCCTGTAAAACCTTAAGCCCTCTCCTGTAAAACCTGCTGCTGCCTCCTGTAAAACCTGCTGCTCTCTCCTGTAAAACCTGCTGTCCTCTCCTGCAAAAGCTGCTGCCCTCTTCTGAAAAACCTGCTGCTGTCACCTGTAAAACCTGCTGCCCTCTCCTGTAAAACCTGCTGCTCTCTCCTGTAAAGCCTGCTGCCATCGCCTGTAAAACCTGCTGCTCTCTCCTGTAAAACCTGCTGCCATCGCCTGTAAAACCTGCTGCTCTCTCCTGTAAAACCTGCTGCCCTATCCTGTAAAACCTGCTGCCGTCACCTTTAAAACCTGCTGCCGTCTCCTGTAAAACCTGCTGCCGTCTCCTGTAAAACCTGCTGCCTTCTCCTGTAAAACCTGGTGCTGTCTCCTGTAAAACCTGCTGCCGTCTCCTGTAAAACCTGCTGCCCTCTCCTGTAAAACCTGCTGCCTCCTCCTGTAAAACCTGCTGCTGTTTCCTGTAAAACCTGCTGCCGTCTCCTGTAAAACCTGCTGCCCTCTACTGTAAAAACTGCTGCCGCCTGCTGCAAAAAATGCTGCTGTCTCCTGTAAAACCTGCTGCTGTCTCCTGTAAAACCTGCTGCCGTCTCCTGTAAAACCTGCTGGTGTCACTTGTAAAACCTGCTGCTGTCTTACGTTAAGCCTGCTGCCATCTCATGTAAAAATTGCTGCTCTCTCCTGTAAAACCTGCTGCCATCTCCTGTAAAACCTGCTTCTCTCTCCTGTAAAAGCTGCTGCCCTCTCCTGTAAAATCTGCTGCCGTCACCTTTAAAACCTGCTGCCGTCTCCTGTAAAACCTGCTGCCGTCTCCTGTAAAACCTGCTGCCCTCTACTGTAAAAACTGCTGCCGCCTGCTGCAAAAAATGCTGCTGTCTCCTGTAAAACCTGCTGCTGTCTCCTGTAAAACCTGCTACCGTCTCCTGTAAAACCGGCAGCCGTCTCCTGTAAAACCTGCTGCCGTCTCCTGTAAAACCTGCTGCTGTCTCCTGTAAATCCTGCTGCCCTCTCCTGTAAAACCTGCAGCCGTCTCCTGTAAAACCTGCTGCTGTCTCCTGTAAAACCTGCTGCTGTCTCCTGTAAATCCTGCTGCCCTCTCCTGTAAAACCTGCTGCTGTTTCCTGTAAAACCTGCTGCCGTCTCCTGTAAAACCTGCTGGTGTCTCCTGTAAAACCTGCTGCCCTCTCCGGTAATGCCTGCTGCCGTCTCCTGTAAAACCTGCTGGTGTCACCTGTAAAACCTGCTGCCGTCTCGTGTAAAACCTGCTGCCATCTACTGTAAAACCTGCTGCGGTCTCCTGTAAAACCTGCTGCCGTCTCCTGTAAAACCTGCTGCTGTCTCATGTAAAACCTGCTGCTGTCTCCTGTAAAACCTGCTGCTCTCTCCGCTAAAACCTGCTGCCGTCTCCCGTATAATCTGCTGCTGTTTCCTGTAAAACCTGCTGCCGTCTCCTGTAAAACCTGCTGCCCACTCCTGTAACACCTGTTGATCTCTCCTGTAAAGCCTGCTTCCGTCTCCTGTAAAACCTGCTGCTGTTTCCTTTAAAACCTGCTGCCGTCTCCTGTAAAACCTGTTGCTGTCTCCTGTAAAGCCTGCTGCTGTCTCATGTAATATCTGCTGCCGTCTCCTGTAAAACCTGCTGCCGTCTCCTGTAAAACCTGCTGAAGTCTCCTGTAAAACCTGCTGCAGTCTCCTGTAAAACCTGCTCAAGTCTCCTGTAAAACCTGCTGCCGTCTCCTGTAAAACCTGTTGCCGTGTCCTGTAAAACCTGCTGCTGTCTCCTGTAAAGCCTCATGCCCTCTCCTGTAAAACCTGCTGCCGCTTCCTATAAAACCTGCTGCCGTCTCCTGTAAAACCTGCTGCTTTCTACTGTAAAACCTGCTGCCGTCTCCTGTAAAATCTGCCGCTGTCTCCTGTACAACCTGCTGCTGTTTCCTGTAAAACCTGCTGCCGCCTCCTGTATAACCTGCTGCTGTCTCCTGTAACACCTGTTGCTGTCTCCTGTAAAGCCTGCTGCTGTCTCCTGTAAAACCTGCTACCATCTCCTGTAAAACCTGCTGCCGTCTCTTGTAAAACCTGCTGCCGTCCCCTGTAAAACCTGCTACCGTCTCCTGTAAAACCTGCTGCTGACTACTGTAAAACCTGCTACCGTCTCCTGTGCAGCCTGCTGCCGTCTCCTGTAAAACCTGCTGCCCTCTCCTGTAAAACCTGCTGCTGTCTCGTGTAAAACCTGCTGCCGCCTCTGTAAAAGCTTCTGCTGTCTCCTGTAAAACCTGCTGCTGTCTCCCGTAAAACCTGCTGCTGTCTCCTGTAAAACCTGCTGCCCTCTCCTGTAAAACCTGCTGCTCTCTCCTGTAATACCTGCTGCTGTCTCCTGTAAAACCTGCTGCCCTCTCCTGTAAAACCTGCTGCTGCCTCCTGTAAAAGCTGCTGCTCTCTACTGTATAACCTGCTGTCCTCTCCTGTAAAAGCTGCTGCCCTCTTCTGAAAAACCTGCTGCTGTCACCTGTAAAACCTGCTGCCCTCTCCTGTAAAACCTGCTGCTGTCTCCTGTAAAAGCTGGTGCTCTCTCTTGTAAAACCCGCTGCCATCTCCTGTAAAACCTGCTGCTCTCTCCTGTAAAACATGCTGCCGTCTCCTGTAAAACCTGCTGGTGTCTCCTGTAAAACCTGCTGCCCTCTCCTGTAAAACCTGCTGCTGTCTCCTGTAAAACCTGCTGCCGTCTCCTGTAAAACCCGCTGGTGTCTCCGGTAAAACCTGCTGCCATCTACTGTAAAACCTGCTGCTGTCTCCTGTAAAACCTGCTGCTGTCTCCTGTAAAACCTGATGCTGTCTCATGTAAAACCTGCTGCTGTCTCCTGTAAAACCTGCTGCTGACTCCTGTAAAACCTGCTGCTGTTTCCTGTAAAACCTGCTGCCGTTTCATGTAAAACCTGCTGCTGTCACCTGTAAAACCTGCTGCCATCTCCTGTAAAACCTGGTGATCTCTCCTGTAAAGCCTGCTGCCATCGCCTGTAAAACCTGCTGCTCTCTCCTGTAAAACCTGCTGCCATCGCCTGTAAAACCTGCTGCTCTCTCCTGTAAAACCTGCTGCCCTATCCTGTAAAACCTGCTGCCGTCACCTTTAAAACCTGCTGCCGTCTCCTGTAAAACCTGCTGCCGTCTCCTGTAAAACCTACTGCCTTCTCCTGTAAAACCTGGTGCTGTCTCCTGTAAAACCTGCTGCCGTCTCCTGTAAAACCTGCTGCCCTCTCCTGTAAAACCCGCTGCCTCCTCCTGTAAAACCTGCTGCTGTATCCTGTAAAACCTGCTGCCGTCTCCTGTAAAACCTGCTGCCCTCTACTGTAAAAACTGCTGCCGCCTGCTGCAAAAAATGCTGCTGTCTCCTGTAAAACCTGCTGCTGTCTCCTGTAAAACCTGCTGCCGTCTCCTGTAAAACCTGCTGGTGTCACTTGTAAAACCTGCTGCTGTCTCCTGTTAAGCCTGCTGCCATCTCCTGTAAAAATTGCTGCTCTCTCCTGTAAAACCTGCTGCCATCTCCTGTAAAACCTGCTGCTCTCTCCTGTAAAAGCTGCTGCCCTCTCCTGTAAAATCTGCTGCCGTCACCTTTAAAACCTGCTGCCGTCTCCTGTAAAACCTGCTGCCGTCTCCTGTAAAACCTGCTGCCATCTACTGTAAAAACTGCTGCCGCCTGCTGCAAAAAATGCTGCTGTCTCCTGTAAAACCTGCTGCTGTCTCCTGTGAAACCTGCTACCGTCTCCTGTAAAACCTGCAGCCGTCTCCTGTAAAACCTGCTGCCGTCTCCTGTAAAACCTGCTGCTGTCTCCTGTAAATCCTGCTGCCCTCTCCTGTAAAACCTGCAGCCGTCTCCTGTAAAACCTGCTGCTGTCTCCTGTAAAACCTGCTGCTGTCTCCTGTAAATCCTGCTGCCCTCTCCTGTAAAACCTGCTGCTGTTTCCTGTAAAACCTGCTGCTGTCTCCTGTAAAACCTGTTGCTGTCTCCTGTAAAGCCTGCTGCTGTCTCGTGTAAAACCTGCTGCTGTCTCATGTAATATCTGCTGCTGTCTCCTGTAAAATCTGCTGACGTCTCCTGTAAATCCTGCTCAAGTCTCCTGTAAAACCTGCTGCCCTCTCCTGTAAAACCTGCTGCCGTGTCCTGTAAAACCTGCTGCTGTCTCCTGTAAAACCTGCTGCCGTCTCATGTAAAACCTGCTGCCGTCTCCTGTAAAACCTGCTCCCCTCTCCTGTAAAACCTACTGCCGTCTCCTGTAAAACCTGCTTCTTTCTACTGTAAAACCTGCTGCCGTCTCCTGTAAAATCTGCCACTGTCTCCTGTACAACCTGCTGCTGTTTCCTGTAAAACCTGCTGCTCTGTCTTGTAAAACCTGCATCTGTCTCCTGTAAAACCTGCTGCCGCCTCCTGTAAAACCTGCTGCTGTCTCCTGTAAAGCCTGATGCCCTCTCCTGTAAACCTGCTGCCGTTTCCTATAAAACCTGCTGATGTCAATGCTAAAACCTGCTGCTGTCTCCTGTAACACCTGTTGCTGTCTCCTGTAAAGCCTGCTGCCGTCTCCTGTAAAACCTGCTGCTGTTTCCTTTAAAACCTGCTGCCGTCTCCTGTAAAAGCTGCTGATGTCAACGCTAAAACCTGCTGCTGTCACCTGTAAAACCTGCTACTGTCTCCTGTAAAACCTGCTGCCGTCTCTTGTAAAACCTGCTGCCGTCTCCTGTAAAACCTGCTACCGTCTCCTGTAAAACCTGCTGCCGTCTCCTGTAAAACCTGCTGCCCTCTCCTGTAAAACCTGCTGCTGTCTCCTGTAAAACCTGCTGCCGCCTCTGTAAAAGCTTCTGCTGTCTCCTGTAAAACCTGCTGCTGTCTCCCGTAAAACCTGCTGCTGTCTCCTGTAAAACCTGCTGCCCTCTCCTGTACTAACTGCTGCTCTCGCCTGTAAAACCTGCTGCTGTCTCCTGTAAAACCTGCTGCTGTCTCCTGTAAAACCTTAAGCCCTCTCCTGTAAAACCTGCTGCTGCCTCCTGTAAAACCTGCTGCTCTCTCCTGTAAAACCTGCTGTCCTCTCCTGTAAAAGCTGCTGCCCTCTTCTGAAAAACCTGCTGCTGTCACCTGTAAAACCTGCTGCCCTCTCCTGTAAAACCTGCTGCTCTCTCCTGTAAAACCTGCTGCCATCTCCTGTAAAACATGCTGCTCTCTCCTGTAAAACCTGCTGCCCTCTCCTGTAAAACCTGCTGCCGTCACCTTTAAAAACTGCTGCCGTCTCCTGTAAAACCTGCTGCTGTCTCCTGTAAAACATGCTGCTGTTTCCTGTAAAACCTGCTGCTGTCTCCTGTAAAACCTGCTGTTCTCTCCGCTAAAACCTGCTGCCGTCTCCTGTATAATCTGCTGCTGTTTCCTGTAAAACCTGCTGCCGTCTCCTGTAAAACCAGCTGCCCACTCCTGTAACAGCGGTTGATCTCTCCTGTAAAGCCTGCTTCCGTCTCCTGTAAAACCTGCTGCTGTTTCCTTTAAAACCTGCTGCCGTCTCCTGTAAAACCTGCTGATGTCTACGGTAAAACCTGCTGCTGTCTCCTGTAAAACCTGTTGCTGTCTCCTGTAAAGCCTGCTGCTGTCTCGTGTAAAACCTGCTGCTGTCTCATGTAATATCTGCTGCTGTCTCCTGTAAAATCTGCTGACGTCTCCTGTAAATCCTGCTCAAGTCTCCTGTAAAACCTGCTGCCCTCTCCTGTAAAACCTGCTGCCGTGTCCTGTAAAACCTGCTGCTGTCTCCTGTAAAACCTGCTGCCGTCTCATGTAAAACCTGCTGCCGTCTCCTGTAAAACCTGCTCCCCTCTCCTGTAAAACCTACTGCCGTCTCCTGTAAAACCTGCTTCTTTCTACTGTAAAACCTGCTGCCGTCTCCTGTAAAATCTGCCACTGTCTCCTGTACAACCTGCTGCTGTTTCCTGTAAAACCTGCTGCTCTCTCTTGTAAAACCTGCATCTGTCTCCTGTAAAACCTGCTGCCGCCTCCTGTAAAACCTGCTGCTGTCTCCTGTAAAGCCTGATGCCCTCTCCTGTAAACCTGCTGCCGTTTCCTATAAAACCTGCTGATGTCAATGCTAAAACCTGCTGCTGTCTCCTGTAACACCTGTTGCTGTCTCCTGTAAAGCCTGCTGCCGTCTCCTGTAAAACCTGCTGCTGTTTCCTTTAAAACCTGCTGCCGTCTCCTGTAAAAGCTGCTGATGTCAACGCTAAAACCTGCTGCTGTCACCTGTAAAACCTGCTACTGTCTCCTGTAAAACCTGCTGCCGTCTCTTGTAAAACCTGCTGCCGTCTCCTGTAAAACCTGCTACCGTCTCCTGTAAAACCTGCTGCTGACTACTGTAAAACCTGCTACCGTCTCCTGTAAAGCCTGCTGCCGTCTCCTGTAAAACCTGCTGCCCTCTCCTGTAAAACCTGCTGCTGTCTCCTGTAAAACCTGCTGCCGCCTCTGTAAAAGCTTCTGCTGTCTCCTGTAAAACCTGCTGCTGTCTCCCGTAAAACCTGCTGCTGTCTCCTGTAAAACCTGCTGCCCTCTCCTGTACTAACTGCTGCTCTCTCCAGTAAAACCTGCTGCTGTCTCCTGTAAAACCTGCTGCTGTCTCCTGTAAAACCTTAAGCCCTCTCCTGTAAAACCTGCTGCTGCCTCCTGTAAAACCTGCTGCTCTCTCCTGTAAAACCTGCTGTCCTCTCCTGTAAAAGCTGCTGCCCTCTTCTGAAAAACCTGCTGCTGTCACCTGTAAAACCTGCTGCCCTCTCCTGTAAAACCTGCTGCTCTCTCCTGTAAAACCTGCTGCCATCTCCTGTAAAACATGCTGCTCTCTCCTGTAAAACCTGCTGCCCTCTCCTGTAAAACCTGCTGCCGTCACCTTTAAAAACTGCTGCCGTCTGCTGTAAAACCTGCTGCTGTCTCCTGTAAAACATGCTGCCGCCTCCTGTAAAACCTGCTGCTGTTTCCTGTAAAACCTGCTGCCGTCTCCTGTAAAACCTGCTGCCCTCTCCTGTAAAACCTGCTGCGGCCTCCTGCAAAAAATGCTGCTGTCTCCTGTAAAACCTGCTGCTGTCTCCTGTAAAACCTGCTGCCGTCTCATGTAAAACCTGCGGCCGTCTCCTGTAAAACCTGCTGCCCTCTCCTGTAAAATCTACTGCCGTCTCCTGTAAAACCTGCTTCTTTCTACTGTAAAACCTGCTGCCGTCTCCTGTAAAATCTGCCACTGTCTCCTGTACAACCTGCTGCTGTTTCCTGTAAAACCTGCTGCTCTCTCTTGTAAAACCTGCATCTGTCTCCTGTAAAACCTGCTGCCGCCTCCTGTAAAACCTGCTGCTGTCTCCTGTAAAGCCTGATGCCCTCTCCTGTAAACCTGCTGCCGTTTCCTATAAAACCTGCTGATGTCAATGCTAAAACCTGCTGCTGTCTCCTGTAACACCTGTTGCTGTCTCCTGTAAAGCCTGCTGCCGTCTCCTGTAAAACCTGCTGCTGTTTCCTTTAAAACCTGCTGCCGTCTCCTGTAAAAGCTGCTGATGTCAATGCTAAAACCTGCTGCTGTCTCCTGTAAAACCTGCTACTGTCTCCTGTAAAACCTGCTGCTGTCTCCTGTAAAACTTGCTGCTGTCTCATGTAAAACCTGCTGCTGTCTCCTGTAAAACCTGCTGCTGACTCCTGTAAAACCTGCTGCTGTTTCCTGTAAAACCTGCTGCCGTTTCTTGTAAAACCTGCTGCTGTCTCCTGTAAAACCTGCTGCTCTCTCCGCTAAAACCTGCTGCCGTCTCCTGTATAATCTGCTGCTGTTTCTTGTAAAACCTGCTGCCGTCTCCTGTAAAACCTGCTGCCAACTCCTGTAACACCTGTTGATCTCTCCTGTAAAGCCTGCTTCCGTCTCCTGTAAAACCAGCTGCTGTTTCCTTTAAAACCTGCTGCCGTCTCCTGTAAAACCTGCTGATGTCTACGGTAAAACCTGCTGCCCTCTCCTGTAAAACCTGCTGCTGTTTCCTGTAAAACCTGCTGCCGTCTCCTGTAAAACCTGCTGGTGTCTCCTGTAAAACCGGCTGCCCTCTCGGTTAATACCTGCTGCCGTCTCCTGTAAAACCTGCTGGTGTCACCTGTAAAACCTGCTGCCATCTACTGTAAAACCTGCTGCGGTCTCCTGTAAAACCTGCTGCTGTCTCCTGTAAAACCTGCTGCTGTCTCATGTAAAACCTGCTGCTGTCTCCTGTAAAACCTGCTGCTGACTCTTGTAATACCTGCTGCTGTTTCCTGTAAAACCTGCTGCTGTTTCCTGTAAAACCTGCTGCTGTCTCCTGTAAATCCTGCTGCTCTCTCCGCTAAAACCTGCTGCCGTCTCCTGTATAATCTGCTGCTGTTTCCTGTAAAACCTGCTGCCGTCTCCTGTAAAACCAGCTGCCCACTCCTGTAACACCTGTTGATCTCTCCTGTAAAGCCTGCTGCTGTCTCATGTAAAACCTGCTGCTGTCTCCTGTAAAACCTGCTGCTGACTCCTGTAAAACCTGCTGCTTTTTCCTGTAAAACCTGCTGCCGTTTCCTGTAAAACCTGCTGCTGTCTCCTGTAAAACCTGCTGCTCTCTCCGCTAAAACCTGCTGCCGTCTCCTGTATAATCTGCTGCTGTGTCTTGTAAAACCTGCTGCCGTCTCCTGTAAAACCTGCTGCCAACTCCTGTAACACCTGTTGATCTCTCCTGTAAAGCCTGCTTCCGTCTCCTGTAAAACCAGCTGCTGTTTCCTTTAAAACCTGCTGCCGTCTCCTGTAAAACCTGCTGATGTCTACGGTAAAACCTGCTGCCCTCTCCTGTAAAACCTGCTGCTGTTTCCTGTAAAACCTGCTGCCGTCTCCTGTAAAACCTGCTGGTGTCTCCTGTAAAACCGGCTGCCCTCTCGGTTAATACCTGCTGCCGTCTCCTGTAAAACCTGCTGGTGTCACCTGTAAAACCTGCTGCCATCTACTGTAAAACCTGCTGCGGTCTCCTGTAAAACCTGCTGCTGTCTCCTGTAAAACCTGCTGCTGTCTCATGTAAAACCTGCTGCTGTCTCCTGTAAAACCTGCTGCTGTCTCATGTAAAACCTGCTGCTGTCTCCTGTAAAACCTGCTGCTGACTCTTGTAATACCTGCTGCTGTTTCCTGTAAAACCTGCTGCTGTTTCCTGTAAAACCTGCTGCTGTCTCCTGTAAATCCTGCTGCTCTCTCCGCTAAAACCTGCTGCCGTCTCCTGTATAATCTGCTGCTGTTTCCTGTAAAACCTGCTGCCGTCTCCTGTAAAACCAGCTGCCCACTCCTGTAACACCTGTTGATCTCTCCTGTAAAGCCTGCTTCCGTCTCCTGTAAAACCTGCTGCTGTTTTCTTTAAAACCTGCTGCCGTCTCCTGTAAAACCTGCTGATGTCTACGGAAAACCCTGCTGCTGTCTCCTGTAAAACCTGTTGCTGTCTCCTGTAAAGCCTGCTGCTGTCTCGTGTAAAACCTGCTGCTGTCTCATGTAATATCTGCTGCTGTCTCCTGTAAAACCTGCTGACGTCTCCTGTAAAACCTGCTGCCCTCTCCTGTAAAACCTGCTGCCGTCTCCTGTAAAACCTGCTGCTTTCTACTGTAAAACCTGCTGCCGTCTCCTGTAAAATCTGCCACTGTCTGCTGTACAACCTGCTGCTGTTTCCTGTAAAACCTGCTGCTCTCTCTTGTAAAACCTGCATCTGTCTCCTGTAAAACCTGCTGACGCCTCCTGTAAAACCTGCTGCTGTCTACTGTAAAGCCTGATGCCCTCTCCTGTAAAACCTGCTGCCGTTTCCTATAAAACCAGCTGATATCAATGCTAAAACCTGCTGCTGTCTCCTGTATCACCTTTTGCTGTCTCCTGTAAAGCCTGCTGCCGTCTCCTGTAAAACCTGCTGCTGTTTCCTTTAAAACCTGCTGCCGTCTCCTGTAAAACCTGCTTTTGTCAACGCTAAAACCTGCTGCTGTCTCCTGTAAAACCTGCTACTGTCTCCTGTAAAACCTGCTGCCGCCTCTGTAAAAGGTTCTGCCGTCTCCTGTAAAACCTGCTGCTGTCTCCCGTAAAACCTGCTGCTGTCTCCTGTAAAACCTGCTGCCCTCTCCTGTACTAACTGCTGCCGCCTCCTGTAAAACCTGCTGCTCTCTCCTGTAAAACCTGCTTCCCTCTCCTGTAAAACCTGTTGCCCTCTCCTGTAAAACCCGCTGCTCTCTCCTGTAAAACCTGCTGCCATCTCCTGTAAAACATGCTGCTCTGTCCTGTAAAACCTGCTGCCCTCTCCTGTAAAACATGCTGCCGTCACCTTTAAAACCTGCTGCCGTCTCCTGTAAAACCTGCTGCTGTCTCCTGTAAAACCTGCTGCCGCCTCCTGTAAAACCTGCTGCTGTTTCCTGTAAAACCTGCTGCCGTCTCCTGTAAAACCTGCTGCCCTCTCCTGTAAAACCTGCTGCGGCCTACTGCTAAAAATGATGCTGTCTCCTGTAAAACCTGCTGCTGTCTCCTGTAAAACCTGCTGCCCTCTCCTGTAAAACCTGCTGCTGTTTCCTGTAAAACCTGCTGCCGTCTCCTGTAAAACCTGCTGCCCTCTCCGGTAATACCTGCTGCCGTCTCCTGTAAAACCTGCTGGTGTCACCTGTAAAACCTGCTGCCGTCTCCTGTAAAACCTGCGGCCATCTACTGTAAAACCTGCTGCGGTCTCCTGTAAAACCTGCTGCTGTCTCCTGTAAAACCTGCTGCTGTCTCATGCAAAACCTGCTGCTGTCTCCTGTGAAACCTGCTGCTGACTCCTGTAAAACCTGCTGCTGTTTCCTGTAAAACCTGCTGCCGTTTACTGTAAAACCGGCTGCTGTCTCCTGTAAAACCTGCTGCTCTCTCCGCTAAAACCTGCTGCCGTCTCCTGTATAAACTGGTGCTGTTTCCTGTAAAACCTGCTGCCGTCTCCTGTAAAACCAGCTGCCCACTCCTGTAACAGCTGTTGATCTCTCCTGTAAAGCCTGCTTCCGTCTCCTGTAAAACCTGCTGCTGTTTCCTGTAAAACCTGCTGCCGTCTCCTGTAAAACCTGCTGATGTCTACGGTAAAACCTGCTGCTGTCTCCTGTAAAACCTGTTGCTGTCTCCTGTAAAGCCTGCTGCTGTCTCGTGTAAAACCTGCTGCTGTCTCATGTAATATCTGCTGCTGTCTCCTGTAAATCCTGCTCAAGTCTCCTGTAAAACCTGCTGCCCTCTCCTGTAAAACCTGCTGCCGTGTCCTGTAAAACCTGCTGCTGTCTCCTGTAAAACCTGCTGCCGTCTCATGTAAAACCTGCGGCCGTCTCCTGTAAAACCTGCTGCCCTCTCCTGTAAAATCTACTGCCGTCTCCTGTAAAACCTGCTTCTTTCTACTGTAAAACCTGCTGCCGTCTCCTGTAAAATCTGCCACTGTCTCCTGTACAACCTGCTGCTGTTTCCTGTAAAACCTGCTGCTCTCTCTTGTAAAACCTGCATCTGTCTCCTGTAAAACCTGCTGCCGCCTCCTGTAAAACCTGCTGCTGTCTCCTGTAAAGCCTGATGCCCTCTCCTGTAAACCTGCTGCCGTTTCCTATAAAACCTACTGATGTCAATGCTAAAACCTGCTGCTGTCTCCTGTAACACCTGTTGCTGTCTCCTGTAAAGCCTGCTGCCGTCTCGTGTAAAACCTGCTGCTGTTTCCTTTAAAACCTGCTGCCGTCTCCTGTAAAAGCTGCTGATGTCAATGCTAAAACCTGCTGCTGTCTCCTGTAAAACCTGCTACTGTCTCCTGTAAAACCTGCTGCTGTCTCCTGTAAAACTTGCTGCTGTCTCATGTAAAACCTGCTGCTGTCTCCTGTAAAACCTGCTGCTGACTCCTGTAAAACCTGCTGCTGTTTCCTGTAAAACCTGCTGCCGTTTCTTGTAAAAACTGCTGCTGTCTCCTGTAAAACCTGCTGCTCTCTCCGCTAAAACCTGCTGCCGTCTCCTGTATATTCTGCTGCTGTTTCTTGTAAAACCTGCTGCCGTCTCCTGTAAAACCTGCTGCCAACTCCTGTAACACCTGTTGATCTCTCCTGTAAAGCCTGCTTCCGTCTCCTGTAAAACCAGCTGCTGTTTCCATTAAAACCTGCTGCCGTCTCCTGTAAAACCTGCTGATGTCTACGGTAAAACCTGCTGCCCTCTCCTGTAAAACCTGCTGCTGTTTCCTGTAAAACCTGCTGCCGTCTCCTGTAAAACCTGCTGGTGTCTCCTGTAAAACCGGCTGCCCTCTCGGTTAATACCTGCTGCCGTCTCCTGTAAAACCTGCTGGTGTCACCTGTAAAACCTGCTGCCATCTACTGTAAAACCTGCTGCGGTCTCCTGTAAAACCTGCTGCTGTCTCCTGTAAAACCTGCTGCTGTCTCATGTAAAACCTGCTGCTGTCTCCTGTAAAACCTGCTGCTGACTCTTGTAATACCTGCTGCTGTTTCCTGTAAAACCTGCTGCTGTTTCCTGTAAAACCTGCTGCTGTCTCCTGTAAATCCTGCTGCTCTCTCCGCTAAAACCTGCTGCCGTCTCCTGTATAATCTGCTGCTGTTTCCTGTAAAACCTGCTGCCGTCTCCTGTAAAACCAGCTGCCCACTCCTGTAACACCTGTTGATCTCTCCTGTAAAGCCTGCTGCTGTCTCATGTAAAACCTGCTGCTGTCTCCTGTAAAACCTGCTGCTGACTCCTGTAAAACCTGCTGCTTTTTCCTGTAAAACCTGCTGCCGTTTCCTGTAAAACCTGCTGCTGTCTCCTGTAAAACCTGCTGCTCTCTCCGCTAAAACCTGCTGCCGTCTCCTGTATAATCTGCTGCTGTGTCTTGTAAAACCTGCTGCCGTCTCCTGTAAAACCTGCTGCCAACTCCTGTAACACCTGTTGATCTCTCCTGTAAAGCCTGCTTCCGTCTCCTGTAAAACCAGCTGCTGTTTCCTTTAAAACCTGCTGCCGTCTCCTGTAAAACCTGCTGATGTCTACGGTAAAACCTGCTGCCCTCTCCTGTAAAACCTGCTGCTGTTTCCTGTAAAACCTGCTGCCGTCTCCTGTAAAACCTGCTGGTGTCTCCTGTAAAACCGGCTGCCCTCTCGGTTAATACCTGCTGCCGTCTCCTGTAAAACCTGCTGGTGTCACCTGTAAAACCTGCTGCCATCTACTGTAAAACCTGCTGCGGTCTCCTGTAAAACCTGCTGCTGTCTCCTGTAAAACCTGCTGCTGTCTCATGTAAAACCTGCTGCTGTCTCCTGTAAAACCTGCTGCTGACTCTTGTAATACCTGCTGCTGTTTCCTGTAAAACCTGCTGCTGTTTCCTGTAAAACCTGCTGCTGTCTCCTGTAAATCCTGCTGCTCTCTCCGCTAAAACCTGCTGCCGTCTCCTGTATAATCTGCTGCTGTTTCCTGTAAAACCTGCTGCCGTCTCCTGTAAAACCAGCTGCCCACTCCTGTAACACCTGTTGATCTCTCCTGTAAAGCCTGCTTCCGTCTCCTGTAAAACCTGCTGCTGTTTTCTTTAAAACCTGCTGCCGTCTCCTGTAAAACCTGCTGATGTCTACGGAAAACCCTGCTGCTGTCTCCTGTAAAACCTGTTGCTGTCTCCTGTAAAGCCTGCTGCTGTCTCGTGTAAAACCTGCTGCTGTCTCATGTAATATCTGCTGCTGTCTCCTGTAAAACCTGCTGACGTCTCCTGTAAAACCTGCTCAAGTCTCCTGTAAAACCTGCTGCCCTCTCCTGTAAAACCTGCTGCCGTCTCCTGTAAAACCTGCTGCTTTCTACTGTAAAACCTGCTGCCGTCTCCTGTAAAATCTGCCACTGTCTGCTGTACAACCTGCTGCTGTTTCCTGTAAAACCTGCTGCTCTCTCTTGTAAAACCTGCATCTGTCTCCTGTAAAACCTGCTGACGCCTCCTGTAAAACCTGCTGCTGTCTACTGTAAAGCCTGATGCCCTCTCCTGTAAAACCTGCTGCCGTTTCCTATAAAACCAGCTGATATCAATGCTAAAACCTGCCGCTGTCTCCTGTATCACCTTTTGCTGTCTCCTGTAAAGCCTGCTGCCGTCTCCTGTAAAACCTGCTGCTGTTTCCTTTAAAACCTGCTGCCGTCTCCTGTAAAACCAGCTGATGTCAACGCTAAAACCTGCTGCTGTCTCCTGTAAAACCTGCTACTGTCTCCTGTAAAACCTGCTGCCGCCTCTGTAAAAGGTTCTGCCGTCTCCTGTAAAACCTGCTGCTGTCTCCCGTAAAACCTGCTGCTGTCTCCTGTAAAACCTGCTGCCCTCTCCTGTACTAACTGCTGCCGCCTCCTGTAAAACCTGCTGCTCTCTCCTGTAAAACCTGCTTCCCTCTCCTGTAAAACCTGTTGCCCTCTCCTGTAAAACCCGCTGCTCTCTCCTGTAAAACCTGCTGCCATCTCCTGTAAAACATGCTGCTCTGTCCTGTAAAACCTGCTGCCCTCTCCTGTAAAACATGCTGCCGTCACCTTTAAAACCTGCTGCCGTCTCCTGTAAAACCTGCTGCTGTCTCCTGTAAAACCTGCTGCCGCCACCTGTAAAACCTGCTGCTGTTTCCTGTAAAACCTGCTGCCGTCTCCTGTAAAACCTGCTGCCCTCTCCTGTAAAACCTGCTGCGGCCTACTGCTAAAAATGATGCTGTCTCCTGTAAAACCTGCTGCTGTCTCCTGTAAAACCTGCTGCCCTCTCCTGTAAAACCTGCTGCTGTTTCCTGTAAAACCTGCTGCCGTCTCCTGTAAAACCTGCTGGTGTCTCCTGTAAAACCTGCTGCCCTCTCCGGTAATACCTGCTGCCGTCTCCTGTAAAACCTGCTGGTGTCACCTGTAAAACCTGCTGCCGTCTCCTGTAAAACCTGCGGCCATCTACTGTAAAACCTGCTGCGGTCTCCTGTAAAACCTGCTGCTGTCTCCTGTAAAACCTGCTGCTGTCTCATGTAAAACCTGCTGCTGTCTCCTGTGAAACCTGCTGCTGACTCCTGTAAAACCTGCTGCTGTTTCCTGTAAAACCTGCTGCCGTTTACTGTAAAACCGGCTGCTGTCTCCTGTAAAACCTGCTGCTCTCTCCGCTAAAACCTGCTGCCGTCTCCTGTATAAACTGGTGCTGTTTCCTGTAAAACCTGCTGCCGTCTCCTGTAAAACCAGCTGCCCACTCCTGTAACAGCTGTTGATCTCTCCTGTAAAGCCTGCTTCCGTCTCCTGTAAAACCTGCTGCTGTTTCCTGTAAAACCTGCTGCCGTCTCCTGTAAAACCTGCTGATGTCTACGGTAAAACCTGCTGCTGTCTCCTGTAAAACCTGTTGCTGTCTCCTGTAAAGCCTGCTGCTGTCTCGTGTAAAACCTGCTGCTGTCTCATGTAATATCTGCTGCTGTCTCCTGTAAATCCTGCTCAAGTCTCCTGTAAAACCTGCTGCCCTCTCCTGTAAAACCTGCTGCCGTGTCCTGTAAACCTGCTGCTGTCTCCTGTAAAACCTGCTGCCGTCTCATGTAAAACCTGCTGCCGTCTCCTGTAAAACCTGCTCCCCTCTCCTGTAAAACCTACTGCCGTCTCCTGTAAAACCTGCTTCTTTCTACTGTAAAACCTGCTGCTGTTTCCTGTAAAACCTGCTGCTCTCTCTTGTAAAACCTGCATCTGTCTCCTGTAAAACCTGCTGCCGCCTCCTGTAAAACCTGCTGCTGTCTCCTGTAAAGCCTGATGCCCTCTCCTGTAAACCTGCTGCCGTTTCCTATAAAACCTGCTGATGTCAATGCTAAAACCTGCTGCTGTCTCCTGTAACACCTGTTGCTGTCTCCTGTAAAGCCTGCTGCCGTCTCCTGTAAAACCTGCTGCTGTTTCCTTTAAAACCTGCTGCCGTCTCCTGTAAAAGCTGCTGATGTCAACGCTAAAACCTGCTGCTGTCACCTGTAAAACCTGCTACTGTCTCCTGTAAAACCTGCTGCCGTCTCTTGTAAAACCTGCTGCCGTCTCCTGTAAAACCTGCTACCGTCTCCTGTAAAACCTGCTGCTGACTACTGTAAAACCTGCTACCGTCTCCTGTAAAGCCTGCTGCCGTCTCCTGTAAAACCTGCTGCCCTCTCCTGTAAAACCTGCTGCTGTCTCCTGTAAAACCTGCTGCCGCCTCTGTAAAAGCTTCTGCTGTCTCCTGTAAAACCTGCTGCTGTCTCCCGTAAAACCTGCTGCTGTCTCCTGTAAAACCTGCTGCCCTCTCCTGTACTAACTGCTGCTCTCTCCAGTAAAACCTGCTGCTATCTCCTGTAAAACCTGCTGCTGTCTCCTGTAAAACCTTAAGCCCTCTCCTGTAAAACCTGCTGCTGCCTCCTGTAAAACCTGCTGCTCTCTCCTGTAAAACCTGCTGTCCTCTCCTGTAAAAGCTGCTGCCCTCTTCTGAAAAACCTGCTGCTGTCACCTGTAAAACCTGCTGCCCTCTCCTGTAAAACCTGCTGCTCTCTCCTGTAAAGCCTGCTGCCATCGCCTGTAAAACCTGCTGCTCTCTCCTGTAAAACCTGCTGCCATTGCCTGTAAAACCTGCTGCTCTCTCCTGTAAAACCTGCTGCCCTATCCTGTAAAACCTGCTGCCGTCACCTTTAAAACCTGCTGCCGTCTCCTGTAAAACCTGCTGCCGTCTCCTGTAAAACCTGCTGCCTTCTCCTGTAAAACCTGGTGCTGTCTCCTGTAAAACCTGCTGCCGTCTCCTGTAAAACCTGCTGCCCTCTCCTGTAAAACCTGCTGCCTCCTCCTGTAAAACCTGCTGCTGTTTCCTGTAAAACCTGCTGCCGTCTCCTGTAAAACCTGCTGCCCTCTACTGTAAAAACTGCTGCCGCCTGCTGCAAAAAATGCTGCTGTCTCCTGTAAAACCTGCTGCTGTCTCCTGTAAAACCTGCTGCCGTCTCCTGTAAAACCTGCTGGTGTCACTTGTAAAACCTGCTGCTGTCTTACGTTAAGCCTGCTGCCATCTCATGTAAAAATTGCTGCTCTCTCCTGTAAAACCTGCTGCCATCTCCTGTAAAACCTGCTTCTCTCTCCTGTAAAAGCTGCTGCCCTCTCCTGTAAAATCTGCTGCCGTCACCTTTAAAACCTGCTGCCGTCTCCTGTAAAACCTGCTGCCGTCTCCTGTAAAACCTGCTGCCCTCTACTGTAAAAACTGCTGCCGCCTGCTGCAAAAAATGCTGCTGTCTCCTGTAAAACCTGCTGCTGTCTCCTGTAAAACCTGCTACCGTCTCCTGTAAAACCTGCAGCCGTCTCCTGTAAAACCTGCTGCCGTCTCCTGTAAAACCTGCTGCTGTCTCCTGTAAATCCTGCTGCCCTCTCCTGTAAAACCTGCAGCCGTCTCCTGTAAAACCTGCTGCTGTCTCCTGTAAAACCTGCTGCTGTCTCCTGTAAATCCTGCTGCCCTCTCCTGTAAAACCTGCTGCTGTTTCCTGTAAAACCTGCTGCCGTCTCCTGTAAAACCTGCTGGTGTCTCCTGTAAAACCTGCTGCCCTCTCCGGTAATACCTGCTGCCGTCTCCTGTAAAACCTGCTGGTGTCACCTGTAAAACCTGCTGCCGTCTCATGTAAAACCTGCTGCCATCTACTGTAAAACCTGCTGCGGTCTCCTGTAAAACCTGCTGCCGTCTCCTGTAAAACCTGCTGCTGTCTCATGTAAAACCTGCTGCTGTCTCCTGTAAAACCTGCTGCTCTCTCCGCTAAAACCTGCTGCCGTCTCCTGTATAATCTGCTGCTGTTTCCTGTAAAACCTGCTGCCGTCTCCTGTAAAACCTGCTGCCCACTCCTGTAACACCTGTTGATCTCTCCTGTAAAGCCTGCTTCCGTCTCCTGTAAAACCTGCTGCTGTTTCCTTTAAAACCTGCTGCCGTCTCCTGTAAAACCTGTTGCTGTCTCCTGTAAAGCCTGCTGCTGTCTCATGTAATATCTGCTGCCGTCTCCTGTAAAACCTGCTGCCGTCTCCTGTAAAACCTGCTGAAGTCTCCTGTAAAACCTGCTGCAGTCTCCTGTAAAACCTGCTCAAGTCTCCTGTAAAACCTGCTGCCGTCTCCTGTAAAACCTGTTGCCGTGTCCTGTAAAACCTGCTGCTGTCTCCTGTAAAGCCTAATGCCCTCTCCTGTAAAACCTGCTGCCGCTTCCTATAAAACCTGCTGCCGTCTCCTGTAAAACCTGCTGCTTTCTACTGTAAAACCTGCTGCCGTCTCCTGTAAAATCTGCCGCTGTCTCCTGTACAACCTGCTGCTGTTTCCTGTAAAACCTGCTGCCGCCTCCTGTATAACCTGCTGCTGTCTCCTGTAACACCTGTTGCTGTCTCCTGTAAAGCCTGCTGCTGTCTCCTGTAAAACCTGCTACCATCTCCTGTAAAACCTGCTGCCGTCTCTTGTAAAACCTGCTGCCGTCCCCTGTAAAACCTGCTACCGTCTCCTGTAAAACCTGCTGCTGACTACTGTAAAACCTGCTCCCGTCTCCTGTGAAGCCTGCTGCCGTCTCCTGTAAAACCTGCTGCCCTCTCCTGTAAAACCTGCTGCTGTCTCGTGTAAAACCTGCTGCCGCCTCTGTAAAAGCTTCTGCTGTCTCCTGTAAAACCTGCTGCTGTCTCCCGTAAAACCTGCTGCTGTCTCCTGTAAAACCTGCTGCCCTCTCCTGTAAAACCTGCTGCTCTCTCCTGTAATACCTGCTGCTGTCTCCTGTAAAACCTGCTGCCCTCTCCTGTAAAACCTGCTGCTGCCTCCTGTAAAAGCTGCTGCTCTCTACTGTATAACCTGCTGTCCTCTCCTGTAAAAGCTGCTGCCCTCTTCTGAAAAACCTGCTGCTGTCACCTGTAAAACCTGCTGCCCTCTCCTGTAAAACCTGCTGCTGTCTCCTGTAAAAGCTGGTGCTCTCTCCTGTAAAACCCGCTGCCATCTCCTGTAAAACCTGCTGCTCTCTCCTGTAAAACATGCTGCCGTCTCCTGTAAAACCTGCTGGTGTCTCCTGTAAAACCTGCTGCCCTCTCCTGTAAAACCTGCTGCTGTCTCCTGTAAAACCTGCTGCCGTCTCCTGTAAAACCTGCTGGTGTCTCCGGTAAAACCTGCTGCCATCTACTGTAAAACCTGCTGCTGTCTCCTGTAAAACCTGCTGCTGTCTCCTGTAAAACCTGATGCTGTCTCATGTAAAACCTGCTGCTGTCTCCTGTAAAACCTGCTGCTGACTCCTGTAAAACCTGCTGCTGTTTCCTGTAAAACCTGCTGCCGTTTCATGTAAAACCTGCTGCTGTCACCTGTAAAACCTGCTGCCATAGCCTGTAAAACCTGGTGATCTCTCCTGTAAAGCATGCTGCCATCGCCTGAAAAACCTGCTGCTCTCTCCTGTAAAACCTGCTGCCATCGCCTGTAAAACCTGCTGCTCTCTCCTGTAAAACCTGCTGCCCTATCCTGTAAAACCTGCTGCCGTCACCCTTAAAACCTGCTGCCGTCTCCTGTAAAACCTGCTGCCGTCTCCTGTAAAACCTACTGCCATCTCCTGTAAAACCTGCTGCTGTCTCCTGTAAAACCTGCTGCCGTCTCCTGTAAAACCTGCTGGTGTCACTTGTAAAACCTGCTGCTGTCTCCTGTTAAGCCTGCTGCCATCTCCTGTAAAAATTGCTGCTCTCTCCTGTAAAACCTGCTGCCATCTCCTGTAAAACCTGCTGCTCTCTCCTGTAAAACCTGCTGCCCTCTCCTGTAAAATCTGCTGCCGTCACCTTTAAAACCTGCTGCCGTCTCCTGTAAAACCTGCTGCCGTCTCCTGTAAAACCTGCTGCCATCTACTGTAATAACTGCTGCCGCCTGCTGCAAAAAATGCTGCTGTCTCCTGTAAAACCTGCTGCTGTCTCCTGTGAAACCTGCTACCGTCTCCTGTAAAACCTGCAGCCGTCTCCTGTAAAACCTGCTGCCGTCTCCTGTAAAACCTGCTGCTGTCTCCTGTAAATCCTGCAGCCCTCTCCTGTAAAACCTGCAGCCGTCTCCTGTAAAACCTGCTGCTGTCTCCTGTAAAACCTGCTGCTGTCTCCTGTAAATCCTGCTGCTGTTTCCTGTAAAACCTGCTGCTGTCTCCTGTAAAACCTGTTGCTGTCTCCTGTAAAGCCTGCTGCTGTCTCGTGTAAAACCTGCTGCTGTCTCATGTAATATCTGCTGCTGTCTCCTGTAAAATCTGCTGACGTCTCCTGTAAATCCTGCTCAAGTCTCCTGTAAAACCTGCTGCCCTCTCCTGTAAAACCTGCTGCCGTGTCCTGTAAAACCTGCTGCTGTCTCCTGTAAAACCTGCTGCCGTCTCATGTAAAACCTGCTGCCGTCTCCTGTAAAACCTGCTCCCCTCTCCTGTAAAACCTACTGCCGTCTCCTGTAAAACCTGCTTCTTTCTACTGTAAAACCTGCTGCCGTCTCCTGTAAAATCTGCCACTGTCTCCTGTACAACCTGCTGCTGTTTCCTGTAAAACCTGCTGCTCTCTCTTGTAAAACCTGCATCTGTCTCCTGTAAAACCTGCTGCCGCCACCTGTAAAACCTGCTGCTGTCTCCTGTAAAGCCTGATGCCCTCTCCTGTAAACCTGCTGCCGTTTCCTATAAAACCTGCTGATGTCAATGCTAAAACCTGCTGCTGTCTCCTGTAACATCTGTTGCTGTCTCCTGTAAAGCCTGCTGCCGTCTCCTGTAAAACCTGCTGCTGTTTCCTTTAAAACCTGCTGCCGTCTCCTGTAAAAGCTGCTGATGTCAACGCTAAAACCTGCTGCTGTCACCTGTAAAACCTGCTACTGTCTCCTGTAAAACCTGCTGCCGTCTCTTGTAAAACCTGCTGCCGTCTCCTGTAAAACCTGCTACCGTCTCCTGTAAAACCTGCTGCTGACTACTGTAAAACCTGCTACCGTCTCCTGTAAAGCCTGCTGCCGTCTCCTGTAAAACCTGCTGCCCTCTCCTGTAAAACCTGCTGCTGTCTCCTGTAAAACCTGCTGCCGCCTCTGTAAAAGCTTCTGCTGTCTCCTGTAAAACCTGCTGCTGTCTCCTGTAAAACCTGCTGCCAACTCCTGTAACACCTGTTGATCTCTCCTGTAAAGCCTGCTTCCGTCTCCTGTAAAACCAGCTGCTGTTTCCTTTAAAACCTGCTGCCGTCTCCTGTAAAACCTGCTGATGTCTACGGTAAAACCTGCTGCCCTCTCCTGTAAAACCTGCTGCTGTTTCCTGTAAAACCTGCTGCCGTCTCCTGTAAAACCTGCTGGTGTCTCCTGTAAAACCGGCTGCCCTCTCGGTTAATACCTGCTGCCGTCTCCTGTAAAACCTGCTGGTGTCACCTGTAAAACCTGCTGCCATCTACTGTAAAACCTGCTGCGGTCTCCTGTAAAACCTGCTGCTGTCTCCTGTAAAACCTGCTGCTGTCTCATGTAAAACCTGCTGCTGTCTCCTGTAAAACCTGCTGCTGACTCTTGTAATACCTGCTGCTGTTTCCTGTAAAACCTGCTGCTGTTTCCTGTAAAACCTGCTGCTGTCTCCTGTAAATCCTGCTGCTCTCTCCGCTAAAACCTGCTGCCGTCTCCTGTATAATCTGCTGCTGTTTCCTGTAAAACCTGCTGCCGTCTCCTGTAAAACCAGCTGCCCACTCCTGTAACACCTGTTGATCTCTCCTGTAAAGCCTGCTGCTGTCTCATGTAAAACCTGCTGCTGTCTCCTGTAAAACCTGCTGCTGACTCCTGTAAAACCTGCTGCTTTTTCCTGTAAAACCTGCTGCCGTTTCCTGTAAAACCTGCTGCTGTCTCCTGTAAAACCTGCTGCTCTCTCCGCTAAAACCTGCTGCCGTCTCCTGTATAATCTGCTGCTGTGTCTTGTAAAACCTGCTGCCGTCTCCTGTAAAACCTGCTGCCAACTCCTGTAACACCTGTTGATCTCTCCTGTAAAGCCTGCTTCCGTCTCCTGTAAAACCAGCTGCTGTTTCCTTTAAAACCTGCTGCCGTCTCCTGTAAAACCTGCTGATGTCTACGGTAAAACCTGCTGCCCTCTCCTGTAAAACCTGCTGCTGTTTCCTGTAAAACCTGCTGCCGTCTCCTGTAAAACCTGCTGGTGTCTCCTGTAAAACCGGCTGCCCTCTCGGTTAATACCTGCTGCCGTCTCCTGTAAAACCTGCTGGTGTCACCTGTAAAACCTGCTGCCATCTACTGTAAAACCTGCTGCGGTCTCCTGTAAAACCTGCTGCTGTCTCCTGTAAAACCTGCTGCTGTCTCATGTAAAACCTGCTGCTGTCTCCTGTAAAACCTGCTGCTGACTCTTGTAATACCTGCTGCTGTTTCCTGTAAAACCTGCTGCTGTTTCCTGTAAAACCTGCTGCTGTCTCCTGTAAATCCTGCTGCTCTCTCCGCTAAAACCTGCTGCCGTCTCCTGTATAATCTGCTGCTGTTTCCTGTAAAACCTGCTGCCGTCTCCTGTAAAACCAGCTGCCCACTCCTGTAACACCTGTTGATCTCTCCTGTAAAGCCTGCTTCCGTCTCCTGTAAAACCTGCTGCTGTTTTCTTTAAAACCTGCTGCCGTCTCCTGTAAAACCTGCTGATGTCTACGGAAAACCCTGCTGCTGTCTCCTGTAAAACCTGTTGCTGTCTCCTGTAAAGCCTGCTGCTGTCTCGTGTAAAACCTGCTGCTGTCTCATGTAATATCTGCTGCTGTCTCCTGTAAAACCTGCTGACGTCTCCTGTAAAACCTGCTCAAGTCTCCTGTAAAACCTGCTGCCCTCTCCTGTAAAACCTGCTGCCGTCTCCTGTAAAACCTGCTGCTTTCTACTGTAAAACCTGCTGCCGTCTCCTGTAAAATCTGCCACTGTCTGCTGTACAACCTGCTGCTGTTTCCTGTAAAACCTGCTGCTCTCTCTTGTAAAACCTGCATCTGTCTCCTGTAAAACCTGCTGACGCCTCCTGTAAAACCTGCTGCTGTCTACTGTAAAGCCTGATGCCCTCTCCTGTAAAACCTGCTGCCGTTTCCTATAAAACCAGCTGATATCAATGCTAAAACCTGCTGCTGTCTCCTGTATCACCTTTTGCTGTCTCCTGTAAAGCCTGCTGCCGTCTCCTGTAAAACCTGCTGCTGTTTCCTTTAAAACCTGCTGCCGTCTCCTGTAAAACCTGCTTTTGTCAACGCTAAAACCTGCTGCTGTCTCCTGTAAAACCTGCTACTGTCTCCTGTAAAACCTGCTGCCGCCTCTGTAAAAGGTTCTGCCGTCTCCTGTAAAACCTGCTGCTGTCTCCCGTAAAACCTGCTGCTGTCTCCTGTAAAACCTGCTGCCCTCTCCTGTACTAACTGCTGCCGCCTCCTGTAAAACCTGCTGCTCTCTCCTGTAAAACCTGCTTCCCTCTCCTGTAAAACCTGTTGCCCTCTCCTGTAAAACCCGCTGCTCTCTCCTGTAAAACCTGCTGCCATCTCCTGTAAAACATGCTGCTCTGTCCTGTAAAACCTGCTGCCCTCTCCTGTAAAACATGCTGCCGTCACCTTTAAAACCTGCTGCCGTCTCCTGTAAAACCTGCTGCTGTCTCCTGTAAAACCTGCTGCCGCCTCCTGTAAAACCTGCTGCTGTTTCCTGTAAAACCTGCTGCCGTCTCCTGTAAAACCTGCTGCCCTCTCCTGTAAAACCTGCTGCGGCCTACTGCTAAAAATGATGCTGTCTCCTGTAAAACCTGCTGCTGTCTCCTGTAAAACCTGCTGCCCTCTCCTGTAAAACCTGCTGCTGTTTCCTGTAAAACCTGCTGCCGTCTCCTGTAAAACCTGCTGGTGTCTCCTGTAAAACCTGCTGCCCTCTCCGGTAATACCTGCTGCCGTCTCCTGTAAAACCTGCTGGTGTCACCTGTAAAACCTGCTGCCGTCTCCTGTAAAACCTGCGGCCATCTACTGTAAAACCTGCTGCGGTCTCCTGTAAAACCTGCTGCTGTCTCCTGTAAAACCTGCTGCTGTCTCATGTAAAACCTGCTGCTGTCTCCTGTGAAACCTGCTGCTGACTCCTGTAAAACCTGCTGCTGTTTCCTGTAAAACCTGCTGCCGTTTACTGTAAAACCGGCTGCTGTCTCCTGTAAAACCTGCTGCTCTCTCCGCTAAAACCTGCTGCCGTCTCCTGTATAAACTGGTGCTGTTTCCTGTAAAACCTGCTGCCGTCTCCTGTAAAACCAGCTGCCCACTCCTGTAACAGCTGTTGATCTCTCCTGTAAAGCCTGCTTCCGTCTCCTGTAAAACCTGCTGCTGTTTCCTGTAAAACCTGCTGCCGTCTCCTGTAAAACCTGCTGATGTCTACGGTAAAACCTGCTGCTGTCTCCTGTAAAACCTGTTGCTGTCTCCTGTAAAGCCTGCTGCTGTCTCGTGTAAAACCTGCTGCTGTCTCATGTAATATCTGCTGCTGTCTCCTGTAAAATCTGCTGACGTCTCCTGTAAATCCTGCTCAAGTCTCCTGTAAAACCTGCTGCCCTCTCCTGTAAAACCTGCTGCCGTGTCCTGTAAAACCTGCTGCTGTCTCCTGTAAAACCTGCTGCCGTCTCATGTAAAACCTGCTGCCGTCTCCTGTAAAACCTGCTCCCCTCTCCTGTAAAACCTACTGCCGTCTCCTGTAAAACCTGCTTCTTTCTACTGTAAAACCTGCTGTCCTCTCCTGTAAAAGCTGCTGCCCTCTTCTGAAAAACCTGCTGCTGTCACCTGTAAAACCTGCTGCCCTCTCCTGTAAAACCTGCTGCTCTCTCCTGTAAAACCTGCTGCCATCTCCTGTAAAACATGCTGCTCTCTCCTGTAAAACCTGCTGCCCTCTCCTGTAAAACCTGCTGCCGTCACCTTTAAAAACTGCTGCCGTCTCCTGTAAAACCTGCTGCTGTCTCCTGTAAAACATGCTGCCGCCTCCTGTAAAATCTGCTGCTGTCTCCTGTAAAACCTGCTGCCCTCTCCTGTAAAACCTGCTGCTGCCTCCTGCAAAAGCTGCTGCTCTCTACTGTATAACCTGCTGTCCTCTCCTGTAAAAGCTGCTGCCCTCTTCTGAAAAACCTGCTGCTGTCACCTGTAAAACCTGCTGCCCTCTCCTGTAAAACCTGCTGCTGTCTCCTGTAAAAGCTGGTGCTCTCTCCTGTAAAACCCGCTGCCATCTCCTGTAAAACCTGCTGCTCTCTCCTGTAAAACATGCTGCCGTCTCCTGTAAAACCTGCTGGTGTCTCCTGTAAAACCTGCTGCCCTCTCCTGTAAAACCTGCTGCTGTCTCCTGTAAAACCTGCTGCCGTCTCCTGTAAAACCTGCTGGTGTCTCCGGTAAAACCTGCTGCCATCTACTGTAAAACCTGCTGCTGTCTCCTGTAAAACCTGCTGCTGTCTCCTGTAAAACCTGATGCTGTCTCATGTAAAACCTGCTGCTGTCTCCTGTAAAACCTGCTGCTGACTCCTGTAAAACCTGCTGCTGTTTCCTGTAAAACCTGCTGCCGTTTCATGTAAAACCTGCTGCTGTCACCTGTAAAACCTGCTGCCATCTCCTGTAAAACCTGGTGATCTCTGCTGTAAAGCCTGCTGCCATCGCCTGTAAAACCTGCTGCTCTCTCCTGTAAAACCTGCTGCCATCGCCTGTAAAACCTGCTGCTCTCTCCTGTAAAACCTGCTGCCCTATCCTGTAAAACCTGCTGCCGTCACCTTTAAAACCTGCTGCCGTCTCCTGTAAAACCTGCTGCCGTCTCCTGTAAAACCTACTGCCATCTCCTGTAAAACCTGGTGCTGTCTCCTGTAAAACCTGCTGCCGTCTCCTGTAAAACCTGCTGCCCTCTACTGTAAAAACTGCTGCCGCCTGCTGCAAAAAATGCTGCTGTCTCCTGTAAAACCTGCTGCTGTCTCCTGTAAAACCTGCTGCCGTCTCCTGTAAAACCTGCTGGTGTCACTTGTAAAACCTGCTGCTGTCTCCTGTTAAGCCTGCTGCCATCTCCTGTAAAAATTGCTGCTCTCTCCTGTAAAACCTGCTGCCATCTCCTGTAAAACCTGCTGCTCTCTCCTGTAAAAGCTGCTGCCCTCTCCTGTAAAATCTGCTGCCGTCACCTTTAAAACCTGCTGCCGTCTCCTGTAAAACCTGCTGCCGTCTCCTGTAAAACCTGCTGCCATCTACTGTAAAAACTGCTGCCGCCTGCTGCAAAAAATGCTGCTGTCTCCTGTAAAACCTGCTGCTGTCTCCTCTGAAACCTGCTACCGTCTCCTGTAAAACCTGCAGCCGTCTCCTGTAAAACCTGCTGCCGTCTCCTGTAAAACCTGCTGCTGTCTCCTGTAAATCCTGCTGCCCTCTCCTGTAAAACCTGCAGCCGTCTCCTGTAAAACCTGCTGCTGTCTCCTGTAAAACCTGCTGCTGTCTCCTGTAAATCCTGCTGCCCTCTCCTGTAAAACCTGCTGCTGTTACCTGTAAAACCTGCTGCTGTCTCCTGTAAAACCTGTTGCTGTCTCCTGTAAAGCCTGCTGCTGTCTCGTGTAAAACCTGCTGCTGTCTCATGTAATATCTGCTGCTGTCTCCTGTAAAATCTGCTGACGTCTCCTGTAAATCCTGCTCAAGTCTCCTGTAAAACCTGCTGCCCTCTCCTGTAAAACCTGCTGCCGTGTCCTGTAAAACCTGCTGCTGTCTCCTGTAAAACCTGCTGCCGTCTCATGTAAAACCTGCTGCCGTCTCCTGTAAAACCTGCTCCCCTCTCCTGTAAAACCTACTGCCGTCTCCTGTAAAACCTGCTTCTTTCTACTGTAAAACCTGCTGCCGTCTCCTGTAAAATCTGCCACTGTCTCCTGTACAACCTGCTGCTGTTTCCTGTAAAACCTGCTGCTCTGTCTTGTAAAACCTGCATCTGTCTCCTGTAAAACCTGCTGCCGCCTCCTGTAAAACCTGCTGCTGTCTCCTGTAAAGCCTGATGCCCTCTCCTGTAAACCTGCTGCCGTTTCCTATAAAACCTGCTGATGTCAATGCTAAAACCTGCTGCTGTCTCCTGTAACACCTGTTGCTGTCTCCTGTAAAGCCTGCTGCCGTCTCCTGTAAAACCTGCTGCTGTTTCCTTTAAAACCTGCTGCCGTCTCCTGTAAAAGCTGCTGATGTCAACGCTAAAACCTGCTGCTGTCACCTGTAAAACCTGCTACTGTCTCCTGTAAAACCTGCTGCCGTCTCTTGTAAAACCTGCTGCCGTCTCCTGTAAAACCTGCTGCTGTCTCCTGTAAAACCTGCTGCCGCCTCTGTAAAAGCTTCTGCTGTCTCCTGTAAAACCTGCTGCTGTCTCCCGTAAAACCTGCTGCTGTCTCCTGTAAAACCTGCTGCCCTCTCCTGTACTAACTGCTGCTCTCTCCAGTAAAACCTGCTGCTGTCTCCTGTAAAACCTGCTGCTGTCTCCTGTAAAACCTTAAGCCCTCTCCTGTAAAACCTGCTGCTGCCTCCTGTAAAACCTGCTGCTCTCTCCTGTAAAACCTGCTGTCCTCTCCTGTAAAAGCTGCTGCCCTCTTCTGAAAAACCTGCTGCTGTCACCTGTAAAACCTGCTGCCCTCTCCTGTAAAACCTGCTGCTCTCTCCTGTAAAACCTGCTGCCATCTCCTGTAAAACATGCTGCTGTCTCCTGTAAAACCTGCTGCCGCCTCTGTAAAAGCTTCTGCTGTCTCCTGTAAAACCTGCTGCTGTCTCCCGTAAAACCTGCTGCTGTCTCCTGTAAAACCTGCTGCCCTCTCCTGTACTAACTGCTGCTCTCTCCAGTAAAACCTGCTGCTGTCTCCTGTAAAACCTGCTGCTGTCTCCTGTAAAACCTTAAGCCCTCTCCTGTAAAACCTGCTGCTGCCTCCTGTAAAACCTGCTGCTCTCTCCTGTAAAACCTGCTGTCCTCTCCTGTAAAAGCTGCTGCCCTCTTCTGAAAAACCTGCTGCTGTCACCTGTAAAACCTGCTGCCCTCTCCTGTAAAACCTGCTGCTCTCTCCTGTAAAACCTGCTGCCATCTCCTGTAAAACATGCTGCTCTCTCCTGTAAAACCTGCTGCCCTCTCCTGTAAAACCTGCTGCCGTCACCTTTAAAAACTGCTGCCGTCTCCTGTAAAACCTGCTGCTGTCTCCTGTAAAACATGCTGCTGTTTCCTGTAAAACCTGCTGCTGTCTCCTGTAAAACCTGCTGTTCTCTCCGCTAAAACCTGCTGCCGTCTCCTGTATAATCTGCTGCTGTTTCCTGTAAAACCTGCTGCCGTCTCCTGTAAAACCAGCTGCCCACTCCTGTAACAGCTGTTGATCTCTCCTGTAAAGCCTGCTTCCGTCTCCTGTAAAACCTGCTGCTGTTTCCTTTAAAACCTGCTGCCGTCTCCTGTAAAACCTGCTGATGTCTACGGTAAAACCTGCTGCTGTCTCCTGTAAAACCTGTTGCTGTCTCCTGTAAAGCCTGCTGCTGTCTCGTGTAAAACCTGCTGCTGTCTCATGTAATATCTGCTGCTGTCTCCTGTAAAATCTGCTGACGTCTCCTGTAAATCCTGCTCAAGTCTCCTGTAAAACCTGCTGCCCTCTCCTGTAAAACCTGCTGCCGTGTCCTGTAAAACCTGCTGCTGTCTCCTGTAAAACCTGCTGCCGTCTCATGTAAAACCTGCTGCCGTCTCCTGTAAAACCTGCTCCCCTCTCCTGTAAAACCTACTGCCGTCTCCTGTAAAACCTGCTTCTTTCTACTGTAAAACCTGCTGCCGTCTCCTGTAAAATCTGCCACTGTCTCCTGTACAACCTGCTGCTGTTTCCTGTAAAACCTGCTGCTCTCTCTTGTAAAACCTGCATCTGTCTCCTGTAAAACCTGCTGCCGCCTCCTGTAAAACCTGCTGCTGTCTCCTGTAAAGCCTGATGCCCTCTCCTGTAAACCTGCTGCCGTTTCCTATAAAACCTGCTGATGTCAAT
This sequence comes from Cetorhinus maximus, assembly GCF_964194155.1. Classification (NCBI taxonomy): domain Eukaryota; kingdom Metazoa; phylum Chordata; class Chondrichthyes; order Lamniformes; family Cetorhinidae; genus Cetorhinus; species Cetorhinus maximus. Next base: position 91,998,650 of record NC_135895.1, on the reverse strand, counting down.
GCTAAAACCTGCTGCTGTCTCCTGTAACACCTGTTGCTGTCTCCTGTAAAGCCTGCTGCCGTCTCCTGTAAAACCTGCTGCTGTTTCCTTTAAAACCTGCTGCCGTCTCCTGTAAAAGCTGCTGATGTCAACGCTAAAACCTGCTGCTGTCACCTGTAAAACCTGCTACTGTCTCCTGTAAAACCTGCTGCCGTCTCTTGTAAAACCTGCTGCCGTCTCCTGTAAAACCTGCTACCGTCTCCTGTAAAACCTGCTGCTGACTACTGTAAAACCTGCTACCGTCTCCTGTAAAGCCTGCTGCCGTCTCCTGTAAAACCTGCTGCCCTCTCCTGTAAAACCTGCTGCTGTCTCCTGTAAAACCTGCTGCCGCCTCTGTAAAAGCTTCTGCTGTCTCCTGTAAAACCTGCTGCTGTCTCCCGTAAAACCTGCTGCTGTCTCCTGTAAAACCTGCTGCCCTCTCCTGTACTAACTGCTGCTCTCTCCAGTAAAACCTGCTGCTGTCTCCTGTAAAACCTGCTGCTGTCTCCTGTAAAACCTTAAGCCCTCTCCTGTAAAACCTGCTGCTGCCTCCTGTAAAACCTGCTGCTCTCTCCTGTAAAACCTGCTGTCCTCTCCTGTAAAAGCTGCTGCCCTCTTCTGAAAAACCTGCTGCTGTCACCTGTAAAACCTGCTGCCCTCTCCTGTAAAACCTGCTGCTCTCTCCTGTAAAACCTGCTGCCATCTCCTGTAAAACATGCTGCTCTCTCCTGTAAAACCTGCTGTCCTCTCCTGTAAAACCTGCTGCCGTCACCTTTAAAAACTGCTGCCGTCTCCTGTAAAACCTGCTGCTGTCTCCTGTAAAACATGCTGCCGCCTCCTGTAAAACCTGCTGCTGTTTCCTGTAAAACCTGCTGCCGTCTCCTGTAAAACCTGCTGCCCTCTCCTGTAAAACCTGCTGCGGCCTCCTGCAAAAAATGCTGCTGTCTCCTGTAAAACCTGCTGCTGTCTCCTGTAAAACCTGCTGCCGTCTCATGTAAAACCTGCGGCCGTCTCCTGTAAAACCTGCTGCCCTCTCCTGTAAAATCTACTGCCGTCTCCTGTAAAACCTGCTTCTTTCTACTGTAAAACCTGCTGCCGTCTCCTGTAAAATCTGCCACTGTCTCCTGTACAACCTGCTGCTGTTTCCTGTAAAACCTGCTGCTCTCTCTTGTAAAACCTGCATCTGTCTCCTGTAAAACCTGCTGCCGCCTCCTGTAAAACCTGCTGCTGTCTCCTGTAAAGCCTGATGCCCTCTCCTGTAAACCTGCTGCCGTTTCCTATAAAACCTGCTGATGTCAATGCTAAAACCTGCTGCTGTCTCCTGTAACACCTGTTGCTGTCTCCTGTAAAGCCTGCTGCCGTCTCCTGTAAAACCTGCTGCTGTTTCCTTTAAAACCTGCTGCCGTCTCCTGTAAAAGCTGCTGATGTCAACGCTAAAACCTGCTGCTGTCTCCTGTAAAACCTGCTACTGTCTCCTGTAAAACCTGCTGCTGTCTCCTGTAAAACCTGCTGCTGTCTCATGTAAAACCTGCTGCTGTCTCCTGTAAAACCTGCTGCTGACTCCTGTAAAACCTGCTGCTGTTTCCTGTAAAACCTGCTGCCGTTTCTTGTAAAACCTGCTGCTGTCTCCTGTAAAACCTGCTGCTCTCTCCGCTAAAACCTGCTGCCGTCTCCTGTATAATCTGCTGCTGTTTCTTGTAAAACCTGCTGCCGTCTCCTGTAAAACCTGCTGCCAACTCCTGTAACACCTGTTGATCTCTCCTGTAAAGCCTGCTTCCGTCTCCTGTAAAACCAGCTGCTGTTTCCTTTAAAACCTGCTGCCGTCTCCTGTAAAACCTGCTGATGTCTACGGTAAAACCTGCTGCCCTCTCCTGTAAAACCTGCTGCTGTTTCCTGTAAAACCTGCTGCCGTCTCCTGTAAAACCTGCTGGTGTCTCCTGTAAAACCGGCTGCCCTCTCGGTTAATACCTGCTGCCGTCTCCTGTAAAACCTGCTGGTGTCACCTGTAAAACCTGCTGCCATCTACTGTAAAACCTGCTGCGGTCTCCTGTAAAACCTGCTGCTGTCTCCTGTACAACCTGCTGCTGTCTCATGTAAAACCTGCTGCTGTCTCCTGTAAAACCTGCTGCTGACTCTTGTAATACCTGCTGCTGTTTCCTGTAAAACCTGCTGCTGTTTCCTGTAAAACCTGCTGCTGTCTCCTGTAAATCCTGCTGCTCTCTCCGCTAAAACCTGCTGCCGTCTCCTGTATAATCTGCTGCTGTTTCCTGTAAAACCTGCTGCCGTCTCCTGTAAAACCAGCTGCCCACTCCTGTAACACCTGTTGATCTCTCCTGTAAAGCCTGCTGCTGTCTCATTAAAACCTGCTGCTGTCTCCTGTAAAACCTGCTGCTGACTCCTGTAAAACCTGCTGCTTTTTCCTGTAAAACCTGCTGCCGTTTCCTGTAAAACCTGCTGCTGTCTCCTGTAAAACCTGCTGCTCTCTCCGCTAAAACCTGCTGCCGTCTCCTGTATAATCTGCTGCTGTGTCTTGTAAAACCTGCTGCCGTCTCCTGTAAAACCTGCTGCCAACTCCTGTAACACCTGTTGATCTCTCCTGTAAAGCCTGCTTCCGTCTCCTGTAAAACCAGCTGCTGTTTCCTTTAAAACCTGCTGCCGTCTCCTGTAAAACCTGCTGATGTCTACGGTAAAACCTGCTGCCCTCTCCTGTAAAACCTGCTGCTGTTTCCTGTAAAACCTGCTGCCGTCTCCTGTAAAACCTGCTGGTGTCTCCTGTAAAACCGGCTGCCCTCTCGGTTAATACCTGCTGCCGTCTCCTGTAAAACCTGCTGGTGTCACCTGTAAAACCTGCTGCCATCTACTGTAAAACCTGCTGCGGTCTCCTGTAAAACCTGCTGCTGTCTCCTGTAAAACCTGCTGCTGTCTCATGTAAAACCTGCTGCTGTCTCCTGTAAAACCTGCTGCTGACTCTTGTAATACCTGCTGCTGTTTCCTGTAAAACCTGCTGCTGTTTCCTGTAAAACCTGCTGCCGTCTCCTGTATAATCTGCTGCTGTTTCCTGTAAAACCTGCTGCCGTCTCCTGTAAAACCAGCTGCCCACTCCTGTAACACCTGTTGATCTCTCCTGTAAAGCCTGCTTCCGTCTCCTGTAAAACCTGCTGCTGTTTTCTTTAAAACCTGCTGCCGTCTCCTGTAAAACCTGCTGATGTCTACGGAAAACCCTGCTGCTGTCTCCTGTAAAACCTGTTGCTGTCTCCTGTAAAGCCTGCTGCTGTCTCGTGTAAAACCTGCTGCTGTCTCATGTAATATCTGCTGCTGTCTCCTGTAAAACCTGCTGACGTCTCCTGTAAAACCTGCTCAAGTCTCCTGTAAAACCTGCTGCCCTCTCCTGTAAAACCTGCTGCCGTCTCCTGTAAAACCTGCTGCTTTCTACTGTAAAACCTGCTGCCGTCTCCTGTAAAATCTGCCACTGTCTGCTGTACAACCTGCTGCTGTTTCCTGTAAAACCTGCTGCTCTCTCTTGTAAAACCTGCATCTGTCTCCTGTAAAACCTGCTGACGCCTCCTGTAAAACCTGCTGCTGTCTACTGTAAAGCCTGATGCCCTCTCCTGTAAAACCTGCTGCCGTTTCCTATAAAACCAGCTGATATCAATGCTAAAACCTGCTGCTGTCTCCTGTATCACCTTTTGCTGTCTCCTGTAAAGCCTGCTGCCGTCTCCTGTAAAACCTGCTGCTGTTTCCTTTAAAACCTGCTGCCGTCTCCTGTAAAACCTGCTTTTGTCAACGCTAAAACCTGCTGCTGTCTCCTGTAAAACCTGCTACTGTCTCCTGTAAAACCTGCTGCCGCCTCTGTAAAAGGTTCTGCCGTTTCCTGTAAAACCTGCTGCTGTCTCCCGTAAAACCTGCTGCTGTCTCCTGTAAAACCTGCTGCCCTCTCCTGTACTAACTGCTGCCGCCTCCTGTAAAACCTGCTGCTCTCTCCTGTAAAACCTGCTTCCCTCTCCTGTAAAACCTGTTGCCCTCTCCTGTAAAACCCGCTGCTCTCTCCTGTAAAACCTGCTGCCATCTCCTGTAAAACATGCTGCTCTGTCCTGTAAAACCTGCTGCCCTCTCCTGTAAAACATGCTGCCGTCACCTTTAAAACCTGCTGCCGTCTCCTGTAAAACCTGCTGCTGTCTCCTGTAAAACCTGCTGCCGCCTCCTGTAAAACCTGCTGCTGTTTCCTGTAAAACCTGCTGCCGTCTCCTGTAAAACCTGCTGCCCTCTCCTGTAAAACCTGCTGCGGCCTACTGCTAAAAATGATGCTGTCTCCTGTAAAACCTGCTGCTGTCTCCTGTAAAACCTGCTGCCCTCTCCTGTAAAACCTGCTGCTGTTTCCTGTAAAACCTGCTGCCGTCTCCTGTAAAACCTGCTGGTGTCTCCTGTAAAACCTGCTGCCCTCTCCGGTAATACCTGCTGCCGTCTCCTGTAAAACCTGCTGGTGTCACCTGTAAAACCTGCGGCCGTCTCCTGTAAAACCTGCGGCCATCTACTGTAAAACCTGCTGCGGTCTCCTGTAAAACCTGTTGCTGTCTCCTGTAAAACCTGCTGCTGTCTCATGTAAAACCTGCTGCTGTCTCCTGTGAAACCTGCTGCTGACTCCTGTAAAACCTGCTGCTGTTTCCTGTAAAACCTGCTGCTGTTTCCTGTAAAACCTGCTGCTGTCTCCTGTAAAACCTGCTGTTCTCTCCGCTAAAACCTGCTGCCGTCTCCTGTATAATCTGCTGCTGTTTCCTGTAAAACCTGCTGCCGTCTCCTGTAAAACCAGCTGCCCACTCCTGTAACAGCTGTTGATCTCTCCTGTAAAGCCTGCTTCCGTCTCCTGTAAAACCTGCTGCTGTTTCCTTTAAAACCTGCTGCCGTCTCCTGTAAAACCTGCTGATGTCTACGGTAAAACCTGCTGCTGTCTCCTGTAAAACCTGTTGCTGTCTCCTGTAAAGCCTGCTGCTGTCTCGTGTAAAACCTGCTGCTGTCTCATGTAATATCTGCTGCTGTCTCCTGTAAAATCTGCTGACGTCTCCTGTAAATCCTGCTCAAGTCTCCTGTAAAACCTGCTGCCCTCTCCTGTAAAACCTGCTGCCGTGTCCTGTAAAACCTGCTGCTGTCTCCTGTAAAACCTGCTGCCGTCTCATGTAAAACCTGCTGCCGTCTCCTGTAAAACCTGCTCCCCTCTCCTGTAAAACCTACTGCCGTCTCCTGTAAAACCTGCTTCTTTCTACTGTAAAACCTGCTGCCGTCTCCTGTAAAATCTGCCACTGTCTCCTGTACAACCTGCTGCTGTTTCCTGTAAAACCTGCTGCTCTCTCTTGTAAAACCTGCATCTGTCTCCTGTAAAACCTGCTGCCGCCTCCTGTAAAACCTGCTGCTGTCTCCTGTAAAGCCTGATGCCCTCTCCTGTAAACCTGCTGCCGTTTCCTATAAAACCTGCTGATGTCAATGCTAAAACCTGCTGCTGTCTCCTGTAACACCTGTTGCTGTCTCCTGTAAAGCCTGCTGCCGTCTCCTGTAAAACCTGCTGCTGTTTCCTTTAAAACCTGCTGCCGTCTCCTGTAAAAGCTGCTGATGTCAACGCTAAAACCTGCTGCTGTCACCTGTAAAACCTGCTACTGTCTCCTGTAAAACCTGCTGCCGTCTCTTGTAAAACCTGCTGCCGTCTCCTGTAAAACCTGCTACCGTCTCCTGTAAAACCTGCTGCTGACTACTGTAAAACCTGCTACCGTCTCCTGTAAAGCCTGCTGCCGTCTCCTGTAAAACCTGCTGCCCTCTCCTGTAAAACCTGCTGCTGTCTCCTGTAAAACCTGCTGCCGCCTCTGTAAAAGCTTCTGCTGTCTCCTGTAAAACCTGCTGCTGTCTCCCGTAAAACCTGCTGCTGTCTCCTGTAAAACCTGCTGCCCTCTCCTGTACTAACTGCTGCTCTCTCCAGTAAAACCTGCTGCTGTCTCCTGTAAAACCTGCTGCTGTCTCCTGTAAAACCTTAAGCCCTCTCCTGTAAAACCTGCTGCTGCCTCCTGTAAAACCTGCTGCTCTCTCCTGTAAAACCTGCTGTCCTCTCCTGTAAAAGCTGCTGCCCTCTTCTGAAAAACCTGCTGCTGTCACCTGTAAAACCTGCTGCCCTCTCCTGTAAAACCTGCTGCTCTCTCCTGTAAAACCTGCTGCCATCTCCTGTAAAACATGCTGCTCTCTCCTGTAAAACCTGCTGCCCTCTCCTGTAAAACCTGCTGCCGTCACCTTTAAAAACTGCTGCCGTCTCCTGTAAAACCTGCTGCTGTCTCCTGTAAAACATGCTGCTGTTTCCTGTAAAACCTGCTGCTGTCTCCTGTAAAACCTGATGCTGTCTCATGTAAAACCTGCTGCTGTCTCCTGTAAAACCTGCTGCTGACGCCTGTAAAACCTGCTGCTGTTTCCTGTAAAACCTGCTGCCGTTTCATGTAAAACCTGCTGCTGTCTCCTGTAAAACCTGCTGCCGTTTCCTGTACAACCTGCTGCCCACTCCTGTAACACCTGTTGATCTCTCCTGTAAAGCCTGCTGCCTTCTCCTGTAAAACCTGCTGCTGTTTCCTTTAAAACCTGCTGCCGTCTCCTGTAAAACCTGCTGATGTCTACGGTAAAACCTGCTGCTGTCTCCTGTAAAACCTGTTGCTGTCTCCTGTAAAGCCTGCTGCCGTCTCGTGTAAAACCTGCTGCTGTCTCCTGTAAAACCTGCTGCCGTCTCCTGTAAAACCTGCTCAAGTCTCCTGTAAAACCTGCTGCCGTCTCCTGTAAAACATGCTGCCGTGTCCTGTAAAAGCTGCTGCTTTCTCCTGTAAAACCTGCTGCCGTCTCTTGTAAAACCTGCTGCCGTCTCCTGTAAAACCTGCTGCTTTCTCCTGTAAAACCTGCTGCCGTCTCCTGTAAAACCTGCTGCTGTCTCTTGTAAAACCTGCTGCTGTCTCCTGTAAAACCTTCTGCTGTTTCCTGTAAAACCTGCTGCCGTCTCCTGTAAAACCTGCTGCTGTCTCCTGTAAAACCTGCTGCTCTCTCCTCTAAAACCTGCTGTTGTCTCCTGAAAAACCTGCTACTGTTTCCTGTTAAACCTGCTGCCGTCTCCTGTAAAACCTGATGCTGTCTCCTGTAAAACATGCTGCTGTCTCCTGTAAAACCTACTGCCGTCTCCTGTATAATCTGCTGCTGTCTCCTGTAAAACCTGCTGCTGACTCCTGTAAAACCTTAAGCCCTCTCCTGTAAAACCTGCTGCTGCCTCCTGTAAAACCTGCTGCTCTCTCCTGTAAAACCTGCTGTCCTCTCCTGTAAAAGCTGCTGCCCTCTTCTGAAAAACCTGCTGCTGTCACCTGTAAAACCTGCTGCCCTCTCCTGTAAAACCTGCTGCTCTCTCCTGTAAAACCTGCTGCCATCTCCTGTAAAACATGCTGCTCTCTCCTGTAAAACCTGCTGCCCTCTCCTGTAAATCCTGCTGCCGTCACCTTTAAAAACTGCTGCCGTCTCCTGTAAAACCTGCTGCTGTCTCCTGTAAAACCTGCTGCCGCCTCCTGTAAAACCTGCTGCTGTTTCCTGTAAAACCTGCTGCCGTCTCCTGTAAAACCTGCTGCCCTCTCCTGTAAAACCTGCTGCGGCCTCCTGCAAAAAATGCTGCTGTCTCCTGTAAAACCTGCTGCTGTCTCCTGTAAAACCTGCTGCCCTCTTCTGTAAAACCTGCTGCTGTTTCCTGTAAAACCTGCTGCCGTCTCCTGTAAAACCTGCTGGTGTCTCCTGTAAAACCTGCTGCCCTCTCCGGTAATACCTGCTGCCGTCTCCTGTAAAACCTGCTTTTGTCACCTGTAAAACCTGCTGCCGTCTCCTGTAAAACCTGCTGCCATCTACTGTAAAACCTGCTGCGGTCTCCTGTAAAACCTGCTGCTGTCTCCTGTAAAACCTGCTGCTGTCTCATGTAAAACCTGCTGCTGTCTCCTGTAAAACCTGCTGCTGACTCCTGTAAAACCTGCTGCTGTTTCCTGTAAAACCTGCTGCCGTTTCTTGTAAAACCTGCTGCTGTCTCCTGTAAAACCTGCTGCTCTCTCCGCTAAAACCTGCTGCCGTCTCCTGTATAATCTGCTGCTGTTTCTTGTAAAACCTGCTGCCGTCTCCTGTAAAACCTGCTGCCAACTCCTGTAACACCTGTTGATCTCTCCTGTAAAGCCTGCTTCCGTCTCCTGTAAAACCAGCTGCTGTTTCCTTTAAAACCTGCTGCCGTCTCCTGTAAAACCTGCTGATGTCTACGGTAAAACCTGCTGCCCTCTCCTGTAAAACCTGCTGCTGTTTCCTGTAAAACCTGCTGCCGTCTCCTGTAAAACCTGCTGGTGTCTCCTGTAAAACCGGCTGCCCTCTCGGTTAATACCTGCTGCCGTCTCCTGTAAAACCTGCTGGTGTCACCTGTAAAACCTGCTGCCATCTACTGTAAAACCTGCTGCGGTCTCCTGTAAAACCTGCTGCTGTCTCCTGTAAAACCTGCTGCTGTCTCATGTAAAACCTGCTGCTGTCTCCTGTAAAACCTGCTGCTGACTCTTGTAATACCTGCTGCTGTTTCCTGTAAAACCTGCTGCTGTTTCCTGTAAAACCTGCTGCTGTCTCCTGTAAATCCTGCTGCTCTCTCCGCTAAAACCTGCTGCCGTCTCCTGTATAATCTGCTGCTGTTTCCTGTAAAACCTGCTGCCGTCTCCTGTAAAACCAGCTGCCCACTCCTGTAACACCTGTTGATCTCTCCTGAAAAGCCTGCTGCTGTCTCATGTAAAACCTGCTGCTGTCTCCTGTAAAACCTGCTGCTGACTCCTGTAAAACCTGCTGCTGTTTCCTGTAAAACCTGCTGCCGTTTCCTGTAAAACCTGCTGCTCTCTCCGCTAAAACCTGCTGCCGTCTCCTGTATAATCTGCTGCTGTGTCTTGTAAAACCTGCTGCCGTCTCCTGTAAAACCTGCTGCCAACTCCTGTAACACCTGTTGATCTCTCCTGTAAAGCCTGCTTCCGTCTCCTGTAAAACCAGCTGCTGTTTCCTTTAAAACCTGCTGCCGTCTCCTGTAAAACCTGCTGATGTCTACGGTAAAACCTGCTGCCCTCTCCTGTAAAACCTGCTGCTGTTTCCTGTAAAACCTGCTGCCGTCTCCTGTAAAACCTGCTGGTGTCTCCTGTAAAACCGGCTGCCCTCTCGGTTAATACCTGCTGCCGTCTCCTGTAAAACCTGCTGGTGTCACCTGTAAAACCTGCTGCCATCTACTGTAAAACCTGCTGCGGTCTCCTGTAAAACCTGCTGCTGTCTCCTGTAAAACCTGCTGCTGTCTCATGTAAAACCTGCTGCTGTCTCCTGTAAAACCTGCTGCTGACTCTTGTAATACCTGCTGCTGTTTCCTGTAAAACCTGCTGCTGTTTCCTGTAAAACCTGCTGCTGTCTCCTGTAAATCCTGCTGCTCTCTCCGCTAAAACCTGCTGCCGTCTCCTGTATAATCTGCTGCTGTTTCCTGTAAAACCTGCTGCCGTCTCCTGTAAAACCAGCTGCCCACTCCTGTAACACCTGTTGATCTCTCCTGTAAAGCTTGCTTCCGTCTCCTGTAAAACCTGCTGCTGTTTTCTTTAAAACCTGCTGCCGTCTCCTGTAAAACCTGCTGATGTCTACGGAAAACCCTGCTGCTGTCTCCTGTAAAACCTGTTGCTGTCTCCTGTAAAGCCTGCTGCTGTCTCGTGTAAAACCTGCTGCTGTCTCATGTAATATCTGCTGCTGTCTCCTGTAAAACCTGCTGACGTCTCCTGTAAAACCTGCTCAAGTCTCCTGTAAAACCTGCTGCCCTCTCCTGTAAAACCTGCTGCCGTCTCCTGTAAAACCTGCTGCTTTCTACTGTAAAACCTGCTGCCGTCTCCTGTAAAATCTGCCACTGTCTGCTGTACAACCTGCTGCTGTTTCCTGTAAAACCTGCTGCTCTCTCTTGTAAAACCTGCATCTGTCTCCTGTAAAACCTGCTGACGCCTCCTGTAAAACCTGCTGCTGTCTACTGTAAAGCCTGATGCCCTCTCCTGTAAAACCTGCTGCCGTTTCCTATAAAACCAGCTGATATCAATGCTAAAACCTGCTGCTGTCTCCTGTATCACCTTTTGCTGTCTCCTGTAAAGCCTGCTGCCGTCTCCTGTAAAACCTGCTGCTGTTTCCTTTAAAACCTGCTGCCGTCTCCTGTAAAACCTGCTTTTGTCAACGCTAAAACCTGCTGCTGTCTCCTGTAAAACCTGCTACTGTCTCCTGTAAAACCTGCTGCCGCCTCTGTAAAAGGTTCTGCCGTCTCCTGTAAAGCCTGCTGCTGTCTCCCGTAAAACCTGCTGCTGTCTCCTGTAAAATCTGCTGCCCTCTCCTGTACTAACTGCTGCCGCCTCCTGTAAAACCTGCTGCTCTCTCCTGTAAAACCTGCTTCCCTCTCCTGTAAAACCTGTTGCCCTCTCCTGTAAAACCCGCTGCTCTCTCCTGTAAAACCTGCTGCCATCTCCTGTAAAACATGCTGCTCTGTCCTGTAAAACCTGCTGCCCTCTCCTGTAAAACATGCTGCCGTCACCTTTAAAACCTGCTGCCGTCTCCTGTAAAACCTGCTGCTGTCTCCTGTAAAACCTGCTGCCGCCTCCTGTAAAACCTGCTGCTGTTTCCTGTAAAACCTGCTGCCGTCTCCTGTAAAACCTGCTGCCCTCTCCTGTAAAACCTGCTGCGGCCTACTGCTAAAAATGATGCTGTCTCCTGTAAAACCTGCTGCTGTCTCCTGTAAAACCTGCTGCCCTCTCCTGTAAAACCTGCTGCTGTTTCCTGTAAAACCTGCTGCCGTCTCCTGTAAAACCTGCTGGTGTCTCCTGTAAAACCTGCTGCCCTCTCCGGTAATACCTGCTGCCGTCTCCTGTAAAACCTGCTGGTGTCACCTGTAAAACCTGCTGCCGTCTCCTGTAAAACCTGCGGCCATCTACTGTAAAACCTGCTGCGGTCTCCTGTAAAACCTGCTGCTGTCTCCTGTAAAACCTGCTGCTGTCTCATGTAAAACCTGCTGCTGTCTCCTGTGAAACCTGCTGCTGACTCCTGTAAAACCTGCTGCTGTTTCCTGTAAAACCTGCTGCCGTTTACTGTAAAACCGGCTGCTGTCTCCTGTAAAACCTGCTGCTCTCTCCGCTAAAACCTGCTGCCGTCTCCTGTATAAACTGGTGCTGTTTCCTGTAAAACCTGCTGCCGTCTCCTGTAAAACCAGCTGCCCACTCCTGTAACAGCTGTTGATCTCTCCTGTAAAGCCTGCTTCCGTCTCCTGTAAAACCTGCTGCTGTTTCCTGTAAAACCTGCTGCCGTCTCCTGTAAAACCTGCTGATGTCTACGGTAAAACCTGCTGCTGTCTCCTGTAAAACCTGTTGCTGTCTCCTGTAAAGCCTGCTGCTGTCTCGTGTAAAACCTGCTGCTGTCTCATGTAATATCTGCTGCTGTCTCCTGTAAAATCTGCTGACGTCTCCTGTAAATCCTGCTCAAGTCTCCTGTAAAACCTGCTGCCCTCTCCTGTAAAACCTGCTGCCGTGTCCTGTAAAACCTGCTGCTGTCTCCTGTAAAACCTGCTGCCGTCTCATGTAAAACCTGCTGCCGTCTCCTGTAAAACCTGCTCCCCTCTCCTGTAAAACCTACTGCCGTCTCCTGTAAAACCTGCTTCTTTCTACTGTAAAACCTGCTGCCGTCTCCTGTAAAATCTGCCACTGTCTCCTGTACAACCTGCTGCTGTTTCCTGTAAAACCTGCTGCTCTCTCTTGTAAAACCTGCATCTGTCTCCTGTAAAACCTGCTGCCGCCTCCTGTAAAACCTGCTGCTGTCTCCTGTAAAGCCTGATGCCCTCTCCTGTAAACCTGCTGCCGTTTCCTATAAAACCTGCTGATGTCAATGCTAAAACCTGCTGCTGTCTCCTGTAACACCTGTTGCTGTCTCCTGTAAAGCCTGCTGCCGTCTCCTGTAAAACCTGCTGCTGTTTCCTTTAAAACCTGCTGCCGTCTCCTGTAAAAGCTGCTGATGTCAACGCTAAAACCTGCTGCTGTCACCTGTAAAACCTGCTACTGTCTCCTGTAAAACCTGCTGCCGTCTCTTGTAAAACCTGCTGCCGTCTCCTGTAAAACCTGCTACCGTCTCCTGTAAAACCTGCTGCTGACTACTGTAAAACCTGCTACCGTCTCCTGTAAAGCCTGCTGCCGTCTCCTGTAAAACCTGCTGCCCTCTCCTGTAAAACCTGCTGCTGTCTCCTGTAAAACCTGCTGCCGCCTGTGTAAAAGCTTCTGCTGTCTCCTGTAAAACCTGCTGCTGTCTCCCGTAAAACCTGCTGCTGTCTCCTGTAAAACCTTCTGCCCTCTCCTGTACTAACTGCTGCTCTCTCCTGTAAAACCTGCTGCTGTCTCCTGTAAAACCTGCTGCTGTCTCCTGTAAAACCTTAAGCCCTCTCCTGTAAAACCTGCTGCTGCCTCCTGTAAAACCTGCTGCTCTCTCTTGTAAAACCTGCTGTCCTCTCCTGTAAAAGCTGCTGCCCTCTTCTGAAAAACCTGCTGCTGTCACCTGTAAAACCTGCTGCCCTCTCCTGTAAAACCTGCTGCTCTCTCCTGTAAAACCTGCTGCCATCTCCTGTAAAACATGCTGCTCTCTCCTGTAAAACCTGCTGCCCTCTCCTGTAAAACCTGCTGCCGTCACCTTTAAAAACTGCTGCCGTCTCCTGTAAAACCTGCTGCTGTCTCCTGTAAAACATGCTGCTGCCTCCTGTAAAACCTGCTGCTGTTTCCTGTAAAACCTGCTGCCGTCTCCTGTAAAACCTGCTGCCCTCTCCTGTAAAACCTGCTGCGGCCTCCTGCAAAAAATGCTGCTGTCTCCTGTAAAACCTGCTGCTGTCTCCTGTAAAACCTGCTGCCGTCTCATGTAAAACCTGCGGCCGTCTCCTGTAAAACCTGCTGCCCTCTCCTGTAAAACCTACTGCCGTCTCCTGTAAAACCTGCTTCTTTCTACTGTAAAACCTGCTGCCGTCTCCTGTAAAATCTGCCACTGTCTCCTGTACAACCTGCTGCTGTTTCCTGTAAAACCTGCTGCTCTCTCTTGTAAAACCTGCATCTGTCTCCTGTAAAACCTGCTGCCGCCTCCTGTAAAACGTGCTGCTGTCTCCTGTAAAGCCTGATGCCCTCTCCTGTAAACCTGCTGCCGTTTCCTATAAAACCTGCTGATGTCAATGCTAAAACCTGCTGCTGTCTCCTGTAACACCTGTTGCTGTCTCCTGTAAAGCCTGCTGCCGTCTCCTGTAAAACCTGCTGCTGTTTCCTTTAAAACCTGCTGCCGTCTCCTGTAAAAGCTGCTGATGTCAACGCTAAAACCTGCTGCTGTCTCCTGTAAAACCTGCTACTGTCTCTATAAAACCTGCTGCCGTCTCTTGTAAAACCTGCTGCCGTCTCCTGTAAAACCTGCTACCGTCTCCTGTAAAACCTGCTGCTGACTACTGTAAAACCTGCTGCTGTCTCCTGTAAAACCTGCTGCCGCCTGTGTAAAAGCTTCTGCTGTCTCCTGTAAAACCTGCTGCTGTCTCCCGTAAAACCTGCTGCTGTCTCCTGTAAAACCTGCTGCCCTCTCCTGTACTAACTGCTGCTCTCTCCTGTAAAACCTGCTGCTGTCTCCTGTAAAACCTGCTGCTGTCTCCTGTAAAACCTTAAGCCCTCTCCTGTAAAACCTGCTGCTGCCTCCTGTAAAACCTGCTGCTCTCTCCTGTAAAACCTGCTGTCCTCTCCTGTAAAAGCTGCTGCCCTCTTCTGAAAAACCTGCTGCTGTCACCCGTAAAACCTGCTGCCCTCTCCTGTAAAACCTGCTGCTCTCTCCTGTAAAACCTGCTGCCATCTCCTGTAAAACATGCTGCTCTCTCCTGTAAAACCTGCTGCCCTCTCCTGTAAAACCTGCTGCCGTCACCTTTAAAAACTGCTGCCGTCTCCTGTAAAACCTGCTGCTGTCTCCTGTAAAACCTGCTGCCGCCTCCTGTAAAACCTGCTGCTGTTTCCTGTAAAACCTGCTGCCGTCTCCTGTAAAACCTGCTGCCCTCTCCTGTAAAACCTGCTGCTGTCTCCTGTAAAACCTGCTGCTGTCTCCTGTAAAACCTGCCGCCCTCTTCTGTAAAACCTGCTGCTGTTTCCTGTAAAACCTGCTGCCGTCTCCTGTAAAACCTGCTGGTGTCTCCTGTAAAACCTGCTGCCCTCTCCGGTAATACCTGCTGCCGTCTCCTGTAAAACCTGCTTTTGTCACCTGTAAAACCTGCTGCCGTCTCTTGTAAAACCTGCTGCCATCTACTGTAAAACCTGCTGCGGTCTCCTGTAAACCTGCTGCTGTCTCCTGTAAAACCTGCTGCTGTCTCATGTAAAACCTTCTGCTGTCTCCTGTAAAACCTGCTGCTGACTCCTGTAAAACCTGCTGCTGTTTCCTGTAAAACCTGCTGCCGTTTCTTGTAAAACCTGCTGCTGTCTCCTGTAAAACCTGCTGCTCTCTCCGCTAAAACCTGCTGCCGTCTCCTGTTTAATCTGCTGCTGTTTCTTGTAAAACCTGCTGCCGTCTCCTGTAAAACCTGCTGCCAACTCCTGTAACACCTGTTGATCTCTCCTGTAAAGCCTGCTTCCGTCTCCTGTAAAACCAGCTGCTGTTTCCTTTAAAACCTGCTGCCGTCTCCTGTAAAACCTGCTGATGTCTACGGTAAATCCTGCTGCCCTCTCCTGTAAAACCTGCTGCTGTTTCCTGTAAAACCTGCTGCCGTCTCCTGTAAAACCTGCTGGTGTCTCCTGTAAAACCGGCTGCCCTCTCGGTTAATACCTGCTGCCGTCTCCTGTAAAACCTGCTGGTGTCACCTGTAAAACCTGCTGCCATCTACTGTAAAACCTGCTGCGGTCTCCTGTAAAACCTGCTGCTGTCTCCTGTAAAACCTGCTGCTGTCTCATGTAAAACCTGCTGCTGTCTCCTGTAAAACCTGCTGCTGACTCTTGTAATACCTGCTGCTGTTTCCTGTAAAACCTGCTGCTTTCTCCTGTAAATCCTGCTGCTCTCTCTGCTAAAACCTGCTGCCGTCTCCTGTATAATCTGCTGCTGTTTCCTGTAAAACCTGCTGCCGTCTCCTGTAAAACCAGCTGCCCACTCCTGTAACACCTGTTGATCTCTCCTGTAAAGCCTGCTGCTGTCTCATGTAAAACCTGCTGCTGTCTCCTGTAAAACCTGCTGCTGACTCCTGTAAAACCTGCTGCTGTTTCCTGTAAAACCTGCTGCCGTTTCCTGTAAAACCAGCTGCTGTCTCCTGTAAAACCTGCTGCTCTCTCCGCTAAATCCTGCTGCCGTCTCCTGTATAATCTGCTGCTGTTTCTTGTAAAACCTGCTGCCGTCTCCTGTAAAACCTGCTGCCAACTCCTGTAACACCTGTTGATCTCTCCTGTAAAGCCTGCTTCCGTCTCCTGTAAAACCAGCTGCTGTTTCCTTTAAAACCTGCTGCCGTCTCCTGTAAAACCTGCTGCTGTCTCCTGTAAAACCTGCTGCCGCCTCTGTAAAAGCTTCTGCTGTCTCCTGTAAAACCTGCTGCTGTCTCCCGTAAAACCTGCTGCTGTCTCCTGTAAAACCTGCTGCCCTCTCCTGTACTAACTGCTGCTCTCTCCTGTAAAACCTGCTGCTGTCTCCTGTAAAACCTGCTGCTGTCTCCTGTAAAACCTTAAGCCCTCTCCTGTAAAACCTGCTGCTGCCTCCTGTAAAACCTGCTGCTCTCTCCTGTAAAACCTGCTGTCCTCTCCTGTAAAAGCTGCTGCCCTCTTCTGAAAAACCTGCTGCTGTCACCTGTAAAACCTGCTGCCCTCTCCTGTAAAACCTGCTGCTGTTTCCTGTAAAACCTGCTGCCGTCTCCTGTAAAACCTGCTGGTGTCTCCGGTAAAACCGGCTGCCCTCTCGGTTAATACCTGCTGCCGTCTCCTGTAAAACCTGCTGGTGTCACCTGTAAAACCTGCTGCCATCTACTGTAAAACCTGCTGCGGTCTCCTGTAAAACCTGCTTCCCTCTCCTGTAAAACCTGTTGCCCTCTCCTGTAAAACCCGCTGCTCTCTCCTGTAAAACCTGCTGCCATCTCCTGTAAAACATGCTGCTCTGTCCTGTAAAACCTGCTGCCCTCTCCTGTAAAACATGCTGCCGTCACCTTTAAAACCTGCTGCCGTCTCCTGTAAAACCTGCTGCTGTCTCCTGTAAAACCTGCTGCCGCCTCCTGTAAAACCTGCTGCTGTTTCCTGTAAAACCTGCTGCCGTCTCCTGTAAAACCTGCTGCCCTCTCATGTAAAACCTGCTGCGGCCTACTGCTAAAAATGATGCTGTCTCCTGTAAAACCTGCTGCTGTCTCCTGTAAAACCTGCTGCCCTCTCCTGTAAAACCTGCTGCTGTTTCCTGTAAAACCTGCTGCCGTCTCCTGTAAAACCTGCTGGTGTCTCCTGTAAAACCTGCTGCCCTCTCCGGTAATACCTGCTGCCGTCTCCTGTAAAACCTGCTGGTGTCACCTGTAAAACCTGCTGCCGTCTCCTGTAAAACCTGCGGCCATCTACTGTAAAACCTGCTGCGGTCACCTGTAAAACCGGCTGCTGTCTCCTGTAAAACCTGCTGCTGTCTCATGTAAAACCTGCTGCTGTCTCCTGTGAAACCTGCTGCTGACTCCTATAAAACCTGCTGCTGTTTCCTGTAAAACCTGCTGCCGTTTCCTGTAAAACCTGCTGCTGTCTCCTGTAAAACCTGCTGCTCTCTCCGCTAAAACCTGCTGCCGTCTCCTGTATAAACTGCTGCTGTTTCCTGTAAAACCTGCTGCCGTCTCCTGTAAAACCTGCTGCTGTCTCCTGTAACACCTGTTGATCTCTCCTGTAAAGCCTGCTTCCGTGTCCTGTAAAACCTGCTGCTGTTTCCTTTAAAACCTGCTGCCGTCTCCTGTAAAACCTGCTGATGTCTACGGTAAAACCTGCTGCTGTCTCCTGTAAAACCTGCTGCCCTCTCCTGTACTAACTGCTGCTCTCTCCGGTAAAACCTGCTGCTGTCTCCTGTAAAACCTGCTGCTGTCTCCTGTAAAACCTTAAGCCCTCTCCTGTAAAACCTGCTGCTGCCTCCTGTAAAACCTGCTGCTCTCTCCTGTAAAACCTGCTGTCCTCTCCTGTAAAAGCTGCTGCCCTCTTCTGAAAAACCTGCTGCTGTCACCTGTAAAACCTGCTGCCCTCTCCTGTAAAACCTGCTGCTCTCTCCTGTAAAACCTGCTGCCATCTCCTGTAAAACATGCTGCTCTCTCCTGTAAAACCTGCTGCCCTCTCCTGTAAAACCTGCTGCCGTCACCTTTAAAACCTGCTGCCCTCTCCTGTAAAACCTGCTGCTCTCTCCTGTAAAACCTGCTGCCATCTCCTGTAAAACATGCTGCTCTCTCCTGTAAAACCTGCTGCCCTCTCCTGTAAAACCTGCTGCCGTCACCTTTAAAAACTGCTGCCGTCTCCTGTAAAACCTGCTGCTGTCTCCTGTAAAACATGCTGCCGCCTCCTGTAAAACCTGCTGCTGTTTCCTGTAAAACCTGCTGCCGTCTCCTGTAAAACCTGCTGCCCTCTCCTGTAAAACCTGCTGCGGCCTCCTGCAAAAAATGCTGCTGTCTCCTGTAAAACCTGCTGCTGTCTCCTGTAAAACCTGCTGCCGTCTCATGTAAAACCTGCTGCCGTCTCCTGTAAAACCTGCTGCCCTCTCCTGTAAAACCTACTGCCGTCTCGTGTAAAACCTGCTTCTTTCTACTGTAAAACCTGCTGCCGTCTCCTGTAAAATCTGCCACTGTCTCCTGTACAACCTGCTGCTGTTTCCTGTAAAACCTGCTGCTCTCTCTTGTAAAACCTGCATCTGTCTCCTGTAAAACCTGCTGCCGCCTCCTGTAAAACCTGCTGCTGTCTCCTGTAAAGCCTGATGCCCTCTCCTGTAAACCTGCTGCCGTTTCCTATAAAACCTGCTGATGTCAATGCTAAAACCTGCTGCTGTCTCCTGTAACACCTGTTGCTGTCTCCTGTAAAGCCTGCTGCCGTCTCCTGTAAAACCTGCTGCTGTTTCCTTTAAAACCTGCTGCCGTCTCCTGTAAAAGCTGCTGATGTCAACGCTAAAACCTGCTGCTGTCTCCTGTAAAACCTGCTACTGTCTCCTGTAAAACTTGCTGCCGTCTCTTGTAAAACCTGCTGCCGTCTCCTGTAAAACCTGCTGCCCTCTCCTGTAAAACCTGCTGCTGTCTCCTGTAAAACCTGCTGCCGCCTCTGTAAAAGCTTCTGCTGTCTCCTGTAAAACCTGCTGCTGTCTCCCGTAAAACCTGCTGCTGTCTCCTGTAAAACCTGCTGCCCTCTCCTGTACTAACTGCTGCTCTCTCCTGTAAAACCTGCTGCTGTCTCCTGTAAAACCTGCTGCTGTCTCCTGTAAAACCTTAAGCCCTCTCCTGTAAAACCTGCTGCTGCCTCCTGTAAAACCTGCTGCTCTCTCCTGTAAAACCTGCTGTCCTCTCCTGTAAAAGCTGCTGCCCTCTTCTGAAAAACCTGCTGCTGTCACCTGTAAAACCTGCTGCCCTCTCCTGTAAAACCTGCTGCTCTCTCCTGTAAAACCTGCTGCCATCTCCTGTAAAACATGCTGCTCTCTCCTGTAAAACCTGCTGCCCTCTCCTGTAAAACCTGCTGCCGTCACCTTTAAAAACTGCTGCCGTCTCCTGTAAAACCTGCTGCTGTCTCCTGTAAAACCTGCTGCCGCCTCCTGTAAAACCTGCTGCTGTTTCCTGTAAAACCTGTTGCCGTCTCCTGTAAAACCTGCTGCCCTCTCCTGTAAAACCTGCTGCGGCCTCCTGCAAAAAATGCTGCTGTCTCCTGGAAAACCTGCTGCTGTCTCCTGTAAAACCTGCTGCCCTCTCCTGTAAAACCTGCTGCTGTTTCCTGTAAAACCTCCTGCCGTCTCCTGTAAAACCTGCTGCCGTCTCCTGTAAAACCTGCTGGTGTCTCCTGTAAAACCTGCTGCCCTCTCCGGTAATACCTGCTGCCCTCTCCTGTAAAACCTGCTTTTGTCACCTGTAAAACCTGCTGCCGTCTCCTGTAAAACCTGCTGCCATCTACTGTAAAACCTGCTGCTGTCTCCTGTAAAACCTGCTGCTGACTCTTGTAATACCTGCTGCTGTTTCCTGTAAAACCTGCTGCTGTTTCCTGTAAAACCTGCTGCTTTCTCCTGTAAATCCTGCTGCTCTCTCCGCTAAAACCTGCTGCCGTCTCCTGTATAATCTGCTGCTGTTTCCTGTAAAACCTGCTGCCGTCTCCTGTAAAACCAGCTGCCCACTCCTGTAACACCTGTTGATCTCTCCTGTAAAGCCTGCTGCTGTCTCATGTAAAACCTGCTGCTGTCTCCTGTAAAACCTGCTGCTGACTCCTGTAAAACCTGCTGCTGTTTCCTGTAAAACCTGCTGCCGTTTCCTGTAAAACCTGCTGCTGTCTCCTGTAAAACCTGCTGCTCTCTCCGCTAAATCCTGCTGCCGTCTCCTGTATAATCTGCTGCTGTTTCTTGTAAAACCTGCTGCCGTCTCCTGTAAAACCTGCTGCCAACTCCTGTAACACCTGTTGATCTCTCCTGTAAAGCCTGCTTCCGTCTCCTGTAAAACCAGCTGCTGTTTCCTTTAAAACCTGCTGCCGTCTCCTGTAAAACCTGCTGCTGTCTCCTGTAAAACCTGCTGCCGCCTCTGTAAAAGCTTCTGCTGTCTCCTGTAAAACCTGCTGCTGTCTCCCGTAAAACCTGCTGCTGTCTCCTGTAAAACCTGCTGCCCTCTCCTGTACTAACTGCTGCTCTCTCCTGTAAAACCTGCTGCTGTCTCCTGTAAAACCTGCTGCTGTCTCCTGTAAAACCTTAAGCCCTCTCCTGTAAAACCTGCTGCTGCCTCCTGTAAAACCTGCTGCTCTCTCCTGTAAAACCTGCTGTCCTCTCCTGTAAAAGCTGCTGCCCTCTTCTGAAAAACCTGCTGCTGTCACCTGTAAAACCTGCTGCCCTCTCCTGTAAAACCTGCTGCTGTTTCCTGTAAAACCTGCTGCCGTCTCCTGTAAAACCTGCTGGTGTCTCCGGTAAAACCGGCTGCCCTCTCGGTTAATACCTGCTGCCGTCTCCTGTAAAACCTGCTGGTGTCACCTGTAAAACCTGCTGCCATCTACTGTAAAACCTGCTGCGGTCTCCTGTAAAACCTGCTTCCCTCTCCTGTAAAACCTGTTGCCCTCTCCTGTAAAACCCGCTGCTCTCTCCTGTAAAACCTGCTGCCATCTCCTGTAAAACATGCTGCTCTGTCCTGTAAAACCTGCTGCCCTCTCCTGTAAAACATGCTGCCGTCACCTTTAAAACCTGCTGCCGTCTCCTGTAAAACCTGCTGCTGTCTCCTGTAAAACCTGCTGCCGCCTCCTGTAAAACCTGCTGCTGTTTCCTGTAAAACCTGCTGCCGTCTCCTGTAAAACCTGCTGCCCTCTCATGTAAAACCTGCTGCGGCCTACTGCTAAAAATGATGCTGTCTCCTGTAAAACCTGCTGCTGTCTCCTGTAAAACCTGCTGCCCTCTCCTGTAAAACCTGCTGCTGTTTCCTGTAAAACCTGCTGCCGTCTCCTGTAAAACCTGCTGGTGTCTCCTGTAAAACCTGCTGCCCTCTCCGGTAATACCTGCTGCCGTCTCCTGTAAAACCTGCTGGTGTCACCTGTAAAACCTGCTGCCGTCTCCTGTAAAACCTGCGGCCATCTACTGTAAAACCTGCTGCGGTCACCTGTAAAACCGGCTGCTGTCTCCTGTAAAACCTGCTGCTGTCTCATGTAAAACCTGCTGCTGTCTCCTGTGAAACCTGCTGCTGACTCCTATAAAACCTGCTGCTGTTTCCTGTAAAACCTGCTGCCGTTTCCTGTAAAACCTGCTGCTGTCTCCTGTAAAACCTGCTGCTCTCTCCGCTAAAACCTGCTGCCGTCTCCTGTATAAACTGCTGCTGTTTCCTGTAAAACCTGCTGCCGTCTCCTGTAAAACCTGCTGCTGTCTCCTGTAACACCTGTTGATCTCTCCTGTAAAGCCTGCTTCCGTGTCCTGTAAAACCTGCTGCTGTTTCCTTTAAAACCTGCTGCCGTCTCCTGTAAAACCTGCTGATGTCTACGGTAAAACCTGCTGCTGTCTCCTGTAAAACCTGCTGCCCTCTCCTGTACTAACTGCTGCTCTCTCCGGTAAAACCTGCTGCTGTCTCCTGTAAAACCTGCTGCTGTCTCCTGTAAAACCTTAAGCCCTCTCCCGTAAAACCTGCTGCTGCCTCCTGTAAAACCTGCTGCTCTCTCCTGTAAAACCTGCTGTCCTCTCCTGTAAAAGCTGCTGCCCTCTTCTGAAAAACCTGCTGCTGTCACCTGTAAAACCTGCTGCCCTCTCCTGTAAAACCTGCTGCTCTCTCCTGTAAAACCTGCTGCCATCTCCTGTAAAACATGCTGCTCTCTCCTGTAAAACCTGCTGCCCTCTCCTGTAAAACCTGCTGCCGTCACCTTTAAAACCTGCTGCCCTCTCCTGTAAAACCTGCTGCTCTCTCCTGTAAAACCTGGTGCCATCTCCTGTAAAACATGCTGCTCTCTCCTGTAAAACCTGCTGCCCTCTCCTGTAAAACCTGCTGCCGTCACCTTTAAAAACTGCTGCCGTCTCCTGTAAAACCTGCTGCTGTCTCCTGTAAAACATGCTGCCGCCTCCTGTAAAACCTGCTGCTGTTTCCTGTAAAACCTGCTGCCGTCTCCTGTAAAACCTGCTGCCCTCTCCTGTAAAACCTGCTGCGGCCTCCTGCAAAAAATGCTGCTGTCTCCTGTAAAACCTGCTGCTGTCTCCTGTAAAACCTGCTGCCGTCTCATGTAAAACCTGCTGCCGTCTCCTGTAAAACCTGCTGCCCTCTCCTGTAAAACCTACTGCCGTCTCGTGTAAAACCTGCTTCTTTCTACTGTAAAACCTGCTGCCGTCTCCTGTAAAATCTGCCACTGTCTCCTGTACAACCTGCTGCTGTTTCCTGTAAAACCTGCTGCTCTCTCTTGTAAAACCTGCATCTGTCTCCTGTAAAACCTGCTGCCGCCTCCTGTAAAACCTGCTGCTGTCTCCTGTAAAGCCTGATGCCCTCTCCTGTAAACCTGCTGCCGTTTCCTATAAAACCTGCTGATGTCAATGCTAAAACCTGCTGCTGTCTCCTGTAACACCTGTTGCTGTCTCCTGTAAAGCCTGCTGCCGTCTCCTGTAAAACCTGCTGCTGTTTCCTTTAAAACCTGCTGCCGTCTCCTGTAAAAGCTGCTGATGTCAACGCTAAAACCTGCTGCTGTCTCCTGTAAAACCTGCTACTGTCTCCTGTAAAACTTGCTGCCGTCTCTTGTAAAACCTGCTGCCGTCTCCTGTAAAACCTGCTGCCCTCTCCTGTAAAACCTGCTGCTGTCTCCTGTAAAACCTGCTGCCGCCTCTGTAAAAGCTTCTGCTGTCTCCTGTAAAACCTGCTGCTGTCTCCCGTAAAACCTGCTGCTGTCTCCTGTAAAACCTGCTGCCCTCTCCTGTACTAACTGCTGCTCTCTCCTGTAAAACCTGCTGCTGTCTCCTGTAAAACCTGCTGCTGTCTCCTGTAAAACCTTAAGCCCTCTCCTGTAAAACCTGCTGCTGCCTCCTGTAAAACCTGCTGCTCTCTCCTGTAAAACCTGCTGTCCTCTCCTGTAAAAGCTGCTGCCCTCTTCTGAAAAACCTGCTGCTGTCACCTGTAAAACCTGCTGCCCTCTCCTGTAAAACCTGCTGCTCTCTCCTGTAAAACCTGCTGCCATCTCCTGTAAAACATGCTGCTCTCTCCTGTAAAACCTGCTGCCCTCTCCTGTAAAACCTGCTGCCGTCACCTTTAAAAACTGCTGCCGTCTCCTGTAAAACCTGCTGCTGTCTCCTGTAAAACCTGCTGCCGCCTCCTGTAAAACCTGCTGCTGTTTCCTGTAAAACCTGTTGCCGTCTCCTGTAAAACCTGCTGCCCTCTCCTGTAAAACCTGCTGCGGCCTCCTGCAAAAAATGCTGCTGTCTCCTGTAAAACCTGCTGCTGTCTCCTGTAAAACCTGCTGCCCTCTCCTGTAAAACCTGCTGCTGTTTCCTGTAAAACCTGCTGCCGTCTCCTGTAAAACCTGCTGCCGTCTCCTGTAAAACCTGCTGGTGTCTCCTGTAAAACCTGCTGCCCTCTCCGGTAATACCTGCTGCCCTCTCCTGTAAAACCTGCTTTTGTCACCTGTAAAACCTGCTGCCGTCTCCTGTAAAACCTGCTGCCATCTACTGTAAAACCTGCTGCGGTCTCCTGTAAAACCTGCTGCTGTCTCCTGTAAAACCTGCTGCTGTCTCATGTAAAACCTGCTGCTGTCTCCTGTAAAACCTGCTGCTGACTCCTGTAAAACCTGCTGCTGTTTCCTGTAAAACCTGCTGCCGTTTCCTGTAAAACCTGCTGCTGTCTCCTGTAAAACCTGCTGCTCTCTCCGCTAAAACCTGCTGCCGTCTCCTGTATAATCTGCTGCTGTTTCTTGTAAAACCTGCTGCCGTCTCCTGTAAAACCTGCTGCCAACTCCTGTAACACCTGTTGATCTCTCCTGTAAAGCCTGCTTCCGTCTCCTGTAAAACCAGCTGCTGTTTCCTTTAAAACCTGCTGCCGTCTCCTGTAAAACCTGCTGATGTCTACGGTAAAACCTGCTGCCCTCTCCTGTAAAACCTGCTGCTGTTTCCTGTAAAACCTGCTGCCGTCTCCTGTAAAACCTGCTGGTGTCTCCTGTAAAACCGGCTGCCCTCTTGGTTAATACCTGCTGCCGTCTCCTGTAAAACCTGCTGGTGTCACCTGTAAAACCTGCTGCCATCTACTGTAAAACCTGCTGCGGTCTCCTGTAAAACCTGCTGCTGTCTCCTGTAAAACCTGCTGCTGTCTCATGTAAAACCTGCTGCTGTCTCCTGTAAAACCTGCTGCTGACTCTTGTAATACCTGCTGCTGTTTCCTGTAAAACCTGCTGCTGTTTCCTGTAAAACCTGCTGCTGTCTCCTGTAAATCCTGCTGCTCTCTCTGCTAAAACCTGCTGCCGTCTCCTGTATAATCTGCTGCTGTTTCCTGTAAAACCTGCTGCCGTCTCCTGTAAAACCAGCTGCCCACTCCTGTAACACCTGTTGATCTCTCCTGTAAAGCCTGCTTCCGTCTCCTGTAAAACCTGCTGCTGTTTTCTTTAAAACCTGCTGCCGTCTCCTGTAAAACCTGCTGATGTCTACGGAAAACCCTGCTGCTGTCTCCAGTAAAACCTGTTGCTGTCTCCTGTAAAGCCTGCTGCTGTCTCGTGTAAAACCTGCTGCTGTCTCATGTAATATCTGCTGCTGTCTCCTGTAAAACCTGCTGACGTCTCCTGTAAAACCTGCTCAAGTCTCCTGTAAAACCTGCTGCCCTCTCCTGTAAAACCTGCTGCCGTGTCCTGTAAAACCTGCTGCTGCCTCCTGTAAAATCTGCTGACGTCTCATGTAAAACCTGCGGCCGTCTGCTGTAAAACCTGCTGCCCTCTCCTGTAAAATCTGCTGCCGTCTCCTGTAAAACCTGCTGCTTTCTACTGTAAAACCTGCTGCCGTCTCCTGTAAAATCTGCCACTGTCTGCTGTACAACCTGCTGCTGTTTCCTGTAAAACCTGCTGCTCTCTCTTGTAAAACCTGCATCTGTCTCCTGTAAAACCTGCTGACGCCTCCTGTAAAACCTGCTGCTGGCTCCTGTAAAGCCTGATGCCCTCTCCTGTAAAACCTGCTGCCGTTTCCTATAAAACCAGCTGATATCAATGCTAAAACATGCTGCTGTCTCCTGTATCACCTTTTGCTGTCTCCTGTAAAGCCTGCTGCCGTCTCCTGTAAAACCTGCTGCTGTTTCCTTTAAAACCTGCTGCCGTCTCCTGTAAAACCTGCTGTTGTCAACGCTAAAACATGCTGCTGTCTCCTGTAAAACCTGCTACTGTCTCCTGTAAAACCTGCTGCCGCCTCTGTAAAAGGTTCTGCCGTCTCCTGTAAAACCTGCTGCTGTCTCCCGTAAAACCTGCTGCTGTCTCCTGTAAAACCTGCTGCCCTCTCCTGTACTAACTGCTGCCGCCTCCTGTAAAACCTGCTGCTCTCTCCTGTAAAACCTGCTTCCCTCTCCTGTAAAACCTGTTGCCCTCTCCTGTAAAACCCGCTGCTCTCTCCTGTAAAACCTGCTGCCATCTCCTGTAAAACATGCTGCTCTGTCCTGTAAAACCTGCTGCCCTCTCCTGTAAAACATGCTGCCGTCACCTTTAAAACCTGCTGCCGTCTCCTGTAAAACCTGCTGCTGTCTCCTGTAAAACCTGCTGCCGCCTCCTGTAAAACCTGCTGCTGTTTCCTGTAAAACCTGCTGCCGTCTCCTGTAAAACCTGCTGCCCTCTCCTGTAAAACCTGCTGCGGCCTACTGCTAAAAATGATGCTGTCTCCTGTAAAACCTGCTGCTGTCTCCTGTAAAACCTGCTGCCCTCTCCTGTAAAACCTGCTGCTGTTTCCTGTAAAACCTGCTGCCGTCTCCTGTAAAACCTGCTGGTGTCTCCTGTAAAACCTGCTGCCCTCTCCGGTAATACCTGCTGCCGTCTCCTGTAAAACCTGCTGGTGTCACCTGTAAAACCTGCTGCCGTCTCCTGTAAAACCTGCGGCCATCTACTGTAAAACCTGCTGCGGTCTCCTGTAAAACCTGCTGCTGTCTCCTGTAAAACCTGCTGCTGTCTCATGTAAAACCTGCTGCTGTCTCCTGTGAAACCTGCTGCTGACTCCTGTAAAACCTGCTGCTGTTTCCTGTAAAACCTGCTGCCGTTTCCTGTAAAACCTGCTGCTGTCTCCTGTAAAACCTGCTGCTCTCTCCGCTAAAACCTGCTGCCGTCTCCTGTATAAACTGCTGCTGTTTCCTGTAAAACCTGCTGCCGTCTCCTGTAAAACCTGCTGCTGTCTCCTGTAACACCTGTTGATCTCTCCTGTAAAGCCTGCTTCCGTGTCCTGTAAAACCTGCTGCTATTTCCTTTAAAACCTGCTGCCGTCTCCTGTAAAACCTGCTGATGTCTACGGTAAAACCTGCTGCTGTCTCCTGTAAAACCTGTTGCTGTCTCCTGTAAAGCCTGCTGCTGTCTCGTGTAAAACCTGCTGCTGTCTCATGTAATATCTGCTGCTGTCTCCTGTAAAACCTGCTGCCGTCTCCTGTAAAACCAGCTGCCGTCTCCTGTAACACCTGTTGCTGTCTCCTGTAAAGACTGCGGCCGTCTCCTGTAAAACCTGCTGCTGTTTCCTTTAAAACCTGCTGCCGTCTCCTGTAAAACCTGCTGATGTCAACGCTAAAACCTGCTGCTGTCTCCTGTAAAACCTGCTACCGTCTCCTGTAAAACCTGCTGCCGTCTCTTGTAAAACCTGCTGCCGTCTCCTGTAAAACCTGCTACCGTCTCCTGTAAAACCTGCTGCTGACTCCTGTAAAACCTGCTACCGTCTCCTGTAAAACCTGCTGCCGTCTCCTGTAAAACCTGCTGCCGTGTCCTGTAAAACCTGCTGCTGTCTCCTGTAAAACCTGCTGCCGCCTCTGTAAAAGCTTCTGCTGTCTCCTGTAAAACCTGCTGCTGTCTCCCGTAAAACATGCTGCTCTCTCCTGTAAAACCTGCTGCCCTCTCCTGTAAATCCTGCTGCTGCCTCCTGTAAAACCTGCTGCCCTCTCCTGTAAAACCTGCTGCTGTCTCCTGTAAAACCTGCTGCTGCCTTCTGTAAAACCTGCTGCTGCCTCCTGTAAAACCTGCTGCTCTCTCCTGTAAAACCTGCTGCTGTCTCCTGTAAAACCTGCTGCCCTCTCCTGTAAAACCTGCTGTTGCCTCCTGTAAAACCTGCTGCTCTCTACTGTATAATCTGCTGTCCTCTCCTGTTGAAGCTGCTGCCCTCTTCTGAAAAACCTGCTGCTGTCACCTGTAAAACCTGCTGCCCTCTCCTGTAAAACCTGCTGCTGTCTCCTGTAAAAGCTGGTGCTCTCTCCTGTAACACCTGCTTCCGTCTCCTGTAAAACCTGCTGCCCTCTCCTGTATAACCTGCTGCCGTCTCCTGTAAAACCTGCTGCCGTCTCCTGTCTAACCTGCTGCTGTCTCCTGTAAAACCTGCTGCTGTCTCCTGTAAAACCTTAAGCCCTCTCCTGTAAAACCTGCTGCTGCCTCCTGTAAAACCTGCTGCTCTCTCCTGTAAAACCTGCTGTCCTCTCCTGTAAAAGCTGCTGCCCTCTTCTGAAAAACCTGCTGCTGTCACCTGTAAAACCTGCTGCCCTCTCCTGTAAAACCTGCTGCTCTCTCCTGTAAAACCTGCTGCCATCTCCTGTAAAACATGCTGCTCTCTCCTGTAAAACCTGCTGCCCTCTCCTGTAAAACCTGCTGCCGTCACCTTTAAAACCTGCTGCCCTCTCCTGTAAAACCTGCTGCTCTCTCCTGTAAAACCTGCTGCCATCTCCTGTAAAACATGCTGCTCTCTCCTGTAAAACCTGCTGCCCTCTCCTGTAAAACCTGCTGCCGTCACCTTTAAAAACTGCTGCCGTCTCCTGTAAAACCTGCTGCTGTCTCCTGTAAAACATGCTGCCGCCTCCTGTAAAACCTGCTGCTGTTTCCTGTAAAACCTGCTGCCGTCTCCTGTAAAACCTGCTGCCCTCTCCTGTATAACCTGCTGCGGCCTCCTGCAAAAAATGCTGCTGTCTCCTGTAAAACCTGCTGCTGTCTCCTGTAAAACCTGCTGCCGTCTCATGTAAAACCTGCGGCCGTCTCCTGTAAAACCTGCTGCCCTCTCCTGTAAAACCTACTGCCGTCTCGTGTAAAACCTGCTTCTTTCTACTGTAAAACCTGCTGCCGTCTCCTGTAAAATCTGCCACTGTCTCCTGTACAACCTGCTGCTGTTTCCTGTAAAACCTGCTGCTCTCTCTTGTAAAACCTGCATCTGTCTCCTGTAAAACCTGCTGCCGCCTCCTGTAAAACCTGCTGCTGTCTCCTGTAAAGCCTGATGCCCTCTCCTGTAAACCTGCTGCCGTTTCCTATAAAACCTGCTGATGTCAATGCTAAAACCTGCTGCTGTCTCCTGTAACACCTGTTGCTGTCTCCTGTAAAGCCTGCTGCCGTCTCCTGTAAAACCTGCTGCTGTTTCCTTTAAAACCTGCTGCCGTCTCCTGTAAAAGCTGCTGATGTCAACGCTAAAACCTGCTGCTGTCTCCTGTAAAACCTGCTACTGTCTCCTGTAAAACTTGCTGCCGTCTCTTGTAAAACCTGCTGCCGTCTCCTGTAAAACCTGCTGCCCTCTCCTGTAAAACCTGCTGCTGTCTCCTGTAAAACCTGCTGCCGCCTCTGTAAAAGCTTCTGCTGTCTCCTGTAAAACCTGCTGCTGTCTCCCGTAAAACCTGCTGCTGTCTCCTGTAAAACCTGCTGCCCTCTCCTGTACTAACTGCTGCTCTCTCCTGTAAAACCTGCTGCTGTCTCCTGTAAAACCTGCTGCTGTCTCCTGTAAAACCTTAAGCCCTCTCCTGTAAAACCTGCTGCTGCCTCCTGTAAAACCTGCTGCTCTCTCCTGTAAAACCTGCTGTCCTCTCCTGTAAAAGCTGCTGCCCTCTTCTGAAAAACCTGCTGCTGTCACCTGTAAAACCTGCTGCCCTCTCCTGTAAAACCTGCTGCTCTCTCCTGTAAAACCTGCTGCCATCTCCTGTAAAACATGCTGCTCTCTCCTGTAAAACCTGCTGCCCTCTCCTGTAAAACCTGCTGCCGTCACCTTTAAAAACTGCTGCCGTCTCCTGTAAAACCTGCTGCTGTCTCCTGTAAAACCTGCTGCCGCCTCCTGTAAAACCTGCTGCTGTCTCCTGTAAAACCTGCTGCTGTCTCCTGTAAAACCTGCTGCCCTCTCCTGTAAAACCTGCTGCTGTTTCCTGTAAAACCTGCTGCCGTCTCCTGTAAAACCTGCTGCCGTCTCCTGTAAAACCTGCTGGTGTCTCCTGTAAAACCTGCTGCCCTCTCCGGTAATACCTGCTGCCCTCTCCTGTAAAACCTGCTTTTGTCACCTGTAAAACCTGCTGCCGTCTCCTGTAAAACCTGCTGCCATCTACTGTAAAACCTGCTGCGGTCTCCTGTAAAACCTGCTGCTGTCTCCTGTAAAACCTGCTGCTGTCTCATGTAAAACCTGCTGCTGTCTCCTGTAAAACCTGCTGCTGACTCCTGTAAAACCTGCTGCTGTTTCCTGTAAAACCTGCTGCCGTTTCCTGTAAAACCTGCTGCTGTCTCCTGTAAAACCTGCTGCTCTCTCCGCTAAAACCTGCTGCCGTCTCCTGTATAATCTGCTGCTGTTTCTTGTAAAACCTGCTGCCGTCTCCTGTAAAACCTGCTGCCAACTCCTGTAACACCTGTTGATCTCTCCTGTAAAGCCTGCTTCCGTCTCCTGTAAAACCAGCTGCTGTTTCCTTTAAAACCTGCTGCCGTCTCCTGTAAAACCTGCTGATGTCTACGGTAAAACCTGCTGCCCTCTCCTGTAAAACCTGCTGCTGTTTCCTGTAAAACCTGCTGCCGTCTCCTGTAAAACCTGCTGGTGTCTCCTGTAAAACCGGCTGCCCTCTCGGTTAATACCTGCTGCCGTCTCCTGTAAAACCTGCTGGTGTCACCTGTAAAACCTGCTGCCATCTACTGTAAAACCTGCTGCGGTCTCCTGTAAAAACTGCTGCTGTCTCCTGTAAAACCTGCTGCTGTCTCATGTAAAACCTGCTGCTGTCTCCTGTAAAACCTGCTGCTGACTCTTGTAATACCTGCTGCTGTTTCCTGTAAAACCTGCTGCTGTTTCCTGTAAAACCTGCTGCTGTCTCCTGTAAATCCTGCTGCTCTCTCCGCTAAAACCTGCTGCCGTCTCCTGTATAATCTGCTGCTGTTTCCTGTAAAACCTGCTGCCGTCTCCTGTAAAACCAGCTGCCCACTCCTGTAACACCTGTTGATCTCTCCTGTAAAGCCTGCTTCCGTCTCCTGTAAAACCTGCTGCTGTTTTCTTTAAAACCTGCTGCCGTCTCCTGTAAAAACTGCTGTTGTCAACGCTAAAACATGCTGCTGTCTCCTGTAAAACCTGCTACTGTCTCCTGTAAAACCTGCTGCCGCCTCTGTAAAAGGTTCTGCCGTCTCCTGTAAAACCTGCTGCTGTCTCCCGTAAAACCTGCTGCTGTCTCCTGTAAAACCTGCTGCCCTCTCCTGTACTAACTGCTGCCGCCTCCTGTAAAACCTGCTGCTCTCTCCTGTAAAACCTGCTTCCCTCTCCTGTAAAACCTGTTGCCCTCTCCTGTAAAACCCGCTGCTCTCTCCTGTAAAACCTGCTGCCATCTCCTGTAAAACATGCTGCTCTGTCCTGTAAAACCTGCTGCCCTCTCCTGTAAAACATGCTGCCGTCACCTTTAAAACCTGCTGCCGTCTCCTGTAAAACCTGCTGCTGTCTCCTGTAAAACCTGCTGCCGCCTCCTGTAAAACCTGCTGCTGTTTCCTGTAAAACCTGCTGCCGTCTCCTGTAAAACCTGCTGCCCTCTCCTGTAAAACCTGCTGCGGCCTACTGCTAAAAATGATGCTGTCTCCTGTAAAACCTGCTGCTGTCTCCTGTAAAACCTGCTGCCCTCTCCTGTAAAACCTGCTGCTGTTTCCTGTAAAACCTGCTGCCGTCTCCTGTAAAACCTGCTGGTGTCTCCTGTAAAACCTGCTGCCCTCTCCGGTAATACCTGCTGCCGTCTCCTGTAAAACCTGCTGGTGTCACCTGTAAAACCTGCTGCCGTCTCCTGTAAAACCTGCGGCCATCTACTGTAAAACCTGCTGCGGTCTCCTGTAAAACCTGCTGCTGTCTCCTGTAAAACCTGCTGCTGTCTCATGTAAAACCTGCTGCTGTCTCCTGTGAAACCTGCTGCTGACTCTTGTAATACCTGCTGCTGTTTCCTGTAAAACCTGCTGCTGTTTCCTGTAAAACCTGCTGCTGTCTCCTGTAAATCCTGCTGCTCTCTCTGCTAAAACCTGCTGCCGTCTCCTGTATAATCTGCTGCTGTTTCCTGTAAAACCTGCTGCCGTCTCCTGTAAAACCAGCTGCCCACTCCTGTAACACCTGTTGATCTCTCCTGTAAAGCCTGCTTCCGTCTCCTGTAAAACCTGCTGCTGTTTTCTTTAAAACCTGCTGCCGTCTCCTGTAAAACCTGCTGATGTCTACGGAAAACCCTGCTGCTGTCTCCTGTAAAACCTGTTGCTGTCTCCTGTAAAGCCTGCTGCTGTCTCGTGTAAAACCTGCTGCTGTCTCATGTAATATCTGCTGCTGTCTCCTGTAAAACCTGCTGACGTCTCCTGTAAAACCTGCTCAAGTCTCCTGTAAAACCTGCTGCCCTCTCCTGTAAAACCTGCTGCCGTGTCCTGTAAAACCTGCTGCTGCCTCCTGTAAAATCTGCTGACGTCTCATGTAAAACCTGCGGCCGTCTGCTGTAAAACCTGCTGCCCTCTCCTGTAAAATCTGCTGCCGTCTTCTGTAAAACCTGCTGCTTTCTACTGTAAAACCTGCTGCCGTCTCCTGTAAAATCTGCCACTGTCTGCTGTACAACCTGCTGCTGTTTCCTGTAAAACCTGCTGCTCTCTCTTGTAAAACCTGCATCTGTCTCCTGTAAAACCTGCTGACGCCTCCTGTAAAACCTGCTGCTGGCTCCTGTAAAGCCTGATGCCCTCTCCTGTAAAACCTGCTGCCGTTTCCTATAAAACCAGCTGATATCAATGCTAAAACATGCTGCTGTCTCCTGTATCACCTTTTGCTGTCTCCTGTAAAGCCTGCTGCCGTCTCCTGTAAAACCTGCTGCTGTTTCCTTTAAAACCTGCTGCCGTCTCCTGTAAAACCTGCTGTTGTCAACGCTAAAACATGCTGCTGTCTCCTGTAAAACCTGCTACTGTCTCCTGTAAAACCTGCTGCCGCCTCTGTAAAAGGTTCTGCCGTCTCCTGTAAAACCTGCTGCTGTCTCCCGTAAAACCTGCTGCTGTCTCCTGTAAAACCTGCTGCCCTCTCCTGTACTAACTGCTGCCGCCTCCTGTAAAACCTGCTGCTCTCTCCTGTAAAACCTGCTTCCCTCTCCTGTAAAACCTGTTGCCCTCTCCTGTAAAACCCGCTGCTCTCTCCTGTAAAACCTGCTGCCATCTCCTGTAAAACATGCTGCTCTGTCCTGTAAAACCTGCTGCCCTCTCCTGTAAAACATGCTGCCGTCACCTTTAAAACCTGCTGCCGTCTCCTGTAAAACCTGCTGCTGTCTCCTGTAAAACCTGCTGCCGCCTCCTGTAAAACCTGCTGCTGTTTCCTGTAAAACCTGCTGCCGTCTCCTGTAAAACCTGCTGCCCTCTCCTGTAAAACCTGCTGCGGCCTACTGCTAAAAATGATGCTGTCTCCTGTAAAACCTGCTGCTGTCTCCTGTAAAACCTGCTGCCCTCTCCTGTAAAACCTGCTGCTGTTTCCTGTAAAACCTGCTGCCGTCTCCTGTAAAACCTGCTGGTGTCTCCTGTAAAACCTGCTGCCCTCTCCGGTAATACCTGCTGCCGTCTCCTGTAAAACCTGCTGGTGTCACCTGTAAAACCTGCTGCCGTCTCCTGTAAAACCTGCGGCCATCTACTGTAAAACCTGCTGCGGTCTCCTGTAAAACCTGCTGCTGTCTCCTGTAAAACCTGCTGCTGTCTCATGTAAAACCTGCTGCTGTCTCCTGTGAAACCTGCTGCTGACTCCTGTAAAACCTGCTGCTGTTTCCTGTAAAACCTGCTGCCGTTTCCTGTAAAACCTGCTGCTGTCTCCTGTAAAACCTGCTGCTCTCTCCGCTAAAACCTGCTGCCGTCTCCTGTATAAACTGCTGCTGTTTCCTGTAAAACCTGCTGCCGTCTCCTGTAAAACCTGCTGCTGTCTCCTGTAACACCTGTTGATCTCTCCTGTAAAGCCTGCTTCCGTGTCCTGTAAAACCTGCTGCTATTTCCTTTAAAACCTGCTGCCGTCTCCTGTAAAACCTGCTGATGTCTACGGTAAAACCTGCTGCTGTCTCCTGTAAAACCTGTTGCTGTCTCCTGTAAAGCCTGCTGCTGTCTCGTGTAAAACCTGCTGCTGTCTCATGTAATATCTGCTGCTGTCTCCTGTAAAACCTGCTGCCGTCTCCTGTAAAACCAGCTGCCGTCTCCTGTAACACCTGTTGCTGTCTCCTGTAAAGACTGCGGCCGTCTCCTGTAAAACCTGCTGCTGTTTCCTTTAAAACCTGCTGCCGTCTCCTGTAAAACCTGCTGATGTCAACGCTAAAACCTGCTGCTGTCTCCTGTAAAACCTGCTACCGTCTCCTGTAAAACCTGCTGCCGTCTCTTGTAAAACCTGCTGCCGTCTCCTGTAAAACCTGCTACCGTCTCCTGTAAAACCTGCTGCTGACTCCTGTAAAACCTGCTACCGTCTCCTGTAAAACCTGCTGCCGTCTCCTGTAAAACCTGCTGCCGTGTCCTGTAAAACCTGCTGCTGTCTCCTGTAAAACCTGCTGCCGCCTCTGTAAAAGCTTCTGCTGTCTCCTGTAAAACCTGCTGCTGTCTCCCGTAAAACATGCTGCTCTCTCCTGTAAAACCTGCTGCCCTCTCCTGTAAATCCTGCTGCTGCCTCCTGTAAAACCTGCTGCCCTCTCCTGTAAAACCTGCTGCTGTCTCCTGTAAAACCTGCTGCTGCCTTCTGTAAAACCTGCTGCTGCCTCCTGTAAAACCTGCTGCTCTCTCCTGTAAAACCTGCTGCTGTCTCCTGTAAAACCTGCTGCCCTCTCCTGTAAAACCTGCTGTTGCCTCCTGTAAAACCTGCTGCTCTCTACTGTATAATCTGCTGTCCTCTCCTGTTGAAGCTGCTGCCCTCTTCTGAAAAACCTGCTGCTGTCACCTGTAAAACCTGCTGCCCTCTCCTGTAAAACCTGCTGCTGTCTCCTGTAAAAGCTGGTGCTCTCTCCTGTAACACCTGCTTCCGTCTCCTGTAAAACCTGCTGCCCTCTCCTGTATAACCTGCTGCCGTCTCCTGTAAAACCTGCTGCCGTCTCCTGTCTAACCTGCTGCTGTCTCCTGTAAAACCTGCTGCTGTCTCCTGTAAAACCTTAAGCCCTCTCCTGTAAAACCTGCTGCTGCCTCCTGTAAAACCTGCTGCTCTCTCCTGTAAAACCTGCTGTCCTCTCCTGTAAAAGCTGCTGCCCTCTTCTGAAAAACCTGCTGCTGTCACCTGTAAAACCTGCTGCCCTCTCCTGTAAAACCTGCTGCTCTCTCCTGTAAAACCTGCTGCCATCTCCTGTAAAACATGCTGCTCTCTCCTGTAAAACCTGCTGCCCTCTCCTGTAAAACCTGCTGCCGTCACCTTTAAAACCTGCTGCCCTCTCCTGTAAAACCTGCTGCTCTCTCCTGTAAAACCTGCTGCCATCTCCTGTAAAACATGCTGCTCTCTCCTGTAAAACCTGCTGCCCTCTCCTGTAAAACCTGCTGCCGTCACCTTTAAAAACTGCTGCCGTCTCCTGTAAAACCTGCTGCTGTCTCCTGTAAAACATGCTGCCGCCTCCTGTAAAACCTGCTGCTGTTTCCTGTAAAACCTGCTGCCGTCTCCTGTAAAACCTGCTGCCCTCTCCTGTATAACCTGCTGCGGCCTCCTGCAAAAAATGCTGCTGTCTCCTGTAAAACCTGCTGCTGTCTCCTGTAAAACCTGCTGCCGTCTCATGTAAAACCTGCGGCCGTCTCCTGTAAAACCTGCTGCCCTCTCCTGTAAAACCTACTGCCGTCTCGTGTAAAACCTGCTTCTTTCTACTGTAAAACCTGCTGCCGTCTCCTGTAAAATCTGCCACTGTCTCCTGTACAACCTGCTGCTGTTTCCTGTAAAACCTGCTGCTCTCTCTTGTAAAACCTGCATCTGTCTCCTGTAAAACCTGCTGCCGCCTCCTGTAAAACCTGCTGCTGTCTCCTGTAAAGCCTGATGCCCTCTCCTGTAAACCTGCTGCCGTTTCCTATAAAACCTGCTGATGTCAATGCTAAAACCTGCTGCTGTCTCCTGTAACACCTGTTGCTGTCTCCTGTAAAGCCTGCTGCCGTCTCCTGTAAAACCTGCTGCTGTTTCCTTTAAAACCTGCTGCCGTCTCCTGTAAAAGCTGCTGATGTCAACGCTAAAACCTGCTGCTGTCTCCTGTAAAACCTGCTACTGTCTCCTGTAAAACTTGCTGCCGTCCCTTGTAAAACCTGCTGCCGTCTCCTGTAAAACCTGCTGCCCTCTCCTGTAAAACCTGCTGCTGTCTCCTGTAAAACCTGCTGCCGCCTCTGTAAAAGCTTCTGCTGTCTCCTGTAAAACCTGCTGCTGTCTCCCGTAAAACCTGCTGCTGTCTCCTGTAAAACCTGCTGCCCTCTCCTGTACTAACTGCTGCTCTCTCCTGTAAAACCTGCTGCTGTCTCCTGTAAAACCTGCTGCTGTCTCCTGTAAAACCTTAAGCCCTCTCCTGTAAAACCTGCTGCTGCCTCCTGTAAAACCTGCTGCTCTCTCCTGTAAAACCTGCTGTCCTCTCCTGTAAAAGCTGCTGCCCTCTTCTGAAAAACCTGCTGCTGTCACCTGTAAAACCTGCTGCCCTCTCCTGTAAAACCTGCTGCTCTCTCCTGTAAAACCTGCTGCCATCTCCTGTAAAACATGCTGCTCTCTCCTGTAAAACCTGCTGCCCTCTCCTGTAAAACCTGCTGCCGTCACCTTTAAAAACTGCTGCCGTCTCCTGTAAAACCTGCTGCTGTCTCCTGTAAAACCTGCTGCCGCCTCCTGTAAAACCTGCTGCTGTTTCCTGTAAAACCTGCTGCCGTCTCCTGTAAAACCTGCTGCCCTCTCCTGTAAAACCTGCTGCGGCCTCCTGCAAAAAATGCTGCTGTCTCCTGTAAAACCTGCTGCTGTCTCCTGTAAAACCTGCTGCCCTCTCCTGTAAAACCTGCTGCTGTTTCCTGTAAAACCTGCTGCCGTCTCCTGTAAAACCTGCTGCCGTCTCCTGTAAAACCTGCTGGTGTCTCCTGTAAAACCTGCTGCCCTCTCCGGTAATACCTGCTGCCCTCTCCTGTAAAACCTGCTTTTGTCACCTGTAAAACCTGCTGCCGTCTCCTGTAAAACCTGCTGCCATCTACTGTAAAACCTGCTGCGGTCTCCTGTAAAACCTGCTGCTGTCTCCTGTAAAACCTGCTGCTGTCTCATGTAAAACCTGCTGCTGTCTCCTGTAAAACCTGCTGCTGACTCCTGTAAAACCTGCTGCTGTTTCCTGTAAAACCTGCTGCCGTTTCCTGTAAAACCTGCTGCTGTCTCCTGTAAAACCTGCTGCTCTCTCCGCTAAAACCTGCTGCCGTCTCCTGTATAATCTGCTGCTGTTTCTTGTAAAACCTGCTGCCGTCTCCTGTAAAACCTGCTGCCAACTCCTGTAACACCTGTTGATCTCTCCTGTAAAGCCTGCTTCCGTCTCCTGTAAAACCAGCTGCTGTTTCCTTTAAAACCTGCTGCCGTCTCCTGTAAAACCTGCTGATGTCTACGGTAAAACCTGCTGCCCTCTCCTGTAAAACCTGCTGCTGTTTCCTGTAAAACCTGCTGCCGTCTCCTGTAAAACCTGCTGGTGTCTCCTGTAAAACCGGCTGCCCTCTCGGTTAATACCTGCTGCCGTCTCCTGTAAAACCTGCTGGTGTCACCTGTAAAACCTGCTGCCATCTACTGTAAAACCTGCTGCGGTCTCCTGTAAAACCTGCTGCTGTCTCCTGTAAAACCTGCTGCTGTCTCATGTAAAACCTGCTGCTGTCTCCTGTAAAACCTGCTGCTGACTCTTGTAATACCTGCTGCTGTTTCCTGTAAAACCTGCTGCTGTTTCCTGTAAAACCTGCTGCTGTCTCCTGTAAATCCTGCTGCTCTCTCCGCTAAAACCTGCTGCCGTCTCCTGTATAATCTGCTGCTGTTTCCTGTAAAACCTGCTGCCGTCTCCTGTAAAACCAGCTGCCCACTCCTGTAACACCTGTTGATCTCTCCTGTAAAGCCTGCTTCCGTCTCCTGTAAAACCTGCTGCTGTTTTCTTTAAAACCTGCTGCCGTCTCCTGTAAAAACTGCTGTTGTCAACGCTAAAACATGCTGCTGTCTCCTGTAAAACCTGCTACTGTCTCCTGTAAAACCTGCTGCCGCCTCTGTAAAAGGTTCTGCCGTCTCCTGTAAAACCTGCTGCTGTCTCCCGTAAAACCTGCTGCTGTCTCCTGTAAAACCTGCTGCCCTCTCCTGTACTAACTGCTGCCGCCTCCTGTAAAACCTGCTGCTCTCTCCTGTAAAACCTGCTTCCCTCTCCTGTAAAACCTGTTGCCCTCTCCTGTAAAACCCGCTGCTCTCTCCTGTAAAACCTGCTGCCATCTCCTGTAAAACATGCTGCTCTGTCCTGTAAAACCTGCTGCCCTCTCCTGTAAAACATGCTGCCGTCACCTTTAAAACCTGCTGCCGTCTCCTGTAAAACCTGCTGCTGTCTCCTGTAAAACCTGCTGCCGCCTCCTGTAAAACCTGCTGCTGTTTCCTGTAAAACCTGCTGCCGTCTCCTGTAAAACCTGCTGCCCTCTCCTGTAAAACCTGCTGCGGCCTACTGCTAAAAATGATGCTGTCTCCTGTAAAACCTGCTGCTGTCTCCTGTAAAACCTGCTGCCCTCTCCTGTAAAACCTGCTGCTGTTTCCTGTAAAACCTGCTGCCGTCTCCTGTAAAACCTGCTGGTGTCTCCTGTAAAACCTGCTGCCCTCTCCGGTAATACCTGCTGCCGTCTCCTGTAAAACCTGCTGGTGTCACCTGTAAAACCTGCTGCCGTCTCCTGTAAAACCTGCGGCCATCTACTGTAAAACCTGCTGCGGTCTCCTGTAAAACCTGCTGCTGTCTCCTGTAAAACCTGCTGCTGTCTCATGTAAAACCTGCTGCTGTCTCCTGTGAAACCTGCTGCTGACTCCTGTAAAACCTGCTGCTGTTTCCTGTAAAACCTGCTGCCGTTTCCTGTAAAACCTGCTGCTGTCTCCTGTAAAACCTGCTGCTCTCTCCGCTAAAACCTGCTGCCGTCTCCTGTATAAACTGCTGCTGTTTCCTGTAAAACCTGCTGCCGTCTCCTGTAAAACCTGCTGCTGTCTCCTGTAACACCTGTTGATCTCTCCTGTAAAGCCTGCTTCCGTGTCCTGTAAAACCTGCTGCTATTTCCTTTAAAACCTGCTGCCGTCTCCTGTAAAACCTGCTGATGTCTACGGTAAAACCTGCTGCTGTCTCCTGTAAAACCTGTTGCTGTCTCCTGTAAAGCCTGCTGCTGTCTCGTGTAAAACCTGCTGCTGTCTCATGTAATATCTGCTGCTGTCTCCTGTAAAACCTGCTGCCGTCTCCTGTAAAACCAGCTGCCGTCTCCTGTAACACCTGTTGCTGTCTCCTGTAAAGACTGCGGCCGTCTCCTGTAAAACCTGCTGCTGTTTCCTTTAAAACCTGCTGCCGTCTCCTGTAAAACCTGCTGATGTCAACGCTAAAACCTGCTGCTGTCTCCTGTAAAACCTGCTACCGTCTCCTGTAAAACCTGCTGCCGTCTCTTGTAAAACCTGCTGCCGTCTCCTGTAAAACCTGCTACCGTCTCCTGTAAAACCTGCTGCTGACTCCTGTAAAACCTGCTACCGTCTCCTGTAAAACCTGCTGCCGTCTCCTGTAAAACCTGCTGCCGTGTCCTGTAAAACCTGCTGCTGTCTCCTGTAAAACCTGCTGCCGCCTCTGTAAAAGCTTCTGCTGTCTCCTGTAAAACCTGCTGCTGTCTCCCGTAAAACATGCTGCTCTCTCCTGTAAAACCTGCTGCCCTCTCCTGTAAATCCTGCTGCTGCCTCCTGTAAAACCTGCTGCCCTCTCCTGTAAAACCTGCTGCTGTCTCCTGTAAAACCTGCTGCTGCCTTCTGTAAAACCTGCTGCTGCCTCCTGTAAAACCTGCTGCTCTCTCCTGTAAAACCTGCTGCTGTCTCCTGTAAAACCTGCTGCCCTCTCCTGTAAAACCTGCTGTTGCCTCCTGTAAAACCTGCTGCTCTCTACTGTATAATCTGCTGTCCTCTCCTGTTGAAGCTGCTGCCCTCTTCTGAAAAACCTGCTGCTGTCACCTGTAAAACCTGCTGCCCTCTCCTGTAAAACCTGCTGCTGTCTCCTGTAAAAGCTGGTGCTCTCTCCTGTAAAACCTGCTGCCATCTCCTGTAAAACCTGCTGCTGTCAGCTGTAAAACCTGCTGCCCTCTCCTGTAAAACCTGCTGCCGTCACCTTTAAAACCTGCTGCCGTCTCCTGTAAAATCTGCTGCCGTCTCCTGTAAAACGTGCTGCCTTCTCTTGTAAAACCTGCTGCTGATTCCTGTAAAACCTGCTGCCGTCTCCTGTAAAACCTGCTGGTGTCTCCTGTAAAACCTGCTGGTGTCTCCTGTAAAACCTCCTGCCCTCTCCGGTAAAACCTGCTGCCGTCACCTGTAACACCTGTTGCTTTCTCCTGTAAAGCCTGCGGCCGTCTCCTGTAAAACCTGCTGCTGTTTCCTTTAAAACCTGCTGCCGTCTCCTGTAAAACCTGCTGATGTCAACGCTAAAACCTGCTGCTGTCTCCTGTAAAACCTGCTACCGTCTCCTGTAAAACCTGCTGCCGTCTCTTGTAAAACCTGCTGCCGTCTCCTGTAAAACCTGCTACCGTCTCCTGTAAAACCTGCTGGTGTCTCCTGTAAAACCTCCTGCCCTCTCCGGTAAAACCTGCTGCCGTCACCTGTAACACCTGTTGCTGTCTCCTGTAAAGCCTGCGGCCGTCTCCTGTAAAACCTGCTGCTGTTTCCTTTAAAACCTGCTGCCGTCTCCTGTAAAACCTGCTGATGTCAACGCTAAAACCTGCTGCTGACTCCTGTAAAACCTGCTACCGTCTCCTGTAAAACCTGCTGCCGTCTCCTGTAAAACCTGCTGCCGTGTCCTGTAAAACCTGCTGCTGTCTCCTGTAAAACCTGCTGCCGCCTCTGTAAAAGCTTCTGCTGTCTCCTGTAAAACCTGCTGCTGTCTCCCGTAAAACCTGCTGCTCTCTCCTGTAAAACCTGCTGCCCTCTCCTGTAAAACCTGCTGCTGCCTCCTGTAAAACCTGCTGCCCTCTCCTGTAAAACCTGCTGCTGTCTCCTGTAAAACCTGCTGCCCTCTCCTGTAAAACCTGCTGCTGCCTCCTGTAAAACCTGCTGCTCTCTCCTGTAAAACCTGCTGCTGTCTCCTGTAAAACCTGCTGCCCTCTCCTGTAAAACCTGCTGCTGCCTCCTGTAAAACCTGCTGCTCTCTACTGTATAATCTGCTGTCCTCTCCTGTTGAAGCTGCTGCCCTCTTCTGAAAAACCTGCTGCTGTCACCTGTAAAACCTGCTGCCCTCTCCTGTAAAACCTGCTGCTGTCTCCTGTAAAAGCTGGTGCTCTCTCCTGTAAAACCTGCTGCCATCTCCTGTAAAACCTGCTGCTGTCAGCTGTAAAACCTGCTGCCATCTCCTGTAAAACCTGCTGCCCACTCCTGTAACACCTGTTGATCTCTCCTGTAAAGCCTGCTTCCGTGTCCTGTAAAACCTGCTGCTGTTTCCTTTAAAACCTGCTGCCGTCTCCTGTAAAACCTGCTGATGTCTACGGTAAAACCTGCTGATGTCTCCTGTAAAACCTGCTGCCCTCTCTGTACTAACTGCTGCTCTCTCCTGTAAAACCTGCTGCTGTCTCCTGTAAAACCTGCTGCTGTCTCCTGTAAAACCTTAAGCCCTCTCCTGTAAAACCTGCTGCTGCCTCCTGTAAAACCTGCTGCTCTCTCCTGTAAAACCTGCTGTCCTCTCCTGTAAAAGCTGCTGCCCTCTTCTGAAAAACCTGCTGCTGTCACCTGTAAAACCTGCTGCCCTCTCCTGTAAAACCTGCTGCTCTCTCCTGTAAAACCTGCTGCCATCTCCTGTAAAACATGCTGCTCTCTCCTGTAAAACCTGCTGCCCTCTCCTGTAAAACCTGCTGCCGTCACCTTTAAAACCTGCTGCCCTCTCCTGTAAAACCTGCTGCTCTCTCCTGTAAAACCTGCTGCCATCTCCTGTAAAACATGCTGCTCTCTCCTGTAAAACCTGCTGCCCTCTCCTGTAAAACCTGCTGCCGTCACCTTTAAAAACTGCTGCCGTCTCCTGTAAAACCTGCTGCTGTCTCCTGTAAAACATGCTGCCGCCTCCTGTAAAACCTGCTGCTGTTTCCTGTAAAACCTGCTGCCGTCTCCTGTAAAACCTGCTGCCCTCTCCTGTAAAACCTGCTGCGGCCTCCTGCAAAAAATGCTGCTGTCTCCTGTAAAACCTGCTGCTGTCTCCTGTAAAACCTGCTGCCGTCTCATGTAAAACCTGCGGCCGTCTCCTGTAAAACCTGCTGCCCTCTCCTGTAAAACCTACTGCCGTCTCGTGTAAAACCTGCTTCTTTCTACTGTAAAACCTGCTGCCGTCTCCTGTAAAATCTGCCACTGTCTCTTGTAAAACCTGCATCTGTCTCCTGTAAAACCTGCTGCCGCCTCCTGTAAAACCTGCTGCTGTCTCCTGTAAAGCCTGATGCCCTCTCCTGTAAACCTGCTGCCGTTTCCTATAAAACCTGCTGATGTCAATGCTAAAACCTGCTGCTGTCTCCTGTAACACCTGTTGCTGTCTCCTGTAAAGCCTGCTGCCGTCTCCTGTAAAACCTGCTGCTGTTTCCTTTAAAACCTGCTGCCGTCTCCTGTAAAAGCTGCTGATGTCAACGCTAAAACCTGCTGCTGTCTCCTGTAAAACCTGCTACTGTCTCCTGTAAAACTTGCTGCCGTCTCTTGTAAAACCTGCTGCCGTCTCCTGTAAAACCTGCTGCCCTCTCCTGTAAAACCTGCTGCTGTCTCCTGTAAAACCTGCTGCCGCCTCTGTAAAAGCTTCTGCTGTCTCCTGTAAAACCTGCTGCTGTCTCCCGTAAAACCTGCTGCTGTCTCCTGTAAAACCTGCTGCCCTCTCCTGTACTAACTGCTGCTCTCTCCTGTAAAACCTGCTGCTGTCTCCTGTAAAACCTGCTGCTGTCTCCTGTAAAACCTTAAGCCCTCTCCTGTAAAACCTGCTGCTGCCTCCTGTAAAACCTGCTGCTCTCTCCTGTAAAACCTGCTGTCCTCTCCTGTAAAAGCTGCTGCCCTCTTCTGAAAAACCTGCTGCTGTCACCTGTAAAACCTGCTGCCCTCTCCTGTAAAACCTGCTGCTCTCTCCTGTAAAACCTGCTGCCATCTCCTGTAAAACATGCTGCTCTCTCCTGTCAAACCTGCTGCCCTCTCCTGTAAAACCTGCTGCCGTCACCTTTAAAAACTGCTGCCGTCTCCTGTAAAACCTGCTGCTGTCTCCTGTAAAACCTGCTGCCGCCTCCTGTAAAACCTGCTGCTGTTTCCTGTAAAACCTGCTGCCGTCTCCTGTAAAACCTGCTGCCCTCTCCTGTAAAACCTGCTGCGGCCTCCTGCAAAAAATGCTGCTGTCTCCTGTAAAACCTGCTGCTGTCTCCTGTAAAACCTGCTGCCCTCTCCTGTAAAACCTGCTGCTGTTTCCTGTAAAACCTGCTGCCGTCTCCTGTAAAACCTGCTGGCGTCTCCTGTAAAACCTGCTGGTGTCTCCTGTAAAACCTGCTGCCCTCTCCGGTAATACCTGCTGCCCTCTCCTGTAAAACCTGCTTTTGTCACCTGTAAAACCTGCTGCCGTCTCCTGTAAAACCTGCTGCCATCTACCGTAAAACCTGCTGCGGTCTCCTGTAAAACCTGCTGCTGTCTCCTGTAAAACCTGCTGCTGTCTCATGTAAAACCTGCTGCTGTCTCCTGTAAAACCTGCTGCTGACTCCTGTAAAACCTGCTGCTGTTTCCTGTAAAACCTGCTGCCGTTTCCTGTAAAACCTGCTGCTGTCTCCTGTAAAACCTACTGCTCTCTCCGCTAAAACCTGCTGCCGTCTCCTGTATAATCTGCTGCTGTTTCTTGTAAAACCTGCTGCCGTCTCCTGTAAAACCTGCTGCCAACTCCTGTAACACCTGTTGATCTCTCCTGTAAAGCCTGCTTCCGTCTCCTGTAAAACCAGCTGCTGTTTCCTTTAAAACCTGCTGCCGTCTCCTGTAAAACCTGCTGATGTCTACGGTAAAACCTGCTGCCCTCTCCTGTAAAACCTGCTGCTGTTTCCTGTAAAACCTGCTGCCGTCTCCTGTAAAACCTGCTGGTGTCTCCTGTAAAACCGGCTGCCCTCTCGGTTAATACCTGCTGCCGTCTCCTGTAAAACCTGCTGGTGTCACCTGTAAAACCTGCTGCCATCTACTGTAAAACCTGCTGCGGTCTCCTGTAAAACCTGCTGCTG
Source organism: Cetorhinus maximus (assembly GCF_964194155.1). Classification (NCBI taxonomy): domain Eukaryota; kingdom Metazoa; phylum Chordata; class Chondrichthyes; order Lamniformes; family Cetorhinidae; genus Cetorhinus; species Cetorhinus maximus. The sequence goes on along the minus strand of NC_135895.1, from coordinate 91,955,151 downwards.
TCTCCTGTAAAACCTGCTGCTGTCTCATGTAAAACCTGCTGCTGTCTCCTGTAAAACCTGCTGCTGACTCTTGTAATACCTGCTGCTGTTTCCTGTAAAACCTGCTGCTGTTTCCTGTAAAACCTGCTGCTGTCTCCTGTAAATCCTGCTGCTCTCTCCGCTAAAACCTGCTGCCGTCTCCTGTATAATCTGCTGCTGTTTCCTGTAAAACCTGCTGCCGTCTCCTGTAAAACCAGCTGCCCACTCCTGTAACACCTGTTGATCTCTCCTGTAAAGCCTGCTTCCGTCTCCTGTAAAACCTGCTGCTGTTTTCTTTAAAACCTGCTGCCGTCTCCTGTAAAACCTGCTGATGTCTACGGAAAACCCTGCTGCTGTCTCCTGTAAAACCTGTTGCTGTCTCCTGTAAAGCCTGCTGCTGTCTCGTGTAAAACCTGCTGCTGTCTCATGTAATATCTGCTGCTGTCTCCTGTAAAACCTGCTGACGTCTCCTGTAAAACCTGCTCAAGTCTCCTGTAAAACCTGCTGCCCTCTCCTGTAAAACCTGCTGCCGTGTCCTGTAAAACCTGCTGCTGCCTCCTGTAAAATCTGCTGCCGTCTCATGTAAAACCTGCGGCCGTCTGCTGTAAAACCTGCTGCCCTCTCCTGTAAAATCTGCTGCCGTCTCCTGTAAAACCTGCTGCTTTCTACTGTAAAACCTGCTGCCGTCTCCTGTAAAATCTGCCACTGTCTGCTGTACAACCTGCTGCTGTTTCCTGTAAAACCTGCTGCTCTCTCTTGTAAAACCTGCATCTGTCTCCTGTAAAACCTGCTGACGCCTCCTGTAAAACCTGCTGCTGGCTCCTGTAAAGCCTGATGCCCTCTCCTGTAAAACCTGCTACCGTTTCCTATGAAACCAGCTGATATCAATGCTAAAACATGCTGCTGTCTCCTGTATCACCTTTTGCTGTCTCCTGTAAAGCCTGCTGCCGTCTCCTGTAAAACCTGCTGCTGTTTCCTTTAAAACCTGCTGCCGTCTCCTGTAAAACCTGCTGTTGTCAACGCTAAAACATGCTGCTGTCTCCTGTAAAACCTGCTACTGTCTCCTGTAAAACCTGCTGCCGCCTCTGTAAAAGGTTCTGCCGTCTCCTGTAAAACCTGCTGCTGTCTCCCGTAAAACCTGCTGCTGTCTCCTGTAAAACCTGCTGCCCTCTCCTGTACTAACTGCTGCCGCCTCCTGTAAAACCTGCTGCTCTCTCCTGTAAAACCTGCTTCCCTCTCCTGTAAAACCTGTTGCCCTCTCCTGTAAAACCCGCTGCTCTCTCCTGTAAAACCTGCTGCCATCTCCTGTAAAACATGCTGCTCTGTCCTGTAAAACCTGCTGCCCTCTCCTGTAAAACATGCTGCCGTCACCTTTAAAACCTGCTGCCGTCTCCTGTAAAACCTGCTGCTGTCTCCTGTAAAACCTGCTGCCGCCTCCTGTAAAACCTGCTGCTGTTTCCTGTAAAACCTGCTGCCGTCTCCTGTAAAACCTGCTGCCCTCTCCTGTAAAACCTGCTGCGGCCTACTGCTAAAAATGATGCTGTCTCCTGTAAAACCTGCTGCTGTTTCCTGTAAAACCTGCTGCCCTCTCCTGTAAAACCTGCTGCTGTTTCCTGTAAAACCTGCTGCCGTCTCCTGTAAAACCTGCTGGTGTCTCCTGTAAAACCTGCTGCCCTCTCCGGTAATACCTGCTGCCGTCTCCTGTAAAACCTGCTGGTGTCATCTGTAAAACCTGCTGCCGTCTCCTGTAAAACCTGCGGCCATCTACTGTAAAACCTGCTGCGGTCTCCTGTAAAACCTGCTGCTGTCTCCTGTAAAACCTGCTGCTGTCTCATGTAAAACCTGCTGCTGTCTCCTGTGAAACCTGCTGCTGACTCCTGTAAAACCTGCTGCTGTTCCCTGTAAAACCTGCTGCCGTTTCCTGTATAACCTGCTGCTGTCTCCTGTAAAACCTGCTGCTCTCTCCGCTAAAACCTGCTGCCGTCTCCTGTATAAACTGCTGCTGTTTCCTGTAAAACCTGCTGCCGTCTCCTGTAAAACCTGCTGCTGTCTCCTGTAACACCTGTTGATGTCTCCTGTAAAGCCTGCTTCCGTGTCCTGTAAAACCTGCTGCTATTTCCTTTAAAACCTGCTGCCGTCTCCTGTAAAACCTGCTGATGTCTACGGTAAAACCTGCTGCTGTCTCCTGTAAAACCTGTTGCTGTCTCCTGTAAAGCCTGCTGCTGTCTCGTGTAAAACCTGCTGCTGTCTCATGTAATATCTGCTGCTGTCTCCTGTAAAACCTGCTGCCGTCTCCTGTAAAACCAGCTGCCGTCTCCTGTAACACCTGTTGCTGTCTCCTGTAAAGACTGCGGCCGTCTCCTGTAAAACCTGCTGCTGTTTCCTTTAAAACCTGCTGCCGTCTCCTGTAAAACCTGCTGATGTCAACGCAAAAACCTGCTGCTGTCTCCTGTAAAACCTGCTACCGTCTCCTGTAAAACCTGCTGCCGTCTCTTGTAAAACCTGCTGCCGTCTCCTGTAAAACCTGCTACCGTCTCCTGTAAAACCTGCTGCTGACTCCTGTAAAACCTGCTACCGTCTCCTGTAAAACCTGCTGCCGTCTCCTGTAAAACCTGCTGCCGTGTCCTGTAAAACCTGCTGCTGTCTCCTGTAAAACCTGCTGCCGCCTCTGTAAAAGCTTCTGCTGTCTCCTGTAAAACCTGCTGCTGTCTCCCGTAAAACATGCTGCTCTCTCCTGTAAAACCTGCTGCCTTCTCCTGTAAAACCTGCTGCTGCCTCCTGTAAAACCTGCTGCCCTCTCCTGTAAAACCTGCTGCTGTCTCCTGTAAAACCTGCTGCTGCCTTCTGTAAAACCTGCTGCTGCCTCCTGTAAAACCTGCTGCTCTCTCCTGTAAAACCTGCTGCTGTCTCCTGTAAAACCTGCTGCCCTCTCCTGTAAAACCTGCTGCGGCCTCCTGTAAAACCTGCTGCTCTCTACTGTATAATCTGCTGTCCTCTCCTGTTGAAGCTGCTGCCCTCTTCTGAAAAACCTGCTGCTGTCACCTGTAAAACCTGCTGCCCTCTCCTGTAAAACCTGCTGCTGTCTCCTGTAAAAGCTGGTGCTCTCTCCTGTAAAACCTGCTGCCATCTCCTGTAAAACCTGCTGCTGTCAGCTGTAAAACCTGCTGCCCTCTCCTGTAAAACCTGCTGCCGTCACCTTTAAAACCTGCTGCCGTCTCATGTAAAATCTGCTGCCATCTCCTGTAAAACGTGCTGCCTTCTCTTGTAAAACCTGCTGCTGATTCCTGTAAAACCTGCTGCCGTTTCCTGTAAAACCTGCTGGTGTCTCCTGTAAAACCTGCTGCCCTCTACTGTAAAACCTGCTGCTGTCTCCTGTAAAACCTGCTGCCGTCTCCTGTAAAACCTGCTGGTGTCTCCTGTAAAACCTCCTGCCCTCTCCGGTAAAACCTGCTGCCGTCACCTGTAACACCTGTTGCTGTCTCCTGTAAAGCCTGCGGCCGTCTCCTGTAAAACCTGCTGCTGTTTCCTTTAAAACCTGCTGCCGTCTCCTGTAAAACCTGCTGATGTCAACGCTAAAACCTGCTGCTGTCTCCTGTAAAACCTGCTACCGTCTCCTGTAAAACCTGCTGCCGTCTCTTGTAAAACCTGCTGCCGTCTCCTGTAAAACCTGCTACCGTCTCCTGTAAAACCTGCTGCTGACTCCTGTAAAACCTGCTACCGTCTCCTGTAAAACCTGCTGCCGTCTCCTGTAAAACCTGCTGCCGTGTCCTGTAAAACCTGCTGCTGTCTCCTGTAAAACCTGCTGCCGCCTCTGTAAAAGCTTCTGCTGTCTCCTGTAAAACCTGCTGCTGTCTCCCGTAAAACCTGCTGCTCTCTCCTGTAAAACCTGCTGCCCTCTCCTGTAAAACCTGCTGCTGCCTCCTGTAAAACCTGCTGCCCTCTCCTGTAAAACCTGCTGCTGTCTCCTGTAAAACCTGCTGCCCTCTCCTGTAAAACCTGCTGCTGCCTCCTGTAAAACCTGCTGCTCTCTCCTGTAAAACCTGCTGCTGTCTCCTGTAAAACCTGCTGCCCTCTCCTGTAAAACCTGCTGCTGCCTCCTGTAAAACCTGCTGCTCTCTACTGTATAATCTGCTGTCCTCTCCTGTTGAAGCTGCTGCCCTCTTCTGAAAAACCTGCTGCTGTCACCTGTAAAACCTGCTGCCCTCTCCTGTAAAACCTGCTGCTGTCTCCTGTAAAAGCTGGTGCTCTCTCCTGTAAAACCTGCTGCCATCTCCTGTAAAACCTGCTGCTGTCAGCTGTAAAACCTGCTGCCATCTCCTGTAAAACATGCTGCTCTCTCCTGTAAAACCTGCTGCCCTCTCCTGTAAAACCTGCTGCCGTCACCTTTAAAACCTGCTGCCGTCTCCTGTAAAATCTGCTGCCGTCTCCTGTAAAACGTGCTGCCTTCTCTTGTAAAACCTGGTGCTGTCTCCTGTAAAACCTGCTGCCTTCTCATGTAAAACATGCTGCCCTCTCCTGGAAAACCTGCTGCCGCCTCCTGTAATACCTGCTGCTGTTTCCTGTAAAACCTGCTGCCGTCTCCTGTAAAACCTGCTGCCCTCTCCTGTAAAACCTGCTGCGGCCACCTGCAAAAAATGCTGCTGTCTCCTGTACAACCTGCTGCTGTCTCCTGTAAAACCTGCTGCCCTCTCCTGTAAAACCTGCTGCTGTTTCCTGTAAAACCTGCTGCCGTCTCCTGTAAAACCTGCTGCTGTCTCCTGTAAAACCTGCTGCCGTCTCCTTTAAAACCTGCTGGTGTCTCCTGTAAAACCTGCTGCCCTCTCCGGTAAAACCTGCTGGTGTCTCCTGTAAAACCTGCTGGTGTCACCTGTAGAACCTGCTGCCGTCTCCTGTAAAACCTGCTGCCATTTACTGTAAAACCTGCTGCTGTCTCCTGTAAAACCTGCTGCTGTCTCCTGTAAAACCTGATGCTGTCTCATTTAAAACCTGCTGCTGTCTCCTGTAAAACCTGCTGCTGACTCCTGTAAAACCTGATGCTGTTTCCTGTAAAACCTGCTGACGTTTCCTGTAAAACCTGCTGCTGTCTCCTGTAAAACCTGCTGCTCTCTCCGCTAAAACCTGCTGCCGTCTCCTGTAAAACCTGTTGATCTCTCCTGTAAAGCCTGCTGCCTTCTCCTGTAAAACCTGCTGCTGTTTCCTTTAAAACCTGCTGCCGTCTCGTGTAAAACCTGCTGATGTCTACGGTAAAACCTGCTGCTGTCTCCTGTAAAACCTGTTGCTGTCTCCTGTAAAGCCTGCTGCCGTCTCGTGTGAAACCTGCTGCTGTCTCCTGTAAAACCTGCTGCAGTCTCCTGTAAAACCTGCTGGTGTCTCCTGTAAAACCTGCTGCCGTGTCCTGTAAAACCTGCTGCTTTCTCCTGTAAAACCTGCTGCCGTCTCCTGTAAAACCTGCTGCCGTCTCCTGTAAAACCTGCTACTGTCTCCTGTAAAACCTGTTGCTGACTCCTCTAAAACCTGCTACCGTCTCCTGTAAAACCTGCTGCCGTGTCCTGTAAAACCTGCTGCTTTCTCCTGGAAAACCTGCTGCTGTCTCCTGTAAAACCTGCTGCCGCCTCTGTAAAAGCTTCTGCTGTCTCCTGTAAAACCTGCTGCTGTCTCCCGTAAAACCTGCTGCTCTCTGCTGTAAAACCTGCTGCCCTCTCCTGTAAAACCTGCTGCTGCCTCCTGTAAAACCTGCTGCCCTCTCCTGTAAAACCTGCTGCTGTCTCCTGTAAAACCTGCTGCCCTCTCCTGTAAAACCTGCTGCTGCCTCCTGTAAAACCTGCTGCTCTCTCCTGTAAAACCTGCTGCTGTCTCCTGTAAAACCTGCTGCCCTCTCCTGTAAAACCTGCTGCTGCCTCCTGTAAAACCTGCTGCTCTCTACTGTATAATCTGCTGTCCTCTCCTGCTGAAGCTGCTGCCCTCTCCTGTAAAACCTGCTGCTGTCTCCTGTAAAAGCTGGTGCTCTCTCCTGTAAAACCTGCTGCCATCTCCTGTAAAACCTGCTGCTGTCAGCTGTAAAACCTGCTGCCATCTCCTGTAAAACAGGCTGCTCTCGCCTGTAGAACCTGCTGCCCTCTCCTGTAAAACCTACTGCCGTCACGTTTAAAACCTGCTGCCGTCTCCTGTAAAATCTGCTGCCGTCTCCTGTAAAACGTGCTGCCTTCTCTTGTAAAACCTGGTGCTGTCTCCTGTAAAACCTGCTGCCTTCTCATGTAAAACCTGCTGCCCTCTCCTGTAAAACCTGCTGCCGCCTCCTGTAATACCTGCTGCTGTTTCCTGTAAAACCTGCTGCCGTCTCCTGTAAAACCTGCTGCCCTCTCCTGCAAAACCTGCTGCGGCCACCTGCAAAAAATGCTGCTGTCTCCTGTACAACCTGCTGCTATCTCCTGTAAAACCTGCTGCCCTCTCCTGTAAAACCTGCTGCTGTCTCCTGTAAAACCTGCTGCCGTCTCCTGTAAAACCTGCTGGTGTCTCCTGTAAAACCTGCTGCCCTCTACTGTAAAACCTGCTGCTGTCTCCTGTAAAACCTGCTGCCGTCTCCTGTAAATCCAGCTGGTGTCTCCTGTAAAACCTGCTGCCCTCTCCGGTAAAACCTGCTGCTGTCTCTTGTAAAACCTGCTGGTGTCACCAGTAGAACCTGCTGCCGTCTCCTGTAAAAACTGCTGCCATCTACTGTAAAACCTGCTGCTGTCTCCTGTAAAACCTGATGCTGTCTCATGTAAAACCTGCTGCTGTCTCCTGTAAAACCTGCTGCTGACTCCTGTAAAACCTGCTGCTGTTTCCTGTAAAACCTGATGACGTTTCCTGTAAAACCTGCTGCTGTCTCCTGTAAAACCTGCTGCTCTCCCCGCTAAAACCTGCTGCCGTCTCCTGTAAAACCTGTTGATCTCTCCTGTAAAGCCTGCTGCCTTCTCCTGTAAAACCTGCTGCTGTTTCTTTTAAAACCTGCTGCCGTCTCCTGTAAAACCTGCTGATGTCTACGGTAAAACCTGCTGCTGTCTCCTGTAAAACCTGTTGCTGTCTCCTGTAAATCCTGCTGCCGTCTCGTGTGAAACCTGCTGCTGTCTCCTGTAAAACTTGCTGCCGTCTCCTGTAAAACCTGCTGGTGTCTCCTGTAAAACCTGCTGCCGTGTCCTGTAAAACCTGCTGCTTTCTCCAGTAAAACCTGCTGCCGTCTCCTGTAAAACCTGCTGCCGTCTCCTGTAATACCTGCTGCTTTCTCCTCTAAAACCTGCTGCCGTCTCCTGTAAAACCTGCTGCTGTCTCCTGTAAAAGCTGCTGCCGTCTCCTGTAAAACCTTCTGCTGTTTCCTGTAAAACCTGCTGCCATCTCCTGTAAAACCTGCTGCTGTCTCCTGTAAAAGCTTCTGCTCTCTCCTCTAAAACCTGCTGCCGTCACTTGTAAAACCTGCTGCTGTTTCCTGTAAAACCTGCTGCTGTCTCCTGTAAAACCTGCTGCCGTCTCCTGTATTATCTGCTGCTGTTTCCTGTAAAAGCTGCTGCCGTCTCCTGTAAAACCTGCTGCTGTCTCCTGTAAAACCTGCTGCTGACTCCTGTAAAACCTGCTGCGGTCTCCTGTAAAACCTGCTGCCGTTTCCTGCAAAACCTGCTGCCGTCTCCTGTAAAACCTGCTGCCGTCTCCTGTATTATCTGCTGCTGTTTCCTGTGAAACCTGCTGCCGTCTCCTGTAAAACCTGCTGCTGTCTCCTGTAAAACCTGCTGCTGACTCCTGTAAAACCTGTTGCTGTCTCCTGTAAAACCTGCTGCTCTCTCCGCTAAAACCTGCTGCCGTCTCCTGTAAAACCTGTTGATCTCTCCTGTAAAGCCTGCTGCCTTCTCCTGTAAAACCTGCTGCTGTTTCCTTTAAATCCTGCTGCCATCTCCTGTAAAACCTGCTGATGTCTACGGTAAAACCTGCTGCTGTCTCCTGTAAAACCTGTTGCTGTCTCCTGTAAAGCCTGCTGCCGTCTCGTGTGAAACCTGCTGCTGTCTCCTGTAAAACCTGCTGCCGTCTCCTGTAAAACCTGCTGGTGTCTCCTGTAAAACCTGCTGCCGTGTCCTGTAAAACCTGCTGCTTTCTCCTGTAAAACCTGCTGCCGTCTCCTGTAAAACCTGCTGCCGTCTCCTGTAAAACCTGCTGCTGTCTCCTGTAAAACCTGCTACCGTCTCCTGTAAAACCTGCTGCCGTCTCTTGTAAAACCTGTTGCCGTCTCCTGTAAAACCTGCTACCGTCTCCTGTAAAACCTGCTGCTGACTCCTGTAAAACCTGCTACCGTCTCCTGTAAAACCTGCTGCCGTCTCCTGTAAAACCTACTGCCGTGTGCTGTAAAACCTGCTGCTGTCTCCTGTAAAACCTGCTGCCGCCTCTGTAAAAGCTTCTACTGTCTCCTGTAAAACCTGCTGCTGTCTCCCGTAAAACCTGCTGCTCTCTCCTGTAAAACCTGCTGCCCTCTCCTGTAAAACCTGCTGCTGCCTCCTGTAAAACCTGCTGCTCTCTCCTGTATAACCTGCTGCCCTCTCCTGTAAAACCTGCTGCCGTCACCTTTAAAACCTGCTGCCGTCTCCTGTAAAATCTGCTGCCGTCTCCTGTAAAACGTGCTGCCTTCTCTTGTAAAACCTGGTGCTGTCTCCTGTAAAACCTGCTGCCTTCTCATGTAAAACCTGCTGCCCTCTCCTGTAAAACCTGCTGCCGCCTCCTGTAATACCTGCTGCTGTTTCCTGTAAAACCTGCTGCCGTCTCCTGTAAAACCTGCTGCCCTCTCCTGTAAAACCTGCTGCGGCAACCTGCAGAAAATGCTGCTGTCTCCTGTACAACCTGCTGCTGTCTCCTGTAAAACCTGCTGCCCTCTCCTGTAAAACCTGCTGCTGTTTCCTGTAAAACCTGCTGCCGTCTCCTGTTAAACCTGCTGGTGTCTCCTGTAAAACCTGCTGCCCTCTACTGTAAAACCTGCTGCTGTCTCCTGTAAAACATGCTGCCGTCTCCTGTAAAACCTGCTGGTGTCTCCTGTAAAACCTGCTGCCCTCTCTGGTAAAACCTGCTGCTGTCTCCTGTAAAACCTGCTGCTGTCTCCTGTAAAACCTGCTGCTGTCTCCTGTAAAACCTGATGCTGTCTCATGTAAAACCTGCTGCTGTCTGCTGTAAAACCTGCTGCTGACTCCTGTAAAACCAGCTGCTGTTTCCTGTAAAACCTGCTGCCGTTTCCTGTAAAACCTGCTGCTGTCTCCTGTAAAACCTGCTGCTCTCTCCGCTAAAACCTGCTGCCGTCTCCTGTAAAACCTGTTGATCTCTCCTGTAAAGCCTGCTGCCTTCTCCTGTAAAACCTGCTGCTGTTTCCTTTAAAACCTGCTGCCGTCTCCTGTAAAACCTGCTGATGTCTACGGTAAAACCTGCTGCTGTCTCCTGTAAAACCTGTTGCTGTCTCCTGTAAAGCCTGCTGCCGTCTCGTGTGAAACCTGCTGCTGTCTCCTGTAAAACCTGCTGCCGTCTCCTGTAAAACCTGCTGGTGTCTCCTGTAAAACCTGCTGCCGTCTCCTGTAAAACCTGCTGCTTTCTCCTGTAAAACCTGCTGCGGCCACCTGCAGAAAATGCTGCTGTCTCCTGTACAACCTGCTGCTGTCTCCTGTAAAACCTGCTGCCCTCTCCTGTAAAACCTGCTGCTGTTTCCTGTAAAACCTGCTGCCGTCTCCTGTAAAACCTGCTGGTGTCTCCTGTAAAACCTGCTGCCCTCTACTGTAAAACCTGCTGCTGTCTCCTGTAAAACCTGCTGCCGTCTCCTGTAAAACCTGCTGGTGTCTCCTGTAAAACCTGCTGCCCTCTCCGGTAAAACCTGCTGCTGTCTCCTGTAAAACCTGCTGGTGTCACCTGTAGAACCTGCTGCCGTCTCCTGTAAAACCTGCTGCCATCTACTGTAAAAGCTGCTGCTGTCTCCTGTAAAACCTGCTGCTGTCTCCTGTAAAACCTGATGCTGTCTCATGTAAAACCTGCTGCTGTCTGCTGTAAAACCTGCTGCTGACTCCTGTAAAACCTGCTGCTGTTTCCTGTAAAACCTGCTGCCGTTTCCTGTAAAACCTGCTGCTGTCTCCTGTAAAACCTGCTGCTCTCTCCGCTAAAACCTGCTGCCGTCTCCTGTAAAACCTGTTGATCTCTCCTGTAAAGCCTGCTGCCTTCTCCTGTAAAACCTGCTGCTGTTTCCTTTAAAACCTGCTGCCGTCTCCTGTAAAACCTGCTGATGTCTACGGTAAAACCTGCTGCTGTCTCCTGTAAAACCTGTTGCTGTCTCCTGTAAAGCCTGCTGCCGTCTCGTGTGAAACCTGCTGCTGTCGCCTGTAAAACCTGCTGCCGTCTCCTGTAAAACCTGCTGGTGTCTCCTGTAAAACCTGCTGCCGTCTCCTGTAAAACCTGCTGCTTTCTCCTGTAAAACCTGCTGCCGTCTCCTATAATACCTGCTGCCGTCTCCTGTAATACCTGCTGCTTTCTCCTGTAAAACCTGCTGCCGTCTCCTGTAAAACCTGCTGCTGTCTCCTGTAAAAGCTGCTGCCGTCTCCTGTAAAACATTCTGCTGTTTCCTGTAAAACCTGCTGCCATCTCCTGTAAAACCTGCTGCTGTCTCCTGTAAAACCTGCTGCTCTCTCCTCTAAAACCTGCTGCCGTCTCTTGTAAAACCTGCTGCTGTTTCCTGTAAAACCTGCTGCTGTCTCCTGTAAAACCTGCTGCCGTCTCCTGTATTATCTGCTGCTGTCTCCTGTAAAACCTGTTGCTGTCTCCTGTAAAGCCTGCTGCTGTCTCGTGTAAAACCTGCTGCTGTCTCATGTAATATCTGCTGCTGTCTCCTGTAAAACCTGCTGACGTCTCCTGTAAAACCTGCTGCCGTCTCCTGTAAAACCTGCTGCCCTCTCCTGTAAAACCTGCTGCCGTATCCTGTAAAACCTGCTGCTGTCTCCTGTAAAACCTGCTGCCGTCTCATGTAAAACCTGCGGCCGTCTCCTGTAAAACCTGCTGCCCTCTCCTGTAAAATCTGCTGCCGTCTCCTGTAAAACCTGCTGCTTTCGACTGTAAAAACAGCTGCCGTCTCCTGTAAAATCTGTCACTGTCTGCTGTACAACCTGCTGCCGTTTCCTGTAAACCCTGCTGCCGTCTCCTGTAAAAGCTGCTGCCGTCTCCTGTATTATCTGCTGCTGTTTCCTGTAAAACCTGCTGCCGTCTCCTGTAAAACCTGCTGCTGTCTCCTGTAAAACCTGCTACCGTCTCCTGTAAAACCTGCTGCCGTCTCTTGTAAAACCTGCTGCCGTCTCCTGTAAAACCTGCTACCGTCTCCTGTAAAACCTGCTGCTGACTCCTGTAAAACCTGCTACCGTCTCCTGTAAAACCTGCTGCCGTCTCCTGTAAAACCTACTGCCGTGTCCTGTAAAACCTGCTGCTGTCTCCTGTAAAACCTGCTGCCGCCTCTGTAAAAGCTTCTACTGTCTCCTGTAAAACCTGCTGCTGTCTCCCGTAAAACCTGCTGCTCTCTCCTGTAAAACCTGCTGCCCTCTCCTGTAAAACCTGCTGCTGCCTCCTGTAAAACCTGCTGCCCTCTCCTGTAAAACCTGCTGCTGTCTCCTGTAAAACCTGCTGCCCTCTCCTGTAAAACCTGCTGGTGTCTCCTGTAAAACCTGCTGCTCTCTCCTGTAAAACCTGCTGCTGTCTCCTGTAAAACCTGCTGCCCTCTCCTGTAAAACCTGCTGCTGCCTCCTGTAAAACCTGCTGCTCTCTACTGTATAATCTGCTGTCCTCTCCTGTAGAAGCTATTGCCCTCTTCTGAAAAACCTGCTGCTGTCACCTGTAAAACCTGCTGCCCTCTCCTGTAAAACCTGCTGCTGTCTCCTGTAAAAGCTGGTGCTCTCTCCTGTAAAACCTGCTGCCATCTCCTGTAAAACCTGCTGCTGTCAGCTGTAAAACCTGCTGCCATCTCCTGTAAAACATGCTGCTCTCTCCTGTAAAACCTGCTGCCCTCTCCTGTAAAACCTGCTGCCGTCACCTTTAAAACCTGCTGCCGTCTCCTGTAAAATCTGCTGCCGTCTCCTGTAAAACGTGCTGCCTTCTCTTGTAAAACCTGGTGCTGTCTCCTGTAAAACCTGCTGCCTTCTCATGTAAAACCTGCTGCCCTCTCCTGTAAAACCTGCTGCCGCCTCCTGTAATACCTGCTGCTGTTTCCTGTAAAACCTGCTGCCGTCTCCTGTAAAACCTGCTGCCCTCTCCTGTAAAACCTGCTGCGGCACCTGCAAAAAATGCTGCTGTCTCCTGTACAACCTGCTGCTGTCTCCTGTAAAACCTGCTGCCCTCTCCTGTAAAACCTGCTGCTGTTTCCTGTAAAACCTGCTGCCGTCTCCTGTAAAACCTGCTGGTGTCTCCTGTAAAACCTGCTGCCCTCTACTGTAAAACCTGCTGCTGTCTCCTGTAAAACCTGCAGCCGTCTCCTGTAAAATCTGCTGGTGTCTCCTGTAAAACCTGCTGCCCTCTCCGGTAAAACCTGCTGCTGTCTCCTGTAAAACCTGCTGCTGTCTCCTGTAAAACCTGCTGCCCTCTCCTGTAAAACCTGCTGCTGCCTCCTGTAAAACCTGCTGCTCTCTCCTGTAAAACCTGCTGCTGTCTCCTGTAAAACCTGCTGCCCTCTCCTGTAAAACCTGCTGCTGCCTCCTGTAAAACCTGCTGCTGTCAGGTGTAAAACCTGCTGCGATCTCCTGTAAAACATGCTGCTCTCTCCTGTATAACCTGCTGCACTCTCCTGTATAACCTGCTGCACTCTCCTGTAAAACCTGCTGCCGTCACCTTTAAAACTTGCTGCCGTCTCCTGTAAAACGTGCTGCCTTCTCTTGTAAAACCTGGTGCTGTCTCCTGTAAAACCTGCTGCCTTCTCATGTAAAACCTGCTGCCCTCTCCTGTAAAACCTGCTGCCGCCTCCTGTAATACCTGCTGCTGTTTCCTGTAAAACATGCTGCCGTCTCCTGTAAAACCTGCTGCCGTCTCCTGTAAAACCTGCTGATGTCAACGCTAAAACCTGCTGCTGTCTCCTGTAAAACCTGCTACCGTCTCCTGTAAAACCTGCTGCCGTCTCTAGTAAAACCTGCTGCCGTCTCCTGTAAAACCTGCTACCGTCTCCTGTAAAACCTGCTGCTGACTCCTGTAAAACCGGCTACCGTCTCCTGTAAAACCTGCTGCCGTCTCCTGTAAAACCTGCTGCCGTGTCCTGTAAAACCTGCTGCTGTCTCCTGTAAAACCTGCTGCCGCCTCTGTAAAAGCTTCTGCTGTCTCCTGTAAAACCTGCTGCTGTCTCCCGTAAAACCTGCTGCTCTCTCCTGTAAAACCTGCTGCCCTCTCCTGTAAAACCTGCTGCTGCCTCCTGTAAAACCTGCTGCCCTCTCCTGTAAAACCTGCTGCTGTCTCCTGTAAAACCTGCTGCCCTCTCCTGTAAAACCTGCTGCTGCCTCCTGTAAAACCTGCTGCTCTCTCCTGTAAAACCTGCTGCTGTCTCCTGTAAAACCTGCTGCCCTCTCCTGTAAAACCTGCTGCTGCCTCCTGTAAAACCTGCTGCTCTCTACTGTATAATCTGCTGTCCTCTCCTGTTGAAGCTGCTGCCCTCTTCTGAAAAACCTGCTGCTGTCACCTGTAAAACCTGCTGCCCTCTCCTGTAAAACCTGCTGCTGTCTCCTGTAAAAGCTGGTGCTCTCTCCTGTAAAACCTGCTGCCATCTCCTGTAAAACCTGCTGCTGTCAGCTGTAAAACCTGCTGCCATCTCCTGTAAAACATGCTGCTCTCTCCTGTAAAACCTGCTGCCCTCTCCTGTAAAACCTGCTGCCGTCACCTTTAAAACCTGCTGCCGTCTCCTGTAAAATCTGCTGCCGTCTCCTGTAAAACGTGCTGCCTTCTCTTGTAAAACCTGGTGCTGTCTCCTGTAAAACCTGCTGCCTTCTCATGTAAATCCTGCTGCCCTCTCCTGTAAAACCTGCTGCCGCCTCCTGTAATACCTGCTGCTGTTTCCTGTAAAACCTGCTGCCGTCTCCTGTAAAACCTGCTGCCCTCTCCTGTAAAACCTGCTGCGGCCACCTGCAAAAAATGCTGCTGTCTCCTGTACAACCTGCTGCTGTCTCCTGTAAAACCTGCTGCCCTCTCCTGTAAAACCTGCTGCTGTTTCCTGTAAAACCTGCTGCCGTCTCCTGTAAAACCTGCTGCTGTCTCCTGTAAAACCTGCTGCCGTCTCCTTTAAAACCTGCTGGTGTCTCCTGTAAAACCTGCTGCTCTCTCCTGTAAAACCTGCTGCTGTCTCCTGTAAAACCTGCTGCCCTTTCCTGTAAAACCTGCTGCTGCCTCCTGTAAAACCTGCTGCTCTCTACTGTATAATCTGCTGTCCTCTCCTGTAGAAGCTGCTGCCCTCTTCTGAAAAACCTGCTGCTGTCACCTGTAAAACCTGCTGCCCTCTCCTGTAAAACCTGCTGCTGTCTCCTGTAATCCCTGCTGCTGTTTCCTGTAAAACCTGCTGCCGTCTCCTGTAAAACCTGCTGCCCTCTCATGTAAAACCTGCTGCGGCCACCTGCAAAAAATGCTGCTGTCTCCTGTACAACCTGCTGCTGTCTCCTGTAAAACTTGCTGCCCTCTCCTGTAAAACCTGCTGCTGTTTCCTGTAAAACCTGCTGCCGTCTCCTGTAAAACCTGCTGGTGTCTCCTGTAAAACCTGCTGCTGTCTCATGTAAAACCTGCTGCTGTCTCCTGTAAAACCTGCTGCCGTCTCCTGTAAAACCTGCTGGTGTCTCCTGTAAAACCTGCTGCCCTCTCCGGTAAAACCTGCTGCTGTCTCCTGTAAAACCTGCTGGTGGCACCTGTAGAACCTGCTGCCGTCTCCTGTAAAACCTGCTGCTGTCTCCTGTAAAACCTGCTGCTGTCTCCTGTAAAACCTGAGGCTGTCTCATGTAAAACCTGCTGCTGTCTGCTGTAAAACCTGCTGCTGACTCCTGTAAAACCTGCTGCTGTTTCCTGTAAAACCTGCTGCCGTTTCCTGTAAAACCTGCTGCTGTCTCCTGTAAAACCTGCTGCTCTCTCCGCTAAAACCTGCTGCCGTCTCCTGTAAAACCTGTTGATCTCACCAGTAAAGCCTGCTGCCTTCTCCTGTAAAACCTGCTGCTGTTTCCTTTAAAACCTGCTGCCGTCTCCTGTAAAACCTGCTGATGTCTACGGTAAAACCTGCTGCTGTCTCCTGTAAAACCTGTTGCTGTCTCCTGTAAAGCCTGCTGCCGTCTCGTGTGAAACCTGCTGCCGTCTCGTGTGAAACCTGCTGCTGTCTCCTGTAAAACCTGCTGCCGTCTCCTGTAAAACCTGCTGGTGTCTCCTGTAAAACCTGCTGCCGTGTCCTGTAAAACCTGCTGCTTTCTCCTGTAAAACCTGCTGCCGTCTCCTGTAATACCTGCTGCCGTCTCCTGTAATACCTGCTGCTTTCTCCTGTAAAACCTGCTGCCCTCTCCTGTAAAACCTGCTGCTGTCTCCTGGAAAAGCTGCTGCCGTCTCCTGTAAAACCTTCTGCTGTTTCCTGTAAAACCTGCTGCCATCTCCTGTAAAACCTGCTGCCGTCACCTTTAAAACCTGCTGCCGTCTCCTGTAAAATCTGCTGCCGTCTCCTGTAAAACGTGCTGCCTTCTCTTGTAAAACCTGGTGCTGTCTCCTGTAAAACCTGCTGCCTTCTCTTGTAAAACCTGGTGCTGTCTCCTGTAAAACCTGCTGGCGCCTCCTGTAAAACTTGCTGCTGTCTCCTGTAAAACCTGATGCTGTCTCATGTAAAACCTGCTGCTGTCTCCTGTAAAACCTGCTGCTGACTCCTGTAAAACCTGCTGCTGTTTCCTGTAAAACCTGATGACGTTTCCTGTAAAACCTGCTGCTGTCTCCTGTAAAACCTGCTGCTCTCCCCGCTAAAACCTGCTGCCGTCTCCTGTAAAACCTGTTGATCTCTCCTGTAAAGCCTGCTGCCTTCTCCTGTAAAACCTGCTGCTGTTTCTTTTAAAACCTGCTGCCGTCTCCTGTAAAACCTGCTGATGTCTACGGTAAAACCTGCTGCTGTCTCCTGTAAAACCTGTTGCTGTCTCCTGTAAAGCCTGCTGCCGTCTCGTGTGAAACCTGCTGCTGTCTCCTGTAAAACTTGCTGCCGTCTCCTGTAAAACCTGCTGGTGTCTCCTGTAAAACCTGCTGCCGTGTCCTGTAAAACCTGCTGCTTTCTCCAGTAAAGCCTGCTGCCGTCTCCTGTAAAACCTGCTGCCGTCTCCTGTAATACCTGCTGCTTTCTCCTCTAAAACCTGCTGCCGTCTCCTGTAAAACCTGCTGCTGTCTCCTGTAAAAGCTGCTGCCGTCTCCTGTAAAACCTTCTGCTGTTTCCTGTAAAACCTGCTGCCATCTCCTGTAAAACCTGCTGCTGTCTCCTGTAAAAGCTTCTGCTCTCTCCTCTAGAACCTGCTGCCGTCACTTGTAAAACCTGCTGCTGTTTCCTGTAAAACCTGCTGCTGTCTCCTGTAAAACCTGCTGCCGTCTCCTGTATTATCTGCTGCTGTTTCCTGTAAAAGCTGCTGCCGTCTCCTGTAAAACCTGCTGCTGTCTCCTGTAAAACCTGCTGCTGACTCCTGTAAAACCTGCTGCGGTCTCCTGTAAAACCTGCTGCCGTTTCCTGCAAAACCTGCTGCCGTCTCCTGTAAAACCTGCTGCCGTCTCCTGTAAAACCTGCTGCTGTCTCCTGTAAAACCTGCTGCTGACTCCTGTAAAACCTGTTGCTGTCTCCTGTAAAACCTGCTGCTCTCTCCGCTAAAACCTGCTGCCGTCTCCTGTAAAACCTGTTGATCTCTCCTGTAAAGCCTGCTGCCTTCTCCTGTAAAACCTGCTGCTGTTTCCTTTAAAACCTGCTGCCGTCTCCTGTAAAACCTGCTGATGTCTACGGTAAAACCTGCTGCTGTCTCCTGTAAAACCTGTTGCTGTCTCCTGTAAAGCCTGCTGCCGTCTCGTGTGAAACCTGCTGCTGTCTCCTGTAAAACCTGCTGCCGTCTCCTGTAAAACCTGCTGGTGTCTCCTGTAAAACCTGCTGCCGTGTCCTGTAAAACCTGCTGCTTTCTCCTGTAAAACCTGCTGCCGTCTCCTGTAAAACCTGCTGCCGTCTCCTGTAAAACCTGCTGCTGTCTCCTGTAAAACCTGCTACCGTCTCCTGTAAAACCTGCTGCCGTCTCTTGTAAAACCTGTTGCCGTCTCCTGTAAAACCTGCTACCGTCTCCTGTAAAACCTGCTGCTGACTCCTGTAAAACCTGCTACCGTCTCCTGTAAAACCTGCTGCCGTCTCCTGTAAAACCTACTGCCGTGTCCTGTAAAACCTGCTGCTGTCTCCTGTAAAACCTGCTGCCGCCTCTGTAAAAGCTTCTACTGTCCCCTGTTAAACCTGCTGCTGTCTCCCGTAAAACCTGCTGCTCTCTCCTGTAAAACCTGCTGCCCTCTCCTGTAAAACCTGCTGCTGCCTCCTGTAAAACCTGCTGCTCTCTCCTGTAAAACCTGCTGCTGTCTCCTGTAAAACCTGCTGCCCTCTCCTGTAAAACCTGCTGCTGCCTCCTGTAAAACCTGCTGCTCTCTACTGTATAATCTGCTGTCCTCTCCTGTAGAAGCTGCTGCTCTCTCCTGTAAAACGTGCTGCTGTCTCCTGTAAAACCTGCTGCCCTCTCCTGTAAAACCTGCTGCTGCCTCCTGTAAAACCTGCTGCTGTCAGCTGTAAAACCTGCTGCGATCTCCTGTAAAACATGCTGCTCTCTCCTGTATAACCTGCTGCACTCTCCTGTAAAACCTGCTGCCGTCACCTTTAAAACTTGCTGCCGTCTCCTGTAAAACGTGCTGCCTTCTCTTGTAAAACCTGGTGCTGTCTCCTGTAAAACCTGCTGCCTTCTCATGTAAAACCTGCTGCCCTCTCCTGTAAAACCTGCTGCCGCCTCCTTTAATACCTGCTGCTGTTTCCTGTAAAACATGCTGCCGTCTCCTGTAAAACCTGCTGCCGTCTCCTGTAAAACCTGCTGATGTCAACGCTAAAACCTGCTGCTGTCTCCTGTAAAACCTGCTACCGTCTCCTGTAAAACCTGCTGCCGTCTCTTGTAAAACCTGCTGCCGTCTCCTGTAAAACCTGCTACCGTCTCCTGTAAAACCTGCTGCTGACTCCTGTAAAACCTGCTACCGTCTCCTGTAAAACCTGCTGCCGTCTCCTGTAAAACCTGCTGCCGTGTCCTGTAAAACCTGCTGCTGTCTCCTGTAAAACCTGCTGCCGCCTCTGTAAAAGCTTCTGCTGTCTCCTGTAAAACCTGCTGCTGTCTCCCGTAAAACCTGCTGCTCTCTCCTGTAAAACCTGCTGCCCTCTCCTGTAAAACCTGCTGCTGCCTCCTGTAAAACCTGCTGCCCTCTCCTGTAAAACCTGCTGCTGTCTCCTGTAAAACCTGCTGCCCTCTCCTGTAAAACCTGCTGCTGCCTCCTGTAAAACCTGCTGCTCTCTCCTGTAAAACCTGCTGCTGTCTCCTGTAAAACCTGCTGCCCTCTCCTGTAAAACCTGCTGCTGCCTCCTGTAAAACCTGCTGCTCTCTACTGTATAATCTGCTGTCCTCTCCTGTTGAAGCTGCTGCCCTCTTCTGAAAAACCTGCTGATGTCACCTGTAAAACCTGCTGCCCTCTCCTGTAAAACCTGCTGCTGTCTCCTGTAAAACCTGGTGCTGTCTCCTGTAAAACCTGCTGCCTTCTCATGTAAAACCTGCTGCCCTCTCCTGTAAAACCTGCTGCCGCCTCCTGTAATACCTGCTGCTGTTTCCTGTAAAACCTGCTGCCGTCTCCTGTAAAACCTGCTGCCCTCTCCTGTAAAACCTGCTGCGGCCACCTGCAGAAAATGCTGCTGTCTCCTGTACAACCTGCTGCTGTCTCCTGTAAAACCTGCTGCCCTCTCCTGTAAAACCTGCTGCTGTTTCCTGTAAAACCTGCTGCCGTCTCCTGTAAAACCTGCTGGTGTCTCCTGTAAAACCTGCTGCCCTCTACTGTAAAATCTGCTGCTGTCTCCTGTAAAACCTGCTGCCGTCTCCTGTAAAACCTGCTGGTGTCTCCTGTAAAACCTGCTGCCCTCTCCGGTAAAACCTGCTGCTGTCTCCTGTAAAACCTGCTGGTGTCACCTGTAGAACCTGCTGCCGTCTCCTGTAAAACCTGCTGCCATCTACTGTAAAACCTGCTGCTGTCTCCTGTAAAACCTGCTGCTGTCTCCTGTAAAACCTGATGCTGTCTCATGTAAAACCTGCTGCTGTCTGCTGTAAAACCTGCTGCTGACTCCTGTAAAACCTGCTGCTGTTTCCTGTAAAACCTGCTGCCATTTCCTGTAAAACCTGCTGCTGTCTCCTGTAAAACCTGCTGCTCTCTCCGCTAAAACCTGCTGCCGTCTCCTGTAAAACCTGTTGATCTCTCCTGTAAAACCTGCTGCCTTCTCCTGTAAAACCTGCTGCTGTTTCCTTTAAAACCTGCTGCCGTCTCCTGTAAAACCTGCTGATGTCTACGGTAAAACCTGCTGCTGTCTCCTGTAAAACCTGTTGCTGTCTCCTGTAAAGCCTGCTGCCGTCTCGTGTGAAACCTGCTGCTGTCTCCTGTAAAACCTGCTGCCGTCTCCTGTAAAACCTGCTGTTGTCTCCTGTAAAACCAGCTGCCGTCTCCTGTAAAACCTGCTGCTTTCTCCTGTAAAACCTGCTGCGGCCACCTGCAGAAAATGCTGCTGTCTCCTGTACAACCTGCTGCTGTCTCCTGTAAAACCTGCTGCCCTCTCCTGTAAAACCTGCTGCTGTTTCCTGTAAAACCTGCTGCCGTCTCCTGTAAAACCTGCTGGTGTCTCCTGTAAAACCTGCTGCCCTCTACTGTAAAACCTGCTGCTGTCTCCTGTAAAACCTGCTGCCGTCTCCTGTAAAACCTGCTGGTGTCTCCTGTAAAACCTGCTGCCCTCTCCGGTAAAACCTGCTGCTGTCTCCTGTAAAACCTGCTGGTGTCACCTGTAGAACCTGCTGCCGTCTCCTGTAAAACCTGCTGCCATCTACTGTAAAACCTGCTGCTGTCTCCTGTAAAACCTGCTGCTGTCTCCTGTAAAACCTGATGCTGTCTCATGTAAAACCTGCTGCTGTCTGCTGTAAAACCTGCTGCTGACTCCTGTAAAACCTGCTGCTGTTTCCTGTAAAACCTGCTGCCGTTTCCTGTAAAACCTGCTGCTGTCTCCTGTAAAACCTGCTGCTCTCTCCGCTAAAACCTGCTGCCGTCTCCTGTAAAACCTGTTGATCTCTCCTGTAAAGCCTGCTGCCTTCTCCTGTAAAACCTGCTGCTGTTTCCTTTAAAACCTGCTGCCGTCTCCTGTAAAACCTGCTGATGTCTACGGTAAAACCTGCTGCTGTCTCCTGTAAAACCTGTTGCTGTCTCCTGTAAAGCCTGCTGCCGTCTCGTGTGAAACCTGCTGCTGTCGCCTGTAAAACCTGCTGCCGTCTCCTGTAAAACCTGCTGGTGTCTCCTGTAAAACCTGCTGCCGTCTCCTGTAAAACCTGCTGCTTTCTCCTGTAAAACCTGCTGCCGTCTCCTGTAATACCTGCTGCCGTCTCCTGTAATACCTGCTGCTTTCTCCTGTAAAACCTGCTGCCGTCTCCTGTAAAACCTGCTGCTGTCTCCTGTAAAAGCTGCTGCCGTCTCCTGTAAAACATTCTGCTGTTTCCTGTAAAACCTGCTGCCATCTCCTGTAAAACCTGCTGCTGTCTCCTGTAAAACCTGCTGCTCTCTCCTCTAAAACCTGCTGCCGTCTCTTGTAAAACCTGCTGCTGTTTCCTGTAAAACCTGCTGCTGTCTCCTGTAAAACCTGCTGCCGTCTCCTGTATTATCTGCTGCTGTCTCCTGTAAAACCTGTTGCTGTCTCCTGTAAAGCCTGCTGCTGTCTCGTGTAAAACCTGCTGCTGTCTCATGTAATATCTGCTGCTGTCTCCTGTAAAACCTGCTGACGTCTCCTGTAAAACCTGCTGCCGTCTCCTGTAAAACCTGCTGCCCTCTCCTGTAAAACCTGCTGCCGTATCCTGTAAAACCTGCTGCTGTCTCCTGTAAAACCTGCTGCCGTCTCATGTAAAACCTGCGGCCGTCTCCTGTAAAACCTGCTGCCCTCTCCTGTAAAATCTGCTGCCGTCTCCTGTAAAACCTGCTGCTTTCGACTGTAAAAACAGCTGCCGTCTCCTGTAAAATCTGCCACTGTCTGCTGTACAACCTGCTGCCGTTTCCTGTAAACCCTGCTGCCGTCTCCTGTAAAACCTGCTGCCGTCTCCTGTATTATCTGCTGCTGTTTCCTGTAAAACCTGCTGCCGTCTCCTGTAAAACCTGCTGCTGTCTCCTGTAAAACCTGCTACCGTCTCCTGTAAAACCTGCTGCCGTCTCTTGTAAAACCTGCTGCCGTCTCCTGTAAAACCTGCTACCGTCTCCTGTAAAACCTGCTGCTGACTCCTGTAAAACCTGCTACCGTCTCCTGTAAAACCTGCTGCCGTCTCCTGTAAAACCTACTGCCGTGTCCTGTAAAACCTGCTGCTGTCTCCTGTAAAACCTGCTGCCGCCTCTGTAAAAGCTTCTACTGTCTCCTGTAAACCCTGCTGCTGTCTCCCGTAAAACCTGCTGCTCTCTCCTGTAAAACCTGCTGCCCTCTCCTGTAAAACCTGCTGCTGCCTCCTGTAAAACCTGCTGCCCTCTCCTGTAAAACCTGCTGCTGTCTCCTGTAAAACCTGCTGCCCTCTCCTGTAAAACCTGCTGGTGTCTCCTGTAAAACCTGCTGCTCTCTCCTGTAAAACCTGCTGCTGTCTCCTGTAAAACCTGCTGCCCTCTCCTGTAAAACCTGCTGCTGCCTCCTGTAAAACCTGCTGCTCTCTACTGTATAATCTGCTGTCCTCTCCTGTAGAAGCTATTGCCCTCTTCTGAAAAACCTGCTGCTGTCACCTGTAAAACCTGCTGCCCTCTCCTGTAAAACCTGCTGCTGTCTCCTGTAAAAGCTGGTGCTCTCTCCTGTAAAACCTGCTGCCATCTCCTGTAAAACCTGCTGCTGTCAGCTGTAAAACCTGCTGCCATCTCCTGTAAAACATGCTGCTCTCTCCTGTAAAACCTGCTGCCCTCTCCTGTAAAACCTGATGCCGTCACCTTTAAAACCTGCTGCCGTCTCCTGTAAAATCTGCTGCCGTCTCCTGTAAAACGTGCTGCCTTCTCTTGTAAAACCTGGTGCTGTCTCCTGTAAAACCTGCTGCCTTCTCATGTAAAACCTGCTGCCCTCTCCTGTAAAACCTGCTGCCGCCTCCTGTAATACCTGCTGCTGTTTCCTGTAAAACCTGCTGCCGTCTCCTGTAAAACCTGCTGCCCTCTCCTGTAAAACCTGCTGCGGCACCTGCAAAAAATGCTGCTGTCTCCTGTACAACCTGCTGCTGTCTCCTGTAAAACCTGCTGCCCTCTCCTGTAAAACCTGCTGCTGTTTCCTGTAAAACCTGCTGCCGTCTCCTGTAAAACCTGCTGGTGTCTCCTGTAAAACCTGCTGCCCTCTACTGTAAAACCTGCTGCTGTCTCCTGTAAAACCTGCAGCCGTCTCCTGTAAAATCTGCTGGTGTCTCCTGTAAAACCTGCTGCCCTCTCCGGTAAAACCTGCTGCTGTCTCCTGTAAAACCTGCTGCTGTCTCCTGTAAAACCTGCTGCCCTCTCCTGTAAAACCTGCTGCTGCCTCCTGTAAAACCTGCTGCTCTCTCCTGTAAAACCTGCTGCTGTCTCCTGTAAAACCTGCTGCCCTCTCCTGTAAAACCTGCTGCTGCCTCCTGTAAAACCTGCTGCTGTCAGCTGTAAAACCTGCTGCGATCTCCTGTAAAACATGCTGCTCTCTCCTGTATAACCTGCTGCACTCTCCTGTATAACCTGCTGCACTCTCCTGTAAAACCTGCTGCCGTCACCTTTAAAACTTGCTGCCGTCTCCTGTAAAACGTGCTGCCTTCTCTTTTAAAACCTGGTGCTGTCTCCTGTAAAACCTGCTGCCTTCTCATGTAAAACCTGCTGCCCTCTCCTGTAAAACCTGCTGCCGCCTCCTGTAATACCTGCTGCCGTTTCCTGTAAAACATGCTGCCGTCTCCTGTAAAACCTGCTGCCGTCTCCTGTAAAACCTGCTGATGTCAACGCTAAAACCTGCTGCTGTCTCCTGTAAAACCTGCTACCGTCTCCTGTAAAACCTGCTGCCGTCTCTAGTAAAACCTGCTACCGTCTCCTGTAAAACCTGCTGCCCTCTCCTGTAAAACCTGCTGCTGCCTCCTGTAAAACCTGCTGCTCTCTACTGTATAATCTGCTGTCCTCTCCTGTTGAAGCTGCTGCCCTCTTCTGAAAAACCTGCTGCTGTCACCTGTAAAACCTGCTGCCCTCTCCTGTAAAACCTGCTGCTGTCTCCTGTAAAAGCTGGTGCTCTCTCCTGTAAAACCTGCTGCCATCTCCTGTAAAACCTGCTGCTGTCAGCTGTAAAACCTGCTGCCATCTCCTGTAAAACATGCTGCTCTCTCCTGTAAAACCTGCTGCCCTCTCCTGTAAAACCTGCTGCCGTCACCTTTAAAACCTGCTGCCGTCTCCTGTAAAATCTGCTGCCGTCTCCTGTAAAACGTGCTGCCTTCTCTTGTAAAACCTGGTGCTGTCTCCTGTAAAACCTGCTGCCTTCTCATGTAAATCCTGCTGCCCTCTCCTGTAAAACCTGCTGCCGCCTCCTGTAATACCTGCTGCTGTTTCCTGTAAAACCTGCTGCCGTCTCCTGTAAAACCTGCTGCCCTCTCCTGTAAAACCTGCTGCGGCCACCTGCAAAAAATGCTGCTGTCTCCTGTACAACCTGCTGCTGTCTCCTGTAAAACCTGCTGCCCTCTCCTGTAAAACCTGCTGCTGTTTCCTGTAAAACCTGCTGCCGTCTCCTGTAAAACCTGCTGCTGTCTCCTGTAAAACCTGCTGCCGTCTCCTTTAAAACCTGCTGGTGTCTCCTGTAAAACCTGCTGCTCTCTCCTGTAAAACCTGCTGCTGTCTCCTGTAAAACCTGCTGCCCTTTCCTGTAAAACCTGCTGCTGCCTCCTGTAAAACCTGCTGCTCTCTACTGTATAATCTGCTGTCCTCTCCTGTAGAAGCTGCTGCCCTCTTCTGAAAAACCTGCTGCTGTCACCTGTAAAACCTGCTGCCCTCTCCTGTAAAACCTGCTGCTGTCTCCTGTAATCCCTGCTGCTGTTTCCTGTAAAACCTGCTGCCGTCTCCTGTAAAACCTGCTGCCCTCTCATGTAAAACCTGCTGCGGCCACTTGCAAAAAATGCTGCTGTCTCCTGCACAACCTGCTGCTGTCTCCTGTAAAACTTGCTGCCCTCTCCTGTAAAACCTGCTGCTGTTTCCTGTAAAACCTGCTGCCGTCTCCTGTAAAACCTGCTGGTGTCTCCTGTAAAACCTGCTGCTGTCTCATGTAAAACCTGCTGCTGTCTCCTGTAAAACCTGCTGCCGTCTCCTGTAAAACCTGCTGGTGTCTCCTGTAAAACCTGCTGCCCTCTCCGGTAAAACCTGCTGCTGTCTCCTGTAAAACCTGCTGGTGGCACCTGTAGAACCTGCTGCCGTCTCCTGTAAAACCTGCTGCTGTCTCCTGTAAAACCTGCTGCTGTCTCCTGTAAAACCTGAGGCTGTCTCATGTAAAACCTGCTGCTGTCTGCTGTAAAACCTGCTGCTGACTCCTGTAAAACCTGCTGCTGTTTCCTGTAAAACCTGCTGCCGTTTCCTGTAAAACCTGCTGCTGTCTCCTGTAAAACCTGCTGCTCTCTCCGCTAAAACCTGCTGCCGTCTCCTGTAAAACCTGTTGATCTCACCAGTAAAGCCTGCTGCCTTCTCCTGTAAAACCTGCTGCTGTTTCCTTTAAAACCTGCTGCCGTCTCCTGTAAAACCTGCTGATGTCTACGGTAAAACCTGCTGCTGTCTCCTGTAAAACCTGTTGCTGTCTCCTGTAAAGCCTGCTGCCGTCTCGTGTGAAACCTGCTGCCGTCTCGTGTGAAACCTGCTGCTGTCTCCTGTAAAACCTGCTGCCGTCTCCTGTAAAACCTGCTGGTGTCTCCTGTAAAACCTGCTGCCGTGTCCTGTAAAACCTGCTGCTTTCTCCTGTAAAACCTGCTGCCGTCTCCTGTAATACCTGCTGCCGTCTCCTGTAATACCTGCTGCTTTCTCCTGTAAAACCTGCTGCCCTCTCCTGTAAAACCTGCTGCTGTCTCCTGGAAAAGCTGCTGCCGTCTCCTGTAAAACCTTCTGCTGTTTCCTGTAAAACCTGCTGCCATCTCCTGTAAAACCTGCTGCCGTCACCTTTAAAACCTGCTGCCGTCTCCTGTAAAATCTGCTGCCGTCTCCTGTAAAACGTGCTGCCTTCTCTTGTAAAACCTGGTGCTGTCTCCTGTAAAACCTGCTGCCTTCTCATGTAAAACCTGCTGCCCTCTCCTGTAAAACCTGCTGGCGCCTCCTGTAAAACTTGCTGCTGTCTCCTGTAAAACCTGATGCTGTCTCATGTAAAACCTGCTGCTGTCTCCTGTAAAACCTGCTGCTGACTCCTGTAAAACCTGCTGCTGTTTCCTGTAAAACCTGATGACGTTTCCTGTAAAACCTGCTGCTGTCTCCTGTAAAACCTGCTGCTCTCCCCGCTAAAACCTGCTGCCGTCTCCTGTAAAACCTGTTGATCTCTCCTGTAAAGCCTGCTGCCTTCTCCTGTAAAACCTGCTGCTGTTTCTTTTAAAACCTGCTGCCGTCTCCTGTAAAACCTGCTGATGTCTACGGTAAAACCTGCTGCTGTCTCCTGTAAAACCTGTTGCTGTCTCCTGTAAAGCCTGCTGCCGTCTCGTGTGAAACCTGCTGCTGTCTCCTGTAAAACTTGCTGCCGTCTCCTGTAAAACCTGCTGGTGTCTCCTGTAAAACCTGCTGCCGTGTCCTGTAACACCTGCTGCTTTCTCCAGTAAAGCCTGCTGCCGTCTCCTGTAAAACCTGCTGCCGTCTCCTGTAATACCTGCTGCTTTCTCCTCTAAAACCTGCTGCCGTCTCCTGTAAAACCTGCTGCTGTCTCCTGTAAAAGCTGCTGCCGTCTCCTGTAAAACCTTCTGCGGTTTCCTGTAAAACCTGCTGCCATCTCCTGTAAAACCTGCTGCTGTCTCCTGTAAAAGCTTCTGCTCTCTCCTCTAGAACCTGCTGCCGTCACTTGTAAAACCTGCTGCTGTTTCCTGTAAAACCTGCTGCTGTCTCCTGTAAAACCTGCTGCCGTCTCCTGTATTATCTGCTGCTGTTTCCTGTAAAAGCTGCTGCCGTCTCCTGTAAAACCTGCTGCTGTCTCCTGTAAAACCTGCTGCTGACTCCTGTAAAACCTGCTGCGGTCTCCTGTAAAACCTGCTGCCGTTTCCTGCAAAACCTGCTGCCGTCTCCTGTAAAACCTGCTGCCGTCTCCTGTAAAACCTGCTGCTGTCTCCTGTAAAACCTGCTGCTGACTCCTGTAAAACCTGTTGCTGTCTCCTGTAAAACCTGCTGCTCTCTCCGCTAAAACCTGCTGCCGTCTCCTGTAAAACCTGTTGATCTCTCCTGTAAAGCCTGCTGCCTTCTCCTGTAAAACCTGCTGCTGTTTCCTTTAAAACCTGCTGCCGTCTCCTGTAAAACCTGCTGATGTCTACGGTAAAACCTGCTGCTGTCTCCTGTAAAACCTGTTGCTGTCTCCTGTAAAGCCTGCTGCCGTCTCGTGTGAAACCTGCTGCTGTCTCCTGTAAAACCTGCTGCCGTCTCCTGTAAAACCTGCTGGTGTCTCCTGTAAAACCTGCTGCCGTGTCCTGTAAAACCTGCTGCTTTCTCCTGTAAAACCTGCTGCCGTCTCCTGTAAAACCTGCTGCCGTCTCCTGTAAAACCTGCTGCTGTCTCCTGTAAAACCTGCTACCGTCTCCTGTAAAACCTGCTGCCGTCTCTTGTAAAACCTGTTGCCGTCTCCTGTAAAACCTGCTACCGTCTCCTGTAAAACCTGCTGCTGACTCCTGTAAAACCTGCTACCGTCTCCTGTAAAACCTGCTGCCGTCTCCTGTAAAACCTACTGCCGTGTCCTGTAAAACCTGCTGCTGTCTCCTGTAAAACCTGCTGCCGCCTCTTTAAAAGCTTCTACTGTCCCCTGTAAAACCTGCTGCTGTCTCCCGTAAAACCTGCTGCTCTCTCCTGTAAAACCTGCTGCCCTCTCCTGTAAAACCTGCTGCTGCCTCCTGTAAAACCTGCTGCTCTCTCCTGTAAAACCTGCTGCTGTCTCCTGTAAAACCTGCTGCCCTCTCCTGTAAAACCTGCTGCTGCCTCCTGTAAAACCTGCTGCTCTCTACTGTATAATCTGCTGTCCTCTCCTGTAGAAGCTGCTGCTCTCTCCTGTAAAACCTGCTGCTGTCTCCTATAAAACCTGCTGCCCTCTCCTGTAAAACCTGCTGCTGCCTCCTGTAAAACCTGCTGCTGTCAGCTGTAAAACCTGCTGCGATCTACTGTAAAACATGCTGCTCTCTCCTGTATAACCTGCTGCACTCTCCTGTAAAACCTGCTGCCGTCACCTTTAAAACTTGCTGCCGTCTCCCGTAAAACGTGCTGCCTTCTCTTGTAAAACCTGGTGCTGTCTCCTGTAAAACCTGCTGCCTTCTCATGTAAAACCTGCTGCCCTCTCCTGTAAAACCTGCTGCCGCCTCCTTTAATACCTGCTGCTGTTTCCTGTAAAACATGCTGCCGTCTCCTGTAAAACCTGCTGCCGTCTCCTGTAAAACCTGCTGATGTCAACGCTAAAACCTGCTGCTGTCTCCTGTAAAACCTGCTACCGTCTCCTGTAAAACCTGCTGCTGTCTCTTGTAAAACCTGCTGCCGTCTCCTGTAAAACCTGCTACCGTCTCCTGTAAAACCTGCTGCTGACTCCTGTAAAACCTGCTACCGTCTCCTGTAAAACCTGCTGCCGTCTCCTGTAAAACCTGCTGCCGTGTCCTGTAAAACCTGCTGCTGTCTCCTGTAAAACCTGCTGCCGCCTCTGTAAAAGCTTCTGCTGTCTCCTGTAAAACCTGCTGCTGTCTCCCGTAAAATCTGCTGCTCTCTCCTGTAAAACCTGCTGCCCTCTCCTGTAAAACCTGCTGCTGCCTCCTGTAAAACCTGCTGCCCTCTCCTGTAAAACCTGCTGCTGTCTCCTGTAAAACCTGCTGCCCTCTCCTGTAAAACCTGCTGCTGCCTCCTGTAAAAGCTGCTGCTCTCTCCTGTAAAACCTGCTGCTGTCTCCTGTAAAACCTGCTGCCCTCTCCTGTAAAACCTGCTGCTGCCTCCTGTAAAACCTGCTGCTCTCTACTGTATAATCTGCTGTCCTCTCCTGTTGAAGCTGCTGCCCTCTTCTGAAAAACCTGCTGCTGTCACCTGTAAAACCTGCTGCCCTCTCCTGTAAAACCTGCTGCTGTCTCCTGTAAAAGCTGGTGCTCTCTCCTGTAAAACCTGCTGCCATCTCCTGTAAAACCTGCTGCTGTCAGATGTAAAACCTGCTGCCATCTCCTGTAAAACATGCTGCTCTCTCCTGTAAAACCTGCTGCCCTCTCCTGTAAAACCTGCTGCCGTCACCTTTAAAACCTGCTGCCGTCTCCTGTAAAATCTGCTGCCGTCTCCTGTAAAACGTGCTGCCTTCTCATGTAAATCCTGCTGCCCTCTCCTGTAAAACCTGCTGCCGCCTCCTGTATTACCTGCTGCTGTTTCCTGTAAAACCTGCTGCCGTCTCCTGTAAAACCTGCTGCCCTCTCCCGTAAAACCTGCTGCGGCCACCTGCAAAAAATGCTGCTGTCTCCTGTACAACCTGCTGCTGTCTCCTGTAAAACCTGCTGCCCTCTCCTGTAAAACCTGCTGCTGTTTCCTGTAAAACCTGCTGCCGTCTCCTGTAAAACCTGCTGCTGTCTCCTGTAAAACCTGCTGCCGTCTCCTTTAAAACCTGCTGGTGTCTCCTGTAAAACCTGCTGCTCTCTCCTGTAAAACCTGCTGCTGTCTCCTGTAAAACCTGCTGCCCTCTCCTGTAAAACCTGCTGCTGCCTCCTGTAAAACCTGCTGCTCTCTACTGTATAATCTGCTGTCCTCTCCTGTAGAAGCTGCTGCCCTCTTCTGAAAAACCTGCTGCTGTCACCTGTAAAACCTGCTGCCCTCTCCTGTAAAACCTGCTGCTGTCTCCTGTAAAAGCTGCTTCTCTCTCCTGTAAAACCTGCTGCCATCTCCTGTAAAACCTGCGGCTGTCAGCTGTAAAACCTGCTGCGATCTCCTGTAAAACATGCTGCTCTCTCCTGTATAACCTGCTGCCCTCTCCTGTAAAACCTGCTGCCGTCACCTTTAAAACCTGCTGCCGTCTCCTGTAAAATCTGCTGCCGTCTCCTGTAAAACGTGCTGCCTTCTCTTGTAAAACCTGGTGCTGCCTCCTGTAAAACCTGCTGCCTTCTCATGTAAAACCTGCTGCCCTCTCCTGTAAAACCAGCTGCCGCCTCCTGTAATCCCTGCTGCTGTTTCCTGTAAAACCTGCTGCCGTCTCCTGTAAAACCTGCTGCCCTCTCCTGTAAAACCTGCTGCGGCCACCTGCAAAAAATGCTGCTGTCTCCTGTACAACCTGCTGCTGTCTCCTGTAAAACCTGCTGCCCTCTCCTGTAAAACCTGCTGCTGTTTCCTGTAAAACCTGCTGCCGTCTCCTGTAAAACCTGCTGGTGTCTCCTGTAAAACCTGCTGCCCTCTACTGTAAAACCTGCTGCTGTCTCCTGTAAAACCTGCTGCCGTCTCCTGTAATACCTGCTGGTGTCTCCTGTAAAACCTGCTGCCCTCTCCGGTAAAACCTGCTGCTGTCTCCAGTAAAACCTGCTGGTGGCACCTGTAGAACCTGCTGCCGTCTCCTGTAAAACCTGCTGCCATCTACTGTAAAACCTGCTGCTGTCTCCTGTAAAACCTGCTGCTGTCTCCTGTAAAACCTGAGGCTGTCTCATGTAAAACCTGCTGCTGTCTGCTGTAAAACCTGCTGCTGACTCCTGTAAAACCTGCTGCTGTTTCCTGTAAAACCTGCTGCCGTTTCCTGTAAAACCTGCTGCTGTCTCCTGTAAAACCTGCTGCTCTCTCCGCTAAAACCTGCTGCCGTCTCCTGTAAAACCTGTTGATCTCACCAGTAAAGCCTGCTGCCTTCTCCTGTAAAACCTGCTGCTGTTCCCTTTAAAACCTGCTGCCGTCTCCTGTAAAACCTGCTGATGTCTACGGTAAAACCTGCTGCTGTCTCCTGTAAAACCTGTTGCTGTCTCCTGTAAAGCCTGCTGCCGTCTCGTGTGAAACCTGCTGCCGTCTCGTGTGAAACCTGCTGCTGTCTCCTGTAAAACCTGCTGCCGTCTCCTGTAAAACCTGCTGGTGTCTCCTGTAAAACCTGCTGCCGTGTCATGTAAAACCTGCTGCTTTCTCCTGTAAAACCTGCTGCCGTCTCCTGTAATACCTGCTGCCGTCTCCTGTAATACCTGCTGCTTTCTCCTGTAAAACCTGCTGCCCTCTCCTGTAAAACCTGCTGCTGTCTCCTGGAAAAGCTGCTGCCGTCTCCTGTAAAACCTTCTGCTGTTTCCTGTAAAACCTGCTGCCATCTCCTGTAAAACCTGCTGCCGTCACCTTTAAAACCTGCTGCCGTCTCCTGTAAAATCTGCTGCCGTCTCCTGTAAAACGTGCTGCCTTCTCTTGTAAAACCTGGTGCTGTCTCCTGTAAAACCTGCTGCCTTCTCATGTAAAACCTGCTGCCCTCTCCTGTAAAACCTGCTGCCGCCTCCTGTAAAACCTGCTGCTGTCTCCTGTAAAACCTGATGCTGTCTCATGTAAAACCTGCTGCTGTCTCCTGTAAAACCTGCTGCTGACTCCTGTAAAACCTGCTGCTGTTTCCTGTAAAACCTGATGACGTTTCCTGTAAAACCTGCTGCTGTCTCCTGTAAAACCTGCTGCTCTCCCCGCTAAAACCTGCTGCCGTCTCCTGTAAAACCTGTTGATCTCTCCTGTAAAGCCTGCTGCCTTCTCCTGTAAAACCTGCTGCTGTTTCTTTTAAAACCTGCTGCCGTCTCCTGTAAAACCTGCTGATGTCTACGGTAAAACCTGCTGCTGTCTCCTGTAAAACCTGTTGCTGTCTCCTGTAAAGCCTGCTGCCGTCTCGTGTGAAACCTGCTGCTGTCTCCTGTAAAACTTGCTGCCGTCTCCTGTAAAACCTGCTGGTGTCTCCTGTAAAACCTGCTGCCGTGTCCTGTAAAACCTGCTGCTTTCTCCAGTAAAACCTGCTGCCGTCTCCTGTAAAACCTGCTGCCGTCTCCTGTAATACCTGCTGCTTTCTCCTCTAAAACCTGCTGCCGTCTCCTGTAAAACCTGCTGCTGTCTCCTGTAAAAGCTGCTGCCGTCTCCTGTAAAACCTTCTGCTGTTTCCTGTAAAACCTGCTGCCATCTCCTGTAAAACCTGCTGCTGTCTCCTGTAAAAGCTTCTGCTCTCTCCTCTAAAACCTGCTGCCGTCACTTGTAAAACCTGCTGCTGTTTCCTGTAAAACCTGCTGCTGTCTCCTGTAAAACCTGCTGCCGTCTCCTGTATTATCTGCTGCTGTTTCCTGTAAAAGCTGCTGCCGTCTCCTGTAAAACCTGCTGCTGTCTCCTGTAAAACCTGCTGCTGACTCCTGTAAAACCTGCTGCGGTCTCCTGTAAAACCTGCTGCCGTTTCCTGCAAAACCTGCTGCCGTCTCCTGTAAAACCTGCTGCCGTCTCCTGTATTATCTGCTGCTGTTTCCTGTGAAACCTGCTGCCGTCTCCTGTAAAACCTTCTGCTGTCTCCTGTAAAACCTGCTGCTGACTCCTGTAAAACCTGTTGCTGTCTCCTGTAAAACCTGCTGCTCTCTCCGCTAAAACCTGCTGCCGTCTCCTGTAAAACCTGTTGATCTCTCCTGTAAAGCCTGCTGCCTTCTCCTGTAAAACCTGCTGCTGTTTCCTTTAAAACCTGCTGCCGTCTCCTGTAAAACCTGCTGATGTCTACGGTAAAACCTGCTGCTGTCTCCTGTAAAACCTGTTGCTGTCTCCTGTAAAGCCTGCTGCCGTCTCGTGTGAAACCTGCTGCTGTCTCCTGTAAAACCTGCTGCCGTCTCCTGTAAAACCTGCTGGTGTCTCCTGTAAAACCTGCTGCCGTGTCCTGTAAAACCTGCTGCTTTCTCCTGTAAAACCTGCTGCCGTCTCCTGTAAAACCTGCTGCCGTCTCCTGTAAAACCTGCTGCTGTCTCCTGTAAAACCTGCTACCGTCTCCTGTAAAACCTGCTGCCGTCTCTTGTAAAACCTGTTGCCGTCTCCTGTAAAACCTGCTACCGTCTCCTGTAAAACCTGCTGCTGACTCCTGTAAAACCTGCTACCGTCTCCTGTAAAACCTGCTGCCGTCTCCTGTAAAACCTACTGCCGTGTCCTGTAAAACCTGCTGCTGTCTCCTGTAAAACCTGCTGCCGCCTCTGTAAAAGCTTCTACTGTCTCCTGTAAAACCTGCTGCTGTCTCCCGTAAAACCTGCTGCTCTCTCCTGTAAAACCTGCTGCCCTCTCCTGTAAAACCTGCTGCTGCCTCCTGTAAAACCTGCTGCTCTCTCCTGTAAAACCTGCTGCTGTCTCCTGTAAAACCTGCTGCCCTCTCCTGTAAAACCTGCTGCTGCCTCCTGTAAAACCTGCTGCTCTCTACTGTATAATCTGCTGTCCTCTCCTGTAGAAGCTGCTGCCCTCTTCTGAAAAACCTGCTGCTGTCACCTGTAAAACCTGCTGCCCTCTCCTGTAAAACCTGCTGCTGTCTCCTGTAAAAGCTGGTGCTTTCTCCTGTAAAACCTGCTGCCATCTCCTGTAAAACCTGCTGCTGTCTCCTGTAAAAGCTGCTGCTCTCTCCTGTAAAACCTGCTGCCATCTCCTGTAAAACCTGCTGCTGTCAGCTGTAAAACCTGCTGCGATCTCCTGTAAAACATGCTGCTCTCTCCTGTATAACCTGCTGCCGTCTCCTGTAAAACCTGCTGCCGTCACCTTTAAAACCTGCTGCCGTCTCCTGTAAAATCTGCTGCCGTCTCCTGTAAAACGTGCTGCCTTCTCTTGTAAAACCTGGTGCTGTCTCCTGTAAAACCTGCTGCCTTCTCATGTAAAACCTGCTGCCCTCTCCTGTAAAACCTGCTGCCGCCTCCTGTAATACCTGCTGCTGTTTCCTGTAAAACCTGCTGCCGTCTCCTGTAAAACCTGCTGCCCTCTCCTGTAAAACCTGCTGCGGCCACCTGCAAAAAATGCTGCTGTCTCCTGTACAACCTGCTGCTGTCTCCTGTAAAACCTGCTGCCCTCTCCTGTAAAACCTGCTGCTGTTTCCTGTAAAACCTGCTGCCGTCTCCTGTAAAACGTGCTGGTGTCTCCTGTAAAACCTGCTGCCCTCTACTGTAAAACCTGCTGCTGTCTCCTGTAAAACCTGCTGCCGTCTCCTGTAAAACCTGCTGGTGTCTCCTGTAAAACCTGCTGCCCTCTCCGGTAAAACCTGCTGCTGTCTCCTGTAAAACCTGCTGGTGTCACCTGTAGAACCTGCTGCCGTCTCCTGTAAAACCTGCTGCCATCTACTGTAAAACCTGCTGCTGTCTCCTGTAAAACCTGCTGCTGTCTCCTGTAAAACCTGATGCTGTCTCATGTAAAACCTGCTGCTGTCTGCTGTAAAACCTGCTGCTGACTCCTGTAAAACCTGCTGCTGTTTCCTGTAAAACCTGCTGCCGTTTCCTGTAAAACCTGCTGCTGTCTCCTGTAAAACCTGCTGCTCTCTCCGCTAAAACCTGCTGCCGTCTCCTGTAAAACCTGTTGATCTCTCCTGTAAAGCCTGCTGCCTTCTCCTGTAAAACCTGCTGCTGTTTCCTTTAAAACCTGCTGCCGTCTCCTGTAAAACCTGCTGATGTCTACGGTAAAACCTGCTGCTGTCTCCTGTAAAACCTGTTGCTGTCTCCTGTAAAGCCTGCTGCCGTCTCGTGTGAAACCTGCTGCTGTCTCCTGTAAAACCTGCTGCCGTCTCCTGTAAAACCTGCTGGTGTCTCTTGTAAAACCTGCTGCCGTCTCCTGTAAAACCTGCTGCTTTCTCCTGTAAAAGCTGCTGCCGTCTCCTGTAATACCTGCTGCCGTCTCCTGTAATACCTGCTGCTTTCTCCTGTAAAACCTGCTGCCGTCTCCTGTAAAACCTGCTGCTGTCTCCTGTAAAAGCTGCTGCCGTCTCCTGTAAAACATTCTGCTGTTTCCTGTAAAACCTGCTGCCATCTCCTGTAAAACCTGCTGCTGTCTCCTGTAAAACCTGCTGCTCTCTCCTCTAAAACCTGCTGCCGTCTCTTGTAAAACCTGCTGCTGTTTCCTGTAAAACCTGCTGCTGTCTCCTGTAAAACATGCTGCCGTCTCCTGTATTATCTGCTGCTGTCTCCTGTAAAACCTGTTGCTGTCTCCTGTAAAGCCTGCTGCTGTCTCGTGTAAAACCTGCTGCTGTCTCATGTAATATCTGCTGCTGTCTCCTGTAAAACCTGCTGACGTCTCCTGTAAAACCTGCTGCCGTCTCCTGTAAAACCTGCTGCCCTCTCCTGTAAAACCTGCTGCCGTGTCCTGTAAAACCTGCTGCTGTCTCCTGTAAAACCTGCTGCCGTCTCATGTAAAACCTGCGGCCGTCTCCTGTAAAACCTGCTGCCCTCTCCTGTAAAATCTGCTGCCGTCTCCTGTAAAACCTGCTGCTTTCGACTGTAAAAACAGCTGCCGTCTCCTGTAAAATCTGCCACTGTCTGCTGTACAACCTGCTGCCGTTTCCTGTAAACCCTGCTGCCGTCTCCTGTAAAACCTGCTGCCGTCTCCTGTATTATCTGCTGCTGTTTCCTGTAAAACCTGCTGCCGTCTCCTGTAAAACCTGCTGCTGTCTCCTGTAAAACCTGCTACCGTCTCCTGTAAAACCTGCTTCCGTCTCTTGTAAAACCTGCTGCCGTCTCCTGTAAAACCTGCTACCGTCTCCTGTAAAACCTGCTGCTGACTCCTGTAAAACCTGCTACCGTCTCCTGTAAAACCTGCTGCCGTCTCCTGTAAAACCTACTGCCGTGTCCTGTAAAACCTGCTGCTGTCTCCTGTAAAACCTGCTGCCGCCTCTGTAAAAGCTTCTACTGTCTCCTGTAAAACCTGCTGCTGTCTCCCGTAAAACCTGCTGCTCTCTCCTGTAAAACCTGCTGCCCTCTCCTGTAAAACCTGCTGCTGCCTCCTGTAAAACCTGCTGCCCTCTCCTGTAAAACCTGCTGCTGTCTCCTGTAAAACATGCTGCCCTCTCCTGTAAAACCTGCTGGTGTCTCCTGTAAAACCTGCTGCTCTCTCCTGTAAAACCTGCTGCTGTCTCCTGTAAAACCTGCTGCCCTCTCCTGTAAAACCTGCTGCTGCCTCCTGTAAAACCTGCTGCTCTCTACTGTATAATCTGCTGTCCTCTCCTGTAGAAGCTGCTGCCCTCTTCTGAAAAACCTGCTGCTGTCACCTGTAAAACCTGCTGCCCTCTCCTGTAAAACCTGCTGCTGTCTCCTGTAAAAGCTGGTGCTCTCTCCTGTAAAACCTGCTGCCATCTCCTGTAAAACCTGCTGCTGTCAGCTGTAAAACCTGCTGCCATCTCCTGTAAAACATGCTGCTCTCTCCTGTAAAACCTGCTGCCCTCTCCTGTAAAACCTGCTGCCGTCACCTTTAAAACCTGCTGCCGTCTCCTGTAAAATCTGCTGCCGTCTCCTGTAAAACGTGCTGCCTTCTCTTGTAAAACCTGGTGCTGTCTCCTGTACAACCTGCTGCTGTCTCCTGTAAAACCTGCTGCCCTCTCCTGTAAAACCTGCTGCTGTTTCCTGTAAAACCTGCTGCCGTCTCCTGTAAAACCTGCTGGTGTCTCCTGTAAAACCTGCTGCCCTCTACTGTAAAACCTGCTGCTGTCTCCTGTAAAACCTGCAGCCGTCTCCTGTAAAACCTGCTGGTGTCTCCTGTAAAACCTGCTGCCCTCTCCGGTAAAACCTGCTGCTGTCTCCTGTAAAACCTGCTGCTGTCTCCTGTAAA
Organism: Cetorhinus maximus; assembly: GCF_964194155.1. Taxonomy (NCBI): domain Eukaryota; kingdom Metazoa; phylum Chordata; class Chondrichthyes; order Lamniformes; family Cetorhinidae; genus Cetorhinus; species Cetorhinus maximus. The sequence goes on along the minus strand of NC_135895.1, from coordinate 91,918,944 downwards.
ACCTGCTGCCCTCTCCTGTAAAACCTGCTGCTGCCTCCTGTAAAACCTGCTGCTCTCTCCTGTAAAACCTGCTGCTGTCTCCTGTAAAACCTGCTGCCCTCTCCTGTAAAACCTGCTGCTGCCTCCTGTAAAACCTGCTGCTGTCAGCTGTAAAACCTGCTGCGATCTCCTGTAAAACATGCTGCTCTCTCCTGTATAACCTGCTGCACTCTCCTGTAAAACCTGCTGCCGTCACCTTTAAAACTTGCTGCCGTCTCCTGTAAAACGTGCTGCCTTCTCTTGTAAAACGTGGTGCTGTCTCCTGTAAAACCTGCTGCCTTCTCATGTAAAACCTGCTGCCCTCTCCTGTAAAACCTGCTGCCGCCTCCTGTAATACCTGCTGCTGTTTCCTGTAAAACATGCTGCCGTCTCCTGTAAAACCTGCTGCCGTCTCCTGTAAAACCTGCTGATGTCAACGCTAAAACCTGCTGCTGTCTCCTGTAAAACCTGCTACCGTCTCTTGTAAAACCTGCTGCCGTCTCTTGTAAAACCTGCTGCCGTCTCCTGTAAAACCTGCTACCGTCTCCTGTAAAACCTGCTGCTGACTCCTGTAAAACCTGCTACCGTCTCCTGTAAAACCTGCTGCCGTCTCCTGTAAAACCTGCTGCCGTGTCCTGTAAAACCTGCTGCTGTCTCCTGTAAAACCTGCTGCCGCCTCTGTAAAAGCTTCTGCTGTCTCCTGTAAAACCTGCTGCTGTCTCCCGTAAAACCTGCTGCTCTCTCCTGTAAAACCTGCTGCCCTCTCCTGTAAAACCTGCTGCTGCCTCCTGTAAAACCTGCTGCCCTCTCCTGTAAAACCTGCTGCTGTCTCCTGTAAAACCTGCTGCCCTCTCCTGTAAAACCTGCTGCTGCCTCCTGTAAAACCTGCTGCTCTCTCCTGTAAAACCTGCTGCTGTCTCCTGTAAAACCTGCTGCCCTCTCCTGTAAAACCTGCTGCTGCCTCCTGTAAAACCTGCTGCTCTCTACTGTATAATCTGCTGTCCTCTCCTGTTGAAGCTGCTGCCCTCTTCTGAAAAACCTGCTGCTGTCACCTGTAAAACCTGCTGCCCTCTCCTGTAAAACCTGCTGCTGTCTCCTGTAAAAGCTGGTGCTCTCTCCTGTAAAACCTGCTGCCATCTCCTGTAAAACCTGCTGCTGTCAGCTGTAAAACCTGCTGCCATCTCCTGTAAAACATGCTGCTCTCTCCTGTAAAACCTGCTGCCCTCTCCTGTAAAACCTGCTGCCGTCACCTTTAAAACCTGCTGCCGTCTCCTGTAAAATCTGCTGCCGTCTCCTGTAAAACGTGCTGCCTTCTCTTGTAAAACCTGGTGCTGTCTCCTGTAAAACCTGCTGCCTTCTCATGTAAAACCTGCTGCCCTCTCCTGTAAAACCTGCTGCCTTCTCATGTAAATCCTGCTGCCCTCTCCTGTAAAACCTGCTGCCGCCTCCTGTAATACCTGCTGCTGTTTCCTGTAAAACCTGCTGCCGTCTCCTGTAAAACCTGCTGCCCTCTCCTGTAAAACCTGCTGCGGCCACCTGCAAAAAATGCTGCTGTCTCCTGTACAACCTGCTGCTGTCTCCTGTAAAACCTGCTGCCCTCTCCTGTAAAACCTGCTGCTGTTTCCTGTAAAACCTGCTGCCGTCTCCTGTAAAACCTGCTGCTGTCTCCTGTAAAACCTGCTGCCGTCTCCTTTAAAACCTGCTGGTGTCTCCTGTAAAACCTGCTGCTCTCTCCTGTAAAACCTGCTGCTGCCTCCTGTAAAACCTGCTGCTCTCTACTGTATAATCTGCTGTCCTCTCCTGTAGAAGCTGCTGCCCTCTTCTGAAAAACCTGCTGCTGTCACCTGTAAAACCTGCTGCCCTCTCCTGTAAAACCTGCTGCTGTCTCCTGTAAAAGCTGGTGCTTTCTCCTGTAAAACCTGCTGCCATCTGCTGTAAAACCTGCTGCTGTCTCCTGTAAAAGCTGCTGCTCTCTCCTGTAAAACCTGCTGCCATCTCCTGTAAAACCTGCGGCTGTCAGCTGTAAAACCTGCTGCGATCTCCTGTAAAACATGCTGCTCTCTCCTGTATAACCTGCTGCCCTCTCCTGTAAAACCTGCTGCCGTCACCTTTAAAACCTGCTGCCGTCTCCTGTAAAATCTGCTGCCGTCTCCTGTAAAACGTGCTGCCTTCTCTTGTAAAACCTGGTGCTGCCTCCTGTAAAACCTGCTGCCTTCTCATGTAAAACCTGCTGCCCTCTCCTGTAAAACCTGCTGCCGCCTCCTGTAATCCCTGCTGCTGTTTCCTGTAAAACCTGCTGCCGTCTCCTGTAAAACCTGCTGCCCTCTCCTGTAAAACCTGCTGCGGCCACCTGCAAAAAATGCTGCTGTCTCCTGTACAACCTGCTGCTGTCTCCTGTAAAACCTGCTGCCCTCTCCTGTAAAACCTGCTGCTGTTTCCTGTAAAACCTGCTGCCGTCTCCTGTAAAACCTGCTGGTGTCTCCTGTAAAACCTGCTGCCGTCTACTGTAAAACCTGCTGCTGTCTCCTGTAAAACCTGCTGCCGTCTCCTGTAAAACCTGCTGGTGTCTCCTGTAAAACCTGCTGCCCTCTCCGGTAAAACCTGCTGCTGTCTCCTGTAAAACCTGCTGGTGGCACCTGTAGAACCTGCTTCCGTCTCCTGTAAAACCTGCTGCCATCTACTGTAAAACCTGCTGCTGTCTCCTGTAAAACCTGCTGCTGTCTCCTGTAAAACCTGAGGCTGTCTCATGTAAAACCTGCTGCTGTCTGCTGTAAAACCTGCTGCTGACTCCTGTAAAACCTGCTGCTGTTTCCTGTAAAACCTGCTGCCGTTTCCTGTAAAACCTGCTGCTGTCTCCTGTAAAACCTGCTGCTCTCTCCGCTAAAACCTGCTGCCGTCTCCTGTAAAACCTGTTGATCTCACCAGTAAAGCCTGCTGCCTTCTCCTGTAAAACCTGCTGCTGTTTCCTTTAAAACCTGCTGCCGTCTCCTGTAAAACCTGCTGATGTCTACGGTAAAACCTGCTGCTGTCTCCTGTAAAACCTGTTGCTGTCTCCTGTAAAGCCTGCTGCCGTCTCGTGTGAAACCTGCTGCCGTCTCGTGTGAAACCTGCTGCTGTCTCCTGTAAAACCTGCTGCCGTCTCCTGTAAAACCTGCTGGTGTCTCCTGTAAAACCTGCTGCCGTGTCCTGTAAAACCTGCTGCTTTCTCCTGTAAAACCTGCTGCCGTCTCCTGTAATACCTGCTGCCGTCTCCTGTAATACCTGCTGCTTTCTCCTGTAAAACCTGCTGCCCTCTCCTGTAAAACCTGCTGCTGTCTCCTGGAAAAGCTGCTGCCGTCTCCTGTAAAACCTTCTGCTGTTTCCTGTAAAACCTGCTGCCATCTCCTGTAAAACCTGCTGCCGTCACCTTTAAAACCTGCTGCCGTCTCCTGTAAAATCTGCTGCCATCTCCTGTAAAACGTGCTGCCTTCTCTTGTAAAACCTGGTGCTGTCTCCTGTAAAACCTGCTGCCTTCTCATGTAAAACCTGCTGCCCTCTCCTGTAAAACCTGCTGCCGCCTCCTGTAATACCTGCTGCTGTTTCCTGTAAAACCTGCTGCTGTCTCCTGTAAAACCTGCTGCCCTCTCCTGTAAAACCTGCTGCGGCCACCTGCAAAAAATGCTGCTGTCTCCTGTACAACCTGCTGCTGTCTCCTGTAAAACCTGCTGCCCTCTCCTGTAAAACCTGCTGCTGTTTCCTGTAAAACCTGCTGCCGTCTCCTGTAAAACCTGCTGCTGTCTCCTGTAAAACCTGCTGCCGTCTCCTGTAAAACCTGCTGGTGTCTCCTGTAAAACCTGCTGCTCTCTCCTGTAAAACCTGCTGCTGTCTCCTGTAAAACCTGCTGCCCTCTCCTGTAAAACCTGCTGCTGCCTCCTGTAAAACCTGCTGCTCTCTACTGTATAATCTGCTGTCCTCTCCTGTAGAAGCTGCTGCCCTCTTCTGAAAAACCTGCTGCTGTCACCTGTAAAACCTGCTGCCCTCTCCTGTAAAACCTGCTGCTGTCTCCTGTAAAAGCTGGTGCTTTCTCCTGTAAAACCTGCTGCCATCTCCTGTAAAACCTGCTGCTGTCTCCTGTAAAAGCTGCTGCTCTCTCCTGTAAAACCTGCTGCCATCTCCTGTAAAACCTGCGGCTGTCAGCTGTAAAACCTGCTGCCATCTCCTGTAAAACATGCTGCTCTCTCCTGTATAACCTGCTGCCCTCTCCTGTAAAACCTGCTGCCGTCAACTTTAAAACCTGCTGCCGTCTCCTGTAAAATCTGCTGCCGTCTCCTGTAAAACGTGCTGCCTTCTCTTGTAAAACCTGGTGCTGTCTCCTGTAAAACCTGCTGCCTTCTCATGTAAAACCTGCTGCCCTCTGCTGTAAAACCTGCTGCCGCCTCCTGTAATCCCTGCTGCTGTTTCCTGTAAAACCTGCTGCCGTCTCCTGTAAAACCTGCTGCCCTCTCCTGTAAAACCTGCTGCGGCCACCTGCAAAAAATGCTGCTGTCTCCTGTACAACCTGCTGCTGTCTCGTGTAAAACCTGCTGCCCTCTCCTGTAAAACCTGCTGCTGTTTCCTGTAAAACCTGCTGCCGTCTCCTGTAAAACCTGCTGGTGTCTCCTGTAAAACCTGCTGCCCTCTACTGTAAAACCTGCTGCTGTCTCCTGTAAAACCTGCTGCCGTCTCCTGTAAAACCTGCTGGTGTCTCCTGTAAAACCTGCTCCCCTCTCCGGTAAAACCTGCTGCTGTCTCCTGTAAAACCTGCTGGTGTCACCTGTAGAACCTGCTGCCGTCTCCTGTAAAACCTGCTGCCATCTACTGTAAAACCTGCTGCTGTCTCCTGTAAAACCTGCTGCTGTCTCCTGTAAAACCTGATGCTGTCTCATGTAAAACCTGCTGCTGTCTGCTGTAAAACCTGCTGCTGACTCCTGTAAAACCTGCTGCTGTTTCCTGTAAAACCTGCTGCCGTTTCCTGTAAAACCTGCTGCTGTCTCCTGTAAAACCTGCTGCTCTCTCCGCTAAAACCTGCTGCCGTCTCCTGTAAAACCTGTTGATCTCACCAGTAAAGCCTGCTGCCTTCTCCTGTAAAACCTGCTGCTGTTTCCTTTAAAACCTGCTGCCGTCTCCTGTAAAACCTGCTGCCCTCTCCTGTAAAACCTGCTGCCCTCTACTATAATAGCTGCTGCCATCTCCTGTAAAACCCGCTGCCGTCTCCTGTAAAACCAGCTGCCCTCTCCTGTAAAACCTGCTGCCCTGTCCTGTAAAACCTGCTGCCCTCTCCTTTTAAACCTTCTGCCGTCTCCTGTTAAACCTGCTGCCCTCTCCTGTTAAACCTGCTGCCGTCTCCTGTAAAACCTTCTGCCGTCTCCTGCAAAACCTTCTGCCCTCTCCTGTAAAACCTTCTGCCGTCTCCAGTAAAACCTTCTGCTGTCTACTGTAAAACCTGCTGCCGTCTCCTGTAAAACCTGCTGCCGTCTCCAGTAAAACCTGCTGCCGTCTCCTATAAAAGCTGCTGCCGTCTCCTGTAAAAACTGCTGCCGTCTCCTGTAAAACCTGCTGCCTTCTCCTGTAGAACCTGCTCCCGTCTCTTGTAAAACCTGCTACCATCTCCTGTAAAACCTGCTGCCGTCTCCTGTAAAACCTGCTGCCGTCTACTGTAAAACCTGCTACCGTCTCCTGTAAAGCCTGCTGCCGTCTCCTGTAAAGCCTGCTACCGTCTCCTGTAAAACCTGCTGCCTTCTCCTGTAAAACCTGCTGCCGTCTCATGTAAAACCTGCTGCCGTCTCGTGTAAAACCTGCTTCCGTCTCCTGTAAAACCTGCTACCGTCTCCTGTAAAACCTGCTGCCGTCTGCTGAAAAACCTGCTGGCGTCTCCTGCAAAACCTGCTGCCGTCTCCTGTAAAACCTGCTGCCGTCTCCTGTAAAACCTGCTGCAGTCTCCCGTAAGACCTGCTGCTGTTTCCGGTAAAACCTGCTGCCCTCTCCTGTAAAACCTCCTGCCCTCTCCTGTAAAACCTCCATCTGTCTCTTGTAAAACCTTCTGCCGTCTCCTGTAAAACCTGCTGCCGCCTCCTGTAAAAACTGCTGCTGTTTCCTGTATAACCTGCATGTGTCTCCTGCAAAACGTGCTGCCGTCTCCTGTAAAACCTGCTGCCTTCACGTGAAAAACCTGCTGCTGTCTCCTGTCCAACCTGCTGCTGTCTCCTGTAAAAACTGCTGCTGTTTCCTGTTAAACCTGCTGCTCTCTCTTGTAAAACCTGCTGCTGTTTCCTTTAAAGCCTACTGCTGTCTCTTGTAAAACCTGCTGCCCTCTCCAGTAAAACCTGCTGCCCTATCCTGTAAAACCACCTGCCCTCGCCTGTAAAACCTGCTGCCCTCTCCTGTAAAACCTGCTGCTGTCTCCAGTAAAACCTGTTGCCGTCTCCTGTAAAACCTGCTGCCGCCGCCTGTAAAACCTGCTGCCGTCTCCTGTAAAACCTGCTGCTGTTTCCTGTAAAGCCTGCTGCTGTCTCTTGTAAAACCTGCTGCTGTCTCCTGTAAAACCTGCTGCTGTTTCCTGTAAAACTTGCTGCTGTTTCCAGTAAAACCTTCTGCTGTCTCCTGTAAAACCTGCTTCCCTCTCCTGTAAAACCTGCTGCCCTCTCCCGTAAAACCCGCTGCTGTTTCCTGTAAAACCTGTAGCCCTCTCCTGTAAAAGCTGCTGCCCTCTCCTGTAAAACCTGCATCTGTCTCCTGCAAAACGTGCTGCCGTCTCCTGTAAAACCTGCTGCCGTCTCATGTAAAACCTGCTACCGTCTCCTGTAAAACCTGCTGCCCTCTCCTGTAAAACCTGCTGCCCTCTCCCGTAAAACCTGCTGCTGTTTCCTGTAAAACCCGCTGCCCTCTCCTGTAAAACCTGCTGCCCTCTCGTGTAAAACCTGCATCCGTCTCCTGTAAAACCTGCTGCCGTCTCCTGTAAAACCTGCTGCCGTCTCCTGTAAAACCTGCTGCCGTCTCCTGTAAAACCTGCTGCCCTCTCCTGTAAAACCTGCTGCCGTCTCCTGTAAAACCTGCTGCCGTCTCTTGTAAAACGTGCTGCCCTCTCCTGTAAAACCTGCTGCCCTCCCCTGTAAAACCTGCTGCCGTCTCTTGTAAAACCTGCTGCCCTCTCCTGTAAAATCTGCTGCTCTTTCCTGTAAAACCTGCTGCCGTCTCCTGTAAAACCTGCTGCCGTCTACTGTAAAACCTGCTGCCCTCTCCTGTAAAACCTGCTGCCGCCTCTTGTAAAACCTGCTGCTGTCTCCTGTAAAACCTGCTGCTGCTTCCTGTAAAACCTCCTGCCGTCTCCTGTAAAACCTGCTGCTGTCTCCTGTAAAACCTGCTGCTCTCTCCTGTAAAACCTGCGGCTGTCTCCTAGAAAACCTCCTGCCGTCTCCTGTAAAGCCTGCTGCTGTCTCCTGTAAAACCTGCTGCCGTTTCCTGTAAAACCTGCTGCTGTCTCCTGTAAAACCTGCTGCTCTCTCCTGCAAAACCTGCTGCCCTCTACTGTAAAACCTGCTTCCGTCTCCTGTAAAACCAGCTGCCCTCTCCTGTAAAACCTGCTGCCCTCTACTATAATAGCTGCTGCCATCTCCTGTAAAACCCGCTGCCGTCTCCTGTAAAACCAGCTGCCCTCTCCTGTAAAACCTGCTGCCGTCTCCTGTAAAACCTGCTGGTGTCTCCTGTAAAACCTGCTCCCCTCTCCGGTAAAACCTGCTGCTGTCTCCTGTAAAACCTGCTGGTGTCACCTGTAGAACCTGCTGCCGTCTCCTGTAAAACCTGCTGCCATCTACTGTAAAACCTGCTGCTGTCTCCTGTAAAACCTGCTGCTGTCTCCTGTAAAACCTGATGCTGTCTCATGTAAAACCTGCTGCTGTCTGCTGTAAAACCTGCTGCTGACTCCTGTAAAACCTGCTGCTGTTTCCTGTAAAACCTGCTGCCGTTTCCTGTAAAACCTGCTGCTGTCTCCTGTAAAACCTGCTGCTCTCTCCGCTAAAACCTGCTGCCGTCTCCTGTAAAACCTGTTGATCTCACCAGTAAAGCCTGCTGCCTTCTCCTGTAAAACCTGCTGCTGTTTCCTTTAAAACCTGCTGCCGTCTCCTGTAAAACCTGCTGCCCTCTCCTGTAAAACCTGCTGCCCTCTACTATAATAGCTGCTGCCATCTCCTGTAAAACCCGCTGCCGTCTCCTGTAAAACCAGCTGCCCTCTCCTGTAAAACCTGCTGCCCTGTCCTGTAAAACCTGCTGCCCTCTCCTTTTAAACCTTCTGCCGTCTCCTGTTAAACCTGCTGCCCTCTCCTGTTAAACCTGCTGCCGTCTCCTGTAAAACCTTCTGCCGTCTCCTGCAAAACCTTCTGCCCTCTCCTGTAAAACCTTCTGCCGTCTCCAGTAAAACCTTCTGCTGTCTACTGTAAAACCTGCTGCCGTCTCCTGTAAAACCTGCTGCCGTCTCCAGTAAAACCTGCTGCCGTCTCCTATAAAAGCTGCTGCCGTCTCCTGTAAAAACTGCTGCCGTCTCCTGTAAAACCTGCTGCCTTCTCCTGTAGAACCTGCTCCCGTCTCTTGTAAAACCTGCTACCATCTCCTGTAAAACCTGCTGCCGTCTCCTGTAAAACCTGCTGCCGTCTACTGTAAAACCTGCTACCGTCTCCTGTAAAGCCTGCTGCCGTCTCCTGTAAAGCCTGCTACCGTCTCCTGTAAAACCTGCTGCCTTCTCCTGTAAAACCTGCTGCCGTCTCATGTAAAACCTGCTGCCGTCTCGTGTAAAACCTGCTTCCGTCTCCTGTAAAACCTGCTACCGTCTCCTGTAAAACCTGCTGCCGTCTGCTGAAAAACCTGCTGGCGTCTCCTGCAAAACCTGCTGCCGTCTCCTGTAAAACCTGCTGCCGTCTCCTGTAAAACCTGCTGCAGTCTCCCGTAAGACCTGCTGCTGTTTCCGGTAAAACCTGCTGCCCTCTCCTGTAAAACCTCCTGCCCTCTCCTGTAAAACCTCCATCTGTCTCTTGTAAAACCTTCTGCCGTCTCCTGTAAAACCTGCTGCCGCCTCCTGTAAAAACTGCTGCTGTTTCCTGTATAACCTGCATGTGTCTCCTGCAAAACGTGCTGCCGTCTCCTGTAAAACCTGCTGCCTTCACGTGAAAAACCTGCTGCTGTCTCCTGTCCAACCTGCTGCTGTCTCCTGTAAAAACTGCTGCTGTTTCCTGTTAAACCTGCTGCTCTCTCTTGTAAAACCTGCTGCTGTTTCCTTTAAAACCTACTGCTGTCTCTTGTAAAACCTGCTGCCCTCTCCAGTAAAACCTGCTGCCCTATCCTGTAAAACCACCTGCCCTCGCCTGTAAAACCTGCTGCCCTCTCCTGTAAAACCTGCTGCTGTCTCCAGTAAAACCTGTTGCCGTCTCCTGTAAAACCTGCTGCCGCCGCCTGTAAAACCTGCTGCCGTCTCCTGTAAAACCTGCTGCTGTTTCCTGTAAAGCCTGCTGCTGTCTCTTGTAAAACCTGCTGCTGTCTCCTGTAAAACCTGCTGCTGTTTCCTGTAAAACTTGCTGCTGTTTCCAGTAAAACCTTCTGCTGTCTCCTGTAAAACCTGCTTCCCTCTCCTGTAAAACCTGCTGCCCTCTCCCGTAAAACCCGCTGCTGTTTCCTGTAAAACCTGTAGCCCTCTCCTGTAAAAGCTGCTGCCCTCTCCTGTAAAACCTGCATCTGTCTCCTGCAAAACGTGCTGCCGTCTCCTGTAAAACCTGCTGCCGTCTCATGTAAAACCTGCTACCGTCTCCTGTAAAACCTGCTGCCCTCTCCTGTAAAACCTGCTGCCCTCTCCCGTAAAACCTGCTGCTGTTTCCTGTAAAACCCGCTGCCCTCTCCTGTAAAACCTGCTGCCCTCTCGTGTAAAACCTGCATCCGTCTCCTGTAAAACCTGCTGCCGTCTCCTGTAAAACCTGCTGCCGTCTCCTGTAAAACCTGCTGCCGTCTCCTGTAAAACCTGCTGCCCTCTCCTGTAAAACCTGCTGCCGTCTCCTGTAAAACCTGCTGCCGTCTCTTGTAAAACGTGCTGCCCTCTCCTGTAAAACCTGCTGCCCTCCCCTGTAAAACCTGCTGCCGTCTCTTGTAAAACCTGCTGCCCTCTCCTGTAAAATCTGCTGCTCTTTCCTGTAAAACCTGCTGCCGTCTCCTGTAAAACCTGCTGCCGTCTACTGTAAAACCTGCTGCCCTCTCCTGTAAAACCTGCTGCCGCCTCTTGTAAAACCTGCTGCTGTCTCCTGTAAAACCTGCTGCTGCTTCCTGTAAAACCTCCTGCCGTCTCCTGTAAAACCTGCTGCTGTCTCCTGTAAAACCTGCTGCTCTCTCCTGTAAAACCTGCGGCTGTCTCCTAGAAAACCTCCTGCCGTCTCCTGTAAAGCCTGCTGCTGTCTCCTGTAAAACCTGCTGCCGTTTCCTGTAAAACCTGCTGCTGTCTCCTGTAAAACCTGCTGCTCTCTCCTGCAAAACCTGCTGCCCTCTACTGTAAAACCTGCTTCCGTCTCCTGTAAAACCAGCTGCCCTCTCCTGTAAAACCTGCTGCCCTCTACTATAATAGCTGCTGCCATCTCCTGTAAAACCCGCTGCCGTCTCCTGTAAAACCAGCTGCCCTCTCCTGTAAAACCTGCTGCCCTGTCCTGTAAAACCTGCTGCCGTCTCCTGTAAAACCTGCTGCCCTCTCCTGTAAAACCTGCTGCCGTCTCCTGTAAAACCTGCTGCTGTCTCTTGTAAAACCTGCTGCCCTCTCCTGTAAATGCTGCTGCCCTCCCCTGTAAAACCTGCTGCCGTCTCTTGTTAAACCTGCTGCCCTCTCCTGTAAAATCTGCTGCTCTTTCCTGTAAAACCTGCTGCCGTCTCCTGTAAAACCTGCTGCCGTCTCCTGTAAAACCTGCTGCCCTCTCCTGTAAAACCTGCTGTCCTCTCCTGTAAAACCTGCAGCCATCTCCTGTAAAACCTGCTGCTGTCTCCTGTAAAACCTGCTGCCCTCTCCTGTAAAACCTGCTGCTGTTTCTTGTATAACCTGCTGCCCTCTCCTGTAAAAACTGCTGCCGCCTCCTGTAAAACCTGCTGCCCTCTCCTGTAAAACCTGCTGCCATCTCCTGTAAAACCTGCTGCCCTCTCCTGTCAACCCTGCTGCCCTCACCTCAAAAACCTGCTGCTGTCGCCTGTCCAACCTGCTGCTTTCTCCTGTAAAAACTGCTGCTGTTTCTTGTAAAACCTGCTGCTGCCTCCTGTAAAACCTGCTGCCGTCTCCTGTAAAACCTGCTGCCCTCTCGTGTAAAACCTGCTGCCGTCTCTTGTAAAACCTGCTGCTGTCTCCTGTAAAACCTGCTGCCCTCCGCAGGAAAACCTGCTGCCCTCTCCTGTAAAACCTGCTGCCGTCTCCTGTAAAACCTGCTGCCCTCTCCTGTAAAACCTGCTGCCGTCTCCTGTAAAACCTGCTGCTGTCTCTTGTAAAACCTGCTGCCCTCTCCTGCAAAACCTGCTGCCCTCCCCTGTAAAACCTGCTGCCGTCTCTTGTAAAACCTGCTGCCCTCTCCTGTAAAATCTGCTGCTCTTTCCTGTAAAACCTGCTGCCGTCTCCTGTAAAACCTGCTGCCGTCTCCTGTAAAACCTGCTGCCCTCTCCTGTAAAACCTGCTGCCGTCTCCTGTAAAACCTGCTGCTGTCTCTTGTAAAACCTGCTGCCCTCTCCTGTAAATGCTGCTGCCCTCCCCTGTAAAACCTGCTTCCGTCTCTTGTTAAACCTGCTGCCCTCTCCTGTAAAATCTGCTGCTCTTTCCTGTAAAACCTGCTGCCGTCTCCTGTAAAACCTGCTGCCGTCTCCTGTAAAACCTGCTGCCCTCTCCTCTAAAACCTGCTGTCCTCTCCTGTAAAACCTGCTGTCATCTCCTGTAAAACCTGCTGCCATCTCCTGTAAAACCTGCTGCTGTCTCCTGTAAAACCTGCTGCCCTCTCCTGTAAAACCTGCTGCTGTTTCCTGTAAAGCCTGCTGCCCTCTCCTGTAAAACATTCTGCCGTCTCCTGTAAAACCTGCTGCCGTCTCGTGTTAAACCTGCTGCCGTCTCCTGTAAAACCTGCTGCCGTTTCCTGTAAAACCTGCTACCCTGTCCTGTAAAACCTGCTGCCCTGTCCTGTAAAACCTGCTGCCGTCTCCTGTAAAACCTGCTGCCGTCTCCTGTAAAACCCGCTGCCCTCTCCTGTAAAACCTTCTGCCGTCTCCTGTAAAACCTGCTGCCGTCTCCTGTTAAACCTGCTGCCGCCTCCCGTAAAACCTGCTGCCGTTTCCTGTAAAACCTGCTGCCGTCTCCTATAAAACCTGTTGCTGTCTCCTGTAAAACCTTCTGCCGCCTCCTATAAAACCTGTTGCTGTCTCCTGTAAAACCTGCTGCCTTCACCTGAAAAAGCTGCTGCTGTCTCCTGTCCAACCTGCTGCTGTCTCCTGTAAAAATTGCTGCTGTTTCCTGTATAACCTGCTGCTGTCTCCTGTAAAACCTGCTGCGGTCTCCTGTAAAACCTGCTGCTCTCTCCTGTAAAACCTGCTGCTCTCTCCTGTAAAACCTGCTGCCCTCTGCTGTTAAACCTGCTGCCGTCTCCTGTAAAACCTGCTGTCTTCACCTGAAAAACCTGCTGCTGTCTCCTGTCCAACCTGCTGCTGTCTCCTGTAAAAACTGCTGCTGTTTCCTGTAAAACCTGCTGCTCTCTCTTGTAAAACCTGCTGCTGTTTCCTGTAAAACCTGCTGCTGTCTCTTGTAAAACCTGCTGCCCTCTCCAGTAAAACCTGCTGCCCTATCCTGTAAAACCACCTGCCCTCTCCTGTAAAACCCGCTGCCCTCTCCTGTAAAACCTGCTGCCCTCTCCTGTAAAACCTGCATCTGTCTCCTGTAATACCTGCTGCCGTCTCCGGTAAAACCTGCTGCCGTCTCCTGTAATACCTGCTGCCGTCTCCTGTAAAACCTGCTGCCCTATCCTGTAAAACCTGCTGCCGTCTCCTGTAAAACCTGCTGCCGTCTCTTGTAAAACGTGCTGCCCTCTCCTGTAAAACCTGCTGCCCTCCCCTGTAAAACCTGCTGCGGTCTCTTGTAAAACCTGCTGCCCTCTCCTGTAAAATCTGCTGCTCTTTCCTGTAAAACCTGCTGCCGTCTCCTGTAAAACCTGCTGCCGCTTCCTGTATAAACAGCTGCTGTGTCCTGTACCAATTGCTGCTGTCTCTTGTAAAACCTGTTGCTCTCTCCTGTATAACCTCCTGCCGTCTACTGTAAAACCTGCTGCCGTCTCCTGCCCTCTCCTGTAAAACCTGCTGTCCTCTCCTGTAAAACCTGCTGCCCTCTCCTGTAAAACCTGCTGCCCTGTCCTGTAAAACCTGCTGCCCTCTACTGTAAAACCTGCTGCTTTCTCCTGTAAAACCTGCTGCCCTCTCCTGTAAAACCTGCTGCCGTCTCCTGTAAAACCTGCTGCTGTCTCTTGTAAAACCTGCTGCCCTCTCCTGTAAAACCTGCTGCCCTCCCCTGTAAAACCTGCGGCCGTCTCTTGTAAAAGCTGCTGCCCTCTCCTGTAAAATCTGCTGCTCTTTCTATTAAAACCTGCTGCCGTCTCCTGTAAAACCTGCTGCCGTCTCCTGTAAAACCTGCTGCCCTCTCGTGTAAAACCTGCTGCCGTCTCTTGTAAAACCTGCTGCTGTCTCCTGTAAAACCTGCTGCCCTCCGCAGGAAAACCTGCTGCCCTCTCCTGTAAAACCTGCTGCCGTCTCCTGTAAAACCTGCTGCCCTCTCCTGTAAAACCTGCTGCCGTCTCCTGTAAAACCTGCTGCTGTCTCTTGTAAAACCTGCTGCCCTCTCCTGCAAAACCTGCTGCCCTCCCCTGTAAAACCTGCTGCCGTCTCTTGTAAAACCTGCTGCCCTCTCCTGTAAAATCTGCTGCTCTTTCCTGTAAAACCTGCTGCCGTCTCCTGTAAAACCTGCTGCCGTCTCCTGTAAAACCTGCTGCCCTCTCCTGTAAAACCTGCTGCCGTCTCCTGTAAAACCTGCTGCTGTCTCTTGTAAAACCTGCTGCCCTCTCCTGTAAATGCTGCTGCCCTCCCCTGTAAAACCTGCTTCCGTCTCTTGTTAAACCTGCTGCCCTCTCCTGTAAAATCTGCTGCTCTTTCCTGTAAAACCTGCTGCCGTCTCCTGTAAAACCTGCTGCCGTCTCCTGTAAAACCTGCTGCCCTCTCCTCTAAAACCTGCTGTCCTCTCCTGTAAAACCTGCTGTCATCTCCTGTAAAACCTGCTGCCATCTCCTGTAAAACCTGCTGCTGTCTCCTGTAAAACCTGCTGCCCTCTCCTGTAAAACCTGCTGCTGTTTCCTGTAAAGCCTGCTGCCCTCTTCTGTAAAACATTCTGCCGTCTCCTGTAAAACCTGCTGCCGTCTCGTGTTAAACCTGCTGCCGTCTCCTGTAAAACCTGCTGCCGTTTCCTGTAAAACCTGCTACCCTGTCCTGTAAAACCTGCTGCCCTGTCCTGTAAAACCTGCTGCCGTCTCCTGTAAAACCTGCTGCCGTCTCCTGTAAAACCCGCTGCCCTCTCCTGTAAAACCTTCTGCCGTCTCCTGTAAAACCTGCTGCCGTCTCCTGTTAAACCTGCTGCCGCCTCCCGTAAAACCTGCTGCCGTTTCCTGTAAAACCTGCTGCCGTCTCCTATAAAACCTGTTGCTGTCTCCTGTAAAACCTTCTGCCGCCTCCTATAAAACCTGTTGCTGTCTCCTGTAAAACCTGCTGCCTTCACCTGAAAAAGCTGCTGCTGTCTCCTGTCCAACCTGCTGCTGTCTCCTGTAAAAATTGCTGCTGTTTCCTGTATAACCTGCTGCTGTCTCCTGTAAAACCTGCTGCGGTCTCCTGTAAAACCTGCTGCTCTCTCCTGTAAAACCTGCTGCTCTCTCCTGTAAAACCTGCTGCCCTCTGCTGTTAAACCTGCTGCCGTCTCCTGTAAAACCTGCTGTCTTCACCTGAAAAACCTGCTGCTGTCTCCTGTCCAACCTGCTGCTGTCTCCTGTAAAAACTGCTGCTGTTTCCTGTAAAACCTGCTGCTCTCTCTTGTAAAACCTGCTGCTGTTTCCTGTAAAACCTGCTGCTGTCTCTTGTAAAACCTGCTGCCCTCTCCAGTAAAACCTGCTGCCCTATCCTGTAAAACCACCTGCCCTCTCCTGTAAAACCTGCTGCCCTCTCCTGTAAAACCTGCTGCTGTCTCCTGTAAAACCTGCTGCCGTCTAAAGTAAAACCTGCTGCCGCCTCCTGTAAAACCTGCTGCTGTCTCCTGTAAAACCTGCTGCTGTTTCCTGTAAAGCCTGCTGCTGTCTCTTGTAAAACCTGCTGCTGTCTCCTGTAAAACCTGCTGCTGTTTCCAGTAAAACCTTCTGCTGTCTCCTGTAAAACCTGCTTCCCTCTCCTGTAAAACCTGCTGCCGTCTCCTATAAAACCTGTTGCTGTCTCCTGTAAAACCTTCTGCTGCCTCCTATAAAACCTGTTGCTGTCTCCTGTAAAACCTGCTGCCTTCACCTGAAAAAGCTGCTGCTGTCTCCTGTCCATCTGCTGCTGTCTCCTGTAAAAACTGCTGCTGTTTCCTGTATAACCTGCTGCTGTCTCCTGTAAAACCTGCTGCGGTCTCATGTAAAACCTGCTGCTCTCTCCTGTAAAACCTGCTGCTCTCTCCTGGAAAACCTGCTGCCCTCTCCTGTAAAACCTGCTGCCGTCTCCTGTAAAACCTGCTGCCTTCACGTGAAAAACCTGCTGCTGTCTCCTGTCCAACCTGCTGCTGTCTCCTGTAAAAACTGCTGCTGTTTCCTGTTAAACCTGCTGCTCTCTCTTGTAAAACCTGCTGCTGTTTCCGTTAAAACCTCCTGCTGTCTCTTGTAAAACCTGCTGCCCTCTCCAGTAAAACCTGCTGCCCTATCCTGTAAAACCACCTGCCCTCTCCTGTAAAACCTGCTGCCCTCTCCTGTAAAACCTGCTGCTGTCTCCTGTAAAACCTGCTGCCGTCTCCTGTAAAACCTGCTGCCGCCGCCTGTAAAACCTGCTGCCGTCTCCTGTAAAACCTGCTGCTGTTTCCTGTAAAGCCTGCTGCTGTCCCTTGTAAAACCTGCTGCTGTCTCCTGTAAAACCTGCTGCTGTTTCCTGTAAAACCTGCTGCTGTTTCCAGTAAAACCTTCTGCTGTCTCCTGTAAAACCTGTTTCCCTCTCCTGTAAAACCTGCTGCCCTCTCCCGTAAAACCCGCTGCTGTTTCCTGTAAAACCTGCTGCCCTCTCCTGTAAAACCTGCTGCCCTCTCCCGTAAAACCCGCTGCTGTTTCCTGTAAAACCTGCTTCCCTCTCCTGTAAAACCTGCTGCCGTCTCCTGTAAAACCTGCTACCGTCTCCTGTAAAACCTGCTGCCCTCTCCTGTAAAACCTGCTGCCCTCTCCCGTAAAAACCGCTGCTGTTTCCTGTAAAACCCGCTGCCCTCTCCTGTAAAACCTGCTGCCCTCTCCTGTAAAACCTGCATCTGTCTCCTGTAATACCTGCTGCCGTCTCCGGTAAAACCTGCTGCCGTCTCCTGTAATACCTGCTGCCGTCTCCTGTAAAACCTGCTGCCCTATCCTGTAAAACCTGCTGCCGTCTCCTGTAAGACCTGCTGCCGTCTCTTGTAAAACGTGCTGCCCTCTCCTGTAAAACCTGCTGCCCTCCCCTGTAAAACCTGCTGCGGTCTCTTGTAAAACCTGCTGCCCTCTCCTGTAAAATCTGCTGCTCTTTCCTGTAAAACCTGCTGCCGTCTCCTGTAAAACCTGCTGCCGCTTCCTGTATAAACAGCTGCTGTGTCCTGTACCAATTGCTGCTGTCTCTTGTAAAACCTGTTGCTCTCTCCTGTATAACCTCCTGCCGTCTACTGTAAAACCTGCTGCCGTCTCCTGCCCTCTCCTGTAAAACCTGCTGTCCTCTCATGTAAAACCTGCTGCCCTCTCCTGTAAAACCTGCTGCCCTGTCCTGTAAAACCTGCTGCCCTCTACTGTAAAACCTGCTGCTTTCTCCTGTAAAACCTGCTGCCCTCTCCTGTAAAACCTGCTGCCGTCTCCTGTAAAACCTGCTGCTGTCTCTTGTAAAACCTGCTGCCCTCTCCTGTAAAACCTGCTGCCCTCCCCTGTAAAACCTGCGGCCTTCTCTTGTAAAAGCTGCTGCCCTCTCCTGTAAAATCTGCTGCTCTTTCTATTAAAACCTGCTGCCGTCTCCTGTAAAACCTGCTGCCGTCTCCTGTAAAACCTGCTGCCCTCTCGTGTAAAACCTGCTGCCGTCTCTTGTAAAACCTGCTGCTGTCTCCTGTAAAACCTGCTGCCCTCCGCAGGAAAACCTGCTGCCCTCTCCTGTAAAACCTGCTGCCGTCTCCTGTAAAACCTGCTGCCCTCTCCTGTAAAACCTGCTGCCGTCTCCTGTAAAACCTGCTGCTGTCTCTTGTAAAACCTGCTGCCCTCTCCTGCAAAACCTGCTGCCCTCCCCTGTAAAACCTGCTGCCGTCTCTTGTAAAACCTGCTGCCCTCTCCTGTAAAATCTGCTGCTCTTTCCTGTAAAACCTGCTGCCGTCTCCTGTAAAACCTGCTGCCGTCTCCTGTAAAACCTGCTGCCCTCTCCTGTAAAACCTGCTGCCGTCTCCTGTAAAACCTGCTGCTGTCTCTTGTAAAACCTGCTGCCCTCTCCTGTAAATGCTGCTGCCCTCCCCTGTAAAACCTGCTTCCGTCTCTTGTTAAACCTGCTGCCCTCTCCTGTAAAATCTGCTGCTCTTTCCTGTAAAACCTGCTGCCGTCTCCTGTAAAACCTGCTGCCGTCTCCTGTAAAACCTGCTGCCCTCTCCTCTAAAACCTGCTGTCCTCTCCTGTAAAACCTGCTGTCATCTCCTGTAAAACCTGCTGCTGTCTCCTGTAAAACCTGCTGCCCTCTCCTGTAAAACCTGCTGCTGTTTCTTGTATAACCTGCTGCCCTCTCCTGTAAAAACTGCTGCCGCCTCCTGTAAAACCTGCTGTCCTCTCCTGTAAAACCTGCTGCCCTCTCCTGTAAAACCTGCTGCCATCTCCTGTAAAACCTGCTGCCCTCTCCTGTCAACCCTGCTGCCCTCACCTCAAAAACCTGCTGCTGTCGCCTGTCCAACCTGCTGCTTTCTCCTGTAAAAACTGCTGCTGTTTCTTGTAAAACCTGCTGCTGCCTCCTGTAAAACCTGCTGCTGTTTCCTGTAAAACCTGCTGCTGTCTCCTGTAAAACCTGCTGCTGTCTCCTGTAAAACCTGCTGCTGTCTCCTGTAAAACCTGCTGCCGTCTCCTGTAAAACCTGCTGCCGTCTCATGTAAAACCTGCTACCATCTCCTGTAAAACCTGCTGCCGCTTCCTGTATAACCAGCTGCTGTCTCCTGTACCAATTGCTGCTGTCTCTTGTAAAACCTGCTGCTCTCTCCTGTATAACCTCCTGCCGTCTACTGTAAAACCTGCTGCCGTCTCCTGCCCTCTCCTGTAAAACCTGCTGTCCTCTCCTGTAAAACCTGCTGCCCTATCCTGTAAAACCTGCTGCCCTGTCCTGTAAAACCTGCTGCCCTCTACTGTAAAACCTGCTGCTTTCTCCTATAAAAACTGCTGCCCTCTCCTGTAAAACCTGCTGCCGTCTCCTGTAAAACCTGCTGCTGTCTCTTGTAAAACCTGCTGCCCTCTCCTGTAAAACCTGCTGCCCTCCCCTGTAAAACCTGCTGCCGTCTCTTGTAAAAGCTGCTGCCCTCTCCTGTAAAATCTGCTGCTCTTTCTTGTAAAACCTGCTGCCGTCTCCTGTAAAACCTGCTGCCGTCTCCTGTAAAACCTGCTGCCCTCTCGTGTAAAACCTGCTGCCGTCTCTTGTAAAACCTGCTGCTGTCTCCTGTAAAATCTGCTGCCCTCCGCAAGAAAACCTGCTGCCCTCTCCTGTAAAACCTGCTGCCATCTCCTGTAAAACCTGCTGCTGTCTCCTGTAAAACCTGCTGCCCTCTCCTGTAAAACCTGCTGCTGTTTCCTGTAAAGCCTGCTGCCCTCTCCTGTAAAACATTCTGCCGTCTCCTGTAAAACCTGCTGCCGTCTCGTGTTAAACCTGCTGCCGTCTCCTGTAAAACCTGCTGCCGTTTCCTGTAAAACCTGCTACCCTGTCCTGTAAAACCTGTTGCCCTGTCCTGTAAAACCAGCTGCCGTCTCCTGTAAAACCTGCTGCCGTCTCCTGTAAAACCCGCTGCCCTCTCCTGTAAAACCTTCTGCCGTCTCCTGTAAAACCTGCTGCTGTCTCCTGTAAAACCTGCTGCTGTCTCCTGTAAAACCTGCTGCCGTCTCCTGTAAAACCTGCTGCCGTCTCATGTAAAACCTGCTACCATCTCCTGTAAAACCTGCTGCCGCTTCCTGTATAACCAGCTGCTGTCTCCTGTACCAATTGCTGCTGTCTCTTGTAAAACCTGCTGCTCTCTCCTGTATAACCTCCTGCCGTCTACTGTAAAACCTGCTGCCGTCTCCTGCCCTCTCCTGTAAAACCTGCTGTCCTCTCCTGTAAAACTTGCTGCCCTCTCCTGTAAAACCTGCTGCCCTGTCCTGTAAAACCTGCTGCCCTCTACTGTAAAACCTGCTGCTTTCTCCTATAAAAACTGCTGCCCTCTCCTGTAAAACCTGCTGCCGTCTCCTGTAAAACCTGCTGCTGTCTCTTGTAAAACCTGCTGCCCTCTCCTGTAAAACCTGCTGCCCTCCCCTGTAAAACCTGCTGCCGTCTCTTGTAAAAGCTGCTGCCCTCTCCTGTAAAATCTGCTGCTCTTTCTTGTAAAACCTGCTGCCGTCTCCTGTAAAACCTGCTGCCGTCTCCTGTAAAACCTGCTGCCCTCTCGTGTAAAACCTGCTGCCGTCTCTTGTAAAACCTGCTGCTGTCTCCTGTAAAATCTGCTGCCCTCCGCAGGAAAACCTGCTGCCCTCTCCTGTAAAACCTGCTGCCATCTCCTGTAAAACCTGCTGCTGTCTCCTGTAAAACCTGCTGCCCTCTCCTGTAAAACCTGCTGCTGTTTCCTGTAAAGCCTGCTGCCCTCTCCTGTAAAACATTCTGCCGTCTCCTGTAAAACCTGCTGCCGTCTCGTGTTAAACCTGCTGCCGTCTCCTGTAAAACCTGCTGCCGTTTCCTGTAAAACCTGCTACCCTGTCCTGTAAAACCTGTTGCCCTGTCCTGTAAAACCAGCTGCCGTCTCCTGTAAAACCTGCTGCCGTCTCCTGTAAAACCCGCTGCCCTCTCCTGTAAAACCTTCTGCCGTCTCCTGTAAAACCTGCTGCCGTCTCCTGTTAAACCTGCTGCCGCCTCCCGTAAAACCTGCTGCCGTTTCCTGTAAAACCTGCTGCCGTCTCCTATAAAACCTGTTGCTGTCTCCTGTAAAACCTTCTGCCGCCTCCTATAAAACCTGTTGCTGTCTCCTGTAAAACCT
This sequence comes from Cetorhinus maximus, assembly GCF_964194155.1. Classification (NCBI taxonomy): domain Eukaryota; kingdom Metazoa; phylum Chordata; class Chondrichthyes; order Lamniformes; family Cetorhinidae; genus Cetorhinus; species Cetorhinus maximus. The sequence goes on along the minus strand of NC_135895.1, from coordinate 91,898,420 downwards.
GCTGCCTTCACCTGAAAAAGCTGCTGCTGTCTCCTGTCCAACCTGCTGCTGTCTCCTGTAAAAATTGCTGCTGTTTCCTGTATAACCTGCTGCTGTCTCCTGTAAAACCTGCTGCGGTCTCCTGTAAAACCTGCTGCTCTCTCCTGTAAAACCTGCTGCTCTCTCCTGTAAAACCTGCTGCCCTCTGCTGTTAAACCTGCTGCCGTCTCCTGTAAAACCTGCTGTCTTCACCTGAAAAACCTGCTGCTGTCTCCTGTCCAACCTGCTGCTGTCTCCTGTAAAAACTGCTGCTGTTTCCTGTAAAACCTGCTGCTCTCTCTTGTAAAACCTGCTGCTGTTTCCTGTAAAACCTGCTGCTGTCTCTTGTAAAACCTGCTGCCCTCTCCAGTAAAACCTGCTGCCCTATCCTGTAAAACCACCTGCCCTCTCCTGTAAAACCTGCTGCCCTCTCCTGTAAAACCTGCTGCTGTCTCCTGTAAAACCTGCTGCCGTCTAAAGTAAAACCTGCTGCCGCCTCCTGTAAAACCTGCTGCTGTCTCCTGTAAAACCTGCTGCTGTTTCCTGTAAAGCCTGCTGCTGTCTCTTGTAAAACCTGCTGCTGTCTCCTGTAAAACCTGCTGCTGTTTCCAGTAAAACCTTCTGCTGTCTCCTGTAAAACCTGCTTCCCTCTCCTGTAAAACCTGCTGCCATCTCCTATAAAACCTGTTGCTGTCTCCTGTAAAACCTTCTGCTGCCTCCTATAAAACCTGTTGCTGTCTCCTGTAAAACCTGCTGCCTTCACCTGAAAAAGCTGCTGCTGTCTCCTGTCCAACCTGCTGCTGTCTCCTGTAAAAACTGCTGCTGTTTCCTGTATAACCTGCTGCTGTCTCCTGTAAAACCTGCTGCGGTCTCATGTAAAACCTGCTGCTCTCTCCTGTAAAACCTGCTGCTCTCTCCTGGAAAACCTGCTGCCCTCTCCTGTAAAACCTGCTGCCGTCTCCTGTAAAACCTGCTGCCTTCACGTGAAAAACCTGCTGCTGTCTCCTGTCCAACCTGCTGCTGTCTCCTGTAAAAACTGCTGCTGTTTCCTGTTAAACCTGCTGCTCTCTCTTGTAAAACCTGCTGCTGTTTCCGTTAAAACCTCCTGCTGTCTCTTGTAAAACCTGCTGCCCTCTCCAGTAAAACCTGCTGCCCTATCCTATAAAACCACCTGCCCTCTCCTGTAAAACCTGCTGCCCTCTCCTGTAAAACCTGCTGCTGTCTCCTGTAAAACCTGCTGCCGTCTCCTGTAAAACCTGCTGCCGCCGCCTGTAAAACCTGCTGCCGTCTCCTGTAAAACCTGCTGCTGTTTCCTGTAAAGCCTGCTGCTGTCTCTTGTAAAACCTGCTGCTGTCTCCTGTAAAACCTGCTGCTGTTTCCTGTAAAACCTGCTGCTGTTTCCAGTAAAACCTTCTGCTGTCTCCTGTAAAACCTGTTTCCCTCTCCTGTAAAACCTGCTGCCCTCTCCCGTAAAACCCGCTGCTGTTTCCTGTAAAACCTGCTGCCCTCTCCTGTAAAACCTGCTGCCCTCTCCTGTAAAACCTGCATCTGTCTCCTGTAAAACGTGATGCCGTCTCCTGTAAAACCTGCTGCCGTCTCCTGTAAAACCTGCTACCGTCTCCTGTAAAACCTGCTGCCCTCTCCTGTAAAACCTGCTGCCCTCTCCCGTAAAAACCGCTGCTGTTTCCTGTAAAACCCGCTGCCCTCTCCTGTAAAACCTGCTGCCCTCTCCTGTAAAACCTGCATCTGTCTCCTGTAATACCTGCTGCCGTCTCCGGTAAAACCTGCTGCCGTCTCCTGTAATACCTGCTGCCGTCTCCTGTAAAACCTGCTGCCCTATCCTGTAAAACCTGCTGCCGTCTCCTGTAAAACCTGCTGCCGTCTCTTGTAAAACGTGCTGCCCTCTCCTGTAAAACCTGCTGCCCTCCCCTGTAAAACCTGCTGCGGTCTCTTGTAAAACCTGCTGCCCTCTCCTGTAAAATCTGCTGCTCTTTCCTGTAAAACCTGCTGCCGTCTCCTGTAAAACCTGCTGCCGCTTCCTGTATAAACAGTTGCTGTTTCCTGTACCAATTGCTGCTGTCTCTTGTAAAACCTGCTGCTCTCTCCTGTATAACCTCCTGCCGTCTACTGTAAAACCTGCTGCCGTCTCCTGCCCTCTCCTGTAAAACCTGCTGTCCTCTCCTGTAAACCCGCTGCCCTCTCCTGTAAAACCTGCTGCCCTGTCCTGTAAAACCTGCTGCCCTCTACTGTAAAACCTGCTGCTTTCTCCTGTAAAACCTGCTGCCCTCTCCTGTAAAACCTGCTGCCGTCTCCTGTAAAACCTGCTGCTGTCTCTTGTAAAACCTGCTGCCCTCTCCGGTAAAACCTGCGGCCTTCCCCTGTAAAACCTGCTGCCGTCTCTTGTAAAAGCTGCTGCCCTCTCCTGTAAAATCTGCTGCTCTTTCTATTAAAACCTGCTGCCGTCTCCTGTAAAACCTGCTGCCGTCTCCTGTAAAACCTGCTGCCCTCTCCTGTAAAACCTGCTGCCGTCTCTTGTAAAACCTGCTGCTGTCTCCTGTAAAACCTGCTGCCCTCCGCAGGAAAACCTGCTGCCCTCTCCTGTAAAACCTGCTGCCATCTCCTGTAAAACCTGCTGCCCTCTCCTGTAAAACCTGCTGCCCTCTCCTGTAAAACCTGCTGCTGTTTCCTGTAAAACCTGCTGCCCTCTCCTGTAAAACATTCTGCCGTCTCCTGTAAAACCTGCTGCCGTCTCGTGTTAAACCTGCTGCCGTCTCCGGTAAAACCTGCTGCCGTCTCCTGTAAAACCTGCTGCCGTCTCCTGTAAAACCTGCTGCCCTATCCTGTAAAACCTGCTGCCGACTCCTGTAAAACCTGCTGCCGTCTCTTGTAAAACGTGCTGCCCTCTCCTGCAAAACCTGCTGCCCTCCCCTGTAAAACCTGCTGCGGTCTCTTGTAAAACCTGCTGCCCTCTCCTGTAAAACCTGCTGCTCTTTCCTGTAAAATCTGCTGCTCTTTCCTGTAAAACCTGCTGCCGTCTCCTGTAAAACCTGCTGCCGTCTACTGTAAAACCTGCTGCCCTCTCCTGTAAAACCTGCTGCCCTCTCCTGTAAAACCTGCATCTGTCTCCTGTAAAACGTGATGCCGTCTCCTGTAAAACCTGCTGCCGTCTCCTGTAAAACCTGCTACCGTCTCCTCTAAAACCTGCTGCCCTCTCCTGTAAAACCTGCTGCCCTCTCCCGTAAAACCCGCTGCTGTTTCCTGTGAAACCCGCTGCCCTCTCCTGTAAAACCTGCTGCCCTCTCCTGTAAAACCTGCATCTGTCTCCTGTAAACCTGCTGCCGTCTCCGGTAAAACATGCTGCCGTCTCCTGTAAAACCTGCTGCCGTCTCCTGTAAAACCTGCTGCCCTATCCTGTAAAACCTGCTGCCGTCTCCTGTAAAACCTGCTGCCGTCTCTTGTAAAACGTGCTGCCCTATCCTGTAAAACCTGCTGCCCTCCCCTGTAAAACCTGCTGCGGTCTCTTGTAAACCCTGCTGCCCTCTCCTGTAAAATCTGCTGCTCTTTCCTGTAAAACCTGCTGCCGTCTCCTGTAAAACCTGCTGCCGTCTACTGTAAAACCTGCTGCCCTCTCCTGTAAAACCTGCTGCCGCCTCTTGTAAAACCTGCTGCTGTCTCCTGTAAAACCTGCTGCGGTTTCCTGTAAAACCTGCTGCCGTCTCCTCTAAAACCTGCTGCTGTCTCCTGTAAAACCTGCTGCTGTCTCCTGTAAAACCTGCTGCTGTCTCATGTAAAACCTGCTGCTGTCTCCTGTAAAACCTGCTGCCCTCTACTATAAAAGCTGCTGCCATCTCCTGTAAAACCCGCTGCCGTCTCCTGTAAAACCAGCTGCCCTCTCCTGTAAAACCTGCTGCCCTGTCCTGTAAAACCTGCTGCTGTTTCCTGTAAAACCTGCTGCCCTCTCCTGTAAAACCTCCTGCCCTCTCCTGTAAAACCTCCATCTGTCTCTTGTAAAACCTGCTGCCGTCTCCTGTAAAACCTGCTGCCGCCTCCTGTAAAACCTGCTGCCGTCTCCTGTAAAACCTGCAGCCGTCTCCTGTAAAACCTGCTGCCCTCTCCTGTAAAACCTGCTGCCGTCTCCTGTAAAACCTGCTGCTGTCTCTTGTAAAACCTGCTGCCCTCTCCTGTAAAACCTGCTGCCCTCCCCTGTAAAACCTGCTGCCGTCTCTTGTAAAACCTGCTGCCCTCTCCTGTAAAATTTGCTGCTCTTTCCTGTAAAACCTGCTGCCGTCTCCTGTAAAACCTTCTGCCGTCTCCTGTAAAACCTGCTGCCCTCTCCTGTAAAACCTGCTGCCGTCTCCTGTAAACCCTGCTGCTTTCTCTTGTAAAACCTGCTGCCCTCTCCTGTAAATGCTGCAGCCCTCCCCTGTAAAACCTGCTGCCGTCTCTTCTAAAACCTGCTGCCCTCTCCTGTAAAATCTGCTGCTCCTTCCTGTAAAACCTGCTGCCGTCTCCTGTAAAACCTGCTGCCTTCTCCTGTAAAACCTGCTGCCCTCTCCTGTAAAACCTGCTGCTGTTTCCTGTTAAACCTGCTGCTCTCTCTTGTAAAACCTGCTGCTGTTTCCTTTAAAACCTACTGCTGTCTCTTGTAAAACCTGCTGCCCTCTCCAGTAAAACCTGCTGCCCTATCCTGTAAAACCACCTGCCCTCGCCTGTAAAACCTGCTGCCCTCTCCTGTAAAACCTGCTGCTGTCTCCAGTAAAACCTGTTGCCGTCTCCTGTAAAACCTGCTGCCGCCGCCTGTAAAACCTGCTGCCGTCTCCTGTAAAACCTGCTGCTGTTTCCTGTAAAGCCTGCTGCTGTCTCTTGTAAAACCTGCTGCTGTCTCCTGTAAAACCTGCTGCTGTTTCCTGTAAAACTTGCTGCTGTTTCCAGTAAAACCTTCTGCTGTCTCCTGTAAAACCTGCTTCCCTCTCCTGTAAAACCTGCTGCCCTCTCCCGTAAAACCCGCTGCTGTTTCCTGTAAAACCTGTAGCCCTCTCCTGTAAAAGCTGCTGCCCTCTCCTGTAAAACCTGCATCTGTCTCCTGCAAAACGTGCTGCCGTCTCCTGTAAAACCTGCTGCCGTCTCATGTAAAACCTGCTACCGTCTCCTGTAAAACCTGCTGCCCTCTCCTGTAAAACCTGCTGCCCTCTCCCGTAAAACCTGCTGCTGTTTCCTGTAAAACCCGCTGCCCTCTCCTGTAAAACCTGCTGCCCTCTCGTGTAAAACCTGCATCCGTCTCCTGTAAAACCTGCTGCCGTCTCCTGTAAAACCTGCTGCCGTCTCCTGTAAAACCTGCTGCCGTCTCCTGTAAAACCTGCTGCCCTCTCCTGTAAAACCTGCTGCCGTCTCCTGTAAAACCTGCTGCCGTCTCTTGTAAAACGTGCTGCCCTCTCCTGTAAAACCTGCTGCCCTCCCCTGTAAAACCTGCTGCCGTCTCTTGTAAAACCTGCTGCCCTCTCCTGTAAAATCTGCTGCTCTTTCCTGTAAAACCTGCTGCCGTCTCCTGTAAAACCTGCTGCCGTCTACTGTAAAACCTGCTGCCCTCTCCTGTAAAACCTGCTGCCGCCTCTTGTAAAACCTGCTGCTGTCTCCTGTAAAACCTGCTGCTGCTTCCTGTAAAACCTCCTGCCGTCTCCTGTAAAACCTGCTGCTGTCTCCTGTAAAACCTGCTGCTCTCTCCTGTAAAACCTGCGGCTGTCTCCTAGAAAACCTCCTGCCGTCTCCTGTAAAGCCTGCTGCTGTCTCCTGTAAAACCTGCTGCCGTTTCCTGTAAAACCTGCTGCTGTCTCCTGTAAAACCTGCTGCTCTCTCCTGCAAAACCTGCTGCCCTCTACTGTAAAACCTGCTTCCGTCTCCTGTAAAACCAGCTGCCCTCTCCTGTAAAACCTGCTGCCCTCTACTATAATAGCTGCTGCCATCTCCTGTAAAACCCGCTGCCGTCTCCTGTAAAACCAGCTGCCCTCTCCTGTAAAACCTGCTGCCCTGTCCTGTAAAACCTGCTGCCGTCTCCTGTAAAACCTGCTGCCCTCTCCTGTAAAACCTGCTGCCGTCTCCTGTAAAACCTGCTGCTGTCTCTTGTAAAACCTGCTGCCCTCTCCTGTAAATGCTGCTGCCCTCCCCTGTAAAACCTGCTGCCGTCTCTTGTTAAACCTGCTGCCCTCTCCTGTAAAATCTGCTGCTCTTTCCTGTAAAACCTGCTGCCGTCTCCTGTAAAACCTGCTGCCGTCTCCTGTAAAACCTGCTGCCCTCTCCTGTAAAACCTGCTGTCCTCTCCTGTAAAACCTGCAGCCATCTCCTGTAAAACCTGCTGCTGTCTCCTGTAAAACCTGCTGCCCTCTCCTGTAAAACCTGCTGCTGTTTCTTGTATAACCTGCTGCCCTCTCCTGTAAAAACTGCTGCCGCCTCCTGTAAAACCTGCTGCCCTCTCCTGTAAAACCTGCTGCCATCTCCTGTAAAACCTGCTGCCCTCTCCTGTCAACCCTGCTGCCCTCACCTCAAAAACCTGCTGCTGTCGCCTGTCCAACCTGCTGCTTTCTCCTGTAAAAACTGCTGCTGTTTCTTGTAAAACCTGCTGCTGCCTCCTGTAAAACCTGCTGCCGTCTCCTGTAAAACCTGCTGCCCTCTCGTGTAAAACCTGCTGCCGTCTCTTGTAAAACCTGCTGCTGTCTCCTGTAAAACCTGCTGCCCTCCGCAGGAAAACCTGCTGCCCTCTCCTGTAAAACCTGCTGCCGTCTCCTGTAAAACCTGCTGCCCTCTCCTGTAAAACCTGCTGCCGTCTCCTGTAAAACCTGCTGCTGTCTCTTGTAAAACCTGCTGCCCTCTCCTGCAAAACCTGCTGCCCTCCCCTGTAAAACCTGCTGCCGTCTCTTGTAAAACCTGCTGCCCTCTCCTGTAAAATCTGCTGCTCTTTCCTGTAAAACCTGCTGCCGTCTCCTGTAAAACCTGCTGCCGTCTCCTGTAAAACCTGCTGCCCTCTCCTGTAAAACCTGCTGCCGTCTCCTGTAAAACCTGCTGCTGTCTCTTGTAAAACCTGCTGCCCTCTCCTGTAAATGCTGCTGCCCTCCCCTGTAAAACCTGCTTCCGTCTCTTGTTAAACCTGCTGCCCTCTCCTGTAAAATCTGCTGCTCTTTCCTGTAAAACCTGCTGCCGTCTCCTGTAAAACCTGCTGCCGTCTCCTGTAAAACCTGCTGCCCTCTCCTCTAAAACCTGCTGTCCTCTCCTGTAAAACCTGCTGTCATCTCCTGTAAAACCTGCTGCCATCTCCTGTAAAACCTGCTGCTGTCTCCTGTAAAACCTGCTGCCCTCTCCTGTAAAACCTGCTGCTGTTTCCTGTAAAGCCTGCTGCCCTCTCCTGTAAAACATTCTGCCGTCTCCTGTAAAACCTGCTGCCGTCTCGTGTTAAACCTGCTGCCGTCTCCTGTAAAACCTGCTGCCGTTTCCTGTAAAACCTGCTACCCTGTCCTGTAAAACCTGCTGCCCTGTCCTGTAAAACCTGCTGCCGTCTCCTGTAAAACCTGCTGCCGTCTCCTGTAAAACCCGCTGCCCTCTCCTGTAAAACCTTCTGCCGTCTCCTGTAAAACCTGCTGCCGTCTCCTGTTAAACCTGCTGCCGCCTCCCGTAAAACCTGCTGCCGTTTCCTGTAAAACCTGCTGCCGTCTCCTATAAAACCTGTTGCTGTCTCCTGTAAAACCTTCTGCCGCCTCCTATAAAACCTGTTGCTGTCTCCTGTAAAACCTGCTGCCTTCACCTGAAAAAGCTGCTGCTGTCTCCTGTCCAACCTGCTGCTGTCTCCTGTAAAAATTGCTGCTGTTTCCTGTATAACCTGCTGCTGTCTCCTGTAAAACCTGCTGCGGTCTCCTGTAAAACCTGCTGCTCTCTCCTGTAAAACCTGCTGCTCTCTCCTGTAAAACCTGCTGCCCTCTGCTGTTAAACCTGCTGCCGTCTCCTGTAAAACCTGCTGTCTTCACCTGAAAAACCTGCTGCTGTCTCCTGTCCAACCTGCTGCTGTCTCCTGTAAAAACTGCTGCTGTTTCCTGTAAAACCTGCTGCTCTCTCTTGTAAAACCTGCTGCTGTTTCCTGTAAAACCTGCTGCTGTCTCTTGTAAAACCTGCTGCCCTCTCCAGTAAAACCTGCTGCCCTATCCTGTAAAACCACCTGCCCTCTCCTGTAAAACCCGCTGCCCTCTCCTGTAAAACCTGCTGCCCTCTCCTGTAAAACCTGCATCTGTCTCCTGTAATACCTGCTGCCGTCTCCGGTAAAACCTGCTGCCGTCTCCTGTAATACCTGCTGCCGTCTCCTGTAAAACCTGCTGCCCTATCCTGTAAAACCTGCTGCCGTCTCCTGTAAAACCTGCTGCCGTCTCTTGTAAAACGTGCTGCCCTCTCCTGTAAAACCTGCTGCCCTCCCCTGTAAAACCTGCTGCGGTCTCTTGTAAAACCTGCTGCCCTCTCCTGTAAAATCTGCTGCTCTTTCCTGTAAAACCTGCTGCCGTCTCCTGTAAAACCTGCTGCCGCTTCCTGTATAAACAGCTGCTGTGTCCTGTACCAATTGCTGCTGTCTCTTGTAAAACCTGTTGCTCTCTCCTGTATAACCTCCTGCCGTCTACTGTAAAACCTGCTGCCGTCTCCTGCCCTCTCCTGTAAAACCTGCTGTCCTCTCCTGTAAAACCTGCTGCCCTCTCCTGTAAAACCTGCTGCCCTGTCCTGTAAAACCTGCTGCCCTCTACTGTAAAACCTGCTGCTTTCTCCTGTAAAACCTGCTGCCCTCTCCTGTAAAACCTGCTGCCGTCTCCTGTAAAACCTGCTGCTGTCTCTTGTAAAACCTGCTGCCCTCTCCTGTAAAACCTGCTGCCCTCCCCTGTAAAACCTGCGGCCGTCTCTTGTAAAAGCTGCTGCCCTCTCCTGTAAAATCTGCTGCTCTTTCTATTAAAACCTGCTGCCGTCTCCTGTAAAACCTGCTGCCGTCTCCTGTAAAACCTGCTGCCCTCTCGTGTAAAACCTGCTGCCGTCTCTTGTAAAACCTGCTGCTGTCTCCTGTAAAACCTGCTGCCCTCCGCAGGAAAACCTGCTGCCCTCTCCTGTAAAACCTGCTGCCGTCTCCTGTAAAACCTGCTGCCCTCTCCTGTAAAACCTGCTGCCGTCTCCTGTAAAACCTGCTGCTGTCTCTTGTAAAACCTGCTGCCCTCTCCTGCAAAACCTGCTGCCCTCCCCTGTAAAACCTGCTGCCGTCTCTTGTAAAACCTGCTGCCCTCTCCTGTAAAATCTGCTGCTCTTTCCTGTAAAACCTGCTGCCGTCTCCTGTAAAACCTGCTGCCGTCTCCTGTAAAACCTGCTGCCCTCTCCTGTAAAACCTGCTGCCGTCTCCTGTAAAACCTGCTGCTGTCTCTTGTAAAACCTGCTGCCCTCTCCTGTAAATGCTGCTGCCCTCCCCTGTAAAACCTGCTTCCGTCTCTTGTTAAACCTGCTGCCCTCTCCTGTAAAATCTGCTGCTCTTTCCTGTAAAACCTGCTGCCGTCTCCTGTAAAACCTGCTGCCGTCTCCTGTAAAACCTGCTGCCCTCTCCTCTAAAACCTGCTGTCCTCTCCTGTAAAACCTGCTGTCATCTCCTGTAAAACCTGCTGCCATCTCCTGTAAAACCTGCTGCTGTCTCCTGTAAAACCTGCTGCCCTCTCCTGTAAAACCTGCTGCTGTTTCCTGTAAAGCCTGCTGCCCTCTTCTGTAAAACATTCTGCCGTCTCCTGTAAAACCTGCTGCCGTCTCGTGTTAAACCTGCTGCCGTCTCCTGTAAAACCTGCTGCCGTTTCCTGTAAAACCTGCTACCCTGTCCTGTAAAACCTGCTGCCCTGTCCTGTAAAACCTGCTGCCGTCTCCTGTAAAACCTGCTGCCGTCTCCTGTAAAACCCGCTGCCCTCTCCTGTAAAACCTTCTGCCGTCTCCTGTAAAACCTGCTGCCGTCTCCTGTTAAACCTGCTGCCGCCTCCCGTAAAACCTGCTGCCGTTTCCTGTAAAACCTGCTGCCGTCTCCTATAAAACCTGTTGCTGTCTCCTGTAAAACCTTCTGCCGCCTCCTATAAAACCTGTTGCTGTCTCCTGTAAAACCTGCTGCCTTCACCTGAAAAAGCTGCTGCTGTCTCCTGTCCAACCTGCTGCTGTCTCCTGTAAAAATTGCTGCTGTTTCCTGTATAACCTGCTGCTGTCTCCTGTAAAACCTGCTGCGGTCTCCTGTAAAACCTGCTGCTCTCTCCTGTAAAACCTGCTGCTCTCTCCTGTAAAACCTGCTGCCCTCTGCTGTTAAACCTGCTGCCGTCTCCTGTAAAACCTGCTGTCTTCACCTGAAAAACCTGCTGCTGTCTCCTGTCCAACCTGCTGCTGTCTCCTGTAAAAACTGCTGCTGTTTCCTGTAAAACCTGCTGCTCTCTCTTGTAAAACCTGCTGCTGTTTCCTGTAAAACCTGCTGCTGTCTCTTGTAAAACCTGCTGCCCTCTCCAGTAAAACCTGCTGCCCTATCCTGTAAAACCACCTGCCCTCTCCTGTAAAACCTGCTGCCCTCTCCTGTAAAACCTGCTGCTGTCTCCTGTAAAACCTGCTGCCGTCTAAAGTAAAACCTGCTGCCGCCTCCTGTAAAACCTGCTGCTGTCTCCTGTAAAACCTGCTGCTGTTTCCTGTAAAGCCTGCTGCTGTCTCTTGTAAAACCTGCTGCTGTCTCCTGTAAAACCTGCTGCTGTTTCCAGTAAAACCTTCTGCTGTCTCCTGTAAAACCTGCTTCCCTCTCCTGTAAAACCTGCTGCCGTCTCCTATAAAACCTGTTGCTGTCTCCTGTAAAACCTTCTGCTGCCTCCTATAAAACCTGTTGCTGTCTCCTGTAAAACCTGCTGCCTTCACCTGAAAAAGCTGCTGCTGTCTCCTGTCCATCTGCTGCTGTCTCCTGTAAAAACTGCTGCTGTTTCCTGTATAACCTGCTGCTGTCTCCTGTAAAACCTGCTGCGGTCTCATGTAAAACCTGCTGCTCTCTCCTGTAAAACCTGCTGCTCTCTCCTGGAAAACCTGCTGCCCTCTCCTGTAAAACCTGCTGCCGTCTCCTGTAAAACCTGCTGCCTTCACGTGAAAAACCTGCTGCTGTCTCCTGTCCAACCTGCTGCTGTCTCCTGTAAAAACTGCTGCTGTTTCCTGTTAAACCTGCTGCTCTCTCTTGTAAAACCTGCTGCTGTTTCCGTTAAAACCTCCTGCTGTCTCTTGTAAAACCTGCTGCCCTCTCCAGTAAAACCTGCTGCCCTATCCTGTAAAACCACCTGCCCTCTCCTGTAAAACCTGCTGCCCTCTCCTGTAAAACCTGCTGCTGTCTCCTGTAAAACCTGCTGCCGTCTCCTGTAAAACCTGCTGCCGCCGCCTGTAAAACCTGCTGCCGTCTCCTGTAAAACCTGCTGCTGTTTCCTGTAAAGCCTGCTGCTGTCCCTTGTAAAACCTGCTGCTGTCTCCTGTAAAACCTGCTGCTGTTTCCTGTAAAACCTGCTGCTGTTTCCAGTAAAACCTTCTGCTGTCTCCTGTAAAACCTGTTTCCCTCTCCTGTAAAACCTGCTGCCCTCTCCCGTAAAACCCGCTGCTGTTTCCTGTAAAACCTGCTGCCCTCTCCTGTAAAACCTGCTGCCCTCTCCCGTAAAACCCGCTGCTGTTTCCTGTAAAACCTGCTTCCCTCTCCTGTAAAACCTGCTGCCGTCTCCTGTAAAACCTGCTACCGTCTCCTGTAAAACCTGCTGCCCTCTCCTGTAAAACCTGCTGCCCTCTCCCGTAAAAACCGCTGCTGTTTCCTGTAAAACCCGCTGCCCTCTCCTGTAAAACCTGCTGCCCTCTCCTGTAAAACCTGCATCTGTCTCCTGTAATACCTGCTGCCGTCTCCGGTAAAACCTGCTGCCGTCTCCTGTAATACCTGCTGCCGTCTCCTGTAAAACCTGCTGCCCTATCCTGTAAAACCTGCTGCCGTCTCCTGTAAGACCTGCTGCCGTCTCTTGTAAAACGTGCTGCCCTCTCCTGTAAAACCTGCTGCCCTCCCCTGTAAAACCTGCTGCGGTCTCTTGTAAAACCTGCTGCCCTCTCCTGTAAAATCTGCTGCTCTTTCCTGTAAAACCTGCTGCCGTCTCCTGTAAAACCTGCTGCCGCTTCCTGTATAAACAGCTGCTGTGTCCTGTACCAATTGCTGCTGTCTCTTGTAAAACCTGTTGCTCTCTCCTGTATAACCTCCTGCCGTCTACTGTAAAACCTGCTGCCGTCTCCTGCCCTCTCCTGTAAAACCTGCTGTCCTCTCATGTAAAACCTGCTGCCCTCTCCTGTAAAACCTGCTGCCCTGTCCTGTAAAACCTGCTGCCCTCTACTGTAAAACCTGCTGCTTTCTCCTGTAAAACCTGCTGCCCTCTCCTGTAAAACCTGCTGCCGTCTCCTGTAAAACCTGCTGCTGTCTCTTGTAAAACCTGCTGCCCTCTCCTGTAAAACCTGCTGCCCTCCCCTGTAAAACCTGCGGCCTTCTCTTGTAAAAGCTGCTGCCCTCTCCTGTAAAATCTGCTGCTCTTTCTATTAAAACCTGCTGCCGTCTCCTGTAAAACCTGCTGCCGTCTCCTGTAAAACCTGCTGCCCTCTCGTGTAAAACCTGCTGCCGTCTCTTGTAAAACCTGCTGCTGTCTCCTGTAAAACCTGCTGCCCTCCGCAGGAAAACCTGCTGCCCTCTCCTGTAAAACCTGCTGCCGTCTCCTGTAAAACCTGCTGCCCTCTCCTGTAAAACCTGCTGCCGTCTCCTGTAAAACCTGCTGCTGTCTCTTGTAAAACCTGCTGCCCTCTCCTGCAAAACCTGCTGCCCTCCCCTGTAAAACCTGCTGCCGTCTCTTGTAAAACCTGCTGCCCTCTCCTGTAAAATCTGCTGCTCTTTCCTGTAAAACCTGCTGCCGTCTCCTGTAAAACCTGCTGCCGTCTCCTGTAAAACCTGCTGCCCTCTCCTGTAAAACCTGCTGCCGTCTCCTGTAAAACCTGCTGCTGTCTCTTGTAAAACCTGCTGCCCTCTCCTGTAAATGCTGCTGCCCTCCCCTGTAAAACCTGCTTCCGTCTCTTGTTAAACCTGCTGCCCTCTCCTGTAAAATCTGCTGCTCTTTCCTGTAAAACCTGCTGCCGTCTCCTGTAAAACCTGCTGCCGTCTCCTGTAAAACCTGCTGCCCTCTCCTCTAAAACCTGCTGTCCTCTCCTGTAAAACCTGCTGTCATCTCCTGTAAAACCTGCTGCTGTCTCCTGTAAAACCTGCTGCCCTCTCCTGTAAAACCTGCTGCTGTTTCTTGTATAACCTGCTGCCCTCTCCTGTAAAAACTGCTGCCGCCTCCTGTAAAACCTGCTGTCCTCTCCTGTAAAACCTGCTGCCCTCTCCTGTAAAACCTGCTGCCATCTCCTGTAAAACCTGCTGCCCTCTCCTGTCAACCCTGCTGCCCTCACCTCAAAAACCTGCTGCTGTCGCCTGTCCAACCTGCTGCTTTCTCCTGTAAAAACTGCTGCTGTTTCTTGTAAAACCTGCTGCTGCCTCCTGTAAAACCTGCTGCTGTTTCCTGTAAAACCTGCTGCTGTCTCCTGTAAAACCTGCTGCTGTCTCCTGTAAAACCTGCTGCTGTCTCCTGTAAAACCTGCTGCCGTCTCCTGTAAAACCTGCTGCCGTCTCATGTAAAACCTGCTACCATCTCCTGTAAAACCTGCTGCCGCTTCCTGTATAACCAGCTGCTGTCTCCTGTACCAATTGCTGCTGTCTCTTGTAAAACCTGCTGCTCTCTCCTGTATAACCTCCTGCCGTCTACTGTAAAACCTGCTGCCGTCTCCTGCCCTCTCCTGTAAAACCTGCTGTCCTCTCCTGTAAAACCTGCTGCCCTATCCTGTAAAACCTGCTGCCCTGTCCTGTAAAACCTGCTGCCCTCTACTGTAAAACCTGCTGCTTTCTCCTATAAAAACTGCTGCCCTCTCCTGTAAAACCTGCTGCCGTCTCCTGTAAAACCTGCTGCTGTCTCTTGTAAAACCTGCTGCCCTCTCCTGTAAAACCTGCTGCCCTCCCCTGTAAAACCTGCTGCCGTCTCTTGTAAAAGCTGCTGCCCTCTCCTGTAAAATCTGCTGCTCTTTCTTGTAAAACCTGCTGCCGTCTCCTGTAAAACCTGCTGCCGTCTCCTGTAAAACCTGCTGCCCTCTCGTGTAAAACCTGCTGCCGTCTCTTGTAAAACCTGCTGCTGTCTCCTGTAAAATCTGCTGCCCTCCGCAAGAAAACCTGCTGCCCTCTCCTGTAAAACCTGCTGCCATCTCCTGTAAAACCTGCTGCTGTCTCCTGTAAAACCTGCTGCCCTCTCCTGTAAAACCTGCTGCTGTTTCCTGTAAAGCCTGCTGCCCTCTCCTGTAAAACATTCTGCCGTCTCCTGTAAAACCTGCTGCCGTCTCGTGTTAAACCTGCTGCCGTCTCCTGTAAAACCTGCTGCCGTTTCCTGTAAAACCTGCTACCCTGTCCTGTAAAACCTGTTGCCCTGTCCTGTAAAACCAGCTGCCGTCTCCTGTAAAACCTGCTGCCGTCTCCTGTAAAACCCGCTGCCCTCTCCTGTAAAACCTTCTGCCGTCTCCTGTAAAACCTGCTGCTGTCTCCTGTAAAACCTGCTGCTGTCTCCTGTAAAACCTGCTGCCGTCTCCTGTAAAACCTGCTGCCGTCTCATGTAAAACCTGCTACCATCTCCTGTAAAACCTGCTGCCGCTTCCTGTATAACCAGCTGCTGTCTCCTGTACCAATTGCTGCTGTCTCTTGTAAAACCTGCTGCTCTCTCCTGTATAACCTCCTGCCGTCTACTGTAAAACCTGCTGCCGTCTCCTGCCCTCTCCTGTAAAACCTGCTGTCCTCTCCTGTAAAACTTGCTGCCCTCTCCTGTAAAACCTGCTGCCCTGTCCTGTAAAACCTGCTGCCCTCTACTGTAAAACCTGCTGCTTTCTCCTATAAAAACTGCTGCCCTCTCCTGTAAAACCTGCTGCCGTCTCCTGTAAAACCTGCTGCTGTCTCTTGTAAAACCTGCTGCCCTCTCCTGTAAAACCTGCTGCCCTCCCCTGTAAAACCTGCTGCCGTCTCTTGTAAAAGCTGCTGCCCTCTCCTGTAAAATCTGCTGCTCTTTCTTGTAAAACCTGCTGCCGTCTCCTGTAAAACCTGCTGCCGTCTCCTGTAAAACCTGCTGCCCTCTCGTGTAAAACCTGCTGCCGTCTCTTGTAAAACCTGCTGCTGTCTCCTGTAAAATCTGCTGCCCTCCGCAGGAAAACCTGCTGCCCTCTCCTGTAAAACCTGCTGCCATCTCCTGTAAAACCTGCTGCTGTCTCCTGTAAAACCTGCTGCCCTCTCCTGTAAAACCTGCTGCTGTTTCCTGTAAAGCCTGCTGCCCTCTCCTGTAAAACATTCTGCCGTCTCCTGTAAAACCTGCTGCCGTCTCGTGTTAAACCTGCTGCCGTCTCCTGTAAAACCTGCTGCCGTTTCCTGTAAAACCTGCTACCCTGTCCTGTAAAACCTGTTGCCCTGTCCTGTAAAACCAGCTGCCGTCTCCTGTAAAACCTGCTGCCGTCTCCTGTAAAACCCGCTGCCCTCTCCTGTAAAACCTTCTGCCGTCTCCTGTAAAACCTGCTGCCGTCTCCTGTTAAACCTGCTGCCGCCTCCCGTAAAACCTGCTGCCGTTTCCTGTAAAACCTGCTGCCGTCTCCTATAAAACCTGTTGCTGTCTCCTGTAAAACCTTCTGCCGCCTCCTATAAAACCTGTTGCTGTCTCCTGTAAAACCTGCTGCCTTCACCTGAAAAAGCTGCTGCTGTCTCCTGTCCAACCTGCTGCTGTCTCCTGTAAAAATTGCTGCTGTTTCCTGTATAACCTGCTGCTGTCTCCTGTAAAACCTGCTGCGGTCTCCTGTAAAACCTGCTGCTCTCTCCTGTAAAACCTGCTGCTCTCTCCTGTAAAACCTGCTGCCCTCTGCTGTTAAACCTGCTGCCGTCTCCTGTAAAACCTGCTGTCTTCACCTGAAAAACCTGCTGCTGTCTCCTGTCCAACCTGCTGCTGTCTCCTGTAAAAACTGCTGCTGTTTCCTGTAAAACCTGCTGCTCTCTCTTGTAAAACCTGCTGCTGTTTCCTGTAAAACCTGCTGCTGTCTCTTGTAAAACCTGCTGCCCTCTCCAGTAAAACCTGCTGCCCTATCCTGTAAAACCACCTGCCCTCTCCTGTAAAACCTGCTGCCCTCTCCTGTAAAACCTGCTGCTGTCTCCTGTAAAACCTGCTGCCGTCTAAAGTAAAACCTGCTGCCGCCTCCTGTAAAACCTGCTGCTGTCTCCTGTAAAACCTGCTGCTGTTTCCTGTAAAGCCTGCTGCTGTCTCTTGTAAAACCTGCTGCTGTCTCCTGTAAAACCTGCTGCTGTTTCCAGTAAAACCTTCTGCTGTCTCCTGTAAAACCTGCTTCCCTCTCCTGTAAAACCTGCTGCCATCTCCTATAAAACCTGTTGCTGTCTCCTGTAAAACCTTCTGCTGCCTCCTATAAAACCTGTTGCTGTCTCCTGTAAAACCTGCTGCCTTCACCTGAAAAAGCTGCTGCTGTCTCCTGTCCAACCTGCTGCTGTCTCCTGTAAAAACTGCTGCTGTTTCCTGTATAACCTGCTGCTGTCTCCTGTAAAACCTGCTGCGGTCTCATGTAAAACCTGCTGCTCTCTCCTGTAAAACCTGCTGCTCTCTCCTGGAAAACCTGCTGCCCTCTCCTGTAAAACCTGCTGCCGTCTCCTGTAAAACCTGCTGCCTTCACGTGAAAAACCTGCTGCTGTCTCCTGTCCAACCTGCTGCTGTCTCCTGTAAAAACTGCTGCTGTTTCCTGTTAAACCTGCTGCTCTCTCTTGTAAAACCTGCTGCTGTTTCCGTTAAAACCTCCTGCTGTCTCTTGTAAAACCTGCTGCCCTCTCCAGTAAAACCTGCTGCCCTATCCTATAAAACCACCTGCCCTCTCCTGTAAAACCTGCTGCCCTCTCCTGTAAAACCTGCTGCTGTCTCCTGTAAAACCTGCTGCCGTCTCCTGTAAAACCTGCTGCCGCCGCCTGTAAAACCTGCTGCCGTCTCCTGTAAAACCTGCTGCTGTTTCCTGTAAAGCCTGCTGCTGTCTCTTGTAAAACCTGCTGCTGTCTCCTGTAAAACCTGCTGCTGTTTCCTGTAAAACCTGCTGCTGTTTCCAGTAAAACCTTCTGCTGTCTCCTGTAAAACCTGTTTCCCTCTCCTGTAAAACCTGCTGCCCTCTCCCGTAAAACCCGCTGCTGTTTCCTGTAAAACCTGCTGCCCTCTCCTGTAAAACCTGCTGCCCTCTCCTGTAAAACCTGCATCTGTCTCCTGTAAAACGTGATGCCGTCTCCTGTAAAACCTGCTGCCGTCTCCTGTAAAACCTGCTACCGTCTCCTGTAAAACCTGCTGCCCTCTCCTGTAAAACCTGCTGCCCTCTCCCGTAAAAACCGCTGCTGTTTCCTGTAAAACCCGCTGCCCTCTCCTGTAAAACCTGCTGCCCTCTCCTGTAAAACCTGCATCTGTCTCCTGTAATACCTGCTGCCGTCTCCGGTAAAACCTGCTGCCGTCTCCTGTAATACCTGCTGCCGTCTCCTGTAAAACCTGCTGCCCTATCCTGTAAAACCTGCTGCCGTCTCCTGTAAAACCTGCTGCCGTCTCTTGTAAAACGTGCTGCCCTCTCCTGTAAAACCTGCTGCCCTCCCCTGTAAAACCTGCTGCGGTCTCTTGTAAAACCTGCTGCCCTCTCCTGTAAAATCTGCTGCTCTTTCCTGTAAAACCTGCTGCCGTCTCCTGTAAAACCTGCTGCCGCTTCCTGTATAAACAGTTGCTGTTTCCTGTACCAATTGCTGCTGTCTCTTGTAAAACCTGCTGCTCTCTCCTGTATAACCTCCTGCCGTCTACTGTAAAACCTGCTGCCGTCTCCTGCCCTCTCCTGTAAAACCTGCTGTCCTCTCCTGTAAACCCGCTGCCCTCTCCTGTAAAACCTGCTGCCCTGTCCTGTAAAACCTGCTGCCCTCTACTGTAAAACCTGCTGCTTTCTCCTGTAAAACCTGCTGCCCTCTCCTGTAAAACCTGCTGCCGTCTCCTGTAAAACCTGCTGCTGTCTCTTGTAAAACCTGCTGCCCTCTCCGGTAAAACCTGCGGCCTTCCCCTGTAAAACCTGCTGCCGTCTCTTGTAAAAGCTGCTGCCCTCTCCTGTAAAATCTGCTGCTCTTTCTATTAAAACCTGCTGCCGTCTCCTGTAAAACCTGCTGCCGTCTCCTGTAAAACCTGCTGCCCTCTCCTGTAAAACCTGCTGCCGTCTCTTGTAAAACCTGCTGCTGTCTCCTGTAAAACCTGCTGCCCTCCGCAGGAAAACCTGCTGCCCTCTCCTGTAAAACCTGCTGCCATCTCCTGTAAAACCTGCTGCCCTCTCCTGTAAAACCTGCTGCCCTCTCCTGTAAAACCTGCTGCTGTTTCCTGTAAAACCTGCTGCCCTCTCCTGTAAAACATTCTGCCGTCTCCTGTAAAACCTGCTGCCGTCTCGTGTTAAACCTGCTGCCGTCTCCGGTAAAACCTGCTGCCGTCTCCTGTAAAACCTGCTGCCGTCTCCTGTAAAACCTGCTGCCCTATCCTGTAAAACCTGCTGCCGACTCCTGTAAAACCTGCTGCCGTCTCTTGTAAAACGTGCTGCCCTCTCCTGCAAAACCTGCTGCCCTCCCCTGTAAAACCTGCTGCGGTCTCTTGTAAAACCTGCTGCCCTCTCCTGTAAAACCTGCTGCTCTTTCCTGTAAAATCTGCTGCTCTTTCCTGTAAAACCTGCTGCCGTCTCCTGTAAAACCTGCTGCCGTCTACTGTAAAACCTGCTGCCCTCTCCTGTAAAACCTGCTGCCCTCTCCTGTAAAACCTGCATCTGTCTCCTGTAAAACGTGATGCCGTCTCCTGTAAAACCTGCTGCCGTCTCCTGTAAAACCTGCTACCGTCTCCTCTAAAACCTGCTGCCCTCTCCTGTAAAACCTGCTGCCCTCTCCCGTAAAACCCGCTGCTGTTTCCTGTGAAACCCGCTGCCCTCTCCTGTAAAACCTGCTGCCCTCTCCTGTAAAACCTGCATCTGTCTCCTGTAAACCTGCTGCCGTCTCCGGTAAAACATGCTGCCGTCTCCTGTAAAACCTGCTGCCGTCTCCTGTAAAACCTGCTGCCCTATCCTGTAAAACCTGCTGCCGTCTCCTGTAAAACCTGCTGCCGTCTCTTGTAAAACGTGCTGCCCTATCCTGTAAAACCTGCTGCCCTCCCCTGTAAAACCTGCTGCGGTCTCTTGTAAACCCTGCTGCCCTCTCCTGTAAAATCTGCTGCTCTTTCCTGTAAAACCTGCTGCCGTCTCCTGTAAAACCTGCTGCCGTCTACTGTAAAACCTGCTGCCCTCTCCTGTAAAACCTGCTGCCGCCTCTTGTAAAACCTGCTGCTGTCTCCTGTAAAACCTGCTGCGGTTTCCTGTAAAACCTGCTGCCGTCTCCTCTAAAACCTGCTGCTGTCTCCTGTAAAACCTGCTGCTGTCTCCTGTAAAACCTGCTGCTGTCTCATGTAAAACCTGCTGCTGTCTCCTGTAAAACCTGCTGCCCTCTACTATAAAAGCTGCTGCCATCTCCTGTAAAACCCGCTGCCGTCTCCTGTAAAACCAGCTGCCCTCTCCTGTAAAACCTGCTGCCCTGTCCTGTAAAACCTGCTGCTGTTTCCTGTAAAACCTGCTGCCCTCTCCTGTAAAACCTCCTGCCCTCTCCTGTAAAACCTCCATCTGTCTCTTGTAAAACCTGCTGCCGTCTCCTGTAAAACCTGCTGCCGCCTCCTGTAAAACCTGCTGCCGTCTCCTGTAAAACCTGCAGCCGTCTCCTGTAAAACCTGCTGCCCTCTCCTGTAAAACCTGCTGCCGTCTCCTGTAAAACCTGCTGCTGTCTCTTGTAAAACCTGCTGCCCTCTCCTGTAAAACCTGCTGCCCTCCCCTGTAAAACCTGCTGCCGTCTCTTGTAAAACCTGCTGCCCTCTCCTGTAAAATTTGCTGCTCTTTCCTGTAAAACCTGCTGCCGTCTCCTGTAAAACCTTCTGCCGTCTCCTGTAAAACCTGCTGCCCTCTCCTGTAAAACCTGCTGCCGTCTCCTGTAAACCCTGCTGCTTTCTCTTGTAAAACCTGCTGCCCTCTCCTGTAAATGCTGCAGCCCTCCCCTGTAAAACCTGCTGCCGTCTCTTCTAAAACCTGCTGCCCTCTCCTGTAAAATCTGCTGCTCCTTCCTGTAAAACCTGCTGCCGTCTCCTGTAAAACCTGCTGCCTTCTCCTGTAAAACCTGCTGCCCTCTCCTGTAAAACCTGCTGCCCTCTCCTGTAAAACCTGCTGCCATCTCTTGCAAAACCTGCTGCCGTCTCCTGAAAAACCTGCTACCCTCTCCTGTAAAACCTGCTGCCCTCTCCTGTAAAACCTGCTGCCCTCTCCTGTAAAACCTGCTGCTGTCTCCTGTAAAACCTGCTGCTGTCTACTGTAAAACCTGCTGCCCTCTCCTGTAAAACCTGCTGCTGTTTCCTGTATAACCTGCTGCCCTCTCCTGTAAAAACTTCTGCCGCCTCCTGTAAAACCTGCTGCCCTCTCCTGTAAAACCTGCTGCCATCTCCTGTAAAACCTGCTGCTCTCTCCTGTAAACCCTGCTGCCCTCACCTCAAAAACCTGCTGCTGTCGCCTGTCCAACCTGCTGCTTTCTCCTGTAAAAACTGCTGCAGTTTCTTGTAAAACCTGCTGCTGCCTCCTGTAAAACCTGCTGCTGTTTCCTGTAAAACCTGCTGCTGTCTCCTGTAAAACCTGCTGCTGTCTCCTGCAAAACCTGCTGCCGTCTCCTGTAAAACCTGCAGCCGTCTCCTGTAAAACCTGCTGCCGCTTCCTGTACAACTAGCTGCTGTCTCCTGTACCACTTGCTGCTGTCTCTTGTAAAACCTGCTGCTCTCTCCTGTAAAACCTCCTGCCGTCTCCTGTAAAACCTGCTGCCGTCTCCTGCCCTCTCCTGTAATACCTGCTGTCCTCTCCTGTAAAACCTGCTGCCCTCTCCTGTAAAACCTGCTGCCCTGTCCTGTAAAACCTGCTGCCCTCTACTGTAAAACCTGCTGCTTTCTCCTGTAAAACCTGCTGCCCTCTCCTGTAAAACCTTCTGCCCTCTCCTGTTAAACCTGCTGCCGTCTCCTGTAAAACCTGCTGCCGTTTCCTGTAAAACGTTGCCGTCTCCTGTAAAAGCTGCTGCCTTCACCTGGAAAAGCTGCTGCTGTCTCCTGTCCAACCTGCTGCTGTCTCATGTAAAAACTGCTGCTGTTTCCTGTATAACCTGCTGCTGTCTCCTGTAAAACCTGCTGCAGTCTCCTTTGAAACCTGCTGCAGTCTCCTGTAAAACCTGCTGCCTTCACCTGAAAAAGCTGCTGCTGTCTCCTGTCCAACCTACTGCTGTCTCCTGTAAAACCTGCTGCTGTTTCCTGTAAAAGCTGCTGCCCTCTCCTGTAAAACCTGCTGCCGTCTCCTGTAAAACCTGCTGCTGTCTCTTGTAAAACCTGCTGCCCTCTCCTGTAAAACCTGCTGCCCTCCCCTGTAGAACCTGCTGCCGTCTCTTGTAAAACCTGCTGCCCTCTCCTGTAAAATCTGCTGCTCTTTCCTGTAAAACCTGCTGCCATCTCCTGTAAAACCTGCTGCCGTCTCCTGTAAAACCTGCTGCCCTCTCCTGTAAAACCTGCTGCCGTCTCCTGTAAAACCTGCTGCTGTCTCTTGTAAAACCTGCTGCCCTCTCCTGTAAATGCTGCTGCCCTCCCCTGTAAAACCTGCTGCCGTCTCTTGTTAAACCTGCTGCCCTCTCCTGTACAATCTGCTGCTCTTTCCTGTAAAACCTGCTGCCGTCTCCTGTAAAACCTGCTGCCGTCTCCTGTAAAACCTGCTGCCCTCTCCTGTAAAACCTGCTGTCCTCTCCTGTAAAACCTGCTGCCATCTCCTGTAAAACCTGCTGCTGTCTCCTGTAAAACCTGCTGCCCTCTCCTGTAAAACCTGCTGCTGTTTCTTGTATAACCTGCTGCCCTCTCCTGTAAAAACTGCTGCCGCCTCCTGTAAAACCTGCTGCCCTCTCCTGTAAAACCTGCTGCCATCTCCTGTAAAACCTGCTGCCCTTTCCTGTCAACCCTGCTGCCCTCACCTCAAAAACCTGCTGCTGTCGCCTGTCCAACCTGCTGCTTTCTCCTGTAAAAACTGCTGCTGTTTCTTGTAAAACCTGCTGCTGCCTCCTGTAAAACCTGCTGCTGTTTCCTGTAAAACCTGCTGCTGTCTCCTGTAAAACCTGCTGCTTTCTCCTGTAAAACCTGCTGCTGTCTCCTGTAAAACCTGCTGCCGTCTCCTGTAAAACCTGCTGCCGTCTCATGTAAAACCTGCTACCATCTCCTGTAAAACCTGCTGCCGCTTCCTGTATAACCAGCTGCTGTCTCCTGTACCAATTGCTGCTGTCACTTGTAAAACCTGCTGCTCTCTCCTGTATAACCTCCTGCCGTCTACTGTAAAACCTGCTGCCGTCTCCTGCCCTCTCCTGTAAAACCTGCTGTCCTCTCCTGTAAAACCTGCTGCCCTCTCCTGTAAAACCTGCTGCACTGTCCTGTAAAACCTGCTGCCCTCTACTGTAAAACCTGCTGCTTTCTCCTATAAAACCTGCTGCCCTCTCCTGTAAAACCTGCTGCCGTCTCCTGTAAAACCTGCTGCTGTCTCTTGTAAAACCTGCTGCCCTCTCCTGTAAAACCTGCTGCCCTCCCCTGCAAAACCTGCTGCCGTCTCTTGTAAAAGCTGCTGCCCTCTCCTGTAAAATCTGCTGCTCTTTCTTGTAAAACCTGCTGCCGTCTCCTGTAAAACCTGCTGCCGTCTCCTGTAAAACCTGCTGCCCTCTCGTGTAAAACCTGCTGCCATCTCCTGTAAAACCTGCTGCTGTCTCCTGTAAAACCTGCTGCCCTCCGCAGGAAAACCTGCTGCCCTCTCCTGTAAAACCTGCTGCCATCTCCTGTAAAACCTGCTGCTGTCTCCTGTAAAACCTGCTGCCCTCTCCTGTAAAACCTGCTGCTGTTTCCTGTAAAGCCTGCTGCCCTCTCCTGTAAAACATTCTGCCGTCTCCTGTAAAACCTGCTGCCGTCTCGTGTTAAACCTGCTGCCGTCTCCTGTAAAACCTGCTGCCGTTTCCTGTAAAACCTGCTACCCTGTCCTGTAAAACCTGCTGCCCTGTCCTGTAAAACCTGCTGCCGTCTCCTGTAAAACCTGCTGCCGTCTCCTGTAAAACCCGCTGCCCTCTCCTGTAAAACCTTCTGCCGTCTCCTGTAAAACCTGCTGCCGTCTCCTGTTAAACCTGCTGCCGCCTCCCGTAAAACCTGCTGCCGTTTCCTGTAAAACCTGCTGCCGTCTCCTATAAAACCTGTTGCTGTCTCCTGTAAAACCTTCTGCCGCCTCCTATAAAACCTGTTGCTGTCTCCTGTAAAACCTGCTGCCTTCACCTGAAAAAGTTGCTGCTGTCTCCTGTCCAACCTGCTGCTGTCTCCTGTAAAAATTGCTGCTGTTTCCTGTATAACCTGCTGCTGTCTCCTGTAAAACCTGCTGCGGTCTCCGGTAAAACCTCCTGCTCTCTCCTGTAAAGCCTGCTGCTCTCTCCTGTAAAACCTGCTGCCCTCTGCTGTTAAACCTGCTGCCGTCTCCTGTAAAACCTGCTGTCTTCACCTGAAAAACCTGCTGCTGTCTCCTGTCCAACCTGCTGCTGTCTCCTGTAAAAACTGCTGCTGTTTCCTGTAAAACCTGCTGCTCTCTCTTGTAAAACCTGCTGCTGTTTCCTGTAAAACCTGCTGCTGTCTCTTGTAAAACCTGCTGCCCTCTCCAGTAAAACCTGCTGCCCTATCCTGTAAAACCACCTGCCCTCTCCTGTAAAACCTGCTGCCCTCTCCTGTAAAACCTGCTGCTGTCTCCTGTAAAACCTGCTGCCGTCTAAAGTAAAACCTGCTGCCGCCTCCTGTAAAACCTGCTGCTGTCTCCTGTAAAACCTGCTGCTGTTTCCTGTAAAACCTGCTGCTGTCTCTTGTAAAACCTGCTGCTGTCTCCTGTAAAACCTGCTGCTGTTTCCAGTAAAACCTTCTGCTGTCTCCTGTAAAACCTGCTTCCCTCTCCTGTAAAACCTGCTGCCGTCTCCTATAAAACCTGTTGCTGTCTCCTGTAAAACCTTCTGCTGCCTCCTATAAAACCTGTTGCTGTCTCCTGTAAAACCTGCTGCCTTCACCTGAAAAAGCTGCTGCTGTCTCCTGTCCAACCTGCTGCTGTCTCCTGTAAAAACTGCTGCTGTTTCCTGTATAACCTGCTGCTGTCTCCTGTAAAACCTGCTGCGGTCTCATGTAAAACCTGCTGCTCTCTCCTGTAAAACCTGCTGCTCTCTCCTGGAAAACCTGCTGCCCTCTCCTGTAAAACCTGCTGCCGTCTCCTGTAAAACCTGCTGCCTTCACGTGAAAAACCTGCTGCTGTCTCCTGTCCAACCTGCTGCTGTCTCCTGTAAAAACTGCTGCTGTTTCCTGTTAAACCTGCTGCTCTCTCTTGTAAAACCTGCTGCTGTTTCCGTTAAAACCTCCTGCTGTCTCTTGTAAAACCTGCTGCCCTCTCCAGTAAAACCTGCTGCCCTATCCTGTAAAACCACCTGCCCTCTCCTGTAAAACCTGCTGCCCTCTCCTGTAAAACCTGCTGCTGTCTCCTGTAAAACCTGCTGCCGTCTCCTGTAAAACCTGCTGCCGCCGCCTGTAAAACCTGCTGCCGTCTCCTGTAAAACCTGCTGCTGTTTCCTGTAAAGCCTGCTGCTGTCTCTTGTAAAACCTGCTGCTGTCTCCTGTAAAACCTGCTGCTGTTTCCTGTAAAACCTGCTGCTGTTTCCAGTAAAACCTTCTGCTGTCTCCTGTAAAACCTGTTTCCCTCTCCTGTAAAACCTGCTGCCCTCTCCCGTAAAACCCGCTGCTGTTTCCTGTAAAACCTGCTGCCCTCTCCTGTAAAACCTGCTGCCCACTCCTGTAAAACCTGCTGCTGTCTCCTGTAAAACCTGCTGCTGTTTCCTGTAAAACCTGCTGCTGTTTCCAGTAAAACCTTCTGCTGTCTCCTGTAAAACCTGTTTCCCTCTCCTGTAAAACCTGCTGCCCTCTCCCGTAAAACCCGCTGCTGTTTCCTGTAAAACCTGCTGCCCTCTCCTGTAAAACCTGCTGCCCTCTCCTGTAAAACCTGCATCTGTCTCCTGTAAAACGTGATGCCGTCTCCTGTAAAACCTGCTGCCGTCTCCTGTAAAACCTGCTACCGTCTCCTGTAAAACCTGCTGCCCTCTCCTGTAAAACCTGCTGACCTCTCCCGTAAAAACCGCTGCTGTTTCCTGTAAAACCCGCTGCCCTCTCCTGTAAAACCTGCTGCCCTCTCCTGTAAAACCTGCATCTGTCTCCTGTAATACCTGCTGCCGTCTCCGGTAAAACCTGCTGCCGTCTCCTGTAAAACCTGCTGCCGTCTCCTGTAAAACCTGCTGCCCTATCCTGTAAAACCTGCTGCCGTCTCCTGTAAAACCTGCTGCCGTCTCTTGTAAAACGTGCTGCCCTCTCCTGTAAAACCTGCTGCCCTCCCCTGTAGAACCTGCTGCGGTCTCTTGTAAAACCTGCTGCCCTCTCCTGTAAAATCTGCTGCTCTTTCCTGTAAAACCTGCTGCCGTCTCCTGTAAAACCTGCTGCCGCTTCCTGTATAAACAGCTGCTGTGTCCTGTACCAATTGCTGCTGTCTCTTGTAAAACCTGCTGCTCTCTCCTGTATAACCTCCTGCCGTCTACTGTAAAACCTGCTGCCGTCTCCTGCCCTCTCCTGTAAAACCTGCTGTCCTCTCATGTAAAACCTGCTGCCCTCTCCTGTAAAACCTGCTGCACTGTCCTGTAAAACCTGCTGCCCTCTACTGTAAAACCTGCTGCTTTCTCCTGTAAAACCTGCTGCCCTCTCCTGTAAAACCTGCTGCCGTCTCCTGTAAAACCTGCTGCTGTCTCTTGTAAAACCTGCTGGCCTCTCCTGTAAAACCTGCTGCCCTCCCCTGTAAAACCTGCTGCCGTCTCTTGTAAAAGCTGCTGCCCTCTCCTGTAAAATCTGCTGCTCTTTCTATTAAAACCTGCTGCCGTCTCCTGTAAAACCTGCTGCCGTCTCCTGTAAAACCTGCTGCCCTCTCCTGTAAAACCTGCTGCCGTCTCTTGTAAAACCTGCTGCTGTCTCCTGTAAAACCTGCTGCCCTCCGCAGGAAAACCTGCTGCCCTCTCCTGTAAAACCTGCTGCCATCTCCTGTAAAACCTGCTGCCCTCTCCTGTAAAACCTGCTGCCCTCTCCTGTAAAACCTGCTGCTGTTTCCTGTAAAACCTGCTGCCCTCTCCTGTAAAACATTCTGCCGTCTCCTGTAAAACCTGCTGCCGTCTCCTGTAAAACCTGCTGCCCTATCCTGTAAAACCTGCTGCCGTCTCCTGTAAAACCTGCTGCCGTCTCTTGTAAAACGTGCTGGCCTCTCCTGTAAAACCTGCTGCCCTCCCCTGTAAAACCTGCTGCGGTCTCTTGTAAAACCTGCTGCCCTCTCCTGTAAAATCTGCTGCTCTTTCCTGTAAAACCTGCTGCCGTCTCCTGTAAAACCTGCTGCCGTCTACTGTAAAACCTGCTGCCCTCTCCTGTAAAACCTGCTGCCCTCTTCTGTAAAACCTGCATCTGTCTCCTGTAAAATGTGATGCCGTCTCCTGTAAAACCTGCTGCCGTCTCCTGTAAAACCTGCTACCGTCTCCTCTAAAACCAGCTGCCCTCTCCTGTAAAACCTGCTGCCGCCTCTTGTAAAACCTGCTGCTGTCTCCTGTAAAACCTGCTGCAGTTTCCTGTAAAACCTGCTGCCGTCTCCTGTAAAACCTGCTGCTGTCTCCTGTAAAACCTGCTGCTCTCTCCTGCAAAACCTGCTGCCCTCTACTGTAAAACCTGCTGCCGTCTCCTGTAAAACCAGCTGCCCTCTCCTGTAAAACCTGCTGCCCTCTACTATAAAAGCTGCTGCCATCTCCTGTAAAACCCGCTGCCGTCTCCTGTAAAACCAGCTGCCCTCTCCTGTAAAACCTGCTGCCCTGTCCTGTAAAACCTGCTGCTGTTTCCTGTAAAACCTGCTGCCCTCTCCTGTAAAACCTCCTGCCCTCTCCTGTAAAACCTCCATCTGTCTCTTGTAAAACCTGCTGCCGTCTCCTGTAAAACCTGCTGCCGCCTCCTGTAAAACCTGCTGCCGTCTCCTGTAAAACCTGCAGCCGTCTCCTGTAAAACCTGCTGCCCTCTCCTGTAAAACCTGCTGCCCTCTCCTGTAAAACCTGCTGCCCTCCCCTGTAAAACCTGCTGCCGTCTCTTGTAAAACCTGCTGCCCTCTCCTGTAAAATTTGCTGCTCTTTCCTTTAAAACCTGCTGCGGTCTCCTGTAAAACCTTCTGCCGTCTCCTGTAAAACCTGCTGCCCTCTCCTGTAAAACCTGCTGCCGTCTCCTGTAAAACCTGCTGCTTTCTCTTGTAAAACCTGCTGCCCTCTCCTGTAAATGCTGCAGCCCTCCCCTGTAAAACCTGCTGCCGTCTCTTGTAAAACCTGCTGCCCTCTCCTGTAAAACCTGCTGCCGTCTCCTGTAAAACCTGCTGCCCTCTCCTGTAAAACCTGCTGCCCTCTCCTGTAAAACCTGCTGCCATCTCTTGTAAAACCTGCTGCCGTCTCCTGAAAAACCTGCTACCCTCTCCTGTAAAACCTGCTGCCCTCTCCTGTAAAACCTGCTGCCCTCTCCTGTAAAACCTGCTGCTGTCTCCTGTAAAACCTGCTGCTGTCTACTGTAAAACCTGCTGCCCTCTCCTGTAAAACCTGCTGCTGTTTCCTGTATAACCTGCTGCCCTCTCCTGTAAAAACTTCTGCCGCCTCCTGTAAAACCTGCTGCCCTCTCCTGTAAAACCTGCTGCTGTCTCCTGTAAAACCTGCTGCTGTCTACTGTAAAACCTGCTGCCCTCTCCTGTAAAACCTGCTGCTGTTTCCTGTATAACCTGCTGCCCTCTCCTGTAAAAACTTCTGCCGCCTCCTGTAAACCCTGCTGCCCTCACCTCAAAAACCTGCTGCTGTCGTCTGTCCAACCTGCTGCTTTCTCCTGTAAAAACTGCTGCAGTTTCTTGTAAAACCTGCTGCTGCCTCCTGTAAAACCTGCTGCTGTTTCCTGTAAAACCTGCTGCTGTCTCCTGTAAAACCTGCTGCTGTCTCCTGCAAAACCTGCTGCCGTCTCCTGTAAAACCTGCTGCCGCTTCCTGTACAACGAGCTGCTGTCTCCTGTACCACTTGCTGCTGTCTCTTGTAAAACCTGCTGCTCTCTCCTGTAAAACCTCCTGCCGTCTACTGTAAAACCTGCTGCCGTCTCCTGCCCTCTCCTGTAATACCTGCTGTCCTCTCCTGTAAAACCTGCTGCCCTCTCCTGTAAAACCTGCTGCCCTGTCCTGTAAAACCTGCTGCCCTCTACTGTAAAACCTGCTGCTTTCTCCTGTAAAACCTGCTGCCCTCTCCTGTAAAACCTTCTGCCCTCTCCTGTTAAACCTGCTGCCGTCTCCTGTAAAACCTGCTGCCGTTTCCTGTAAAACGTTGCCGTCTCCTGTAAAAGCTGCTGCCTTCACCTGGAAAAGCTGCTGCTGTCTCCTGGCCAACCTGCTGCTGTCTCATGTAAAAACTGCTGCTGTTTCCTGTATAACCTGCTGCTGTCTCCTGTAAAACCTGCTGCTGTTTCCTGTAAAAGCTGCTGCCCTCTCCCGTAAAACCTGCTGCTGTTTCCTGTAAAACCTGCTGCTTGTTCCTGTAAAACCTCCTGCCCTCTCCTGTAAAACCTGCTGCCCTCTCCTGTAAAACCTGCTGCCCTCTCCTGTAAAACCTGCTGCTGTTTCCGGTAAAACCTGCTGCCCTCTCCTGTAAAACCTGCTGCCCTCTCCTGTAAAACCTGCTGCCGTCTCCTGTAAAACCTCCTGCCCTCTCCTGTAAAACCTGCTGCCCTCTCCTGTAAAACCTGCTGCCCTCTCCTGTAAAACCTGCTGCTGTTTCGTGTAAAACCTGCTGCCCTCTCCTGTAAAACCTGCTGCCGTCTCCTGTAAAACCTGTTGCCGTCTCCTGTAAAACCTGCTGCCGTCTCCTGTAAAACCTGCTGCTGTTTCCTGTAAAATCTGCTGCCCTTTCCTCTAAAACCTGCTGCCCTCTCCTGTAAAACCTGCATCTGTCTCCTGTACAACCTGCTGCCGTCTCCTGTAAAACCTGCTGCCGCCTCCTGTAAAACCTGCTGCCGTCTCCTGTAAAACCGGCTCCCGTCTCCTTTAAAACCTGCTGCCGTCTCCTGTAAAACCTGCTCCCTTCTCTTGTAAAACCTGCTGCCCTCTCCTGTAAAACCTGCTGCCCTCTCCTGTAAAACCTGCTGCCCTCTCCTGTAAAACCTGCTGCTGTTTCCTGTAAAACCTGCTGCCCACTCCTGTAAAACTTGCTGCCCTCTCCTTTAAAAGCTGCATCTGTCTCCAGTAAAACCTGCTGCTCTCTCATGTAAAACTTGCTGCCCTCTCCTGTAAAACCTGCTGCCTTCTCCTGTAAAACTTGCTGCCCTCTCCTGTAAAACCGGCTGCCCTCTCCTGTAAAACCTGCTGCTCTCTCCTGTAAAACCTGCTGCTCCCTCCTGTAAAACCTGCTGCTGTCTCCTGTAAAACCTGCTGCCGTCTCCTGTAAAACCTGCTGCCGTCTCCTGTAAAACCTGCTGCTGTCTCCTGTAAAACCTGCTGCTGTCTCGTGTAAAATTTGCTACCCTCTCCTGTAAAACCTGCTGCTGTCTCCTGTAAAACCTGCTGCTCTCTCCTGTAAAACCTGCTGCCGTCTCCTGTAAACCCGCTGCCATCTCCTGTAAAACCTGCTGCTGTCTCCTGTAAAACCTGCTGCCGTCTCCTGTAAAATCTGCTGCCGTCTCCTGTAAAACGTGCTGCTGTTTCCTGTAAAACCTGCTGCTCTCTCCTGTAAAACCTGCTGCCGTCTCCTGTAAAACCTGATGCCGTCTCCTGTAAAACCTGCTGCCGTCTCCTGTAAAACCTGCTGCTTTCTCCTGTAAAACCTGTTGCTGTCTCCTGTAAAACCTGCTGCCGTTTCCTGTAAAACCTGTTGCTGTCTCCTGTAAAACCTGCTGCTGTCTCCTGTAAAACCTGCTGCCGTCTCTTGTAAAACCTGCTGCTGTCTCCTGTAAAACCTGCTGCGGTCTCCTGTAAAACCTGCGGCTGTCTCCTATAAAACCTCCTGCCGTCTCCTGTACAACCTGCTGCTGTCTCCTGTAAAACCTGCTGCCTTTTCCTGTATAACCTGCTGCTGTCTCCTGTGAAACCTGCTGCTCTCTCCTATAAAACCTCCTGCCGTCTCCTGTACAACCTGCTGCTCTCTCGTGTTAAACCTCCAGCCATCTACTGTAAAACCTGCTGCCGTCTCCTGTAAAACCTCCTGCTCTCTCCTGTAAAACCTGCTGCCCTCCCCTGTAAAACCTGCTGCCGTCTCCTGTCAAACCTGCTGCCCGCTCCTGTCAAACCTGCTGCCCGCTCCTGTCAAACCTGCTGCCCTCTCCTGTAAAACCGGCTGCCGTCTCCAGTAAAACCTGCAGCTGTCTCATGTAAAACCTGCTGTCCTCTCCTGTAAAACCTGCTGCCCTCCCCTGTAAAACCTGCTGCCCTGTCCTGTAAAACCTGCTGCCCTGTCCTGTAAAACCTGCTGCCGTCTCCTGTAAAACCTTCTGCCCTCTCCTGTTAAACCTGCTGCCGTCTCCTGTAAAACCTGCTGCCGTTTCCTGTAAAACCTTCTGCCGTCTCCAGTAAAACCTTCTGCCGTCTCCTGTAAAACCTGCTGCCGTCTCCTGTAAAACCTGCTGCCGTCTCCTGTAAAACCTGCTGCCGTCTCCTGTAAAACCTCCTGCTCTCTCCTGTAAAACCTGCTGCCCTCCCCTGTAAAACCTGCTGCCGTCTCCTGTCAAACCTGCTGCCCGCTCCTGTCAAACCTGCTGCCCTCTCCTGTAAAACCGGCTGCCGTCTCCAGTAAAACCTGCAGCTGTCTCATGTAAAACCTGCTGTCCTCTCCTGTAAAACCTGCTGCCCTCTCCTGTAAAACCTGCTGCCCTGTCCTGTAAAACCTGCTGCCCTGTCCTGTAAAACCTGCTGCCGTCTCCTGTAAAACCTTCTGCCCTCTCCTGTTAAACCTGCTGCCGTCTCCTGTAAAACCTGCTGCCGTTTCCTGTAAAACCTTCTGCCGTCTCCAGTAAAACCTTCTGCCGTCTCCTGTAAAACCTGCTGCCGTCTCCTGTAAAACCTGCTGCCGTCTCCTGTAAAACCTGCTGCCGTCTCCTGTAAAACCTGCTGCCGTCTCCTGTAAAACCTGCTGCCCTCTCCTGTAAAACCCGCTGCCGTCTCCTGTAAAACCTGCTGCCCTCTCCTGTAAAACCTGCTGCTGTCTCCTGTAAAACCTGCTGCCCTCTCCTGTAAAACCTACTGCCGTGTCCTGTAAAACCTGCTGCCCTCTCCTGTTAAACCTGCTGCTGTCTCCTGTAAAACCTGATGCCGTTTCCTGTAAAACTTCCTGCCGTCTCCTGTAAAACCTGCTGCCATCTCCTGCAAATCCTTCTGCCGTCTCCTGTAAAATCTGCTGCCCTCTGCTGTAAAACCTCCTGCCGTCTCCTGTAAAACCTGCTGCCCTCTCCAGTAAAACCAGCTGCCCTCTCATGTAAAAGCTGCTGCCCTCTCCTGTAAAACCTGCTGCCGTCTCCTGTAATACCTGCTGTCGTCTTCTGTAAAACCTGCTGATGTCTCCTGTAAAACCTGCTGCCGTCTCCTGTAAAACCTGCTGCCCTCTCCTGTAAAACCTGCTGCCCTCTCCTGTAAAACCTGCTGCCCTCTCCAGTAAAACCTGCTGCCGCTTCCTAAAAACCAGCTGCCCTCTCCTGTAAAACCTGCTGCCCTCTCCTGTAAAACCTGCTGCCCACTCCTGTAAAGCCTGCTGCCGCCTCCTGTAAAACCTGCTGCCCTCTCCTGTAAAAGCTGCTGCCCTCTCCTGTAAAACCTGTTGCCATCTCTTGTAAAACCTGCTGATCTCTCCTGTAGTACCTGCTGCCCTCTCCTGTTAAACCTGCTGCCGTCTCCTGTAACAACTGCTGCCGTCTCCTGTAAACCCGCTACCATCTCCTGCAAAACCTGCTGCTTTCTCCTCTAAAACCTGCTGCTGTCTCCTGTAAAACTTGCTACTCTCTCCTGTAAAACCTGCTGCTGTCTCCTGTAAAACCTGCTGCTGTCTCGTGTAAAACCTCCTGCCCTCTCCTGTAAAACCTGCTGCCGTCTCCTGTAAAACCTGCTGCTGTCTCCTGTAAAACCTGCTGCCGTCTCATGTAAAACCTGCTGCCGTCTCCTGTAAAACCTGCTGCCCTCTCCTGTATAATCTGCTGCCGTGTCCTGTAAAACCTGCTGCTGCCTCTTGTCAAACCTGCTGCCCTCTCCTGTCTAACCTGCTGCTGTCTCCTGTAAAACCTGCTGCTGTTTCCTGTAAAACCTGCTGCCGTCTCCTGTAAAACCTGCTGCCCTCTCCTGTCCAACCTGCTGCTGTCTCCTGTAAAACCTGCTGCCCTCTCCTGTAAAACGTGCTGCTGTCTCCTGTAAAACCTGCTGCTGTCTCGTGTAAAATTTGCTACCCTCTCCTGTAAAACCTGCTGCTGTTTCCTGTAAAACCTGCTGCTGTCTCCTGTAAAACCTGCTGCCCACTCCTTTAAAACCTGCTGCCGTCTCCTGTAAAACCTACTGCCGCCTCCTGTAAAACCTGCTGCCGTCCCCTGTAAAACCTGCTGCCGTCTCCTGTAAAACCTGCTGCTGTCTCCTGTAAAACCTGTTGCTGTCTCCTGTAAAACCTGCTGCTGTCTCCTGTAAAACCTGTTGCTGTCTCCTGTAAAACCGCTTGCTGTCTCCTGTAAACCCTGCTGCCGTCTCATGTAAAACCTGCTGCCGTCTCCTGTAAAACCTGCTGCCCTCTCCTGTATAATCTGCTGCCGTGTCCTGTAAAACCTGCTGCTGCCTCTTGTCAAACCTGCTGCCCTCTCCTGTCTAACCTGCTGCTGTCTCCTGTAAAACCTGCTGCTGTTTCCTGTAAAACCTGCTGCCGTCTCCTGTAAAACCTGCTGCCCTCTCCTGTCCAACCTGCTGCTGTCTCCTGTAAAACCTGCTGCCCTCTCCTGTATAACGTGCTGCTGTCTCCTGTAAAACCTACTGCTCTCTCCTGTAAAACCTGCTGCCCACTCCTTTAAAACCTGCTGCCGTCTCCTGTAAAACGCGCTGCCGCCTCCTGTAAAACCTGCTGCTGTCTCCTGTAAAACCTGTTGCTGTCTCCTGTAAAACCTGCTGCTGTCTCCTGTAAAACCTGTTGCTGTCTCCTGTAAAACCTCTTGCTGTCTCCTGTAAACCCCGCTGCCGTCTCCTGTAAAACCTGCTGCTGTCTCCTGTAAAACCTGCTGCTCTCTCCTGTAAAACCTGCTTCTGTCTCCTGTAAAACCTGGTGCCGTCTCCTGTAATACCTGCTGCTGTCTCTTGTCCACCCTGCTGCTGTCTCCTGTAAAACCTTCTGCTGCCTCCTGTAAAACCTGCTGCCCTCTCCAGTAAAACCTGCTGCCCTCTCCTGTAAAGCCTGCTGCCCTCTCCTGTAAAACCTGCTGCTGTTTCCTGTAAAACTTTCTGCCCTCTCCTGTTAAACCTGCATCTGTCTCCTGTAAAACCTGCTGCCCTCTCCTGTAAAACCTGCTGCCCTCTCCTTTAAAAGCTGCATCTGTCTCCAGTACAACCTGCTGCTCTCTCATGTAAAACTTGCTGCCCTCTCCTGTAAAACCTGCTGCCTTCTCCTGTAAAACCGGCTGCCCTCTCCTGTAAAACCTGCTGCCCTCTCCTGTAAAACCTGCTGCTCTCTCCTGTAAAACCTGCTGCTCTCTCCTGTAAAACCTGCTGCTGTCTTCTGTAAAACCTGCTGCCGTCTCCTGTAAAACCTGCTGCCGTCTCCTGTAAAACCTGCTGCTGTCTCCTGTAAAACCTGCTGCTGTCTCGTGTAAAACTTGCTACCCTCTCCTCTAAAACCTGCTGCTGTCTCCTGTAAAACCTGCTGCTCTCTCCTGTAAAACCTGCTGCCGTCTCCTGTAAACCCGCTGCCATCTCCTGTAAAACCTGCTGCTGTCTCCTGTAAAACCTGCTGCCGTCTCCTGTAAAATCTGCTGCCGTCTCCTGTAAAACCTGCTGCTGTTTCCTGTAAAACCTGCTGCTCTCTCCTGTAAAACCTGCTGCCGTCTCCTGTAACACCTGCTGCCGTCTGTTGTAAAACCTGCTGCTGTCTCCTGTAAAACCTGCTGCGGTCTCCTGTAAAACCTGCGGCTGTCTCCTATAAAACCTCCTGCCGTCTCCTGTACAACCTGCTGCTGTCTCCTGTAAAACCTGCTGCCTTTTCCTGTATAACCTGCTGCTGTCTCCTGTGAAACCTGCTGCTCTCTCCTATAAAACCTCCTGCCGTCTCCTGTACAACCTGCTGCTCTCTCCTGTAAAACCTCCAGCCATCTACTGTAAAACCTGCTGCCGTCTCCTGTAAAACCTCCTGCTCTCTCCTGTAAAACCTGCTGCCCTCCCCTGTAAAACCTGCTGCCGTCTCCTGTAAAACCTGCTGCCCGCTCCTGTCAAATCTGCTGCCCTCTCCTGTAAAACCGGCTGCCGTCTCCTGTAAAACCTGCAGCTGTCTCATGTAAAACCTGCTGTCCTCTCCTGTAAAACCTGCTGCCCTCTCCTGTAAAACCTGCTGCCCTGTCCTGTAAAACCTGCTGCCCTGTCCTGTAAAACCTGCTGCCGTCTCCTGTAAAACCTGCTGCCGTCTCCTGTAAAACCTGCTGCCCTCTCCTGTAAAACCTTCTGCCCTCTCCTGTTAAACCTGCTGCCGTCTCCTGTAAAACCTGCTGCCGTTTCCTGTAAAACCACCTGCAGTCTCCTGTAAAACCTGCTGCCGTCTCCTGTAAAACCTTCTGCCGCCTCCTATAAAACCTGTTGCTGTCTCCTGTAAAACCTTCTGCCTTCACCTGAAAAAGCTGCTGCTGTCTCCTGTCCAACCTGCTGCTGTCTCCTGTAAAAACTGCTGCTGTTTCCTGTATAACCTGCTGCTGTCTCCTGTAAAACCTGCTGCTGTCTCCTGTAAAACCTGCTGCTCTCTCCTGTAAAACCTGCTGCTCTCTCCTGCAAAACCTGCTGCCCTCTCCTGTAAAACATGCTGCCGTCGCCTGTGAAACCTGCTGCCTTCACCTGAAAAACCTGCTGCTGTCTCCTGTCCAACCTGCTGTTGTCTCCTGTAAAAACTGCTGCTGTTTCCTGTAAAACCTGCTGCTCTCTCTTGTAAAACCTGCTGCTGTTTCCTGTAAAACCTGCTGCTGTCTCTTATAAAACCTGCTGCACTCTCCTGTAAAACCTCCTGCACTCTCCTGTAAAACCTGCTGCCGTTTCCTGTAAAACCTGCTGCTGTCTAATGTAAAACCTGCTGCTGTCACCTGTAAAACTTGCTGCTGTCTCCTGTAAAACCTGCTGCCGTCTGCTGTAAAACCTGCTGCTCTCTCCTGTAAAACCTGCTGCCCTCTCCTGTAAAACCTGCTGCCCTCTCCTGTAAAACCTGCTGCCGCCTCTTGTAAAACCTGCTGCTGTCTCCTGTAAAACCTGCTGCAGTTTCCTGTAAAACCTGCTGCCGTCTCCTGTAAAACCTGCTGCTGTCTCCTGTAAAACCTGCTGCTCTCTCCTGCAAAACCTGCTGCCCTCTACTGTAAAACCTGCTGCCGTCTCCTGTAAAACCAGCTGCCCTCTCCTGTAAAACCTGCTGCCCTCTACTATAAAAGCTGCTGCCATCTCCTGTAAAACCCGCTGCCGTCTCCTGTAAAACCAGCTGCCCTCTCCTGTAAAACCTGCTGCCCTGTCCTGTAAAACCTGCTGCTGTTTCCTGTAAAACCTGCTGCCCTCTCCTGTAAAACCTCCTGCCCTCTCCTGTAAAACCTCCATCTGTCTCTTGTAAAACCTGCTGCCGTCTCCTGTAAAACCTGCTGCCGCCTCCTGTAAAACCTGCTGCCGTCTCCTGTAAAACCTGCAGCCGTCTCCTGTAAAACCTGCTGCCCTCTCCTGTAAAACCTGCTGCCCTCTCCTGTAAAACCTGCTGCCCTCCCCTGTAAAACCTGCTGCCGTCTCTTGTAAAACCTGCTGCCCTCTCCTGTAAAATTTGCTGCTCTTTCCTTTAAAACCTGCTGCGGTCTCCTGTAAAACCTTCTGCCGTCTCCTGTAAAACCTGCTGCCCTCTCCTGTAAAACCTGCTGCCGTCTCCTGTAAAACCTGCTGCTTTCTCTTGTAAAACCTGCTGCCCTCTCCTGTAAATGCTGCAGCCCTCCCCTGTAAAACCTGCTGCCGTCTCTTGTAAAACCTGCTGCCCTCTCCTGTAAAACCTGCTGCCGTCTCCTGTAAAACCTGCTGCCCTCTCCTGTAAAACCTGCTGCCCTCTCCTGTAAAACCTGCTGCCATCTCTTGTAAAACCTGCTGCCGTCTCCTGAAAAACCTGCTACCCTCTCCTGTAAAACCTGCTGCCCTCTCCTGTAAAACCTGCTGCCCTCTCCTGTAAAACCTGCTGCTGTCTCCTGTAAAACCTGCTGCTGTCTACTGTAAAACCTGCTGCCCTCTCCTGTAAAACCTGCTGCTGTTTCCTGTATAACCTGCTGCCCTCTCCTGTAAAAACTTCTGCCGCCTCCTGTAAAACCTGCTGCCCTCTCCTGTAAAACCTGCTGCTGTCTCCTGTAAAACCTGCTGCTGTCTACTGTAAAACCTGCTGCCCTCTCCTGTAAAACCTGCTGCTGTTTCCTGTATAACCTGCTGCCCTCTCCTGTAAAAACTTCTGCCGCCTCCTGTAAACCCTGCTGCCCTCACCTCAAAAACCTGCTGCTGTCGTCTGTCCAACCTGCTGCTTTCTCCTGTAAAAACTGCTGCAGTTTCTTGTAAAACCTGCTGCTGCCTCCTGTAAAACCTGCTGCTGTTTCCTGTAAAACCTGCTGCTGTCTCCTGTAAAACCTGCTGCTGTCTCCTGCAAAACCTGCTGCCGTCTCCTGTAAAACCTGCTGCCGCTTCCTGTACAACGAGCTGCTGTCTCCTGTACCACTTGCTGCTGTCTCTTGTAAAACCTGCTGCTCTCTCCTGTAAAACCTCCTGCCGTCTACTGTAAAACCTGCTGCCGTCTCCTGCCCTCTCCTGTAATACCTGCTGTCCTCTCCTGTAAAACCTGCTGCCCTCTCCTGTAAAACCTGCTGCCCTGTCCTGTAAAACCTGCTGCCCTCTACTGTAAAACCTGCTGCTTTCTCCTGTAAAACCTGCTGCCCTCTCCTGTAAAACCTTCTGCCCTCTCCTGTTAAACCTGCTGCCGTCTCCTGTAAAACCTGCTGCCGTTTCCTGTAAAACGTTGCCGTCTCCTGTAAAAGCTGCTGCCTTCACCTGGAAAAGCTGCTGCTGTCTCCTGGCCAACCTGCTGCTGTCTCATGTAAAAACTGCTGCTGTTTCCTGTATAACCTGCTGCTGTCTCCTGTAAAACCTGCTGCTGTTTCCTGTAAAAGCTGCTGCCCTCTCCCGTAAAACCTGCTGCTGTTTCCTGTAAAACCTGCTGCTTGTTCCTGTAAAACCTCCTGCCCTCTCCTGTAAAACCTGCTGCCCTCTCCTGTAAAACCTGCTGCCCTCTCCTGTAAAACCTGCTGCTGTTTCCGGTAAAACCTGCTGCCCTCTCCTGTAAAACCTGCTGCCCTCTCCTGTAAAACCTGCTGCCGTCTCCTGTAAAACCTCCTGCCCTCTCCTGTAAAACCTGCTGCCCTCTCCTGTAAAACCTGCTGCCCTCTCCTGTAAAACCTGCTGCTGTTTCGTGTAAAACCTGCTGCCCTCTCCTGTAAAACCTGCTGCCGTCTCCTGTAAAACCTGTTGCCGTCTCCTGTAAAACCTGCTGCCGTCTCCTGTAAAACCTGCTGCTGTTTCCTGTAAAATCTGCTGCCCTTTCCTCTAAAACCTGCTGCCCTCTCCTGTAAAACCTGCATCTGTCTCCTGTACAACCTGCTGCCGTCTCCTGTAAAACCTGCTGCCGCCTCCTGTAAAACCTGCTGCCGTCTCCTGTAAAACCGGCTCCCGTCTCCTTTAAAACCTGCTGCCGTCTCCTGTAAAACCTGCTCCCTTCTCTTGTAAAACCTGCTGCCCTCTCCTGTAAAACCTGCTGCCCTCTCCTGTAAAACCTGCTGCCCTCTCCTGTAAAACCTGCTGCTGTTTCCTGTAAAACCTGCTGCCCACTCCTGTAAAACTTGCTGCCCTCTCCTTTAAAAGCTGCATCTGTCTCCAGTAAAACCTGCTGCTCTCTCATGTAAAACTTGCTGCCCTCTCCTGTAAAACCTGCTGCCTTCTCCTGTAAAACTTGCTGCCCTCTCCTGTAAAACCGGCTGCCCTCTCCTGTAAAACCTGCTGCTCTCTCCTGTAAAACCTGCTGCTCCCTCCTGTAAAACCTGCTGCTGTCTCCTGTAAAACCTGCTGCCGTCTCCTGTAAAACCTGCTGCCGTCTCCTGTAAAACCTGCTGCTGTCTCCTGTAAAACCTGCTGCTGTCTCGTGTAAAATTTGCTACCCTCTCCTGTAAAACCTGCTGCTGTCTCCTGTAAAACCTGCTGCTCTCTCCTGTAAAACCTGCTGCCGTCTCCTGTAAACCCGCTGCCATCTCCTGTAAAACCTGCTGCTGTCTCCTGTAAAACCTGCTGCCGTCTCCTGTAAAATCTGCTGCCGTCTCCTGTAAAACGTGCTGCTGTTTCCTGTAAAACCTGCTGCTCTCTCCTGTAAAACCTGCTGCCGTCTCCTGTAAAACCTGATGCCGTCTCCTGTAAAACCTGCTGCCGTCTCCTGTAAAACCTGCTGCTTTCTCCTGTAAAACCTGTTGCTGTCTCCTGTAAAACCTGCTGCCGTTTCCTGTAAAACCTGTTGCTGTCTCCTGTAAAACCTGCTGCTGTCTCCTGTAAAACCTGCTGCCGTCTCTTGTAAAACCTGCTGCTGTCTCCTGTAAAACCTGCTGCGGTCTCCTGTAAAACCTGCGGCTGTCTCCTATAAAACCTCCTGCCGTCTCCTGTACAACCTGCTGCTGTCTCCTGTAAAACCTGCTGCCTTTTCCTGTATAACCTGCTGCTGTCTCCTGTGAAACCTGCTGCTCTCTCCTATAAAACCTCCTGCCGTCTCCTGTACAACCTGCTGCTCTCTCGTGTTAAACCTCCAGCCATCTACTGTAAAACCTGCTGCCGTCTCCTGTAAAACCTCCTGCTCTCTCCTGTAAAACCTGCTGCCCTCCCCTGTAAAACCTGCTGCCGTCTCCTGTCAAACCTGCTGCCCGCTCCTGTCAAACC
The DNA here is from genome assembly GCF_964194155.1 of Cetorhinus maximus. Taxonomy (NCBI): domain Eukaryota; kingdom Metazoa; phylum Chordata; class Chondrichthyes; order Lamniformes; family Cetorhinidae; genus Cetorhinus; species Cetorhinus maximus. The sequence continues at coordinate 91,858,793 of NC_135895.1, read as the reverse complement.
TGCTGCCCGCTCCTGTCAAACCTGCTGCCCTCTCCTGTAAAACCGGCTGCCGTCTCCAGTAAAACCTGCAGCTGTCTCATGTAAAACCTGCTGTCCTCTCCTGTAAAACCTGCTGCCCTCCCCTGTAAAACCTGCTGCCCTGTCCTGTAAAACCTGCTGCCCTGTCCTGTAAAACCTGCTGCCGTCTCCTGTAAAACCTTCTGCCCTCTCCTGTTAAACCTGCTGCCGTCTCCTGTAAAACCTGCTGCCGTTTCCTGTAAAACCTTCTGCCGTCTCCAGTAAAACCTTCTGCCGTCTCCTGTAAAACCTGCTGCCGTCTCCTGTAAAACCTGCTGCCGTCTCCTGTAAAACCTGCTGCCGTCTCCTGTAAAACCTCCTGCTCTCTCCTGTAAAACCTGCTGCCCTCCCCTGTAAAACCTGCTGCCGTCTCCTGTCAAACCTGCTGCCCGCTCCTGTCAAACCTGCTGCCCTCTCCTGTAAAACCGGCTGCCGTCTCCAGTAAAACCTGCAGCTGTCTCATGTAAAACCTGCTGTCCTCTCCTGTAAAACCTGCTGCCCTCTCCTGTAAAACCTGCTGCCCTGTCCTGTAAAACCTGCTGCCCTGTCCTGTAAAACCTGCTGCCGTCTCCTGTAAAACCTTCTGCCCTCTCCTGTTAAACCTGCTGCCGTCTCCTGTAAAACCTGCTGCCGTTTCCTGTAAAACCTTCTGCCGTCTCCAGTAAAACCTTCTGCCGTCTCCTGTAAAACCTGCTGCCGTCTCCTGTAAAACCTGCTGCCGTCTCCTGTAAAACCTGCTGCCGTCTCCTGTAAAACCTGCTGCCGTCTCCTGTAAAACCTGCTGCCCTCTCCTGTAAAACCCGCTGCCGTCTCCTGTAAAACCTGCTGCCCTCTCCTGTAAAACCTGCTGCTGTCTCCTGTAAAACCTGCTGCCCTCTCCTGTAAAACCTACTGCCGTGTCCTGTAAAACCTGCTGCCCTCTCCTGTTAAACCTGCTGCTGTCTCCTGTAAAACCTGATGCCGTTTCCTGTAAAACTTCCTGCCGTCTCCTGTAAAACCTGCTGCCATCTCCTGCAAATCCTTCTGCCGTCTCCTGTAAAATCTGCTGCCCTCTGCTGTAAAACCTCCTGCCGTCTCCTGTAAAACCTGCTGCCCTCTCCAGTAAAACCAGCTGCCCTCTCATGTAAAAGCTGCTGCCCTCTCCTGTAAAACCTGCTGCCGTCTCCTGTAATACCTGCTGTCGTCTTCTGTAAAACCTGCTGATGTCTCCTGTAAAACCTGCTGCCGTCTCCTGTAAAACCTGCTGCCCTCTCCTGTAAAACCTGCTGCCCTCTCCTGTAAAACCTGCTGCCCTCTCCAGTAAAACCTGCTGCCGCTTCCTAAAAACCAGCTGCCCTCTCCTGTAAAACCTGCTGCCCTCTCCTGTAAAACCTGCTGCCCACTCCTGTAAAGCCTGCTGCCGCCTCCTGTAAAACCTGCTGCCCTCTCCTGTAAAAGCTGCTGCCCTCTCCTGTAAAACCTGTTGCCATCTCTTGTAAAACCTGCTGATCTCTCCTGTAAAACCTGCTGCTGTCTCCTGTAACAACTGCTGCCGTCTCCTGTAAACCCGCTACCATCTCCTGCAAAACCTGCTGCTTTCTCCTCTAAAACCTGCTGCTGTCTCCTGTAAAACTTGCTACTCTCTCCTGTAAAACCTGCTGCTGTCTCCTGTAAAACCTGCTGCTGTCTCGTGTAAAACCTCCTGCCCTCTCCTGTAAAACCTGCTGCCGTCTCCTGTAAAACCTGCTGCTGTCTCCTGTAAAACCTGCTGCCGTCTCATGTAAAACCTGCTGCCGTCTCCTGTAAAACCTGCTGCCCTCTCCTGTATAATCTGCTGCCGTGTCCTGTAAAACCTGCTGCTGCCTCTTGTCAAACCTGCTGCCCTCTCCTGTCTAACCTGCTGCTGTCTCCTGTAAAACCTGCTGCTGTTTCCTGTAAAACCTGCTGCCGTCTCCTGTAAAACCTGCTGCCCTCTCCTGTCCAACCTGCTGCTGTCTCCTGTAAAACCTGCTGCCCTCTCCTGTAAAACGTGCTGCTGTCTCCTGTAAAACCTGCTGCTGTCTCGTGTAAAATTTGCTACCCTCTCCTGTAAAACCTGCTGCTGTTTCCTGTAAAACCTGCTGCTGTCTCCTGTAAAACCTGCTGCCCACTCCTTTAAAACCTGCTGCCGTCTCCTGTAAAACCTACTGCCGCCTCCTGTAAAACCTGCTGCCGTCCCCTGTAAAACCTGCTGCCGTCTCCTGTAAAACCTGCTGCTGTCTCCTGTAAAACCTGTTGCTGTCTCCTGTAAAACCTGCTGCTGTCTCCTGTAAAACCTGTTGCTGTCTCCTGTAAAACCGCTTGCTGTCTCCTGTAAACCCTGCTGCCGTCTCATGTAAAACCTGCTGCCGTCTCCTGTAAAACCTGCTGCCCTCTCCTGTATAATCTGCTGCCGTGTCCTGTAAAACCTGCTGCTGCCTCTTGTCAAACCTGCTGCCCTCTCCTGTCTAACCTGCTGCTGTCTCCTGTAAAACCTGCTGCTGTTTCCTGTAAAACCTGCTGCCGTCTCCTGTAAAACCTGCTGCCCTCTCCTGTCCAACCTGCTGCTGTCTCCTGTAAAACCTGCTGCCCTCTCCTGTATAACGTGCTGCTGTCTCCTGTAAAACCTACTGCTCTCTCCTGTAAAACCTGCTGCCCACTCCTTTAAAACCTGCTGCCGTCTCCTGTAAAACGCGCTGCCGCCTCCTGTAAAACCTGCTGCTGTCTCCTGTAAAACCTGTTGCTGTCTCCTGTAAAACCTGCTGCTGTCTCCTGTAAAACCTGTTGCTGTCTCCTGTAAAACCTCTTGCTGTCTCCTGTAAACCCCGCTGCCGTCTCCTGTAAAACCTGCTGCTGTCTCCTGTAAAACCTGCTGCTCTCTCCTGTAAAACCTGCTTCTGTCTCCTGTAAAACCTGGTGCCGTCTCCTGTAATACCTGCTGCTGTCTCTTGTCCACCCTGCTGCTGTCTCCTGTAAAACCTTCTGCTGCCTCCTGTAAAACCTGCTGCCCTCTCCAGTAAAACCTGCTGCCCTCTCCTGTAAAGCCTGCTGCCCTCTCCTGTAAAACCTGCTGCTGTTTCCTGTAAAACTTTCTGCCCTCTCCTGTTAAACCTGCATCTGTCTCCTGTAAAACCTGCTGCCCTCTCCTGTAAAACCTGCTGCCCTCTCCTTTAAAAGCTGCATCTGTCTCCAGTACAACCTGCTGCTCTCTCATGTAAAACTTGCTGCCCTCTCCTGTAAAACCTGCTGCCTTCTCCTGTAAAACCGGCTGCCCTCTCCTGTAAAACCTGCTGCCCTCTCCTGTAAAACCTGCTGCTCTCTCCTGTAAAACCTGCTGCTCTCTCCTGTAAAACCTGCTGCTGTCTTCTGTAAAACCTGCTGCCGTCTCCTGTAAAAGCTGCTGCCGTCTCCTGTAAAACCTGCTGCTGTCTCCTGTAAAACCTGCTGCTGTCTCGTGTAAAACTTGCTACCCTCTCCTCTAAAACCTGCTGCTGTCTCCTGTAAAACCTGCTGCTCTCTCCTGTAAAACCTGCTGCCGTCTCCTGTAAACCCGCTGCCATCTCCTGTAAAACCTGCTGCTGTCTCCTGTAAAACCTGCTGCCGTCTCCTGTAAAATCTGCTGCCGTCTCCTGTAAAACCTGCTGCTGTTTCCTGTAAAACCTGCTGCTCTCTCCTGTAAAACCTGCTGCCGTCTCCTGTAACACCTGCTGCCGTCTGTTGTAAAACCTGCTGCTGTCTCCTGTAAAACCTGCTGCGGTCTCCTGTAAAACCTGCGGCTGTCTCCTATAAAACCTCCTGCCGTCTCCTGTACAACCTGCTGCTGTCTCCTGTAAAACCTGCTGCCTTTTCCTGTATAACCTGCTGCTGTCTCCTGTGAAACCTGCTGCTCTCTCCTATAAAACCTCCTGCCGTCTCCTGTACAACCTGCTGCTCTCTCCTGTAAAACCTCCAGCCATCTACTGTAAAACCTGCTGCCGTCTCCTGTAAAACCTCCTGCTCTCTCCTGTAAAACCTGCTGCCCTCCCCTGTAAAACCTGCTGCCGTCTCCTGTAAAACCTGCTGCCCGCTCCTGTCAAATCTGCTGCCCTCTCCTGTAAAACCGGCTGCCGTCTCCTGTAAAACCTGCAGCTGTCTCATGTAAAACCTGCTGTCCTCTCCTGTAAAACCTGCTGCCCTCTCCTGTAAAACCTGCTGCCCTGTCCTGTAAAACCTGCTGCCCTGTCCTGTAAAACCTGCTGCCGTCTCCTGTAAAACCTGCTGCCGTCTCCTGTAAAACCTGCTGCCCTCTCCTGTAAAACCTTCTGCCCTCTCCTGTTAAACCTGCTGCCGTCTCCTGTAAAACCTGCTGCCGTTTCCTGTAAAACCACCTGCAGTCTCCTGTAAAACCTGCTGCCGTCTCCTGTAAAACCTTCTGCCGCCTCCTATAAAACCTGTTGCTGTCTCCTGTAAAACCTTCTGCCTTCACCTGAAAAAGCTGCTGCTGTCTCCTGTCCAACCTGCTGCTGTCTCCTGTAAAAACTGCTGCTGTTTCCTGTATAACCTGCTGCTGTCTCCTGTAAAACCTGCTGCTGTCTCCTGTAAAACCTGCTGCTCTCTCCTGTAAAACCTGCTGCTCTCTCCTGCAAAACCTGCTGCCCTCTCCTGTAAAACATGCTGCCGTCGCCTGTGAAACCTGCTGCCTTCACCTGAAAAACCTGCTGCTGTCTCCTGTCCAACCTGCTGTTGTCTCCTGTAAAAACTGCTGCTGTTTCCTGTAAAACCTGCTGCTCTCTCTTGTAAAACCTGCTGCTGTTTCCTGTAAAACCTGCTGCTGTCTCTTATAAAACCTGCTGCACTCTCCTGTAAAACCTCCTGCACTCTCCTGTAAAACCTGCTGCCGTTTCCTGTAAAACCTGCTGCTGTCTAATGTAAAACCTGCTGCTGTCACCTGTAAAACTTGCTGCTGTCTCCTGTAAAACCTGCTGCCGTCTGCTGTAAAACCTGCTGCTCTCTCCTGTAAAACCTGCTGCCCTCTCCTGTAAAACCTGCTGCCCTCTCCTGTAAAACCTGCTGCTGTTTCCTGTAGAACTGCTGTCATCTACTGTAACACCTGCTGCTGTCTCCTGTAAAACCTGCTGCCGTCTCCTGTAAAACCGGCTGCCCTCTCCTTTAAAACCTGCTGCCGTCTCCTGTCAAACCTGCTGCCGTCTCTTGTAAAACCTGCTGCCCTCTCCTGTAAAACCTGCTGCTGTCTCCTGTAAAATCTGCTGCCGTCACCTGTAAAACCTGCTGCCGTCACCTGTAAAACCTGCTGCCGTCTCCTGTAAAACCTGCTGCCGTTTCCTGTAAAACCTGCTGCCTTCACCTGAAAAACCTGCTGCTGTCTCCTGTCCAACCTGCTGCTGTTTCCTGTAAAATCTGCTGCCCACTCCTGTAAAATCTGCTGCCCTCTCCTGTGAAACCTGCTGCAGTCTCCTGTAAAACCTTCTGCCTTCACCTGAAAAACCTGCTGCTGTCTCCTGTCCAACCTGCTGCTGTCTCCTGTAAAAACTGCTGCTGTTTCCTGTAAAACCTGCTGCCCTCTCCCGTAAAACCTGCTGCTGTTTCCTCTAAAATCTGCTGCTGTCACCTGTAAAACCTCCGGCCCTCTCCTGTAAAACCTGCTGCTGTCTCCTGTAAAACCTGCTGCCCTCTCCTGTAAAACCTGCTGCTGTTTCCTATAAAACCTGCCGCTGTTTCCTGTAAAACCTGCTGCCCTCTCCTGTAAAACCTGCTGCCCTCTCCTGTAAAACCTGCTGCCCTCTCCTGTAAAAACTGCTGCCCTCTCCTGTAAAAACTGCTGCCCTCTCCTGTAAAACCTGCTGCCATCTCCTGTAAAACCTGCTGCTGTTTCCTGTAAAATCTGCTGCCCTCTCCTGTAAAACCTGCTGCCCTCTCCTGTAAAACCTGCATCTGTCTCCTGTAAAACCTTCTGCCGTCTCCTGTAAAACCTGCTGCCGCCTCCTGTAAAACCTGCTGCCGTCTCCTGTAAAACCGGCTGCCCTCTCCTTTAAAACCTGCTGCCGTCTCCTGTCAAACCTGCTGCCGTCTCTTGTAAAACCTGCTGCCCTCTCCTGTAAAACCTGCTGCTGTCTCCTGTAAAATCTGCTGCCGTCACCTGTAAAACCTGCTGCCGTCACCTGTAAAACCTGCTGCTGTCTCCTGTAAAACCTGCTGCTGTTTCCTCTAAAACCTGCTGCCGTCTCTTGTAAAACCTGCTGCCGTCTCTTGTAAAACCAACTGCCGTCTCCTGTAAAACCTGCTTCCGTTTCCTGTAAAACCTGCTGCGGTCTCCAGTAAAACCTGCGGCTGTATCCTAGAAAACCTCCTGCCGTCTCCTGTAAAACCTTCGGCTGTCTCCTGTAAAACCTTCTGCCGTTTCCTGTAAAACCTGCTGCTCTCTCCTGTAAAACCTGCTGCCCTCTACTGTTAAACCTGCTGCCGTCTCCTGTAAAACCAGCTTCCCTCTCCTTTAAAACCTGCTGCCCTCTCCTGTAAAAGCTGCTGCCCTCTCCTGTAAAACCCGCTGCCGTCTCCTGTAAAACCTGCTGCCCTCTCCTGTAAAACCTGCTGCCGTCTCCTGTAAAACCTGCTGCTGTCTCTTGTAAAACCTGCTGGCCTCTCCTGTAAAACCTGCTGCCCTCCCCTGTAAAACCTGCTGCCGTCTCTTGTAAAAGCTGCTGCCCTCTCCTGTAAAATCTGCTGCTCTTTCTATTAAAACCTGCTGCCGTCTCCTGTAAAACCTGCTGCCGTCTCCTGTAAAACCTGCTGCCCTCTCCTGTAAAACCTGCTGCCGTCTCTTGTAAAACCTGCTGCTGTCTCCTGTAAAACCTGCTGCCCTCCGCAGGAAAACCTGCTGCCCTCTCCTGTAAAACCTGCTGCCATCTCCTGTAAAACCTGCTGCCCTCTCCTGTAAAACCTGCTGCCCTCTCCTGTAAAACCTGCTGCTGTTTCCTGTAAAACCTGCTGCCCTCTCCTGTAAAACATTCTGCCGTCTCCTGTAAAACCTGCTGCCGTCTCGTGTTAAACCTGCTGCCGTCTCCGGTAAAACCTGCTGCCGTCTCCTGTAAAACCTGCTGCCGTCTCCTGTAAAACCTGCTGCCCTATCCTGTAAAACCTGCTGCCGTCTCCTGTAAAACCTGCTGCCGTCTCTTGTAAAACGTGCTGGCCTCTCCTGTAAAACCTGCTGCCCTCCCCTGTAAAACCTGCTGCGGTCTCTTGTAAAACCTGCTGCCCTCTCCTGTAAAATCTGCTGCTCTTTCCTGTAAAACCTGCTGCCATCTCCTGTAAAACCTGCTGCCGTCTACTGTAAAACCTGCTGCCCTCTCCTGTAAAACCTGCTGCCCTCTCCTGTAAAACCTGCATCTGTCTCCTGTAAAACGTGATGCCGTCTCCTGTAAAACCTGCTGCCGTCTCCTGTAAAACCTGCTACCGTCTCCTCTAAAACCAGCTGCCCTCTCCTGTAAAACCTGCTGCCGCCTCTTGTAAAACCTGCTGCTGTCTCCTGTAAAACCTGCTGCAGTTTCCTGTAAAACCTGCTGCCGTCTCCTGTAAAACCTGCTGCTGTCTCCTGTAAAACCTGCTGCTCTCTCCTGCAAAACCTGCTGCCCTCTACTGTAAAACCTGCTGCCGTCTCCTGTAAAACCAGCTGCCCTCTCCTGTAAAACCTGCTGCCCTCTCCTGTAAAACCTGCTGCCGCCTCTTGTAAAACCTGCTGCTGTTTCCTCTAAAACCTGCTGCCGTCTCTTGTAAAACCTGCTGCCGTCTCTTGTAAAACCAACTGCCGTCTCCTGTAAAACCTGCTTCCGTTTCCTGTAAAACCTGCTGCGGTCTCCAGTAAAACCTGCGGCTGTATCCTAGAAAACCTCCTGCCGTCTCCTGTAAAACCTTCGGCTGTCTCCTGTAAAACCTTCTGCCGTTTCCTGTAAAACCTGCTGCTCTCTCCTGTAAAACCTGCTGCCCTCTACTGTTAAACCTGCTGCCGTCTCCTGTAAAACCAGCTTCCCTCTCCTTTAAAACCTGCTGCCCTCTCCTGTAAAAGCTGCTGCCCTCTCCTGTAAAACCCGCTGCCGTCTCCTGTAAAACCTGCTGCCCTCTCCTGTAAAACCTGCTGCCGTCTCCTGTAAAACCTGCTGCTGTCTCTTGTAAAACCTGCTGGCCTCTCCTGTAAAACCTGCTGCCCTCCCCTGTAAAACCTGCTGCCGTCTCTTGTAAAAGCTGCTGCCCTCTCCTGTAAAATCTGCTGCTCTTTCTATTAAAACCTGCTGCCGTCTCCTGTAAAACCTGCTGCCGTCTCCTGTAAAACCTGCTGCCCTCTCCTGTAAAACCTGCTGCCGTCTCTTGTAAAACCTGCTGCTGTCTCCTGTAAAACCTGCTGCCCTCCGCAGGAAAACCTGCTGCCCTCTCCTGTAAAACCTGCTGCCATCTCCTGTAAAACCTGCTGCCCTCTCCTGTAAAACCTGCTGCCCTCTCCTGTAAAACCTGCTGCTGTTTCCTGTAAAACCTGCTGCCCTCTCCTGTAAAACATTCTGCCGTCTCCTGTAAAACCTGCTGCCGTCTCGTGTTAAACCTGCTGCCGTCTCCGGTAAAACCTGCTGCCGTCTCCTGTAAAACCTGCTGCCGTCTCCTGTAAAACCTGCTGCCCTATCCTGTAAAACCTGCTGCCGTCTCCTGTAAAACCTGCTGCCGTCTATTGTAAAACGTGCTGGCCTCTCCTGTAAAACCTGCTGCCCTCCCCTGTAAAACCTGCTGCGGTCTCTTGTAAAACCTGCTGCCCTCTCCTGTAAAATCTGCTGCTCTTTCCTGTAAAACCTGCTGCCGTCTCCTGTAAAACCTGCTGCCGTCTACTGTAAAACCTGCTGCCCTCTCCTGTAAAACCTGCTGCCCTCTCCTGTAAAACCTGCATCTGTCTCCTGTAAAACGTGATGCCGTCTCCTGTAAAACCTGCTGCCGTCTCCTGTAAAACCTGCTACCGTCTCCTCTAAAACCAGCTGCCCTCTCCTGTAAAACCTGCTGCCGCCTCTTGTAAAACCTGCTGCTGTCTCCTGTAAAACCTGCTGCAGTTTCCTGTAAAACCTGCTGCCGTCTCCTGTAAAACCTGCTGCTCTCTCCTGCAAAACCTGCTGCCCTCTACTGTAAAACCTGCTGCCGTCTCCTGTAAAACCAGCTGCCCTCTCCTGTAAAACCTGCTGCCCTCTACTATAAAAGCTGCTGCCATCTCCTGTAAAACCCGCTGCCGTCTCCTGTAAAACCAGCTGCCCTCTCCTGTAAAACCTGCTGCCCTGTCCTGTAAAACCTGCTGCTGTTTCCTGTAAAACCTGCTGCCCTCTCCTGTAAAACCTGCTGCCGCCTCCTGTAAAACCTGCTGCCGTCTCCTGTAAAACCTGCAGCCGTCTCCTGTAAAACCTGCTGCCCTCTCCTGTAAAACCTGCTGCCGTCTCCTGTAAAACCTGCTGCTGTCTCTTGTAAAACCTGCTGCCCTCTCCTGTAAAACCTGCTGCCCTCCCCTGTAAAACCTGCTGCCGTCTCTTGTAAAACCTGCTGCCCTCTCCTGTAAAATTTGCTGCTCTTTCCTGTAAAACCTGCTGCCGTCTCCTGTAAAACCTTCTGCCGTCTCCTGTAAAACCTGCTGCCCTCTCCTGTAAAACCTGCTGCCGTCTCCTGTAAAACCTGCTGCTTTCTCTTGTAAAACCTGCTGCCCTCTCCTGTAAATGCTGCAGCCCTCCCCTGTAAAACCTGCTGCCGTCTCTTGTAAAACCTGCTGCCCTCTCCTGTAAAATCTGCTGCTCCTTCCTGTAAAACCTGCTGCCGTCTCCTGTAAAACCTGCTGCCGTCTCCTGTAAAACCTGCTGCCCTCTCCTGTAAAACCTGCTGCCCTCTCCTGTAAAACCTGCTGCCATCTCTTGTAAAACCTGCTGCCGTCTCCTGAAAAACCTGCTACCCTCTCCTGTAAAACCTGCTGCCCTCTCCTGTAAAACCTGCTGCCCTCTCCTGTAAAACCTGCTGCTGTCTCCTGTAAAACCTGCTGCTGTCTACTGTAAAACCTGCTGCCCTCTCCTGTAAAACCTGCTGCTGTTTCCTGTATAACCTGCTGCCCTCTCCTGTAAAAACTTCTGCCGCCTCCTGTAAAACCTGCTGCCCTCTCCTGTAAAACCTGCTGCCATCTCCTGTAAAACCTGCTGCTCTCTCCTGTAAACCCTGCTGCCCTCACCTCAAAAACCTGCTGCTGTCGCCTGTCCAACCTGCTGCTTTCTCCTGTAAAAACTGCTGCAGTTTCTTGTAAAACCTGCTGCTGCCTCCTGTAAAACCTGCTGCTGTTTCCTGTAAAACCTGCTGCTGTCTCCTGTAAAACCTGCTGCTGTCTCCTGCAAAACCTGCTGCCGTCTCCTGTAAAACCTGCTGCCGCTTCCTGTACAACTAGCTGCTGTCTCCTGTACCACTTGCTGCTGTCTCTTGTAAAACCTGCTGCTCTCTCCTGTAAAACCTCCTGCCGTCTACTGTAAAACCTGCTGCCGTCTCCTGCCCTCTCCTGTAATACCTGCTGTCCTCTCCTGTAAAACCTGCTGCCCTCTCCTGTAAAACCTGCTGCCCTGTCCTGTAAAACCTGCTGCCCTCTACTGTAAAACCTGCTGCTTTCTCCTGTAAAACCTGCTGCCCTCTCCTGTAAAACCTTCTGCCCTCTCCTGTTAAACCTGCTGCCGTCTCCTGTAAAACCTGCTGCCGTTTCCTGTAAAACGTTGCCGTCTCCTGTAAAAGCTGCTGCCTTCACCTGGAAAAGCTGCTGCTGTCTCCTGTCCAACCTGCTGCTGTCTCATGTAAAAACTGCTGCTGTTTCCTGTATAACCTGCTGCTGTCTCCTGTAAAACCTGCTGCTGTTTCCTGTAAAAGCTGCTGCCCTCTCCCGTAAAACCTGCTGCTGTTTCCTGTAAAACCTGCTGCTTGTTCCTGTAAAACCTCCTGCCCTCTCCTGTAAAACCTGCTGCCCTCTCCTGTAAAACCTGCTGCCCTCTCCTGTAAAACCTGCTGCTGTTTCCGGTAAAACCTGCTGCCCTCTCCTGTAAAACCTGCTGCCCTCTCCTGTAAAACCTGCTGCCGTTTCCTGTAAAACCTGCTGCTGTCTAATGTAAAACCTGCTGCTGTCACCTGTAAAACTTGCTGCTGTCTCCTGTAAAACCTGCTGCCGTCTGCTGTAAAACCTGCTGCTCTCTCCTGTAAAACCTGCTGCCCTCTCCTGTAAAACCTGCTGCCCTCTCCTGTAAAACCTGCTGCTGTTTCCTGTAGAACTGCTGTCATCTACTGTAACACCTGCTGCTGTCTCCTGTAAAACCTGCTGCCGTCTCCTGTAAAACCGACTGCCCTCTCCTTTAAAACCTGCTGCCGTCTCCTGTCAAACCTGCTGCCGTCTCTTGTAAAACCTGCTGCCCTCTCCTGTAAAACCTGCTGCTGTCTCCTGTAAAATCTGCTGCCGTCACCTGTAAAACCTGCTGCCGTCACCTGTAAAACCTGCTGCCGTCTCCTGTAAAACCTGCTGCCGTTTCCTGTAAAACCTGCTGCCTTCACCTGAAAAACCTGCTGCTGTCTCCTGTCCAACCTGCTGCTGTTTCCTGTAAAATCTGCTGCCCACTCCTGTAAAATCTGCTGCCCTCTCCTGTGAAACCTGCTGCAGTCTCCTGTAAAACCTTCTGCCTTCACCTGAAAAACCTGCTGCTGTCTCCTGTCCAACCTGCTGCTGTCTCCTGTAAAAACTGCTGCTGTTTCCTGTAAAACCTGCTGCCCTCTCCCGTAAAACCTGCTGCTGTTTCCTCTAAAATCTGCTGCTGTCACCTGTAAAACCTCCGGCCCTCTCCTGTAAAACCTGCTGCTGTCTCCTGTAAAACCTGCTGCCCTCTCCTGTAAAACCTGCTGCTGTTTCCTATAAAACCTGCCGCTGTTTCCTGTAAAACCTGCTGCCCTCTCCTGTAAAACCTGCTGCCCTCTCCTGTAAAACCTGCTGCCCTCTCCTGTAAAAACTGCTGCCCTCTCCTGTAAAAACTGCTGCCCTCTCCTGTAAAACCTGCTGCCATCTCCTGTAAAACCTGCTGCTGTTTCCTGTAAAATCTGCTGCCCTCTCCTGTAAAACCTGCTGCCCTCTCCTGTAAAACCTGCATCTGTCTCCTGTAAAACCTTCTGCCGTCTCCTGTAAAACCTGCTGCCGCCTCCTGTAAAACCTGCTGCCGTCTCCTGTAAAACCGGCTGCCCTCTCCTTTAAAACCTGCTGCCGTCTCCTGTCAAACCTGCTGCCGTCTCTTGTAAAACCTGCTGCCCTCTCCTGTAAAACCTGCTGCTGTCTCCTGTAAAATCTGCTGCCGTCACCTGTAAAACCTGCTGCCGTCACCTGTAAAACCTGCTGCTGTCTCCTGTAAAACCTGCTGCTGTTTCCTCTAAAACCTGCTGCCGTCTCTTGTAAAACCTGCTGCCGTCTCTTGTAAAACCAACTGCCGTCTCCTGTAAAACCTGCTTCCGTTTCCTGTAAAACCTGCTGCGGTCTCCAGTAAAACCTGCGGCTGTATCCTAGAAAACCTCTTGCCGTCTCCTGTAAAACCTTCGGCTGTCTCCTGTAAAACCTTCTGCCGTTTCCTGTAAAACCTGCTGCTCTCTCCTGTAAAACCTGCTGCCCTCTACTGTTAAACCTGCTGCCGTCTCCTGTAAAACCAGCTTCCCTCTCCTTTAAAACCTGCTGCCCTCTCCTGTAAAAGCTGCTGCCCTCTCCTGTAAAACCCGCTGCCGTCTCCTGTAAAACCTGCTGCCCTCTTCTGTAAAACCTGCTGCCCTGTCCTGTAAAACCTGCTGCCCTCTCCTTTTAAATCTGCTGCCGTCCCCTGTAAAACCTGCTGCCCTCTCCCGTAAAACTTCCTGCCGTCTCCTGTAAAACCTGCTGCCGTCTCCTGCAAAACCTTCTGCCGTCTCCTGTAAAACCTTCTGCCGTCTCCAGTAAAACCTTCTGCCGTCTCCTGTAAAACCTGCTGCCGTCTCCTGTAAAACCTGCTGCCCTCTCCTGTAAAACCTGCTGCCGTCTCCTGTAAAACCTGCTGCCGCCTCCTGTAAAACCTGCTGCCGTCTCCTGTAAAACCGGCTGCCCTCTCCTTTAAAACCTGCTGCCGTCTCCTGTCAAACCTGCTGCCGTCTCTTGTAAAACCTGCTGCCCTCTCCTGTAAAACCTGCTGCTGTCTCCTGTAAAATCTGCTGCCGTCACCTGTAAAACCTGCTGCCGTCACCTGTAAAGCCTGCTGCCGTCTCCTGTAAAACCTGCTGCCCTCTCCTGCAAAACCTGCTGCTGTCTCCTGTAAAACCTGCTGCTGTTTCCTGTAAAACCTGCTGCCGTCTCCTGTAAAACCTGCTGCCGTCTCTTGTAAAACCTACTGCCGTCTCCTGTAAAACCTGCTGCCGTTTCCTGTAAAACGTGCTGCGGTCTCCAGTAAAACCTGCGGCTGTATCCTAGAAAACCTCCTGCCGTCTCCTGTAGAACCTTCGGCTGTCTCCTGTAAAACCTTCTGCCGTTTCCTGTAAAACCTGCTGCTCTCTCCTGTAAAACCTGCTGCCCTCTACTGTAAAACCTGCTGCCGTCTCCTGTAAAACCAGCTTCCGTCTCCTTTAAAACCTGCTGCCCTCTCCTGTAAAACCCGCTGCCGTCTCCTGTAAAACCTGCTGCCCTCTTCTGTAAAACCTGCTGCCCTGTCCTGTAAAACCTGCTGCCCTCTCCTTTTAAATCTGCTGCCGTCCCCTGTAAAACCTGCTGCCGTCTCCCGTAAAACTTCCTGCCGTCTCCTGTAAAACCTGCTGCCGTCTCCTGCAAAACCTTCTGCCGTCTCCTGTAAAACATTCTGCCGTCTCCAGTAAAACCTTCTGCCGTCTCCTGTAAAACCTGCTGCCGTCTCCTGTAAAACCTGCTGCCGTCTCCTGTAAAACCTGCTGCCGTCTCCTGTAAAACCTGCTGCCGTCTCCTGTAAAACCTGCTGCCCTCTCCTGTAAAACCCGCTGCCGTCTCCTGTAAAACCTGCTGCCCTCTCCTGTAAAACCTGCTGCTGTCTCCTGTAAAACCTGCTGCCCTCTCCTGTAAAACCTACTGCCGTGTCCTGTAAAACCTGCTGCCCTCTCCTGTTAAACCTGCTGCCGTCTCCTGTAAAACCTGCTGCCGTTTCCTGTAAAACTTCCTGCCGTCTCCTGTAAAAGCTGCTGCCGTCTCCTGCAAATCCTTCTGCCGTCTCCTGTAAAATCTGCTGCCCTCTGCTGTAAAACCTCCTGCCGTCTCCTGTAAAACCTGCTGCCCTCTCCAGTAAAACCAGCTGCCCTCTCATGTAAAAGCTGCTGCCCTCTCCTGTAAAACCTGCTGCCCTCTCCTGTAAAACCTGCTGCCGTCTCCTGTAATATCTGCTGTAGTCTTCTGTAAAACCTGCTGATGTCTCCTGTAAAACCTGCTGCCGTCTCCTGTAAAACCTGCTGCCCTCTCCTGTAAAACCTGCTGCCCTCTCCTGTAAAACCTGCTGCCCTCTCCTGTAAAACCTGCTGCCGCTTCCTAAAAACCAGCTGCCCTCTCCTGTAAAACCTGCTGCCCTCTGCTGTAAAACCTGCTGCCCTCTCCTGTAAAACCTGCTGCCGCCTCCTGTAAAACCTGCTGCCCTCTCCTGTAAAAGCTGCTGCCCTCTCCTGTAAAACCTGCTGCCCTCTCCTGTTAAACCTGCTGCCGTCTCCTGTAACAACTGCTGCCGTCTCCTGTAAACCCGCTACCATCTCCTGCAAAACCTGCTGCTTTCTCCTCTAAAACCTGCTGCTGTCTCCTGTAAAACTTGCTGCTCTCTCCTGTAAAACCTGCTGCTGTCTCCTGTAAAACCTGCTGCTGTCTCGTGTACAACCTCCTGCCCTCTCCTGTAAAACCTGCTGCCGTATCCTGTAAAACCTGCTGCTGTCTCCTGTAAAACCTGCTGCTGTCTCCTGTAAAACCTGTTGCTGTCTCCTGTAAAACCTCTTGCTGTCTCCTATAAAACCTGCTGCCGTCTCCTGTAAAACCTGCTGCTATCTCCTGTAAAACCTGCTGCCCTCACCTGTAAAAGCTGCTACTGTCTCCTGTAAAACCTGCTGCCATCTCCTGTAAAACCTGCTGCCTTCTCCTGTAAAACCTGCTGCCCTCTCCTGTAAAACCTGCTGCCCTCTCCTGTAAAACCTGCTGCTCTCTACTGTAAAACCTTCTGCTCTCTCCTGTAAAACCTGCTTCTGTCTCCTGTAAAACCTGCTGCCGTCTCCTGTAATACCTGCTGCTGTCTGTTGTCCAACATGCTGCTGTCTCCTGTAAAACCTTCTGCTGCCTCCTGTAAAACCTGCTGCCCTATCCTGTAAAACCTGCTGCCCTATCCTGTAAAACCTGCTGCCCTCTCCTGTAAAACCTGCTGCCGTCTCCTGTAAAACCTGCTGCCCTCTCCTGTAAAACCTGCTGCCGTCTCCTGTAAGACCTGCTGCCCCCTCCTGTAAAACCTGCTGCCGTCTCCTGTAAAACCGGCTGCCCTCTCCTTTAAAACCTGCTGCCGTCTCCTGTCAAACCTGCTGCCGTCTCTTGTAAAACCTGCAGCCCTCTCCTGTAAAACCTGCTGCTGTCTCCTGTAAAATCTGCTGCCGTCACCTGTAAAACCTGCTGCCGTCACCTGTAAAACCTGCTGCCGTCTGCTGTAGAACCTGCTGCCCTCTCCTGCAAAACCTGCTGCCGTCTCTTGTAAAACCTGCTGCTGTCTCCTGTAAAACCTGCTGCTGTCTCCTGTAAAACCTGCTGCCGTCTCCTGTAAAACCTGCTGCCGTCTCTTGTAAAACCTACTGCCGTCTCCTGTAAAACCTGCTGCCGTTTCCTGTAAAACCTGCTGCGGTCTCCAGTAAAACCTGCGGCTGTATCCTAGAAAACCTCCTGCCGTCTCCTGTAAAACCTTCGGCTGTCTCCTGTAAAACCTTCTGCCGTTTCCTGTAAAACCTGCTGCTCTCTCCTGTAAAACCTGCTGCCCTCTACTGTAAAAGCTGCTGCCGTCTCCTGTAAAACCAGCTTCCCTCTCCTTTAAAACCTGCTGCCCTCTCCTGTAAAAGCTGCTGCCCTCTCCTGTAAAACCCGCTGCCGTCTCTTGTAAAACCTGCTGCCCTCTTCTGTAAAACCTGCTGCCCTGTCCTGTAAAACCTGCTGCCCTCTCCTTTTAAATCTGCTGCCGTCCCCTGTAAAACCTGCTGCCGTCTCCCGTAAAACTTCCTGCCGTCTCCTGTAAAACCTGCTGCCGTCTCCTGCAAAACCTTCTGCCGTCTCCTGTAAAACCTTCTGCCGTCTCCAGTAAAACCTTCTGCCGTCTCCTGTAAAACCTGCTGCCGTCTCCTGTAAAACCTGCTGCCGTCTCCTGTAAAACCTGCTGCCGTCTCCTGTAAAACCTGCTGCCGTCTCCTGTAAAACCTGCTGCCCTCTCCTGTAAAACCCGCTGCCCTCTCCTGTAAAACCCGCTGCCGTCTCCTGTAAAACCTGCTGCCCTCTCCTGTAAAACCTGCTGCTGTCCCCTTTAAAACCTGCTGCCCTCTCCTGTAAAACCTACTGCCGTGTCCTGTAAAACCTGCTGCCCTCTCCTGTTAAACCTGCTGCCGTCTCCTGTAAAACCTGCTGCCGTTTCCTGTAAAACTTCCTGCCGTCTCCTGTAAAACCTGCTGCCGTCTCCTGCAAATCCTTCTGCCGTCTCCTGTAAAATCTGCTGCCCTCTGCTGTAAAACCTCCTGCCGTCTCCTGTAAAACCTGCTGCCCTCTCCAGTAAAACCAGCTGCCCTCTCATGTAAAAGCTGCTGCCCTCTCCTGTAAAACCTGCTGCCGTCTCCTGTTATACCTGCTGTCGTCTTCTGTAAAACCTGCTGGTGTCTCCTGTAAAACCTGCTGCCCTCTCCTGTAAAACCTGCTGCCCTCTCCTGTAAAACCTGCTGCCCTCTCCTGTAAAACCTGCTGCCCTCTCCTGTAAAACCTGCTGCCGCTTCCTAAAAACCAGCTGCCCTCTCCTGTAAAACCTGCTGCCCTCTCCTGTAAAACCTGCTGCCCTCTCCTGTAAAAGCTGCTGCCCTCTCCTGTAAAACCTGTTGCCGTCTCCTGTAAAACCTGCTGATCTCTCCTGTAGTACCTGCTGCCCTCTCCTGTTAAACCTGCTGCCGTCTCCTGTAACAACTGCTGCCGTCTCCTGTAAACCCGCTACCATCTCCTGCAAAACCAGCTGCTTTCTCCTCTAAAACCTGCTGCTGTCTCCTGTAAAGCTTGCTACTCTCTCCTGTAAAACCTGCTGCTGTCTCCTGTAAAACCTGCTGCTGTCTCGTGTAAAACCTCCTGCCCTCTCCTGTAAAACCTGCTGCCGTCTCCTGTAAAACCTGCTGCTGTCTCCTGTAAAACCTGCTGCTGTCTCCTGTAAAACCTGTTGCTGTCTCCTGTAAAACCTCTTGCTGTCTCCTATAAAAACTGCTGCCGTCTCCTGTAAAACCTGCTGCTATCTCCTGTAAAACCTGCTGCCCTCACCTGTAAAAGCTGCTACTGTCTCCTGTAAAACCTGCTGCCATCTCCTGTAAAACCTGCTGCCTTCTCCTGTAAAACCTGCTGCCCTCTCCTGTAAAACCTGCTGCCCTCTCCTGTAAAACCTGCTGCTCTCTACTGTAAAACCTGCTGCTCTCTCCTGTAAAACCTGCTTCTGTCTCCAGTAAAACCTGCTGCCGTCTCCTGTAATACCTGCTGCTGTCTCTTGTCCACCCTGCTGCTGTCTCCTGTAAAACCTTCTGCTGCCTCCTGTAAAACCTGCTGCCCTCTCCTGTAAAACCTGCTGCCCTCTCCTGTAAAACCTGCTGCCCTCTCCTGTAAAACCTGCAGCTGTTTCCTGTAAAACCTTCTGCCCACTCCTGTAAAACTTGCTGCCCTCTCCTGTAAAACCTGCATCTGTCTCCTGTAGAACCTGCTGCCCTCTCCTGTAAAACCTGCTGCCCTCTCCTTTAAAAGCTGCATCTGTCTCCAGTAAAACCTGCTGCTCTCTCATGTAAAACTTGCTGCCCTCTCCTGTAAAACCTGCTGCCTTCTCCTGTAAAACCGGCTGCCCTCTCCTGTAAAACCTGCTGCCCTCTCCTGTAAAACCTGCTGCTCTCTCCTGTAAAACCTGCTGCTCTCTCCTGTAAAACCTGCTGCTGTCTCCTGTAAAACCTGCTGCCGTCTCCTGTAAAACCTGCTGCCGTCTCCTGTAAAACCTGCTGCTGTCTCCTGTATAACCTGCTGCTGTCTCGTGTAAAACTTCCTGCCGTCTCCTGTAAAACCTGCTGCCGTCTCCTGCAAAACCTTCTGCCGTCTCATGTAAAACATTCTGCCGTCTCCAGTAAAACCTTCTGCCGCCTCCTGTAAATCCTGCTGCCGTCTCCTGTAAAACCTGCTGCCGTCTCCTGTAAAACCTGCTGCCGTCTCCTGTAAAACCTGCTGCCGTCTCCTGTAAAACCTGCTGCCGTCTCCTGTAAAACCGGCTGCCCTCTCCTTTAAAACCTGCTGCCGTCTCCTGTCAAACCTGCTGCCGTCTCTTGTAAAACCTGCTGCCCTCTCCTGTAAAACCTGCTGCTGTCTCCTGTAAAATCTGCTGCCGTCACCTGTAAAACCTGCTGCCGTCACCTGTAAAACCTGCCGCCGTCTCCTGTAAAACCTGCTGCCCTCTCCTGCAAAACCTGCCGCCGTCTCTTGTAAAACCTGCTGCTGTCTCCTGTAAAACCTGCTGCTGTTTCCTCTAAAACCTGCTGCCGTCTCCTGTAAAACCTGCTGCCGTCTCTTGTAAAACCTACTGCCGTCTCCTATAAAACCTGCTGCCGTTTCCTGTAAAACCTGCTGCGGTCTCCAGTAAAACCTGCGGCTGTATCCTAGAAAACCTCCTGCCTTCTCCTGTAAAACCTTCGGCTGTCTCCTGTAAAACCTTCTGCCGTTTCCTGTAAAACCTGCTGCTCTCTCCTGTAAAACCTGCTGCCCTCTACTGTAAAACCTGCTGCCGTCTCCTGTAAAACCAGCTTCCCTCTCCTTTAAAAGCTGCTGCCGTCTCTTGTAAAACCTGCTGCCCTCTTCTGTAAAACCTGCTGCCCTGTCCTGTAAAACCTGCTGCCCTCTCCTTTTAAATCTGCTGCCGTCCCCTGTAAAACCTGCTGCCGTCTCCCGTAAAACTTCCTGCCGTCTCCTGTAAAACCTGCTGCCGTCTCCTGCAAAACCTTCTGCCCTCTCCTGTAAAACCTTCTGCCGTCTCCAGTAAAACCGTCTGCCGTCTCCTGTAAAACCTGCTGCCGTCTCCTGTAAAACCTGCTGCCGTCTCCTGTAAAACCTGCTGCCGTCTCCTGTAAAACCTGCTGCCGTCTCCTGTAAAACCTGCTGCCCTCTCCTGTAAAACCCGCTGCCGTCTCCTGTAAAACCTGCTGCCCTCTCCTGTAAAACCTGCTGCTGTCTCCTGTAAAACCTGCTGCCCTCTCCTGTAAAACCTACTGCCGTGTCCTGTAAAACCTGCTGCCCTCTCCTGTTAAACCTGCTGCCGTCTCCTGTAAAACCTGCTGCCGTTTCCTGTAAAACTTCCTGCCGTCTCCTGTAAAAGCTGCTGCCGTCTCCTGCAAATCCTTCTGCCGTCTCCTGTAAAATCTGCTGCCCTCTGCTGTAAAACCTCCTGCCGTCTCCTGTAAAACCTGCTGCCCTCTCCAGTAAAACCAGCTGCCCTCTCATGTAAAAGCTGCTGCCCTCTCCTGTAAAACCTGCTGCCGTCTCCTGTAATACCTGCTGTCGTCTTCTGTAAAACCTGCTGATGTCTCCTGTAAAACCTGCTGCCGTCTCCTGTAAAACCTGCTGCCCTCTCCTGTAAAACCTGCTGCCCTCTCCTGTAAAACCTGCTGCCCTCTCCTGTAAAACCTGCTGCCGCTTCCTAAAAACCAGCTGTCCTCCCCTGTAAAAACTGCTGCCCTCTCCTGTAAAACCTGCTGCCCTCTCCTGTAAAACCTGCTGCCGCCTCCTGTAAAACCTGCTGCCCTCTCCTGTAAAAGCTGCTGCCCTCTCCTGTAAAACCTGTTGCCGTCTCCTGTAAAACCTGCTGATCTCTCCTGTAGTACCTGCTGCCCTCTCCTGTTAAACCTGCTGCCGTCTCCTGTAACAACTGCTGCCGTCTCCTGTAAACCCGCTACCATCTCCTGCAAAACCTGCTGCTTTCTCCTCTAAAACCTGCTGCTGTCTCCTGTAAAACTTGCTACTCTCTCCTGTAAAACCTGCTGCTGTCTCCTGTAAAACCTGCTGCTGTCTCGTGTAAAACCTCCTGCCCTCTCCTGTAAAACCTGCTGCCGTCTCCTGTAAAACCTGCTGCTGTCTCCTGTAAAACCTGCTGCTGTCTCCTGTAAAACCTGTTGCTGTCTCCTGTAAAACCTCTTGCTGTCTCCTATAAAATGTGCTGCCGTCTCCTGTAAAACCTGCTGCTATCTCCTGTAAAACCTGCTGCCCTCACCTGTAAAAGCTGCTACTGTCTCCTGTAAAACCTGCTGCCATCTCCTGTAAAACCTGCTGCCTTCTCCTGTAAAACCTGCTGCCGTCTCCTGTAATACCTGCTGCTGTCTCTTGTCCACCCTGCTGCTGTCTCCTGTAAAACCTTCTGCTGCCTCCTGTAAATCCTGCTGCCCTCTCCTGTAAAACCTGCTGCCCTCTCCTGTAAAACCTGCTGCCCTCTCCTGTAAAACCTGCTGCTGTTTCCTGTAAAACCTGCTGCCCACTCCTGTAAAACTTGCTGCCCTCTCCTGTAAAACCTGCATCTGTCTCCTGTAGAACCTGCTGCCCTCTCCTGTAAAACCTGCTGCCCTCTCCTTTAAAAGCTGCATCTGTCTCCAGTAAAACCTGCTGCTCTCTCATGTAAAACTTGCTGCCCTCTCCTGTAAAACCTGCTGCCTTCTCCTGTAAAACTTGCTGCCCTCTCCTGTAAAACCTGCTGCCCTCTCCTGTAAAACCTGCTGCTCTCTCCTGTAAAACCTGCTGCTCTCTCCTGTAAAACCTGCTGCTGTCTCCTGTAAAACCTGCTGCCGTCTCCTGTAAAACCTGCTGCCGTCTCCTGTAAAACCTGCTGCTGCCTCCTGTAAAACCTGCTGCTGTCTCGTGTAAAACTTGCTACCCTCTCCTCTAAAACCTGCTGCTGTCTCCTGTAAAACCTGCTGCTCTCTCCTGTAAAACCTGCTGCCGTCTCCTGTAAACCCGCTGCCATCTCCTGTAAAACCTGCTGCCGTCTCCTGTAAAACCTGCTGCCGTCTCCTGTAAAATCTGCTGCCGTCTCCTGTAAAACCTGCTGCTGTTTCCTGTAAAACCTGCTGCTCTCTCCTGTAAAACCTGCTGCCGTCTCCTGTAAAACCTGCTGCCGTCTCCTGTAAAACCTGCTGCCGTCTCCTGTAAAACCTGCTGCCGTCTCCTGTAAAACCTGCTGCTGTCTCCTGTAAAACCTGTTGCTGTCTCCTGTAAAACCTGCTGCCGTTTCCTGTAAAACCTGTTGCTGTCTCCTGTAAAACCTGCTGCTGTCTCCTGTAAAACCTGCTGCCGGCTCTTGTAAAACCTGCTGCTGTCTCCTGTAAAACCTACTGCGGTCTCCTGTAAAACCTGCGGCTGTCTCCTATAAAACCTCCTGCCGTCTCCTGTACAACCTGCTGCTGTCTCCTGTAAAACCTGCTGCCTTTTCCTGTATAACCTGCTGCTGTCTCCTGTGAAACCTGCTGCTTTCTCCTATAAAACGTCCTGCCGTCTCCTGTACAACCTGCTGCTCTCTCCTGTAAAACCTCCAGCCATCTACTGTAAAACCTGCTGCCGTCTCCTGTAAAACCTCCTGCTCTCTCCTGTAAAACCCGCTGCCCTCCCCTGTAAAACCTGCTGCCGTCTCCTGTAAAACCTGCTGCCCGCTCCTGTCAAACCTGCTGCCCTTTCCTGTAAAACCTGCTGCCGTCTCCTGTAAAACCTGCAGCTGTCTCCTGTAAAAACTGCTGCTGTTTCCTGTAATACCTGCTGCTCTCTCTTGTAAAACCTGCTGCTGTTTCCTGTAAAACCTGCTGCTGTCTCTTATAAAACCTGCTGCCCTCTCCAGTAAAACCTGCTGCACTCTCCTGTAAAACCTCCTGCCCTCTCCTGTAAAACCTGCTGCCGTTTCCTGTAAAACCTGCTGCTGTCTAATGTAAAACCTGCTGCTGTCACCTGTAAAACTTGCTGCTGTCTCCTGTAAAACCTGCTGCCGTCTGCTGTAAAACCTGCTGCTCTCTCCTGTAAAACCTGCTGCCCTCTCCTGTAAAACCTGCTGCCCTCTCCTGTAAAACCTGCTGTTGTTTCCTGTAGAACTGCTGTCATCTCCTGTAAAACCTGCTGCTGTCTCCTGTAAAACCTGCTGCTCTCTCCTGTAACACCTGCTTCCGTCTCCTGTAAAACCTGCTGCCCTCTCCTGTATAACCTGCTGCCGTCTCCTGTAAAACCTGCTGCTGCCTCTTGTCCAACCTGCTGCCCTCTCCTGTCTAACCTGCTGCTGTCTCCTGTAAAACCTGCTGCCGTCTCCTGTAAAACCTGCTGCCCTCTCCTGTCCAACCTGCTGCTGTCTCCTGTAAAACCTGCTGCCCTCTCCTGTAAAACCTGCTGCTGTCTCCTGTAAAACCTGCTGCTGTCTCCTGCAAGACCTGCTGCTGTTTCCTGTAAAACCTGCTGCAGTCTCCTGTAAAACCTGTTGCTGTCTCCTGTAAAACCTGCTGCTGTCTCCTGTAAAACCTGTTGCTGTCTCCTGTAAAACCTCTTGCTGTCTCCTGTAAAACCTGCTGCTCTCTCCTGTAAAACCTGCTTCTGTCTCCTGTAAAACCTGCTGCCGTCTCCTGTAATACCTGCTGCTGTCTCTTGTCCACCCTGCTGCTGTCTCCTGTAAAACCTTCTGCTGCCTCCTGTAAAACCTGCTGCCCTCTCCTGTAAAACCTGCTGCCCTCTCCTGTAAAACCTGCTGCCCTCTCCTGTAAAACCTGCTGCTGTTTCCTGTAAAACCTGCTGCCCACTCCTGTAAAACTTTCTGCCCTCTCCTGTAAAACCTGCATCTGTCTCCTGTAGAACCTGCTGCCCTCTCCTGTAAAACCTGCTGCCCTCTCCTTTAAAAGCTGCATCTGTCTCCAGTAAAACCTGCTGCTCTCTCATGTAAAACTTGCTGCCCTCTCTTGTAAAACCTGCTGCCTTCTCCTGTAAAACCGACTGCCCTCTCCTGTAAAACCTGCTGCCCTCTCCTGTAAAACCTGCTGCTCTCTCCTGTAAAACCTGCTGCTCTCTCCTGTAAAACCTGCTGTTGTCTCCTGTAAAACCTGCTGCCGTCTCCTGTAAAACCTGCTGCCGTCTCCTGTAAAACCTGCTGCTGTCTCCTGTAAAACCTGCTGCTGTCTCGTGTAAAACTTGCTACCCTCTCCTCTAAAACCTGCTGCTGTCTCCTGTAAAACCTGCTGCTCTCTCCTGTAAAACCTGCTGCCGTCTCCTGTAAACCCGCTGCCATCTCCTGTAAAACCTGCTGCCATCTCCTGTAAAACCTGCTGCTCTCTCTTGTAAAACCTGCTGCTGTTTCCTGTAAAACCTGCTGCTGTCTCTTATAAAACCTGCTGCCCTCTCCAGTAAAACCTGCTGCACTCTCCTGTGAAACCTCCTGCCCTCTCCTGTAAAACCTGCTGCCGTTTCCTGTAAAACCTGCTGCTGTCTAATGTAAAACCTGCTGCTGTCACCTGGAAAACTTGCTGCTGTCTCCTGTAAAACCTGCTGCCGTCTGCTGTAAAACCTGCTGCTCTCTCCTGTAAAACCTGCTGCCCTCTCCTGTAAAACCTGCTGCCCTCTCCTGTAAAACCTGCTGCTGTTTCCTGTAGAACTGCTGTCATCTCCTTTAAAACCTGCTGCTGTCTCCTGTAAAACCTGCTGCTCTCTCCTGTAACACCTGCTTCCGTCTCCTGTAAAACCTGCTGCCCTCTCCTGTATAACCTGCTGCCGTCTCCTGTAAAACCTGCTGCCGTCTCCTGTCTAACCTGCTGCTGTCTCCTGTAAAACCTGCTGCCGTCTCCTGTAAAACCTGCTGCCCTCTCCTGTCCAACCTGCTGCTGTCTCCTGTAAAACCTGCTGCCCTCTCCTGTAAAACCTGCTGCCCTCTCCTGTATAACCTGCTGCCGTCTCCTGTAAAGCCTGCTGCTGCCTCTTGTCCAACCTGCTGCCCTCTCCTGTCTAACCTGCTGCTGTCTCCTGTAAAACCTGCTGCCGTCTCCTGTAAAACCTGCTGCCCTCTCCTGTCCAACCTGCTGCTGTCTCCTGTAAAACCTGCTGCCCTCTCCTGTAAAACCTGCTGCCGTCTCCTGTAAAACCTGCTGCTCTCTCCTGCAAGACCTGCTGCTGTTTCCTGTAAAACCTGCTGCTGTCTCCTGTAAAACCTGCTGCCCACTCCTTTAAAACCTGCTGCCGTCTCCTGTAAAACCTACTGCCGCCTCCTGTAAAACCTGCTGCCGTCCCCGGTAAAACCTGCTGCCGTCTCCTGTAAAACCTGCTGCTGTCTCCTGTAAAACCTGTTGCTGTCTCCTGTAAAACCTGCTACTGTCTCCTGTAAAACCTGTTGCTGTCTCCTGTAAAACCGCTTGCTGTCTCCTGTAAACCCTGCTGCCGTCTCATGTAAAACCTCCTGCCGTCTCCTGTAAAACCTGCTGCCCTCTCCTGTATAATCTGCTGCCGTCTCCTGTAAAACCTGCTGCTGCCTCTTGTCCAACCTGCTGCCCTCTCCAGTCTAACCTGCTGCTGTCTCCTGTAAATCCTGCTGCTGTTTCCTGTAAAACCTGCTGCCGTCTCCTGTAAAACCTGCTGCCCTCTCCTGTCCAACCTGCTGCTGTCTCCTGTAAAACCTGCTGCCCTCTCCTGTAAAACCTGCTGCTGTCTCCTGTAAAACCTGCTGCTGTCTCCTGTAAAACCTACTGCTCTCTCCTGTAAAACCTGCTGCCCACTCCTTTAAAACCTCCTGCCCTCTCCTGTAAAACCTGCTGCCGTTTCCTGTAAAACCTGCTGCTGTCTAATGTAAAACCTGCTGCTGTCACCTGTAAAACTTGCTGCTGTCTCCTGTAAAACCTGCTGCCGTCTGCTGTAAAACCTGCTGCTCTCTCCTGTAAAACCTGCTGCCCTCTCCTGTAAAACCTGCTGCCCTCTCCTGTAAAACCTGCTGCTGTTTCCTGTAGAACTGCTGTCATCTCCTTTAAAACCTGCTGCTGTCTCCTGTAAAACCTGCTGCTCTCTCCTGTAACACCTGCTTCCGTCTCCTGTAAAACCTGCTGCCCTCTCCTGTATAACCTGCTGCCGTCTCCTGTAAAACCTGCTGCCGTCTCCTGTCTAACCTGCTGCTGTCTCCTGTAAAACCTGCTGCCGTCTCCTGTAAAACCTGCTGCCCTCTCCTGTCCAACCTGCTGCTGTCTCCTGTAAAACCTGCTGCCCTCTCCTGTAAAACCTGCTGCTGTCTCCTGTAAAACCTGCTGCCGTCTCCTGTAAAACCTGCTGCTCTCTCCTGTAAAACCTGCTGCTGTTTCCTGTAAAACCTGCTGCTGTCTCCTGTAAAACCTGCTGCCCACTCCTTTAAAACCTGCTGCCGTCTCCTGTAAAACCTACTGCCGCCTCCTGTAAAACCTGCTGCCGTCCCCTGTAAAACCTGCTGCCGTCTCCTGTAAAACCTGCTGCTGTCTCCTGTAAAACCTGTTGCTGTCTCCTGTAAAACCTGCTGCTGTCTCCTGTAAAACCTGTTGCTGTCTCCTGTAAAACCTGTTGCTGTCTCCTGTAAAACCTCTTGCTGTCTCCTGTAAACCCTGCTGCCGTCTCATGTAAAACCTGCTGCCGTCTCCTGTAAAACCTGCTGCCCTCTCCTGTATAATCTGCTGCCGTCTCCTGTAAAACCTGCTGCTGCCTCTTGTCCAACCTGCTGCCCTCTCCTGTCTAACCTGCTGCTGTCTCCTGTAAAACCTGCTGCTGTTTCCTGTAAAACCTGCTGCCGTCTCCTGTAAAACCTGCTGCCCTCTCCTGTAAAACCTGCTGCTGTCTCCTGTAAACCCTGCTGCCGTCTCATGTAAAACCTGCTGCCGTCTCCTGTAAAACCTGCTGCCCTCTCCTGTATAATCTGCTGCCGTCTCCTGTAAAACCTGCTGCTGCCTCTTGTCCAACCTGCTGCCCTCACCTGTCTAACCTGCTGCTATCTCCTGTAAATCCTGCTGCTGTTTCCTGTAAAACCTGCTGCCGTCTCCTGTAAAACCTGCTGCTCTCTCCTGTCCAACCTGCTGCTGTCTCCTGTAAAACCTGCTGCCCTCTCCTGTAAAACCTGCTGCTGTCTCCTGTAAAACCTACTGCTCTCTCCTGTAAAACCTGCTGCCCACTCCTTTAAAACCTGCTGCCGTCTCCTGTAAAACGCGCTGCCGCCTCCTGTAAAACCTGCTGCTGTCTCCTGTAAAACCTGTTGCTGTCTCCTGTAAAACCTGCTGCTGTCTCCTGTAAAACCTGTTGCTGTCTCCTGTAAAACCTCTTGCTGTCTCCTGTAAACCCCGCTGCCATCTCCTGTAAAACCTGCTGCTGTCTCCTGTAAAACCTGCTGCTCTCTCCTGTAAAACCTGCTTCTGTCTCCTGTAAAACCTGCTGCCGTCTCCTGTAATACCTGCTGCTGTCTCTTGTCCACCCTGCTGCTGTCTCCTGTAAAACCTTCTGCTGCCTCCTGTAAAACCTGCTGCCCTCTCCTGTAAAACCTGCTGCCCTCTCCTGTAAAACCTGCTGCCCTCTCCTGTAAAACCTGCTGCTGTTTCCTGTAAAACCTGCTGCCCACTCCTGTAAAACTTTCTGCCCTCTCCTGTAAAACCTGCATCTGTCTCCTGTAGAACCTGCTGCCCTCTCCTGTAAAACCTGCTGCCCTCTCCTTTAAAAGCTGCATCTGTCTCCAGTAAAACCTGCTGCTCTCTCATGTAAAACTTGCTGCCCTCTCTTGTAAAACCTGCTGCCTTCTCCTGTAAAACCGACTGCCCTCTCCTGTAAAACCTGCTGCCCTCTCCTGTAAAACCTGCTGCTTTCTCCTGTAAAACCTGCTGCTCTCTCCTGTAAAACCTGCTGTTGTCTCCTGTAAAACCTGCTGCCGTCTCCTGTAAAACCTGCTGCCGTCTCCTGTAAAACCTGCTGCTCTCTCCTGTTAAACCTGCTGCCGTCTCCTGTAAACCCGCTGCCATCTCCTGTAAAACCTGCTGCTGTCTCCTGTAAAACCTGCTGCCGTCTCCTGTAAAA
Organism: Cetorhinus maximus; assembly: GCF_964194155.1. Lineage (NCBI taxonomy): Eukaryota > Metazoa > Chordata > Chondrichthyes > Lamniformes > Cetorhinidae > Cetorhinus > Cetorhinus maximus. Next base: position 91,831,414 of record NC_135895.1, on the reverse strand, counting down.
TCTGCTGCTGTCTCCTGTAAAACCTGCTGCTGTTTCCTGTAAAACCTGCTGCTCTCTCCTGTAAAACCTGCTGCCGTCTCCTGTAAAACCTGATGCCGTCTCCTGTAAAACCTGCTGCCGTCTCCTGTAAAACCTGCTGCTGTCTCCTGTAAAACCTGTTGCTGTCTCCTGTAAAACCTGCTGCCGTTTCCTGTAAAACCTGTTGCTGTCTCCTGTAAAACCTGCTGCTGTCTCCTGTAAAACCTGCTGCCGTCTCTTGTAAAACCTGCTGCTGTCTCCTGTAAAACCTGCTGCGGTCTCCTGTAAAACCTGCGGCTGTCTCCTATAATACCTTCTGCCGTCTCCTGTACAACCTGCTGCTGTCTCCTGTAAAACCTGCTGCCTTTTCCTGTATAACCTGCTGCTGTCTCCTGTGAAACCTGCTGCTCTCTCCTATAAAACCTCCTGCCGTCTCCTGTACAACCTGCTGCTCTCTCCTGTAAAACCTCCAGCCGTCTACTGTAAAACCTGCTGCCGTCTCCTGTAAAACCTCCTGCTCTCTCCTGTATAACCTGCTGCCCTCCCCTGTAAAACCTGCTGCCGTCTCCGTTAAAACCTACTGCCCGCTCCTGTCAAACCTGCTGCCCTCTCCTGTAAAACCGGCTGCCGTCTCCTGTAAAACCTGCAGCTGTCTCATGTAAAACCTGCTGTCCTCTCCTGTAAAACCTGCTGCCCTCTCCTGTAAAACCTGCTGCTGTCTCCTGTAAAACCTGCTGCTGTCTCGTGTAAAACTTGCTACCCTCTCCTCTAATACCTGCTGCTGTCTCCTGTAAAACCTGCTGCTCTCTCCTGTAAAACCTGCTGCCGTCTCCTGTAAACCCGCTGCCATCTCCTGTAAAACCTGCTGCTGTCTCCTGTAAAACCTGCTGCCGTCTCCTGTAAAATCTGCTGCTGTCTCCTGTAAAACCTGCTGCTGTTTCCTGTAAAACCTGCTGCTCTCTCCTGTAAAACCTGCTGCCGTCTCCTGTAAAACCTGATGCCGTCTCCTGTAAAACCTGCTGCCGTCTCCTGTAAAACCTGCTGCTGTCTCCTGTAAAACCTGTTGCTGTCTCCTGTAAAACCTGCTGCCGTTTCCTGTAAAACCTGTTGCTGTCTCCTGTAAAACCTGCTGCTGTCTCCTGTAAAACCTGCTGCCGTCTCTTGTAAAACCTGCTGCTGTCTCCTGTAAAATCTGCTGCGGTCTCCTGTAAAACCTGCGGCTGTCTCCTATAATACCTTCTGCCGTCTCCTGTACAACCTGCTGCTGTCTCCTGTAAAACCTGCTGCCTTTTCCTGTATAACCTGCTGCTGTCTCCTGTGAAACCTGCTGCTCTCTCCTATAAAACCTCCTGCCGTCTCCTGTACAACCTGCTGCTCTCTCCTGTAAAACCTCCAGCCGTCTACTGTAAAACCTGCTGCCGTCTCCTGTAAAACCTCCTGCTCTCTCCTGTATAACCTGCTGCCCTCCCCTGTAAAACCTGCTGCCGTCTCCGTTAAAACCTGCTGCCCGCTCCTGTCAAACCTGCTGCCCTCTCCTGTAAAACCGGCTGCCGTCTCCTGTAAAACCTGCAGCTGTCTCATGTAAAACCTGCTGTCCTCTCCTGTAAAACCTGCTGCCCTCTCCTGTAAAACCTGCTGCCCTGTCCTGTAAAACCTGCTGCCCTGTCCTGTAAAACCTGCTGCCGTCTCCTGTAAAACCTGCTGCTGTCTCCTGTAAAACCTGCTGCCCTCTCCTGTAAAACCTTCTGCCCTCTCCTGTTAAACCTGCTGCCGTCTCCTGTAAAACCTGCTGCCCTCTCCTGTAAAACCTGCTGCCGTCTCCTGTAAAACCTGCATCTGTCTCCTGTAGAACCTGCTGCCCTCTCCTGTAAAACCTGCTGCCGTCTCCTGTAAAACCTGCATCTGCCTCCTGTAAAACCTGCTGCCCTCTCCTGTAAAACCTGCATCTGTCTCCTGTAGAACCTGCTGCCCTCTCCTGTAAAACCTGCTGCCGTCTCCTGTAAAACCTGCATCTGTCTCCTGTAAAACCTGCTCCACTCTCCTGTAAAACCTGCTGCCCTCTCCTGTAAAACCTGCTGCTGTCTCCTGTAAAACCTGCTGCTGTCTCCTGTAAAACCTGCTGCCCTCTCCTGTAAAACCTGCTGCCCTCTCCTGTAAAATCTGCTGCTGTCTCCTGTAAAACCTGCTGCTGTCTCCTGTAAAACTTGCTGCTGTCTCCTGTATAACCTGCTGCTCTCTCCTGTAAAACCTCCTGCCCTCTCCTCTAAAACCTGCTGCCGTCTCCTGTAAAACCTGCTGCCGTCACCTGTAAACCCGCTGCCATTTCCTGTAAAATCTGCTGCTGTCTCCTGTAAAACCTGCTGCCGTCTCATGTAAAACCTGCTGCCCTCTCCTGTAAAACCTGCTGCCGTCTCTTGTAAAACCTGCTGCTGTTTCCTGTAAAACCTGCTGCCGTCTCCTGTAAAACTCAGCTGATTTGTTACTTATTGTTGCCTGTCTCAGATGACCTGCTGCTATTTTCCAAATCCGAATTTGGCACAAGAAGTCCAGACAAGGCTCATATCCGTGAGAAACAGTCGTCCAATTGGGTAAACTGCTGCTGAGAAGCAAAGAATCCCCCAGGCCCTAGTGTTACACCCGGATATTCTTGGGAGTAAATTACATCATGATATTTGATACCAAGGGGAGTCTGTGGACTTCCAGCCCCTTATAGATTGGAAAATAAATTGAACACGGCTTGAGAATGAGAAGCCTTTTGGGCCCAACCACAAAACTGTCTGAGAATCATTGATTTAACGGAATAAGGACGTTATTAAGTTACTAAGCCAAAGAGACTGGGAGATCCTTCTGAAATTCTTTTCCAGTAAATCCTCACAGTATTGGTTTCAGTTTCGGGGTACAGGGAGCTATTCGGTCTCTGACAGTGCCTATTTGAGCTATTTTTCTTATTCATTTAAAGCTTCATATGGTGATTGAAAGTCTGCTAACCAAGTTGCAGTCATAATGTGGGAGGAAAGCCATGGTGTTGCTATTTTAGTGATATCAAACGGGGGCGATGAATGTCTTGGTGCCGATGTAGATTTTTGTCCTGATGGAGTGGTGCTGGACGGTTTTACAAAATGAGTTTAACTGCATCACCTTCACCCTGTTGCAACGCCTCCCCTGCACCCCACCAAAAAAAAAAACCAAACAAACCTGTGGGTCAGAGAGTGTAACATACACGTGGCTTGAGCTGAAGTAATGCAAAGCATTTAGTGTGTGCCATCAGGACAGTTAAGTACAAATCCTGAACTACAATACAGTACCTAACGATAGGGATATCCAGAATACAGTTTGGTCCCCTCATAAGCTCAGACATATTGAGGCCCCGGAGTACATCCAGAGGAGGTCCAGAACAATAGCTAGGCCTGGGGGATTCTATCTTACAGAATGGGCTGGAGATTCTATTCAAAGGAGGAGAGTCGATTTTGTGGAGTTACGATTGTATTTTTGTAGGATTATTTTTTAGGATCATTTGGAGGTAGACAGGGAGTGGGGAACCAAGAGTGATCAGTACAAAATATGAACATACCAAATATGAACGCTTTGGCAGGAAAGATACGGTGAGACAACACAAAATAAAGGGAGGTGCAGAAACAGAGGGACCTCAGTGTATATGTACATAAGTCATTGAAGATGGCAGGGCATGTTGAGAGAGCAGTTCATCAAGCATATAGTATCTTAGGCTTTGTTAATAGGGGCATTGAGCACAAGAGTAAGGAGGTCATGTTGAACCTGTATAAGACACTCGTTAGGCCTCATCTGGAGTACTGCATCCAGTTCTGGGCGCCATACTTGTGGATGTGAAGACACTGGAGAGAATGATTCCCGGGATGAAGAACTGTAGCAATGAAGACAGATTGGCGAGGTTGGGATTGTTTTCCTTGAAGAAAAGGAGGCTGAGAGGAGACTTGATAAAGGTTTTCATGATCCTGAGGGATAAATAGTGAGAAACTGTTCCCACTCAAGAGAACATCAAGAACCAGAGGGCACAGATTCGAAATAATTGGCAAAAGGAGTTAACATGACGTGAGGAAAAATTTTTTCACCCAGAGAGTGGTTGGCGTCTGGGCCAAACTTCCTGAAAGCGCAGTGGAGGTAGGTTCGAACGAGGTATTCAAAAGGTAATTGGATTGCTACTTGAAAAGAGAGAATGTGCAAGGTTACGGGGATAATGCAGGGGAGTGGAACTAGGTGGAATGCTCTTTCAGAAAGCCAGTGCAGACTCGATGGGCCGAATGGCCTCCTTCTGCACTGTACATATACTGTGATGCATAAAGTTAGTTTAGCTGGCTGGGGGTACTTCTCGGAGAGAGTGATCAATGTTCTGAAATAGACTACCTGAATGTGCAACAAATATAAAATCACTGCAAGCCAAAATGTAGTTGGATAAAGTTCTTGCAAATGGAAGACATCCTGTACGAAGGAAGGTAGGTGAATTAGCAGTGACCAGTAATTTCAGCTACCACCGTCTCTCGGAAAATTTTGTTCTCAATTGGCCTAATTATTTTTTTCCTGCTTTGCCTTTCCCAGAAGGTTAGGGATTGCTTGGGGAAGAGAAGGTTTAGAGGGGTTGGTGGTATATCAGACTTGTTGGATGGATGAGATAGGATGAGACAGACTGGTCTAAGCAGAGGGTTGTTGAAGGTTCTGATTCTTGGCTGAGGGTGCATGCTGCTGTGGAGGTGGAAATCAGAAGTCCTGGTGTTGGACAGGATATGGGGTTTGGGTCAATCATAGCACAAGGGCTGTGTGCGAGGTTCAGCCTGTGAGAGCAATCAGTGACAGGGAGGTCACTGGTGGCCAGAATGAGGAGTTTTGTGTGCAGGATTAGCAGGCTAGCTAATGGGCTGATGGTGGATGTCTCTCCTGATTTTCTGAGGCGATTATTATTGATAGTTAGGTACATGCCATGGCCATCTGTGACTATATGTAGTAGACATTGGGCAGAATTTTTAGCTTGGTGGGTGGACACGTGCCCGACCTGCTCGGGTTTTAAATAAAGCGTGTTGATGTCAGCCGAGTGTCAACGCGCACTGTCGCGATATCTCGCTAGGTGGGCACGCGATGAAGATGGAGGCGCGCCCGCTATTAATTAAGTGGCCAGTCAAGGCCCTTGAGACACCAATTGTCTCCGACTTTACGTAGCCCGTGCAATTTTTAGGCCATCGCATGGGCAAAAGGGGCAGGCGGGCAGGCCATAATTTGCAAAACCTCATCCACAGGCGGAGTAAGAGGGGTCAATGGCCTTGTTAATGCGATTAGTGAGGAGTTTAGGATATCACTTGCTGCTGGTTGCTTCTGTGAACAGGACAGCTTCATTTCAGCGCTGTATTCAGAGAGTTTAGAGGCTTCAGTTCAGGACTCAGTATTGTTTTCCAGGCCCTCAGAGGATTCACACCGCGTGAGGCCTACCAGGTATCAGACAGCCTTCCCTCACCCTGGTAATCCTCAGTAGTGAGTCTGAGGACAAGTATGGTGAGGAGAACGCTGAGGGTGTGGAGGCAGACCTCAGTAACCTCCAGGGAGGCAGGGACACTGGGACACTTTCATCCAATGCTCCTTCAGGTAGCCTACCAAATAAGAACCACCACCACATGCCAGGGCTGCAGGCTCCATACTCGGTCCCTGACAGGACCATTTCCTTGGTCAACAACATAAACTATGTGCCAGTGCAATAAAGTTTCAGGAGACACACGCCCATCATTACATCATGGCCTAACATGCACCTACAGAACAAATGAAGCATCCAGAGGCCAGTTGCACAAGGTAACATCTCATTTACTTGTGAATGATAAACTTTGCAAAAATTAACATGAATCGGTGTTTCCCATCACACCATTAACAAAAAGAAAAATGGGGGAGCCAAATATCACCCGTGATCAGGCCGAGTTGTGCTTAAGGTGCTTTATGTTTTTGCTTGCGGGTGCTATGTCCAGGTGCTGCCCCCTCGCTGGCACCAGCATTGGAGACAGCCGGCTCACTCTGCTGTCCTGCTGGCCTTGATGACCTTGGCGGGCGTCCTCTGGCTCACGGAGCTTATGCTGGCCCCGCCTGGGAGGGAGCGGCCAGTGCCACAGCTGGCATCTCCCCAGTCGCTGCAGCCTCATCAGATGCCACATAACTGGCAGAGGGTCGGAGGAGTTGCTGCCATCATCCAGAGCGCCCTGAGAAGAGCCTGGAGAGATGGCAGGCAGCTTGTGCGCCAATGTGAGTCACTTCGGACCTCCCTGCTCACTATTGATGGACAGGCACCCAGCTGGAATACTAGATGCCCAATCCGTCTCCCACATTGACACTGGCCACCTGAGGTCATTGCCAGTGCGAGGGCTTGCAGGTCCGGGCGCATCTCCAGGAAGCCCTGATTGAGTCCCTGGAGGAGCCTCCCCATGAGAGTCGCCACTCTCTCCATGGAGGAGGCATTGTGCTTGGCCATGAGGGTCAATGCATTACTCGTGCTCCCCATGGATTCCTCCAGCACGGAGACCATGGCACACATTCCCTCATGTATCTCCGCCAGATCCTCCCACACACCCTGCTGGACTTCCAGCATCTGCTGCCTCAGGGACAACTCCTGAGGCTCATCATCAGCCACCGACTGAGCATGTTCCTGGTCCCCAGCATTCCTCCGACTGCCGGTGCCCTGGGCACTCTCTGTCTCCACCTGCACCTCAAGCAAGTGTGAAGTGCCCTCACCAATGTGCACCGATAGACTACATGGTGATGTTATGCCCATTGAGGTGGGTTTCTGCGCTGGTGCCTGCTTGACAGAGAGGGGGTGACGCAGGTATATGGTGAGCATGGTGGTCCTCAGGGATCAGGGGTGGGTCTTCAGGCTCCTCATGATGATTGGCTGCTGGTGAGCCTAAAAGGGGGAAGGAGGACATGTCATTAGTTTAACTCATGAAACTGTCACTGTGCATGCCTGGCATCCTGATGAGACAGAGATATGCATCAGCGTGCCCTCATCTTTCCATCATCAATGGGGATTCCAGGTCCCAGGCTCACATCAATATAGAGACTACACTGGAGTGTTTGCAATAACTGACATTCTCACCTCAGTGCACTGCACTCTTACCTTCCCCTGACACCCCAACCTCACTGTGGCCGCTTGACCAAGGTGCATGGCACCTCTCCAGCTCCAGGGCCTCCTGCTCGTATTGTGAGAGGATGAGGAGGTGTGGGGGTCCCTCGCCAGTCCGTGAGCTCTCAACATTGTTATGGGATGTTTTCTCCTGAAAGGACAGAGGAGCATTGATTAGTCCCGTCTCTACCTGCAGCCCCATTGCAGCCTGGCCAACCCCACCTGAGGAACACCTCGCAGGGCTCAGCACATTCGTGACCCTGGAGCCACAAGACACTCAGTCCAAGCAGCCAGGCCTCACCCCCTTGGCCAGCTCCTGCCTCAGTGACATTTGCCACTCACACTCTAACACCTCTGAGGTCCACGGGGCGATGGGGAGCTCTTACCTGTTCTGCAAAGTGACCGATGCCAACACCGTTCTCACCCTCCCCAATCACAGCAGAGAATCATAGAATCATAGAATCTTACAGCACAGGAGGAGGCCATTTGGCCCATTGTACCTGAGCTGGCTCTTTGAAGATTTGTTCAATTTATTCCTGCACTGCCCCTGCCCCACCCCCACTCCTTTCTACTTTACCCCCATATCCCAGTAAATGAATCCTCTTCAAGTACATGTCTAATTGCTTAGATAACATACCCGAAGGTTTTCTGTATGGCAAGGTAGCCAGAGCCAGAGGACTAGTAGGATACCCAAAACTGCACTTCAAGGATGCTTGCAATTGTGACATGAAGGCCCAAGACATCGATTCTCAGACCTGGGAGGCACTAGCTAACAACATAGGAAAACGGTGATCTCACCTGTGGGCTGCCAAGCGCCAAGATGTTCTGTGGCTACAGCAGCTTGGCAACAGGATCCAACAACAACCCACAACGACGCCTGAAAACCACTTCATATATAGCCCTTGTGGCAGAACCTGCCTCTCACGGATTGGTCCCTTCAGCTGTCAGTAATGTCAGAGTGCACCATATGAAGCTAAACCCACCCCCAACAGATTTGATTTGCTGCCTGTCCATCATCTTATGCAAATGGAATGATGTCGACGGTGGCGAATTGAAAGTTCCAATGGAATCTGATTCCATCACTCTTTCTCAGTGCTTTTCAGATCAATGTAAAGATAAATCGTTTCTCCTCATCTCCCCTGTTTACTTTGCCAAACACCTTAAATCGGTATCCTCTGGTTACCTACCCTCCTGCCTGTGGAAATGGCAGACAAGCTGAATAATTACTTTGCATTAGTATTTACCATACAGGATGTGGTCAGCATACTGGCGTTAAATCAAGGACAGGGACTCACTAAAAGCAAAATAACAGTCATGAAGAAAATAATGACACCAACGAGTGAAAAATCCCCAGGACCAGTTTGTTTCTATCCCAGGATTTTAGAGGAAAGAAGTAACAACAATGCAGATGCCCTGACTATAACCTTCCAAAGTTCCCTCGATTGAGGAACTGTTCCTTTCGAGTAGAAAATTGCACAGGTCACTCCACCATTTTAAAAGGTGAAGGAGGGAAAACCAGGGAATAATTGACCAGTTAACCTAATTGCCGAAGCTTTTAAGGACTGAGTTTTTAAGTGACTGAGCACCTTGAAAGTTTTTCAGCTGATTAGAGGCAGTGAGCGGGGTCTGGTAAACATCTTGACGAACCCCATTGAATATTTTGAAGAGGTGACCAAAGTTGGAGATGGGAATGTCCACCTATGCTATTTATATGGGCTTCCAGAAGGCATTTGGTAAGAGTCTGTTGGCTAAAGTTGGAGTCTATGGAATTGAAGGCACATTACTGACCTGGTTAGGAAACTGGCTGAGTGTCAGGAGACAGAGAATAGGGAGGTACTCCAATTGGCAGCATGGGGCTAGTGGTGTCCCACAAAGATCTGTGTGGGGGCCTCACCGTATTTATTAATAAAATGATGGGATAGAAAGCCACATATCCAAATTTGTCAATGACACCAAGATAAGCAGCACTATCAGCAGCGTAGATAGAAACTAAGCAGATTGTTAAAGCCCCTCCGGCATTGGACCCATGTGCGCCTCACCACGTCTGGGTGCTGACCCTGGATGCCACCTCCTCCCAGGCCCTTTTGGTGAGGTGAGGGAGCCTCCTCCTCCCGTCCCCGGGGACAAGGGTTTCTCTCCTGGCTGCCACCTCCTCCAGGAGGGCAGTGAGACACTCGTCCGATAAATGTGGGGCCGACTGCCCCACGGACCTGCCCTCCCGACTGCCGTGTCCACCCGCTCCGGTCTCCATGCACAGGGCTTCCGCATCCTTCAGTCGCAGCCTTCCAGGGGCTGCCGAGGCCGCGTTTGAATTGGCCGCCGGGTCGCCATTGGGTCCGGCGGACATCCTGCCCCCTCCCCCGCCCGCCCCTTCGCGCACATTCCAGGCTGCGTATCATGCTGGGCGGGCCTGCGTAAAATCATGGTGCGCTGCCAACTGCGGGTGCCGGGGTTGGCTTCCTGACCGTTCCTGCTGATCCCGCACGCCAAGGGTAAAATTCTGCCCCACATTAGCATTTTCCAACATTGACACCTCCCTGAGACCACAGGGCCTGACTTCATCACAGGTCGGAGTGCGGGGGGTGGAGGTCAGAATTGTTGGTTGGTGTCCGGTGAGGTGGGTGGTGGTGGGTTGAGGGGTGGGTGGTGCTGGGTTGAGGGGGGTGTTGCTGGGTTGAGGGGGGTGTTGCTGGGTTGAGGGGGGTGTTGCTGGGTTGAGGGGGGTGGTGGTGGGTTGAGGGGGGTGGTGGTGGGTTGTGGGGTGGGTGGTGCTGGGTTGAGGGGTGGGTGGTGGTGGGTTGAGGGGTGGGTGGTGCTGGGTTGAGGGGTGGGTGGTGGTGGGTTGAGGGGTGGGTGGTGGTGGGTTGAGGGGGGTGGTGCTGGGTTGAAGGGGGTGGTGCTGCGTTGAGGGGGTGGTGCTGGGTTGAGGGGTGGGTGGTGGTGGGTTGAGGGGTGGGTGGTGGTGGGTGGTGGTGGGTTGAGGGGTGGGTGGTGCTGGGTTGAGGTGGGTGGTGATGGGTTGAGGGGGGTGTTGCTGGGTTGAGGGGGGTGGTGCTGGGTTGAAGGGGGTGGTGCTGGGTTGAGGGGTGGGTGGTGGTGGGTGGTGGTGGGTTGAGGGGTGGGTGGTGCTGGGTTGAGGTGGGTGGTGATGGGTTGAGGGGGGTGTTGCTGGGTTGAGGGGGGTGGTGCTGGGTTGAAGGGGGTGGTGCTGCGTTGAGGGGGGTGGTGCTGGGTTGAGGGGTGGGTGGTGCTGGGTTGAGGGGGGTGGTGCTGGGTTGAAGGGGGTGGTGGTGGGTTGAGCGGGGTGGTGGTGGGTTGAGCGGGGTGGTGGTGGGTTGAGGGGGGTGGTGGTGGGTTGAGGGGTGGGTGTTGCTGGGTTGAGGGGGGTGGTGCTGGGTTGAGGGGTGGGTGTTGCTGGGTTGAGGGGGGTGGTGCTGGGTTGAGGTGGGTGGTGCTGCGTTGAGGGGGGTGGTGCTGGGTTGAGCGGGGTGGTGGTGGGTTGAGCGGGGTGGTGGTGGGTTGAGCGGGGTGGTGGTGGGTTGAGGGGGGTGGTGGTGGGTTGTGGAGTGGGTGGTGGTGGGTTGAGGGGGGTGGTGGTGGGTTGAGGGGTGGGTGGTACTGGGTTGAGGTGGGTGGTGATGGGTTGAGGGGGGTGGTGCTGGGTTGAGCGGGGTGGTGGTGGGTTGAGCGGGGTGGTGGTGGGTTGAGCGGGGTGGTGGTGGGTTGAGGGGGGTGGTGGTGGGTTGTGGAGTGGGTGGTGGTGGGTTGAGGGGGGTGGTGGTGGGTTGTGGGGTGGGTGGTGGTGGGTTGAGGGGGTGGTGCTGGGTTGAGGGGGGTGGTGCTGCGTTGAGGGGGTGGTGGTGGGTTGAGGGGTGGGTGGTGGTGGGTTGAGGGGGGTGGTGGTGGGTTGACGGGGGTGGTGCTGGGTTGAGGGGGTTGTTGCTAGGTTGAGGGGGGTGTTGCTGGGTTGAGGGGGTGGTGGTGGGTTGAGGGTGGTGGTGCTGGGTTGAGGGGGGGTGGTGGTGGGTTGAGGGGTGGGTGGTGGTGGGTTGAGGGGGGTGGTGGTGGGTTGAGGGGGCTGGTGCTAGGTTGAGGGGGGTGGTGGTGGGTTGAGGGGGTGTTGCTGTGTTGAGGGGGGTGTTGCTGTGTTGAGGGGGTGGTGCTGGGTTGAGGGGTGGGTGGTGCTGGGTTGAGGGGGGTGGTGCTGGGTTGAGGGGGGTGGTGCTGGGTTGAGGGGGGTGGTGGTGGGTTGAGGGGGGTAGTGGTGGGTGAGGCCACCCCTGGGGACCCATAGACAGGTAAATAAAGAATAGGTAGAGGGGATCAGGAAAGTCTGAAGTCGGGGAGGGGAGGAGGCCCAGGGCAAGGAAGGCCCAACTGGCATTCGCAAGGACTGTTTGAACATTTAAAATCAAATGACACATACTTGGGCCTCCTATCGCCAGGAGCCAGTACGTCCATTAGTTTGGCCTGCAGTTAAAATGGCACATGGGTCCTAAAAGCATTTCAAAACCCTGAATGCAATAAAGTGTCCCAATCATTTCACAGGAACGTTATAAAGCAAATTTAGACACTGAGCCACATAAGGTGATGCTAGGGCAGATTGATGGGTGAGATTTTGAAGAAAACAGTACCACAGGATCCATTATAGCTACTTGACAGGGCAGACAGGGCCTTATTAACATTGAGCTGACAGAGCAGCACTCAGCACTGCACTGGAATGTCAGCCTAGATTTTAGGCCCAAGGTCGCCATTGGGCCCAGTGGACATCTTGCCCCCTCCCCCGCCCGCCCGCCCCTTCGCGCACATTCCAGGCTTTTCCGGTCATCAGGTGGGCGGGGCCCGGCGGGGCCCGGGAGCGGCTGTGAAATGGTCAGCCAGCCATGATCCACCTGCGGCCGGTTACTGACCAGCCGGTGTTGAAAGGCGAGCTGAGGAGCTCAGCACTGCCGGGGTGGGGGCGGGAGGAGGGGCGAGCCCGGAAGTCTGCGCATGCGAGGGGGGAGCACGGGCTGAAAGCTCCCTGAGGGCACAGAGCTTCCTCAGGGCGGGGGCTGAAGAATTCTGGACACAAAAATAAACGTTTTAAAAATGAGAGAAATATGTCCCCACATGCGACTCAGTCACATGAAGAGGGACATGTTTAAAATGATGTTTAAAAGTTTTTAAAAAAAAATTACTTCTGGAAACCTCATCCCGCCCGTGGATGAGGTTTCATAAAAAAAATCCAAATGCCGCCTGGCCGATTCGCCCGCCCGCCATCCAGACAATTGGATGGGCGCCGAGAAATACTAATTAGTGGTCTTAATAGGCCTCTTAATTGTCAGTGGGCATGCTGCCGACTCTTGCGCACGGCCGCCGATTGAAAAGATCACGAGAGTGTGCGATGGCGTCGGGATGCTCGCCTGTTGTCATCGCGCGTGATTTTTCCGCCCGATCGGGTCGGGCGTTTGCCTGTGCTTATGTAAAATCCTGCCCCAAGTCTCTGGAATGGGACTCAGGTCGTGTGTTCCAGACCTTAACAATCTTCTGTGTGAAAATATTTCACCTCATTTCCCCTCTAGTTCTTTTGCCAATTATTTTAAATTTATGACCTCTGGTTGCAGCCGACTTCCAATGGAAACAACTTCTCCTTACTCACTCTGTCAATGCCCTCATAATTTTGCACACCTCTAGCTGTTAGGTCGTCCGTTACTCTTTTCTTCTCTGGGTATAATCCCAGTCTCTCCAGTTGGCGGTGTATTGTGGAGGCAATGGGAGTCTCTCCTGCCAGCTGGTGAGAGACCAGTGTTGCCTCCTTTGGGGGAAGGCCCGCCAAACTATGAGCCAGTCAGGCAGTTGAGCAGCCACTGGCGGGTCTTCCCAAGGATCAGGACCCCCGTGAGGCTGAGGTCTGCTGGCCAATCAGAAGCCAGCAGTTCTTTTGCTCAGCAACATCACATTGGGAAGCAGTTGCTGCAGCCAGGACGACAGCCACCAAAGGCCCAGGATCAAGGAGCGACCCAGGCCACAGGTAAGTAATGGAAGGGAGGGGGGGTTTCATGGGACGGGCCGGGGGGGGTGGGGGGGGGGGTAGGTGTGGGGACATCGGCAGCAAGGACAGGAAGTGGTTCTCAGCGGGCCCCCGCTTGCCGATCCCAGATTCCTCTACCAGTGCATTTAAAGGAGGGATCGCACCCACCCCCACCCCTTCATCTGCAAACTTCAACATTGTACTCCCTGTCCCCAAGTCCAAGTCATTTTTATATAACAAGAAAAACAATGGTTCTAATACTGACCCCTAGAGGACTCCAGTCAGAAAAACATCTATTTAACACTACCCTCTGCCTCCTCTCCTTAGCCAATTATCAACCCAAGTTTCCATCACCCATTTAAGACCATGTGCATCTATTTTCCAAATACTCTGTTATGAAGCACCTTACTAAACACTTTCTAACAGTCTATATACAGCATATACCACACTACCTTCATCAATATTACTTCAACAAATAACTCAATTTAAGATTTCCTTTTTTGTCCAACCATTCCTTTAATTATCCTTTTATTTGTTATTTGTTAGAAAAGATTTTTGGGGTGGCTGCAAATCTTTTCTCATACTCTCACTTTTCCCCTTCTTAGATCCTTCCATTTCTCCCTGAATTCCTTGTATTCTAACTGATTTTCAACTGTATTAAATACATTTGTCTTTAATCTCCTTTTTTGGGATTATTTTAACCTCTATTCTCTTTGTCATCCAGGGAGCTCTAGCTTTCCTTCTTACGAGAAGATGGATGTTTTGTACCTGAAGTATTTATACCTTGACGACCTGCCATTGCTCATTTGCTGATTTCCTGGCTAATTGCTTTTTCCAGTTCACCTGAGCTAGATTCCTTCTCAAATGACAGAATTTGGCTCCTTTCCAGTTGGCTTTTCTTTGTCCCTTTTCATAACTAATTTAAATCTAATTATATTATGACCACTATTACCCATCTCTCACTGAACCACTCACCAACAGCCCTACTTTCCTTCGACAGCACCTTCCAAACCTGCGACCTCTACCACCTAGAAGGACAAGGGCAGCAGATGCATGCAAATAGTACCACCTGCAAGTTCCCTTCCAGGCCACGCACTATCCTGACTTGGAAATATATCGCCGTTCCTTCACTGTCTCTGGGTCAAAATTCTGGAACTCCCTCCCTAACAGCACTGTGGGTATACTTACACCACATGGACTGCAGTGGTTCAAGAAGGCAGCTCGCCACCACCTTCTCAAGGGCAATTAGGGATGGGCAATAAAAATGCTGGCCTAGCCAGCGATGCCCACATCCCATGAAAGGATAAAGAAGAACTTCATTCCTCAGACACAGCACTGCTTCCTTCCTCATTGGGCTAGAAACAAACTGATTAAGAAAGTTCTCCAGTTCACATTTTAACAATTCATCACTGTTTAACCTTTACTCCAGCCTAAATTAGGGAATTGAAGTCCTCTACAATTACTGCTCTATTATTTGTACACCTCACTAAAATCTGCCTACAAATTAGTTCCTCGATCTCCTCATTATTTGGGTGGGTCTTCAGTAAACATTCAGCAATATAACAGCTTCTTAACTCTAGCCAAACAGATTCATCTTTGAACCTGCTAGTCCATTGCCCCATCTGAAGAGCTGTAATATCATCCTTGGTCAATGCTGCCCCCCACCTTCCCCTTTCCTTTCCCTCCCTAGCCTTCCTGCAGCTGGGAAAGTTTGGTTTCCAATCCCGCCCACGTTAAAGCCGGGTCTCTGTTACAGCCACTCTCTGTCATAGCTTTTATATCATGATCCAAAGAGGCAGCTTGTGCCTGTAACTTGTCAACCTCATTTGTAACAAGTCTCGCATTAATCGGCATGCATTCTAACAAATTGCTTGTTGATTTTCCTTTACTCCTTCACCTACTTTCTGCTTTTTCTACACTCTTCCTTGCTTAATAGCTGCTTGTCACTCTTAGCTTTCTGTGCACCCTGTTTCTCCTCTCTTCTGCTGTACCTTGGTGCCCATCCACATGCCAAATTAGTTTAAAATGTTTTCCACAGTGAGAGTGAACTTGCCCATGAGGACCTTACCCTCAGTCCAGCTTCTACTAGTCCCTCCCCCCTCAAAACACTCCCCCAGGAACCTGAAAGCTTCCTTGCTGCACCACTTCTCCAGCCACACATTGACCCGCACTATCTTCCTATTTCTGTAGTCACTCACAGTGGGAATTATCCAGACATTGTCACCTTTGAGGCCCTGGATCTTTAATCTTTTTCCCCCAAGTCCTGAAACTCTATCTGTAGGTCTTCGTGCTTTTCGAACTATACTGTTAGTCCCAACATGGTCCAAGACTTCTGGCTGTTCCTCTTTCTCTGGCAGAATGTCATAGAGTCAGAATGGCATAGAAGGAGGCCATTCAGCCCTTTGAGTCCATGCACTAATTCAGTGATATCCTTTACCCTGGCACCTTTTGGGAATAAGATCTGCAGTTGCAGAAATGACTGTCCATCCATCCAAACTATCCAGTATGTTGTATATCTTATATATATTTGATTTACCTGAGAGCAATGCAGAGATGACACTAATTTCTAACTGTGCAGGAATTTTATTTACAGGGTTTTATACAATGGCTTAAAATAGCTCTGCAGTCACAAAATGTCTGCACTCATGCTTACAGCTCAGGCTTCTACTTCTTTCTAGTAATTTCTACAGTTTGTTTACTTCTCTCTGAGTCCACAACCAGTCTTAACTAATCAAGCACAGTGAGCATAGATCAGTTGCCAGGCTCACATAATCAAACATGGAACAATTGAACACTACAGAATCACTTATAACAATTGCAACTCTACATTTTCATGTGTTCCCCTGTACAGCACAGTGCCCTGGATTTGCTTCTGACTTGCACTCCACCATGGCATCATCATCCTCATTGATATTCAACACTGAATACTGGTCTACAAGTGCCATATTGTCAGGGGATTCCTACACCGTCTGCCTATTGCCACTAGTCTGCTAATGGTTACTCACTCTCTCTCCCATAGAACTCGCTGTAGCTGTGGGGTGGCCACCTTGTGAAACATGCCTTCCAAGAAATGCCCAGCTTCCTGTTTTCAATGCAATGACCCCAGCTGCCTCTGAGAAACTCGAAGTTTGAGCTTGAGTTTGAGCAGCACTTCCTGTCTATGCAGTTTTCCCAGGCACACAGGATGTTTTGGAGTTCCCACAGGGCACAAGATGTGCAGGTGACAGGCCCCGGCTGTTGTCGGAGATTAATCACACCAAGGCATCATTAATACGTAGAAACCCCATTTATTACTTGTGCACAAGGGAGATAATACAATGAGGGCTACTGTACCATCTCGAAGCAGAATACACGCAGACCTGTTAAAAGCATTTTTACAGCCAATCAGTAAAGTTTGCACAAACCTATCCGCTTATTTGCTTAAGTTAACTGACCAATCCGTGTTCCAGTAAATTTCCATTCCCATCACAACAGAGTTTGTGCTTACGTACATGCTTATCACAACCCTAATTGCATTCGGCCTGAGAAAGAACAACATGGAATGTCTCAGGGCTCATCCTACAAATGTGGTCAGACAAGATGGTATTGTTCTCAAGGCTACAGTATTTTTCTCTTAGACTTAGGCATATAATTCAACTTCTCCATTAACCCTTTTAGCACTAAATGGGTTCCCTATAGTTGCCTAGGCCACCACACTTCCCCCTTTTGTCCTACAAGGACAATTCACCACCCTTAGCCAAATTCTATGTATCCTAGTCGCCGGACTTCATCCTCAGTGGGGTCCTGATTCCTGAGGAGAGGGAGGGAATGGGTAGCCGGCTTGAATCAGCAAGGTAGGTGCAGGAACCCAATGGCAACTCACCCACCCGAGTACTACCCTTGGTATAATTTCTCCTGACGCATAGCTAGGCCGGCCCCTTAACGACCACAAAGGTGGGCTCCCGTCTCCAAATGGACGCTTGATGAATGAGGGCCCCTGAATTACCCTGGGACCATGTGGAATCTGAGGGGAAAGCCAGAAAATGCATCTCTGAGGAGGAGGGGTTAACGGGAAAATGAGTACAAATCCAACATTTAGTTCGATTAACTTGCGAGGCGACGGCCTGCATTCATTGAACCGCGGAATTGGTATTCCATGCCCCCGCAAGGGCCACGCAGGACAGGATCCAAATCAGAGTCAACATTCTGACAGCTCAGTTAAAGTTCCTCTACAAGCACTTCCGACTGAGGTCAGCGTCCGCTTGACGTGCGATGCGTGGATCCACAAGGGTCATCCTTCAACCTTCACGGCCGTATGGGTGGTGAGCAGGACTTAGAAAGGTCCTTCCCATCGAGGTTCCAAACAGTTCCTTCTCCTGAAGGTCTTAACCAGGACTAGATCTCCGGGCTGGTATTGATGGTGATCTTCAATGGTGGGCTTTTCCTGAGCTTTTTGTCTTTCCACTGCCCCAGTGGACTGGGGGTGGTATGGGCTGGAAAGGTGATGATTGCATTGTAAGGCCTTCAGCAGTTCCTTTATCACTTTAGCGCTAAAATGAGGCCCATTATCACTCGATAAAATCTCTGGTATCCCAAACCTGGGTATGTATTCACGTAACAACAATTTTCCAATAATAACAGCATCATTCCGTCGGGTTGGATATGCCTCCACCCATCGCGAGAACAAACATACTATAACTAAAACATAATTATATCCCATACATTTAGGCATTTGTATAAAGTCCATTTGTAGGTGTACAAACGGGCCCCATGGCTGGGGTCCTGTACCAGCAGTCACTGAGGGCATCTTGCCTGGGTTATGTCATTGACAAAGCAGACATTGTGAAACTATTTTAGCTGCCATGGTGAAAAACCCAGGCGCAACCCACATCTGCTGTGCCATTCTGTTCATCCCCCCTTTGCCCCATTGTTTTCTACTCTATATAATGTCCTGCCGGGTGTTGACATAGGTATGACAGGTATTACTAATACAATGCCTATTAGCATATTACTATTCACTATACATTCAACATTCATTCTATATACACGTGTCAAACCTCTGAGCTGGCAACCGGTCAAGTCGTGATTCTTGTGTCGTGAGAGATTCAATAAATGCTCATTAGTTACCCATAAAGGGACTACCCCTTCATTAATCTGTCTTAAATTTTCTCGGGCTTGTTCCAGTGCCCAAGATCCATAGGTGCTGCATACATCATTTCTGCTCGCTTTGTCTGAAATATCTTTCCCTATTTCAATTAATTTATTGATAGTCCCTGCATGACTTTCGAGCACGGTAGCCAGACTTTGGATTAACCAATGATGTCCCTGTATTGAATATCGTAGCGGCAACATTTATCAGGCTGGGCTTAACGCGGTTCCCTCCCAAACCTGATCGCATCTCGCCACTGAACTGAACTGCTTCAGTCATCAACTGGCGCGTCAGAGCCGTATAGAGTCCTTGGGTATGGGTTGAGCACCAGTGGGGCAGGACGACACCGGATACATTCAAGACTACGGGTACCAGCTCGTGGAGTACATTATCATACAAAACTTCTGATTAACCAGTACCAAACCATTCGTCGGTCCTGGATGCATAGTCGGACAAGATGGGTCAGTCGGTGTGGTTTGAGGGGCTTCAATTATCTCTACTTGGACTGTGGAAGTAGATGTGGAAGGTGGCTGGATAATGGCGGACCTCCCATGCCCGATCTGAAGCAAACCCTTACTACAATTCGAAAGCACTTGTTCTCCTACTGTTACATTTATCATTCCCCGTTGCGTGTCGCATTCGGCACTGTCCGTGCTGTACCAAAGTTCCTCCAGCGGTGCAGGATGAGCAGTGATGATCCACAACCTTGTTGCCAGTACTGATACGCCCACGACCAGGATCGTAGATCTGTGGAGACATTAACATCGGCTCCCGTTCTCCGGGTTACCACTTGGTCAATTGTCATGTATCTTTAACTGTGTGTAATGCCTCCATTTACTTCCCGTTCTCAAATCTACAAGTGCACATGTATCACCTGTAATAATTACCTCGTATGGTCCATGCCTGTTCACCCCAAGCTCACCCTGACCATCACCTTATTCCCCACTCGGGGGGTCAGTTGTTGCTCTTTGGATTTGCCTGTTACCATACCCTTAGTCATCTGTCAGTCTCTAACTTCTTTTCTTAACTCATGTAATTGCTTTCTTAATTCCCTTACATAGACCGTATTTTTCCTTTCAGTGGCCCTATATCTCCTCCTCCCACTAAAATGCCCTCAGGTAATTGCATGGTCCTTCCTGTTATCAATTCAATGCAGTGAACCTGGTAGTCCTATTTGGTGTAGCCCTTAGGCGCACCAGAATGCTGGGCAATACCGTGGCCCAGCTGTTGCCTGTCTCCTGAATTGCTTAGGCTATAGATGTTTTTAAAGTTCAGTTCATCCTTTCCACCATCCCTGCACTCTGGGGGTGGTAAGGAATATGGAATTTCAGTTTAATCTCCATAAGATTACACACTTTTTTAATGACTCTCCCTGTGAAATGAGTTCCCTGATCTGCATCCATCTGGGCAGGCACCCCCACTCCTTGCCCTTCAATTACCTCAACTACAGACACTGAATAATTTTACCTCTAAGGTTTTTTTTTCCTGACCACGATCATCTTGATTCTCTTGAAGTCAGTTTCTCTATTGTCTTGATTGTTTAAAATGTTTCCTTACTCTTTAGGCAGTTCCAATGCCTCATTTGATGGCCAGATTGTCAGATTCATTTCCCTTAAAACAGTTTGTACATTATGTCCTCTTTCCCTAGCTCATTCTCCTACTTGCCTCATACCAGTTTACACATACAACAGCTACCATCTTATCTTGTTCAGGTTGCCTGGAGAGACTTTAAAATAAATAAAGTATTCTCATAACAGTTTTAAAGCAGAAATCAGGTATTGACATGTTTTGCTTCCTTATCTTCTTCTCAAACATTTTACTGTCTCAAATGTAACCCACTAAATTGTGTCTGACCCGTTTCTTTTAGAATTATCCCAGATTCATTAACTCAGCCAAAAATTGGATTTCTGCCAAACTTTGTCAAGGTCTTGAGCTTAACTTCGCATTTTGGGAACAGACTTACAAACACAAAAACTTGCAGCATTTGAATTAGTGCCAATTGTTGTCAAACCTTTTAAAATGAAAATTCCCTTTTGAGAACTTTATCAAGAACCAAACCTCAAATTTTTAAACTTTGTAAACTGTAATTTACACTATCAAAATTAAAACAACCTCTTTTTCATGTGTAATGATTTGTATCCAAGTTATAATTTCCGTATGTTTATCGACACATTCTTTATCTTAGATAGCATCCTCGTTATTCAAAGTAACCTGTTAAATTACACTGCACTTTACATCTCAGGATTGTCCCAAATTCAAATTCCAGTGCTTTTGGAAAGCAGATTTCCTTTAATATTTAATTCATCTCTTCATAAGAAACCCCTTTTTATCCATAGGAACCATCTAGACCTTGTGTTTATGTCTTTTGGTTTTCCTAAAATCCTTCTGAATTTCAAGTAATTTTTTTTCCTCAGAATTTTAGAATACTAACTCGTATGTATCAGTCCCAATCAGCTTGAAAGCTGATGATGAGGTTTATTCCTTACTTGTCTGCGAGGGGATGGTACATAGGGAGCTAGGGTTGGCTCATCTCAAACAAAGGCAAGCCCTGTTTTATCTTTACACTACTTTCAAATTACGATTTTTTGCCAGAAATCTCAACTCAAACCTTATACTCAAAACTTTGGAATGTTTGAGTATACTTTTCCTTTAATCTAATATGGGGCTTTTGACTCTAAAGTGCTCAACGACACACACAAAACACATTAAGGCTCACATACAAATGCTTCCTTAAACACATATATAAAGGTATGTATTTATATTCCTATAATATTGATCTTAACTATAAACGAAGCTTCGAGTAGCAGTGGGGGGAATAAAGGGAGCTTGAAGTCTCCACCTATAGGGACCTTCAAACTGACAAAACCTCAAATTTTCTCTGCTGCTGCTTGTCAATTGCTCATTAACCCCCTAGGGGTACCCGCTCTCTCTCTCTCTCTCTCTCTCCTCAGCACAAACAGCTCTCGAAACTTAGATCAATTCCTCTCTTTTAAGTTACAAAAATTCAGTAGGGGACATTTCGGGTCCCAATCATCCTTTCACATTTTCAGGAAAATCTTGTCATCCCGCATGGGACATTATACACCCCCCCCAATTCGTTTCTCCCTCCCCCAAGGCTTCCTTAACCTTTCCCAAGTGCTCAATCCTGTCCTGATTAAAAGTTCCATCTGGTGGGAAGCTCTCTCCCATACCTTGGGTCCACTTAACCCATTCAGAAACATGTTGGACACTTTCAGGTCCATAGTGGACATACATATAATCATTTAGGGTTCCCTTTGGAGGGGGAACCTGGGGTTTCTTTGATGTCATATTACCCATTTTCTATCTAATAACTATAAAAAATAAAGGCCAGTCCTTGGCAGGTCCTCGACCCCCAATCTACTACTAAGGTACTTTCACCAATCAGTCCACTCACACGCTCAAGGTGTCCCGGAACCCGAGCCGCAATCACATACACACTCAGCGTTCCAACTCCAGGAGCTACCAACCCCGAGCACACACACACTCAGTACCAACTCCAGGGGCTCCAACCCCGAGTTTATTCTAAACCTAAACTCCAGGGGCTCCAACCCCGAGTATATTCTAAACCTAAACTCCAGGGGCTCCAACCCCGAGTATATTCTGGCCAGAGCGATCCCAGACCGCGACAACTAATCTCCTAAATACTTAAATTGATGACTTACCCTAAGAGTCAGCCACAGGCAGGCGAAGGCAGACCGTGGGTCAATGAACCCCAGAAGCCCAAATCGGGCTGCCGTGGACTGAGGAGCCCTTGAACCACGAGGTCTTAACGCTGGTGCTCCGTGACCCAACCCTAGGGGTTAGTCATCTCGGCGGGACCTCCAAGAAACTGTCGGAGATTAATCACACCAAGGCATCATTAATACGTAGAAACCCCATTTATTACTTGTGCACAAGGGAGATAATACAATGAGAGCTACTGTACCATCTCGAAGCAGAATACACGCAGACCTGTTAAAAGCATTTTTACTGCCAATCAGTAAAGTTTGCACAAACCTATCCGCTTATTTGCTTAAGTTAACTGACCAATCCATGTTCCAGTAAATTTCCATTCCCATCACAACAGAGTTTGTGCTTACGCACATGCTTATCACAACCCTGATTACATTCGGCCTGAGAAAGAACAACATGGAATGTCTCAGGGCTCATCCTACAAATGTGGTCAGACAAGATGGTATTGTTCTCAAGGCTGCAGTATTTTTCTCTTAGGCCTAGGCATATAATTCAACTTCTCCATTAACCCTTTTAGCACTAAATGGGTTCCCTATAGTTGCCTAGGCCATCATGCTGTCATGTCAGTCAAGTTATTTCAAACCTTTTGTTTTAATCTTTAAGGCTATTTAACTGTTTAGCTAACGCTAAAAGACTAAAGGACAAAAATTGGATATTGCTGGTAATCTGGCTCAGGGATCACGATGAGGGGTTAACCCATACCTGTTGCTGTTGATCCAAGATCCAGGCAGCACACAAACTGCCTATTCATTTAACAGACTGTACTGTGGGACCGATGCTAAGTGGGCTGTTGAATGGCTGTACGCCTGAGCAGGGGATCCAAAAGTGAGGAAGTTGGCATGAGTTCAAGCTAGCTACTTAAAGCAAGACTGTACCTCTTAGAGGGGATGTGCACTGTACCTAGAGTAGGCGCTGGAAGTCATTCCAAAGGCAATTTTGATGCCATGCAGGCTCAGATGCTGTCACCACGGCTGCAGACAGCAGTCCCCAACTGGACTTTCAGGGTCCAACAGCAGTCCTGCAATCTGTACTCCAGCAGATGGCTAGGATTGCTGAGGTACAGCCCTGTGGGAGGGACAGTGAATCTGTGGATCTCTCTCAGGATGATAGCAGCTTCATGCTTCCAACACTACCGCTCTGTCAGTGCCCTTGCATTTGCCTACCAGCCAGCCCAGACTGGTGCCATGGGTCCTGAGGTGGTGCATTCCAAAGTTCTGGCACCTAGACCCAGAGCTGCTTAAGATCGACATCTACCATGTCTGTCAGTGAAAGTTAGCAGCCTTCCACCAACCGTGCTGCAGTTACTGGGGTAACACTGTATCAGAACGCTAGGGCAGGCGAAGGAACCCTCAAGGTGAACCCTAAGGGAATGCACAAGGCTAACTAGATGACTTTTGTATGGAATGGTGATTTGTTGGGTAAATTAGTTTGGAGTGGTATTTTGTGATGGCTTGTGTTTTAGCATTGTGACCAAGGAGGTGCTGTGATGGTTAGTGACACATCAATGGGAAGGTGTGGGACTGTGATACGATGGGAATTTAGGGTTCTGTTCAGCGGAACTATAACCAATTGAGCCGATTGCCGACAGTCCGGTCGGAAAGAGGACCCTTTTCCTCCTCCCTTCACCTGTTTTCCTCCTTCTCCTCCCTCAGCTCCTTTTCTTCCTCACATCCTCCTCCTCCTCCTGGGCTGCTCTTCGTATCGCTGGCAGAAAGGGCTATGTCCACATGGTGGCCAGGTTTGGGAAGATACAGCAGAACACCATGAAGCAGGAGACACACTCCGGTAAGAAGTGGAGGTCTCCTCCAGTGTGGTCCAGGCAGCAGAACCAGTGTTTCAGCACGCCAATGCCCTGCCCTATGATGGTTCACATGGCAGCATGGTTCTCACTGTAGTCACACTTGCCACATTTGGTTGGGATGCAGAGCAGAATCCTGAATCAGGCGGCTATTGAGTAACACTTGTTGCCTCCCTCTGGTTTGATGCAGGGGCTGAAAGACTAAGGTAACAGCTGCAGAATGACTGCTTCCAGGTTACCAGGCATTCTCCAGCATGATGTGCTGACCATGGTCAACTGCACATCCACTTTGTGCTTGTGGGTACATCTCAGCACTTAAATGCTGCGCCCTGCATCCTGCACCATTGGGAAAGCCCCTACCTTGGCCAAGCCACGTGCAGCCCCCACCTGCTTTTCTCTGGCCAGAGAGGACACAATGAACTCCTCTCTCCCAGCATAAAGATTGTCAGCAGTGGATAGAATGGGAGATGTTACAGATGGATGCTTGCTGCAGCCTGAAAGGATTTTGACGTGAAGAAATTCAGGGCCACGGTCACCTTCACAGCCATCGGCGTCAGCGCCTTTGTCCCCTGTTCTGAGGCTGTAGGCCTGCCCGCAACAGGTGGCAGATTTCAGTCAGCACCTCCTTTGTACGAAGACAAAACACACTGTTCCACGCTGAGGATGACATAAGAGAAATGACCCCGAAGGACCCCGGGCGGACATGGCCTCCTGCTGAAAGACCTAGCTGCTCCTCATCCATTTCCCTCTCAAGCTGCGGGCCAAGGGAGGAGGTAACTATAGCACCCAAGACCAGTAGGAAGTGATCTGACAAAAACCCCCAGCTAACACAACCAAGGTATTCTCCATGCGCAGTGCAGCATCGCCAATTTTAAACAACTCTGCAAACCACTAAAGCACTTCCACAACCTCTGACAGAGCCCACAGAAATTAGTTCACAACTAACTTGAGAAAGATTGATGATGCCTTTAGGTGGGTGTGGTCGGGTTAAATGCTGCTGTATGAATGTACAGTTCTGTATGTGATTAAGAGAGGGCGTTAACTGGAGTGATGAGGCAAAAAAATTCGTGTGAAGTCCTGAGTGATCTCACACTCTGCCTACTCGACATGCTTCCAGTGCTTTTCTTAAAAACTATGCCAATGCCCTGACCAACACAGTGTTTGTCAAAGGCCACACTGGAATTGTGTGCGCGTGTATGTGCATGGGCACCATTTTGGTACCAAACTACTCGTGCAGAATTTTACAGCCCCTTGAGGGCAGGTTTGGAGGGTGGCGGGGGTGCCTCTGGTCCTTGGTTGCCTTTGCTCACGCGCCCACCTCCCCCCCACCCGACCTGGCCATGATTTAACAGACAGCGGGTTAGGCCTAGGATGGCCTGCCCGTGCCCCCTGCCAATTCAGGCCATTAAATGGCCACCTAAGGATCACTTTCCTCCCGACCGCAATTTTTCAGTTGGTGGGAGGAGGTCGGCCACGGCTGGGAAACCTACATGTGCCTTGGGCAGAAAGTGGTTCCTCCTTCACAGGTCCGCTTTTCTAATCGGAGACCACTCCTATGTCTGCCCCACTTCCTGGGTGCTCCCTAGCCCTATGGCCTGTGCACCTTGGCCCCCAACTCCTCAACTACTCTTTGGCTGTTCGGGGGGTTGAGGGCTCCTCTTCTGGCACCATCAAGAACCCCCCACCCCCAACTGGCCTATCAACTGGGTCCTAGCTCTTCAGCAGTGACCACCACCCCTGGAGGCGCTGCTGGGACGGGAGTGCCCAGAGGCAGGACTTCCTGCCCAGATGGGGGCAGAAGTTTCACCCCTATCCAATTAACACTCCTCAGTGTGTTAAGTGACCATGGGAAGCCCGCTGAAGCGGGGGAGGCTTTCACAGCAACTTTTTTGGCCACCAATAAAATCCTGCTCAGTGTTATGGAGCCCAATTTCATGCCCTAAAACTTTAACTACTGAAAAGAAATAGTGGCCACTAAAAACACCAACCAATGAACTAAACACTGATCTGAGACTTACTGCTCCCCTCCTCACTCTGTGCTGACTATAACGTCATTGTGGTTTTCCCTTTGTTTAAATATGTCCTCCTGCATCTCCTGATAGGCCCTGCTTCTGTCAATTCTCCCACACTCCATCTTCTCTACAAGGTTTTCAAACATAGAAGGTCCTTTTCTCAGCTTCAATTAACTAGCATCTACACACGATGGGCTTTTATGGATTTTATGAGGAGGGAGTTGGGGGCAGCTTGTCAGGGCAGGGAGGAAGGGAAAAACTGAGTTGGGAAGACCTTGGGGGAGGCGATGGACACAGGAGGCCTGTAAAGAAGCTGCCCCTACACTTGACCGGTCACTAGCCTGAGCAATGAAAGCTGCCGGGTTGCACACTTGGTCTGGGCCTCTCTTGCCCCAGGTTAAATCCCAGTGGCGCTGGGAGGAGATGCTCCAGTGGCCAGTAATTGGCCACTTAAGGGCCTCAATTGGCCCATGGGCCTGTGGGCCTCCCAACTTCTCCCCCGCCACTGGTATAATTGCTATTTACAATGAGAAATATGAACCAGAGATCTCTGCCTCTATCCATTTACCCTGTTCTTGTTTAAAGAGCAGGTGACACAAACCCATTGCGCACATCATGGGAGACCGCATTATAATCAAATCTGAACCACCCCAGCACAGGTTTGGATTTGTTCCAGTTTCCCAAACCACCTAAAGCTGCATGGCTTCAGATATCAGATACACTTTTTTTAAAAATGGAGAAACCTAGATGCAGGGCCAAGAGGGTATAGCCAGGGGAAATAATAGGAGCAGATGGATCAATTATAGTGGTTAGATAATGACACATTTAAGACTGAAATCCTCATTGATCGTAGGAGAGAGTTCGAGCTGAGGTTGACAAGGTGTCAGACATCTCTACCGTTCTGATGTGAACTCTCCAACTACGCAGCACATTTCAAACCCTGAGTGGAACTTTCTCACCAACTCAAATGAAGGTCAAAGGAACTAATGCCGCTTAGCAATCGTGCAAAGTTTCACCACAGTTCAAGTTCAATCGGTTTGGAGTTGGACTGCAAGCTGCGCTCCTAGCGCAGATCATCACTCAGTCCCATTTCGAGCAGTGCAGCAGCTGAGGGACACACTGAACAGCTAAAACCTTTCAGCCTCCACATGGAATGCCATCTTCTCAACCCCAGATTGTCATCACGTATTCTTGTTAGATGTGGTGTCATAGGAACATCTTTGCTACCGCTGAGCGCCAAATCTCGACTATGTAGTGTGGGGGGTGTGGATGGGGGGCGGGGGGTGGTGGGGGGGGGTGGGGGGTGGCAGTGTGGGCTGTGGGAGGGGCGAAGAGTGGCATCAGGTTTCTGTTGTGGTTCATTGTGGCCTCATTGCTGCAAATGCTGAGATTACGCTCGTCCTGTGACTGTTCTGTGCATGAGGTATATCAATTAATGGTTGTACTGAAGGGTAAGCTGGCAGAGTACATCAACCACCCTTCATGCAACCGGCCCGACTTTCCTTCTATTAGTATAATGGGAACAAAATTCTAGTGGGTTCAATGATGGGCAGGTGACCCTCTCTACCAGCTTAACGCTCAGGTGACAATGCTCAGGCTACCCCCACGACTCAATGGAGTGTTTTTTTTTAAAGTTGCCATCATTACGCACAGGACACAGTACTCCACTGGTGAGGAAAGGGAAAGCGATCACAAATCGCTCTCTCCGCTTCCAATGAAACACTCCTATTCCCTCGACCAACATCACAAAATATAATAAAATAAAATATCATATCAAAAGCAAAATACTGCAGATGGTGGAAATCTGAAAGAGAAACCGAAGTTGCTGAAAATACTCACATCTGAGGAGTGAGAAACAGAGTCAATGGGTGGTATTTAGTGTAGGATGATGTGGGTTCAGCCCACTGATGGGAGAGCAGTGCCACCTCTCCCAGGAGGGCCTGAAGCTATTTAAGTGCAATCATGCCCTAAAGTGGGAAGTGTTGGCCCTCCCACAGAATTGAGTCCCCAGTCGGGCGGAAATCCTGCCCCCTGAGAGTCATCGGCCAATCAGAGGTTGGCAGTTCTATGTTACAGGCAGCGGCACTGGGAGCGACGGCTGCTGCCAGTAATGCTCTGAAACTTTCACCAGGGATTATCACTGGATCCATGAGGTAGGTGAGCAGGGTATGTTGGGGGTTGCGGGGAGGGGGTCAGCAGCAAGGGCAGGGGGGTGGCTCTCAGCAGATACTCTCCTTTCTGATGCTGCATCCCTCGATCAGGGACTAAGTGCCTTTGAAGAGGGGACACTCAGCAGAGACTGCTGGCAAACCTGACAAGGTTTGCTGGGTGGCCTTCAGGAGGCAAGGGAAACCCACGCGAGTCTAGGAGAATCCCCGAGCCGCCACTAAATACCTTAGGGCTCAGGGATAATGACCTTTAAGTGGCTCAATAATTAACTTGATTAGCGAGCAGGCAGGTTCCCTACGTCAGCCCATCCCCGCTGCTTACTAAATGGAAGTCAGTTTTCCCACAGGCGGGAATGGACTGTGTGGCCTCCCCCATGGTTATGTGAGCTCTCCCACCACCTAGCCCACTCCAGGGGGCATAGGCTTAAGGTAAGGGGCAGGAGGTTTAGAGGGGATGTCAGGAAGAATTTTTTCACCCAGAGGGTGGTGGGAATCTGGAACTCACTGCCTGAAAGGGTGGTAGGGGCAGAAACCCTCATAACATTTAAGAAGTATTTGGGTGTGCACTTGTGATGCCATGGCATACAAGGCTATGGGCCTAGTGCTGGACAATGGGATTAGAATAGTTAGGTACTTGTTTGACTGGCGCAGACTCGATGGGCCTTTTTCTGTGCTGTAGACCTCTATGATTCTATTAACTGGTGGCCAATATTTCAAGTTGATGATCTTTTAGGTCATCAGTATGAAACATTAGCTCTGTGTTTCTATCTCCACAGATGCTGCCTGACTTGTTGGGTATTTCCAGCAATTTCTGTTTTTATCATGAAATATCGCATTTTCTGATCATTATCCCATTGCTATTTGCGGGAGCTTGCTGTGCACAAATTGGCTGCTGTGTTTTCTGCATTACCACAGAGACCACACTTCAAAATTACTTCAGTGGTTGTGAAGCACTTTGGGACATCCCAAGGTCATGACAGGCGTCATATAAATGCAAGACTTGCTTTTGTTTCTTTATGTTTCTTGCTGCCTTTATATTCTATTAGTTTTGCTTGGATTCATTACTGGAGATGATAACTTCCCAAAGGAAAACAAGTTGCATGAGGAACTGAGTGAGATGCATGGCAAATTCAAACACCGTTCAGAATAACCTATTACGAGAACAGTTCGGACATTTTTCCATGTTGCAGATTTGAAAAATGTTGCGTTTTATTGTTGTGTCTCAATCAAAATGTATTCACGCAAGTTTAAAACA
This sequence comes from Cetorhinus maximus, assembly GCF_964194155.1. Taxonomy (NCBI): domain Eukaryota; kingdom Metazoa; phylum Chordata; class Chondrichthyes; order Lamniformes; family Cetorhinidae; genus Cetorhinus; species Cetorhinus maximus. Next base: position 91,802,146 of record NC_135895.1, on the reverse strand, counting down.
AGGATTTGAGATGAACGGTTAATAAGACGGGAATGAGCTAAGCATTGACGTTGCTTCCCTAGAGAGGGTCAGTGATATGCTGCTCACAGTTATTGGTAAACAGCTCGCAACCAGTGCATTGGAAAGTCTCTTGTCCTGGGTATGACAAGAATCTTCTAGATGCCTTTCCTTCTGGCTGTGAAGATAGGGTTATAAAAGCAGAGATACCCAGTCAGGTTTTTAAGCAGACAGACTCCGAAGAAGAATTCGGGAGGGTGGTTAGTAGACCTTTTGCTTAAGTCAAGCAAGTTGACACCATTTTAATAAAAACAAAATACTGCAGATGCTGGAGATCTGAAATAAAAACATAAAGCGCTGGAAAAACTCAGCAGGTCTGGCAGCATCTGTGGCGAGAGAAACAGAGTTAACGTTTCAAGTCCAACACGACTCTTCTTCGGAACCCGAACTCTGTTTCCCTCCCCATAGACGCTGCCAGAGTTTTCCCAGCTCTTCCTGTTTCTACTTAAGTTGACACTATTGTTGTGTGGCACCATAGTGCATTCGTTATTTTGTATCATTACCAAAAGAGAAGCTAATGCTGACTGAGTGAATTGTGTCGGGTTACACCCTTTGCTCACTCAGTGTGAAATAAGGCATCTTGCAGATTCAAAACTGGCCTGATCTTATTTGGTGCTTTCTCAATCTACCCTCAAGGAGATTGGAGCAGCACATGTAAAAGGCGTTGAGTATCTGGTTCAAGTCTGATGGGGGTCTGATTGTTATAGAGTTGGATTGCTCTATCCTGCAGTTAGATTTTGGGCACGCCCATAAAAATAAGAGAATCAGATTTCTTGTGGGAGTGGCTAGCACGGCTGTTCCCAAGAGAATATCTAAGCACAGGGCTCTGAACTTGCAACATGTAGAAATTTCAGAAAATAATGGGTTTAAACAAAGACTTTATAAATTGCAAGAAAGGTGATTTTTAACAGTCCAATTTATAGAGGGTACACGAACCAACAGTATGATATTATGAATATCCTCATAACTGAGGCTGCTTGATTAATTCAGTTAATGAGAAATTGATCACCAGTTTACATTACATTAGAGGCAAAAGGGAATCTATTCTATTGCATTTTCACATCTTAAAACTATTGAAAATAACTCCTAAGGGGGTTGGTCTTGCAAGACACAGTAAGGGATGGTCATATGGTTACGTGTCTTTTAAAGAGACGGAGGTTTCCTGAATTTGTCAGCTGCATTACTTCTCCATAGCGTGTGGAGTACAATTGTGAGTAACCTGGCTTTATTTGACAACAATTTCAATTGATTCTTACAAAACTAAAATGGGCTATGAGGCAGGCATAGAAACCCAGGATTTTCTTTGAGAATCTTGTGAAGTATGACACTCAAATTGAAAAATGAATGTATCGCATTGTTTAGAATAACAAGGAAAAATAATCAATTGTAACTCTGTGATAGGCAATGTCCATTAGTAAGTTGGTTAATAGAAATTTATAGCTGTCTATTAGCATCTAAAAGAGAAGGGCGGCTTGTTTTGGATGGGTCCCTGCATGGTAATTTAGGCTAACCTTACTTCCTCCTGCTGATCTTAGTCAACTTGCTGTGGATTTTGGTGTATTTAAAAAATATATAGATTTCCAACATTGTCTCCAGAGACTTGAGCCTAAAATCCAGGCTGACATGCACAGTGAAGTACTGAAGTGCTGCCTTACGGTTCAGCTGAGACTCTACCGGCCCTCAGATGTAAAGGATGTCTCAGCATTATGTTTTGAAGACAAGCTGGGAGTTCTACCCGGTGTCCTGGCCAATGTTTATCCCTCAATCTACACTATTTAAAGAGTGGATCTCGTTATCTTCACACTGCTGTTTGTGGGAGCTTACTGTGTGCAGAATCGCTGCCTCATTTCCTACATTACATCAGTGACAACACTTCAACAGTACTTCATTGGCTATAAAGCACCTTGGGATGTCCTGAGGTCATGAAAGGTGTTTAATAAATGCAAGACTTTCATTCTTTCTCTAAACATTTGACATTTTGCTTCTTATCTCAGTAGATCTATCTCTCCTTAATTACCCACCAGCTGGAACTTGTTCTTAACCTAATATATTTGCCTCCACCTCATACTGAAATAAACCCGTGATCAAATCTGTTGACAAAGCCAAACATTCGACTTCACAATATTTAAAAAGCTGGTGCCATTTACACATACTCTGACTTTCTAGGCACTACTTATTGCAGAGACAAACCTCGTACCATTTTTCAGTTCACTCCTAATTCTCACGCCGCCAACACACGGTTTTTTTTCTGACAACTATTCAACAAGCTCGGGTTCCAGGAACGTTCATGAGTCGACGCAAAGTTGTTGACCTTTTGCTGCAGGTTTCTTCATAGACGTGTCCTGGAAATGTGTCATTCAGAGGATTGTGGTTCTATTGGAAGAGCTTTACCTCATATTTGCTAAATGACTGGAAGTTTTGAATTGGTGTCATGAAAGAGTGCAAATGCAGTCTCCAGGACCTGCTCTGCGGCGCCTTTCATTGCCCTGCAAAAAGCACAACAAACCACAGAGCCAGTGTGCCATGTGCATGCTGAGATATATGTCAGGAAATACACATCAGTTAAATTATATCCTGCTTAGCCACATTCTCAGTGAGACAGGCATTCATGTGTCATTTACCAGAACAAAGCAATACCATGTGTGAAAGGAAATGGAAACAAACCAACTGGTGGTTAAGGAACATCCTCTGTCGAAGGTCTAAGACCTGAACCAGGTTTACCAAGCACTCCACGGTAGTGACAAGTTGAAGCGCAGAAAGCAAACCATTGTGAATGCTGGAAATTGGCAATGAAAACAGAAAATGCAGCACTCGTGAGGAGAGGAACAGAGTTAACGTTTCAGGTCGATGACCTTTCATCGGGCCTCAAAAATGCTGCCAATGACATCTTTAGCATCTTCCGACTCTGACTGCCAAGAATAAAGATTTATTCAGAAATGTTTACTCGTTTTTCATCCTGATTCTTTCACAATTAAAACTTTGTCCTCAGAGATAATCATTGAACTAAACATAATTTTCAAGAAAACTAATCATGAAAAATGTCTGAGAATGAGTGTTGAAATGATTTAGTTTAAAGTTTTTTTAAACAACAGAGGATCAAACAGTGATGATTATAATGTCACGCTGAACGCAGCCAAAATTTAAAAAATATATCATTGTCTCATCTGTCAGACTTCAGGATTAAATTCAGATCAGTCCTGTCTGATGGAATAAACTTATTTTTTCATAGTTGGCTGTAAGGTTGATGTGTGAAATGACTTGCAACAGTACATTTCTGATGTGGATGCAAACCTGCCCATAATGCATTGTTTAATTTCCAGTGTCAGTCAAACAGGTTAACAAGGTTGGCCGCTGTGAGCAATGATAATTATTTACCGATGGAATGTTGTTCCCTGACTGAGAGTTTAGGCAAATAACTGGGGGCAAGCAGGAGCGGATGGCCCCGTGTCAGATCTGACCTGCACGTGCTTGATGTGGAGACTGACTGTCTAGGGTAGATAAGTACTTCAGTACCAAAAGCTGACTTCCTTCAACTTGATAATCACAAAAATATCTGCTATGCTCCACAATTTGAGTGCGCTAATTACTGTGCAGGAATATCACTCATTCCCTTTATCTGCCTTGACTTTGCCTATTATTTTAACAGATATGAACTTCTTTGAAACAAATTAATCTTTTTGAAATAAATGGAGAGAGCATGCACTCCAAAGCAAATAATAGAAACTTTACTGTGCGATTTTCTGGGTATTTTCGGTTTGGAGATTCTTAAGTATAGTGATGCTTTTCCACAGATGTAAGACGCGTGGTTAATGGAAAAACCTGATGTGAACACTAGTCCCAAATCTGCAGACCACAGCACCAGGAGGCTTGAGCTGCATTCAAGCCTCCTTTGTGAAATCATGAAAACCAATTGTCACCTGGTAGTACAGAATTTGAATATTGCTGAAAAGAGAGATATGTTGTTGAAGCTTTGCATCTTTCCCTCATCAAGACAAATGCAAGAATGCCAAATTTCAAAGGATCACGGCAATTTATACTGCAGGAGAAAAGGGTGCTGATTAGTTCACAAGTCAACTCTGATTGGCTGAAGCTTTGCAACCAATCATCATCCTTTTCTCCTGTAATATAAATTGTTGTGATCATTTGAAATTTGGTGTTCTTGCACGTGACCTGTTAAGAGCAAGACAAAAATCTTCGGCAACATGTCTCTCTTTTCAGCAATATTCAAAACAAATTTTCATAATCAAAGGAAACCATGATCCACTTCAGGAAAGAAGACAGCAGAAGTTGGACAAATATGGTTGTTCCTTCATCGTCGCTGGGTCAAAATCTTGGAACTCCCTAATCAACAGCACTGTGGGAGTGCAGTGGCTCAAGAAGACGGCACACCATCGTCTCCTGAGGGGAAACTAAGAATGGGCAATAAATGCTGGCTTTGCCAGTGACCCCAAATCCTGAGAATGAATAATAAGGTAGAACCAGGTTGCCTGATTTATTTCTGATGGCTTATTTATAATTGGAGTACATTGTCACACCTACATCCATCAGTGAACTGAGGTGAAGCATGAGGCACAATTCATGAACCAAGCACAAACATATTTCGAACTGCGCAAAAATGTACGTAAGAAATTGACCTTACAGCCATAGCAATTTACCAATTGCTGTAGCAATTGTTATAAAGTTAGCATATTATTACACACAGGTTTTAATTTTTACCATAGGCACCTTTGAAATGTCAACCAACAAGTATGAAACCTTAAAATGTCCCTGGAAAGAGAAGACTTGTTCCAATGCTGTAAACCTTCTGTCTTGTAGGTTAAAGTCTCTGTCGGTCATGCTGGATCTGATCATTATTCTTTGCAGACTAATGTCTCTGTATTGTTTTTTCCTCTCATGGAGGAGAGTTTGGGTGGTACTGGTTGGGGTGGGGGATGGGGGATTATTGTGTTATTTAGATCTTCTGGATGGATTGCAGACAATCTGGCACATTCCCAGATCCCAGATAGACCACCCAACTTTATTAACATGAAAATGTTTATTGGTATGGAAATGTTATGCATATTTCTTGGAAAGTGGGCGACATTTCACAGTTAACGCTAAGAATTGTGCAATTTGAATCAATTTGTATTACGTTTCATTCTTGCATTCTAAGGTATTGTTGTAGTATATGTGCAATGTTGAAAATTTCCGCGTCCTTGCTTTCTCACTGATTTCCATTATGCCAGGTAATAGAGATTTCACTTTTTTAAAGAAAATTTTGAACGGAGACGAGGGTGGTGTAGCTGGGCTCATGCCCATGGCTGTCCCAATTCAGGACATCAAGGTACTGGAGCTGAAGTTACACACAGAGGAGGACAAATACAAGAGAGGTCAAAGACTGTGTCCAACACACAGTACAACAACAGGCTAGAGCATTGCATTAAGCGTGGCTTAGGAACAAGGTATATTTTTACACTTTCAATTTTATGATAAACCACTGGGAGATACGAAAATCCTGTGAGCATGTTATCTCATAAATATTCTAGTGAGCACATTATCATCGAACGGATCTTTCTAGGGAAGTGACGTGAAATAAAAACTTTGAAGGGCATGAAACCGCCAGACGGAATCCCCACGTTTAACCAATCAAATGTTGCCTTGCAAGGGACTTCCCTCACGAAATGGAATGATTGAAGGCACGATCTGTACAAATGAAAACACACGTAGTCTGTGACAGCACTCCATTCAGTTTGTTTTTCTCTCATCCGGTGGAAGATCTGCTCAGGTAAGCAAATTAGAAGCAGCAGTTTCATTGCTCAGCAAATTACCTTCAGAGATCAGATGAAAGACATGAGCTGTGCAAATAGTGGAACTACCTGAAAGTGCTGATGTCTTTCCTATTGTCAGCTTGTTCTTACTGTAACCTGTAAGTGAAAGCTGTTATTCTTAATTATTTACTATCTCAGTTTTTTTTTTAATTCATTCATGGGATGTGGATGTCACTGGCCAGGCCAGCATTTATTACCCATCCCTAGTTGCCCTACTTCAGAGGGCATTTAAGAGCCACATTGCTGTGGGTGTGGAATCACATGTAGGCCAGACCAGGTAAGGACAGCAGATTTCCTTCCCATTAGTGAACCAGATGGGTTTTTACAACATTCATGGTCATCACTAAACTTTTAATTCCAGATTTTTATTGGATTCAAATTCCACCATCTGCTGGGGTGGGATTGGAATCCGGGTCCCAGAGCAGACTCTGGATTACTAGTCCAGCGACAATACCACTATGCCATTGCCTGCCATCACCTCCCCTCAAGTATCTGGGTAAAACTGAGTGCTGAAAATGTGTAATAACTTTGGACACTGGCCAAAAGAAAGCCAGTGCCAGGTTCCTCATTGCAAATACAGTGCAATGCTCATCGGGTGAAGATACAATGTGCAAACTGCAGCACTGAAGCAATATTCAGATGGGGATCGGTATCACTGTTTGACTTGCCTTTTTACATCTGTTTTGTGTTATCAACTTTATCTTGGCTTCCATTTTTTTTCAAGTCTGTTTTATTCTCACTGATACTGCATCCAGGCCAATAGGTATCGCTAAACAAACACACCCAAAAAACCCCCAAATGATCTGGTCATTATCCGTCGATGCCTCGAGTCCGTATGACTCTTCATCAGAAGAAGTAAGGCAGTTTTCTGATGAGGAGTCATACAGACTCACGACGTTGACTGTGTTCCTCTCCGCAGATGCTGTCAGACCTGCTGAGTTCATCCAGGTATTTTTGTTTTTGTTTCAGGTTTCCAGCATCCGCAGTATTTTGCTTTTATCTTGGTCATTATCTGTTGCTGTCTGTGGGACCTTGCTGTGCTCAACATGCTGAAAGTACATGTTTCCTATATTATAACATTAACTACACATCAAAAGTATTTGATTGGTTGTAAAGAAATTTGGAACGTCTTGATGTTGTATAGGTGCTCTATAATTTATTTGCTCATTGTAATGCAGCATTTTATGTGCTATTGTTGGTCCCTTCCATTGCTGGTGGGGGACCTGGACTAGGAGCTTTCTTACCATCCCCCACAATAGCCTAAATATGACAGTGACTTGACCATTCCAATACTGTGCAATATTAACTGGAGATGTATATTCCATCCCTTTTCCCTGCCTCTGTATTCAACTTCAAATCTGTTGCACACTAACTTCTTCTCATTCTAAAAGTTCATCCGGCTGAAACATCAGGACTGCTCCACTGAACACATGGGCGGGATTTTACATAGCGCCGGCGAGCGTCCCGACGTCATTGCGCACTCGCACGATATTTCAGTCGGTGGGTGCGCGCGGGAGTCGGCAGCCCGCCCGCCAACAGTTAAGAGGCCTATTAAGGCCATTGAAGTATTAATTAACAGTGGCTTTTTGCTGCCCGTCCAACCTTACATTTGGCGGGCGGGCGAATCGGCCAGGCGGCCTTTGCATTTCTCAGGAAACCTCATCCAAGGGTGGGATGAGGTTTCCACTATTAAATTTTTAAAAATTGACATTTTTGGGCAGAATTTTTAATGATGCATATGTTTAGGTGAGTGAATCCGATGTGTGGACATGTTTCTCTGCATTTACGAATCTTTATTTGAAGGCAGCTCTCTGCCTTCAGGGGGCTTTCATTCCACACTCCCCTGCGCCTGCGTTGACTTCAGCGCTCATCCTCCTCCCACCCCCACCCCAGCAGTGCTGAGCCTCTCAACGGGCCTTTGACGCTGGCTGGCCGTTAATTGGCCAACCAGGGGGCAGACCGTGGGCGGCGGGTCGTTTCCCGGTCGCTCCCGGGCCTACCCACCGTGCCTGCCTGACAACCCAAAAATCCTGCCCAAGGCCCCGAAAGCCAAGAAGACAGCAGCCCCCAAATTCGATGACGCCTCACTGGAGTACCTTTGGATGCAGTCGAGGCCCTCTGTGATGTCCACTAGCCCCGCTTTGGCCACAGGAGGTCCAGCAAGTTCACCAATCCGCATTGGGGAGACAGTGGTAGAAGGGGTCAGTGCCAACGCTGCACAGAAGAAGTCAGGCACTCAGTGCAGAAAGAGGATGAATGATCTCATCCGTGCCACCAAGATAAGTCAACCATCTCATCACTTTCAACTCACACACTCACAAGCCCATCACACATTTACTGGCATCTCACTCACTGCCAGCTCAAGGGACATCACCACTCACTCTCTCACACACACCCTCACATCTCCATCTGGTCTCATCTCCTCTGGAGACTGTGTTCTGGAGGCTGTGTTCTCATCGCATCCATGACTCCCTTCGCCACCCACACATGCCTGGCATCTTTATTATCTGCCCTGGCCTGCACCTTGCTCACACTTTCTCCAACTGTCTTTGTTCAGGACAAGATCACACTACATTGCAGGGAGAGGTCCCAGACCAGGGATGGAGCGCCAGAACTGAAGATCCTCTCTCAGGTTGAAAACCAAGCCACTGAGCTGGCCAGAGAGGATGTGGACCATGCTTGTGGTAACAGTGAGGTCAGCGGCAAACACCCACGTGAGGATCCTGCACCAGCTCATCCCTCTGACAACCACACTGTAAATGCATTGTCCTGTTTTAGAGTCACCTGCCATGTGCTAATTATCTCTACTTTCTTTCATAGGAACCTCAGCCATGCCAATGGTCTCAACCAGCCAGGCCCTTAACTTGAGCCCCGATAACACCTCAGATGAGGATCCTGAGGACACCACAGCAGAAACCCCGTCAGAGTGCTCACCCACACCCACCACCAGCACAGCAACACACACCTCGGTGGGACCCAGTTCTAGAGGAGGCTCGGGGTCACAATCTGGTGAGTACAGCACACGACCTGGTCCTCAGCAGGTAGAGGCAGGGACAGGTCGCTGGCACTCGGAGGACTGCTGGAGGCCACGATTCTGCAGAGTCCGAGTCAGATGACGAGCCTCTGGACTCGGCCCTAAATCGGTTGGTGGAGGGATAGGGACAATCACGGGAACATCAGGAAGGGATGTCAACTGCATTCCTCAGCTTGCAACAATGTTGGAGGAATTCGTCCATGTTCAGGCTGAGGTGATAGCGTCGGCATTCCAAGGCACCAAGGTCAACACTGGCAGGATGGCGGCCGCCATGGAGACCTTTATCCAGGACATCGGTCCTGCACTGGGGCAGGAGCTGCACTCCATCACTGTAGTGATTGGTGGCATCCGTCGGCAGCCATGCAAGAGGCAGGCAGGGCACCTCGATCTCACTCCAGCTGCCCTTGCTCCTCAAGGAGTCAGCCAGGGGCCCTCGGGCACCCACAGGGAAGAGAACCAGCGGGTGCACACCCTGGGGCCATCCATCCAGATGAATCTAGGAGCATCCAGACAATCCCAATCCCCTCTTCGTGTGACTCCATCACCTCCAGCTCCACAGGCTGAGGAGGGTCCACCTGCCTCACAGCAGGCTGGGGCCCTCCAGATTTGGCCCTCCAGAGGACGCACGCCAAAGTCATCACAGACAAGAGGACGTAGCAGTCAGCAGGCTGCCTCCACCTCCACTGTGGATGTCACGGATGCACTCAGACGTAGTGGTAGGATTAGGAAAATTAAAAAAATTCAGGAGCACAATGGTGGCATGGGTAAATGATGTTCACATATGTAAATAGAATCGTACCCATTTCACTTCTCCTCTTGTATATGCTTCCTTTTTATGATGAGCTGTGTTGCTGTGAATCAGGTGAGATACCATGGTCCCTCCCCCCCGCTTATCACAGATACACAGATATCACTATCATGGGCCTCTCGCCTATGTAGTGTGCTTCCACATCACTACGGTGTATGCCCATTTTTCTACCATTCTCTACATCAGTGATGCCTCAACCTTAATGCTAAGTATGATTCTGGAAGGGACCTTATTTACATTCTTTGCAGGGTCAGGTCATGTTTATTCTTGGCTGTGTAAGATTGAGGCAGAGGTGTTCTCCTATCTCATCTGCATTCTTGAAAGGTGAAGGTGTAGTGAACAAGGAGAGATGTGTTTATGCATGGAGAAGTGCCATATACCGTACAACTCCATGTACTCTCTGCCATCCAGCAGGGTTTCCATGCTATGAGCCCGTACTCGGAGCTCGTGTACGCTCCTGTCTGCCAACCGTGTTTCTGACTTTCCGTGTGTATATCTGCTGAACTCACCAATAAGTGGCAGCACCGTGCCACCTGAAGATGCCAAAGCTCTGCCCCTCTCAGCCACATTATTGCCCTGGTGCTCAAACCTACAACCTTGACCGTTTCTCAACATGCAATTGTCTGGATTGTGGCCACAAGCCTCTAATCACAATGTTTGAATGCAGCACTGTGCGTCCCCTCACCTAAACACTCACTGAGACGAATGATACTAATTGCAAATGGTGATTTTTGGTGGTCAGTAGAGCCTTTCAGCATGCTGTGGAAGCGCACATTGTAGCTTTAGACAATGTCTATGGGAGCAATGGGATCAGAGCGAGGATGCACTGAAGCTGAAGTCTGTTCTTTATTAGCAACGACCCGTCAACTTGTGGGCTTCATGGTGTCTGAGCATTTTGGAGTTTGCAAGCGCCAGGGATGGCCTTGAGGGCACAACGTGTGTCTTAAAGAGGAAGCATTTTAATACCTGGCACGCAAATGGTTGAACAGCGTCATCTTCAGGTGGCCCACATGCAGAGTAAGGGGAGGATAAAAGCAGGCCAGCAATCCCTAACTGAGAGTGCTGGATGTGAATGTGATAGAGAAAAAGGTGACACGGAGGATGGAGTTATCTCTGATTAGAGCACACCTACAGAATGTCCTCGGGTGCCTTGGCCCAAGTGTCAGCTATCAGTTTCACCATCGACGTTACACAGAATGTGTTGTCCCATTGCTGGAGGTGGATCTCCTTGAGGAGCTTTCTCACACTGAAGGCGTACAGCTAAAAGCCCACTGAGGATAGTGGAACAGCTCCTGGCTCTAGAGGCTGCTGCTGTGACTGGGATGCTGGAGAGACACTTGAAGAGGCAGAATCTTCTGACGCCTGATGCCAGGACTTGCTCCTCCAGTTAGTTCCTCATCTCAGCAAGGACACATGCTCCTGAGGCTTCATCATCCTTCAAAGGATCAGGGCAATGTGAGCCTGATGTGTAACTATTCACTCTCACGTTGAAGTGCATGGGCGAAATGAGAGGAATAGCAACGCTGGAGTTCATGCTGGCCCATGATGGAGGGCACCTGTTCAAAAGAGTAATCACTGCAACTTGTCATCCTCCTTGTGGAATCTGAGATCCTCATGTGCACACCTGTCTTGTCTGGCCCATGCTATGGCCTTTCTCCCTGCAGCCTTGGCTTCCTTGAGCTCAACGCCCTCATCCCCTTCGATGTCCTCCTCATCGGAGGAGATGTGCAGCTCCTCCATGTTGCGACCTGGCAAGTCCTCCCCCCTTTGCAGCACCAGGTTGTGCAGCGCGCAGCAAGCCACAATGATCCCTGTGACCCTTTGGAGAGTGTACTGGAGTGCTCCACCTCATCTGTCCAGGCATCAGAATCGCATCTTTAAAATGCCTATGGTCTACTCCACCAATGCTTGGGTAGTGGCATGAGCATTGCTGTACCTTCTCTCTGCAGGATTCTGTGGCTGCTGCATGAGCATCAACAATCACGTTCTTTGTGAGTACCCTTTGTCACTGAGGAGCCAGCCCTGGATCCTGTGTGGTCCCTCGAAGATGTCCGCCATCTGCGATCTACTCAAAATATATGAGTCGTGGATGCTTCTTGGAAATCGGGCACAAACCTGCATGATAAGTTTCTTATGGCCACAGACCAGCTGTACATTGAGCGAGTGGTAGCCTTTCCTGTTTATAGATTGCAGTGCTTGTTGCCAGGGAGCTTTTATAGCCACGAGTGCCGTTGATGACATCCTGCAGCTGTGGGAAATCTCAGCAAAGCCCAGTGCTCTGGTGTCCTGATTTGCTTGAACTCTGTCAAAGTTGATGTAAATGTGGGCCTTGGAGAAAAGGGCATCTGTCACCAACTCATGAATACATTTGTGCATGGACTCTTGAGAGATCCCACAGAGGTCTGCAGTAGAGATGGTGCTGCTCTCAGCCCAGGCGCTGGGATCCTCATTCACTGCACCCTAATACTACACTATTTGGAATAAACATGAGGATAAATGTTGAGTCAGGAACTGAAATTATTTGAGGGGGGTGCCTGAGGCTTCTTTCCTGTGAAGGTGCCAGTGCCATGATTGTAACACATCTGAAGCTTGTCCAGTTGTCCAATTGCTGTGGAGTGTGTTACTGTTTGGGGGACTCTCCAGAGGTTAATACAAGGAGGCCGATTAGTGCTACTTTGCAATATTAGTCTATGCAATATGATTGCGCATCATGGTTTCACTTTCATGATTTTCTGCTGTGCATCTCTCCTCACTTGGGAATGAGCAGTTTAATTTTGTAGTGTGACATCGCTGCAGGTTGGAAGATGATGGTGCTGAGCTCTCATTGCTAGACCAGCTTGGACCCTCCCTGTGCGAGTGTGGAAACCCCTCCCATCGTCCCAGAGGAGCTTAATGTTCAGGTTTCCCTCCCTCCAAGACTTCTCAATCCTCCCTGTATTCCCTCATCTCATCGTGATTGTGGTGGATATCCCTTTGTTACCCCCAGAACATGGTGAGGTAAATGTGTCTATGCCCCCTGTGGACCTCACCCCTCCCCATCTAGAGGACGCTTACACAGTCTGATATATAGCCCCTCCCCACTTCCGACACCCTCGAATGCCCCCACAATACTTTTTCCCCATCTGAAGGCTGCAGGTGCCTCCCGTGACTGTGCCAGCTGCGGCCCAGAATGATGCCAGTACCCACCCCAGACCAACATGCGTGATGTAACGATAGTGCCCTGTGCAAAACATCTTGGACACAACTGAGACTGGGCTGACATGCCCTCCCCTTGCCTGGACTGGGACAGGGACAGTCTTTGCAAGCTCAACATTGAAGCATTTCTTCACTCAGCGATCCTCCCGTTCTGGACCAAAGTCGCTTACGTCATCCTGTCACCGACTCTCTCCCCATCCTGGCGCTTAGGACGCTTCCCCACTGCCCCCAACACCTCCAGTCATGTGTCTGAGTGCAACCTTCCGCACTCGTACCCCCTGGTGGAACCCTTGCCCTGCAGCACATTAAAAGCCACCCCTGCCTTACTGCTAGTCTGGTAGGTAGAGACTTGCCTCTGACACCCCTCTGAAAGGATGTGGTGCTGCCTGCGAAGCCTGGCACTGAGTCTGTATTGCCACGGGCACTGTGTCATTCCGCAGCGAAAAGCGCAGCCTGCCATTGGTGGCTGGGGCGAACGATCTCGGACTCCTTTCATGACAGCAGTAAACTGATTTTCCTGATCTCGCCCGTCATGACGCCTTCCGAGGGCAGGGCTGGGAAATCCCTCCCTTAAATTCTGTTTCGCTTTCCACAGACGCCGCCTGATCTGCTGAGTATCTCCAGCATTTTCTGCTTTCGTAATGCCTCCCATGTTTTAATACAAGTTAAAATTATTGCTCATCTTAGGGAAACTGTAAGACCCTGGCCTCACAAGTGGAATATTTACATGCAAAGATATGAAATTGACAGGTACAGCAAGACCAACGGGTCCTGCCCCACACTCATGACGCATGGGGCATCATGGCCAGACACTTCTCAAACCCTCACCTCACTTCCTGCAGCAATGTAAACTCCAGGGAGAAGAGAAAAATCAGAAGAAATAGTGATGTATCATGCTGTCAAAGGCACTCGAGTTCAATAATTATCCTCAAAAGCCTCCTTCCAGTTGTTGCCATTATAGGAAATACATTTCTCTAGTTACCATGGAGTATGAAGTGACCTGGTCATTTTAGCTGTCTACCCACCTGGTTTCTGCTGGCCAGATGGTATTAAAATTGCCCAGTTATACCTCCAATCCCTTGGCCTGTGCGAAGTTAGTTGAGAGTGGCTGGGAAACAAGATCGGGATGGGAGTGCAGTGGAGAATCAAAATGAAAGGCAAATAGAAGCTTGGAATTTTACATGTGGGCTGAATGGAAATTTTCTGCCAAGTGAGCACCCAATCCGTGTTTGTTTCCCTCAGTGGAGGAAAAACACATCGTGAGGAGGGAATAAAGTATACTAAATTGAAAGAAGTGCATGTAGATCACCGCTCCACTTGAAAGGAGCCCTTGAACAGTGAGAAGAGAGGGGGTAAGAAAGAGCAGCTGTTGCATCTGTGGCCCTCGCGTGGAAAGAGGCCATGGGATGGTGCTGTGGAAGCAGAGGGGATGTTGAGGTGATTGAGAAGGGGACCATGCTGTTGCAGAGCGAATGGGTCCCTTTGGAATGCTGAAAGGGCAGAGGAAGATGTGTTTGGTGGTGGCATCGTGTTGGAGGTGGTGTAAATGGTGGAGGATAATTCATTTAACATTTCCTTTCCTCCACTCATGAAGGGATTTCTGTACCTCGCCCAATTCGCCATTCTCTATGTCTGAGCTCAATCACTAATGTCAGCAGACTATGAGAATATTTTTTAATTCTTTCACAGGATGTGGGCTGGTGGGTTGGGAGGTGAAGACAAGAGAACCCAATCATGGCTTTGGGAGGGAGGGGAAGGGGTGAGAGCATAAGCATGGTAAATGGGACAGACCCCGTCAAAGGCCCTGTAAGTGTATGGAAGGGAGGTGTGGTGAGGGGCTGGGGTGATATGTGAGAAATACACTGTTGAGGAAAAGGAAGACATATTGGAGCATTGGTATGTAAGGTTGCATCATCAGAACAGACACGACAGAGACCAAAGGACTGGGAGAATGGAATAGGGTCCTTACAGGAAGCAGGGTGTGAGGAAGTGTTGTCAAGACAACTGTGGAAGTCAGTGCACTTTTAGTTGATAGTCTATCCCCAGAAATGGAGATCAGGAAGTCGAGGAAGGGAAGGGAAGAGTTGGAGATGGACCATGTGAAGATGAGGGAAGGGTGGAAATTGGAAGCAAAGTAATTAAAATGTTCCAGTTCCGGGTCGGATGTGGGGGCGGTGCATCAGGAAACAGTGCCAATACAGCCAACAAGTACCAGGAAAAGGGTGAGGTGGGGGGGCCTGAGTAGGACTGGAACAAAGAATATTCCACATGTCTCTTGAAGAAGCAGGCATAGGACTCACATGGGTTCCCATAGCAACACTTTTTATTTGGAGGCAGCTAGCCAGTAGCCTCAACTGTACAGTGCATGAGTTTGAATGTGTTAAGAGTAGGATCAAGGAGATGTAATTCTCCTCTTAATGGGAACATCACCACCAGAAAGTTTCCCTCCAAGCCACACACCATCCTAACTTGGAACTGTATCGCCATTCCTTCCCTGGCAATAGGTCAAAATCCTCAAACTCCCTCCCTGACTGTGGGTGTACCTACACCACATGGACTGCAGCGGCTCAAGAAGGTGACTCACCACCACCTTCTCCAGGGCAATTAGGGATGGGCAACCAATGCTGGCCCAGCCAGTGATGCCCACTTCTAGTGAAAGAGTAAAAAAAATTCTAATAATCTGCTGATGTTTACCGTTTGAGCTCAGATATGTAGAGTGGCGAGAATGGTACAGAAATCCCTTAGAGAGAGGAGAAAAGGAATGTTGCCAAATGCTTTAGAAGGTATTAACAGATAGGAGTATGATTCTAGAATGTAACATAGTGGGGTAGCTGACAATGATAAACCTTCTGATGTGACTACTAAGATGTTAAAAGATGAATTCGCTCTACCTCACCACCACTTCTCTCCGCTCCTCCACTGTTGCTAAATTATCAGGCCACTTTTTAAAATTTATTAATGGGATGTGGGCGTCACTGGCTAGGCCAGCATTTACTGCCCATCCATATTTCCTCTTGAGAAGGTGGTGGTGAGCTACCATCTTGACCGCTGCAGTCCATGTGGTGTAGGTACACCCACAGTGCTGTTAGGAAGGGAGTTCCAGGATTTTGACCCAGTGACAGTGAAGGAACGGCGATATATTTTCAAGTCAGGATGGTGAGTGGTTTGGAGGGGAACTTCCAGGTGGTGGTGTTCCCATGTGTCTGCTGCCCTTGTCCTTCTGGATGGTAGCAGTCGTGGGTTTGGAAGGTGCTGTCTAAGGAGTGTTGGTGAGTTTCTGCAGTGCATCTTGTAGATGGTAATGTTACGACTGGTCCCCAGGTGTGGCCCCCCCTCAATTTGTTAATTTCCTGAATGGGACCTCAATTTTGTTATGCTCCAGGGTGAGGAGGAAGGAGCTGGCTTCCCTTCTTTATTCAACCCCCTTGGTTGGTCGCAACAAGGTTAATTTAAAAGGGATCTCCTTCCCCCGTGGATTCCTTTCCCCAGTCCAATTGTATTTATGTTTCAGAAGGAGCCAATTTAACCAGGCTTTTGTGTCAAAGAGTAAGTTTATTAGTTACTAAAAACCTGAGAAAAAAATAATAAAAATGCAACACACGTACACACAGATCAGAAATGAGAAGTTGAGTCTAAATAAAAGTTAAAAAAGATATACGAATCAACCTTTGGCTTGTCCGTGAGGCATGGATGGTGAAACATTGTGGCCATTAAGTTGGGAGATAATGGTAAGGCTGACTTTGGCAGCTAAGCTGTTGGTTTGGAGACATTTGGTTGTGCAGGATAGGTGAAGAAGTTGTCCTGTTTCCTTTCTGATTGTTGCTTTGCTAAGCCTTGCCTCCAACAACAGAGAGAGAGAGAGAGAGAGACATTGCCTGCAATTGCAGGGGTGGCTAGTTGGTCTTCTTGTGCTGCCACTCTCACAGCACACACAGCACGGCTCTGCAGCCAGCTTTTTAACCCATTTTCCCTGTGTGTTCCTGTAAGGGGAAAAAAAACGTGTATTGCGTCCAGAGTTTGTTTTCTTTGATCTCTGACCATTTTACACATTCTAGCTATAAATCAACAGGGGATGGATTTTAGATGACTGCTGAGGGGTGGTAATCAGTCTTTTCTCTCTACAACCACAGGAGATTAAAGTTCAGTCTTTTGCATCTTTCCTATTTCCCTTTTAAGTGTCTCTGCTTGTAGTGTCTGTGTGTGCTAGTGAGAGTGACAGCACAAGAAGACCAACTCACCACCCCTGAAGTTGCAGGTAAAGTCTCTGCTTGAAGAAGGCCATGACACCTTTACAGATGCGACATTTCACCTTCTCTCAGGACAGGTCTGTCAGTACAATCCACAGAGGAATTTTCCAGAAAGTGGTCAATTTACATTATCAGCCGCCTTTTGTTCAGTGTCCTTGCTTGTTTTCTTTAAAAAAAAAGCCTCTCTTGAAAAGTTCAATATGCCAATAAGTAATTCTTGGCTGTAATCAGCTTTTCTGACAGTACACACTGCTGCCACTGTGCGTCAGTGGTGAGGGTGGGGGGGGAGGGGAATGTTTGCGGATGGGATGCCAATCAAGCGGGCTGCTTTGTCCTGGATGGTGTCAAGCTCCTTGAGCGTTGTGGGAGCTGCACTCATCCAGGCGAGTGGGGAGTACTCCATCACACTCCTGACTTTGGCCTTGTAGATTGTGGACAGGCTTTGGGGAGCCAGGAAGTGAGTTACTTGTCGCAGGATTCCTAGCCTCTGACCTGCTCTTGTGGCCACAGTATTTATATGGCTAGTCCAGTTCAGTTTCTGGTCAATGGTAACCCCCAGGATGTTGATAGTGGGGGATTCAGTGATTGTAATGCCATTGAATGTCAAGAGGCAATGGTTAGATTCTCTCTTGTTGGTGATGGTCATTCCCTGGCACTTGTGTGGCACGACTGTTACTTGCCACTTGCCAGTCCAAGTCTGGATATTGTCCAGGTCTTGCTGCATTTGGACATGGACTGCCTCAGCATCTGAGGAGGCATGAATGGTGCTGGACATTGTGCAATCATCAGCGAACATCCCCACTTCTGACCTTATGATGGAAGGAAGGTCATTGATGAAGCAGCTGAAGATGGTTGGGCCAAGGACAGTACCCTGAGGAACTCCTGCAGTGATGCCCTGGAACTGAGATAATTGACCTCCAACAACCACAACCATCTACCTTTGTGCTAGGTATGTCTCCAACCAGCGGAGAGTTTCCCCCCTGATTCCCATTGATTCCAGTTTTGCTTGGGCTTCCTGATGCCATACTCTGTCAACTGCAGCCTTGATGTCAAGTGCTGTCACTCTCAGCTTAGCTCTTTTGTCCATGTTTGGACCAAGGCTGTAATGAGGTCAGGAGCTGAGTGACCCTGCCGGAACCCAAACTTTGTGTCAATGAGCAGGTTATTGCTAAGCAAGTGCCACTTGATAGCACTGTTGATGACCCCTCCCACCACTTTAATGGTGATGGAGAGTGGACTGATGGGACGGTAATTGGCCGGGTAGGATTTGTCCTGCTTGTCCAGTACTGGATGAGCAGAAATTTCCTTCAATTAAATAATGAGCACCCCTGATTTCAATCACTCCACCATTGGTGGTATTACCTTCAGCTACCTAGGCCCTAAGCTCTGGAACTCCCTCTCCAAATCTCTTTATTTCACTACCTCACTTTCAGAAGCTCCTTAAAAATTCCCTCTTTGATCAAACCTTGGACTAATTAGTCATACGGATTCAAAACGTTGACTCTGTTTCTCTCTCCACAGAGGCTGCCAGACCTGCTGAGATTTTCCAGCATTTTCTGTTTTTATTTCAGATTTCCAGCATCCGCAGTATTTTGTTTTCACGTTCCTGCATTAATGGTGACATGCACAGGCCTTATTTTTCCTATCTGTGAAATGGTATTTAATTTTAATGATCATTGGTGCTTTATTTTCAGTCAATCAATATAGGACTGATGCTGTAGAACTGATTTGACTTCAAGGAACAGGTTAGTCTTTGTAATTCAAGGAAATGCGTTCTGTGAGACTGTGCAATTCTGAATTGTAGGCTTATCTTAAACTTGCACCTTTATTTTCATACCTCGCACGATCTGGCAGTGTGTTAAACTTCAAAGGAATGTTTAAAGCACATCTATCTTCAAGGCAACCAATGCTATTTTAGATATTACTCTGTGGCTCAGTTGCTAAGCAACAAGCCCTTTCTTTCACTGCCACTCCGTGGACAGGCTTTGGGGAGACAGGAGGTGAGTTACTCACCGCAGGATTCCTAGCCTCTGACCTGCTCTTGTGGCCACAGTATTTATATGGCTAGTCTAGTTCAGTTTCTGGTCAATGGTAACCCCCAGGATGTTGATAGTGGGGGATTCAGTGATTGTAATGCCATTGAATGTCAAGAGGCAATGGTTAGATTCTCTCTTGTTGGCGATGGTCATTCCCTAGCACTTGTGTGGCATGACTGTTACTTGCCACTTACCAGTCCAAGTCTGGATATTGTCCAGGTCTTGCTGCATTTGGACATGGACTGCTTCAGCATCTGAGGAGGCATGAACGGTGCTGGACATTGTGCAATCATCAGCGAACATCCCCACTTCTGACCTTATTATGGAAGGAAGGTCATTGATGAAGCAGCTGAAGATGGTTGGGTTTAGGACACTACCCTGAGGAACTCCTGCAGTGATGCCCTGGAACTGAGATAATTGACCAACAACCACAACCATCTTCCTTTGTGCTAGGTATGTCTCCAACCAGCGGAGTGTTTTCCCCCTGATTCCCATTGACTCCAGTTTTGCTTGGGCTCCCTGATGCCATACTCTGTCAACTGCAGCCTTGATGTCAAGGGCTGTCACTCTCAGCTTAGCTCTTTTGTCCATGTTTGGACCAAGGCTGTAATGAGGTCAGGAGCTGAGTGTCCCTGCCGGAACCCAAACTTTGTGTCAATGAGCAGGTTATTGCTAAGCAAGTGTCACTTGATAGCAATGTTGATGACCCCTCCCACCACTTTAATGGTGATGGAGAGTGGACTGATGGGACGGTAATTGGCCGGGTAGGATTTGTCCTGCTTGTCCAGTACTGGATGAGCAGAAATTTCCTTCAATTAAATAATGAGCACCCCTGATTTTAATCACTCCACCATTGGTGGTATTACCTTCAGCTACCTAGGCCCTAAGCTCTGGAACTCCCTCACCAAATCTCTTTATTTCACTACCTCACTTTCAGAAGCTCCTTAAAAATTCCCTCTTTGATCAAACCTTTGACTAATTAGTCATACGGATTCAAAACGTTGACTCTGTTTCTCTCTCCACAGAGGCTGCCAGACCTGCTGAGATTTTCCAGCATTTTCTGTTTTTATTTCAGATTTCCAGCATCCGCAGTATTTTGTTTTCACGTTCCTGCATTAATGGTGACATGCACAGGCCTTATTTTTCCTATCTGTGAAATGGTATTTAATTTTAATGATCATTGGTGCTTTATTTTCAGTCAATCAATGTAGGACTGATGCTGTAGAACTGATTTGACTTCAAGGAACAGGTTAGTCTTTGTAATTCAAGGAAATGCGTTCTGTGAGACTGTGCAATTCTGAATTGTAGGCTTATCTTAAACTTGCACCTTTATTTTCATACCTCGCACGATCTGGCAGTGTGTTAAACTTCAAAGGAATGTTTAAAGCACATCTATCTTCAAGGCAACCAATGCTATTTTAGATATTACACTGTGGCTCAGTTGCTAAGCAACAAGCCTTCTCTTTCACTGCCACTCCGTGTGCCTGCAGCAGCCTCAGCAATGCAGCAACATCTGAAAAAAGTTTCCTGTTCTCCCCGATAGTCGCTGGCCTATTTTTTTTGAACGAGTTAAAAGGCAGACTCTGAACACTGAATAAACCCATTCATTCTGAAAGAGGTGTGTGGGTGGAATGCTTGCATGATGCAGTCAGATGCTACTTGATCTCGAACGTGAACAGATCATGTGTGCTCTTCTCGTTATTCAGGTGACTCAGCAACTTTAATGAGCTCTGGTTTCAATATATATTGAGGGAGAATCAAATTATGACATAATAAAGTGCAAGTCGGGAAGATGGAAGGCTGTTGACCTGAATGGCAGGCCTTGTCTAAAGGAAGACAATTAAACAGTATCAACTTCCTGAAAAAGAGAGGGAATTATTGCAGTGATTGTGTTGCATTGTGTTTGGGTGGCCACAGCTGAATAGCTGGAGGTACGTGGAGGCAATGTGAGTCGGCTGTGAGGCTGGCATCAGTGGAAGGTGTGTGAGGTCAGGTGGAGTACCTGGATGTTAGGCTGAGTGTTAGGGGCTGCTGATGGGTGAATGATGGGGCTGTGGTGTACTGAACAGTATGCAAGGTTGGTGATGTGGCGGGTGGGAGTTGTCATTTGAAGATGCAATCACTAGTCTTGACCACCCGGGTGAGGTCATGAAACTCCTTGCAGCACGGCTGCCAGGACAGCGGGGCCAGACTGTGGGAGTTTGCCAACTGCTCCCATTCCATTCAGAGATGGTGCTTTGAGGACACTGGCCCCCACAGGGAAACATGACCTCTCTACTCCTGCACCAAGTCCTCCGGAGCCACAACCGACAACCTTGGAGGCCTCTCTCTGCCATGTTGCTCCATTTGGGGTGCTTCTTCTCAGAGCCAATTCCTGCAGAGTCTGTCAGCAGCAGCCGCCTTTCAGTCAGTGCTGCTCCCCTTTAAGAGTTGGAGGCCAGCCAGAATACATGCCAGCCACCTATGCTGCTGGTCCTCCTGCTGAACGTTGAGTCAGCCAGTAGAGCTGTTCGTACACAATTGACCTTTGTCATCATTCAAGTGAGGAAACAGTACAATGTTTGCCTGCTGTCAACCTCAACAGGACTTGGCATGGGCAGATCATAAATCGCAACCGAATATGGGAGCAAATCAATTTTTAGCCCGTGATGTCATTATAGCTCCAACTTTACAATTACATCACACTGATGTTCTCGGAGAAGGGTTGACAACCACCTGAAATAAGACCATTTTAAACCTGATTTGGACTTTACCTGAAATGTTAACTTGATCTTTTTAAAATCTGAAAGTTCACCAATCTGATTGGTGTGGTGCAATAGCTTATGCAGAGTGTCATGGGACACAGGGCAGCTTTTAAATAAACTCTCCAATGAGATGAGATTAAAAAAAAACACTCCTGTCACACACACACAACAATGCAAAGTAACACATTCTGCTTAACAGTCAGGAGTGCTGCCTGCTCCAATAATCCACACATTTTTCGGGTTCACCATGAGCCCAACCACAGAAGATTAAGAGGAAACAATTCTGGAAAGCTGAAGAGTTAGGAAAGATGAATCATCTCAGGAAATCAATGTAATTGCCCACAATAGAGCGATGGACAACAAGCTTCCTTGTTTCTGAGTGAATGGATGTTATGAAGGAAAATTCAGAGATTGGTGGTGAGTCAGCCACTTGCCGAGCCCCAGTGGTAGCCACTAGGATGAGACGATATATAGCTAAGCAGCAAATTACTGTCTTAGATTAATTGCGGTGGTACCCAGATTACCAGTTGGCTAAATGAAGTGGGCATGTTTTTATTTTAACGCAAGTTGAACCTCACATTTTCTAGTCTTGGTAGGAAAGTATCATTCACATTACAACATCTATCTAGGTCGTTTTGTTTTAGTTTTTATAGTTTTATTAGCTTTAGAGTTAGGAAAAGATTAGTGGCTAAACTTTGTATTGAAGGCTATGTTGACGCTTGCATTGTGTAGGTGTGTGGGTGGGAATGTATTCGTTTGGAAGATAACAATGGTGTTTTCTACTTTCTGAAGACATTGAGGGTTAGGAAAGTATGACAAGGTTTGAGCCGTACGGCCTGGTGAGGATTTTTGTTCTTACCCAGTATTTTATCTTTCAAGCAAATGGTTCTGATTTCTCTCCTGGCAGTTTATTTGGTCTTTGGCATCACACGAAATTTCCCCAGCGAAGGATATCGTGGCCTTTGTCTGACAGGCCCAGCGTAACTCTGAGTAACCAACTATCCTGAGACCACTTGAAGTCTACCCTCAATATTGCAGTTCTAATCAAATGGGCTTGTTCCAGGTTTCGGGCTTAAATTTGATGTTTAGGTTTAATGTAACAATTTTATTGTTTTCATTTTGGGCTTTACCGGAAATTAAGAGCAGCAAATTGCTCATCCCTGAGTGCTCTCTGGAAGGTGATGGTGAGCTGCCTTCTGCAGTCCATGTAGTGAAGGTACACACATGCACTGCTGTTAGGGAGGGAAATCCAGGATGTTGTCCCAGTGACAATGCAGGAAATGCGATGTGTCCAAGTTGGATTGCTGTGTGGATAGAGGGAAACTTGGAGGTGATGGTGTTCCCAAGCACCCGCCGCCATTGTCCTTTTAAATGATGGAAGTCTTGTGTTTTGAGAGGTGCTGTCAAAGGAGCCTTGGTGAGCTGTTGCGGTGCATCCTGCAGATGGTGCACACTGCAGCCGTGACATGCCAAGGTGGACGGAATGAATGTTTAAACTGGGGAATGGGGTGCTGATCAATTAGTCAGCTTTGTTCTGATGGTATCAAGTTTCTTGAGTGTTGCAATAAGTAAGAGAAATGCATTGCTCTTGACTGATAGTGCATTGAATAGCTGCTTTTAGACTTAACATTCAGTTAAGTGCTAGCTTCACTCCTTTACCTGTGCTGGGTTAATTGGTCTCAGAGAGATCGTTAACATTGTGGAGTTAAATCCGTCATGACTCCCTTACCTGATCACAATGCAGTAAGTCTATGTGTGAGGATGTCAGGTGACGTCAGAGTCAGCCGATGCACTATGTTACTGTTGTGCGGGGTGGCCGAGTTGGTACTATTGATAGAGTTGATTAGCAGACACTTCTTAGGTGGAAACTTTAAGTTTATTTACAAGGTACTCAGCAACAACTACATATGTGCTTTCTATCTCTACACTACTAACCACTAGGGTAGCCCATGCTACTCTCCAATTGGTTACTAAAGATCATGTGATCTTCCTTAACAAGCATTATTCTTAAAGGTATATTACACACTAAATAAAACCATAATTACAACAGTTACTTACTAAACACTTGAGTTCAATGTAATTGCCTCTTTCTGGCTCAGATGGAGTGGAAAGCGTAATTACAGGGGCAGTGCAGTTTAACAGAAGCTTGTAGTTCATAGAATCTTTTAGCACAGAGGGAGACCATTCAGCCCATCATGCCTGTGCTGGATCTTTGTAAAAGCTATCCCATTAGTCCCACTCCCGGTGTAAAAAAAATTCTTCTAATTTACTTCCTCCACCTTCCCCGACCCCCAGACCAGTTCTTTTGCCACTTAACTTAAAGTGTGCCATTTGGTTCCCAAGCCTGATGTCATTGGAAACAATTTCTCCTATTTACTCAATCAAAACTTTGAAATCTCTATCAAATATCCCCATAGCCTTCTATGCTCTAAGGAGAACAAGCCTAGTTTCTTTAGTCTCTCTACATTATTGAAGTCCCTCATCCCTAGTATCATTCTGGTAAATCTCCCTTCCACCATCTCTTAGGCCTTGTGGTCCTTTCTAAAGTGAGGTGACAAGAATTAAACAGAATGCTGGAACTGATGAATGATTTGCAAAGCTATTCTTGTACCTCATGACTAATAATTCAACCTTTAGATTACAAAACACAATGGGCTATAGATCCATGACTGTTTCTTTTTTTATATATTCATTCATGGGATGTGGGCATTGCTAGCTAAGCCAGTATTTATTGGCCATCCCTAACTGCCCTTGAGAAGGTGGTGGTGAGCTGCCTTCCTGAACCGCTGCAGTCCATGTGATATAGGTATACCCACAGTGCTGTTAGGGAGGGAATTCAGGGATTTTGACCCAGTGACAGTGAAGGAACGATGATATATTTCCAAGTCAGGATGGTGAGCGGCTTGGAGGGGAACTTCCAGGTGGTGGTGTTCCCATGTTTCTGCTGCCCCTGTCCTTCTAGGTGGTAGCAATTGTGGGTTTGGAAGGTGCTGTCTGAGGAGTCTAGGTGAGTTCCAGCAGTGTATCTTATAGATGGTACACACTGCTGCCATTGTGCGTTGCTGGTGGAGGGAGTGAATGTCTGTTGGTGGGGTGCCAATCAGCAGACTGCTTTATCCTTGAGTGTTGTTGGAGCTGCATTCTTCCAGGCAAGTGGAGACTATACCATCACACTCCTGACTTGTGCCTTGTAAATGGTGGAGATGCTTTGGGGAGGGATCATAAGGTGAGTTACTTACCACAGGATTGCTAGCCTCTGACCTCCTCTAGTAGCCACAGTATTTATATGGCTAGTCCAGTTCAGTTTCTGGTCAATGGTAAACCCCAGAATGTTGATAGTGAGGCATTCAGCGATGGTAACGCCATTGAATGTCAAGGGGTGATGGTTAGATTCTCTCTTGTTGGAGATGGTCATTGCCTGGCACTTGCGTGGTGCGAATGTTAACTTGCCACTTGTCAGCCCAAGCCTGGATATTGTTCAGGTCTTGCGGCATTTGGACATGGACTGCTTCCGTCAGATTCCCAACAATATGTTTGCCGGTATTCTGCCAGAACGGCCACAGAGCTGGGCCTGAAGCCTGAGTTTCTGCAGTGGCCTTGCAGGGATGGGTGCACTGTGTCTCAGCTATCGGTCAGGACATGGCTTAGTATCAGCACAGAGACTCTTACTCTAGGGTTGGGGTAACAGTTGGCATGCTTTGTAACTGGCCTTGGCCCTCCTGGGAAAGGTCAACCCGCATTCTCGCCCCTTATCTTTACCCAGTGACCCGCCTGTCCCTGGTTTGGAAAACAATCAGACACATGAGGAGTCAGGTTAGAGCAGGATCAGGTTCAACCATGGTGCCCTTTGTAGTGGAACAACCTCTTAAAACTCTGGTGGGCTCACGTGTGAAAAATGGTATGATTCATAGCCCACAGTATAACCTGAGTTTTCCTGGCGTGCTTCAACTCTTCAGCTTCTGAAAGTCTGTGAAAAGTGGGTGCGTTTACTGTTTAAATTAGTTCATCATGCTTAATTGGACTGAAATATTACCAAATCAGATTGTAACATCTGCATAACTTACCTGAGATGAGCTATAACAGGAAACTGATGGGGCTTCTTGATATCTGTGAAACCACTTTTGACTTTGAAAGGGTTCTGGTGCATCCATGGCTGCTATTTTTGGAGACAGTCCCAGTGTGCTGACCTGTTGTAGCTGAATGATCCTGCACTATGCTATAATCACACCAAAAATAAAATCATCCTTTCCCCCTCCCTGCTTCCTTAACAATCAGGAAAAGTTGGCCTCAAGACTTCTGACTATCCAAAGTGAAGATTTATTTCAATTTCTAGTTGTGGTTTGTGCTCTACAGGGTAGGGATGAAAGAAACTAAAACAATGAGAGGGTTGATTTTTTTTTTTTGTCTGCCTGTCACCCGAATCAGGCCGAGAAACCGAGGTGTTATATGAAAAATTTAGAACAAAAGCCCACTGGACTCCAGAGGACCGCCCACCTGACTTTTTGAGCGGACCTCAAAATGGGAGGCCAGCAACTCCCCACTGAAAAGTAAGCCGCCTCATCAACATAGTTAAATCGTGGTCATTCGCCAGTGCATGTCCAGGAACCAATGGGCGGGTGTGTATCATGAATGTTCCCCTGTACAACACTCCCCCGGCCCTATAAATAGTGTCCCACCCGGAGTCAGTGGCTTAATTTCCCTACGCCCACGATGGTTTCAACCTCCTTCATTCTCTGCCCCCTTTAAGGTTTTATTGTTGGTGGTGGATTTTCCACTTCCCCTCACCCTCCCACCCCAATTGTTAGGACTTTTCAAGTGGAAACTCTTCAAATTTAAGGGTAATTTAATCGAATTGGTTAAACAAAAAACTCCCAGGAGCGGGTATGTTGGTTTTATTCCCACGCGTAAAATTGGGCGGGTTGTATTAAGTAGTGCTGCACCTCCTACCAGTTTCCCAATAGGATCTGTTTAGGTTAAAATTCTCTCTCAGATGCAGTCTGATTTCCCACTTTGGACTATACTTTTTACTTTTTTTTTCCAACATTGAGTTCAGAACATAACATAAATATACCTTGTTTTACATTTTCGCAAGTGCAGTTGAATAAGTGGTGAGTAGATTCCTCATCTGGTTCCACTTCCTATTCATGTGAGACCACCAGCTGAATAGCCAATGTGTGTGCTGTCCCACACATGGAAAATCAGCACTAGGTTTTTATCCACCCTTTAATAAAGAAGGAACTCCAGATTGTTATTCTGTAATTGTTAAATATTGGGACTCGACATAAAGTAGAATTCAGCAAGCCTTAGCTTGGCATTCATATTCTAACTGAAATGGTGTCAGAGGATAGCTGAAGAAAGAAAGGAAAAGAAGGAACTAGTGATTCTATTACAAGACACTTTACGGGCAATTACATCTGAAGTACTGTTGTGTTGTAGAAAAGCACAGCTTTGCAAGCTCCCACAAACAACGAGATAATGACTGAACCATCCGTCTCTTTTTTTAAGGGTTGCAACTTGAGGGCTGAATATTGGCCAGACACTGAGAGGAATTCCCCTGCTTTTCTTCAAATATTGTAATGGAATCTTATATACCGGTCCCGCTTATGCTGCGAAAACATAAATGTTGCTTGCAAATGTTGCATTGCATATGTACCTTCAGCTGTAAAATTCAACTGAACTCACAGGGCTCTTGGTAGTTAACCACTTGTTGAGAACTGCCGCTTTGCAAACACAACATGGTATTATTCATATCAGCTGCTATCTATTTTCATTGGGCAGGTGAGGGTGGATGTCTATCATGGATGATAATAGATACTGAGGCTGTCACAAACCTTGTTCACTCTGCAGAGTTTTGCAAGTTTCCTGTGGTCAATTTATAGCTGAGCATTAGCAGAAGTTTGTGATCAGGTGATTTAGCAGCTCCTTTGTATAGGGAATGATGCATGGAGTGAGGCACCAGTAAATGGACTTATGGCAAATGCAACTGTAATCTTAAACAACCTGGAATAATAAAAAAACCCCTACGCTTCTGCAATATTGAGCACTGTCTTGTTCTGGTGAATATTTTTTCTGATTTTCCTATGTTGTTAGACAGGGAGAGTTAAGATACTTTATCTGATCAGAGTTTGTACAGTATAATAGCATAATATGTTCCAGGTGACATTTATCAGTTTGTTCCATATCACAATCTCCATGCTGTGGTTGGGAACTGAATGGAAACTGACTGCTTGTCATTGCTCACCTAATGTTAGCATAGATCTTATTAAAGATGCTGCATTTTGCAGCCTAATGATGTACCTATTCATGAGTTTATTGAGTAAGTTCACTCCAGTTTGAAGAGGTATTCCATACTTTAAACTTGTACCTATTTTTACACTGAAAATAGTGGATAGTGGAAAATTCTCCCCAGGCAGAGTCTATGGGAGCAGTGGGCCAATGATTTCAGTTGTTGTTCAATGGCAATAATGGTAGACTTAAACTCCAGAGACTGATCTAGGCTGGCACTCCAGTGTCAAAAAACCCATGCTTGACCCCTCTGTCCTTGCAAACTACCATGCAATCTCCAAGCTCCCTTTCATCCCCAAAGTCCTTGAACATGTCATTGTCTCCCAAACTCATGCCCATTTCTCCCGCAATTCTGTGTTGTCATGCAGATGTGATGTGTGTATGTGTAATATTAATCTTTAGCTTCATCGGCTGGTCAAGTATATATTTAACTTCTTTAAAAGGACTTTAAAACAAACAAAGGTGCTGACTTAATATGGCTGCCACAGGTCACCTGACACATCTGGTATTGCAAGCTAGTAAGTTTTTGGAAGCTTCCAATGTGGATTACAATTAGGGCAAACCTCCCACGGAATTTATCACCTGATGATGTCAAGAATTGCTTCAAAGATTAACTAAAACTTGTAACTGGTTTTCACCATTTGCATTTCTATGTAGCTAATTTTCAGGCAGAGACAGAAAGTCTGCCGGGACAATGGCTATATAGAAGATATTGATATACTCTTTTTAGATCATCACAGAGAAGAATGGTCTATTCAAAAGTGATGGCTGGGACCTTAAAGAAACTAATCACCTTGGCCATAATGCAATAGCCAAGGTCCATCCAGACATGAGCTAATCAATTACCTTCTGAAATCATTATGGAGAAAGAGGTCATGTGACCAGAATAACCATTTTAAAATGTCTTGTATTACAACACCCTGGTTGCTTCTGGGCTGTCTATAAGAAGAAACCTAATGGAGCAATAACATTCTCTCTTCCTTGTTCTAAAGTTTGGAGCCCTATCTCTGTTATCTTTTGGAATCCACCACAGAGATAGAGAATTTCAATCAAAAGGAACCTTGGGTACAATAGCATTGACTTTTGGAAAAGATGGATTATGTTTTAAAAGAGACTGCCTCCAGAAATTGCAGTTTGCATCGGCCTTAACCCCACTGGAATTTCAAGACCATAGTCAAAAAACATTTATAGCCAGGAACACCAGCGAAGGATTCAAACAGTGAAGTCTCTATTTTTTATCTTTTATCATTGAATCTTAATTTGGGAAAAAAAGAACCTCCTCTACTGTATAACATGTAATTTTGCATGTTTGTGTGTGTGTGTGTGTGTGCGCATGCATGTTGCCAAGATCAGGATGTCTGTTTGCCTTTTTAAATATCTTTCTATCTTTACCGGGGTAGGTTTTTAGCACAATAAAAACTAATCCCATTGTATTTAAACTCAAGAAAACCTGCCAGACTTAGTCCTTTGCAATCAGCATGTAAATGGTTAAGTATGGACACTGAATTAATAACTTTACCCTTAGACAGCATCTTCCAAACCCACAACCACTACCATCTAGAAGGACAAGGGCAGCAGACACATGGGAACACCATCAGCTTGAAGTTCCCCTCCAAGCCACTCGTCATCCTGACTTGGAAATATATTGCCGTTCCTTCAAAGTCGCTTAGTCAAATTCCTGGAACTCCCTCCCTAACAGCACTGTGGGTGTACCTACACCACATGGACTGCAGCAGTTCAAGAAAGCAGAGCAGTACCACCTTCTCAAGGGCAATTATGGATGAGCATTAAATGCTGGTCTGGCCAGCGACGCCCACATCCCATGAATAAATTAAAATAGGAACCCTGTTACAATCAATTAAGGAGTGGAAAAAGATGCCGAGTCCTGACACATGTCCTCACTGATCAGAACAATGTTTGAATCCTTCCAATCAGGTTTCCAGTTTGGCCATGGTACTGAAATTGCTATTACCAAAACCACAAATGACATGCTTTGTGACCATGGCAAACTATCTCTTCCCACCCTTCTTGACCTCTCTGTGACCTTTGATATAAGTGAACACACCATCCTCCTCTGATGCCTCCCCACTGTTGTCCAGAGGAGTTGGACTGCTCTCACTTGGTTTCCTTCTTAGCTATCTAATCGTAGCCAGAGTATTACTTGCAATGGCTTCTCTTCCTGCTTTAGCACCATTATCCCTTGTATCCTCAATGATTCATCCATGGCCTCCCTCCTATTCTACATGCTGCCCCTTGGTGATACCATCCAAAAACACAGCACCAGTTTCCATATGTATGCTGACCATACCCAACTCTATCTCACCAGCGCCTCTCTCAAGTCTTCCACTGTTACTAAACTATCAGACAGCTTATCCAATATTCGGTACTGGTTGATCAGAAATTCCTTCCAACTGAATATAGGGAAGACAAAAGCCATTGCCTTTAGTCCCTGTCACAAACTCCATTCCCTAGCTACTGACTCCATCTCTCTCCCTGGCAATTGTCCGAGGCTGACCAAATCTGTTTGCAACCTCGGTGTCATATTTGACTTTGAGATGAGCTTCCAATCGCATATTCACACCATCAGTAAACCAATGCTTTCAAAAACAGGTCATACTTGGTGGATGGTCAAAGAATTGATTATCCTGCAATGCCTTCTTTCCAATAGAGCCGCCAAAAGCCTCCTATACAGACCCTTTCCTGATGAAGCATAGAATCATGGAATCATTGAATGGTCACTGCAAAAAAACGAGGCCATTCGGCCCATTGAGCCTGTGTTGGCGCTTGCAAGAACAATTCAGATAGTCCCATTCTGCTGCCCTTGCCCCATAACCCTGGAAATTTTTATCTTCAAGTACTTATCCAATTCCCTATTGAAAACTACAATTGAATCTTCCTTCACTACATTCTCAGGCAGTGCATTCCAGATGCACCACTTGCTGGGAAAAAAATGTCTTCTTTTGTCACCTTTGGTTCATTTGCCACTCGCCTTAAACTTCCCTCTGGTTTTCAATCCCTTTGCCTATGGGAACAGCTTCTCTCTATTCGTTCTGTCTTGATCCCTCGTGATTTTGAACATGTCTATCAAATCTCCTTCCAACCTTCCCTTCTCTAAGGAGAACAGCTCCAGCTTCTCCAATCTATCCTTGTAACTGAAGTTTCTCATCCTTGGAACCATTTTCATAAATTGTTTCGGAACCCTCTTGAAAGGCTTCACATCCTTCCCAGAATTGGACTCAATAAAAAGTTGATAAATTTTTGGATATTAGGGGTGTCAAGGGGTATGGAGAGAAAGCGGGAATTTGGTGTTGAGATAGAGGATCAGCCATGATCATATTGAATGACGGAGCAGACTCAAAGGGCCAAATGGCCTACTCCTGCTTCCAGTTTCTATTTGTTTTCTAAACATGATTTCCTTGGTTTTGGGCTTTAGTAGTAGTGGTGATCTACATAAGGGAGGGTTCTTTGCTCATTTCTCCATGCCTCACCATTTTACACATTACCTTTCAATTGCTTGTAGGAGTCTCTTATTTTTAATTTCATAGAATATTGTGCTCGGATACTGTATGTTTCTCAAACCTGCCCTGCCACCTTCAATGATTTGTCCATATATATCGCAAGGTCTCTCTGTGCCTGCACTCCCTTTAGAATTGTACCATTTAGTTTATAGTGCCTCTCTTCATTCTTCTTATCAGAATGCATCACTTCCCACTTCCTCCCATTAAATTTCATCTACCATTCCACTCGACTGCCTTTGTCCTCTTGAAGTCTATCACTATCTCCTCATGCCCTGCACACCCAAGTCTAGCTCATTATTATAGATCAAGAAAAGGAGTGGAGCCAGTGCCGACCATTGGGGAACACCACTGTATTCCTTCCACCAATCTTAAACAGCTGTTCACCACTGCTCTCTGTTTCTGTCATCCAGTCAACTTTGTATCCATGCCGAATTTTTCCTTTTTATTCCATGGGCCTCAACTTTGCTGATAAGTTTGTTATATACCTTTATCAAATGCCTTTGGAAATCCATGTACACCACATCAACTGGATTAGCTCATCAATCCTCTCTCTTACCTCATCAAAAAACTCCATCAAGTTAGTTAAGTAGTTAAGCCTTTAACAAATCTATGCTGGCTTTCCTTAATTAATCCGCCCTTATCCGAGTGAGTGTTAATTTTATTCCAGATTATTGTTTCTAATAGCTTTCCCACCACCGAGTTTAAATTGACAGGCCTGGATTTGCTGGGTTTAGCCTTAAACTCCTTTTCAAATAAAGATGTAACATTTTCAATTCTCCAGTCCTCTTCCCTGTCTCTATCCTTTACACTATTGCTGTCCCATTCTATATTCGGACAACTGAAGTCCAAATGATCTCTTGTTCTTCCACCTCTCTGTAATTTCCCTCCAAATTCGCTCCTCCATATCTTTCTCACCAGACAATGGCCTATAAAATATGCCCGATAGTGTAATGGCACTTCTGTTGTTTCTTAACTCGAACCAAATAGATTCTCTCCTTGGACATCCTCTCGCTCCAATACTGTGAATTCCCCTTAATCATTACTGTCACCTCTCCTCGAATATATGAACATACAAACATACGAATTAGGAGCAAAAGTAGGCCACTCGATCCTCAAGCCTGCTCCACCATTCAATAAGATCATGGCTGATCTGAGTGTAACCTCAACCCCACATTCCTGCCTATCCCCGATAACCCTTCACCCCTTTGTTAATCAAGAATCTATTTGGCTCCGCCTTAAAAATATTAAAAGACTCTGCTTTCACCGCCTTTTGAGGAATAGAGTTCCAAAGACTCACAACCCTCTGAGAGAAAAAATTTCTCCTCATTTCTGTGTTAAATGAGCGACCCCTTCTTTTTAAACAGTGACCCCTAGTTCTAGATTCTCCCACAAGAGGAAACATCCTATCCACATCCACCCTGTCAAGACCCCTCAGGATCTTAAAGGTTTCAATTAAGTCAACTCTTACTCTTCTAAATTCCAATGGATACAAGCCTAACCTGTCCAGCCTTTCTTCATAAGACAATTCGTCCATTCCTGGTATTAGACTAGTAAACCTTCCCTGAACTGCTTCTAACACATTTACATATTTCTTTAAATAAGGAGACCAGTACTGTACACAAGCATATCCTCTCTATTTTTGTAATCAATTCGCCTCACAATAAATGATAACATTCCATTAGCTTTCCCAATTACCTGCTGTACCTGCATACTAACTTTTTGTGATTCATGCACTAGGACACCCAGATTGCTCTGAATCTCAGAGCTCCTCAATCTCTCATCATTTAGATAATAAGCTTCTTTTTTATTCTTCCTGCCAAAATGAACAATTTCACATTTGCCCACATTATACTCCATTTGCCAGATCTTTGCCGACTCACTTAACCTATCTATGTCACTGTATAGTCTCCTTACGTCCACATCAGAATTTACTTTCCTACCAATCTTAGTGTTGTCAGCAAATTTAGCATCCATTCCTTCGGTCCCTTCATCCAAGTCATTTATATGAGTAGTAAAAATTTGAGGGCCCAGCACTGATCCCTGTGGCACACCACTCATCACATCCTGCCAACCAGAAAAAGACCCATTTATGCCAACTCCCTGTTTCCTGTTTGCTAGCCAGTCTTCTATCCATGCCAATATGTTACCCCCTACGCTATGAGCTTTTATTTTCTGCAATAGCCTTTAAGGCATCACTCTGCAGCCCCCACTCTCATCCAAACAAGCTGAGAGAACCTCAAACCTATTGGACAATTGCAAAGGCTCACACTCCTGCAGTCCTGCCCTCTGGGCCCCCTTACTTGCCTCACTCGCAGTCACACCCTCCTTTCTTTCCTTCCCTACCTTTCCTGAACACCTTATATCCGGGGATATTTGGCACTCAGACCTGCCCTTTTTTTGAGTCTCTGTTATCGGCATGACATCATATTCACATATGTCTATTTACACCTGAAACATATTTACCTCACTCCATGCATTTGTGTACATGCAATGTAAACCTGTGTTAGATCTTACTCTACTTCCTCTTAGTCTGACCCCATCTAATACTTTACTATTTCTTGCTATGGTTCTATCTGTCTCTCTCTCAATCCTTTGTGCACCTTGTTTATCCTTATGCTACATCCTTGTTCCCATTCTCTTGCCAGGTTACCTTATGCCCTCCCTAACAGCAATAGCAAACATTACTGCGAGGACATTATCTCAACTCTGTTGAGGTGCAATCCATCCAGTCTGTACAGGTCCCAACTTCCCCCAGAAGCAGTCCCAATGTCCCAAGAACCTAAAGCCCTCCCTCCTGCAACTTCTCGCCAGCCATGTAGTCATCTGCTCCATCCTCCCATTTCTCTACTTACTGGTAACCTGTGTTCCAGTTCTCGTGTCTTGGTGGTGTGATCTCATCCGTTGTCCCAGCTTTTCTTGGCAAGGGAACCTCTGCATGCAGGAATTGCCTGTAGAGTGAGGTATGGTCACATTTCTGTGACACTGTGGGTGCTGATTCTCAGTAAATGGAGGTTGGCCTGCCTGGCCTCTCTCCCATTAGGCCTCGTCATTCGAACATCAAATGGGAGGTTACAAGGGTAACTCATTTTGCCAGTAATAGTTTTGTGAAGCAGTGTTAGAGTGTATTAAGTGGAGTGTAGACTAGTAGACAGCATTTCCTAACATGTTAGCAGATCAGTTGGCTCTTCATGATAGTCTGACAGCTTTCATGTACAATTTTTTCCTAGTACTAACTCACTATTGCTGAATTTCAGCTTCATAACTTGTCATGATGTGATTTGAACTCTCTGGGTTTCTATTCAAGTACAATAACAATCATCACCACTGTATCCTGATAGAGTATGAGAAAGATTAGGGTAATAGGAGTAGAGTAGGAGTAATCTGGTGGGGTTGCTGTTAGGGAGGGCTTAAGATAACTAGCCAGTACAGGCACAGACAATGGACTGAATGGCCTTCTTCAGGACTGAAATTTCTATGGTTTTATGATCAAAGTGTTTTTGAAAGTGCAAGTAAAAAAAAATTAGTCTTGCAAGACCTGAAAATGATATCATTATCTCAATATTGAGTATCAGTTTGACACATAGCAGGGAGCATTGGCAAATGGCATTGCACAAGCAATAATAGGACCATGCAGCACAGAAGGAGGCCATTTTACCCATGATATCTATGAAATACTCCAGCTGATTGTCCCAGATCTCCCTGCCACAATCCATGCTTACAGTTTATTGGGAATTGCTGCAATGGGAGAGTGTTGACCTTAAAGGGATTTTTGTTAAATGTGAATATAAATGAAACTGAACAGCCATTAAATGGAACTTATGAGCAACACCCCTGAAGGGGTTAGGAGTGGTTGGAAGCCCTGTGGGTGGTGTTATAATCTAAGGAAGTTTTGTGTAGGCCTACCAACTATGTGTGATCATATATTGCACGATTGCGGTATAGAGCAGAGTTGGAAGTGCTGTGACCATTTTAACGTCTATCAATAATCTGTCTTCAAAACTTTGACCTAAACATTTCATTCAATTCAACTCATTTCAATAATGCAGATTGGAGAGAGATCAGTAAAATGTTCTGACCGCAGAATTCAGCTCTATAACGTCAGCAGTGTTGGCTCTAAGGGTGCCGGTTGATGTAGAACATGGTGTTAGCATCACTCATGACATCTCCCAGTTTTGGAAGCTGAAGCTGCAGTTGCCTTTGGGCCACAGCATCGGAGGCAGTTGGAGCAGAAGCAGCAGAGAAGACAAGCTACTTGTAGAAGGAAGAGGGGGTCTTACTCACCCAGGGTCTTCAGGGAACCCTCTTCCCTGTACCCAATCCAGGAGCAGTGTGTTCATTGGCTACACTTCAAAAGCCATGTGGTCAGAGAACTCTGCCAGCTCCTCAAGCTGGACCTGCAGCCTCAGAGCAAGTTGAGGGTGGTGCTGCCAGATGCCTATGGCTCCGAATTTCTTCACCAGCTGATCCTTCCAGATAGGAACAAGTGATATTGTGAATATCTCACAGTTCACCATGCATCACTGCATTCAGGAGGTCACTGTAAGCCAGGAGAGGGGAGTTCATTACCTTGTATCCAGTCAGAGGGAAGCTGCAGGAGTGAGCATGTGGCTTTGCCTGGGTAGTGACCTCCCCATAGTGCAGGGTGCCACCCATTGAACACGTGACCTTGTGAGAACCACAGCTCAATCGGGAGATGATTCAAAATTGCAACAATACCACTCAATCAACATACATTTGGTGTGTTTTGACCATGCCCAGGCCATCAGGTTGGTGAATGCCAGCTATCCTGGCAGCAGTAATGATGCTTTCATGCTGCACCAGTCAGCAGTTCCAGCAATATTCAAGCCCAGCATACCAAGCGTGGCTACTCAGCGACAAGGGCTACCTGCTGTGTGCGTGACTAGTGGCTGCCTTCCACAACCCCGCCACACGTGGGCAGCATTCATACAATGCCAGCCATGTTCCAACACAGCTATGATATTGGCATCTACTTGACAATATTGAAAATTGACCAGGTACATCCTACCTGCAAAAACAGGACAATCTAACCTGGTCAACCTAACCTTATCAATCTCCTCCCAATCATCAGCAAAGTGATGGAAGGAGTGATTAACAGTCACATCAAGTGACACCTACTTATCAATAACCTGCGTAATTTGGATTCCACTGTAACTCCACTCAGCTCCAGACCTCATCACAGCCTTGATCAGGCATAGACTCAACAGCTAAAGGCCAGAGGAGAGATATGCTACCCTCAACATCAAGGCTCCATACTTCTGGGTGTGGCACCAAAGAGCCCTAGCAAAATTGAAAGCAATGAGAATCAACAAGAAAATCCTCCAATGGCTGGAGTCATACATGATGCAAAAGAAGATCGGTGTGATTGTCGGATGCCAGTTATCTCAGTCCTGGGATATCTGTGTCAGAAAAGTGTTCATAGCCAGATCATATCCAGCTGCTTCACCAGTAACCTTCTCTCCATCTAAGTTCAGGAATGGATAGATTCACTGATGATCCCTCAGGGTTCAACTCCATTCACAGTCCCTTCAATAACGAAACAGGTCATGTCAGTCTACAACGATGGGAGCAGAGTCTTTGAATATTTTTAAGGCTGAGCTAGATAGATTCTTGATAAGCAAGGGGGTAAAAGGCTATCAGGGGTAGGTGGGAATGTGGAGTTGATGTTACAATCAGATCAGCCATGATCTTATTGAATGGTGGAGCAGAATCAAAGGGCCGAGTGGCCTACTCCTGCTCCTAATTCATATGCTTGTATGAGCCAGACAACATCTAGGCATGGTCTGGATATTTGCACCACAGAAGTACCAATTAATAACCATCTTGACCAAAGCCCTGCTGCTTCCACCTGTCCTTTAATAGCACCACCATTGTTGGGTTTCCCACCATCAACATCGTGAGGGTTTGCGATTGACCAGATATTTATTTTGTTCAGCAACATCACATTGATGACGATAAGAGCATGGAAGTGGCTAGATATTAGGAGTAGGCCATTCAGCCCATTAAGCCATTAATTAGATCATGGCTGACCTGTATCTTAACTCCATTTACCCACCCCATATTCCTTAATAGTCTATCAAAAGTCTACCAATCACAGTTTTGAAATGTTAAATTGGCTGAGTCTGACTGAGGGAAAGTCTTCTAGATTTCCATGACCCTTTGTGTGAAGAAGTGCTTTCCGGCATCACCCCTCAGTGACCTAGCTCTAATTGAAGGTTATATTCCCGTGTTCTGGACTCTCCAACCTGAGCAAGCAGTTCCTATCTATCCTATCAAATCCTTCAATCATCTTAAACACATCAATTAAATCACCTCTTATTCTTTATATTCAAGGGATTACAAGTTTAGCCTATGTAGTCTGTCCTCACAATTTAACACTTTTAGCCTGCTATCATTCTGGTGGATTTGTACTGCGTCCCCTTCAAGGCCAATACACCCTTCCTGGGTGTGGTGCCCAGAGCTGAATGCAGTCCTCCAGATGGGATCTAACCAGAGCTCTGTACAGCTGTAAAATAATCCCCTTTGTACTCCAGCCTCTTGAGATAACGGCCAATATTTCAGTAGTCTTTTCAATTCATTTTTGTACATGTCCACTAGCTTTAAGTGATTGGACCCCTAAATCCCCTTGCTCCACAGTTGCTAGCTTCTCATGATTTAGAAAATGCTTGACAGCACTCTATTCCTACATCCAAATCATTTATAAATACAGTGAAAAGTCCTTTTGAGCGACACACTTCCTGACCCTCTCAAAGCCTCTCCAAAACATACAAAGTTCAACTGAAGAGTGCTATGCTCCATCACTTGCCTGAATAGGCCCAAAGACAGTAACACTTGACAAGGTCGAGAGTGTACAAGATAGAGCAGTTTGCTTAATTAGTGTTCTTGTCACTGGACTTTATATTAATCCATCACTGGTGCAGTGCGGCTGCAGTATTATTTCTGATAAGATGCACTGCAGCAACTCATCAAGGTTACTTCAAAAAGAAATTCCCTCCCCACGTTCTTTGCTGCTGAGAATGTGAGCAGCAACTTCATTCACAGTAACTCCATCACCTCCAGGTTCCCCTCAATGCCGCACATCACCCTGGTACACATATCACCAGTTCCTTCATAGTCACTGGGTCAATAACCTAACACCATCATGACAGAATAACAAGCTGTGAGACAAGCATTTTAAGAAAAAAGCCCATTGTCATCACCTTCTCAGGGCAACCAGGGAAGAGCAGCCTTACATTCCAAGAAGATACAAAGGGGAAAAGGTTTTCATTACAAACACCCATAAAGATAACCATTAAAATGGACTTAAAACTAAGAAACGATGGCAATGTCTGCTGCTGTAGTTATGATGTTCCCAGCATTCCACTCTGTCAAGGCAGTTTCACTACACTAATATTCTGGGTTGTTAATCTGTAACACTAATTATTAATGGCAATTAAGGGCTCCTTAATACTCATTCAAACAAGCAATTTTATCCAATGTGGA
Organism: Cetorhinus maximus; assembly: GCF_964194155.1. Taxonomy (NCBI): domain Eukaryota; kingdom Metazoa; phylum Chordata; class Chondrichthyes; order Lamniformes; family Cetorhinidae; genus Cetorhinus; species Cetorhinus maximus. The sequence goes on along the minus strand of NC_135895.1, from coordinate 91,762,915 downwards.
GAATAAATATTGCCCAGATGGGCTTTGTTCAGTACCTAATGTAACGATATTACTGAAATAACACATGTGCAAGTTTGATGTAGACTCATTAGCTACTGTGTTACAAAGTGTGCTCATCGTTCTGACACTGCCTGATGGTCTTAAGTGGGTTTTTCTTTTCTGTTAATGCTAGTTTGCAAATGGTACTGAAATGGGCGGTGATCAAAAATGAATCCATTACACCCCCATGCTTACATGGGTGAGAGAGTTCTGACAGCACTTCTGTCATTATCGCCTTAGTAACACTAGATACTGGGATTTCCAGTCGGGGTCCAGCATTGTTAATGGAGGTGGGGTTTATAAAGACACTTAACCCGTCACTGCTGCGAGGGTGACCAATGCTACTGATGCTCATCATGACCAATAATTCTCCATCCAAATCAGATATTCCAAAACCTTTCCAGTCATCCCCCCCGCACCGCCCCCCCAGCTCGGCAGGCTGGGAATCCGATTCTGCTCCTTTCCACTTGTGGAGAACTCCCAACTGCAAGTGGGAATTCTACTGGAAGCACAATTGAGGGAATTTATCTGAGGCTGATGCTGAAGGCTTCATTAGGGTGAGTGGTGGGTCACTCAAATGGATGGAGTCCTATCCCAATCACACACAAAAGTCTGAATCAATGTTTCAGCAGAGAATGAATTGAAGTAATGAGTGGCAGATTCAGGATCAATGTAGGATGTGCCACCTGGAATCTAAAAAAAAATTATGTACCATATCCAATGATTATTAAAAGCTATGAGTTCACAGTGAGGTGTAATCTGTACAAAAACTTGCTGTCAATGGTGGATAGGTGACAATGTTAATGATGGATATCTGAACATATGTACGAACATACGAATTAGGAGCAGGAGTAGGCCATTCGGCCCTTCAAGTATGCTCCACCATTCTATAAGATCATGGCTGATCTGAATATAACTTCAGCCCCACATTCCTGTCTATACCCGATAACCTTTTAACCCCTTGTTAATCAAGAATCTATCTAACTCTGTCTTAAAAATATTCAAAGACTCTGCTTCCACCACCTTTCCAGGAAGAGAGTTCCAAAGACTCACAACCCCTTGAGAGAAAATAAATTCTTCTCATCTCTGTCTTAAATGAGTGACCCCTTATTTTTAAACAGTGACCCCTAGTTCTAGATTCCCCCACAAGAGGAAACACCATCTCCACATCCACCCTGTCAAGACCCTCAGGACCTTAAAGGTTTCATTTAAATTGCCTCTTACTCTTCTACATTCCAGTGGATACAAGCCTAACCTGTCCAGCCTTTTCTCATAGTGCAACCCGCCCATTCCTGGTATTAGACTAGTAAACCTTCTCTACTGCTTCTAACGCATTTAGATCTTTCTTTAAATAAGGAAACTAGTGCTGTACATGATACTCCAGATGTGCTCACCAATGCCCTGTAGAACTGAAGCATAACCTCCCTACTTTTGTAATCAATTCCCTTCACAATAAATGAGAACATTCTATTAGCTTCCCTAATAACGTGCTTATAGACTCATGGAATCATTGACATTTACAGCACAGAAGGAGGCCATTCGGCCCATCATGTCCACGCCATGACTACACTAATCCCATTTTCCAGCGCTTGGCCCATAGCCCTGGAGGCTATGGCAATGCAAGTTTCTGACTTAACCTCTCTTTCAGGCAGTGAGTCCCAAACTCCCACCACCCTCTGGGTGAAAAAATTTCTCCTCAACTCTCCTCTTAGCCTTCTACCTCTTACCTTAAATCAATGCCCCCTGGTTATTGACCCCTCTACTAATGGAAAAAGTGCCTCCCTATCCACCCTATCTATGCCCCTCAAAATCTTATACACCTTCTCAACCTTCGCTGCTCCAAGGAAAACAACCCTAGCCTACCCAATCTTTCCTCATAGCTCAGATGTTCTAGCCCAGGCAGCATTCTGGTAAATCTCCTCTGCACCCTCTCCAGTGCAATCACATCCTCCCTATAATGTGGTGACCAGAACTGCACACAGTACTCCAGTTGTGGCCTAATCAGCGTTTTGTACAGTTCCAGCATAACCTCCCTGCTCTTGTATTCTACGCCTCGGCTAATAAAGGCAAGTATCCCATATGCCTTCTTAAGCACCTTACCTACCTGCCCTGCTATACCTGGTGCTGTACCCTCATACTAACCTTTTGTGATTCATGCACTAGGACACCTCTGAATCTCAGAGCTCTGCAACCTCTCACCATTTAGGTTATAAGCTTCTTTTTTATTCTTCATGCCAAAATGATGATTTCACATTTGCCCACACTACACTCCATTTTCCAGATCTTTGCCCACTCACTTGACATATCAATATCACTTTGTAACCTCCTTACGTCCTCTTCACAATTTACTTTCCTACCTATCTTTGTGTCGTCAGCAAATTTACCAACCATTCCTTCAATCCCTTCATCCAAGTCATTTATAGAAATTGAAAACAGTTGAGGTCCCAGCACTGATCCCTGTGGCACAACATTCTCCACATCCTGCCAACCAGAAAAAGACCCATTTATGCCAACTCTCTGCTTCCTGTTAGCCAGCCAATCTTCTATCCATGCCAATATGTTACCCGAGAGGAACATGAGGAACAGGAGTAAACAATTCAGCTCCTTAAGCCTGTTCTGCCATGGCTGATCTGTACCTCAACTCTTTTTACCTACATTAGCTCTGTATCCCTATCCAATAACCATCCATTAACCCCAATTTCGGGAGTTCCAATTGTCCTGGCATTTGAATTGGAAGCGAGATCCAAGTTTTTACTATCCTTTGTGTGAAAAGTGATTCCTGTTTTCCGTTCTCTGTGACCTAGCTTTATTTTTAAGGTTATGTCAGTTCAGTCTTGATTCCGTCACCAGAGGAAATAGCTTCACACCATCTACCTGACTGAATCCTTTGCAATATTTTAAGCACTTGAGTCAAATCAAGCCTCAATCTCTAATACTCAAGGCACGTTTATGCAGCCCATCCTTCCAATTTAATCCATGTTGCATGAAATTTACCACAGCGTGGAATTTTGGTGAGACATTTTCTAAGCTCAGAAAGGTCAGCCACCTTTCAAATGCAGGAACTTTTGCTTGACGTTCAAACAATGGTTTATTTACAGCATTGTGTCTGATACCTGAGCTCCCCCTACTGAACAGAGAAGATGATTGCTTCGGTGCTGCTTCATGCTCTCGTCTGGACCTGGAAAAATTTATTAATTTTGCTCCAGTTTCCACCCCTCCATCATTTTCACATGGTCCATCTCTGACACTTCCCTTCCCTTCCTTGACCTCTCTGTCTCAATTTCTGGTGATAGACTGTCCACCAATATCCATTACAAGCCTACCGACTCCCACAGCTACCTCGACTACAGCTCCTCACACCCCGCTTCCTGTAAGGACTCCATCCCATTCTCTCAGTTCCTTCGCCTCCGTCGCATCTGTTCTGGTAATGCCACTTTCAAAAACGGTTCCTTTGACATGTCTTCCTTCTTCCTTAACCGAGGTTTTCCACCACCCACGGTGGTTGACAGGGCCCTCAACCGTGTCCGGCCCATCTCCTGCGCATCCGCCCTCACACCTTCCTCTCCCTCCCAGAACCATGATAGGGTTGCTTTGTCCTCACTTATCACCCCACCAGCCTCCACATTCAAAGGATCATCGTCAGCCATTTCTGCCTACTCCAGCATGATGCCACCACCAAACACATCTTCCCCTCACCCACCCTGGCAGCATTCCGCAGGGATCATTCCCACCAGGACGCCCTGGTCCACTTCTCCATCACCCCCTACACCTCAACCCCCTCCCACGGCACCTTTCCATGCAACCGCAGAAGGTGCAACACCTGCCCCTTTACTTCCCCTCTCCTCACCGTCCAAGGGCCCAAACACTCCTTTCAAGTGAAGCAACATTTCACTTGCACTTCCCTCAATTTAGTCTACTGCATTCACTGCTCCCAATGCGGTTTCCTCTACATTGGAGAGATCAAACGCAGACTGGGTGACCGCTTTGCAGAACACCTTCGGTCTGTCCGCAAGCATGACCCAGACCTCCCTGTCGCTTGCCATTTCAACACACCATCCTGCTCTCATGCCTACATGTCCGTCTTTGGCCTGTTCCAGTGAAACTTAACGCAAACTGGAGGAATAGCACCTCATCTTCCGACTAGGCACTTTACAGCCTTCCGGACTGAATATTGAGTTCAACAATTTTAGATCATGAACTCTCTCCTCCATCCCCTCTCCCTTTCCGATCCCCCTTTTTTCCAATAATTTATATAGATTTTTCTTTTCCCACCTATTTCCATTATTTTTAAATGTATTTCCATCCATTGTTTTATCTCTACCTTTTAGCCTATTTCGATCCCTTCCCTTCACCCCACCCCACCCCCACTAGGGCTATCTGTACCTTGCTTGTCCTGCTTTCTACCCTTAATTAGCACATTCCTTAGATAACATCACCACCTTCGACACCTCTTTGTCCTTTTGTCTATGACATCTTTTGGCAATCTCCACCTATCACTGGCCATCTATCCAGCTCTACCTGTCCCACCCCCCCTTAAACCAGCTTATATTTCACCTCTTTTCTATTTTTACTTAGTTCTGTTGAAGAGTCATACGGACTCGAAACGTTAACTCTGTTCCTCTCCGCAGATGCTGCCAGACCTGCTGAGTTTTTCCAGGTATTTTTATTTTTGTTAGAGAAGATTATAACTAGCCAGAGAATGACTCATCATTGACAATTCTTACAAATGAAAGAACAGGTAAATTGAAAGTACCACCTCCCTGTTCATTAAACTTGTTGGATCAAAGACTCCCTGATGAAGTGGAAATTAAAGAGTTGTTAATTCTCATTCAGACAAATGCTTTTGTCCAGTGCAAGGATGAAATGTCACTCTGGTGTACTTTGCTCAGCAACTCAAACTAGTGCTGCACTTTGCCCATAGGGTTTCCCTGATAACAAGTGAGGGGATGGGTATTCGAGAGAGCCAGAAAATGGGCACAGGGATCTTGATGTGGGATTAATATGCACCCATTTCTTTTGCTGTGGGCATGCAGCCTGCAGCTTTGTGCTGCCTGCTAATTTAAGTGATAGTAAATGCTAATAAGCGCACTGTTGAGGGGCTGCACACTTCAGCAGAGGGGTCAAGTTCAGGTCAGGCTAACGCCACTTAAAGCTAGTCTGGCAGAATCTATGGAGAGAGAAACAGAGTTAACGTTTCGAGTCCGTATGGCAAAGCTCTGAAGAAGAGTCATACAGACTCGAAACATTAACTCTGTTTCTCTCTCCACAGATGCTGCCAGACCTGCTGAGTTTTTCTGGCACTTTTTGTTTTAATTTCAGATTTCCAACATCCACAGTACGTCGCTTTTATTTTAGCCACTTAAAGCTAGCCTGTCCTATTTAAATGGGAAGTTCAATCTGGCTGCAGCCTGTGCTGGCAGTGGCATCTGCAAGAGGAGTGAAAATGGTACATACAAACATTGAACATACGAATTAGGAGCAGGAGTGGGCCATTTGGCCCTTTGAGCTTGCTCTGCCATTCAATAAGGTCTCGGCTGATCTGATTGTGGCCTCAACTCCACATTCCACCTACCCCCGGTAACCTTTGACTTCCTCGTTAGTCAAGGATCTATCTACCTCTGCCTTAAAAGTATTCATTGACTCAGCCTCCGCCACTCTCTGGGGAAAAGATTTCCAAAGACTCACAGCCCTCCAAGAGAAAAAAATTCTTCTCCTCTTCTTAAATGGGAGGCCCCTTATTTTTAAACTGTGTCCCTGCTCCTAGTCTCCCCATCAAGGGGAAACATCCTTTCAGCATCCACCCTGTCCAGTCCCCTCAGGATCTTATATGTTTCAATAAGATCGTCTCTCAATCTTCTAAACTCCAGTAAATGCAGGCCCGCTTGTCCAACCTTTCCTTGTAAGATAACCCACAATCCCAGGTATCAGTCAGTCTTCTAACGCATTTATATCCTTTATTAAATAAGGCAACCAAAACTGTAGACAGTACTCTAGATGTGGTCTCACCAACTGTAGCAAAACATCCCAACTTTTATATTCCATTCCCTTTGCAATAAATGACAATATTCTATTTGCTTTCCTAATCACTTGCTGTACCAGCATACTAACTTTTTGTTCATGTACCGGGACACCCGGATCCCTCTGTACCACAGAGTTCTGCAATCTCTCTCCAATTAAATAAAATGTTGCTTTTCTATTCTACCTGCCAAAGTGGAAAAGTTCACATTTTCCCACATTACACTCCACTTGCCAAATTTTTGCCCACTCACCTAACCTATCTATGTCCTTTTGCAGATTCCTAATGTCCTCTTCACAACTTACTTTCCTACCTATCTTAGTGTCATCATCAAATTTAGCAACCATACATTTGATCCCTTCATCCAATTCACTGAAATAAATTGTAAGTAGTTGAGGCTCCATCACTGATCCCTGAAACACTCTACTCGTCACACCTTGCCAACCTGAAAATGCCCCATTTATCCCTACTCTCTGCTTCCTGTTAGCTAAACAATCCTCTATCCATGGTGATATGTTACCCTTACACCATGAACTCTTGTTGTGCATAGTAACCTTTGATGTGGCACCTTGTCAAATACCTTGTAGAAATCTAAGTATAGCACATCCACAGGCACCCCTTCATCCAGGTTGTTTGTTACTTCCTCAAAAAACTCCAATAAATTTGTTAAACATGATTTCCCTTTCACAAAATCACGTTGAATCTGCCCGATTGCACTGAGATTTTCCAGGTGCCCCACTATAACCTCTTTAATAATAGATTCCAGCAATTTCCCTATGACAGATGTTAAGCTAACTGGCCTGTAATTTCATGCCTTCTGTATCCCTCCTTTCTTGAATAAAGGACTCACATTTGCTATTTTCCAATCTGGTGGGACCTTTCCAGAATCTAGGGAATTTTGGAAAATTCAAACCAATGAATCTACTATCTCAGCAGCCACTTCTTTAAGACTCTAGGGTGAAGTCCTGGGGACTTGTCACCTTTTAATCCTAATAATTTTCTTAGTATCCTTTCCCTGGTGATTATAATTGTTTTAGGTTCCTCCCTTTCTTTCAATTTATGATTCACAATTGTTTCTGGGATATTAATTGTATTAGCAGAGATCTCTGATGCAGCACTGGAGGCCTTGGTGAAGGAAATGGGCAGGAGGAGTGAGTGCCCAAAGCAGGCAGAGGCCCTCGAGACAAATTTTGTGAAGGCAGTGGGAGCAGACAGCTATCGCTATCAATGCAACTGTGCAGTTCTGAGGATCTGGATGTAGTGCAGGAAGAAATTTACTGACACCACATGAGTGGTCAAGGTCAGTGAATTCATTGTCAAATGCCAGATCCTTGTAGCAGAACCACTAACCTCACACACTGTTCCATTCACCACATCCCCTTCACTCATCTACCAACCATCTTCTTCTTGGCAGTCCCTCGGGATTGAGGGTGACTTGCTTCCACTCTAGTTCAATGGGTTCTGGGATGGCTGATAAGTCCAATGTGTGATCTCCAGACTCTGCCACATGCAGAGCGGGTGGTGCTTGAGGGTTAGTCAGATGAGATGTTTGGAGGTTTGTGCACTCAGCTTTGCCTCTGTATGTTCCCCATGAAGTGTCTCAATGTGTTTGGTCTCTTCCTGAATTTTGGTTGGTCAAGAGCCGGGGAATCCCATGAGTCAGTGGGTATGTTTGACCTCTTCAGGGATGCTTTGTGGACACCCCTAAAACTCACATCCTGGGAATTACCTGCCACAACTGAGTTCCAAGACTATGGTCATGGTTCACGGGGCACCAGTGATCTCTGCGCTCCTGTATGCTTTGTAGACAACATACAGCAGACATCTCAAAGCACTGGAGAAGTCCCACCAGCAGAACCTTCACAAGATCCTTCAAATCGGCAAGAAATTGGTCCAACTGCAGCTTCCTCTCCTAAGCCAACATATCCAGTTTTGAGGCCAGTCCAATCCAGCTTTGAGATCAGTCCAAACAGGTGCAGGTCCTCAGTCACATGGAGGAGACAGTCCTTGGCATCATGAGGGCAGCCTTTACTGAGGCCCTGTCCAGCACTGGGGCTGAAACCACGAAAGGTGATGGTATATTCCTACCTAATCCACCTTCCCACATCCCACTCCCCCCATATCCCACAATTTCTTCTGATTTATAAGCTGCAGGTGATTCAACCATGCTTTTCTTGTTTTCCCCCATCCCTGCACCACCACCTTCCTCCTGCCTTTCTCCAATGACATATCCAAGAACTGCAACTTGGCCAGGCAGCGATGCAGGGACATGAAGGGGTAGGGGAAGAAGAGACCGATGAAGAAGAAACAGCATCACTTGCTTTGATATTCACAACCGTCAGCTCAGGTATGCACATGGCGAGACACCGGCCATGAATGGCCTCAAGCCAGGACAGTGGGAAAGGGTAGCAATCCCCGGAGGGCAAGATTGCACATGAGTTCAGCTGCAGAAGACTCAGATGAAGAGTTCAATGAGTTGACATTGAAAGGTCCGAGGAATACTCTGGTACAAAATTTCGACACTTGGAATCCAGATACAATATTCAAGTGGTTCCTTTATTACGCATGCGGGGAGTAAACACTGGGCACTCCAGGCGCTTCTCCACTGAGGTTTCAAATGAGCAGAGTTTGTATATCTTTTACTATCGGTTACAACTTAATGGTATTCGTTAGACAAAGGCCACAGCACAATGACCCCCTATCGGTGGGCTGATAATTGTGTTCCTGTACAGTAGTTGCAGTGCAGAGACTGGGCATTGTCCTTTTTGAAGATAGCTATCAGACGGTGTGAAATGGCCTTCCCCATCTCTTGATTGAGTTATCCCGTGTCCCCGCCCGTGTGTCTCCCATTTCATAATTGCAAATTTACAGCTGAGCCCTTTGTACAAGTTTATAGTTTTCATGTAAGGCTGTGAATGTTTGTGTATGCTTTGGTGCCTTAGCTGCTGGTCTTGGCTAGTACTTTAAAATAAATCCAAATTTTCTGCATCTTCAGTCCCCACTTTTGGGTGCGTAACCGTTAGGTTAAGCTAGCCAATTAATCTGCGTCCGACGATCCTCCTAATGTCCGAGACTCCTGTCTATCCGGTGGTGCACGGCCACCAAGACGGGAGGCTGGGACCCTATGTTAATATTGTGTCCTGTCCCAGCAGCTGCTGTTGCTCCTTTAACATTATTTTTACCCTATGTCTAAGGGCTTCCTATGTCTAAGGGCTTTCTTCTTACAGGTGTGACATGCTGCAATTCCTCATGCCAATGCTAACACTAGCTGCACAGCGACGAGTAAATGAGAGATTATTCTTATCAGGGGTGTATATCCACATTCAGCTCCCAGTCCCACACTTGCTCCCACATGTCGGATCTCTCAATTGCTCTTCCGTATCATTGATTAGCCTTTTAAACACCGCCTGTAACACGTAATACTGTTTCATCACCGTTCGTAAGTCACCTTTAATCTTTGTCAAACTTTCGGGAAGGTGGGGAATTGGGGCCTGCTTAGGTTCCCCACACTGTTCCAGGGTATCGTGGAGTGTGTCAGAGGTGTTGACTGAGACCTGACCCCTTTGTTGTATGTACACCATTCGTGTGTGTCCGATAGTAACTGGGAGTTGGGGTTTAAAGCAGAAGTTGGGGGTGGTGATGTTGCAATGTAGGCTCCCGTACATGTATGACTGCTCAGTAGTTGTCACACAGTATTCCTCCTATCCCTTGTATCCTGAGCGGATGTGATGGTTTTCTCTGTGGGTAATTTCTAACATACAACCCTCTGTTCGGTTGTACCCACATTCGTCCAGCCCCCCTAGTTCCGACTGGATGGGGGCAAATCGTGAGGCTATCTTTCCTCCTGCACCAGCTCAGTGATACCCCGTGTATGCCCTCATTCTTGTGCATGGCATGTCTATGGGGTAGTACTGGAGTGAGTCATTGTCTCGGATTAACCCAATGTTGATACTGAGGATGCAGGTCCGTGTCTGCTGTGACTGAGGGGATTGCCTTGCCTATCACATTCATTTGGTTTGTGGTGCACTTCTGAATCACCGGATACACCCCGGTCATTCCTTTCAATGTACAGGTGTCAATGATGCCTAGGTTCTTGGCCATACTCCACAACCGGGCACTGTTGATCCAGCCCGGTACCTCCCCCTTTGGATCTGGGCCAGATTGTGTCTTAATTGCCCAATCACCCACTGGCCGTAAGCGTGGCACAGCTGGCTTTTTTGGGTGCTGTCCTCTTGTCGTTCCTCCCTTTCTATTAATTGGTTGGTGGTTTTAGCATGGGTCTCTATAACGTGTACGCTTTCCAATAGAGATGCCACACTCTTGCCCTCTTGGGCCGCTGCCATTTCTCCACCCCTCACTGCTCTTATGAGCAGCTGCTTCATGATCTCTTTAAGATTCGTGACCTCGGAGTTGATTCCTTGAATGTTGAGAGAGTTTACCAGGGAAGTCTCTGTGTTTACCCCTGTCAGTACATTGTTAACTAACCCTCTCTTCTGGCAGTGGAGAGCAGCATGTCCCCTGAATCTAGTGGCGCCCGTGGCATCGGCCACCTGATTAATCACAGCCTTACTCAGTAATTTGTATAGTTTTTGTAGGGGCGCTTGGTTACTGCAACACTCAGGCAGTTGTCTACCTGCCAGGTTCACAATTACCAGTACAATTTCACGTTTAACGTTATCATACAATAGTTCACTGTCCATATACACTCCCAGTCCATTCTGTGGCCCAGGGGTCATGTCTGGGCAAGATAGTCTCTGTGGTGTCATTGTGTCCTGTGATAGTGGGGTGGTGTCAGTCTGGGGTCTGCTGTTGTAGTCAACTCTGTGTGTTTGGGCCTCAAGATCCAATGCCAGGTTTCTGTCATTCCCAAGTCCTCCTCCCTGGGACAGTGACCCCAGTTGTTGTTGTCCCGGGGTGTGAAGGTAAATTGTGAAAAATCTCTCTCACATGGTATCTGGACCTGTGCCCCCCTCACACATGTCCAGGGTCCGTCCGAACCATCGCTGATCTGGAAGCACACTGGGCCCTCATTTTTCCGTCGGAGTTCCATTCCCATATGCGAGCTGTGCCCTCGGCTCTCTCCATCGCTTATTCCACAGGATAGTTGCATAAACCCGGTGCCACACTTGAAGAGCATTGACCTTTCTGTTGTGACATTCAAATCTCCTTTTATGCAATATCCGTCACTGATATTCTTGTAGTATAAGCCCATACCGGCTGCTGCTTCACGGTTACGTTCTGTATACCGGTGGCTGCGATAGCCAGGGCCCTGGTAATGGTTAACGACACCCAGCTTTTTTCCATCTTGGCGTGGAGGTTACCTGGTTATTGTTATTTCTGTAATGATGCATACTGCTGGTGATCACCAGGGGTTAGGTCGTATATAAGAGGCAGCTTTCTCCTTTTCACCCCTCCTTGTGCACAGCCCACAGTGACCCTCCCCGTAGTTGAGGATTCCCCCTTTGTCTTTCGGATGGCCAGTCCTCCAGATCGGGAATGAATCCTAAACACTTGGCTAACACAGTATGGACTGCTCATTGTCCGTTTTCCCCGCACTGCCCGGTAATTCAGTCTTTCTTACTTACATCATAGCTTTTCAGTTGCGACCAGTGTTTCCACCTTCCTTTTCCCTTCATATCGACGCAGGCACATGAATCGCTGGTCAAAGTAATTTTGTACGGTCCAGTCCATTTAGGGGTAAAACCTGGTTGGCTGGGGGTGACTTGAACAAACAACATGTCTCCGACCTCAGCCAGTGGTGACAGGGTCCCCCTTTTGTCCTCTCTGCTAAATCCCTGATAGCCTGTTGGTCCTTCACTTCCTGTTGTAATTCCTTTAGCTGTCCATCCAATTGCTTAATATAACTTTTAATTTTATCTCTGATGGGTCCCATATCCTCGCTTCCGGTGGCTATGTCCTCTGGCAAGCGCATAGCCCTCCCAGTCACCAACTCATAAGGGGTTGACCCGGTTGTCCTGTTGGGGGTAGCCCTCAGTCACATCAATATGCAGGGGAGCACATCCACCAATCCCCTACCAGTTGCTGTGATTGCCTTTCCAATAGCGTTTATTAATGTGCGGTTCATGCATTCTTCCATCCCTGAGCTTTGTGGATGGTAAGGTACGTGAAATTTGTTTTACCCCTAGCAGCTCACAGGTCCTTTTCATAATACTGCCCGTAAAATGCGTTCCTTGATCCGAATCTATCTGTAAAAGGATTCCCCACCTTGGTACGACTTCAAAAGTGAAGATCTTTGTGATCGTGGTGTTGCTGCAATCCCTGGTGGGAAAGCCTCCACCCACCTGGTGAACTGGTCGGTTATGACCAGGCAGTATTTCTTTCCCCTGCTGTCGGGAAGGGGTCCTGTAAAATCTATCTGTAGGTTTTCCCATGAGCTCTTGGGGCGTGGCTGGTGTGATAGCCTTACTTTGATTGGTGCAAATGATGCATCTCTGACAATACTTGGCTATATCCCTGCCAATGCCAGTCCACCACCAGTTCTAATACAGTCTACTGAGCATTCTGCCCCTTCCGCTGTGGTCTGATTCATGATACCGTTTCAACAGGGTGTATTGTCTACAATTCGGGGCCATTTTCCTATCCTGTGGTAGAATCTTGTTTCCCTGACTGATCTCATGCCCTAAGCACCTAACCAGTGTTTGCCCTACTTGGGCCTTTTTGGGGTTTATCTTAAATCCAGCATTTTTCAGTGTCCTTATGACTACCAAGAGGGCTCCGATGTGGCCCCTTTCTGATTCTGACGCTGTTAGGATATCACCTACATATTGTAAGATTGTACTGTTGTAAGACTCTACGTCGCACTGACTCAGCTTCTCATTCGTGACCTGATGGAAGATGTTCAGGCTGTTGTGGAATCCCTGTGCGAGCCTCGCCCAGGTACACCATCTCCCTCCCACTGTGAAAGCGAATTTATCTTGGGATTCCTGGTCCAGTGGTATCAACCAAAATCCCTTGGCTACATCTAAAACTGTAAATATTTTATGACTGGGTTTTTACAATTAAAGCACACCTCGGGTTTAGGGACCGCTGTCACGATGGCTACCGTTTCAGTGGGGTCTGTAACCTCCACTGCCGACACCTTTATCTTAGTTTTCCCTATGTGGTTATCTACCCCGGTGGCCCATCTTTCTAGCTCATCATATGTGTTCTTGTCTACTAGCCCGGTGTCTAGGATTGCCTGGTGGGCCAGGCTAAGGCCATCCTTGTACAATTGCATAAACTGTACATCGTCTCGGTTCAGCGCAGCACCTACATCCCCATAGTTACAATAAACCTCAAACTTCCGATTGCCATATTCATGGGCACCCTCCCCCTTTTCTTGTTTTACTCCAGTCACTATATTCCAATTAACTGGGGCTTGCCCTAAGACTTGTGCTATTTCTGCTCTAAAGGCTCGGAAATCGGCTTGCTGCTGTGCCTGGTCTGCCTGGTTGTCCGGGCACCAGGGGCACATACTATATTTTAATTGGGGCCACGGGATATGGGGGTGCTGATTCCCATCCTGCTTCCCATTGTTCCTCATATCCTGCTGTCTGTTCCACCAGCCTGTTTCAATCTACATTATCTGCGTATTGTGGAGCTGCTGGTGGCTGTGTTAAAGCTGGCGAAACTGACATGAGATTTTTTGCCTGTACTTGCTCTTCATTTTGGGATTTGTTGGCCAACATTCCATTTACTTTCTTATTTAACTCTACGTGTTGTCTTAACATTAGGATCCAGGCTTTATCATCTTTGTCCTTTTTTTAGATTATCCCACCATTTTCTCTGATCAGTGAGTGAGTCAAATGAGTTCCAATTGTTCTTTATCATTTTGTCTATCAATTTCTTATTTTGTCAGCTAAATGCTGTGTCAGGGATCCCTCTGGTCCTCACTCGAGGTTGTCACTACTGGCCATATCTGGGTAAGACGGTCAGGGTATAGTTGTCGTCAGCGGTATGGTTCTTACCTGGGTCCTTTCTGACCGAACTCGTTACTTGCGACTAATACCAGATGTAATTATAACAATCTATAATACAAGCATTTCTACCCCACCCTTACCACCCCATGAGCTATTGCCTGGAGCCTAGGTTTCAGATACCCGGGGTACCTGACACTTCCTGGGTCTGGACAGAGTCGGATTTAGTATGAATAAAAATGTACTCTCACTGTGACCCATCCCAGTACCCATTCGGTGTTCTGCGTCCTTTGTACCTTGCTCACAGCGCCAATTGAAAGGTCCGAGGAATACTCTGGTACAAAATTTCAACACTCGGAATCCAGATGCAATATTCAAGTGGTTCCTTTATTACGCGTGCGGGGAGCAAACACTGGGCACTCCAGGCGCTTCTCCACCGAGGTTTCAAATGAGCAGAGTTTATATATTTTTTACTATCAGTTACAACTTAATTTTATTAGTTAGACAAAGGCCACAGCACAATGACCCCCTATCGGTGGGCTGATAATTGTGTTCCTGTACAGTAATTGCAGTGCAGAGACTGGGCATTGTCCTTTCTGAAGATAGCTATCAGACGGTGCGAAATGGCCTTCCCCATCTCTTGATTGAGTTATCCCGTGTCCCCGCCCATGTGTCTCCCATTTCCTAATTGCATATTTACAGCTGAGCCCTTTGTACAAGTTTATAGCTTTCATGTAAGGCTGCGACTGTGTATGCTTTGGTGCCTTAGCTGCTGGTCCTGGCTAGTACTTTAAAATAAGTCCAAATTTTCTGCATCTTCAACATAGAGAAAAGGCTGAAGAGTATGATGTTTCATGCACTGGGGAGCTTGTCAGAATGCTTGCAGCCACTGTCGATAAGCATGGAGGAGTCTGGCACCATGATTGCACATGGCTTTGAACAGAACCCATTCATTCCAGTTTGGAAGTGATGACCAATTCCATGAAAATATTTATGGAACCAGTGTCTGAGTGCTGATAGCTCAGCTTCCATCGCAAACATCTCCCTTACACAACAGTGGATGATGAACTGAAAGATATTGGAGATACCCTCCACTCCAGCATGGAAGGACCCCGATGTGAAGAGGTACATAGCCATTGTCACCTTCACAGCAATTGGCAATGCATCCTAACCCTGGTTTGAGACTGCAAGTCTATTTGCAGCAGAAGCTAGATTTAGTGAGCACCTCCTTATGAACAGCGCACGCTGTTCCTGGCTGAAATTGCGATAAGAGAATTACTCCCTGAAGACCTTGGGTGGATGTCCTTCTGCTGACAGCCCTTTTCCCCTTCCTCCTCCCTCTTAATGCGGCTTGTCCTACTCTGTCTGACCCCTACTTATTCTCCCTATCATGCAGCAGGGCAAGGGGGATGGAAACTGCAGCACCCATGATGGAGAGTGAATGGCCTGAGCAGAGCCCTTGAAGTGAGAACCAAGGCCTTCATCACATGCCACACCATTCTCTATATACTTCACCCACTTTAAATAGCAGTAGAAAACTCAGAGCAATTCTACAAACTCAGACAGAGCCAGTAGAGATCAACCAGCAACTAATCTGTATGTAGTTAATGATCTCTTTAAATAGCACAAGTGGGTCCTCGAAGGAGCAGCACACTTCAGATACATTGCTGCTGTCCAGTGCTGGGGTTGAGGAAGGTAAATCAAACCTTATTTCATCACAATAAAATTATATTAGGACTGAGTTTTTAAAAAAAATCATTTTACCAGCTCCTTCTAAAAACAAGTTAATCTCCAGTGGCTCATTGTGAAAGAACAATTGTCTCTCATTCTTTCTAATCCTTTGTGTTATTCTTCCTGTGTTGCTCTCTCTTGTCAATCAAGCATAACATGTCCAAATATTTGAAAAGTGAAGCCTAAGTTTATTGGTATAATGTGACCCACAAATAAAGCAAAATCACTCAGCAACTGACGTCATTCCCGGCAGAACAAAATATCTGCAACATTTTGGGATTGTGTGTGTTTTGAATGCATAAAATTGCGCAGCGAAAGTGAAAACTCTTGATAGAGGACAAGCGTGCTCCTGAGGTGAATGTCAGATCTCCGGCCCTGAAGTATCCAAGCTCCAGGAATAGAGCAGACTGCATGCTTGAGGCCTCTGACAGGTAGTCTATGGACAGGATCATAGTTGGGAGCATTCTTAAGATGGAATTGATAAATTTTGTGACTTATTTCAGAATTGGGCAATTTTGTGCTCATTGTATTATAAAAGCTATGTTTAAGATTTATGTAGTAGGTGGGTGAGGAGGTCTTGTGGCACAGCGGTAGTGTCCCTGCCTCTGAGCCAGAATCGCCTGGTTGAAGTCCCATTTTGCACAACACCTCTGCTCAGTCTGCAGTTATGACTCTGACCTTCCTGATGCTTGCCATTTCAACTCACCATGCTCACATTTCTGTCCTCAGCCAACAATGTTCCAGTGCAGCCCAACGCAAGCTGAAGAAACAACACCTCATCTTCTGTTTAGGCACTTTAGTCCAATGTAGGGACTCAACACTGAGTTCACCAACTTTAGACCATGAGCTCTGTCCTCCATTTTGATTTTTCTTTCCCCCAAGTGCCAATCTATATCGTGTTCTCATGTTTTTGCTCACAAGCAGCGCTGACCTTTATTCTGTTATTAACACATTCTGCTATTTTGCTTTATGACAGTACTGACCTTTATTCTGCTATTCACACCTACTCTGGACCAATCCCTTGTTTCTTTAACATTATCATTACTACTCCCTTCATCTTGTGCTCCATGACATAGTTGTCATTTAATCTCTCCTGCCCTCTAACCTATCCCTGACTTTCTCTTTTGCTCCACCTACCCCTCCCTCCTTTCTCAGCCCCATAAAACCCATCATACTCTTACCTCTCTTTAGGTTCCGAGGGAGAACCATATTGGGCTTGAAATGTTAACTCTGTTTCTCTCTCCACAGATGCTGCCAGACCTGCTGTGTTTTTTTCCAGCACTTTCCTGTTCTCCACTCCAGGAGTTAAGGGCCAAGGAAGGTGCATTTATAATGTGGCCAAACAGGTTGAGTATCAATCTCAAAATCCTTCCAACATACGGCATTGGCAGGCAGTAAGAACGGGAGGGATTCCTGGTCAGTCATGTGATGGAAAGAAAGCTGGATCCTCTAACATCCCTATCCATAGCTCCGGACTACAATATGCATGTGCAAGTGTATCTTGCCCCAGCCACTTGGAAGAGCTGGTTGGCTCAGTTGGCTGGACGGCTGGTGTGGATCGGATTGCCGCTGAGGGTTCAATCCCTATTCTGGCTGGGGTGGATTCAGAATCTACCTCCTCGCTCTACCTGTGGTGGAGATCACACCACTGTGGGTTGAACCTGCCTTTGGGCAGAGAACTGAAGAAGAAGATTAGAGGGTGGGTGAGGAATCAACATGGCTA
Source organism: Cetorhinus maximus (assembly GCF_964194155.1). Lineage (NCBI taxonomy): Eukaryota > Metazoa > Chordata > Chondrichthyes > Lamniformes > Cetorhinidae > Cetorhinus > Cetorhinus maximus. The sequence goes on along the minus strand of NC_135895.1, from coordinate 91,745,490 downwards.
TTCATTTAAAAAAAATACCAGTAACCTGATTGGCTGCATTTTAGGGAATGGAACTATAAAAGTAGGCGATAAAGCAATTTTAGAAATAGCGGCTTAGATTCTCCCCCCATACCACAAGCTTCATGGCCAATCTGGGTTAGGTGAGGTCATAATGCTACTTAAGAACTTAGTCCACTAGGGGTCCTTGTGCTGAAGCAGAAGGTACCCACTCTTAGGTGGACTGCTTGCCGCCATTTGCATTGGATGATGTGCCCACCTCTTTGGCCGAGGAATTAGTGTTCAGCTTCCGGTGAAGAGGGTCAGGATACTGAGGAATCAGTGTCCAGCTAAGGCCTGTCCGGCCTCTCAGGCAGCAGATGCTTGCACAGGCCCAAGAAAGATGGGGTAAAAAAAAATTGTTCATAATACAACCCATTTTGCAGACAGCACCCAGGCACCGAAATTCCGCCATACTTCATTTGGGAATTCCCCAGGGGAAATTATCCTCCCATATGGTAATGAGCCCCAAAACCCAGAAAGTAAGCCAGATGTCAATGGTGAGCAGAAGGCCTGCCCCACAGTAATCTGCCCCAGTGAAGGATTGGGGGTGGGTTGTTGGGGATGGTGGTTGGCGGAGTTGGTGGTAGGAGGAGGCAGGGTGTTTAGGCAGGTACTTTGTGAGTGAATGGAAGGTTTGAAAGGCAGCTTTGAGCCACTGTGCTTCACAACCTCCAGGCATACCAAAAATGTTCCCAAACTGTGGACTTACCTCAGCCACAAGACTTTTTGCTGTATCAATATTTAAGCAAAGTAGTGGGTGAGCTTAATGCACTTGCTATTATTAGTGTAGAAAACCCAGTCATTTGTGGCAACGAAGAGATGCCCTATGAGTTGCAAATCACCACAAATTGTTGGATGATTTGTCCACTCTGCTGTTAGCCTCATGAAAATGAGAGCTCAGTATCAACCTCCCTCTGAGCATCAAGAAATTGCTGAATTTGCACATTAATTATATATTAAACTTTACACCAAAAGTTAGGGCTGGTATTTCACAATATAAGGATGACTTTAATGATGAGATTTATGTTCCTGTAATGCCACTCGACCTTGGAGGCCCAGAAAGGGAACAATCGAAACTGCAGAATCACATTCTTGCAGCCAGTAAATTGCTGCTAGAGAATTTCTTTTCTTTCTTTCTTACTTCCAGCTGTGGCTCAGTTGATAGCACTCCGACTTCTGAATCATAACGTTGCACATTCAAGTCCTGCTCCAGAGACTTGAACTGAAAATCTACGCTGATACTCATGCGCAGTACTGAGGGGGTGCTGCAATGTTGGCAATGGCGTCTTTCAGATCAGATGTTAAACCGAGGCCCTGCCTGTCATCATAGGGAGGGGGGCATAAAAGATCCCATGGCACTATGAAGAAGAGCAAGGGAGCTTTCCCTGGTATCCTGGATAATGTTTATCCCTCAACCAACATCACAAAAACAGAGTAACTGGTCATTATCACATAGCTGTTAGTGGGAGGTAATTGTGCACAAATTAGCTGTCATGTTTCTGACATTATTACACTTCAAAAGTACTTAGTTCGCTGGAAAGTGTTTCGGGATGTTGGGTGGTCGTGGAAGGTGCTGTATAAATACAAGTCTTTTTTTCCCATTCTGTCACTTTTCTCTCTCTCTGAATCAAATATTTCTTTCGCTTTCTCTGTCTCTCTCTTTCTGTATCAATTTTGACTCAATTTCACTTTATTTCCTCCTCCATGGTTCCTCTGATTCTTTCTCAATCTTTAAATCCCATTGGTTGAGGACCATTTACCCAGCAAATTAATTGGAGCTGAATGTTGAGGAAAAAAAATCCCAACTAATGGCGTTCACCGTGTGATCCCTCGGCAGTAAGTTCTGGACCAATGAAACAGCCACATTTGTCTGGAAGGTCATTAGCAATAAGTACCTCCTGTGCTTTAATGAAATGCCTTGGGCACCAGGTTTTGAGAATTAGGAGCCTTTGCCCCATAAAAATTATTGCATCTGGTTAGTGTCATTAAAATAAAAGGAAAACACCTTTTAAAATTCCCCTATCTGGATTATAAAAATAATGGTTCTGACACGATTGAGGACAGTGAGCAATTTCTCCCTGTACATGGGTACATTTAGTCAAAAAGCTCTATTAACACTTGAGATCCTTCTAGGAATCTGTCTTCAATCTGAGGAGACTTGCGAGAAACCTATCAGTCCACTGAAGAAAAACAGCAAGAATGACTGTAAAAAAAATACCTTTCAGTTGAAAGTCTAATGTTTGGAACAGCACCAAACCACATGCAGGAATCATCGAGATTGCCTGAGCTGTTTAAAACTTGAAAAAACAGTGCTAAAGATTTTATGATACCGCAGCTTTTAGTTATTGGTATCTAAATATTGGTAGTACTCTGCTTCTGAGTCAGAGGTTTGTGGGTTCAAGTAATACTCCAGACACAAGAGATAATCTAGGCTGACACTCCCAGTGCAGTATTGAAGGAGTGCTGCATTGTCAGAGGTGCCATCTTTCAGATGAGATGGTAGAACGAGGGTCTCTCAGGTCGACCTAAAGGATCCCATAGCACCATGTTGAAGAAGAGCAGCGGAGCTTTCCCCAGTGCCTGGCCAATAATTATCTCTCAGCCAATATCACTAAAAATGGATAATCTGGCCATTATCTTATTGCTGTTTGTGGGAGCTTGCTGTGCGCAAATTTCCCTAAATTACAGCAGCGACTACACTTCAAAAGTACTTCATTGGCTGCAAAGTACTTTGGGACACCCTGAGGTTGTGAATTTTTTTTCCTGAAAGCCCCAGTTCAAAAACTGCTCTAAAATTACTATTAAATTCAGTAATTTGAGATGGAATTCAGAGAGATGGGAATTTGCATTCTGAATGTACAATGGCAGATTTAAACAGAAAGGTAAAGTTTTGAATAAGAGTCTTACGGAATTGTAACGTTAATTCTGTTTCTCCACAGGTGCTGCCTGACCTACTGAGATTTTCCAGCATTTTTTTGTTTTTATTTAAGTTAGAGAGGAATTAGGATAGTTCTATTTACCCCCGATACTTTCTATATTTCGTACTGGGATTGTTGTTGAGACTGGGTGGTAACATCACTGAGGTTTTGATCAAAGAAATTCATGTTGCATTTGAATTTTTGAAAAATGTTTCTTTTCAACTGAATTCACTTTAATAATTTTTAAAGAGACACTACTCATTGAAGTACTTGTCGACATAAAAACTTGGGTTTTGAACAGTGACATTTACTGTGGTGTAACTGGTTGGATAGTCTTTCATTGCTATAAAACGGGTACTGGTGAGTCAGCAATTCATTTCATATCTCTCAGCATACAAAGTGGGGAAAGATATTAAATGGGTTGCATCTGTACTATGCCAGCACACCCCATGTGCCTTCTTGTTTTCTCAGCCAAGGATTCCCCCCTCCCCCCCCCCACCATTATGGTTGACAAGGCCTTTGACCATGTCCATCCCATTTCCAGGGAGGTCTTGTGGTGCGGTGGTATTGTCCCTACCTCTGGGCCAGAAGTTCCAGGTTCAAACCCCTGCCAGGACTTACTGGCTAAGGAAGGTGTTTGTGATGTGGTTCAACAGGCTGACAATCAGCCTGTGAATCCTTTCACCACCTTCCCACCGTTCCCCAAAGGGAAAAGTGTGTGTGTGAAGAAGAATCCCATTTCTTGCACTTCTGCATCCCCTCCTGCCCAGAACTGCAATAGGGTTTCCCTAGTCCATGCCTTCCATCCCACCAGCCTTCACATTCAACGGATCATCCTCTGCACTTCCAGCATGATGCCACCACCAAACACGTCTTCTGCTGCCCTCCCTTCTCAGCATTCCGAAGGGACGATTCCCTCTGCGACTCCCTGGTCCACTCCTCAACCAATGACCCCTCCTCTTCCTGTGGCAGTTTTTGATGCAAGCACAGGAGGGGCAACACCTGCCCTTTTTCCTCCTCCCTTCTCACCATCCAAGGTTCCAAACACTACATCCAGGTGAAGCACCTGTACAACTTCAAAGTACCTCGATTGAACCTATCTCCACCACCCTCTCAGGAAGTTTGTTCCAGACTCTAACTACCCTTTGGGTGAAAAACATTTTCCTCACATCACTATTACCCCTTTTGCCAATTCTTCTGAATCTGTGCCCTCTAGTTCTTGATGCTCTCTTGTGTGGGAACAGGTTCTCACTATTTACCCTGTCCACACCCCTCAGGATCTTGAATACCTCTATCAACTCTCCTTTCAGCCTTCCCTTTTCCAAGGAAACAGTCCCAACCTCTTCAATCTATCCCCATTGCTACAGTTCTTTATCCCTGGAATCATTCTTGTGAATCTTGTCTTCAAAGCCTTCATATCCTTCCTCAAGTATGGCACCCAGAACTGGATGCAGAACTCCAGATGAGGCCTAACTAGTGTCTTATACAAATTCAAAATGGCCTCCTTACCTTTGTACTCAAAGCACCTATTAATAAAGCCTAAGATACTATATGTTTTATTAACTGCTCTCTCAACATGCCCTGCTATCTTCAATGACTTGTGTACATATACACTGAAGTCCCTCTGTTCCTGCACCCCCTTTAGAGTTTCTCCCTTTGTTTTATATTTTTTTATTTCATTTTTTTTAAAGCAGGACTTTTCATCCAAGGCCATTTGCTTTGCTATCTTCAGGGCTGCAATTCTACTGAGCATCTGTGGAGACGGCCGTCACTGCGATTGGAGTTTAGGTTCACTGTGCAATGGGCCAAGTAAGTGTAGAGCATCCACATTGTGACCATCAGAGCCAGACCCGAGGAGTGTAAAATTCAACTGAAGTGCGACAAGATAAGTGGCAGGTTCTTGTTCGTCCTTTGAGCTGAAAATATGACCATATAAATAAAAGCAAAAATACTGCAGATGCTGGAAATCTTAAACAAAAACAGAAACTGCTGGGAAATCTCAGCAGTTCTGGTAGCATCTGTGGAGAGAGAAATGGAGTTAACGTTTCGAGTTCACTAAAACTGATCTTCGGAACTCTGAAGAAGAATATTGGACTCGAAACATTAACTCCATTTCTCTTTCCACAGATTCTGCCAAGCCTGCTGAGTTTTTCCAGCAGCTTCTGTTTTTATTAAAGGAGAGATGACCATGTTCATCATCTGGGGTGCTTGGTAGGGTTCTGGTGGGTACATAGGTGACTGCTAAGGCCAATCTGCACCCAAAAGGTTCTGCTGCAAATAGGACAGGATACTGCAGAAGATTGAGTTCTGGACGAGTTGCAGACTTGTGATTTGCTCCCCATGCTTTTTCTCTCTGCCTCTGACATGCCCTTGCTTTTGAAGGAGGCAGCACTGTTTGTTTATTTGGTTGTGCCAGGTGTAGCCATCTTGGGCGAGCTTCTCCCAGGGCTCAAAGACAATATCAAAACTCCCAAAGTGAAACCTTCAGGTGTCCTTGTAGCGCTTCCTTTGACTGTCAGGAGGGCATACCCCAGACTCAAACTCTCCATAGAAGATTCGTTTTGGTAAGCGAGTGTCAGGCATTCTGGCTATATGACCAGTCCACTCAGTTGTGACCATCTCAATATGCTGTAGTTGTTTGGCATTCCAGTTCGGGTGAGCACCTCGGTGTCTGCTATTTTGTCCTACCCTCCGATCTTCAGAAGCTTCCAAAGGCAGCTCAAGTGAAAGTGATTGAGTTTCTTGGCCTGACGATTGGTACACAGTCCAAGTCTTGCATTTGTTGAGTGGGCAGAACTATTGCTCTATAGACTTTCAGTTTGGGAGGTAGACCTACTCCTTTTCATTTCCAGACTGATGTACCGGCATCTAGAACTCATTGATTTTAATGTGAGAACACCCTTTAAAGAAGCAATTTCTTTGAATTTATTTCACTGGGCATTCAGGCTAGGGGGACCGACTAAGGGAAACAAGCACAGAGCTGGATGAATATATCCATGGGTAGAATGACATTATCAGTGAAATCTGGTGGCTATAATGTTGAACTCTAACTCCCAGCTAATTCCCCTACCCATGTATGTCCCCTGCAAAAATGAAAAATATTCAGAAAGTGAAAAGAGAGTTAGCAAAGAAAAAGATCAAAATGAGATTTTAATACATTTTGAATTCTCATTCACCTTGTTGACCTACACGGATTTCCCTATCACCACGTATCTCAAACTCAGGGGGCAAGGGCATGGATAGTCTGGCCATGAGCAGGGGATGGTAAGGCGAGGAAAAGCACAAGCTACTGGGAAAGTTGGTTTTGAATGAGTTGGCAGTGGCCTGCAGCTGTCCCTTTAAGACTGTTGTTTTATCCATTTAGTGATGGTGCTGAGCCTGGGCTCTCTGCCTAGCAGAAGGCTTCAGGACTCCGATTTAAGTATTTTCACAAGACTGGCTCCTGCCTGCTTTTGGCTGCAAGATCTCTCTGCTTAAACAGAGGCCATATTGCAAATTGCTTTTAGGCAGGCCTCTAGCTGCGATTATTTAAACAGGTAAATTCCTTTCCCACGTTCACGCTGAAAATTAGGGGAGTACCGAGAGAGAAACCACCCCCAATATTCAATCCAATGTGGGTGACACAGTTTATGTTGTCCAATTTAGCAGATATTTGCAACTTCCCCTTCCTGCAGCTGGTTGCAGGTCTACTCTACATGTATTTGCAGTAAGCTGGTGTTCCAAAGAGGTTCAGATAGATATCAGGATTTATCAAATGAACTAGTGATGGGAACACAGTTTGTTGTTGGGATGCTCTTGCTCCAGGTCCTCCAAGAGGCATCCTTAATCATTGTTATGTTTAAAGCCATCTCAACATGATGTGTTAGCTCTTAGATTAAAACTTTGCTGCATCCAGGTAGGTGGAATCTTACTGAAAAACATTTTGTATCAGTTTATGCCAAATGGGTGATAACCATTTTGCAATTCAGGAGCGACACTTTTCCAATAGCAGATTTAATGCTCATTGGAGGAAATCCCCCTGTGGTATCACTGACCAACTCCCTGGTCCAATAGCTAAGGAAAACTTCCCCTACTGTTGTAAGGTCACATTTCCCTTTCAATCTTTAGAATGATCTAATCGGTGGCATCTTTCATGCAAACTCTGGTACAGAGCTAAATATGCCAGGTACTGGAAGCTAATCTTTACTTATGCGTATCACATGTGCAAATCATTATTCTGGAATGAAGAATTATTTGATAGGATTAAACGCGATGCAATTTTAAATGTAATTGTATTTTTTTTTAATAGTTTCAAATTTATCACATCCTTTAATATCTTTTTACACTGAAACCATGAGCACAGGAAGGAGGACAGGTGCAGAACAACCTGATGTAAATGCAGCTACATTACTTACGTCTTGGCTAGTTTGATGAACTTCCTCAATTTGTTTCTGATGACTAAAACATTTCAGAGATTATGATGGTTTTATTTGCCTAATCTCCAAGAATCACCCAACGTGACTTCAGCATTGTCCTGTGTAGGTTATTGGATGTGTATTTAGAATAACTAGGCATTATGCATGGTGTCTGCCCCTGCCAAGCTGTCATGTAGTTTATCTTCTAATCTGACTCATTTTCCCTAGGGATCTCTGTCTGTAGGTCTCTAAACCTCAGGCTTTAGGTCAGCCAATCGGCACTTGTGGATTTGCCTCAGTTATTCTTTTCAACTTTGGTAGCCAGATGAACTTTGAACCTTGGCTTCACTATATAAAAAAGGGAAGAAAAGCATCTAAAATACTCACGAGATAGAAGAAGTTATCCCAGTTGGCATTTGAGGCCATTAGTTAGCAAATCTGCTGTAAGAAATATAACAGATCTAGTTTCTCGTTGTGAAAATCTGATACCACGCATTGCTCCACCAGAGGTCACTCTAACCCCAAACATAAATTGATCTAATTTCAAAAACGTCTACTGATGTTGGATTCAAATATTCAATGAACGAGTCAAAATAATAGTGCATTCCTTTTATTTAAATATACACTTTAAACTTATGAAAAACTGTACCTTCCAACTCTATTAAAATAATAGAACTTTCATTTTAGGAAACAGCAGTGATTTTATTTGTAAATTAGCACAATAAACAAGTAAAAACAAAAAACTACTGCGGATGCTGAATAAACAAGTACTCTGGAAAATTCCTCCCCAACCCACTTTAGGCCATGGAAAACAGTCCAGGAAATCACATGAACAAGTGTTATTTGTAAAGGCACTTTATCTTCTCAGCCTGATTTTTAGGTCTCAATCTGGCTCCAGGCTGCATGTTTGTCACCCCACAGCTCCCCTGGCAGATTTAAATGAGGCTGGGGGCCTCAGAATGATGGAGGAGGGGAGGCAGGCTCTTTATCAGCAGCTCACTCCTCTAGTCAGGCACCTGGCCCATTCATCTCTCAACTTTGATCTGAGTTCACTCACCTCAGCTGGAGCCTCAGTAAGAGATGATAAAGCAGTTAGAGGAGAAAATCTGACAGGAGTTTCTGCTCATGGCCAATATCCAGTAATCCACATTTGGAATAGGCATCTGTGCACTTTGGTGAGGCCTCCCTTGCGCAAATAGCTTGCAGACTTAATGTGCAGTCTCAACTACAAAAAAACCACTTGGGTGGAGGCAGGGGGTGTTACCAGATGCTGAAGGATTTGTACCCAGCAAGGAGTCAATGCATTCTGTTAATTCCAATAATTGTATGTTGAGGAACAACAAGTCCTAAACTAGCCTGTACCTTAAAACAGGTTTATTGCCAAGGCAGCAAAACAATGTCACAGACCCTCCCACTCTCAGAGTGAACTGGTTTAAATATTCTTACAATGATTCCCTAATCCTTCTCCAATTGGGGACAGTTGTGCTTAATTACCTATTAAAAGCATACACTTCATTGCAACACAAATTGAACATTAACACATTCACCTTAGCGACAACTTGGTGTTCATAACATATCTTAAATGTAAAAAAGTATCAGGAGATTAAAACAAAGATTGACAATCTCCTTCTGTGACCTGCTCCTAGAGACCTGCCCAGAGTGTTGCCTCTTTCTGTTCCCCTAAATGCAGAGCCAGGAAGGGAGGGCTTGGGTGACAAAAAACCTGGACGAGGGGATGGGGGTTTTTGAGGCGATCTCGTAAAGGAGGAGAGGGAGAGATGAGCAAGGGAGAAAATTGACATGAAGATAAATAAAACAATTTCCATTGCATTAAAGAAATGAGTAGGAAGTTGATTTCTATCTTTGTGTGTTGCAAGCTGTGATGTTAGTGTGCTATTTAATATGGATTGTGAACTTGAAGAAAGATGATTAGAAAGTCCAAAAGGAACAAGTCTCAAGTGAAACTAGGAGGAATTTTCCCACACTCCCTTTCCATCTTGTTTATATGGAGTAGACTACCAATAATAAACTGTAATGATTGAATATAGGTATAGACAAAGATAATCTGATGCTGCATTGACCTCAATGGTTCCCCTTGATTCTAGTGTAAACAAAAATCACCAGTCAAATTTGAATGTTGGAAATATGGAGGCAGATAGATAAAATTTTGGAGTGGGACTTGAAACCTTCAGACCCAGAGACAAAAAGACATGTCACTGATCCACAGCTGTCACACAAGTGAAACCTATTGAAGCAGATGGTGCAAATATGGTCAAGTGGGCCATAATATTTTGGTATGATAGCTTAGTCTTTAATGACCTATCTTTGTCTACACTGTCTTAAATGCAGAAAAAAACCCAAATCATCATCTTTTCTCTCCCTCGTTCTTAAATAGCATGTCCTTTTCAATGACCTGCTCCCAGGGTCCTGCCCGGAGTGCTGCTTCATTCTATTCCCCTAAATGCTGCACCTGTCACCCGGTCTCTGAAATCCGAGCTCTGTTACTCACCCCACAAGGAGGAAGCTGTGTCAGACCTGGACACTGGCCTGTAGACAGGCAGTGATGTGACTAAATTTGGCCGTGTCCCCAACACGTGCACCCTGGAGAGGGAAACTTGAGACCCTAGACTGCACCTTGATCGTACCTGTATCTCTCCCTGTATGGATAGTTGACCATCAACCTGCTACCACTGTTGGGTCCTTGTCAGGAATGAGAGCCAGGTTTGGCGTTGGGAAGGGGTGGGGCAGGATTTATCCTTCTCAAGATCCCAAGGCACCATCAACACAAATTATGGCACAACTGAGTGCAGCAGGCTGTGGAGGGGCTTCCTTTCTGGGTCGTAACTGACATCCTGGGGTATTACTTCATCTGCTCCTTACATCCCCTCAGGACTGAGTTGGACTCCCAGTTGGTGCCTAGGGCAGAGCCCCTGATGTGATGGCTGCAGGTGTTCAATTCACTACAAACTCATGCCTTCTCACAGAGATTTGTGTTTCTTTTGCATACTGCTCATTTCCGTGAGTTAATCTAGGCTGTTTTTTCATAAATGTCTAACCACAGCCAAAGATATTCACCACCGCCTGCCTCTGATTCTTATTGTCAGTCATGTACTGACGTTCAGTCAATCAGTATATTGACTATAGTGCTGCACAGAAACAGATGACGCTGGTATGTATAGCTTACTTATTCTTCCAATTTGATCTTGTCAGACTTTTTTTTTAAGTTAGTGCTTAGAAGTGGATTTTTTTAATTCATTCATCAGATGTGGGCATTTATAGCCCATTCCTAATTCCACTTCAGAGCCACCTTCTAGAACCGCTGCAGCCCATGTGGTGTAGGTACACCCACAGTGCTGTTAGGGAGGGAGTTCCAGGATTTTGACCCAGCGACAGTGAAGGAGCAGCGATATATTTCCAAGTCAGGATGATGTGTGGCTTGGAGGGGAACTTGCAGGTGGTGGTGTTCCCATGCACCTGCTGCACTTGTCCTCCTAGGTGATAGAGGACATGGGTTTGGAAGGTACTGTTGAAGAGCTGAGTTGCTGCAGCATACATGATAAATGGTACACACCATGGCCACTGTGCACTAGTGGTGGAGGGAATGAATGTTTACTGTGGTAGCTGGGCTACCAATCAAGCTAGCTGCTTTGTATTGGTTGGCATCGAGCTTCTTGTGTTAATGGAACTGCACTCATCCAGACAATTGAGGAATATTCCATTACTCTGCCTTGTGGACAGGCTTTGGGGAGTCAGGAGGTGAGTTACTCTCTACAGAATTCACAGCCTCTGAGCTGCTCTTGTGGTCACAGTATTTATATGGCTGGTCCAGTTCAGTTCCTGGTCAATGATAACCCCCAGGATGTTGATGGTGGAGCTGTCAGTGATAGTAATGCCATTGAATGTCAAAGGGAGGTTATTATCCTCTCCTTTGTTGGAGATGATCATTGCCTGGTACCAATGTTACTTGCTACTTATCTATCCAAGGCTGAGTGTTGTCTAGGTCTTGCTGTGTATTACGTGGGCTGCTTCGGTATCTGAGGAGTTGCAAATGGTGCTGAACATTGTGCAATTGTCAACAAAATCTCCACTTCTGATCTTATGATATAGGGAAGGTCAAAAGCCACTAAAAATGGGCCTAGGGCACTACCCTGGGGAACTCCTGCAACATGCCCTGAGGATGAAATGATTGACCTCCAACAACCACAGCCATCTACCTTTGTGCTGGGTGTGATTCAAGCCAGTGGAAATTCTCCCTCTGATCGCCATTGACCCCAGTTTTGCTAGGGCTCCTTGATGCCACACTTGGTCAAATGCTACCTTGGTGTCAAGGGCAGTCACTCTCACCTCACCTCTGGAATTTTTTGTATATGTTCGGATGTCTGGAGCCAAGGTGTCCTGGGGTAACACAAACTGACCATTGGTGAATAGGTTATTGTTATGCAAGTGCCGCTTGATAGCATTGACAATGATACCTTTCATCTCTTTGCAGATGATTGAGAGCAGTTTGATGGTGTGGTAATTGGCTGGAGTGTATTTGTCCTTGTTTTTTGTGGACAGGACAAATCTGGTCAATTCATCTTTAGATGCTAGTGTTATAGTTGTCCTGGAACAGCTTGGCTAGGGGTATGGCTAGTTCTGGAGCACAAGTCTTCAGTGGTACAGTCAGGATGTTGTTGGGTCCCATAATCTTTGCTTTATCCAGCGTGGGCAGCTATTTCTTAATATCACACTTTTTATAGTGATCTTGTAGATAACTGTAGTTTTGTGCTTTGATTACAGTAAACAGGGATTAAAATGTCACTATTTGCCACTGTAAATGAGACATTAGCCCAGTGCAGACTTCTGGCTTTCCAAATTACTAAGTTTGTGTGCAAAAAAACACCCACTAATGTTTGTTGCAGGATGACATTTGCCAATCATTCTTTTGTAATTAATTTAAAAACAAAACGCTGGGCTAGACGATGCAGACTGAGGGATTGGTAAAGTGAGAGAGAAGGGAAGTTTTGCAATGGAAGACCTCACCATTGATTTCTGTTGCATACAGTTGCCTGCTCAGAGGTGACCTGAACAAATAGTAGGGGAACAGGTGGGATCGCGTTTCCTAATCAGTGTAAGACATGCCTCATATTCTGATATTTTTAAGTCAGTGAGCTGAATTTCCACCCATACTCCCAACCCCCTCCCCCAGCGTAAAAGTCAGCACTTGCTGGCTTGACCCGCAACCATTTAACAGCTTGAGGTGGACCTTCCACCCCCATCGGAGAGGAAGCCCCAGCTCTGAGAGATGCCAGCCAACCAAATGGCTGGCAGCTCTCTTGGCCAGCAGCACCACCAGGAGTGCTGGCCACTGCTGGGATTACAGGAAATCCCAATGAGGCAATTCTGATGGCGCCTGGACTTTGAGGTAAGTTTAGGGTTTCGCTGGGGACACACAGTCATTCCCTGGTAAGAAGGATGGTGGTGGGTGGGTGGGCAAAGATCAACAGGACTGTGAGGGGGAGTGGAAATGTGGTTGGGGGTAAGACCTTGGTGGGGGGTGGCTCTCTGATGGCACAGGATGCCCAAGCAGGAGGCACGGCCCCAGCCTGGACAAGGTGTAGCCCTCTCCTCGCTGCAGGAAAAATCCAAGCGGCTGTGGGAGAAGACCCTTAAGTGGATGGGGCAGGCAGATGCTGGGCACTGCATCACTGCCATGATGCCCAGTTTTATGCAACAACAGCCCCCCACCACCACCAGCCATCCTGCCTTTATTGGGGTAGTAAAATTCAGCCCAGTGGAACAGAATATAATAGTCACCAGATACTGCTTGCTTTGCATTGCCACCCATGTCCAATATCAAACCCCTTCCCCACCCTGTAGGTTCTGTAGGAAAAGGTAGTGCACAATTGACAGTTCTGTGCAGAGAAGGAGGTTCTGTCTTTATGTTATGAGTACTGCTGTTGTAAGAGACTGGCCTTTCACAGTATTTACCACAGTGCCAGCCTCAGCTCAATGGGGAGCACACTTGCCTCTCTGCATCAGAACATTGTGGATCAATGACCCACTCCAGAATGTAGGCTGTAGCAGCCAATGTGGTACTGAATGTGGGTGACTGTGGGGGAATACCATCCTTTAGATGAGATGCTAAACCTTTCTGCTCTCTCAGCTGAGCATAAAAGATCCTCCTGCACTTTTTGCAGAAGAACAGCAAGTCCTCCCTTTGCATCCTGGCCAACAGTTATCCCACATTCAGCATAATTAAACAGATTATCTGGTAATTTATTGCATTGCTCTTTGTGGGAGCTTGCTGTGTGCACATTGCTAGCCATGTTTCCTACATTATAACACTGATTATGTTTCAAAAATATTAAATTGACTGCAAAGCACTTTGGGACACGCTAAGGTTATGGATGATGCTATGCAAATGTATGTTCCTTCTAACTTCAATCAGAGTTGAGTAACAGTTTGATTTAAAAAAATGAAGGGTGACAGCATGGCCCAGTGGGCAACATTGAGGGCTATCTCCCCCTTGCTGACCTTGACTGTGCTGTTTGTTGTGGGAGTCCCACTGGTTCTCTTCCACAGTTCCTTGACTTCCTGACTCAGTGATACCTGTGGAGGCTCCACTGGAGTTCACCTGCCTGGATCTCTTAGTCCGGAGTTGTGAGTAACAATTGCAGACCACAAGTGTGAAAAATTTATCAAAGGATCAATTCCACAATATGTTCCGTGGTATAATGATCCAGGAAGGTATGGGTTTGGCATCTTTTCACATGGAGAGAAATTTGTGCATCTCCTTTTAACCCACCAAATTCCCTGAAGAATAGAATTTCTCCGGTATGGACTCCCTCTTTCTTTAAATGTTTCATTCAGAAAAAGAAATTGGGTCTTCGGTATGTTGAAACCCACCTTAAAGTCCTTCTCTGAGATGAAAGTGAGTTAAAATGCTGACAGAACTGAAGAAGAATCATATTCAACTTGAAACCTTGAAATGTTAACCCTATTTCTCTCACCACAGATGCTGCCAGACTTGCTGAGCACTTCTAGCACTTTCCGTTTTTATTTCAGATTTCCAGCATCTGCAGTACTTTGATTTTAACACCTCTACCAGTTTCTCCCAACGAAGATTGATTTTTCTTTATTCATTCAATGTGTGTGGGCGTCACTGGCTAGGCCAACATTTATCACCCATCCCTAATTGCCCTTGAGAAGGTGGTGGTGAGCTGCCTTCTTGAACTGCTGCAGTCCATGTGGTGTAGGTACACCCACAGTACTGTTAGGGACAGAGTACCAGGGTTTTGACCCAGTGACTGTGAAGGAATGGCGATATATTTCCAAGTCAGCATGGCGAGTGACTTGGAGGGTGGTGGTGTTCCCATGCACCTGCTGTATTATACCCAGCGCTGCAGACTCAGTAGCCAGTATCAAACTACGCTGCAGACAAAGTCACAATTTCTAACAAATTGTCACGATTGACACATCTGCCATTGAACAATGTTCGCGCCCATACTTGAAGTAGTGCTTTTCTCATGTGGGTCTTTAACTATTCTTGTGTTCAGACGAGGCTCTGCCCCAGTGCGCTGAGCTCAGGTGGTACCCTGGGAGCTTTGGCCTAGATTCAGGATTGGGACATGAACCCACAATGCTCTGATGCAGAGAGGCAAGTGTGTTCCCAATTGAGCTGAGGCTGGCACTTTGGTAAACACTGTAAGGCTGTTTGGTCATGCTCAGGTGTGAGCCCCTGACTCACTCCAGGCCGGTGACGTCTAGGAACCTGGGCCTGAGAGGGCCCAGCTGCAGATTGCAGAATCTTGGCTGTTGTTGGGGAAGTCTGGTTTTCCAGCAACATGGTAAACATTGGCTGAGGGAGCAGAGAAGCAGACATGTTGCCATCCTGAGAGAGGGCAAGACGTGACAGAAGGCAGTGTCAATTGTTATAAAGAGCTAATATGGAGCCCTGATGCTAGTCAAGGCCCCATCTAAACCAACGAGCTAAGAGTTTTGATGGCAACGAACTCAATGATGAATTGTTGGTGCTTGATCCCTTTTGGAGAAACTGCAAAAGAATTTGGGACTGGCCTGAATGATTTTCATCAAGGACCTAATCTCCTCGCTAAAAAGCAGAAACTTGGCGAATATGGAACTTGCTGTTTGTTTTTACATAATGTGACAAAAACAGTCGATGTATAAAGTTAATTATATCACCTTAGAACATTTATTTTGCTTTTCTCTGATGAGAAATATCCCCATTTCCAAGTCTTGAATGTTTCTGTAGTTTAACAGTGGGTTATCCCTCCCCCACTCACCCAGGCATTGTTCAATGTTCCTCATTGCCTGCCACACGGCCAACTAATAAAGTCTGTTGTGTCCTAACTGTAAAACCCAGCTAATGGTGAGTTTGGTCAGAGCAAGTGCAAGTTTCTCATTCGTGGTTATGGTCATTTGTGTTAATCTGATGGCTGTAATTTATAATTGCAAATGTAAACCACACTCGGGCGGGGGGCGGTGGGGGGAAGAAAGTTATTCTCAAGTGGACAAGCAAACCAAGGACAGATGGTAAAGATGGGTGAGATTGTGGTAATTCAAATAGTTTTTCTGACTCAGCAATATGATTGAGCCCAGGTCTTTAGTTCATGTCTCAAGATATACTATTCCTTCGGAAGAAATAAAGTACTTAGCTTGATTAGTGGCAGGTTTTCAAGCATGGCTGTTAGGAAGATACCCAACACCACAAGACTGAGTTAAAGCAAAACTGAGTAGGCATATCTACTGTAAAATAAACCTTCTCCAACAATGTTTATTTTGCCACAGCAAGTTTAACCTTATCATAGTGAGGCGTTATAGGTTTATTTAAATTGGAAGATCTCCCTCTTATCCTTCAGGGGAGAGGAGAGAGAATGAGAAAAAGGTGCAAGCAAACAACAATAAAGATGACACTGAGAATGTGTGAGAATAACACAGAGACAAACATATTTCCGACAAATAGTAGCAAGAGCCTAATTTAATAAAATGCCTGTAAGCAATATGGAGAGAGAGACAAGTTCACATCAAATATAATTAGATGGTAAATCTAGCTTGCAAATCTAGTCTGCAAATCCAGTGACTTCAAAAGTCACTCTCCAACTCTGTGCCGCCCTTAAAAAAAAAAGCATTAAAAAATCAAAGCCATGTCATTTGTCACGCTCTTCAGGAATATGATACACCAGAGGTCAAAAATCTGCAATCTCTTTATTGACACCACCAATTGAACCTTAAAAAAGGAAATGACAAAACCTGGGTTCTGACTTGCACCCCAAGGAGCAATTGGTCTCTGAATGGACTCTCTTAGTGTTTACTTAACAGCGGCTAGATTTTGTGGTCTCAAAGTGAGCATGGATTCACTTTAACAGGGGACTTACATATTTTGCACTGCATGACATAACGACTCCTGACTTTATAAAATAGCGCATCACCTGATTTACTGTCGCATGTCTAAAAAAAGACTTGCACCCGGTGCACAACAATCACACCCCTGCTGTCAGATTTTGTTACGGGTGCTAAAAAAAGCAAGCCAGACTTTTGACCCAAAGCTTGAAGTTTAGAGGAGTGTTATTGACCTCTCGTTCACCTCAGGAATTTAAAAACAATTGGAATCCTTCAGAAGAATAAATTAAAGCAGTGAGTTTTGCTCATTTTGATCTTCTGTTCAAAAACTTTTTCTCACGCTGAACTTATTTTCTCTCCTGTTAGCAGATGTCTTATGTACTGTTGCCTGGTGGTTTCGTGGTTTGGCACAACTGAAGTTCCAGCAAATTTCCCTTTCCAAATGAGATGACTCATATTTACATTGTCTTTCATCATCCCATCGTTCATGACTGGTTTATGCTCAGACATGCCTGAGAGCTAGACTCCAAGTTACGTAGAGACATTGCTTGCTGCTGTGGTCAGATCTAAAGGTGAAGCCATACACAGACCTAATTAAAGGAGAATATGACTGTAAAAGGCCAATCTACCAACTGTTTGGTACTTTTCCCAGTTAGTTATTTAGAAAAAATCCCCTCAGTCATTTAGTCTGTTCCCTGACCAACCCCCACCACCCCTTCTCCTCAGCACCTCACCTTTCTGCAAGAATCTGCTCCACCGTTAATGATGATCAGAATGATACTGGGGTTTAGAGGGTTAAATTATGAGCACAGGTTACATAAACTTGGCTTGTATTCCCCTGGAGTGTTGAGGACATAAGGAGTGATCGCATTGAGGTGTTTAAAATGCTGGGTAGGTACAGAGAAATTATTTCCTTTGGTGGGGGGAATCATGAGCAAGGAGCCGTAGTGCAAAAAATCCCAAGAAGCTCTTTCACGGGAGCGAGCGGGGACTGCAACGTGTGTTTACCCCGCACCTGATAGAAGTGATGCCGGCAGTGCACAAACTTTGTGCTGCCTGTTAATTCACCTCCATGATTGTGGTGTGCAGCCCAGTGTTAAACGCACTGCTGACTGCTTGTATATCTTAAAGGATTTATGTGAAAGAGCAGCTTGTTTTATTTATTCAGATCAAAAGACCAAATTGTTTTTAAAATGGAAAATATAAACAATGTATTATTTTGTCTGTAAAACTTCTTAAGTGCGACTTGTCTGTAAATAAAGTTGGTTAGAATCATCCTTGGCATGATTGAAAATGTAACCAAATTCTCCAGTATGTATTTTTTCTAATTTTTCTAATTCTGGCTGCAGCCTGTTCGACTGGGATGAGAAAGGCACTAGGTGCAGGAAGATACCGGAGTAAAGGAACAGGAGGCTGGAGAGAGGCCTGTTAGGTTCTCAGATGCAATGCTGGAGCCCCTACTGAGGATGTGGAAAGGAGGGGAGAGATCACCTTTCCACTGGGAGGCCAGGAGGCCGTCCAGATATACACAGCATCAGCAGCGGGAGTAGAAAGCCATGGAGGTCAATGCCCTGGCCTTGAGGTCCTGGATTCTGTGTCGGATAAAGTTCAATGACTCAAACGAGTGACCAAAGTCAGTGAATGCATCTTCAAATGCCATACCCTACAAACTGCAGCGCCAACCTCCCAAACTGCTCCAGGTACCACGCTCCCATCACTCACCCATCAGCAATTTCTAGCAATCAGCACTCACGCCTTATATTCACAGGCTCCACCCTTTCACATATTTGCCCCAGCTGCAAGCCTCACACCCAGATCTTGCAACTTCCACACACTGCCAACTATTTAGCTGCTAGCACACCACTCAAACACATAGTAAGAGAGCCACTGGCATTCTTCCCACTCTCTTGTGGAACAAGATGGCATACGACAGCTGGCAGCAGCAACAAACCAGCAGGGAATAGCCATGTCCTCACCCCCTCGGAGGAGAGGGTGCTTGGCATTATTGGTGCAGCTGTCACTAAGGCGTTGAGGATGATATATTCCTGTCTAAATTCCCGTTTCACCCTCACCCCACATTGAGTATGATTTTACAAGCTGCAGTTGGTGTAACCATGTACTTTGTGCTTTCCCCCAACCCTGGTCCTTTCACCCTAACCCTCACCTTGTACATTAATGCACTCCGACAGTCAGGAAGTGCCACCTGGTGGTACCTGAGGGTGAAGGACCAGAGAAATAGGAGAACATTGAGCGAGAAAGATCATCACTTGATCTGACATTCGCAGCCACCAGCTCAGACACTGGCACTGTGCATATCTTAGAGTGTTGCGTAGAGGTGGGACTTGAATGTGGTGGGTCACTGGGCAACAGTGGTCTGCGGCCTGCGAGGGGGAAGGGACAGTGCGTATCCACCTCACTGGAGGGTGAGGTTGCAGACAAATTCTTCTGCAGTGGCTCAGATGAGGACATTGATGGGACAATGGAAAATGCTGATTGGCATGTACACAGGAATGGATGGTGCATTAGCAGGCCTACCAGAGAGCCTGTTGTCAAAGTCAGAGGAGCATGGAGGAAGGGTCAGGGCCTCACGCAGAGCTTGGAGCCTGTCCTTTCCAGCATGGAAGTGGTGGCTAACTCCTTGAGAAGGCTTGCAAACCCAGCTGCGTGGCAGTGTCTGGTGGCTGATGCCTCAGCTCCCCCTGCTTCACAAGCAGAAGCCACCCAGTGCTCATGTGATGCAGTGGAAGCCCAGACTGAAGTCAGGAGATTCCTGCTAGTTGTCTTGCAAGCCCAGCTTGGTGTATACAGACTCAGACTGCTGCCATCCTAGCCGCGGGTACCAGTGCTCAAAGGGGCTTGCCGGGCCTCACAGCAGTTCAGCCTGTGTATCCTCCAACGCTCTCCTGGGATTGCTGAGACTCTGCTCCAGGGGAATGGCAGTGGCTCTGTGTAGCTGTCTGCTTGGGGTGACAGCATTCATGTACCCAACACTCTGCCACTCTGCCAGTGCCCTTGCTATTGCCTGTCAGCCAGCCAGCCACAATCCATGTCGAGGTTTTAGTCTGAGTCCTTCAATAGACATCATCTATAATGTTTTAAAATATAATATTTTTCAAACTCCAAATGTGGCCTTCGCACAGTGGTGCACTGCTCCTACACCTGTTTTGCTTTCATTCACAAACAGCCAGGACTGCTGTACCCTTGTGATCTTTCTTAATTCTTATAAATGCCCACAGCAATACTTAATGACTTGTGGTTTAATAATTTTTGCCTCCACCCAGACCCCAAATTATTCATCTCTAACTGATCCTGTAATTATTGTCCTTACATCTCTCCTTGACCACACTATTATTTCCAA
This sequence comes from Cetorhinus maximus, assembly GCF_964194155.1. NCBI lineage: Eukaryota > Metazoa > Chordata > Chondrichthyes > Lamniformes > Cetorhinidae > Cetorhinus > Cetorhinus maximus. The sequence continues at coordinate 91,725,439 of NC_135895.1, read as the reverse complement.
TCACTCCTCTTTACATACCACGGGCCGGACCCCATTCTATCCAAATCCATGATCACAACACCTCACAGCCCAAATTTGAGTACAGGAGCAAGGATGTCTTACTGCAGCAGTACAGGGCCTTGGTGGGACCGTACCTGGAGTATTGTGTGCAGTTTTGGTCTCCTTACCTAAGAAAGGATATACTTGCCATAGAGGGAATACAACAAATGTTCACCAGACTGATTCCTGGGATGGCAGGATTGTCGTACGAGGAGAGATTGGGCCGACTAGGCCTGTATCCACTGGAGTTTAGGAGAATGAGAAGGGATCGCATTGAAACGTATAAAATTCTGATAGGGATGGACAGACTGGATGTAAGGATGATATTTGCTCTGACTGGGGGCTCTAGAACAAGGGGTCGCAGTCTCAGGATATGGGGGAGACCATTTAGGACTGAGATGAGGAGGAACTTCTTCACTTAGAGGGTGGTGAACCTGTGGAATTCCCTACCACAGAGGGCTGTGGATGTCAAGTCACTGAATATATTGAAGAAGGAAATAGATAGATTTCTGGACTCTAAAGGTGTCAAGGGGTATGGGGAGAGAGCGGGAGTACGGTGTTGAGATAGAGGATTAGCCATGATCATATTGAAGGGCGGAGCAGGCTGGAAGGGCCAAATAACCTACTCCTGCTCCTATTTTCTATGTTTCTATTCATTTGCTTTCATCATCCAGGCACTAACCCCTCCTTTCCTCCTCATCACTGCTCACACTGACCTCTTTCCCACTCACTACCACCATTTCCACATCCTTGCTTTCTTCCTGCCCTATGTATTACAGTCTGTCCCAATCAACTCAACCTCCCTAAGGCATCTAAATTTCACATCTAACTTCACATTTACATAAAAGCCACCTCCACCACATCACCTTTTGAATTAGTTTGAACACTATGACTAACCTCCCACTAAAAGACATCAATGGCCAGATGTTCACTGACATAAAAACACAATCTCCGCTACTGCATGAACTAAAACTCAGGCAATTATAAGATTCTCAAGTGATTTTTATTATATAATTGATACAAAAAATACACCAAATAAATTACTTTAACCATTACATGTAAAATATTCTACACTATTAGCAAATAGAAATCTCAAATACAGGTTAACTGGGTATTAACTTGCTAACTTTTTTGTGGGATCTTGCTGTGCGCAAATTTGATGTCACATTTCCCTTCAACGCAACAGTGACTGCACTTCCAATGTAATTTATTGGTTGTAAAGTGCCTTAAGACCTCTTCAAAGCATGATAAAGCGCAAGTATTCTCGTTATAAGAATTACATATATACATCCAATGTAATTTATTTTAACTACTTTTTCTTCATACCTACACTTCTGCAATACTTAACTCTCCCCCATTGTTAACTTCGTACTTCCATGAACTAATTTGATATTTTTGAATTTCAACGTAATTTCACTCTGTAATTCACTGCATTTCACGTTGACATTTTTGCTAACATTTCATTTTCCAAGCAACAGCTAAATGCACCACCACAATTAAACCTTCCCCAATTATACTGTATAATCTCCTATCCTTATCAAACGACTTCCCCTTACCAATAATGTGGATGATCCACTCGTTTTATATAAAATGTGTTCTAGTAATTTCCATAGAGGTTCTTCTGACGATCTGTGGTAACCCACATATACAATTCAGCATTGAAACAGCCTTTTGGCCCAACTGATCTATGCCAGTGTTAATGCTTCATATGAGCCTCCCCTCACCTCTCTTCATTTAACCCCCATCAATGTTTCCTTCTATTCCTTTCTCCCTCATGTTGTTATCTCTCTCTCTCTCTCTTCAGGGGCCACGCCCTAAGAGGGCATTGGCAATTGTTATAGAGTTGATCTTCAGGCAACTTTTCTTAGTGGAAACATTTAACTTTATTACAAGATACAGCAGCAACTACACGTGTGCATCAAACTCTATAACTAAAGAAGAACTCTCCTGTAGAGGTTCCCCGCACTGTTAACACATTGGTTTAGACAGATCATGTGATCTTACAACACAGGATTGTTCTTAAAGCTGCAGTCCAACATTTCCCAAAACTATAATTACTACAGCAACCATGGACCTCCATGTTAATCTTGCTCGAGAGGCATGGATCATCTTCATTGGTCGTGCATTCATCCAGTTTCCGAAGCCCTTTAGAAAGATCATTCTTTGTTTACTTCGATCTCTTTTACCATCGATCTTTCCCATCAGCATCAGACTTTCGAAATCATGGTTTCTTATTATGTGCCCAAGAAACTCCTCTCTCTTCCTGATCTTGGTCAGCAGGGTTCTTTCAGTCTCAGATTTTACTGCCACCTCTTCACTGTTAGTGTGACTTGTCCAAGATACCTTCATTATTCACCTCAAAAACCACAACCCTGCAGCCTCAATTCTTCTCTGCATTGCTTCACTGATTATCCAACACTTGCTTCTGTATGTCAAAATTGGTGTGACGGAGCATTCCAGGATTCTCAGCTTTGTTTTAATAGCAAATTTTGAGTTGATCATAATCTTTTTCATTTTTTGATATGCATCTTTGGCCATTCCAATCCTTTGTCTTATTTCTCGTCGCACTTGTTAACATACTTTCGGTGTTAACATACTTCCTAGGTAACAAAATCTGTTACCTGTTTGATCTTTTTATTCTTCATTGTGATCTTACGTTCTTGTATGATTTTCTTTTAGGACATTTTGTTTTCTTGCAATTTATGCTCAGCCCTTTCTTCTCACTTTACCTCAAGACTCTATCCAAAATCTTTCGCAGTTTTTCTTCAGAGTTAGCAATAAGTATCATTGCTGTATCTTATATTATTAAAGTTGTAACCTCCAACTAATAATCCAGTAATGTCTTCACTATACAAATTGAATAAATCTAGGGAAGAAACACACCCCTGTCTGATCTCTCTTTGAATCTTCACAAAATTGCTTAGATTGTTCTCAACTTTTACAGTGGGAATTTATTAATACTCTAAGATCATTGCCATCAAGGTCAAATGACTCTAATATGCTCATCAATTCTTCATGTTTCACCTATCAATGCCTTACTGTAATCAATAAAACACATCTCTATGGCTTTTTAAAATCTATGTGGCTCATTACACTCATCTACACAGGAGGTCAAAAGCACGAGAGAGATGTAGGAATCTTCCTAGATGAAGAAGTTTCAAAATGTGTGCTGGGTTACTGGGCCATTTCGGACAGAGTGATATTAGTTAACATCAGAGCCTAACCTTTCACTCTTGCCATCAGCCAAGTCTATGCACTAACATTTGTCAGTGAAGAAGAGGATATCGATCACTTCTGTGAAGAGCTGGTTAAAGCCAAACATCAATGTAAAACAAACGAGGTGATTTCTGTCATGGGTGATTAAATGCAAAAGTAGGTTCTGTCAGGAAAGGCAACATAACTGTGGCTTCATGGCCAGCAGATCCCAATGGAAGAGGGGAAATGTGGATCAATATGTGTACAGCAAATGGTCAGGTTATTCTAAATACCTGGTTCAAGGTGCATTCGTGAAGGAAATACACCTGGAAAAGTCCTGGCGACATGACGAGAAATCAAATAGGCTACGTGACAACAGGCAACACATTCCGAAATGCACTTCAACAAGCAAAGACCAACTCGGGTGCCGACTGCGGACGGAACCATGTACCTGTAGTTAGCACCATCAAAATAAAGCTGAGGAAGTTGAAAAACACAGTGGCATTAAAGGGATTATATTACGACCTACTCAATGCAGAGAGCTCAATGAAAGGAAAATTTAAAGCGGAAGTTCAAAGCCATTTCGAACAACTTGAAGACCCAAGGAAACTATTCAACATGGAAAGTGTTCAGAGCATCAGTGTTAGAATCATCAAAAAACACCATTCCAATTAAAAAAAAAGAGAAAGAAACAAAAATGGATGACAGATGAAATATTGGACCTGTTGGGGCACAGGAAGAAGGAATAGTAAATAGATCAACAGAAATACCAGGAATTGGGTAAAAGGATCAAACAAAATATGTGTTGAAGAGAAGGAAAAGTGGTTGAACAAAAAATGCAAAGGAATAGAAAAATGTAAAAATACAGACTCAAGAAAGATGCATAAAGACATTAGGGATATCACAGGAAAAGTTGGATGTACATCTGGCGGATGCGTCATAGGGGGAGTTATCATGGAAAGGGGCCAAGTGCTTGCACGATGGACTGAATACATACAAGGCTCATTTAAAGACACCGCACAAGAAGAAAAACCAACAATTAAGAAAAACATGGGTGGTCCAAAGATCATGAAAGACCAAATGAGAACAGCAATAAATAAGATAAAAAACAATAAAGCTGAAGGCCCAGATGAAAGTCACCAAACAAATTCAAAGTTTAGAAGACTGGAATTGACAAACTGACTCGTCTTTAAAGAAGTTTACAACATGTGAAAAATCCCAGAAGACTTAAATCAATCCACCCATTGAGATGAAAAAAAAAGATATATTCATGTGCTTTATTGATTATAATAAGGCATTTGGTAAGGTGAAACATGAAGAGTTTATGAGTTGTTATCTACCTTGCCCTTAAATGCATCTTTGCTATTCACCTCAACCACTCCACATGGCAGTGATCTCCATATTCACCATTCTTTGCATAAAGAAAAAGGAATTCAGCCGTCTGGCTGAACTTGTTTTCACACTGAACAATTTCTCCTTAAACTCCTCTCATTTCCTCCAAATAAAAGGTGTGGCTATGGGTACCCGCATGGGCCCCAGTTATGCCTGTCTCTTTATGGGGTATGTGGAACATTCCTTGTTCCAGTCCTACTCCGGCCCCCTCCCACAACTCTTTCTCCGGTACATCAATGATTGCTTCGGTGCTGCTTCATGTTCTCATCTGGACCTGGAAAAATTTATTAATTTTGCTTCTAATTTCCACCCCTCCACCATTTTCACATGGTCCATCTCTGACACTTCCCTTCCCTTCCTTGACCTCTCTGTCTCAATTTCTGGTGATAGACTGTCCACCAATATTCATTACAAGCCTACCAACTCCCACAGCTACCTCGACTACAGCTCCTCACACCCCACTTCCTGTAAGGACTCCATCCCATTCTCTCAGTTCCTTTGCCTCCGTCGCATCTGTTCTAATGATACCACTTTCAAAAACAGTTCCTCTGACATGTCTTCCTTCTTCCTTAACCGAGGTTTCCATCCATGGTAGTTGACAGGGCCCTCAACTGTGTCCGGCCCATCTCCTGCGCATCCGCCCTCACACCTTCCTCTCCCTCCCAGAAACATGATAGGGTCCCCCATGCCCTCACTTATCACCCCACCAGCCTCCGCATTCAAAGGATCATCCTCCGCCATTTCCGCCAACTCCAGCATGATGCCACCACCAAACACATCTTCCCTTCACCCCCGCCGGCGGCATTCCGCAGGGATTGTTCCCTCCGGGACACCCTGGTCCACTCCTCCATCACCCCCTACACCTCAACCCCCTCTCACGGCACCTTCCCATGCAACCGCAGAAGTTGCAACACCTGCCCCTTTACTTCCCCTCTCCTCACCGTCCAAGGGCCCAAACACTCCTTTCAAGTGAAGCAGCATTTCACTTGCACTTCCCTCAATTTAGTCTACTACATTCGCTGCTCCCAATGCGGTTTCCTCTACATTGGAGAGACCAAACGCAGACTGGGTGACCGCTTTGCGGAACACCTTTGGTCTGTCCGCAAGCATGACCCAGACCTCCCTGTCGCTTGCCATTTCAACACTCCACCCTGCTCTCATGCCCACATGTCCGTCCTTGGCCTGCTGCATTGTTCCAGTGAAACTCAACGCAAACTGGAGGAACAGCACCTCATCTTCCGACTAGGCACTTTACAGCCTTCCGGACTGAATATTGAGTTCAACAATTTTAGATCATGAACTCTCTCCTCCATCCCCACTCCCTTTCCGATCCCCCTTTTTTCCAATAATTTATATAGATTTTTCTTTTCCCACCTATTTCCATTATTTTTAAATGTATTTCCATCCATTGTTTTATCTCTACCTTTTAGCCTATTTCGATCCCTTCCCTTTATCCCACCCCACCCCCACTAGGGCTATCTGTACCTTGCCTGTCCTGCTTTCTACCCTTAATGTCACCTATTAGCACATTCCTTAGAAAACATCACCACCTTCAACACCTCTTTGTCCTTTTGTCTATGACATCTTTTGGCAATCTCCACCTATCACTGGTCCTCTATCCAGCTCTACCTGTCCCATCCCCACTTAAACCAGCTTATATTTCACCTCTTTTCTATTTTTCCTTAGTTCTGTTGAAGAGTCATACGGACTCAAAACGTTAACTGTGTTCCTCTCCGCAGATGCTGTCAGACCTGCTGAGTTTTTCCAGGTATTTTTATTTTTGTTTTGGATTTCCAGCATCCGCAGTTTTTTGCTTAACTCAATCAATGTTGCGCTCTCTAACAGCCTGATGAGCCACCTTACTAAGATCCTTCTTCGTGTACTGATGAATAGGGACAGGAGCAAGATAAAGCCAGAAATTTCAGCTCTTCATTTTATAGAAGATAGAAGTACGAGAAATTTTACCTTTATGGTACGCATGCTACCAGAAAGAGCCAAAGGCAAAAATTTACGTAGGTACGATCTTATGGTCCCAACAAAGTCAATGGACTTTTGAACAGCTCGCTGTTTTTAATGACCCTGTCCCTGAAGATCCATCCATAGGGATGAAAAAAAAGATATATTCATGTGATTTATTGATTATAATAAGGCATTTGGTAAGGTGAAACATGAAGAGTTTATGAGTTGTTATCTACCTTGCCCTTAAATGCATCTTTGCTATTCACATCAACCACTCCACCTGGCAGTGTTCTCCATATTCACCATTCTTTGCATAAAGAAAAAGGAATTTCCTTTTGGATCTGTTAATGATTGGATTGTTTTTAGGATCCCTAGTTTTGAGCTCCTCCACAAGAGGAATCATCGTCTCTATGACTACTCTATCAAACCCTTTCATAATTTTAGACACCTCTGTCAGGGCACCCCTCAGTCTTTTCCTTTCTGGAGGAAAGAGCTTCAACCTGTTCAGTCTTACCTGAAAGGTATAACCTCTCAATCCTGCTATCAACTGTGTAAATCTTTTTTGCACCTTTTTCAGTGTTTCTATACACTTTTTGAAATATGGAGAGCAGACCTGTACACAGTACTCCAAGTATTGCCTAACCAAGGTTCTACCCAAGCTACACTTGAGCGCAAATCCATATCTCCATGGTTTCCATTGACCTTCTGCCAAAGTTACAACCAGTGGTCAGTCTCCATCCCCTCCATGGAATTTCTACTCTCCTGCCTATGGATTTTTGGCTGTATTCTATTCTCACAAAATGTACCATTTTAACTGGGTCTTGAAGGTCATTTTCTTCACAGTGATATGCTTTACAAATCCAATTGGTTTGTATTGGAAGCAAATCTCCAGTTGGGCATGTTGACACAGTTGGTTAGCACACTTGGTGGATCTGAGTTTGAATACATTCCACATTGAATACTCTCCCTCTGTTCAAAGGGCCATTGGTGAAGTTAGCTTGGAGAATCTCAAACCAGTTCATAACGTGTGAGAATCTAAAACACAAACACGTAGAAGAATCTCACTGTGGATGACAATGTTTCCAATTAACTGTGATTAACGAGAATGGAAAAGAGGCACATTATTCTCACTGTGAGGTGCTTTACCCAGAATTGAAACACATCCTCAAATATGCAAATTATTTGACAAAAGACAATACTGAAACCACAATGGTTGCTATCTTTTTTAGTGGTTCCTTTGCACAATCCAATTAGAGTTCATTTCAAGTATAGGTTCTGTACATTATCTGTGAAATTACTTATTTTCATCCATGATCACTGTTTTCCTTTGTGTAGGTGTTTCCCTTAGCATGTGTGTATGGCCTGAGATTAGTATAATGTTCAGTTTCTTTATCTGTCTAATAATAATTCCTGCATTTATATAAATGTCATGAGATGGGTGACTCTTGTAATGTATACACTGCTGTTGTATAGGCCAATGCAGCAACTATCCTGCATCAGCAACATCCCAGAATCAGATGAATGCCCAGCTTTTGCACTAGTTAATTTATGGATCAGGAAGACCATTTGAACCATCCGAATTCATCCACCCAGAGGGATCTTAACCCACCTCCTCCTCCCCCCATTGAAGAATCCAATTATTTTTTGAATGACTGCAAGGATTTTGCCTCCCTTACTTTACCTGGAAGCTTATGCTAGCACTCTGTGTTATAAAGGAATTTTTTGACATTATTGATAACATTTCCTTTTGCTAGCTTGAACTTGTTCTACTCCCACGGTTTAATTTAAAGTAATATTCCCAGTGAACTTTATTTTAAATCTTAATTATATAAACCACTATAAGATCACTTGTCCCATGCTTCAGGGAAGGGGACGGGTATACATGCCCTCAATCCCAAAGAGGGGACGGTGTTGGCCATTATTGGAATGAGCATTTCTGAGGTCATGCTCAGTGGTGGGACTGAAACATATGAAGATGATGGTATCCTCGTACCTAATCCTCCATCTCACATCCCAATTCCCCCTCATCCCACACTCTACTCTGAATTACAAGCTGCAGATGGTGTATAAATGCACCTCTTACTTCCCCACACCACAACCTTACCACTGTGACTTCTGCCCCCAAGGGGATATCCAACTTGACCAGACAGTGGAGGAACAGCAAGAGGACAATGATGATGAAGACATTGCAATGCCCATTCATTTCACACTTGCAACCACCAGCTCAGCTCCTTACACTGTGTGTACCTTAGAGCATAGATTAAAGGCAAGGCCTGCACATGGTGAGACACCAGGCATGTGTAGCTAGGGTAAAAGAGGTAGCACGGGTGTTAGCTGGCCAGATTGTGAGGCTGCACAAGAGCTCTGCTGCAGAGGGTTCAGATGACCACTTCAGCGGGGAAGGCTACACAACATGGCTGATAATTCTGTATAACATAGGATTGGCATATTGGGAAGCCTGCAAGAAACCCTGCTGTCAGTGTCAAGAAGAATTGAAGGAGTTCAGCCCCACTTGGCACAGGGCTTTGTGCAGAGTTTGGAGCCCATCCTTTCGAGCATGGAAGTGGTGGACAACTCCATTCACACTCGTGGACCCAGACCTGATGCAGCACCTGACTGCGAATTTTCTTGCTTCCATTGCAGCACCAGCAGCAGCCACCCAATAACTGAGTGCTGCAGTGGAAGTTCAGACTGCTGACAGTATGGTTGTGGATGCCACTGTTTAAAGGAGCAGTCCCAAAATCCATCTTTCAGCAGATTACTAGGATTGCTGAGGCACAGCTTGGGTGAGTTTCAGTAGCTCTCCGTGGAGCATGAACCTATTATCCGCTCTCATTGGTTCCCCTTCATGTCAAAAAGGGCTGTCTCTCACTTCTGTAGATTCATCGGTTTCGAATTCTAACATGGCTGTGGAGTCCAATGGCAGACCTTTATGGCTTAGAGTGTGGGTGAATATTAAAGGAGTGCATGTCAGGATACAGCGGGATGTGTATACAGAGGGAGTCGATAAGGTGTGCACACAGGAAACACCTGCACATGAGTTAGTTACAGTGGAGATAGACTGCGCTTGGCCAGCCTGACTCTCTCGGTCTTACACTCCTGTTCCAAACGTCTTGACAGGTCAAGGTGACTGGAGATGTTGTCGACTGCAGTGGATGATCTGCAGCACCTTCTGCCCCTGTGCTGAAGAACTTTATAGCTGTCCACACAGGGGCACTTTCAATACCAGTGAGGGAGAACCATTTCCTCTGCTACATCTGTCAAGACAGCCTTTATCGCATTGAAAAATGGTGGTTGGAGAGAGACATTCTCCCTCACATGTGGAGACAAGCCCGCATACTACCCTCACCTCGTCTGGCCTGTGAACCGATGCAGTTACCCCATCGTGGCTGCTGCCATGTACAAGCAGCTACGTGGAGCCACAAGTGAGAGCTGAGTGACTGTCGAGTACCAGGTGCAGTTATCCATCCAGTTATGCAGTGGGATGCGGCTAAGTCCTGCCGAAGGCACTACCTCTGACACGCAGCCCATACACCCCAATCTCAGGATGACAGCACAGGCCCTGCAATCATTGCCACAATGGCAGTCAGCCAGCAAGCCCAGGCTGCTTCCACCCATGCTAAGGTGGTGCAGCCTGAATCTAGGCTTTCTAGGGGCAGAGCTGCTTGAGGTTGACTTGCAAGGCCATCTGCAGTCTCCTCCAATGAAAGCATGCTGCCTTTCACCAGCCAACCTGAGGTAGCACTGTAAAGGAGCACGAGGACAGGCAAAGGTACATGTAAGGCAGGCACTAAAGGAATGCACATGGGTGGTTAATTTCCATTTGTGTGGAGTATAGCATGATTTCATTTATAAATTTACTTTGGAAAGTTTATTTTGTGGTAGATTTTATTTTCCCAATGTGGTTAAGCAGATGCTGTAATGGTCAGTGGCAGAGGGACTTTCTTTTAGTATTCTTTCATGGGATATGGGCGTTGCTGGCAAAGTCAGCATTTGTTACCCACCTCTGATTGCCTTTGAGAAGGTGGTGGGGAGCCACGTGGTTAGGGTTGCCAACTGTGAAAAAATATATTCCTGGAGGTATCATTTCACGACTTGCCGCACGCTCCGGCCATTAGTCAGCCAACACATCCACTCTTGTGGTACACCGTCTTCCTGTGCCAATTGGAAAGCAAAAAGACCCTGTTTTCACATTTTCAATGCTTTTTATATCCGGTTCATGGCTCAAGGAAAGGCAGGACTGGGTGTTAAATATTCCTGGGTGCAAGGTGTTCAGAAAAAGAAGGAAAGGAGGAGGGGTGGCAGTATCGGTTAAAGAGAGCACTGCCGTGCTGGAGAAAGAGGGTGTCCCGGAGGGTTCAAGGACAAAATCAATTTGGCTAGAGGTAAGGAACAAAGAGGGTGCAATTACATTGCTTGGTGTGGTCTACAGACCACCAAATAGTGAGAAGGGCGTAAAAGAACAAATCTACAGGGAAATTACAGAAGATGCAAACATTATAGAATAGTTATAATGGGGGACTTTAATTATCTGAACGTAGACTGGGACAGTGGTAGTGGAAAGGGTAGAGAGAGGCAAAAGCTCCTAGATTGGGTTGAGGAGAATTTTCCACAGCAGCATGTGTCAAATCCAACAAAAAAGACGCACTGTTGGACCTGGTTCTTGGAAATGAGGTGGGTCGAGTAGATCAAGTGTCAGTGGGGGAACATTTAGGAGGCAGTGATCATTGTACTGTACGTTTTAGGATGATGACAGGCAACCCAGAGTAAGAATAATTAACTGGACGAGTGCCGACTTTGATGGGGCAAGAACGGAGCTGGGACAGATAGACTGGAATGAAAGGTTGACAGGAAAAATTGCAGCAAAACAATGGGCTACCTTCAAAAAAGAATTGGTTCAGGCACAATCAAGTATATTCCATCGAAAGGAAATGGTAGGGCAAACAAATCCAGAGCTCCAGGATGAAAAAGGAGATAGAAATTAAGGTAAAGAAGAATAAGTGTGCTTACAGTGTCAGGTAGGAAATACAATTGAGAACCAAGGGGAATACAGAAGGCTCAGAGGGGAGGTGAAAAAGCATATTACAGAAGCGAAGAGGGATTATAAGAAAAGACTGGCAGCCAACATAAAGGGGAATCCCAAAGCCTTCTATTGACACACAAATAGTAACAGGGTGGTAAAAGGAGGAGTAGGGCCGATTAGGGACCTAAAAGGGAATTTACACATGGACGGAGGGGCCATGGCTGAGGTATTAAATGAATACTTTTCATTTGTCTTTACCAAGGAGGTGGATGCTACCTTAAAGGGAGTTCAAACACCCTCCGATCCCGCAGCGACCACACGGGACTCAGATTTCTTTCAAACGGTTTTATTCAAGCATATGCAAGGAAGCCGCAACCACTCCATAAAATGGTGACCCAGCTCCCTGATTAATTATATTCCACTACTTTTGTACTATTTTCTTATCACAATACAGTTGAGTACATTTGAATGCATCAAATCAGTGCCTGACACTCTGGTGCTCTACTATTTCTATCCTATTGAGTTTGTATACATGTGACTATGTTTATCCAATCATTCCAAAGTATGTATACATGATTATACTATCCAACCATATTCAGGCACATATTCATGGCTGTAATACCCCAATCAGAATCAAGGGCCTTGACCCTTATCTGGTCTAGACTATGACTTGTGGTTTATCAAAAGCTACCTCTTTGTCCATTGTATTTGGTTTTTAACCCTTTCACCTCTCCCTTCAGTCCCCCTTTTTGGCCCTTGGCAAAGCCCAATCTGGCCACACCTTCAGTTGAGAATTCCTCTTCTTGTCCTTCAAACGGCCAGTCATCCAGACCAGAGGAATCCTAAACCACCTGGCTATATAATTTAACCTTCCTTTCCTCTGTCCTCTCCTTCTGTGGGTGCATGGGCTGGGGAACTGTTGCACACCGCTGTTCTATTGCTGTGTGCATTAGAAGAGACCTTCTCCAGGCTTTCCGTTGGTGACAGTAAAGTCCAATAGCCCATAAGAGCATGATCCCTGTTGCTATCATCATGCCCATCCTAAATACCTCCCACCAATTCAGTAACCTTCCATCCATAGCGTAAGGTGTGGCTGACTGGGCTAACCTCCTAGCCGATTGGGTGGCTAAGTTCACTTGCACACGACCCTGGACAATACGATTGAGCTATCTTTGTAGCCTCCAGCATGGCTTGATGCGCTATCTTACCAGAGGTTTCGTCTGTAAACAATGTGTCATCCCACCATGGGCTAAACAAATATCCTGTAGTTCTTCCTGGCAAGTGAAAGTCCCCTATGGTAAAAGAATCAGTCACCTGTAGACAGAAGCTCGAGTTGGTGGCACAAATTAAGCCTCCATAGAGGACCTCAGCCTCATTAGTCAGAAAGCAACATTGGGTCGAGGATGCCTGAATGGCCTTAAATGCTTCCTGAAGTGGCAATGTGGTGAATGTGACTTTGCTAGTATTTGTAAACACCTTTAGTGTCTGGCAAGAGCACACAATGTAGTTTCTTGACTCCGTACAACAATCTTTAGTGCTCATCAGTATTGCGTCCTTCAAGTAGGAAATGTACCCGGGCGATCCTACATGGTATACCAGCCCCCACTTTGTCTACTCCTAGAGACTCAAACCTATGGCTGCTCAGGTAAGCCCCATTTGGATAATGCTCTTGGGGAATGGCCATGAGGAATTTTATGACTCTATCCTCTCCTCTACCTTGGGGTTGGGTAATTATGAATTCCTGCAAATTTATGAGGTTCAATTGGTATATCAACTCGAACATGTGTTTGGGAATTGCCCTGAACCTGATATCTTTGATGTCGGATTTCACCCCATCAATCAGGTCCCGTGCTAGCATATCGCACGCCCTCCCTGTAGCTTGTCATTCGGCTGTATCTATAATCCCATCGGTGGTCTGCCTGAGAACCCGTAACAGACCCTCTCCTTGTATTTCCACAGCCGTCAGGGCATACTCTGTTCCACGCACACCAAAGTGCAACCCTCTGACAGTCTCAGCAGCCACCCAGGAGGCATAATCATTTAAGTCATGGATCTGACCTGAATTAAGCATGGAATTGGAACTCCCAAATAGGCCTCCTACATCTCCCAGTATACTTCTTTTTAACCTAGACTGTACCCTCCCTCTAACCGCCGGGACAATTTGAAATTTATAATCCTTGATTATCCGCCGTAGTTGACTCCTGGTCACCTGACGGAGTTCTGGTGGCTGTGACAAGTCGTATGCAATACGGACAGGAGTCCCAAGATATTATATGTTACTTCCAGGGAGACCATAGTTACATCATGTTGCAACGGTTTTGACTTCCCTATCCTAACTATCCCATCTGATGGGGGATTTACTATAACCGGGCATTGGGTAGGTTTTTGATATCCACAAGTAGTCAAAGTAAAACATCGCATTTCATAACAATCATGCCTATCTATTATTATATGTTTATATGTTTCTTGACAGTATTGTCCTTCAAGACCGGGTTCCCAAATGAAGGGAGGTAGGTCTGTCCATCTGACAATCATATTAATCTCCTGATACATCCAAATACTTATTGCGAAAAACTGGTAGGGGGCGCATGCATTCTACATCCCCCATATCAGCAACCCAGTCCAGTCCTATTGTCATAAACCCCAATTATTGTTACCCCGCCACTTGTGTCTGTGCTAATGCTTAGTGAGGTGTAACTTGCTGAGTGTCTCCCGCTGGGGTGTACCCTCAAGAGTGCATTTGTCATTTCATCATCGTCCTTACCTTTGGGTAAGTACCATCACCCTGTGAAGTTTCCGTTGTTACACTCGAGTGGTGTTAGCTGGACCGGCTGACCCGGTGCTGTTAAATGTAAATTACTCTTAAAACCCTTTGCGTTGTCACACATGGGGTCTGGTTTCCAATCATTCGTTTAGTGTGTCCGTGTAGTGGCTTGATCCGTAATCCAGGTGTTGGGCTTCCTTATCCATTCCCCAATTCCTCCTCGGGGAAGTAGTATGTATTGCCCGTGATGGAGACAGGTGTCGTTGTTGACTTTGACTGTTGGCGCCTCCCATGCCAGCGTTAATGTGCCCATAATCAGGATCGCAGACCTGTAAAGACATTAACTTTGGCTCCCGTTGTCCGGATTACCATTACTTCCTTCATATACTTTTAACTGAGCATAGTGTTTCCATTTGCTTCCCATTTTCATGTCCACGAATGCGCACATATCACCTGTCATAATTACCACATCTGGTCCATGCCATCTGGAGGCAAACCCTGTTCGTTCTGGGTTCATCTTGACCATAACCTTAGTCCCCAACTCGGGTGGGGGGGGTGGGGGGCGGGGGTCTGCTGTGGCCTTTCGGATTTATCTGTTTCCATGTCCTTAATCATCTGTCGGTCCCTGACTTCCTTCCTTAGCTCATGCAACTGTTTACTCATTTCCCTCACATAGTCTCGTACCCTTCCTTTTAGTGGTCCTACATCTCCCTCTCCTATTAAAATTCTCTCGGGTAACGGCACAGCTCTTCCTGTCATCAGTTCAAATGGGGTGAACCCGGTGGTTCTGCTTGGCGTAGCCCTAAGGCGCATCAGAATATTGGGTAACACTGTTGTCCAGCTGTTCCTTGTCTCTTGAATTGCTTTTGCTGTTGATGTTTTTAAGGTTCGGTTCATCCTTTCCACCATCCCCGAACTCTGTGGGTGGTAGGGAATGTGGAATTTCTGTTTAATCCCCATAAATTTGCACACTTCCTTAATGATCCTATCTGTGAAGTGTGTGCCCTGGTCTGAATCCATCTGGGTGGGCACACCCCACCTAGGCATCATGTCCTCCACTAGTATCCTAGCTACAGCTGTCGCCGAGCAATTCCTGCTAGAGAATGCCTCCACCCATCTGGTAAATTGGCCAATTATTTCTAAACAGTATCTTTTTCTCTTTGATGTCAGAAGTGGTCCAGTAAAGTCGACCTGAATCTGCTCCCAGGGCCCCTTGGGGCGATGCTGGTGTTGAAGCCTGATCTTAACGGCCTTGCCTGGATTGTGCTGTGCGCACACTATACACTGTTGACAGTATTTTGCAACCTCTCTACCCAGCCCCTTCCATCACCAACATCGACCTATCGAGTCTGTCATATTATTCTGTCCGGTGTGCTGGCTTCCATGGCGGATTTCTAACAGGGTTCGCCTAATATTCTGGGGGGGCGAAGACCCTTCCTTCCATCCGCCAAATTCAGTCCTGATCCTTAACTGCCCCCTATCCTTCCCATTCTCTCCACTCTTCCCCTGCAGCGTTGTGGATGTCTTTAATGTTTATTTCAGGGATCCCTTTTTCTGAGCCCGCGATAGCAGCTACCGTTCTATCCTCAGTATTGTTGGTCATGTTCCCTTGCTGCTTTATCTGCCTGGCTATTCCCTCTTTGCTCTGGGGTAGCTACCTTCTGGTGGGCCCTTACTTTTATCCCTGCTATTTCCTGAGGTTCCTGTACTGCGTCTATTAATTCCCTAACTAACCTTTCGTGCTGGATTGCCTGCCCGCTGGAGGTGATGAATCCCCTCTTGCTCCATGGTCCAGCATAGTCATGGACCACGGCAAACGCTTACCGGCTATGCATATATATTCACCCTCTTTCCCTTTGCCATTTTCAGGGCTTCTATTAAGGCCCTGAGTTTCGCTACTTGCGCTGACTTGTCTCCCGATAAGTGTCCTTGTGCTCTCACCTCTCCTCCCTCTTCTACTACAGCCCATCCTCTCCGTGGAATCCCATTCACTATCCTTCGGGATCCATCTACATAGAGAGTCACGTCTGCTTCCTTCAGTGGTTCTTCCCTCACCCTGTCTACATGCTCCTCACCTCCTTGTACATCACATACGTGTTCCTTTCCCTCAATATTCATAAATCCTGCTGGGTTGTTTCCATTGCCTCTAACTATGGTTATCCTACCATTCCTGGGGAGCAAGTCTCTCCGGGCATCTGATACGGCTTTAAGTCTTCCTGTGTTTGATATTTGAAGCAGGGTATGTGCCGTGTGCAATTTTACCTCCTCTAACATCGTTATGGGTTCACTAACCTTTACTGCCCAGGCAGCACAATCTAGTGCCTGAGTACATCTGACCAGTCCTGCGGCTACTGGAGACTGCTTGTTAGAATACTAAGCCACGAGGTGTTTGTGATCTCCGTGTTGTTGTGTCACCACTGCCCTGTAGTAACCTGAGCTGTTATTATAGTAAAAGTGGAAAGGGCGGGTCAGATCTGGGAGCCCTCGTGCTGGTACCGTGGCGAGCAGCTGCTTAATCTCAGTGAATGCTCTCTCGCACTCTGGGGTCCAGTCATGGTCCTGTAAGCATTCCTTAGATGGTCGCCCTCCCCTAGTTAAGTCTTGCATGGGTCTCACATACGTATAATTATTGACGTATAATTATTCACAAAGTTCCTGCAATAGTTGAACAGTCCCAACATCTGTCTTACTTCACGCACCGTCCTCGGGCGGGGTAGGGTAAGAATCGCTTGCCTCCGCTCCAGTGGAAGTGCTTTCGCACCCCTTGTTATCGTATACCCTAGGTAAGTCACAGTTTCCTGCCCTATCTGTGCCTCACCTTTAATCCGGCTCCCCTTATAGCCTCAAATAACTGCAATAGCTAAATGTGTGATTCCGAGTATCTGTGGATGCTAGAAGAAGGTCGTCCACGTATTGCAGCAGTGCCCCCCCACCCCCATAGGGGTCAGGTCAACTCCCTTGATAGCTTTGGCCATATAGTGGTGAAATCTACCTGGACTATTGTGAAATCCCTGTAGGACCCGCGTCCAGGTATACGGGATCTCCCCGATTGTAAAGGCAAACTTTGCTTAGGATTCCTCATGTAATGGTATTGACCAAAATCCGTTCGAAATGTCTCGCACCATGAATAGCTTACGACTTGGGCTTAACCTATTAAGGATGGTAGCTGGGCTGGCTACGATGGGGTGTATTCGGGGCGTTACCGAGTTAAGAGTGGTATAATCTATCGTGAGTTGCTGTGACCTGTCTGGTTTCTTAACGGGCCAAATCGGGGAGTTTGTGGTCAAGACTACTTCTCTTACTATTCCTTGTCCCTTTAAATCCTTAACTATGTCAATCGCTGCTCTAATAGCGTCTGCCTTGATCAGGTATTGTCTCTTAGGCAGGTGTATCGGTCCTGCTGTTTTAACTGGTTCTACTGGCATGTAGCCACAGTCCCTTTTTTGCTTTGCTCATATATCTGTGAATAGGCTGCAAATTATTCCATATTCCCTTTTTGTATTCCATTCTACACCAACAATCTCTACGGACCCTAACCACTGGGGGCTAGCCCCGTTATATTCTGGACTTGGATATTTCCCTGTGGATTTATGACCGCGCCCAACAGTCGTAATGTTTCTATCCCTAGAATTGTTCCCTCACTGTTTGGGCTCACCCAGAATTTGACCAGTAGTTCTATACCTTCCAAGTCTAGTTATACTCATTCACTTCTCCTCGCCTCCATTCTCCCCCCACCTACCCCCTGTATTAATATAGTCTGTTCGGTTGTGGCAATTTCCTCGTTTGTTAGAGATATAGAAGCCCCCGTGTCTATTAACATTCTGCAATGCCAGCCCCCTAACACTACTTCAATAAACATTCATGGGTCTCCACCTCTCTCATTGCTGGGGGCCGAGGCTACCTATTTAGGTTTTAGGAGTTTCATTACCTCCGCCAGATCTTGCTTTGCAGCGAATTCCATTCCGTTTGTTGCCTCCCTAGTGCGCACCTGTTGTTTGGGTCCACATCCCTCTTTGCTGCCCCCCCTTCTGCCAGCAATCCTCTTTGAGGTGTCCCATCTTCTTACAGTTCTCACACTGAAGTTTTCCTCTACTTTATTTCCCTGGGGGCATTCTCGGGCAAGGTGTCCTGTTTGCTTGCACCTAAAGCAGCCAGAGGCAGTGCTTCCAGCTGCTGCTGACGTCGCTGCTATAGCTGCTACCTTTCCTCTCCCTGCTGCCTTTTGACTCTCTAACTCCTCTGCCCATATCATTAGATCATTGTAAGTACGAGCCATGACCAACCCTGTGGCCAAGACCCTTTGGTGATCCTCGCCTAGCCCCTCCTTTACCATATTCAGGAATACTAGATCATCTTTAGTGGGGTGCCGCTACCCGCTATGATCTTTATAGGCTGCCCACTTCCTCTCTCCGAACTCAGAGGGGGATTCCCTCTTTTTCTGGCGTACTCCCATAACAATTCCCCAATTTGACCTCACTTCCCCTAGTGATTCAATTACTTCTGTCCGTAATAGTTGGACTTTATCCTCATCGGGTCGAGGGATGCCGTCATGCCTCCTCTCCATCAGATAGGTCCCGTCCCTCACCCTGGGTATAACCTTGTCCCATGTCCCTCTTTCAATTTTTGCTCTTACTAGCGGGTGGCCGTCCCCTGGGGTGAGCGCACGGGCCTCTTTAATTCTTCCAATTTCTGCCAAAAACCTGTGTTCCCATTAATTTTCTTGCGGGTGGGCAGCTCTTTTAACAACATCTGCCTTTGAGTAGTCGTGAAGGGCACCACTATTGTGTACCTGGTCGTACCTGCGCCCTTATTATTAGGTTTGTCCACTGCTTGATAAGGGGCCATTCGTGTAGGGGCAGGGGGTGCCGTGGGTTTGTTATACGGAGGTGGGTTTCCTCCCTTCTCCCAGTCTTCCCATCGTTGGCGATATTTGGCTGCCTCGTCACCTAAGCCCCATTCATCATCATTGGCCCTTGGGAGAAATCGGTTTGCCGCTGCGGCCAGTGCAGCCTGACTGAGGTATTTCCATATTAGTTTAGCTTGTTGCAGATACAAACTCAAAATAAGTACTGTAGCTTTGTCAGTTTTATCACTTGTCTGAGCTTTCCTCCACTCCTGAGAGCTGGGTGGTGAATCGCTTGGCTGCTAACCATGTTGTTTCATTTTGCTGATCAGCTTTATGTGCTTCCGGGCGAGGTGAAGGGACATGGTTCCTTCACCTCCCCATTCCACAACAAACTCGAGTTTGATTTTCTCACCACGTTCGCGCGCCACACGGGGATCCAGTCATCCCCCGAGACTCAATCGTCCCAGTCTATTCGCACTTAACTCGTGCACCCGGGACCCAATCGTCCCCACCCACTTGAGTCTCTGGCCTAAAGTTCGGATCCGCCCTATTACACCTCCTTTCTAGTCTGACGTGAACAACTGGAGAGTATCTTTCAAATGAAATATGCTCATCAGATCATTGTTCTGCCTTCACAGAAGTCCGGGTGAGTCCTGCCGACTATGCCAATGAAAGGGAGTTCAAACAACTTCCGATCCCGCAGCGACCACACGAGACTCGAGCTTCTTTCAACTGATTTTATTCAAGCATATGCAAGGGAGCCGCAACCATTCCTTAAAATGGCGACCCAGCTCCCCGATTAATTACATTCCACTACTTTTGTACCATTTTCTTATCATAATACAGTTGGGTACATTTGAATGCATCAGATCAGTGCCTGACACACTGATGTTCTACTATCTTTACCCTATTGAGTTTGTATACATGTGACTATGTTTATACAATTGTTCCAAAGTAAGTATACATGATTATACTATCCAACCATATTCAGGCACATATTCAAGGCTGTAATACCCCAATCAGAATCAAGGGCCTTGATTCTTATCTGGTCTAGACTATGACTTGTGGTTTATCAAAAGCTACCTTATTGTCCATTGTATTTGGTTTTTAACCCTTTCACCTCCCCCTTCACTACCCAATCCATGGTGACAGACGAGGAAACTCTGTCACTAGAAGGGTTCAAAGCTGATAAGGAAGACGTGTTGAATAGACTGCCGGTACTCAAAGTTGACAAGGCACTGGGATCGGATGAGATGCATCCAAGGATATTGAAGGAAAAGAGAATAGAAATTGCAGGGGCTCTGGCCATAATCTTTCAGTCTTCCCTAGGCCTAGGGGAGGTGCCAGAGGACTGGCGAATTGTAGACATTAGCCCTTGTTCAAAAAAGGTTGTAAGGATAAGCCCAGCAATTGCAGACTAGTCAGTTTAACTTCAGTGGTGGGCAAGATTCTAGAAACAATTATTCGGGATAGAATTAGTAGTCACGTGGAAAAATATGGGTTGATAAGGAAGAGCCAGCATGGATTTCTAAAGGAGAAATCATGTTTAACTAACTTGCTGGAGTTTTTTGAAGAGGTAACAGAAAAGGTCAACGAGGGTAACACTGTTGATGTGGTGTACATGGACTTTCAAAAGGTATTTGATACAGTGCCACACAACAGACTTGTGAGAAAAGTTATTGCTCATGGAATAAAAGCGACAATAGCAACGTGGATACAAAATTGATTGAAAAATAGGAAACAGAGAGCAATGGTCAATGGGTATTTTTCGGGCTGGAGGAAAGCTTGTAGTGGAGTTCCCAAGGGGTCGGTATTGGGACCCTTGCTTTTCCTGATTATATATTAATGATCTAGATCTTGGTGTGCAGGAGACAATTTCAAAGTTTGTGGTTGATATGAAGCTTGGGAGTGTCGTGAATTGTGAGGAGGGAGGTGTAGAAGTTCAAGAGGACATGGTCAAGTTGGTGGAGTGGGCAGATAGGTGGTAAATGAAGTTCGATGTGGAGAAGTGTGAAGTGATGCATTTTAGTAGGAAGAACATGGACAGACAATATAAAATAAGGGGTGAAATTTTGAAAGGGGTGCAGGAGCAGAAAGACCTGGGTGTATATGTGCATAGATCATTGAAGGTGGCAGGACAGGTGGAGAGCAGTTAATAAAGCATATAGTATCCTGGGCTTTATTAGTACAAGAGCAGGGGGGGTTATGCTGAATTTATATAAGACACTCGTTAGGCCTCAGCTGGAGTATTGTGTACAGTCCTGGGCACCACAGTATAGGAAGGATGTGAATACATTGGAGAGCGTGCAGAAGAGATTTACAAAAATGGATCCAGGGATGAGAAACTTCAGCTATGAGGATAGGTTGGAGAGGTTGGGACTGTTCTCCTTGGAAAGAAGAAGACTAAGAGGAGATTTGATAGAGATGTTCAAAATCATGAGGGGGCTGGTCAGGGTAGAAAGGGAGAAGCTGCTCCCACTTGTAAAAGGATCAAGAACAAGAGGGCACAAATTTAAAGTGATTTGCAAAAGAAGCAGTGTGATGTGAGAAAAAAGATTTTCACAGGAGTGGTTCCAGTCTGGAACGTACTGCCTGGAAGTGTGGTGGAGGCAGCTTCAGTCGAGGCAGTCAAGAGGGCATTAGATGATTATTTGAATAGAAACAATGTGCAGGGATATAGGGGAAAAGGCAGGGCAATGGCACTAGGTCATAATGCTCATTGGAGAGCCAGTGCAGACACGATGGGCTGAATGGCCTCCTTCTGTGCTGTTAAAATTCTGTGATTCTGTGCTAAAGGGAAATGTTCGAAGAAAATTACAAAAAAATTATTTTTTAATGTCCGGATGATTTCACTCCAGGGTTGCACACAGCATTGTCCTGGGAATTGATCTGCAATTTCTTGAGACTCCAGGCCAATTCTGGAGGGTTGGCAACCCTAAATGTGGTGTAAGTACCACCCACAGTGCTGTTGGGAAGAGAGTTCCAGGGTTTTGACCCAGAGACCTTGAGGGAATGGTGATATAGTTCTAAGTCAGGATGGCATGTGACTTGGAGGGGAACTTGCAGGTGGTGGTGTTCCTATGCATCTACTGCCCTTGGCCTTTAGGTTTTAGAGATTGAGGGTTTGGAAAGTGCTGGCAAAGGAGGCTTGGTGAGTTGCTGCAATGCATCTTGTAGATGGTACACACTGCTGCTACTGTGTGTCAGTGGTGGAGGGAGTAACTGACTGGAGTCCCAATCAAGTGGGCTGCTTTGTTCTGGATGGCGTAGAGTTTCTTCAGTGTTGTTGGAGCTGCACTTATCCAGGCAAGTGGAAAGTATTCCATCACACCCCTGATTTGTACCTTGTAAATGGTAGCCAGACTTTGGGGAGCCAGGAGGTGAGTTACTCACTGCAGAATTCCCAGCCTCTGACCTGCTCACAGTACTTATATGGCTGGTCCAGTTCAACTTCTGGTTAATGGTGACCCCCAGGATGTTGATAGTGGGGCATTCAGCAATGATAATGCCATTGAAGGGGAGATAGCTAGATTCTCTCTTGTTGGAGATGGTCATTACCTGGCACTTGTGTGGCATGAATGTTACTTGTCACTTATCAGCCCAAGCCTGAATGTTGAGAATATGGACTGCTTCAGTATCTGAGGTGCAGCAAATTGTGCTGAACATTGTGTGAATATCATCAGTGAATGTCTCTACTTCTGACCCAATGATGGAGGGCAATGACCATCGACAACAAGAGAGAATCAAAACATATCCCTTTGACATTTACTAGCATTACCATTGCTGAATCCCACAACATCAACATCCAGAAGCTTAACTAGTAAGGAATGGGCAACTGTTGGTGAATAAGGGATTGGATTTGTGGTTACTGGTGTTGTTATTCATGGACAGCCTGGCCAGAAAGGGGATATTTAGGTTCCTTTTCTTTTCTCCTGCTTCCTCCTCCTCAGTTCGCCGTATAGCTGATGACAGGGGCTGCCCCCACATGATGGCGAGCTTGTGAAGCATGCAGCGTGAATCCTGACACCCACTTTGCAGAGTGCAGAGCTCTTTCAGAACCCTTCAGGCACCCGAGCGTTGTTTCAGTGCCCCAGCGGTTAGCTCTATCACATCTCATGTGGGAGCATGGCTCTCACTGTCTGCCTGCTGTGCACGTTTGTGTGAGTCATGAAGCAGAGACAGCAGGCACATCGGCACCTTTGTCAACTCGCAACCATTCTTTGTTTTGCTCCTGGTATTTTGAATGCACAGTGAACGGCTGCAGAATGAAGCCATCATAACTGCTGCCAGGATACCAGGCATTGGCCTGCATAATTCTCTGCCTTTGTTTAGACAGCAGCTGGACGTTTAGGGAATGGAATCCCTTTCAGTTCTGGTCTAGGGCAGAGCTGACATGCGGTACCTGCAAAATGATTAGTGTACCCTGTCAGTCAGTGTACCCTGCTCCCTAGGGAAGCTTGCAATCCTAGCACAGTTGCATGCTCGCTCCACTTGCTTGTCACTGACAAGTGTTATGGACAGGCGAGGAGGATTAATTTGAATAACACTAATTTCTCTGCTTACACTCATCCATAAATGGAAAGGTGATTTTTGATTTGCTTTCCCCTCTATAAGCGGTGGCATCTTTCCCAACTCCTTGGTTTTGGTGCTGTCCAATTTTCTAATAATAACCCTACAGCAAACTCGAGATAGGATGAACTCAAAGGGTTAGTTTATTTGCACCCACTCACAATGTCGAAAGGAGGGT
Organism: Cetorhinus maximus; assembly: GCF_964194155.1. NCBI lineage: Eukaryota > Metazoa > Chordata > Chondrichthyes > Lamniformes > Cetorhinidae > Cetorhinus > Cetorhinus maximus. The sequence goes on along the minus strand of NC_135895.1, from coordinate 91,701,474 downwards.
CACAAGTCACCCTCTTGCATTCATACAGTGAAAAGAGGGATAGATAGAAGGTTTTACAGTACAGAGACCAAAAAGAAAAGAAATAAGGTTTCACGTGGGTTCCAGAGTCCAGAATCAAAATCAAATGGGGTATTCCTTCACGGAGGTCAGTGGATTGAAAACTGATGCTGTATAATTCACTTTTCTGGTGGTGCTCACTTCACTAGGTGAGACAGACACACAGAAATGGTAATGGTACAGAATTTCAAGCAGAACCAGTGTAGATGTGACCTTGTGTTTCACCTAGGCAAAGCTCCTTGTCTGTGAGGCTGCTAGACAGATGATAAAGAGCAGACTGAGATCTTTAGCTCAGCAAGGCAATATTAACTTGTTCAACAAGCCAGAGGCCCACTCAAACAAAAGAGACAGTTTGGAATGCAGATGGGTTTGGAAGATTTCTAAATGTCTCAGCCATTAAGTAGAAACATAGAAACATAGAAAATAGGGGCAGGAGTAGGTCATTCGGCCCTTCGAGCCTGCTCCACCATTCAATATGATCATGGCTGATACTCTATTTCAATGGCATACTCCTGCACTCTCCCCTGGATGGCTTTAGAGCCCAGAAATCTATCTATTTCCTTCTTAAGTATATTCAGTGACTTGGCTCCACAGCCTTCTGTGGTAGAGAATTCTATAGATTCACCACCCTCTGACTGAAAAAGTTTCTCCATCGCAGTCCTAAATGGTCTACCCCAAATCCTGAGACTGTGACCCTTATTCTAGAACCCCAGCCCAAGGAAATATCATCCCTGCATCCAGTCTGTATGAACTGAAAGAAAGGTTGAGGGGCCTTTTGCCTTGGTAGATGATTGATCTCCTTCTGGCCAGCCTAGGTTATTCAATGCAGATGGCCTTTGTATACACGGCTCTCATTGAAGTTAGGCTGTGCAGTCCAAAGGTGGTCACTAGTGACTCCTCAGAGATAACGAGGTGTGAGTTTTTCTAAAACTGCCAAGTGGCTTCTTTTGTCTGGGGTCACAGACAGACATAGATTCAGCCATTTTAAGGGTCTTTGTTCAGTTTAAAAAAAAGAAATCGCAACGATAATGTCTATATATATTTTATAAAAATATACGGTGATATAAAAATATACTCCCCACAAGAGAAAATGAAATGTAATTAGCACTCTTTGAGTAGAGTGTGTCAGTGACCTCCCTAACACAACAGTGGATGGAAAACTTTGAGGTGTTGCAAATATCTCGAGCTCCAGCCTGAAAGGACCCAAATACATTAAAGTTCACGGCCAGAGTCATCTTCACAGCCACTGGCCATACAGTCTTTACCCCTGTTCCGAGGTTGCATGTGTGGCTGCAGCAGCTGGCAGGTTTCAGTGAGGACATCCTTAGTGAAGCCCAAACAACTCACGTATTGTTCCTCACCGAGGCCTTTTACCTTAGCAGGCTATCAGTCTCCTTCTGGCCAGCCTGGGTTATTCAATGCAAATGGCTTTTGCATATTTTGCTTTTTCACAAATCAGTTGCGCACGCGTCGAGAACAACTGATTTGTGCAGGAGCCTGAAGTCAGCAAGATGTCCTCCAGCACCTGGCACACCACTCCCTGTCGATTTTTGCAACTTTAAACAATTATGGAAAGCACCAAACACTTGCAGAGGCGTAGCAACAGCCAGAAGAAATCAGCCAGCAACTAATCTGTAAGTATTTGATGATCCCGTTTAAATAGCACTGGTTGGTGGGGGCGGAGGGGAGGGTGGTGGAGGAGGGGTCTTTCATGTGGCTTAACATGTGTTCAATTGTGAAAAGTTAAGAGGCAGCATCAGTTGGAGCATTGAGATCCAAAATGACACTGCTGTCATCAAATCAGTATTGCATGCTTATTGATGCCATGATGTGGATACTTGCAGCAGATGTTAACTGCGTGCTCTAACGCCTTCATCAATACGATGTCCAACACAATTCACGGCAGTAGTGTGTGTGCATGCAGCAGATGCCAGTTTAAGGTCTGAATGGCACCCACTCATCCCAAGTCCAATCTTGCCCACCTTGGTCAGAATATTGAGCTCAGCGGGCGGCCGCGCGCCTGACCCGGCCGAGTGTAAAATGATGCGCGATGACGTCGGGTGAGTGTCCCGACATCATCGCGTAGTCCCGTGATATTTCGGTCGGCGGGCGCGCACTGGAGTCGGCAGTGCCCCTGCCGACAATTAAAAGGCCCATTGAGGCCATTAAAAAAGTAATTAATGTCAAATTTATGCTGCCCGTCCAACCGAATGGTTGGCGGGCAGGCAAAAATGCTATGTTGCATTTGCACTTTTTAGGGAACCTCACCCACGGGCGGAATGAGGTTTCCTAAAGCAAATAAAAATTTCACACTTGGATTAAAAACATGTCCCTGCTCGTGTGACAGAGTCACATGAGGGGACATGTTTTATGGGCATTTTTGTTTTGCTCATCAATTTTTTTTCAAAGAGCGCTTCATCTGCCTGAGGCAGCTCCGTGCCTCACCTCAGGGAGATTAAAGCGCTCTTTCGAGCGCATGCACGGGGTTCACACTTGGCCCGCTTGCCCTCCTCCCCCCTCCCTGCCCCCACAGGCAGCGCCCCCGCCCCCGCCAAGCACCCCTGCCAAGGGCAAATCCTGCCCTTTGTCCTTGTGGAGCACTTATTCAACCAAAGCATAAACTACAAGCTTGCACTGCTTTCTTCAAAGATTTTACTTGACCTTTTTAAAAAAAATGTATTCAAATGAACTTTCAAACCATCAGAAGCACATAGAAGAAAATGCTTATTTCGCAATTCCATGAGTAAAACCGAGAGGGCACACTTACTCGATCGAGATGCTGATTGGAAAATCCAGTGAGAATCTACTCATGAAATTATGCAAACGGTGTTTGTTAAGGTCTTTCAACTGTTTGCGGACAAGACAGTTCCCTTGAAAATTAGGGGTAGAATTTTTCCCCCCCTCGTGGTGGGGGTTGTGCCCCCGATCGGGTCCATGCCGCCATTTTATGTGTGACGCGTACCCAGAAGTGCTGAGCGTGCCCTGTATGGGCGGGCAGGGGGCCTTCCCTGAGTCAGGAGTGTGCCCTTTTGCACACGCGCACAAAAGAGTGCAGAAACCTCCCTGAGGCACAGAGGTGCCTCAGGGAGATTAGTTTTAAGCTTTAACAGTTCAATAAAGTGTTGAAAAAATTTTTATGACATGTCCCCTCATGTGAAACTGTCACATGAGCTGGGACATGTTGCATTAATTTCAATACAAATTTTTGAGAAAATTTAAAATCATTCATGAAACCTCATTCCGCCCGTGGATGCAGTTCCATGAAAAATGCGAAGGCCGCCTAGGCTTTTCGGCTGCCCACCCGCCATCCTTAAGGTTGGACGGGCAGCCCCGTTAATTATTTTAATTGTTAGTAAAATGGCCTTAATTGGCTTATGACGGTTCAGCGAGCGCACAGCCGACTCGGCTGTGTGCCCACTGAACTGAAACTCTAAATGACGCACAGTGATGTCGGGACGCATGCCCGATGTCACCCGGTGTCATTTTATGCCATGGCGAGCGGGCCCCGCCCCCACTCGCCAAGCCGAAGTTTCCCCCTTAGGTTTCTGAGACAAGTTTAGGTTTTGAAATTAAACCTTCTTAATGACGGTGTTAAATGGCAAAATATACTGTCCTGTAGATAACGGTAATTATGCTGTTGTAAAATTATTATAGCTTTTTCCTATCTTCACTGAGCTATTTTGATCTCATTCCCTTTTAAAACCTCTGCATGCAGAGTAACAAGTAGGGAAGTAGGCTTATATTGAAGGTATGTAGGAAATAGATTGAGGTCTTGTGGCACAGTGGATAAAGCCGCTGCCTCTGGGCCAGAAGCTCTGGGTTCAAGCCCCATTTCAGGACGTGATAGCCAAGGAAGGTGTATTCATGATGTGACCAAGCAGGTTGAATATCTTCCAACATATGCTAATAGCAAGTGGGGGAGATTCCTGGGCAGCCATGTGATGGAAAGGGAAATTGGAGCCTCTACCATCTCTATCCATATCTCCAGGCTACAACATGTAAAAGTGTATGTTGCCACAGCAGCTTAGAATGTGGGGGTGAGCTGCTGGTTGGTTGGAGTGGATTAGAATGGTGCCAACGGCATGGGGTTCAGTCACTGTTTGGGACCTGCCTCCTTGCCCTACCCATGGTGGAGGTCACAGTGCTGTGGATCAGACCTACCTTCTGGCAGAGAACAAAGGAAGTAGGGATAAAATGGGTGGAATTTAATGTAGATGATGGGGTCTCACCTGCCATCCGGAGAGCTGGCAAGAGCACTGTGCCACCTAACTTTGGAAAGGCTTGTCACATTAGCATCGAAGAGTAAGCAGCCTGCTTGATTGGTACATCTTTCAACACTTTGGACATTCACTTCCTTTGGCACTGGTGGCAGCAGCGTCTACAAGACGCACTGCAGCAACTCACCAAGGCTACTTCGACAGCGCCTTCCAAACTCAGGACCTCTACCACCTCGAAGGACATGGGCAGCAGCTGTATGGGAACACCACCACCTGCAAGTTCCCCTACAAGCCACATGCCATCCTGGCTTGCAATTACATGTGTTATATTGAGGGGGTGTCGCATTGTTGGAGCCATTATCCTTAGATGAAATGCGAAATCAGTTTGCCTGTGTGGGTACGTGCTGACGATCCCACGGCACTAATTTCTTCCTATGTCCTGGTCCATATTCTTCCCTCAACCAACACCATCAAGAAAAGGAGAGCTGGTCTTTCATTTCTTTGCTATTTGTTGCTATAACTTGCTGTTATAGAAAATGGAATATTAGTGCAAATGGGTCTGGGGGTACACATTCACAAATAATTAAAAGTGGCAAAGCAAATTTACAAAGCCATAAAAAAGCGCAAGCAAATCAGTAGGGTTTGGTTTCTAGAGCAACAGAATTTAAAAGTAGAAATGTTATGTTAAATATATGGTTGGTACGTATAGAGTACTTTGCACAGTTCTGGTCTCCATGTCACAAAAAGAATATAAAAGCACAGGAGAAAGTGCAAAGAAGGTTTGCAAGTATGACACCAAAACTGAGAAGTGATAACCATCCGGAAAGACTGAACGGGCTGCGGCTATTTCCTCCAGTAAAGGGAATGCAAAGAGATGTCCTCATATAGAGCTTTAAATTATAAAGGGGTTTGAAATGATAGACGTAGAGAAGATGTTTCCACTTGTGGAGGTGTGGTGGGGGTGTGGTAGGGTCCATGCCGTAAATGTACAACAGCCATTAAAATAAATCCAATAAGGAATTCAGGAGAAACTTGGTGATGAGAATGTGGAACTTGCTGCTATGTGGAGTGGTTGAGTGGATAGCATGGATGCATTTGAAAGGAAGCTAGAGGGAGCAAAGAATAAAAGAATATACCATTACGGTCAGCTGATGTAGGTGTGGGGGAAGCATAAGCAGTTGCAAAGACCAGTTGGGCTGAGTTTCTGTCCATTAAATTCTATGTAATTGATTGTATTTGAAGTGCTTTTGGGTGTTTCTGGGAGATGTGATAAGTGCAACGTAAAAATTCAAAGTTGTAATCGTTTTTCAGATCAGACAACTATTTCAATGCAATCTGAATGCTGACATTCTGGGGGTAATCACCTAACATGGCCACCTGGGCAGTGACCTGACAGAGTGGATCGTGAGCCCTTCATAGAACCTGCTCAATTCTCGTCCCAGGAGGAGGATGAAAAAGAGAAGGGAGAAGTTAGGGGAATAACCACTGCAAAAAATAACCAGAAAACAAGTGTAAATCAACCCACACACCCCTCATGATAATTCGGTTCAGTGCTTCTGTGCTCACCTCTGAGTCAAAAGGTTTTGGGTTCAATGTGCACTCCAGAATCTTGAGCACAGGCTGACACTATAGTGAAGTACTGAGGGAGTGCTGCATTGACAGAGGTTCTCCCCTTTCAAGTGAAATGTTACATCGAGGTCCTATCTGCTGTCTGCCATAAAGATCCAATGAATCTATTTTGTAGAAGAGCAGAGAAATTCCCCCTGATGCCCTGATTAGTAATTATCAGTCAACCAATGCTAAAAATAAATTATTGGGACATTGCTGTTTGTGAGAGCTTGCTGTGTACAATTGGCTGCTGTTTTTACTTACAATGGTGACGCTTCTTTTGAAAGAAGGACTCAAGTGGATCTGAAGCACTTCAGGAGGCTGTGGAAAGTGTTATTTAAATGCGAGTACTTTCTTTCCAATGGGTTGAATAATTTCTTCTATTATTAATGTCAATAATAAGCTAAACTGCAAAATTTATTTTCCTAAATGCAGTGTCTTGACTTGGGTATCAAGTTGTGTTGGAAATAGCACTTACTTCAAATGGATTGCATGACATTTCTTTCAGGACAACACAAACAACTTCCTGTGCAATGTCAGTTCCTATTTTCTTCTTTCCCAAGCATTTATCTTACCGTGATCTGACGCGCAAATTGAGAGGAAAGTGTTGAATCTGACAATGCCTGTACATGGTTGACATTTAGCAACTGACTATTTCTCTGAACTGCTTTCTGTTGCTTGACAGCTTCCCCTTATTACAGTATTGCCCACAATTTTATTCTGTTAGCTGTTTTACTGTGCTCAGAAGCTCAAGAAATCTCCTGATTAATCAAATGAATTGAATTGGAAAATCCAAGATGGCAACACTGCCTCCATCTATTAAGATCTGACAATACAGTTGCAGAAAAACTTTCAGAACTGTGGCCTTCATACAGAAACAGTTGTGTAAAGTAAATAGCTTGGCAGCAACAATACTTGGTCCTGCTCTGGATCATGAAATGTGCATCCGTTCCTACTGACTTCCCACTTGGAACAGTTGAGAACTTGGCTAGTGGCATTTAAGTGAGTTCTGGGAGCTAAAATATCCCGAGAGTTAAAATACCTGGCAATAAAATAACCTGGGAGATAAAACACCCCAGGAGATAAAATACCTTGGGAGATAAAATCCCCAAGGCCTCATTTTTTCTCTTCTTCCAGAGCAGTTAAATATTGTACTTACAGCAAGTCACTCTCCAAAAACAGAGCCCTAGTTAAAACCAGAGGCTGTACTTTCTCATCACTAGATGAGTGCTTAAACAGTAATGTCAGGAGTGCACCACAAATTGTATTAAAATTGGATGTCTGTGGGGAAGCACCATTTATACAAAGTACACCCCACAATATCTATAACAAATTATATCCTGCTGTCTACAAGTAATCAATTTTAACTATTGTGTTTGAGCTATTAAAAAGGAGGAAACCCCCAAGTCCCATTTTGCTTTGCGGGAGCATGGAGAGGGTAAAACAAGATTATTCCACCGTCCCAAGCCCATGGCTAGTGTTGGTTGCCTGCTCACTAATCCGACAAAGGCATAGGGCTACATAGGCCTGGAGTTTCCTCAGAACTGTTCCTGTTCCTAACTACATGCAAATTCTGAGGAAATTATGGCAGCTGATTGGGAGCAGCCTTGAGGGAGTACCCTGACATAGCCACATGCAAAACAAATGCTATGCCTTGCAATGCATGCTCCACTTAAAAGTGCCTTGCAGCCAACAGTCTAGTATTTGTCTCTTTCCTGCTCTTGTGTGCCACTGGCCCAGAACAAGGCAGCATCACTCCTGCTAATGTTTGCAAATGTCAACATTTCTACACATATCCCATCTGGCACAGTTAGTTAGGAGGTAGCTATTGGTACTTGGTATTTGGATCTATGCCTGCTTTTCCAATCCCGATCATCTGCTTTGTTCCTATAGCACTGGTGACTGGAAAATATTCTCTTATGTTTCCTATCTATGTGGGAGACAGAAGATGTCCATGGGCAACATATTACGCAGCATCATTGCTGTTTGATGGAATTGGAAACCAGACAGGAGTGCTTTTCAAATGGAAGGAGAAGAAATAATTTGCATTGATATGGCACCTTTCATGGCCTCAGGGTGCCCCAAAGCATTGTACCACCTAGGAGATACTTTTGAAGTATAGCCACTGTCGAGTAAAGGATTAACATTAGAAGCATGTGATACTGATATAACTATGTTGTAATGACTAAGTGACTGAGATCTGGACGGAAGGAGCAGTCCAATCTCGTGCAGAATTCCCAAGATGTACATAGAGCAATAAATAAACACAAATGGTTTTTTGTGAATTACAGTCTAAAGTAGCTTCCATCTGGACCCTGAACACATGACAAAATATGGTGGCAGCAGACAGTGAGTAAAAGACCCAGAAAAACTGCAAGTGAAATTGCGGACCTGACAGGCATACAGATCTTTGGAAGAAGGATAAAAGGAAAATTGAATGAAGACTGGGATTTTGGGCGGGAGATGTAGGAGGATGTGTATCTTTGGGATAAAGACTTGGTGGATATGTAGAGTAAAGGCTTGGTAAAGATGTACAGTTACCATCAGAAGCACATGATGCTGATGTAATTATGACATAATAACACATGACTAAGTAACTGAGATCTGGAGGAAAAGAGAAGTCCAACCTTGTGTAGAGGTACATAGAGATGTAAGTACATAATAATGGTTTTTATGAACTACAGTCTAAATTAACTTTCTTAGGTAAACAGACAAACCCTAAAGAACACCATCTAGACCCCACATGCTTGGCGAAACAATCACTGTGTGCTATGTTAGGCTTTCCAAGGTGCAAGTTGAACTTTACAGTTCTTATGTTTGCTTAGAATGGAACATTTTCTTGAACCATCTGTTGTCTTTTTCTAAACAGGAAGCAGTCATTGGATTTACATATCTGGGATGAGCTGACATGTGGGACTGCACCTTGTGGGGGATATGATTGGCTGACAGGTCTAGCAGTCTCAGCAGCGTCAGAACTTAGCTGTGGATGCTGCCAGGACTGCACGAAGGAGCACGATGGCTGCTGCACAAAGGTAAGGCCTAGGTTTTTAGACTGGATCCGAGAGCTTAAGGACTGAGGAGGGGAGAGGTGGGGCCAGGATTTGGAGGGCAGGCGGCACGGAAAGAAGGCGGGTGATATCTTGGGCGGAAGGGGGATGGTAACCTTGATGCACCCCTGAATGAGGTGCCTCCCCTTCCTCCCTGCCTTTTTTAATCTAGGCTACAAAAAATGGCCTGCCCCCCCATGCCAGCTGTAGTATAGCAATTCATGATAGTTGTCATGGTTACCGTTACTGAGACTAGTTTTCAATCTCAGAATTGTTAATTAATTGAATCTAAATTCTACCAGCTGCCCTGGTGGGATTTGAATACATGTCCCCAACGCATGAGCCTGGGTGGCTCAACTGCTAGTACAATGGCGTTACAACGACACCACCTTCTTCTTCTGACTGCCATAGGACTCAAGCCTACAACCATTTTGTGGTAATCTGATGTGTAATATACCTTTAAGAAGAATGTTATAATGAAAGATCACATGATCTTAGTATCCAATAGCAGAGTAGTGTGGACTACCTCAGTAGCAGTAGTCTATAGTTAGAGTCTGTAATGTAGAGACAGGATGTGACTTCTAAGTGCACAAGTGTAGCTGCTGAGTCCCTTTATAAATAAATAGAATGTGCTCTACCTAAGAACTGTCTGCTGATCTACTCTGCCTATGGTACCAACATGGCCATCCTGAAACAAGCATGCAACCCGGATCTGTAAATCCAACCAAACTAGTGACCAGGGTCCAACAAACTGGCGGTGGGGAAAAAGCAAGGAAGGATGAGAAAAAAACAAGAAGAAGTGAGGAAAAGGTGAAGATACAGTAAGCTGGCTTCGAGAATAAAACAAGTTAACGGAGGAAATCAACAAACGAAATCAGGCCATGCCTCGAATGGTAACTGTAAGTAGAATTTCAGTCCTAACCATTGAAGCAATCCCCTCAAAGCATGATGCAATTTGGAAGAATTGATCCTTTCGATCCAGCCGCAGGTGATTGATCTCATTATATTGAACGCCTTGCGTTCTTTTTCCAAGCGAGCGACATTGCCAGGGAGGAAAAGAGGTGAGCGATCCTCTTATCTATGTGTGGGAGTAAGACCAAGGAATTGATTCAAAGTTTGATGGCACCCAGTGCCCCAGATTGAAAAGTTTTGATGACTTAGTGATCCTCGTAAAGAGTCACAGGCAAAGCTCTCAGTAAAGATGCAACGGTTCAAATTTAACTCAAGGAATAGAGCCCCGGGGGAAATAGTTGCTCGTTTTGTGGCAAATCTGAAACAGTTAACAGAACATTGCGATTCTGGTACATCTATAAATGACATGCTTAGAGGTCATTTGGAGTGCGGTGTAAATGAATATACCACCCAGAAGGGATTACTGTCTGAAACAAATTTGGATTTTAAGAAGGTGCCAGAGATAGCGCTGGTCATGGAAAGCGCAGTATGGGATTCGAAAGACAGACAGGGAGTGCAAGATGGCGCTGTCCTCCACATTGGGTGGGAAGCCCCAGCCAAAAAGGATGCAAAAATGCAAGGCTCTGCTGAGAAGTGGGAAGCAGCCACCACTGGCAGACAAATAAAAAGAAATGACTTAGCAGCGAAAACATGGGGCAGAATTTTGCCCTTGGCGTGTGGGTCTGCGGGGGCAGACGGGGGCGGTTGGGAAGCCGAAGGTGAAGTCAGCACATCTTCTGCTACAATTGACAAGCTACTTCAAAGTTTCGCCATCGATGGACTGCCAGAAGCGCTCGTATCAGATATCGACACGGCATTTACGAGAGCTAAGCTTCAACGGTTTATCAGCCTCAATGGTATCACTCATGTAAAAACTTCACCGTCCCACCCTTCCTCAAATGGACTGGCCGGAGAGTGGTTCAAACGTTCAAGGCTGACAGGAAAAAATTAACTGGAGATTCCTTAGCGACAAGGTTAGCATGATTTCCTTTCCATTATAGGACCACCCCTCAGACAACAACAGGTGTCACACCTACGGAATTGTTGATGAAACGTCGTCTCAAGACGAGATTGAGCTTAATAACGTCAAATTTAGGGGGGAAGGTGGAAAGGAGTCAGGGAAGTTAGAAAACTAGGCATAGTTGTGACAGGAAGTTTATTGTAGGAGAGACTGTATATGTGAAGAATTTTGTAGAAGGACCCAAGTTGTTATCAGGTGAAATAAGTGCAGTGACTGGACCTCTTCCTCACCATGTGATAGCGGAAGACTGGAGACATGTGGATCGTATCATGAGGAGAGAAACAAAGTACCAAGAAATGATATCACCAGTGTTCATGACTGAGTCAATGTCTCCTGTTGAACATAAGAACCAGGAGCAGGAATAGGCAATTCAGCCCCTCGAGCCTGCCCCGCCATTCAATACGATCATGGCTGATCTCATTTCAGCCTCAACTCCAATTTCCCGCCTTCTGGTGCCTTCTTCCCATAACCTTTCAACCCATTACTAATTAAAAATCTGTCTATCTCCTCCTTAAATTTATTCAGCGTCCCGGCATCCACTGCACTCAGAGATTGTAAATTCCACAGATTCACGACCCTTTGAGAAAAGTAATTCCTCCTCATCTCTGATTTAAATCTACCACCCCTTAGCCTAAAACTATGGCCTCTCATTCTAGAATGCCCCACAAGGGGAAACATCCGCTCCACATCTACTTTGTCTACCTCCTTTAGCATCTTGTATACCTCAATTAGATCCCCTCTCATCCTTTTAAACTCTAGCGAGTATAGGCCTAAACTGCTCAAACTCTCCTCATAAGTCCCGCATCTCTGGAATCAATCTAGTGAACCTCCTCTGAACCACCTCCAATGCAACTACATCTTTCCTCAAATAAGGGGACCAAAACTGTGCACGGTACTCCAGGTGCGGTCTCACCAATGCCTTGTACAGTTGCAACAATGCTTCCCTATTTTTATACTCTATTCCTTTAGCAATAAATGACAAAATTCCATTTACCTTCCTTATTACCTGCTGTACCCACATGCTAGCTTTCAGCAGTTCATGCACGAGGACACCCAGATCCCTCTGCACTGAAGCATTCTGAAGTTTCTCTCCATTTAAATAATAAGTCGTCTTTTTATTCTTCTGACCAAAATGGATAACCTCATGCTTATCCACATTAAATTCCATCTGCCAAATTTTGGCCCATTCACCTAACCTGTCCGTATCCATTTGTAAATTTCTTACTTCTTCATTGCAACTTACTTTCCCACCTATTTTGGTGTCATCTGCAAATTTAGCTATAGTACTTTCTATACTTGAATCCAAGTCATTAATATAGATTGTAAATAGCTGGGGCCTAAGGACCGAACCCTGTGGCACCCCACTAGTTACAGCTTGCCATCCAGAAAAAGACCCATTTATCCCGACTCTCTGCTTTCTGTAGGTTAGCCAATCCTCTATCCAAGCTAATATATTACCCCTAACTCCATGTGATCTTATCTTGTGTATTAATCTTTTGTGTGGCACCTTATCAAAGGCCTTCTGGAAGTCCAAATATACTACATCTACAGGATCCCCATTATCCACTTTGCTTGTCACATCTTCAAAGAACTCTAGCAAATTGGTCAAACACAATTTACTCTTCATAAAAACCATGCTTACTCTGATGGATTGCATTTTGACTTTCCAAATGCCCCATTACCACTTTCTTAATAATGGATTCCAACAATTTCCCAATGACAGATGTTAAACTAACTGGTCTATAGTTTCCTATTTTCTGCCTCCCCTCTTTTTGAATAAGAGCTTTATATTAGCATTTTTCCAATCCACTGGAACCTTTCCAGAGTCCAGGGAATTTTGAAATATTATAGCCAACGCACCCACTCCAAGGAATTTTGGAATATTATCGCCAATGCATCCACTTGGAAGAACTCAGCTGTCTGAAGGATCGGCTGTACCTGGAAGAGTTGAGGAAACAGGTTTGCAGGTGCCCACCTGATGTTCAGACAACTCCAGAAAAGTAGGTTCCTGACAAAGCATCTGAAGCTGTAGAGCTGAGACGTTCTACACACATAAGGAAACCCCCAGAAAGACAGAATTTGTAAATTACTTATCTGTGTAAACAATTTGATATTTTGCTAAAAATTGTAATTGTAACTGTAAAATGTATTTCTGAGTAAAGGGGGAGGGATGTGGTAATCTGATGTTTAATATAGATTTAGGAAAAATATTACTAGTATCCAATAGCAGAGTAGCACAGGCTACCTCAGTAATCAGTGGTCTATAGTTAGAGTCTGTAAGCAGAGACAGGGTTTGAGGTGTAAACACACAAGTGTAACTGCTGAGTCCCTTTGTAAATAAATAGAATGTGCTCTACCTAAGAACTGTCTGCTGATCTACTCTGCCTATGGTACCAACTCAGCCATCCCAAAACAAGCATGCAACCTGGACCCATAAATCCTACCAAACTAGTGACCAGGATCCAACACGTCTGATAGCATCATAATTCGGCCTGAAGTCAGATACCTTATCCTTTTGGCCAACCGGTCACCCCAACCGTATTATGGTGCGGCCAGCATATTATCCTGGGTCAATAGGCTTGCTACCATGCCTAACTGGCCTTTAATTATTTTGTTAAATTTAGCAGGCTGTGTGCTGATTTCAGCGCCCGCCCACCTAGCAGATCATGGAGGTCAGCTTGGGGGTGGGCAGCAAGGTGGCGGGCTAGCCACTTACCCCATTTTATGTGTTCCACCACCACCCCCTCTTCAAGCCCAGCTGAAAACGTGCCCAGCAGGGGGGTTGGATGGGGGCACCATAGAATCCAGTCCATGGAGTTTCGAGATCAAATGAGTTCAATACATTCCACAAAATCTACGGCACACCAGGACTGCTGATTGCCAAAAACCTCTCACAGTGTGCACAATTTATTGACTTTGAAGACAATTATATCGATTAATTGCAATGAAAGGCACGATTGCTGAGTTATTTATAACATTGCTTGCACTAACATGATTATGGTTCTATTTAATGCTAAAGAGAAAATAAAATGCATTAACTGGAACCCAAATACTCAACAGTTGCTATAATGGGATGCAATTTAATTCACAATGAAATCAAACCACCTTTATTTTAGATAATTACTGTCCAATGACTCTTTCTTGCAATCTGACGTTTGTCTAACCACCATTTTGTTAAAAGAATGGGATCCTTAGCCTTATAAATAGAGGAATAGAGTACGGGGTTGGGATAGTACAGCTGATTCTGGACACCGCCACTTAGCAAGGATGTCAAAGCTTTTGAGAGGATTCGGTGAAGATTTGCTAGAGTGAAACCATGGGGAGAATTTTCTCCCCATCGGGGGTGGAGTTATGCAGGGGCGGGCGTGGAGCCGATCGGCGCCCCCGATCAGCTGAGCAAGCCATTTTATCGGCGTGATGCGCGCTCGGAAGCGCTTAGCGCTCCCTGTGCAGGCGGTGGTGGGGGGGGGGTTGCCAGAGTCGGGAGTGCGCTCTTTCGCACATGCACGCGAAAGACTGCAGAAATCTCCCTGAGGCACAGAGGTGCCTCGGCGAGATTGGTTTAAAGTTTAAACAGTCTAATAAAGAGTTGTAAAGATTTTTTTATGACATGTCCCCCAATGTGAAACTGTCACGTGACCTGGGACATGTGCATTCATTTTAATAAAAATTTTCCTGAAAATTTTAAATCATCCATGAAATCTCATCCCGCCCGTGGACGAGGTCCCATGAAAAATGCAAAGGCTGCCTGGGCTCTTCGCCTGCCCACCCGCCAACCTTAAGGTCGGACGGCAGCTCTGCTGATTGCCTTAATTGCTTAACGGGCCTCAATCAGCCTTTGACAGTTCAGCGGGCACACATAGAAAATCTAAATGATGTGCGGTGACGTCGGATCGCACGCCTGATTTTATATCATTTTATACCTCAGCGAGCAGGCCCCGCGCCCCCCACCCAACCCCCCACTTGCCGAGCTGAAGATTCTGCCTCAAGTGTGAGGGACTTTTGCTATGTGGAAAAGCTGGGATTGCTCTTCTTAAACTGAGAAATTAAGGGGATTTATTAGAGACATTCAAACTTATGAATAATTTTGATGGAGTACTCTCACCAACTACTGAGACTGGTTGGAGGATGGTATTCATGAATACAATTTTCACTAAGATTTGTTCATCCATTTTATTAGTAAGAACAGTCAGAGCTGAAGATTTAATGAGCACCTCTTAGTATACCCCAGATTCTACCTCATCCCTTCAATCGCTGTTTCCTTAACAATTCTATTGAATAGAGAAAGTTCTGCCTATTTTCCCTTTAACTGTGAAAATATTGGCCAGTTAATTGGATGGTTTAGATTTGGTTCTTCAGTCAAGTTGTCAAAAAGCAGAATTGGGCATTTGGAGGGCAGTCCTTTACTGCCCGGTCAAGGTTTTGCAGGGTGCAATGTCTAATACTGACATGAAAATACAATAACAACGTCATTCAGACTACAAGATCTGTGTGTTTCTTAAAAGAAGATGTTCTATGAGTCAGCCAGTAGGTGACAGAGTTTCCCAATACATTGGCTGGAATTGTCCCAGGTTTGCACGAAATGCGGCAGCTGGCGGGAAAACGTCGTTTTACTCGCCAGCCGCAATGGCGGGTTTTCGTGCCGTGTCGTCCCCCTCCCACCTCATTAATTATGCAGTCTCAGGAAACACGGCGCCTCGCTGGCGGGTCTTCCGATTTGCCCGCCACACCATTATCTCACTGCTTCCTCATGCAGGGCGCCATATTTAAACTGCAGCCATCAGCACACTTCTCAATACTTGCAGCCCAGGACTGCCCTAGTGAAGACATAGCCCCAAAAGCCAAGAAGAGTTCAGCCACCACACCACCCTCCCAACTCCCCCGCGCCCACCGATTCAGTGACGCATCCCTGGGAAGTCCATGGATGCCGGGGAGGCCTGCCGCGATGTCCTCTATCCTCGCTCTGGCCACAGGAGGCCCATCAGTCTTACCACTCCAGCTTGGGGGGCTGGTGGCAGAGGTGGTCAGTGACCATGCTGCACACAAGAGGCCGGCCATCCAGGGCAGAAAATGGATTAATGATCTCATCCATGCCACCAGGGTAAGGCAAACATCTAAACCCACCCTCACTCAGCCATCACACATTCACTGGCATCTCACTCACTGCCAGCTCAAGAGACATCGCCACTCACCCTCTCACCGTCACATCTCCACCTGGCCTCATCTCCTCTGGAGACTGCTTCCTCAGCCCTCACCATCTTGAGGCCACTTGCACAGATCCACATCTGCCCCCACACTACACCCTGGGATATCCCCTTCCCCAATACAGCTCTTGTCCTGCAACCCCTTCCCTTGCCTGCGGCCACTTTGCCCCCTTCCCCCAAGCAAAACCTAGCCCTGCAGCCATTGGAAAGCCACCCCTGCCTTATGGGTGGTCTGGTAGGCAGAGACCTAAAAGTGATGTGGTGCTGCCTGCGAAGCCTGGCGCTGATGACCACAAGTGCTGCCCGAAGCAAGGTGGGCAAACAAACCTCGAAGTCCTGAGAGAAGTGCAGCTCACCAGGTGCACATTGCTTATGTACAGTTGTGCAACATGATGGTGTGCAAGCACACCGACCTGCCCGAGTAATCCAGCATGGGAGGATGATTCCGGTCAGCAGGCCTTATAAATGAGATGCGAAAATATTGAAATGAGGCTCCTGGTGTGCGGTGGTGGGAAATGCGGCCCACCATTGACAGGTGGAGTGGACGATCATGGCATGAAACTGATTTTTGGCCTTCTCGCCATATTGTCCTCCCCCGCCCGCCGGATGGTAATGGGGCCGAGAAATTCTGGCCATGGGGTGTGATCTGGACTCACTTTTCTTGTTGCAGGTTAGATGTTTAAACAGTTAAGGTTTCTGAACTGGCACTTTGGATATTTTCCCTGGTCACTGGAATCATTTTTTAAGTGGGGACTGAAAGAATTTTAGTCGGGAGAGCAAGGGTTATGGCTTATATTGTTTCGCTCAAAAAAAACCTCAAGGCAAGTTTGTCCATTGCTGCTCATCCAATTTCTGAAAATATTGCAACACTAATGAGTTGCAGATATTTTGTTGGTGACAGATAATGTAGAAATCTAATGCCCACTCGATTTACCATGTTGGGCAATGGGCTAGCTAATGAGATATGGTAATGGATAACCCCAAATGCAGTATCATGACCTGCATAGGTCAAGAGGGGCCCTTGAAAACTTTTTTGGAAAAGTCAACACGGGCTAAGTTTGTGGCACTTAAAACATGCCTAACAGTTCTCATTTACCATGAATCCATCTAGCCCATCTACAAAGTTGAGATGGATTTATAGTAAAAATGGAAAGTGGCTTGAGGGAGTGAGGGCTTAACCAGAGACAATGATCAACCTGCCATGGTGCTGGATAATTTGATACCATCATCAGGCTGGTCCATAGTACCCCTGAGCACGTTTAATGATTGACCAGCTAGCCTCACGGAATAATGGTATATCTCTTACAGGGGGGTATGATTTTCTCCTCTTTGCTCCAGGTCACCCAATGCCCAAGCAGGTGAGATGGTCCAGGGGGACAAACGGATCTAAACTTATTAGCCTCCGCACTGGTAAACGGAATAGTTTAGGGTGAGTAAGTTCCAGCAGTGCTTCCGTGCATATTTGGGAGTTTCCTAGTCTTCATTCTGCCAAGCTGTACCTAAACTCTCTGGGGTGGGCAAGTGGGTTGTGTCCCCCATGTGGAGAGAATATGCACTCCATATTGGAGGAGCAGAAACTGCAGAGATGTGTGAAGGTTTCTCAGTGGAACAGTGTGATTTACTTCTTTGCAAGCCATTAGATGTAAGGTTTTTATGCGGACAAAACATTCCCATCTCATTTTCATTAACTCTGAAACAAGAAACTTTTCAACATCGTTGAGAGTTCAGGGCTACAAGAGATGTTGTTATACTATGCCGTGTTTGTAGGTTCTATTCTGCACAGTCTAGCTGTAATGCCACCTCTGTCTAATCATTATGTATATTTCTACAGGGCGTACTTGCGGAATGACCTAAAAGGGAAGGTCAAGTTAGCAATTAATCACCACAAACTTGTTCCAGATATACCTTTATGTGTACATGCGCATATATATATTGATATAATATGTATTGCCACAAAAGCACTGGCATGAAAAGCAGCCCATTTTGAACCTGAGGAAAATCTAACCTTGTGTTTAATAGCATTTACAAAATGAAATCAAAGACATAATCAACTGTCCTGCATGACTCTCAACATTAAGTTGGAAGTTTATGGATTCAAACCCCATTTGAGTACATAATCTAGGCTGACATTTCAGTCCAGTATTCAGGAAGAGCTATACTGTTAGATATACCAGATTTCAAAGGCCCCCTGTACTTGTTCAGGTGAATGCGAAAGATCCTGTGGCATCATTCAAAGAAAAGCAGTCCATTATCCCAATCTCTGGCTAACAACTTCCCTTCACCCAGCACTATCAGAGACATTTTAACTGACCATTGTTGTTTGCGGCATCTTACTGTGCACAGTCAAGACAGCAATGTTTGATCCAGCAATAGTATCATTGTGTTACCAGTTGGGGCTACTATTGAAACATTTCAGCTTTACAGAGCAGCATTGTGGACTTTCCCGGGTAGCCAATGTAGTTGCTCTGCATCTTAATGTTTAGACCTACTGTTCTAGGAATGAGTCTGTTGGAAAATTCCCCAAAACCACAATTGTATCTCTGCAGCTGAAATTCTGGAGGGTTTTGTTGTTTTATTTGGTATGATATTTGAGATAAGAAATGTGACGAGTTAACGGTCTATCGACATGGAATTGCAGACGCTGGTCAATTCCGGTGCTTCATTGAGAAGCTGCATTCAATAAATAAAGAGCAGTTGATAGAAAGAAAAGAGAATAAACAATTATATGAACACAGCAGGCATGAGGGCCTAGGCATACTGCTATCCTATGAGGAATAAAACCAACATGGACTTAAAGGCAGAAAATGCTGGAAATACTCATTCGCATTATTTTGCTCTTGTACCAACATGGACTTGTTGGCTGAATAGCCTGTTCCTTTGATAATTTCTATGTAATTCTATATAATTCCTGCCTTGGACACTGATCGTGAAGGGTCATGAGATTGATCCCTAGTGACAGAGGATTAAGCTTTGAGGTAAGAGTGAATTACATTTGACTTTTCTGCCTTTAAAGGAAGTTTATAGAGTTATAGACAAGTGATTATATTGTAGAAATGGAAACACGGGAAGGTGCTTAGTGTGACAGAAGGATAATGGGCTCAGATTCAAATTATTAACATGGAAATTTAGGATTAATGTCAGGAAGCTCTTATCCACACAAAGGGGATTGACATCTGAAACGGTCCTCTGCATAGCAGAGGTTCCCCTCTCTGACAGCTACAAGGTGCTAAATTAGATGAGGTTGGGGCTGGAATCAATCGGGAATTGAGCCAGGGTCTACACCCACCTCACAATCCCTCCTGTATTTCCTGCCCCCTCCAGGACTGACGCTGGCTGCTCCTGCCCTACTCACTGCACTAAATCGTGACGGGATCCCCAGAGTTTCCCCGCCGCCTTCATTTCTAACTACCACTTCCTGGGGCCAACATGGGGGCGATTACTGCACATGCTGGGAAATCTTGATCATGGCCCTCAGGTTCCCCCGTGGAGAGAGGAAAGAGGTCCTTTTGGTGGCCACTTACCTCTACTTAACCTTTTTGTGCTGGCTTACCAGGATGCAGTTCCCCAGACCTTCAAGCCTCTTCAGCATTTTTGATGGCCATGCCAAGTCTACTGGTGGAATTTTGTGACGGGGCAATGTTTCTTCTTGGCAACAGGGATCCCAGTGGGAGCCTACTGGGCTTGGGGCCTGAGAGACGGGTGGGTAATCCTGGTCTCAGGGTTCCACTCCACTTCTGCAAAGTCATAAGTCCACAGCGCAAAATGGCATTATTTACACAACTGCACACTGCAGATGCGTTTACTCATCTGAGCACCCTACTGGTTTGTGGGCAGCTATTGTGTGCACTCATCTTTCACTAACCTATTCCTGTTTTGACATGTTTGAAGCATGTTGGCAAGAAACCTGTTTCTGCTAATTTAATCATCAATCATTAGTCTCCTGACTTTATTATGGTTAAAAACAATTTGCACATTTGATTTTAAGCCAGGCAAAACCTATTTCTTAGTAGTTGCTCCAACTTCCAAAATGGATGAAGACAGGAGGAAGAAGAAAATATGTTAAGTGGTAAAAAGTTAAGATTGAAATAACATATAGAAAAAGTAGATTAAGTAAAGTTCAAGTTCAGAAATAAAAATAGGAAACAGAATGGGACAGATTAAAAAAGGATAAGAAATGCATTGAAGGGGTTGAGGGCAGAATTAAAGCATTTAGAATAATTTTATTTTCAAATTCTATTCGTTTTCAAAATATTTAATATTTGCAGTCAGTGGTTAATTCTTCAGTAGCAAAAGTGTCCTTGACATATATAATATCGCAATATATTTAAGCTTATTTAAACGTAACAGCATCTAAAAATTGCAATACTGCCTCGCCCAAGATACATGCTGAGGGATCAAATAAATAATGTTAAGTGAGACGGTAGAATGGAATAATAATTAGGAGAATTTTTTTTCAAATGTGCATCATTTGAAACCACAAACCCAAGTAATGAAACTAACTCTTAACCTATGAGCTGTCAAACCACCTTGAAATTTTTGAGTTTGTGGTGGTGGTTTAGTCCCCAGTATTGAAAAAACAATACTTTCAAGAGTGCAATGGACCATTAAGATAATAGGGAAAGGTTTAATAATAGGTGCTGACTTCTGAATCATCCCTTTCAATGCTGCCTGTCGAATAAACTGCATCATACTAACAATTTTAAGGCTCAAGCTAAATGGCTAAATTTACCAAATCACACATAAAATGCAAAAAAACCAATCCATCACATGCTCTGGAATATCATAGCTGGTCATACAAAAAATTGGCCTAGTTTACAAGGAAATAACACAACAAGTTATTTTGGTTCAATAGTGTCAAATGACTGTTCAGGCCCTGAGCTAGGTTGATAGGGCCCATTTGATGACTGGGTCCAAAAATGGCCTGAGCTACCAGACGTAGCCACACTGGTTGAGTGATAGGCTGGCTTACAGGGATAAGAGCTAATTACCATAGTACAAGTAATCTCTTAAAATTTGCTTCATTCTCGAAGAGATGGAGAACTTTTTTTTTTGGACGTTGACTGATGGGATAGGATGGCTGGAGGAGCACCCAGAACTGACCCCTTCAGCGAAGTAGATGACCTTGAGATAAGTGTCAACTTTTGGAGCAAAGAACTCTCCAATATCGAGTTACAGAAATGTTGGCAGATAGTGGCCAATCAGGTGAAAGCTTTATCCTCACTTCATTGTGAATTAAAGAATATATGGACACAGACTGGGGAAGGAGAGGACACACCTCTAATGGTCCACAAGTGCTTTCTTTATGGTCTAGAGAGGTCAGCCTAAGTAGATCAGTTTGAGCCTCCAGTTGATTTTGTGCATGAAAGGGCTTTTGTGGGATGGGGAGCCCTTTACCCAGCATCCACAGTGACAGAGAAACCTCTCTATCCCTCGGTTCGAACTGAGTGAGCGTTCAATCCCAGATCCAGAGTGGTTTCCCTATGTCTATGGATTCTGGGTAAAAAGCTCCCCACTTCATCAAATCTGCTTTCACCTCATGCTCACCTACATGCACTGATCTCACAAAAGTGAGGAATCCAAGAGAATTTAGGGCCAGAAAGGAAGAAAGTTACAAGGAGAAGCAACAGTGATTATGACTGCTCCAGACACAGCAGCTTTACACCATCCCGTGTCCCATGTTTTATGTTGTAAATGGACTTGGTGCTTTAAAGGCTGTTTGTGGTTTGCAAGTATCTGTGATTTCAGAATGTCTCTTTTATATTTTACCACAGGCAACATTTTCCCCCTGTTGGAGGGGGGGGATGTGTGGGAGCGGGCGGGCAGGTTCCCGATTGGCGCCCCCGATTGGGGGCGCGCCGCCATTTTATGTGGGCGGGCCAATTAAGGCCTGCCCAGCGTGATGCCCACTCGGAAGCGCTGTGCGTTCCCTGTGCGGGCTGGGGGGGGGGTGGGGGGTGGTTTGGGGGGGGGATTCCCCGAGCCGTGAGTGCAGAGCACAGATCTCCCTGAGGCAAAGTGCTGCCTCAGGGAGATCGGCTCAAATGTGAAAAGCAGTTTAAAGAATAGAAATAATTTTACTGACATGTTGGGATATGCCCATAACCTTTATTATAAAATATTCTGAAATTTTTAAATCCCTCATGAAACGTCATCCCGCCCGTGGATGAGGTTTCATGTCATTTTCGAAGCCCGCCTGGGCTCCCGGCCTGCCCGCCAACCTTAAGGTTGGACAGCAGGTCCGTTAAGTGGCTTAACTGGTTTTTCAAAAGCGTTAAGTGGCTGTTGACAGGTCGGTGGGTGCGCAGCGCAGTCGGCTGCGCCCGCCGAACTGAAAATCGAAATGACGTGGGGTGACGTCAGGACGCATACCCAACATCACCCCGCGTCATTGTAGGCAGTGGCGAGAGGGCCCCGCCCTCTGCTTGCCGACCAGACGATGCAGCCCCATGTAATATTTGTGTTACTCAATAAGGACCTGTTTTCTTTGTGGCTCTTGGCTTTTGGGGAGAGTCCGTTTATAGAGGTTTCACTGTATTTGCATGTTCACCACCTCCACCCACCACCCCCCCCCTCACACCCTCTCCTTTCACACCTCACACGATGTAGGCTGCTCACTCGGCTGTCCCTTTGACTTCCTTCCTGAAATTTGAAGTTTCTGTTTTGTTTGCTCTTCAATAGGGAAGGCACAACCACCCACAGAGAAACCACAGGGGTGGTGAATAAACCAATCTGCTATGTCTATGAGGGCCAGGTCCTCCTGATGGCGTTGAGGGAACGCACATGTGGCTCTGTGCAAGCACAGCCAGGTGGGGCCTGTTTCATCTTTATCTTCTTGTCATGACAACCATCAGTTAACAGAATGCCTTCACACAGCACTGTCAGATCTTCTTATCTCCCTGTATGCAATGCTGGAGGATGCTAAGGACTGCTGCAAGCACAGGGACTATGTCCACAAGAATTCCTGGCCGTCTCTGGAAGGCTATCAGCAGCTGGGATATGCCGTGCGTGAGAAGCTATGGAGGCTTTCAAGATGATGGTCCATTCTAGACTACAGCAGAGGAAGGTCGGGGGTCAGAAACAGGCAATCAGCACAGGTGCCAATGCAGCCAGGCTGCGGAGCAGTGTAGCATGACATTTGCTCTTCCGACTGAGATGTAAGTGAAAAGCAGCAAAAAAATTAAGAACTAGACCTACATACCGCAATGCTATAGATGATTGCACAACATGCCAATTACAAAAGTATATTTCCTGATTTTTATTGGCCCAGGTTTTGCCATCATTGGTGAAGCTTTGCCACTGATCTCACAGAAAGCTAGCCACAAAGATCTAGTAATCTCTGTGGTGTGGATTTTCCCTTTCCTGGGGCAGCATTTTCCCCCTGTTGGCAGGGGGGTCGGGGTGTGTGGTTTGTGTGGGAGCGGGCGCGAGTGGGCGGGTTCCCGATTGGTGCCCCGTTTGTGGGTGGGCCAATTAAGGCCGGCCCAGCGTGACATCCGCTCGGAGGCGCTGTGCACTCCCTGTACGGGCGGGGGTGTGGGGTGGGCGGGGGGGGTGGGGGGCGATTCCCTGAGCAGGTCTGTGCGCCCTCTTGTGCATGCGTGTGGAAGAGCGCGTAGATCTCCCTGAGGCTGCCTCAGGGAGATTGGTTGAAGTTTTAAAAATTTATTAAAGGTAAGAAAAAAATTTTCCTGACATGTCCCCTCATGTGACACTGTCACACGAGCTGGGACATGTCCATTACTTCTATTTAAAAATCTTCCGAGCATTTTAAATCCCCTCATGAACCCTCATCCCGCCCGTGGATGAGGTTTCATGCTTTTTTTGGAAGGCCACCTGAGCTCCTCGCCTGCCCGCCAACCTTATGGCTGGACAGGCAGGTGCATTAATCATTTTAATTACTTTTTTAATGGCCTTAATAGGCTGTTGACAGGTTGTCGGGCATGCAGCCGAGTTGGCTGCGGACCCGCCAAACTGAAAATCTAAATGACGCGGGGTGAGGTTGGGACGACGCGTCGGAGAGCAGGCCTGGAAAATGCTGCCCCTGATCTCAGTGTGAACCTGGTACCAAGTCAAGGGGACCCCCATCACCAGCAACAGTGATGTCATCAAGCAGGGCAAGTGCCCAATTACATTGCACAATGCATACAGACAACAAAGCAGGAAATTAAAAACATTGAATCACTTCATTTTTAATTAAAATTTTACAGAAAGTGAAATAAATGATTGGTTCACACACATGGGATTAAGGCAGAAGCTTAATTATCACAAACCATCTTTTAAAAAATATTATTTCAAAAATATGAGAGTTTCTTTTTGCCACATTTGAGAAAATTGACATTCCACAATTATAAAATTAGTTTTTCAGAGCCAATGAGGCTAATCATTAATAATTATGAACCTAGTACCCTCTTAGTACAAAGGCTGTGTATCAGCTGTGGCTTGGTTGGTAGCATTCTCATTTCTGAGTCACAAGGTTTTGAGTTTGAGTCTAAACATCCTGGCAGTTACCATTGACCAGAAACTGAGCTGGACCAGCCATATAAATATTGTGGCTACCAGAGCAGGACAGAAGCTGGGAATTCTGTGGTGAGTAACTCACCTACTGACTCCCCAAAACCTATCCACCATCTACAACTCAGGAGGGTGATGGAATATTCTCCACTTGCCTGGATGAGTGCAGCTCCAACAGCACTCAAGAAGCTCAACACCATCCAGGACAAAGGAGCCTGCTTGATTGGCACCTCATCCATCACCTTAAACAACCGATGCACAGTGGCGGCAGAGTGGACCATCTACAAGGTGCACTGCAGCAATGCACCAAGACTCCTTCGACAGCACCGTTCAAACCATCGAACTCTACCATCTAGAAGGACAAGGCAGTAGATGCATGGGAGCACCACCATCTGGAAGTTCCCCTCCAAGCCACTCACCACAATGACTTGAAAGTATATCGCCATTCCTTCACTGTTGCTAGGGTAAAATCCTGGAACTCCCTTCCTAACAGCACTGTAGGTGTACCTACACCTCATGGACTGCAGCAGTTCAAGGCAGCCCACCATCACCTTCTCAAGGGCAATTAGGGATGGGCAATAAATGCTGGCCTAGACAATGATACCCACATCCCTTGAACAAATAAATAAAAAATAACTCCAGGATATGAGTACAGTGAGTTCTGAGGGTGTGCTGCATTGTCAGGGGTGCCATGTTTTGGATGAGGTGTTAAACCGAAGCCCCATCTGCCTGCTTTGGTGGATGTAAAAGATACCATGGCACTACTTCGAAGAAGAACAGGGCAGTTATCCCCAGTGTATTGGACAATATTTCTCCTTCAGTCAACATCACAAAAGCTGGTTATTTGGCCATTATCACATTGCTGTTTGTGGGAGTTTACTGTGTGTAAATTGACTGCTACATTTCCTGCATTTCAACAGTTAGCACATTTTGAAAGCACTTCAGTGGCTGCAAAGTGCTTTGAGACATCTGGTGGCCATGAAAAGCGCGATATAATTGCAAGTTATACAAACCCAGTTGCACCTCATTCAACAAGGTGCAATATTTTCAAGGATTTTTATAGTGAACATATAGTTTAAGAGTGGAAGTTCTCAGTTCAGTGAATTCTATTTGATTGCAGAGTTGGGGGAAGTTTAACACAGTCTATGGAGAAGCATCAAAATACAGACAGCACCTTCTGGATTTCTGTGCTCAGCTGCCCATGTACAGACTCCAGATGTTGCTGCCAATTTCAGAGGAGTGAGAGCATTGACTGCTGACAGTCTCAGCATCATTCCAACCATAACATCTGAGCTAATGGGCCCAATTTTAACCTATTGATAACCCGCCCACTTGCGCAGAATTAAAATTGGGTCCACTGATGTGTATAATTGTCTCTGTCGAGTATGGAAATATAGCTTGTGCCGCTTTAGTGCATGATTTTCAGAATTAAGCTGTTAATTATGATCAGAAATCATCACAAGTGATGGTAGCCACCGCACACCTTCTAGATTGATATAGATAGTACTACAAAAGCTGTATACCCAACATCCTGTATTTTAAGTTGCTGCCGTTTGTGTAAAATGTAAGTTTTTTGTTTGGTTTTGATGCAGTACTGCTAGTGAGGAAGTGGTGGTGGTGGTGGGTGGGGTAATATTACATAGTCATGTTTCTGAATGTCTATTTGTTCTTCAAAGTATTTGATCAGCTTAGTAATTTAAAGCTCTATTAGATTTTGACTAAATGTGTACAACTAAGGCAAAGCTAGATTAGTACACATGGGAGAAAGGAATAGAAAGGTATGTTGATGGGGTGAGATGCAGGTGGGAGGTGGCTCAAATGGAATATAAAGGCTAGTATAGACCGGTTGGGCTGAATGGCCTGTTCCAGTGCTGTGCATTTTACTGGTGAAGCACTGGTACGATAAACAGCGATGCAGGGATCCACACATGGGGTAGAGCAGAGATATGAACATCTTCCTTGGAATGTTTAGTGATGAGCATTTGTGTTGAGAGCTGTTGTGTGAATGGTAGTGGAGGCAGTTGTGCTTGTCCTCACACAGAGGTATGTGGGGATTGAGGAAGGAGAAGCTTATAGTACAGCTAATGGGGGCTCCTGCTGATTTCAACCCACTCCTGATTCACTGGAATATCATCCATGTAGTCCTGCTTGAACAATTGATTGGGCTACAGAGAACACATCTTTGGATTTCTGGTGAATTGTTTCAGCAGAATAACCAGTTCGGCAACTAGCAATCTCTTGCATGAGGTGTGTCCACTTAAAGCAGACCTTTAGTCACAGGGGCAAGTTTTGCACAAGGCTTATGTAACTATTTCTCTCAGAAGGTTGTTAGCATGTGGAATTCTCTTCCCCATAAAGCAGTGGAGGCTGGGTCATTGAATTTATTCAAGGCAACGTTAGACAGATTTTTGACTTTTGAGTCATATGAGGGGCATATAGGAAAGTGGAGTTGAGACCACAACCAGATCAGCAATGATCTTATTAAATGAAGGAGCAGGCTCGAAGGGCTGAATGGCCTCCTCCTGCTCCTAAGTCCCACGTTCCTATGTTCCTATGACCCAATGTTTTGGATTAAGGGCAAACCTGTGTGGGAGAAGAGACAGAGGTTTGTGATAAGTAAGCATGTGAAACAATAAGAGTGTCGAGGAGCGCTGAACTGCGTTGAATTGACTGAATTGATTTAGTACTGAGAACACAAAGGGGTGATCCAAATGCTGGCCATTCAGACACAAGGGGCACTTGAATACAAGGCCCAATGCTATATGTTGAGACAGCAGATTTGTGTGCTTTTTACTTACTGCCAATGGTAATTTGTGATGTTGAATATTGGAATTAGGAACAACTTCCTTTTTCTGTTCCTTCACTTCCTCCTCCTTCTCTGAAGGCAACAATGCAGACTCCTCGTCCAGTATGTCTGGCTGCACAGATTTTCTTCTAATGGCAAAGTTGTGCTGATGTAAATAATTGTGAAATATTGTGGAAGTGTTGTTTCAACAACCTGATGGGACGGTCTTTAGGAATTTGGGTGAATTCGAGATCTCCTGGGCCTGTTGATTTAATGAAATCCTACCCTACTCATAATATGACATTGTTAGGTACACTAATAGTGACATGGCTGCCATCAGTTACGTCCTCCACTCTTTGGGCCTGGCTATCTGGTAAAAGTACTGATCCCTTTATAATTGTTCTCTCTTTCCATTGGGAAAGTGATTAATGTGTTGCCTCTGGCAAACAAGACAGTAGTGGCCGGCTTTATACATTGTAAGAAGACTCAATATGTTGGAAACTGTAACGTGTAACAATACAAAATGAGTTGGTGGAATAATAGTTCAATATGTGGCATCTTTAACCACAATAGCTATCATCAGCAGGTCATAATCCAGTGGACAGGATAAGTTGGTGAGCATTTTCCTGCTAAGTCATAGACATCAAAGTCAAATCTCTTTCAACATGCCCAGGTAGTTATGCCTGGGCTGGGTGATGTGATACCCAGGTTACCTGTGGGTACTGCCAGTTGTCGCTGCTCCCTCTTCAGGAGTTCCTTTCATATCCAACGTGAACATTGGCAGGCCTAGTGGAATGCCCTTGGTCTGCCATGCTTGCTGCTGAAAGGTCAGTTGGAAGCAAGCCTGGGACTGTATCAAAGGAGGTTTCCATTTAAGGGAATCAAGGCAGATAGACACAAAAAAGTACTAATAACCAAAATTTAGTCAGACAAGTCAAAATAGGAGCCACTCTGAGCAATATGGCAATTTAACTTTAAAATTCTTTGGGGAGCAGTTTGCAGGTAATCTGGTGCCTGTCTACAAATGCGCCCTGCGAATTAACAGTCGCAACGCAAAACAACACAGATGAGCATTAACGCAATAGAATGAGATAGAGTGAAAGGAGGAGGCTGACGTGGAGCTTAAGCAATGGCATGGACTTTTGAGGCTGAATGACCTGACCCTGTGCTGGAAATTCTATGTAATTTTGTAACACGCAGTGAAGTCAGTGCAAACACAAAGCTTGATGCCAAAATGTATAAATTCTTCTTCCCCCACTGAATTGGGAGTTCAGAACTGGGTGTGTTTGGATCTGTCTTTTTGATTCTGCAGGCCATGGGCCTTTCCCTGTGCACACCCACTGTGGGATTGCACTCAATTCCTTTGCTCAAGTAGTAATGCTTGGCAGTCATTCACACATGATATTTTATTACTTGCTTTCTTGGTGCTTGGCAGCTTCTTGACTCTTTTTTAAAAACATTGTCCAACACTTTTCTCTCCACTGCTCACTGAAATCTGTTGACAGTAAACCCAAGAAAATCCCAATGCTTTGCTAACTTCAGGAAATACCCTGATATTCCATTGCAGCATCCGTGTAGTCCTGCTTGGACAATTGATTGGGTTAGAGAGAACACGGCTTTGAATTTCTGGTGAGTTGTTTCAGCAGAATAACCAGTTCAGCCTTTGTAAAACATGTACAAACAATGGCAGTAGTGCACATGAAAAGACCAACTTATTCGATCCATCCTGCCTCTTTTAGTAGCACCATCCTGTTTATTATAATAAGAGACACTTCTGAACCACCTGGTGCCACATCATTTCCTGGGAGAGGAAAGAACGGATGAAACCCTGGAGCAACTAGCAATCTCTTACATGAGGCATATCCGTTTAAACCAGAACTTTAATCACAGGGGCAAGTTTTGCACAATGCTTATGTAACTATTTCTCTCAGAAGGTTGTTAGCATGTGGAATTCTCTTCCCCATAAAGCAGTGGAGGCTGGGTCATTGAATTTATTCAAGGCAACTTTAGACAGATTTTTGACTTTTGAGTCAAGGGTTATGAGGTGCATACAGGAAAGTGGAGTTGAGACCATAACCAGATCATCAATGATCTTATTAAATGAAGGAGCAGGCTCGAAGGGCTGAATGGCCTCCTCCTGCTCCTAAGTCCCACGTCCCTGTGTTCCTATAACCTAATGTTTCAGATTAAGGGCAGACCTGTGTGGGAGAAGAGACAGAGGTTTGTGATAAGTAAGCATGTGAAACAATAAGAGTGTCGAGGAGCGCTGAACTGCGTTGAATCGACTGAATTGATTTAATATTGAGAGCACAAAGGGGTGATCCAAATGCTGGCCATTCAGACACAAGGGGCACTTGAACACAAGGCCCAATACTATATGTTGAGACAGCAGATTTGCATGCTTTTAACTTATTGCCAATGGTAATTTGTAATGTTGAATATTGGAATTTTCAGTGTTCTATCCGCAAGGATAAATAAATGCTGTCATCACATGGCTCCTGCAGATAAATTTTAATTCAATGTATTTAATTTAACTGAAGTCAGATCTTTCAATGTTCAACTGCAGAAGTGACGTTGCTCGGATCAGCTGAAAGAGGCACACAGAACTAAATACTGAGGAAAAACAAAAAACTACTGCGGATGCTGGAAATCCAAAACAAAAACAGAATTACCTCGAAACTTCAACTCTTTTCTTCTCCGCCGATGCTGCCAGACCTGCTGAGTTTTTCCAGGTAATTCTGTTTTTGTTTTAAATACTGAGGACCTCATTCACTGAATTTACAAGTCATTAGTCTGTCAGCTTACCAGTGAAAATCAATAGAAGCTTGCTAAAATTATCTCAAGATCAGGGAATTTATTCTGGAAAGCCAGTAAAAATTGAGGAGAGATGTTAATAAGAACAGGTCTTTTCCATATAGCAGATCAGTGTGTGGGGCAAACCATTAAAAGTAAACATATTCATCTTCCAAATATTAAAATTTGACATTTAATTTCATGCTCCCAGTGGTGGGCGCTATGTTCAAATGTGCAGCGAATCGGTGTTGCATCATTTCTGGCTCTGTGCTCCCTTCAAATGTGGCTCCTGCCTATGAATGAAAATGAGTGAATTTATCTTTTAATGCGAACTACAGAATAATTGTATCTCATCACCTTAAAAGCCCTGTGTGCGCTTCAACATATTCCTATTCCTCTTTATCTGTGACACTTGTGCCTCTCTATTTCTACCTGTCTGCCTCTCTAGTTTCGTGCATAATACTGCTATGTTTAGCCTTATTTTTTATTCTAACTTCTGACTAATTTTGCTATTTAGCTGACTCGTTCACAAAGTCTGCATCTCCCAGCGCCATTCTTCAACTACAATGCAGACAATTAATCTCTTTCTATGGAACAAACACTCTTGCATTGCTCAATTCACTGACTGCTCCTCTTGCCCCCATTATTTCCTGCCATCCCACTTTCCCAGACCTGCTACCCATCCCATCTGCTGGAATCCCCTATTTTCCTGCTTGTCTCTAATCCATCTGCTGCTCCATATTGGTTTAAGCACTTTTACTGTATTTACTGACTGCACAGAATGAGGAACAATGTAAAGAGGTAAGTAGGTGGGCGGAAAATTTATGGTCAGGTTTGCCCGAAGAAACTGATCTCTGTGGATTATTAGGTCGTATTAAGTCCCATTTTCTCAGGCTCTCTCTCTCACACGGAACTTTTGGTTCTGTTTATCCTTGTTTCTATCCCAGTGCCCCTCTGCATGAGTTTCCCCACTTGTACTACATTTTACTGCTGCTGCCTTTCTCTCATCCCTCCCTTTCTTTCTCTTGTCTCTGTCTCATTCTCTAATCTTTCTCACGCTGTCTCTCTCTCTCTCTCAGGGTAACATTCTCTCTCACTTTCTCTCCCTGCCTCCCATTCACTCATTCTTTCAAACTGCCCTCGCTGTGTCATATGGCAGGATTATTCGGATGGTGAGGTTTCACTCCCCGTGAAGATTCAACAGGGAACCTATCTTGCCCACGGCCATTTAACGCTGGGTGAAGGGGCTAATTGAGGCCGCACTGAAAGTAAGTTTGGGGTAAGGCCTGGCTGGCAGGCCCCAGCAAGGGGTGGTTGGGGAACTGGGAATGAGAGGCCGGAGGTGGTATGATTGCATGAATTGAAAATTATTATAGTATAAATTGCAGTTAACTACCATGATAGGGAAGGCGATGGTGGTGGCATAGTGGTAATGCTCTGGGACCTGGGTTCGAATCCCACCATGAGAGATGGTGGAATCTGAATTCAATAAAAATCTAGAATTAAACGTCTAATAATAACCATTAAACCATTGTCGATTGTTGTATAAACCCATCGGGTTCACTAATGTCCTTTAGGGAAGGAAATCTGCTGTCCTTACCTGGCCTGGCCTACATGTGATTCCAGACCCACAGCGATGTGGTTGACTCTTAAAAGCCCCCTGAACAAGGGCAGTTGGGGATGAGCAATAAATGCTGGCCTAGTCAGCGATGCCTGCATCCCATGAATTAATAAAAATAAATGACCCAAGTGAACACTTTCACACCTATTATGAATATAAACTTAAAACTGTTCTTCAGCAACATCACAAAAGATCACCTAATCCTTGGCTAACTTATTGAAGATTGACAGTTGAAATTTTAAGTAATGCATATGTGGATACTTTGGATACAGGCAAAACTTCCTATTGTTGGCAACAGGCCGTTTCAACCTGAATCTCTGTTTCAATGGCCCTTCTGCAATGTAGTCTCATTCCTAGTCACAGCATGGATTATGAAGGTAATAAAGTAAAATCTTCTATAAAAATAAGATAAGATAAATTAAACAATGATTATCATGGTAGAATTAACACAAGTATTGTCCATTTTACATTAAGTCAGTAAAGATAGCTTGCTAACTTATGGAGTATAACTTTTTATAAAATTGGTGATTTTCAAACTTTCTCGGTGGGGAACCACCTACACATATTAACCTATTCATGAATATCCACTGCCCTAACCTCAAAGGCTGTCAGCTATCAAAAGAAACATGATTGTGGTGTTTATTAGCATGCAACAATAACATGTACTTACATAGAGCCTTTTACAACCTCAGGACATCCCAAAATCCCATCACCATGCCATTTTGCCACTGCTGGGAAAGTTGGCAAATTGGATGCCTACCCTGAGGCGAATTGAGTCACTTCAGTGGCCAATTAAGCACTATTTCCAGCCTCTACTTCGGTGGTTGGGAAGTGGGGGGCAGGGTGCGGCTGCACAGAGGAGGAAAGCCCTCCATGGGGAGACAGCCCAGTGTGACCTAGCAGCCTGCCAGTTGGCCCCAGATTGGGGGTCCCCTTTTTGGGTAATCTAAGGCCCACAATGGTTGCTTCATGACAACAGTGCTGCTGGTACGTAGCGACCACCCCTCCAATCACCCAGACCTGCCTGTCTGGCTATGGCATTCCCCAATGCTACTTATCGCTCTTCAAGATGGCCGAGATTTGAGGCACTCTCTCGCCTGCGGCTGCTGCCTCAGCAATGGCCACTTCGTGCAGTGGTGCTGCTGAGCTACCGGCGTGTGTTTGGGCTGGCAGCTCTGGGAGTGGGCCACCAGAGTGTGGCATCAAGGAGCCCTAGCAAAACTGGAGTCAATGGGAATCAGGGGGAAAACTCTCTGCTGGTTGGAGTCATACCTAGCACAAAGGAAGATGGTTGTGGTTGTTGGAGGTCAGTCATCTCAGCTCCAGGATATCACTGCAGGAGTTCTTCGTGATGGTGTCCTCGGCCCAACCATCTTCAGCTGCTTCATCAATGACCTTCCTTCCATCATAAGGTTAAAAGTGGGGATGTTCGCTGATGATTGCACAATGTTCAGCACCATTCACGACTCCTCAGATACTGAAGCAGTCCATGTCCAAATGCAGCAAGACCTGGACAATATCCTGGCTTGGGCTGACAAGTGGCAAGTAACATTCACGCCACATAAATGTCAGGCAATGACCATCTCAAACAAGAGAGAATCCAACCATTGCCGCTTGACATTCAATGGCATTAGCTTTGCTGAATCCCCCACTATCAACATCCTGGTGGTTACCATTGACCAGAAACTGAACTGGACTAGCCATATAAATATTCTGGCTACAATAGCAGATCAGAGGGTAGGAATCGTGTGACGAGTAACTCAATTCCTGACTCCCCAAAGCCTGTCCACCATCTACAAGGCACAAGTCAGGAGTGTGATGGAATACTCTCCACTTGCCTGGAAGAGTGCAGCTCTCACAACACTCAAGAAGCTTGACACCATTGAGGTCAAAGCAGCCGCTTGATTGGCACCCCATCTACAAACATTCATTGCTTCCACCACCGACGCACAGTAGCAGCATTGTGTACCATCTACAAGATGCACTGCAGGAACTCACCAAGGCTCCTTAGACAGCACCTTCCAAACCCATGACCACTACCATCTAGAAGGACAAGGCCAGCAGATAGATGGGAACACCACCACCTGGAAGTTCCCCTCCAAGTCACTCGCCATCCTGACTTGGAAATATATCACTGTTCCTTCACTGCCGCTGGGTCAAAATCCTGGAACTCCCTCCCTAACAGCACTGTGGGTGTACCTACACCACATGCACTGCAGCAGTTCAAGAAGGCAGCTCACCACCACCTTCTCAAGGGCAACTAGGGATGGACAATAAATGCTGGCCCAGCCAGCGAAGCCCACATCCAGTGAATGAATAAAAAAGTCCTTAATTGGGACTGGGACTGAGACCCCAATGACAACCCCTCACTTGGCCGCCACCAGCAAAATGCAGCCCGGGTCCTGCCACCCTCTGAAGCAGAACTCCCACCCTCTTGGGAAATTCAGTCCCCAGCTTCTAAATCTTTCTTTATAACTCCAAATTTATCATGTTTGATATCTCACGAGTGACCTGGCTTTTATTCTTTCTATGGCTTTTAATATTATTCTTATAATGGGGTTCCCAGAACTGCACCTGTACTCCAACCGTAACCAATGTGTGATACGAATGCAGTGTCACTTTGCTGATTTTATGTTCAATGCCGCGCATGACAAGCCCAGAATCCTATGTGACTTGTAAATGGACCTTTCTAACTGTACCTCTTCTGTATTATCACAATGATCCCACTTCTGTCCTGAATGGAGGCTCATTCAGCTCGAAACGAGAAAAATTCTTTACTGCATGGAGATGAAAGTGGCGGGGTTCTTTGTTTTGGGTTTAGCTAAGTATAAATAAGAGGGAAAAACTAAAAATTCTGTAGAACACCTTTACTGCACTTTCCTGCCAGTCCACCATAGCCCATGACTCTCTTGTAAATCAAAAATCTGTCCACCAGTCTTGAATATATTCAAAGGCCCAGCCTCCATTGCTGTCTGTGGGTCGACAATTCCAAAGACCAACGATCCACTGAGAGAAAAGAAAATCTTCCTCTTCGTTTTAAACAGGAGACAACCCTTATTGTGAAACGATGCCCCCCCTCCTCAGAGAGCCAGTACAGACACGTGGGCCAAATGGACTCCTGCTGTGCTGTAACCATCCTATGATTCTATAACAGCAAATAAGGACCGTCACTCAAAGAGAGATGGGGAGAGATTGATAAGGGACATAAAAACTGGCATTAGAATGGAAATAACAACTAACACAAAGGGCAGGATTTTCTGCCTGCCAAGTGAGCTGTGTGGGAGCAGGCGCAGGTGGGCGCGGACCCGATCGCCACCCGCGATCAGGTCCGTGCCGCCATTTTACATGGGTGAGCCCATTAAGACCCGCGCAGTGTGAAACGTGGCTCCCGAGGCCAGCGGGAGTGGGCGGGCAGCAGCGGCGGGACTGCTATGACCGTCGGGTCCAATGGTGACCCGGCGGCCTGTTTAAATGTGCCCCTGCGGCCTTGCGTAGGCTGTCAAACATGGCCAATAGACGGGCTCCCCAGAGCGCTGCTGGTGAGGAGGCCAGGCAGGAGGGTGGGGCAGGGGGTCACTTTGCCCCTCGTTTCTCAGACGATTGCCTTGCTGCCCTCCGGGAGGTCCTCGTTCCCAGGGATAGGAGGAGGAGGCTCCCCCACATGACCAAACGTGCCTGGGAGGTGGTGGAGGTGGTGAGCTCCCGTGACGTGGTGCGACGCACCTGGATCCAGTGTCACAAGCGTTTCCTCGATCTTTTGCGCTTGGGAAGGGTGAGGTACCATGTTGGCATTGGTCACTTAAGCCAGCAGGTAGGCTTTCCCCCCTCCGCCCCCCCCAACTCTGAGTGCAGTTACTGCATTGAATCATTGACAACAAGTGTCCTTCGCTGGGTGGGCCAGCAGATATTGCCTATGCTGAGGTCACCCTGAGAGGGTGGTGAAGAGATGGGTTCTGCCCCCGCAGCATGTGGTACACTGAGACCCACATGACTGTTTTGGGGGTAGCCTGGAGGAGCTGCACCCAGGCGCAGTGCTGGAACTGCAAAACATGTCAAAGTCAGGGTGATGCCATGCTGGAAGGGGAGCTTCAAGGTGGCGGGGGCACCGATCGATCTGCTGCCCTCTGCGCTCCACGTGCTTGCGCCTCCTTGCTATGGAATTTAGACTGTGTGGTGCCTAATGTGATGTAGGCAGCATTTGGCCAAGGGGGTGGGGACAGACCTGGCATCTGCGTGTGAGTGTTCGGCAGCAGCGGGGTGAGGAGGCAATGGTGCCCTGCAATGTCCCACTATGGTTGGGGTGGGCTGGTTGCAAAGGAGAGTCCAGGTACAAATAGCTCTAATCAATGCTCTTCCCTCCTTTTCAGGAGAAGGATGCACATAATGCCGCCGAGTGGGTGAGGACTGGTGGAGGGCCGGCCCAGTTAGCCATCATTTCCAGGTTCGAGCAGGAGGTCCTCGATCTGAAGAGGCGCCATGTGCCCAGGTCCACCGGTGTCGGTGAGGCTGGGGTGCCACGGGCAGGTATGTTTGCCCAGCAGTGAGGTCACCATTGGTATCCCAGCAGCCATAGCAGTGCTGAATGTTCAGTGATTGAAGTTTGCAACATGGCTTAACCATTACTTATGGAAGGACGAGCGGATAATGATCCGGGGGACAGGGATGCAGATTGACATCGTCTCCACGTTAACTGACCCAATGTCCTTGTTCTTCCTTTCAGCATCAGCGGAGCAGGGCTGGGAAGAGGAGGTACAGGGGCCCCTCTCACACCTGAGGATCCTGAAGTCTCTGACCCACCAGTATCCCACCATCTCAGCCAGGCAGGCACCAGTGCTGATACTAGTACCTCAATAGGAATTAGGATATCGGCTAGTGTTTCAGGGCACAGTGGTAAGGGCACTTTACAGGTGCTGGAGGAGCTGGTGGAGACAGAGAGTGACCATGGCGCCGGCAGTTAGAGGACTGCAGGGGACCAGAAACGTGCTCAGTCGGTGGCTGATGATGGGCCTCTGGAGTTGCCCATGAGGCAGCAGGTGCTGGATGTCCAGCAGGGTGTGTGGGAGGATCTGGCTATGTTTGGCTTGGTCTCCATGGTGGAGGAATCCATGCGGACCCTCACCAACGCAATGAGCCTCATGGCCGAGTGCCATGCTTTGCCCATGGAGAGAAAGGCAACTCTCGTGGAGAGGCTTCTCCAGGAGACCAATCAGGGCATTGACCTCAGCTGGTCAGTGCCAGTGTGGGAGATGGTCTGGGTACCAAGTTCCCCAGCTCGGTGCCCATCCGTCTACGGTGAGCAGGGAGGTCCAAAGCGACCTCACGTCGGGCTTATCTCAGGGCGCTCTGGATGAGGGCAGCAGCTCCTCTGCCCCTCTGCCAGTGACCATGGCATTAGATGAGGCTGCGGCGACTGGGGAGATGCTAGCCGTGCCACTGGCCGCTCCCTCCCAGACGGGGCCAGCACAGGCTCCATGGGCCAGAGGGCGGCCGCCAAGGTAATTGAGGCCAACAGGGCAGCAG
The DNA here is from genome assembly GCF_964194155.1 of Cetorhinus maximus. Classification (NCBI taxonomy): domain Eukaryota; kingdom Metazoa; phylum Chordata; class Chondrichthyes; order Lamniformes; family Cetorhinidae; genus Cetorhinus; species Cetorhinus maximus. Next base: position 91,664,139 of record NC_135895.1, on the reverse strand, counting down.
AGTCAGCAGGCTGTCTCAGATGCCAGTCTCAGCGAGGGGACAGCACCTAGACATAGCACTCGAAAGCATAAACATAAGGCACCTTAGGCACACCACGGGTTTCTCACTGGTGCTTTTGTGTTGCCCCACAATGAGGTCATGATTAGTTGGTGTGGTGTTTAACAATTGTCATTTTGTTTCCTTAAGTTCATTTTGTTATATCATTACATTTAGACATGTGACCATGGCTGAGGGTGCCTCTTTCCCTCTGCAGGTGGATGGTTACCCATGATGTTATGAGTGAGTTGTGTCACATTGAGCTTTATTCACAAGGTCCTTAGTTAACGTTCCTATCCAGGCAGATTTAGCACTCAGGTATCGAGCATGGAGCCTGCAGCACAGGCTTTTATTGTAGGTCCATCTGTGGTGTTCGAGCTGAAGGTTCGTTGGATTAAAATCTCGCAGGTGTCCCTGCCTCCCTGGAGTAGTCCCAGGTCAGCGTCTACCCCCTCAGCATTTCCCTGTGCATGCTCATCCTCAGACTCACTGCTGGACTCATCATGTGCAGCCGCAGCCAATGCGTCTACATCTTCCTCATCCACTGCGTCGCCCCTTTCCAGCACAAGATTGTGGAGAGTGCAGCGTACAACCACTATCAGCGACACATGATCTAGGGGGTACTGGAGTGCGCCCCCTGAACGGTCCAGGCATCGGAAGCGCATCTTAAGAAGTCCGACGGTTCTCTCTACCACAGCCCTTGTGGAGACGTGGCTCCTATTGTACCGTTGCTCAGCTTCTGTTCTTGGGTGGTGGAGAGGCATCATGAGCCACCTTCTGAGGGGATAGCCCTTGTCACCCAGCAGCCATCCATCAAGCCGGGCTGGAGCACTGAAGAGCCTCGGCACCTGGGAGTGTCTCAGGATGTAGGCGTCATGGGAGCTGCCTGGTACCTTGCACAGACTTGTAGAATCAGCATCCTGTGATCACACTATCTGCACGTTCATGGAGTGGAAACCCTTCCTGTTGACAAAGGCACCGGGCTCACCTGCTGGCGCTTTGATGGCCACATGTGTACAGACTATAGCACCCTGGACGCGGGGGAAGCCAGCAATGGCCTCGAAGCCTCTGGCTTGCTGTGTCTGACTTGCCTGATCCCAGCGGAAGTGGATGAAGGACAATGCACGCCTAAACAGAGCGTTTGTAACCTGCTTGACACAAGTGTGTACAGCTGATTGGGAGACACCGCAAAGATCACCCACCGAGCCCTGGAAGGAGCCAGAGGCATAGAAGTTGAGGGCAGTTGTGACCTTTAGAGCCACTGGCATGGGGTGTCCACCAATACAGTTAGGGGAGATCTCAGGCCTAATCATCTGACAGATATAGTTCACTGTCTCCCTTGACAGTCGGAGCCTCCTTCGGCACTGCACCTCAGACATATTGAGGTAGCTGCTTCGCCGCCTGTACCCCTGGCGGCAGGATAGTGGCGTCTTCTGCGGCCCCTTGCACCTTGGACAACCTCTTGGCCCTGTGCCCCTTGTGTCTGCGCCTGTACTCCCAAAGGTGGCTCCCCTAGAGGCTGATTGTGGACTCCTGGCCTCCTTCTCCTTCTGGCCCTCCCTTCCTCCTCAGTGGAGGTGCCTCCAGTGGAGAGTTCAGCTCCCATTCCCAGGCTAAGGGAAGGCTTCCTGAAACCTGCAGGCCCCAAAATGGATCTTCACTGCAGAGTGCTGACCTGAAGGTTGTGAGTCTTGTCCAAGCAGCTGGTATGAGTTTTGAAGTATTTCTTCTCACACAGGCAAGTATCAGTAACTTTCCAAATTAAATATCTGACTGAGCACATTCGCGACCTCACTGACCCCTCATATCCCACCCGTGGATGAGGTTTATACAAATCTGTCCTACCAGCCTGCCCGTTGCGCCCGTGTGACATCCTGAAGATTACACGGGCCCTGAATAATCGCTGTCGATTGGTGCCTCAAGGGCCTTAAGTGGTCCCTTAATTAATGGCGGGCGTGCATTGGAGAGCATCGCGCACCCGCCCACCGAAATATCATGATGGCGTGCGGTGACGTTGGGACGCTCACCTGACGTCACCGCGCGTCATTTTATGCGTAGGCATGTGGGGCCCGCCCCCGCTCACCAACGGGACAATTCTGCCCAAAGTAAAGTCGCCTTTTTGATACTTATTACTCGTTCCTTGACAGTAGGTTAATGTTGACTGAAAGGAAGTTGAGCATAAAAATAACTGGAGGAAATTTTTACTGATTACCTCACTCCATTAAACATAATAATGATGGAGTCATTAGGCATTACAAATGAACTTCTTGAAGCTTGGAAATGTTATGCACTTTGGAGGAAATTCCCATTCATATTTAAATATTCAGAAATGATTCAGAAATGGTGTAAAAATATTTTTTGGGAGGGAAAGGTCAAACAATTGACCTATTTGATCATTCAAATTAAACAATGCAAAGAATAGAAAAATGGGAACTTGACAATCCATGGTTACATTGAATCGTGATGTCGAATTAGGAGAAGTTACTTAATTGGCAGCATGACGTACCTCTCAAAGTTGATACAGTCAACAATCAACATTTCTTGTCGCTTAATCCATGGCAAAACCTCACTTTAACCAATGAGTGTTAACTCTAAAATTAGAGGTTTTACAAGGGATAAAGTTTCAGAACGGAAGTTTTCGGAAAGACAGACTCTGGCAAGAGTCGACTATTTTCATTAATGCATGTATCTTCTTGCCTTTGGATTGAATTGAATCCAGGAACTAGAACCGGAGGCTCAAAGGAACTTATATCTCAGACGGAGTGCGGAGGCTATCAGGTTTGGAGGTGGGCTGGGCCTAAGGCCTGCCTCTGTGCTCGGGCACTGTGTTTGAATGAAAGAAAAATAATAAAACCAAAAACATCCCTGCAGTCCTCAACTCCCCCTCATCCCCCCACACATTCCCTATGCCAACCCACCTCCCACCTACCCACCATGGCCCCTCACACCCTCTATGCTAGTCCATGCCCCCCACTCAGCCCCCTTGGCCACTCATTACCCCATGCCAGCCCATGCCCCTCTACCCACCCTCACCTGGTATCCTTTGACACTTCCTGGACAGCTGGGCAGTTCCAATGAGTTTGTACGTAAAAAGTACATAATCATGTTTAATTCTAACAATGCCAAAAGGTGCCTTACCTCTCCTAAAGGTGATCCAGGACCCTATCCAAATGGGTACCTTATCTTTCCAAAGAAGCACCCTAGCTATCCAAAGAATCCACCAAGTTTAGACCTCCTCTTACCTGGTCTACTCTGCGCACTCCGGGACTCACTCATCTCGGGTTCAAAAATCAGGAGTCAGTGTAGATAGCTGGCGAATTAAATGGCCAGCTGCCGCCATGAATTCACACACATGCAAAACCCTGGCCCGACTCCAGTTCAGCCCCCTCGAGGATGAGCAATGCCGGGATCGGGGGCAAGACTTAGAAATTTCATCTATTTCTGGGATTTCCACCATGACACAGAGTCTGTCGGGCCCTTATCTTTGTTCATTTATCCATTTTGTATTATCGCATTGAACCTAACTATGTTGCGGCCTCTGTTTTCCAATCCCATATTTATCCCACTTAATTTTCTTATGGCACTCCTTTATATAAAATTATCATTGAAAAGGACATTTGTAATCTCTCAAGGGGTAGAAATCTTGAGAGAGTCACTATTGGAATCCAATGCATTTTATGTCAGTCAAATCTTAATTTGTTGAGTTTCCATCCTATTCGAAATACGAATCTCAATACCACAGGGAATTCCCTCGAAATATTCCCCATAAGTATTGTTCAGCAATAAGTTGCATTGTACAATCTGAACCAATTATATTTTGGATAGGCAGTGATCAATCAATCAGAACTAAGACCCTAAGATGGAATTTTAAGGTGGAGACGGGTTTGGTGATGGGTGGGCAGAAAGGGTTGGGAAAATTGGAAAGAAATGCATTGGGTTGGTTCCCAAAGTGTTCCAGTTTTGCCCAGCAATAATATGTGTGCCCTGTTAGCAACCTGCCTAGCAATGGCAGGGAGCCAACTGAACATGTTTATGAAGCAATTGCCAGCCATTTTCCCAGGGCAAGGGAATTATACCTGCGGCCAAAAGAATCCGGACAGTTACTCGTTAACTCAGGGGAGGCGAGAGTAGAACAGGAAGACATTGAGGTCTGAAACTGACAGGCACTCAGAACCATAAAGGGAGAAAGCAGTGAGACTGAGATCTGCCATAGGCATAGGCCTGGTATTACAGGAGTTGCTCAGTGATACTGTTGCTACTGATAGAGTTGGAGAGAAAGAATTTGCTGAAGATTCCTGCAACATTATCTACCAACTCAAATGAACTACAGGCCTGCCACAGAGCCTGTTGTCAATGTCAAGGAGCATGGGGCAGTCCAGCTCTGACTTGGAACAGGGTTTTGTCCAGATCTTGGAGCCCATCCTTTCCAGTGTGGAAGTGGTGGCCAACTCCAGGGGAACGCTTGTGGACCCTGCTCTGATACAGGGTCTGATAGCTGATGCCTCAGCTTCCATTGCAGGACAAACAGAAGCCACTCAATGTCTCCTTGTTACAGTGCAAGCTCGGGCGGAGCTCGAGATATCTTGTTACAATGGCTCTGACTGTTGCCACCATGACTGTGGAAACCAGTGTTCAAAGTGGCTTGCAGGATCTCACTGCAGCCCAGTAATCTGTCCTCCTGCAGATTACTGGGATTGCTGAAGCCTCATCTCAGGGAGTGGCAATGACTGTGTGGAGCACAACCCTCAGGATGACAATATTTGTGCTTCCACCACTGCCATTCCACCAGTGCCCTTGCTGCCTGATGTCAGCCAGTCAGCCAAGACTGTTGCCGCCCATGTCAAGGTGATGCTTTCTGAAGCCAGGCTCACAAGGCACAAAGCTGCTCGAGAATGCCCTCCAAGGCCATTTTTAAAATGTATTCATTCACGGGATGTAGGTGTCGCTGGTTAGGCCATCTGCAGTCTCCCTAGTGAAAGTCAGCAGCCTCTTACCAGCCATTCTGCAGTTACTGTGTACCGCTGCGTGGGAGCACTAGGACAGGCAAAGACACATTGAAGATTGACATGAAGGAAATGCACAAAGGTGAATAATTCAGTTTTGTATATATTAAAGGAAGTTTTTGTTGGGTAAAATTCTTTGTGTTATTGTTGGTTCTTATTTTGGGATTCTACCCAGGTGGACGCTGTGATGGGACATAGCAGATAGATTGAAAGATGGAGAATTAATTTTATTCATTCATGAACATCGCTGACTGAGCCAGCATTTATTGCCCATCCCTAATTGCCCTTGAGATGATGTTGGTGAGCTGCTTTCTTGAACTGCTGCAGTCCCTCTGCTGTAGGTACACCCACAGTGCTGTTAGGGAGTTCAAAGATATTGACCCAATGACAATGAAGGAACAGAGATGTATTTCCAAGTCAGGGTGGTATGTGGCTTGGAGGGGAACTTCCAGGTGGTGGTGGTGTTCCCATGCTTCTGCTGCCCTTGTCCTTCTAGGTGGTAGAGATTGTGGTTTGGGAAGCGCTGTCTAACCTGGTGAGTTGCTGCAGTGCATCTTGTAGATGGTACATACTGCTGCTAGTGGTGCATGGAGTGAATGTTTAAGGTGGTGGATGGGGCGCAAATCAACTTGGCTCCTTTGTCCTGGATGATGTTGAGCTTCTTGTATTGTTGGAGCTGCAGACATCCAGGCAAATGGAGAGTATTCCATCACACTCCTTTTTGTTTCTCCTCCTCCCAAGGTAGCCTCCAAACACCTGGTGGCCAGGGCTGTGATCTCATGATATCTATTCATGGAAGATGCAACAGAGCACCTCAAACCTGGACACATGCAGGGTGGGTGCTGGAGACTCCACATGAGCTGTCCAGGCAGTGAAACTTTTGCTGTGATTGCTCAATGACCTTCCTGGTTGCTGTATGACTCTCATTTTAGCTGCAATGGCCTCATGTAGTTAAATGGAAGAAGGGAGTCATTAGCTAGGTACCTAGCAGGCATCCCTTGACACCCAGCAGCCAGAATCCAGCTCCTCGTGGTCACTCAAAGATGGCAGGTACAACTGCCACAGGATAAATACATTGTGGTTTCTGCAAGAATGGTGGGTATTCATTGAGAGGATCTTCTGGACATGGTGGCACATCAACTAAACATTTAGAGAATGGTAGCCCCAGTGGTTGTGGGGCATCTGCTTGTTAACTCCTGGGGCCCTTGGAGATACATGTGTGCAGTCAATTGTACCCTGGCTCCACTGGGAATCCTGCCAGCTGGAAAAAACCATGTGCTCTCTCCTCCTGTTTCTCTCAGGTCAGTGAGAAGACGATGAGGTCCCCTCTCCTTCCATACAGGGCGTCCGTCACTCACTGAAACAGCAATGGAGAGCAAACTGTGAGTTGCTGCTAATGTTGCTGGCTCCTGCCTAGAAGGATCCACTGGCATGGGAATTTAGAGTGACTGAGACCTTGATGGCCATGACTAGTGCTGTGCTGTCCTCACCCTGTTGTGTGGCTGCAGGTCAGGTTATAGGAAGGTGGCACAGTTCCCTCACCGCCTCCTTGTTGAAATATAGGCAGCTCACACACTGCTCATAGCTGAGGTGGAGGAAGGGGAAGTGCTTCCTAAAGACCCTGGGAGGATAGAGGCCCTCTTTTAAGGGCCTCTCTCCTTCTCCCTCTGTGTAAGCTTTCCCTCCCTGCTGCTCTTTGCTCCATTTTAAAGGGCTGATTGGGGTGGGGGTGGTACATTGCTCGCCCCCGCCCTCCATCATTACAAAAGTCAGTTTCAAACTGAGCGACTTTAAAAAAAATGCCAACCTGCAGCAATACCATGCTGGGCCGGCCTAAACCAGCAGAGAGTGGGCCTTACACCCCTCAGTCGAAGGAAGCCCTGGGCTAGGGTGCAGCTGGCCAATCTTTGGCCAGCAGCTCTAGTCCCAGCAGCGCCAGAACTCGGTAGTGGCCGCTGCTGGGACTGCAAGCAGGCCATGGGAAGAAGTGCAATGGATCGTGGACTGAGGTTAGTCACAGGCTTTTAGGGAGGGAAGGATTCAGGCACCCTAGGGAGGAGATTGAGGTGGGGGGGAGACGGGTTTTGGAGGCCAGATGGGGAGACACAAAGCGAGGGGTGGGCATCATCTTGATGGGGGTGGGTGCCCCCAATGCACACAGGGCACCCTCTGAAGGATAGGCCCCCACTTCTTCCACACCTTTTAACCAGTTGTGTGTAAAATATGGAGTTCTACCTCTCACCCGCCTGCCCACACCAACTGTATTATGGTACGGGCAGCGTAATATTAGGTCAATTGACTTGTTAACAAGCTCAATTTGCCTGTTAATAATTATTTTTAAAATGGTGGGAGGCTGCTGATTTGGGTGCCCACCCACTGTTTTATGGGGTCCAGCTCAGGGGTGGACAGGAAAGCAGTGAGCTAGCCGCCTGTCATATTTTATAAGCCCCCTCCCCTGTAATGAAAGCACGCCCAAGTGGGAGGCCATAAAATCCATCCCCAAATTGTGCTGTAGCCCAAGAGGGCCTCTTGGAACTATAGCCTCCTGAGTAGACTTTCTCCTGACAGGCTTTTGAACTCCTCCATCTCCCCAATCACCAATCTCTTGAAAATCCGACACATTCGCAAAACTCCTCCAATAACATAGAACATAGAACCTCCACTAACTCTGCACCAGTGGAAGGAAGTCAAAAGCACCTCCCCTGGAAGCCGGATGGTTGGCCCTGCAAATAGCACTGGGGGTGCGACAGAGGTTACAGGCAGCTGAATGTATGTTCAACTGGGAGGGATTAGGATATTTTTTCAGTTCTAAACTTCCAGGCCTCAGGCACCAGTAGTTCCAGGAGCCCTGAATTTTGCAACCTAGAACTTTAAGATAACTTTTTGATAAATTAAATAAGATTTTTTAGGCGTGCTTGGCCCCATTTTTACCTTTAATCCCCAGCTATGGAATTATCAGAACGGTGAACACTCAATGCTGGAAAAAGTGGAGAGTTAATGAAAAATGGAGAATATTATCTTGCTAAAAAATACCTTGCAAGACAATCTGCACAGGCTGAAACTGAGCGTATCTGAATTCTCAAATCAATAATAGCTATATTTTCAAAAATGTTCACATATTTAATCTACATCACATATTTCTTAGCTGTTTCAATTTGACTCTATGTGCATTGATTGGCTTGTGTTTGGTTGTGTCATGGTTGGGCATTGACAAATGAATGCACCATCAGACTCATTATCCAGCCATGTCATAGTGCTAATGGGATCAGTATATAGCCATGCACATGGTGGAGAGCCAATCTTACAGTACCTTGTGAGGTGAGCTCATTTTAAGAATGTTCAGCTACACCTGGTGCAAATTGGTTGACGTACAATGAGTCGATGGGAGATTAGTGCGTTAGCATCTCTTAAAGGGCTGCAGCTCACAGTCAAAGTAGGGCATAACACAGAAGACTTTTAAAGGATTGGTGCTACCAGCTGTGTATGCAAAGCAGAAGCAGGAGCAACACTATTCTTTTGAGATGTCACTCTACGAGATGCAGTGAAGAAAAAGATTGCCCTCCTCAGAACTGAAGTGCATTCGCTCCTCCGGTCCAATGCCCTGTCCAAGGGTGGCAGGAAGAGTAAATACAGCCTCTTGTATACATGGTCATGGGAATAGATGAGAGAATATTTCTTGGCTCGGAAAGATTGCCAGATAAGTGTATCAATGCAATTTGGCTACTTTCAGTATCTGGCATTGGGATGATGAATAGCAAGAGTTCACTCTCACCTTGGTGATGCTTCACTGACACAGCATGAAGAGCAATCTTCCTGCAGGCCAGTCATTGGCTTTTCAAGTTGCACATAAATCCCGCAAACTCGGACCAAGAAGAAAAAGTGTTGCCAGCACAAGCTACTTGCATGATATCTATCCAAGGACTCATAAAGATGGCAGGCTGGGCAGGCAAATAACTCATTTATGCTATTTTAAATTTCAACACACTGACATTTTGTATCTTTTTATAGAAAAAGGCTACACACAATAGGCAGAAACTAAGGTGCGAGAGAAGGGCCTTCTCAACTATTGCCAATTGATTTGTTAACTAGCAATTGATGCTTATGCCCTGGAACTGGAAGACAAAGAAAGAATGGAATATGTGAGGTCAAAGGACTTAGCCAAGCTCGGGTTTTGGTTCTACGTTGCTTAGCATTCATTCTACCTCTGCTCACTTCTTCATTACAGGCATACATCACACTGCAGCAGCATAAAATGAACATCCTGCTATGTAATATCTGTTTGCGAGTGCCATCTTGCCATTAGTATTCTAGCATATACTACTCTTTTGTTCATCCTGATGGCCATGAGGAGGAGCCCGAGGGCAATGTTAACAATTCCCTCACCACTTCAAAGCTATGTGTGTCACTCACTCCGACAAGCACTGACACAATTCGCAACCTAAATAATCTCAAGATCACCTCATAGCATGATAAGGCTGATTTTCAAATAGGAAGTTGTTGTTTGCAGTGGTAATGGAAGACATTTATTGCTGGTCAAAGCTCATTTGCACATGCAGTCTTGAGATTTATCGAACTGAAACAACTGTAACTTTCCCCCTGATGAAAATGTAGTTTATTCAGGACCATAATATTATCATGTGCAAAAATGAATTATTTTAAAACTGAATATGCATTGGAAGTGCACTTCTGAGTTTTTTTGTCCTTAACATGCTTTTTCAAGTGTTAGGACACCAATTGTAACCTTCTGGATTCAGGAGAGCATTTAGTCTGGGGAGGGTTGACGGGCACTAAGTAAACTTTATAATATTTTTATTGCATTTTCTTTATCTATGTGAATGGCAGGGAGTAGAGTAAATAACATCAAGAACTGACACCAGCTTCTCCAAGTGATGCAGCGGAAAAACAATCCCAGGATTGCAACTATAATTTAGTGAATTTGTGGACCATTTCTAAGCTGCAAGTCTTGCAGATAAATGTAGACACAGCTTATTTTGTGGTATTTTTCAAAGCCTTTGGGCAAATATTTTTCTAGTCACGAAAAAGAACTAATTTTACAACCAAATATTTCCCCTTTTCAAAAACTAAAACCCATTTTCTTGAAAACACTTTGTGTGGTAGAGAATAAAGTGCTGAAGCTGTGGGAGGGACATTACAGTTCTTGAACAGTTGGGATTTTGGAATTATCATTTCAAGAAATGCAGTTAAGGGCGAATGACAAATAATATTAAGTCGGGTGGGTGTTCTGTAGTTTTGCTTGATTTACCTGTAGGAGGCAAGAGGAACTAAGCAGTGTTTTCTTGGGCTGGTGAAATGGATGGAGCAGCAGAATGCACTTTATCTGCAAAAACAAATGGATTTGAACTCACGCATAACCTGGCTCCAGTCAAAGACCCCCACGGCCTGGGAGCACAACTTCGCCTCAGCCTTCTTTAAACCCTGAACAGTCACGGAAAACGGGGAATCGGACTGGAAATACCCCCTCTCTACTGATTGCAGTGACTCTGTGGAGTCTGTATCTGCTACAGGTACAGACTCGCATTGGCCCTCAGGAAATTCCAGGGGCACAGAGACTTGATGAATCACTCTTCCCAGCTCCTGGTGCATGCTGATTCTTCTGGCACAGAGCACAGGAAAATATAATCATGTGTGTTTTGTAATTATTACTAAGATTAAAATTACATGGAAGAGTATTTCATATTTTGTGGTCCAGATAATTTTGATAATCTGTGTTAAAGAAAGAAAAACTTGCATTTATATAGCACCTTTCATAACCTCAAACAGAGCTTGTAACTAATTAAAGCAATTTCAACTGACGTTTGCAACTATTGCCGAACCAGTGACCTCTACCCCTTGCAAGGACCAGGACAGCAGACACAAGGGAACACCAGCACCTGGAAGTTCCCCTCCAAGGCACTCACCATCCTGACTTGCTGGGTCAAAATCCTGGAACTCCCTAACAGCACTGTGGGTGACTGCAGTGGTTCAAGAAGATGGCTTGCCACCACCTTCTCAAGGACAATTAGGGATGGACAATAAACACTAGCCAGGCCAGTGGCACCCACATCCCATGAATAAATTTTAAAAAGTAGGAAGCATGGCAGCAAATTTGCAGACGGCAGGATCCCAATAACCAGTGATGTTGGTTTAGGGGTAAATATTGCTGATGATGCTGATTCTTCTTTGAATAGAAGCACAAAATATTTTCTGAGAGGACAGAAGGGGCACCAGTTTAACTAGTTTTACCCAAGAAATGACACCTCCTATACTGCAGCCTTTCCTCATGTAATGCACTGAATTATTAACCTAGAGGATATCCTCAAGTCCCTGAAATGGGACTGAACCCATAATCTTCTAAGTAAGTGGCAAGATCTACAGCTGTCATCCAGAATATTTGAAGAGAAAATATTTTGCAGTTACCTATGCAGCAGTTTGTAAGATAAACTGGGTTGGCCTGCTGAACCAAGACTAGCACATTTAGTAAACTCTTGGTTCATGACATCCTCCGAACCTTTTTCTTTGGATTGGGTGGCAGAATAACAGAATGCAATTGGAGTAAACTCATGTCCTTGGCCTTTTCCTTGCTTTCTGGAAAGGATCATGGAATAGGACAGCAGAAGATGATTCATCCCATCAAATCTATGCCAGCTCTTTCCCAGTAATCCCAGTCTTCCACTTTTTTCCTGTAGCAATGCAATTTTTTTCTTTTGCAAGTATTTATGCCATTCCCTTTTGAAAGCTACTGCTGAACCTATTTCCACCACCCTATAAGGCAGCGCGTGCCAATTCCCAACATTCCTTCTGTGATCCTAGCTTTTCCTACAGCTGAAGAGTGCAGTTAGGAAATTTACTTTTAAAATATTTACATTTAAAATATTTAATATCCACATTAATTAATTAAATAGAGTAGAGATGGCTGGGCTGACGATGTGTTGCAGCTGTAGTATGTGGGCACTGGTGGATGTCGGTGCGATCCACAGTGACCACATCTGCAGCAAGTGTTGGCTGCTCCGGGAACTTCAGCTCAGAGTTGATGAGATGGAGTCCGCGCTGCAGACACTGCAAACACATCAAGGAGGGGGGAGACTTACCTGGACACTGTGTTTCAGGAGACAGTCACACCCCTTAGATTAATTACATCAAATTTGGTCCATGGTCAGGGACAGGAGGGTGTGACTTTGAGTGAGGCAGGTATGGGGATCCAAAATGTAGCTTTGGAGGAGCCTCAGTCAGTGCCCTTCTCCAATAGGTATGAGGTTCTTGCTCCTGGTGTGGTCAAGGGCACAGACTGCAGGGAGGATGAGCGAACTGACCACAGCACCATGGTACAGAGCACCATTCAAGTGGGGGGAGAAAAGAGAAATGTAGTAGTAATAGGAGATAGCATAGTTAGGGGACTAGATACTGTTCTCTGCAGCAAAGACAGAGAGTCCTGAAGGCTGTCTACCTGGTGCCAAGGTTAAGGACATCTCTTCTGGGCTGGAGAGGAACTTGGAGTGGGAGGGGAAGAATCCAGTCGTTCCGGTCCACGTAGGTACCAACGGCATAGGTAGGGCTAGGAAAGAGGTTCTGCTGAGGAACTATGAGCAGCTCGGGGCTAAATTAAAAAGCAGAACCACAAAGGTAATAATCTATGGATTATTACCTGAACCAGGTGCAAATTGGCATAGGGTAAATAAGATTAGAGAGGTAAATGCGTGGCTCAAAGATTGGTGTGGGAGAAATGGGTTCCGATTCATGGGGCACTGGCACCAGTACTGGGGAAGGAGAGAGCTTTTCCGTTGGGACGGGCTTCATTTGAACCATGCTGGGACCAGTGTCCTGGTGAATCATATATCCAGGATTATAGATAGGACTTTAAACTAAGTTGTGTGGGAGGGTGTTCAATTGAAGGGAAGTTTAAAAAATCAAAAGGACACGAGAGAGCAGAGGTGCAGGGTAGTGAAGAGACAAACAATAATGAAAGTGTGACAGGAAGGGGCAGGAAATATAAGCAGAATAATGCAGCAGAAATTAGAAGCAGAATGAGTAATAATGGTAAAAAGGCAAAGCTTAAGGCTCTTTATCTGAATGCACACAGCATTTGTTACAAGACAGATGAGTTGACGGCACGAATAGAAATAAACGAATATGACTTGATAGCAATTACAGAGACATGGTTGCAGGGTGGCCAAGACTGGGAACTCGATATTCAAAGGTATTCAATGCTCTGGAAAAATAGGCAAAAAGGAAAAGGAGGTGGGGTAGCTTTGTTAATAAAGAAAGATATCAGTGCAGTGGTGAGTAGTGATATAGGTGCAATAGATCGTGATGTGGAATCAGTTTGGGTAGAAATAAGGAATAGCAAGGGGAAGAAGTCACGGGTGGGAGTCGTCTATAGGCCTCCGAAGAGTTGCCTCACTGTAGGACAAAGTATAAATCAGGAAATAATGGAGGCATGTAAGGAGGGTGCTACAATTGTCATAGGTGATTTTAATTTGCATATTGACTGGACAAATCAGATTGGCAGGGGTAACACAAAAGACGAATTTGTAGAGTGCATCAGGGATTGTTTCTTACAGCAATACGTGTAATGTGTAATGAGACGGGATTAATAAGAGATAGCATAGTTAAGGATCCTCTAGCGGTTAGCAATCACAACATGGTAGAATTTCAAATTCAGTTTGAGGGTGAGCATCTTGAGTCTCAAACTAGTGTCCTCAACTTAAATAAGGGCAATTATAGAGGTATGAAGAAAGAGTTGTCTAAAGCGGGCTGGCAAAATAGACTAAGGGGAAGGTCAATAGCAGATTTTTAAGCAGATATTTCGTAACGCTCAGCAAAAATTTATCCTGGTCAAAAAGATGGACTCGGCAAGAAGGATGAACCACCTGTAGTTAACAAAGATGGTCAAGGAGAATATTCAATCAATAACTAAGGCATACAAAGCGGCGAAAACAAGCGGTAGCCCTGAGGATTAGGAATTTTTTTAGGAACCTGCAGCGGATGACTAAAAATCTAATAAAGAGGGAGCAAATTGATTATGAAAGCAAATTGGCAAGAAATATAAAAACAAACAGCAAGAGCTTCTAAGGGTATATCAAAAGAAAGGGAGTGGCTAAAGTGAGCGTGGGACCCTTGGAGGATGCGATTGGAGAATTGATAACAGGGAAATAGCAGATAATTTAAACCAATATTTTGCATCGGTCTTCATGGTGGAAGACACTATAAACATCCCAAAGACATCAGATAAGCAAGGAACTAATGGGAGGAAAGATCCTGTATACAGTCTCTATCACGAGGAACCAAGTATCTGACAAACTAATGAGACTAAAAGCAGACAAGTCACCAGGACCTGATGGGATGCATCCAAGGGTTTTAAAGGAAGTGGCTGCAGAGATAGTGGAGGCATTGGTTGAAATATTCCAGAACTCACTGGATTCCGGGAAGGTCCCAGTGGATTGGAAAAGGGCTAATGTGACACCCCGGTTCGAGAAGGGAGCGAGACAAAAAGCAGGAAACTGTGGGAAGAATTTTCCCGTTGGCGAGCAGGGGTGGGGCCTGCTCACTGATACGTAAAATGACGCGCGGTGATGTCAGGCGGGCGTCCTGACGTCATGGCCAAGTTGGCTGCGCACCCGCCGAACTGTCAAAGGCCTATTAAGGCCATTAGCAAAGTAATTAAAGTTGTTAAGAATGCTGCCCGTCCAACCTTAAGGTTGACGGGCAGGTGAAGAGCCCAGGCGGCCTTCGTATTTTTCATGAAACCTCATCTACGGGTGGGATGAAGTTTCATCAAGGGTTTATTAATTAAATAAACAATTTTGAAAAAATTAATGGACATGTCCCAGCTCATGTGACAATTTCACATGAGGGGACACGTCCTTAAAATTTTTTTTCACCTTTATTAAATTTTCCAGAACTTAAACTAATCTCCCTGAGACACCTCTGTACCTCATGGAGATTTCTGCACTCTTTCATGCGCATGCGCGAAAGAGTGCAGGGCCCAACTCAGGAAATCCCCCCCCACCCTCACAGGGAGTGCACAGTGCTTCCGGGCGCGCATCATGTTGGGCGGGCCTTAAAATGGCGGTGCGCACCCGACTGGGGATGCCGATCGGGGGCACCGATTGGGTTCGCCCTGGCTCCCAGCCTCCCCCACACAATCCCCCCCGATGGGGGAGAAAATTCAACCCCTATAGGCCAGTCAGCCTAACATCTGTCGTTGGGAAAATGCTAGAGTCCATTATTAAGGAAGAAATAGCAGGACATTTAGAAAAGCTCAACACAATCAAACAGAGTCAACATGGTTTTGTGAAAGGGAAATCATATTTGACAAATTTGCTAGAGTTCTTTAAGGATATAACAAACAGAGTTGATAAAGGAGTACTGGTAGGTGTAGTGTATTTGGATTTCCAGAAGGCATTCGTTCAGGTGCCACATAAAGAATTATTGCACAAGATAGGAGCTCATGGTATGGGAGGAATGTATTAGCATGGACTGAGGATTGGTTAACACACAGAAGACAGAGAGTCGGGATTAATATGTCTTTTTCAAGTTGGAAAGACACACCTAGTGGAGTGCCACAAGGACCAGTCCTAGGGCCTCAATTATTCATATTAATAACATGGAGGAGGGGACATACAGTAATGTATCTAAATTTGCTGATGATACAAAAATAGGTGGGAGGGCATGTTGTGATGAGGACATAAGGAATCTGCAAGGGGCAGTAGATAGATTGAGTGAGTGATCAAAAGGTTGGCAGATGGAGTTTAATGTAGGAAAGTGTGAGGTCATGCACTTTGGTAGGAAGAATCAAAAGGCAGACTATTATTTAAATAGATAAAGACTCCAAAAAAGTGCAGCACAGAGGGATCTGGGTGTTCTTGTGCATGAAACACAAAAATTAGCATGCAGGTGCAGCAAGTAATTGAGAGGGCAAATGGAATTTTGGCCTGTATTGCTATGGGGGTTGGAATTTAAAAATAGGGAAGTCTTATTACAACTGTACAGGTTGTTTGTGAGGCCGCACCTGGAGTACTGTGTACAGTTTTGGTCACCATATTTAAGAAAGGATATACTGACATTGGAGAAAGTTCAAAAGAGATTCACTGGGCTGATTCCTGGGATGAAGGGGTTGACTTATCAAGAACGGTTAAACAGGTTAGGCCTTTATTCATTAGCGTTTAGAAAAATGAGGGGTGATCTTATTGAAACGTACAAGGTTCTGAGGGGGCTTGACAGGGTAAATGTTGAGAAGATGTTTCCACTAGCGGGGGGAACATCGAACTAGGGGACATGGTTACAGAATAAGGGGACACTCATTTAAAACTGAGATGCAAAGGAATTTCTTCTCTCAAAGGGTAGTGAATGTCTGGAATTCTCTACCCCAGAGAGTTGTGGAGGCTAGATCACTGAAAGTATTTAAAGAGGAGGTAGATAGATTTAAAAAATATTGGGGAGTTGAGGGCTTTGAGGAGCTGGCACGAAAGAGGAGTTGATCCCTGGGGCAGATCAGCCAATATCTTATTGAATGGTGGGGCAGCCTTGAGGGGCCGAATGGCCTACTCCTGCTCCTATTTCTTATGTTTCTATGTTCTTATTCAATCATTTTTCACCCTTCCACTGTCATTTTCCAAGCTTCAAAGAGATGCAGTAAGAGATCTGGCAACCAATTCAAGCGACATCTGCTGAGTTTTACATGATGGGTGAAGAAATGCAAAGACAAGGGACATAAATGCCTGAGCCAGTTATTTTTTGTATGGTGGTGTAACTATCTAGTTGATAATTCATAAATTTTAGACTATAACTTTTCGCTTTAGGAATTAAAATTTTAACTGTAGATAAATGGGGACATATGGTTAAGAAGTTGGTAGACATATCAAATGAATGCACATCAAACAAGATTGTTAACCTATGTTTATCTTACCAGGTTAGGGGTAGAAGTGTAAAACTTGAACAATGAATAACCCATCCCTGGGCCTGAAATGGAGCCAGGTCTACACTTAGTTCACTAAAATATTTAGATTATGAATGCAGTCCCTAGACCAAAAGAAGGTAAAACCAGTTTGTAAAGAAGAGAGCTCCTTAACAGGGCCAGAAATTGCGGAAGAGGGGAAAGTAAAAGTCCATTAGCAATATTAATTATTCATGAAAAAGTTGCATTGAAGGTAAAATAATTTGTTTGCATTTCTGTTTGAACCATCACAACGCAATGCCATGTTGCCATCGAGATAGTGATTCAGGGTGGAGCCTTGATCAGAAGGTTCTTTTTAAAAAAATTATCTGTATGTGTTTGCTGACAGAAGCAAGGAGTTCAGTTTGGGAAACAGGCAGAGACAGTTGGAGCTTTGCTTTGGTGTAGACTGCATTTCATCAGACTGAGAGACCCAAAGGAGGATGATAGTCAGATATGCCTGCCCTTCAAGCAGTGAAAATACTAACTTCATCGTCCACTCTGTGGAATGCGGTTGGGGCTCAATCTCAGTTTGGATTTCATGAGGGAAAAGGACCCAGTAGCTTGCAGATGGAAGAAAACTACAGTGGTCCCCACAGAGCTTGAGAGCAGTCAGCGGCGTTAGCTTGAAAAGATGTGGGGAGGCAGTTGGATATCTCCCTTCATCCTGAATAGCATGGCTGAAATTAGGAGCTTCTTAATCATAGACATGGACACAGGTCCAAATAGTCTGAGACACATTGTACCATTAGTTTGTAATTTTTTTTAATAATGATGAAATTGAGAATCATTTGAATATTTTCCTCTGTTTAGTAACATAGGCCAGGATTTTACAGCCCTGCCGTGCCATTGTCTCCCCCTGGTGGATGCGGTGAACCATTGAAACCTCCACTCAGTTCGGTGGGACCGTAATATCGTGTCGGGCAGGAATCCCTGCCATAAAATCCCTGCCTTAGGAACCAAGAGATGAAAAAAGACCAAATGCATCTAATTTGCCACCCACCTTCCTGATAGTTGCATGATAAAATAATAACTGAGTTGTTGACTAATGATGGCAATCAATTTATATCAGTAAGTCTACAAAGACCCAGAAATGATACAAGGAAGATCCCAATGGTGGCGAGTTTTGGGAACAGTGGGCCATAGGTCATCTGTTCCTTCTAAGCGCACCACACTTAGTACATGTCACATCGCAAATCAATCCTATATTGCATCCCAAAGATAATGGTTTCTGGAAGAAATCTATGTGATTGCATTTAAATGAGTCAATATTGCTTCCACCGTCTCCCCAGGCATTTTGTTCCATGGATTAATCACTCGTTCACTGGAATATCATTTCCATAGATTAGCCCCCTTCAAATGTCCTCTAGTTCTAATATCCTGGACAAGATGGAATAGTTCTCCAGTTCCTTCGGAAACCTGAGAGTGTCATCATTTTGGTTATAAGTAAACAGTGAGTCACTGATTTAAACTGGAGTCACCTTTATCATTATAATAGCCAAGCAGTACCAATTTTAAATTAATGATGTTGCTAACACGTAATTAGAAGAAATCGTCTGACTTAAAAGTCAGAAATGGGGGTGGGGCGGGAGGGAAGAATTTAACTTCTATCGACAGGTGAAAATGTTTGCACCTTCCAGCTCAGCGTTCCTCATCCTTTCGATTTGAACATCAACTTCCACCAGCTTCAAACCTTATCCTTCTCTCCTGTTTGTTTTCCAGCAGGACTATCCCATTTACAGCCTTCAGCTTGGCCTTCCATCTTGGAGCCGTGTCATGGTCTTTTGGGTGACTGGCCAGTGCTGGTCGGCCTCCCATTCCGATGGCGAAGAGATCGCGCGCTGTGTTGAGCCTCCCACTATGTTGAGGACCCCGCACTCATTTAACTCTGGCAGGTGAGCTGTGGGACTCCAAATGGGCATCTCGCTGGATCGAGGTCTCAAAATCAGACCAATTTGGCTGCCAGTCTAGACCTCTGTGGGCCACAGAAATAATTGGAGTCTTACCTGTGGCACGCCTCCGGGTCCACTGACAGTAAAATGGCAGTCAAGATCCAATTTATGTTATAGGACCCCACCCCACCATTTCCATATTAAAGGGGCCCTATCTCTTGAAACAGGTAGGAATTTCGGGAGCTGACTGTATTGTTTTGAGGCCATTATGGCTGCACTAACAATCAGGCAAGGGCTGCTCAAAAATCGACCACATCAAAACCAATATCAGACTGCTGAAAATGCACCTTAGGGTTGAACCGGTTTAGGCTCAGAAACTAACTTTGCAAATCTTGTGGTTCTATTGATTCCCCTGGTTCCCTTCAATAATGTTTGGCATTTAAATTGTAGAGTTTTTCTTCGTGCATTAGTTAAGCAGGAGCCTGCATTTTTTTTGAAGGCTTACAGGGCTTGCTGGAATTACCTTGACCTGTAGCCTCAACAAGTAGGTAGAAACTGTTTCCTCTATGGAAACTGGGTGAGTAACCATAGGTCATAGATTTAAAATTACTGGCAAAAGAACTGGGGAAATAAGAAGAAATTTCTTCACAACAAAGGATTGGTAAGATCTAGAATGCACTGTCTTTCACTGACCTTTCAAAAGGCAACTGGACATGTATTTAAAGAGGATTAACTTACAGGGTTTTGGTGAAAAAGCTTGTGTGTGGGACTAAATTGGACAGCTCTTTCAAAGAGCTGTCACAGCATGATGGGCTGAATGACCTCTTTCTGTGCTGTAAGATTCCCTGATTCTAAATTGCCCTTTTAAGCTTTTCTGTGCCTCACAAACTGTTACTTTCTTCCTCTTAAGCAAAGGGAAGCCAGTTATTCACCTGTGCTGCAGGAGGCAAATGGGAGGGGTACAGGAAAATATATTAGTTCTTACTCTCTTAAAAGAACTCCAAAAAGTAGTTTGCCTGCCTTATGTATTTTTTTTTCTGTTAATTAGCTCTGTTTACCAATTTAAAAATATTATGTATTTTTTTTCAGATTTTACTGTATCTTTTAGTATTTCCAATATAAATTCCCCAGCTGGTCCTTTCCAAGGGCTCTGTGGAAAAATTCATTGCAAGCTAAGTGTTAAGCTGGGCTGGTCTGGGCTACAAGGCTCTTCTTGTTCTAAGCCCAACGGGCATGTTATGGGCCACTTTCTAACCAGGATTCCAAATTTGCCCTTTCATCATTGGTCATTTGATGTTGCTTCAATTGCTATGCACACCGGCTTCAATCCTAGTCTTTTATTATTTGATATATTGGCGTGAGCTTCCAGACCTGTACTTTTCCTTATGTTGAGGTAGGCTTTAAAGGAGGAGAGAGGTAGAGAGATTTGAGGAGGGAATCCCTTAGGGCCCAGGCAGCTGAAGGCATGACCACCAATGGTAGAGTAACTAAAATGAGGTAATCTATCCTAATATCCCCTTCTGTAGCTCAGCGCAAATTTTCTTTAATAATGTTCCTGGGAATTGCCATATATATTTTGCTATTTTAAAGGTGCTAAATAAATACAAGTGGCTTTTATTTTTTGTGTAAACTGGTGTTGCTCAGTGGAAATTGCTGACTAGTCACAGGCGAGGCTACACTGACACTGTTTGAGCTGTACGCATTAGTTTCTGTTGAAAACACCTCACAATTCTGGTAAATGTAGTAGATTTACTGATCAAATACCTATCATCATTCAGTGACCAAAGGTGTAAAGCACTCATGACAATTAAAAAAAACAGCTGTCTTAGCATTTTACCAACAAATGCAAAAAAAAAGCTAAAGTTCACAAGCATGAGACCTTATATTAAGGCCACATGTCCTGTAACACTGTCCATTACTCATTTTGGTTTACTGATAGCAAATGGAAATTGCCGCTTTTGGAAGCAATTAGCCACAGATTCCAGCTCCCCAAATTCCTGCCATTGGTTGCCCAAGATGTCAATCATCATGGAGCTCCTCCTTCCCAAGACTTTTCAATTTGTCCCGGTTTTAACTTCTGAAAATCTTATCACCCTATTCATTCTTACATAAAACCTGCTGAGAGAAATTTAGACCTATTGCGACAGCATTGGAAGAGAGGGTCAATGGTAGTTCATCTCAAAAATTGAGTACGTGGATTAATCTTTATATGTTAATCGGAAGACACGTACTTTACAACAATTTGTATTGTGATATTTACTCAGGCTTGTTGCATTTTCCAAGAAGAAGGTAATCAATTGCTTTTGAAACCTAAAGATTGTTGGGGGATGGGTCAAAAGCTATGCAAAATAAGGAGGAAAACATAAGTTCCCCTTTGAAACAAATGTCACTTTCTCGGTCACTTGTACCTGTCATATTTTATTTCAATCCAAGTGCCTCACCCTAGATGACTCTAGTTATGGTTGGTTAGTCCAAACAATTTACAGCTTGGGGTGGAAACGTCCCAGGTTTGCACTAAGTGCGGGAGCGGGCTGGTAAAACAACATTTTACCCGTTGGCCACGATAGCGGGTTTTCACGCAGTATAGTGCCAATTCCACCACGTTATTTATGCATTCCTGGGAAACATGCCGTTTCGATGGTCGGCGGGCTATCATTAGCCCACCACGCCATCACCTCGCCGCTTCATCACACTGGACGCCATATTTAAAGTCCAGCTGCGCGCACACCTCTCAGCGCTTCCAGACCACAACTGCTGCAGGGAAGATGTCCACGAAAAGTAAGAAGACTGCAGCCCCCAGGTTTAGCGACACGTCGCTGGAACACCTTTTGGATGCCGTGGAGTCCAGCTGGGATGTTCTCTATCCTGGCTCTAGCCGCAGGATGGGCAGCGGTGTGACCAGCCAGGCTTTGGAGGTGGTGGCAGCAGTGGTCAGCACCAACGCCCTTCAAAAGAGGACAGCCACCCAGTGCCACAAGAGGACGAATAATCTCCTTTGTTCTGCCGGAATAAGTCACTCTTCTCATCACTCTCAACTCACACACTCACAAACCCATCACACATCCACAGGGCCCTCACTCACTGCCAGTTCAAGGGACATCACCATTCACTCTCTCACACGCACACCTTCATTGTCCTCATCCCATCCATGGGACCACTCACCACCCACATATGCCAGGCACATTTATCATCTGGCCCGGCAGGCGTCCTGATACACTCTCTCTATCTCTAATCATGCAGGACAAGCTGACACACAAGAGGGAGAGGTCGCAGACCGGTGGAGGAATGCCTGAAATCAAGGTCCTCATGGACTTTGAAAACAGAGCCATCCAGCTGGCCGGCGAGGATCTGGACCATTCCTGTGCTGACGGTGAGGTCGGCGGTGCTCAACCAAGTGAGGATCCAGCAGCGCAACATCCATCAGACAACCATGCTGTGAGTGATG